>NC_046294.1:79319627-80526805 GCF_004115265.2 Rhinolophus ferrumequinum | reverse complement strand
TTAGCTTGGTGAGCTTAGGCCAAGATTGGCGCTTCTTTTTTTTTTTTTTTAAGTGTTATTATAATTTTTAGCATATATATATGTATATGTGGGGACAGAGCCAGGAGTGCAGTTTCCAGGCTCTCGGCCTCACGTGGAAAGGTGCTGGCTCAGGTAGTAAATGGCCATCAACTGTGATTGGATGGCCATCAGCTGTGGCTAGTTGGTCGTCAGCTGTAACCAGTGAGCCATTGGTCACTAATATAACTGCCGTGGCTACGCTAGCAGAAAATGGGGGCTAGCAAGAAGATGGTGGCTGAGCCTGCAAGCGGCACACTGAGGGTTGCGAACAGTGTGGCTCCTGCTTCCTGTGTCTCCAACCCAGCCACCAGCGAAAGTATAGTGGTGTGACTCCCCTATCTATGGTTCCGTGAGTGTTCCTTTTCAGCCTCACCATATCCTGTGTTCTTATGTGGGGAGCGAGAGCTGAGACCCTGCATGACAGTATACATGTATATATACATATATATATTTTCCCATTTCTTTCTCTCTTCTTTTTTCTTTTCCTTGCCCTACTTTTCCTCCCTCTTTCCATTTTTCGATATTGATTTTTTTTTTTGGTGTTGCTTTTTTTTGTTTTGTTTCTTTTGTTTTGTTTGTTTGTTTTTTGTAGTTTGATTTTTTTGCCTGTGTTGAGTTTTGGTTATTGGTTGTTTTTACATGTGAGTGTATTTGGTTTTTTCTTTGTTGATGTTGTGCTTGTTGATTTTTGTTCTGAAATTGCCCTACACCAGGGCCCAGCCCAAGAGGCACAAGATTCAACACACCCAGAGGCCAACTCCAGACCAAACCAGTGCGTTACCAGGTTTGACCTACAAGTGACACATCCAGGGGAATTCTCTACAGGCATTAAGAGTCCATAGAGGCCAAGCCTCATCTGAGCAGTCAACCGTCATGCAGCAGCTCATCCATTGTGGGCAGAGCCAAGTCTCACAATTAGTCAGCCAGGAGTCAATCCCACTTAGTGACAAGCCAAAAGCAATTAAAGCTCAACTTTAACAGGACAATACACACAACACAAGGGTCCCCTCTGGAGCACACACACAGAAGAATAAGGAAGTGGTGCAAGTCAAATGTAAAGGACACATACTACATAAGACCACCCAGCAAAGACTGAGAACCCTAGGGGTTCTACCTAATACATCGAAGCAAACACAGAGAGTGAGCCAGATTGGGGAAACAAAGAAACATGTCCCAAATAAAAGAACAAAAGAAACCTCCAGAATTGGAACCAAATGAAATAGAGGTAACCAACCTATCAGAGACAGAGTTTAGAACATTGATGATAAGAATATTTAAGGAGCTTAGCGATGACATAGTGAAGGATACAGAAATCATAAAGAACAACCAGTTAGAACTAAAGAATACAGTAACTGAAATAAAGAACACACTTGAAGGAATTACCAGCAGGTTAAATGAGACAGAGGATCGAATCAGCGATTTAGAAGGCAATTTAGCAGAGATCACTCAAGTAGAACAAAAAGAAAAAAGAATAAAGAACAATGAAAATGGTTTAAGAGATCTGTGGGATAACATCAAGCACAACAACATGCACATCATAGGAATACCAGACGGTGAAGAGAGGGAGCAAGGGATTGAGAACATAGTTCCAGTAATAACGTCCAAAAACTTCCCTAACCTGGTGAAGGAAATCGATGTACAAGCCCAGGAAGTACAGAGAGTTCCAACAAGATGAACCCAAACAGGTCCACACCAAGATACATTATAGTTAAAATGGCAAAGGTTAAACACAAAGAGAGAATCCTAAAAGCAGCAAGAGAAAGACAGCGAGTTACATACAAGGGAACTCCCATAAGACTATCAAATGACTTATCTACAGAAACATTGCAGCCAGAAGGGAGTGGCAGGATGTATTCAAAGTGATGGAAAACAAAGGCCTACAACCTAGATTGCTTTATCCAGCAAGACTATCATTTAAAATTGAAGGAGAGATAAAGAGCTTCTCAGAAAGAATAAGCTAAAAGAATTCATTACCACCAAGTCAGCAATGCAAGAAATGTTAAAAGGGCTTCTGTAAACAGAAGAAAGATGAAAACAATCTAACTAATGAAGACCAGAAATACAAATAACAAATGGCAATAACTAACTATGTACCTATCAATAATCACTTTAAATGTAAATGGATTAAATTCTCCAATCAAAAGACATAGAGTGACTGAGTAGGTAGGAAAACAAGACCTTTGCATATGCTGTAAACAAGAGACTCACCTCAGATCAAAAGACACATACAGGCTGAAAGTAAAGGGTTGTAGTAAGATATTTCATGCAAATGGAAATGAGAAAAGAGCTGCAGTAGCAATACTTGTATCTGACAAATAGACTTTAAAATATACAATATAGAAGAATATCCTATATTCTTCTAAAATATATTCTAAAATATGGAAGAATATATTAAAAGAAAGAGATGGGCACTACATAATAATAAAGGGGTCGATCCAACAAGAGGGCATAACCCTAGTAACATCTATGCACCCAATATAGGAGCACCTAAATATATAAAACAGATATTGACTGACATAAAGACAGAGATCAACAGTAACACTATCATAGTTGGGGACTTCAACATACCACTAACAACAAGGAACAGGTCCTCCAGATGGAAAATAAACATGGAAACAGCAGCCTTAAATGACACATTAGACCAGTTCAATTTAATCAATATTTTTAGAGCATTTCACCCCAAAGCTGCAGAATATACATTCTTCTTGAGTGCACATGGAACATTTTCCAAGATAGACCATATGTTAGGCCACAAAACAAGTCTCAATAAATTTAAGAAAATTGAAATCATATCAAGTGTCTTTTTTGACTACAGTGCTATGAAATTAGAAATTAATTACAAGAAAACACTGGAAGTAACACAAATACATGGAGGCTAATAACATGTTACTAAATAATAAGTGGGTCAACAATGAGATCAAGGAAGAAATCAAAAGATATCTCAAGACAAACGAAAATGAAAACACAACGACCCAAAGTCTATGAGACGCAGTGAAAGCAATCCTAAGAGGGAAATTCATAACAATGCAGGTCTACCTAAAGAAACAAGAAAAATCAGAAATCAACAGTTTATCCTCATACTTAAGGGATCTGGAAAAAGAACAGCAAATAAGCCCAAAGGCAGTACAAGGAAGGAGATAATAAAGATCAGAGTGGAAATAAATGAAATAGAAACCAGAAAAATGATATAAAAGATCAACGAATCCAAGACTTGGTTTTTAGAGAAGATAAAATCGACAAACCTTTAGCCAGACTCATCAAAAACAAGAGAGGACCCAAATTAATAAAATCAGAAATGAAAGAGGAGTAGTGACAACAGACACCACAGAAATACGAAAAATTTTAAGAAATTAATATGAACTACATGCCAACAATTAGACAATCTGGAAGAAAGGGATAATTTTCTAGAAGCATACAACCTTCCAAGGCTAACTGAAGAAGAAATGGAAAACCTGAATAGACTGATTACTACCAGGAAAATTGAATCAGTAATCAACAAGCTCCCAACAAAACAAAGCCCTGGACCAGATAGATGGCTTTACAGGTGAATTTTACAAAACATTCAAAAAAGAATTATCACCTATTCTCCTCAAACTATTCCAAAAAATCCAGGAGGGAAGGCTCCGAAACACTTTTTACAAGGCTACTATCACCCTGATCCCAAATCAGACGAAGACATTACAAAAAAGAAAACCACAGGCCAATATCCCTAATAAACATAAATGCAAAAATCCTCAACAAATATTAGCAAACATAATTGAGCAATACATTAAAAAGTCATACACCATGATCAAGTGGGATTCATTCTGGTATGCAAGTTTCGTTCAACAGCCACAAATTAATTAATGTGATACACAACATTAACAAAATGAAAAATAAAATCATATGATCATATCAAGATGCAGAAAAAGCATCTGACAAAATCTAGCGGCCATTTATGATAAAAACTCTTAAGAAAGTGGGAATAGAGGGACCATATCTCAACATAATAAAGGCCATATGTGATAAACCCACAGCTAACATCATTCTCAATGGGGAAAAGCTAAAACCATCCCCCTTAAGATCAGGAAAAAGGCAAGGTTGCCCACTTTCACTACTTCTATTCAACATAGTTCTGGAAGTTCTAGCCACAGCAATCAGACAAGAAAAAGAAATAAAAGGCATCCAAAGTGGTAAGGAGTAAGTAAAATTGTCATTATATGTAGATGACGTGGTACTATATATAGAGAACACCGAAAAGCTATTAGAACTGATAAATGAATTTAGTAAAGTAGGATACAAAATTAATATTCAGAAATCAGTTGCATTTGTATATACCAATAATAAACTATCAGAAGGAGAAATTAAGAAAACAGTCCCATTTACAATTGCTTCAAAGACTATAAAATACTAGGAATAAATTTAACCAAAGAAGTAAAAGACCTGTACTCAGAAAATTATAAGACACTGAGGAGAGAAATTAAAGAAGATACAAATAGATGGAAACACATACCATGCCGATGGATAGGAAGAATTAATATATTTTAAATGTCCATACTGCCTAAGGCAATATATAGATTTAATGCAATTCCTATCAAACTACCAAGGACATTTTTCACAGAAATAGAACATATAACCCTAAAATTTATACGGAACCATAAAAGACCCTGGATAGCCTCAGCAATCTTGAGAAATAAGAACAAAGTGGGAAGCATCACGATACCTGCAATCAAAGTATACTACAAGGCTGTAGTAATCAAAATAGCATGATACTGGCATAAAAAACAGACACACAGATCAATGGAACAGACTAGAGAGCCCAGAAATAAATCCATGCCTATATAGTCATTTAATCTGTGACAGTGGAAGCAAGAATTTACATTGGGGTACAACAGTCTATTCAATAAATGGTGCTGGGAAACCTGGACAGACACATGCAAAAAAATGAAGCTGGACCATCTCCCTACATCATATACAAGAATAAATTCAAAATGGATTAAAGACTTAAATGTGAGATCTGAAACCATAAAACTCCTAGAAGAAAATATAGGAAGAAAGTTTGCAGAAATTACCCTTAGTAATATTTTTACTGATATATCTCCTCAGGCAAAGGAAGAGAAAAAATATACATATGGGATTACATCAAACTAAAAGTTTTTTCACAGCAAAGGAAACCATCAATAAAACAAAAAGGCATCCTACTGAATGGGAGAAGATATCTATCAATGATATATCTCATAAGTGGTTAATATCCAAAATTTATTAAAAACTCAATCAAGTTAACCTCAAAAAAATAAACAACCCAATTGAAAAATGGGCAGAGGACATGAAGAGACATTTTTCTAAAGAGGACATACAGATGGCAAACAGACATATGAAAAAAATGCTCAACCTCACTAATCATTAGAGAAATGTAAAAAAAAAAAAACCAAACACACAAGATACCACCTCACCCCAGTCAAAATGGCTATCATCAATAAATCAACAAACAACAAGTGCTGGCAAGGATGTGGAGAAAAGGGATCCCTCATGCACTGCTGGTGGGATTGCAGATTGGTACAGCCACTATGGAAATCAGTATGGAGATAAAAAACTGGAAATGGAATTACCTTATGATCCAGCAATTCCACTCCTAGGTATCTATCCAGAGAAATCCAAAACATTAATTCAAAAAAATTTATGCACCCCTGTTTATTGCAGCACAATAGCCAAGACATGGAAACAACTGAAATGCCCATCGGTAGACGACTGGATCAAGAAACTGTGGTACATTTATACATTGGAGTATTACTTGGCCATAAAGAAGAAAGAAATCTTAACATTTGCAACGATATGGACGGACCTAGAGAACATTATGCTAAGTGAAATAAGTCAGATGGAGAAAGACAAATACCATATGATCTCACTTATATGTGGAATCTAAAGAATAGAATAAATGAACAAACTAATTAGAAACAGTCTGAGAGATATAGAGGAAAAACAGGGTTGCCAGATGGGAGGGAGGTGGGGATGAGGGAGAAAGTGAGAGGATTAGCAAACACAATCAGTAACCACAAGATTGCCATGGGGATACGAAAGACAATTTGGGGGATATAATCAACAATGTTGTAAAGATTTTGTAGGGTATCTGATGGACACTTGTCTTATTAGGGAGACCACTTCAGGGATGCCTGATCACTGCACTGTACACCTGAAGCTGAAGCTGAATAATAATGAATGTCAACTATAATTTGTGTGTGTATGTATATGTATATATATGTGTATATACAAATAGTCACAAGAAGTGGAGTACAGCATAAGGAATAGAGACAGTAGAAATGTAATAGCTGTGTGCGATATCAGAGGGGTAGTAGATTGGGGAGGTGAGTTATTACTTTGTGAGGGGTATAAATGTCTACCTATTACATGGTTTTGTACACCTGAAACTAATAATATAAACAAACAAACAAACAAACAAATAAATAAAAAGCAACACAGTGTAATACTTCGAAGTGTGGACCCAGGCTCTGCCAGGCTCCAGAATCCTTGCTTTCAAATCTTGGCCTACCATTTTCCAAATAAATAGCCTTGAATAAGACAATCAACCTCTTTGTGCTGTTCTCTCCTTTCTAAGATGGGGATAATATTATAATAATTCTTATTATTTCTAAGGCTATAAATAATTAATGAGTTAGGCTATGTGAAGTTTTTAGAAATTGTAAATATTTAAAAAAACGTTAGCTATTATTCATGTAGTTTTTAATGATCAATCCAACAACATGTAATATCTTCTTTCTTTGAATTATTTATTCATTCAACAAAGTGTTAGGCAGTGGTAAAGGATAAAAAGTATTAGAACCCTGATGTAAAGGAACTCACTGCCTAGTAAACAGACTTACAAGCAGATCATTTACACTGTAATCAGTGTTTTGTTTGAGTGTTATTTCTCAAAATATCATCTGAGGACTACTTGAAACACAAATACCTGGTGCTATGAGGCGCAGCCCCTTCCTCAGTGCTTTGAGACCCCCGATCGAGTGCTGTTTTTTGCCCTTCCTCCCCACGGTGGGGTCCGGCTGTGGATGGCGGTTGCATCCCCATAGAGAGGCCACTGGTCAGATTCAAGATGACCAATAAGGAACCTCTTCCCAAAAATGTTCAACTGAGTGAAACAGACTTCAAATTTATGGCACGAGACGAATTAATTCTAAGATGGGAACAGCATGAACCATATGTGCAAGCTTTGGAGGACAAGTACACAGATCTTAACTCTAATGATGTAACTGGCTTAAGCGAGTGAGAAGAAAAACTGAAGCAACAACAGCAAGAGTCTGCACACAGGGAAAACATCCTTGTAATGTGACTTGCAACCAAGGAGCAAGAAATGCAAGAGTGTACTACTCAAATGCAGTACCTAAAGCAAGTCCAGCAGCCTAGTGTGGCCCAACTGAGATCAACAATGGTGGACCCAGCCATCAGCTTGTTTTTCCTAAAAATGAAAGGTGAACTGGAACAGACTAAAGACAAACTGGAACAAGCCCAAAATGAACTGAGTGCCTGGAAGTTTACGCCTGATAGGTAAACAAATCATACTCCCCAGTCAAGACTTCCCTGACATTCCTACTACGAGAAAACTGTGGTGGGATGCCAAGTACTCGTTTCCACACCAAAACTCAGAATTTTGAGCCCAAGAAAGCCACATTCTTAGACTGTCCAGCTTGTAATGGTCAATGTAAAACTTTCCAGATCAATCTTGTGTTTCAGCTATTTTTTCTTCCCTCTTCCCTTGCTTCATAGGCCTGAAGAAGTGGCCACCTCCGAAAAATTCCCCTTCTAGAACATGCAGACACTTGAGAAATGTTTCTGTTTGAAGAAAGTAGAGAGAGAAACAGAAGTCTTAAGTCTGTGGCACACTGTGTCTTCAGACAGTTTGAAAGAATGAAAACCTAAAGATTTAAAATCATGAATTGAACATGCAAAATTCCAGTAAAATGTAAAAATGGAATGCATCGCTCTTAACCTTGAGCACAGTGACTCAGAGACACTGTATACAGTTTTGCCAATAAGACTGTGGACTTGTGATTGTTGTGAACTTCTGGGTCAAAACTCAGATGAGGTGAATTTTGCCTTTAAAGGATTTATTTCCTAAGAAACAACTTAATAGCTATGAGAGAATCAACTAATAGATGTCAGTTCAAGTAGTTCATATATTTAACCATTAAGTTTGGCACTATATTACTTGATTGAGCGTTAAATCAATGTGGTTTTAATCAATGGTTTGTTCTTTGAATGGTTGCTAATACTGTAGATAATCTCACTGAGGACTGTACAAACATGAAGGTGTGGTATCAAACCTCAGGTTTAAACTGTTTGAAGCATTATAAACATTCATTTCACAACTAGATTCTATATAAGGATATTGGCTGTGATGAGACTCACTGTGTTCTTTTTCTTTAGTAGTGAAATTTATTAAATCCCCATTCCATTCAACAGGCACATGTTGAAAGAGAATTGTCATTGGTGTTAACAGGGAAATGCGTTCCTTCATTGTATTTGGGCCTTTAGTATCGCACTCTTGATATTAAATTAAATATGCCTTGAAAAAAAAAGAAAGAAAGAAATACCTGGTGCTATTGCTAAAACGTAGATTCACGGACTCCATTCCAGACCTACTAATTCAGAATCTCTGGGGTAGGGCAAGCAGGTGTTCTTAGGCACCCGAAATTTTGAGAACCACAATATTAGAAATATAAAGAGGCGCTTTGAAAACGTAGAGGATAATTTAGAGAATTAGAGTTTAGAGAAAACTTAGAGGAAAACTTAAGAGAATATTAATAAAACTACTTTTATTAATATTATGCATATTTGTCTTACTCTCCTCTTAGATTAAAATAAATTCCCTGAGGTCTGGTATTTTACTCCTCTTACTTGAGTAAAATTAAATTGAATACCCTGACAGAGTATTTGTCTGAATAAAGAGTCATGAATTTAAAACATTTTACATTTTGGAAGATAAATAAATGTTTGTATGTTCTGTACTCCATAGCATGCTGTTGGCAGTTTATTACATACTCTTTTAACTTTTCGTAGTACTCGACATTGTGGTCAACACTTCCTTATACCCCTTTCTATTCTTGACTTCCAAGACATTGCACTTTTCTAACTTTTCTGTTCCCTCTTTGTTTGCTTTATGACAGCTTCACTACCTATTAGCTGACACTTTGGGCAAGTTAATAAACACTCTGAGCCTCAGGTTTTTCAATGATAAAATGGCGATAATAGGGATAAAAGGAAGATAACACCTCCAGTTCAAGTCTATCATCATAACTTAATATAATAATAGTAGATAATTTCCAAATGTTAATTCCCTTTATTGGCTCCTCTTCCCCTTATCACCTCATGAATGTGTTCCTAAGGTCTGACCTTGGACCTTTACTCTTTACTCTCAGCATTCTTCTTTGGTAATCTCATCTAGACTCTTAATTTCACCAATTACGTTTTGCAGGTGACTCAACATGTCAAAAGAGAATTCATTTTCCCCCTTCCAAATCAATTTTCCCATCTGCTCAATCACCGAGCTTCAAAATCTCTGTGGGTCTTGAATCCGTCATCTTCACTATTCCATCCACATTCACTTAGGGTTAAATTCTGCTGACTGTACTAACAGAGGCCTGGAAAGAAGATGCTAAGGGGATGAGACAGGGTAGCCAGTATAAATTACTAGGGCTCAGAAGTTTGCAAGGGTGCCTGGGCAAATCCTTTGCAAAGATTTGCCAGTCCACCTCTCCTGGGCAACCCCCCATCCCTCTGATTTTTCTTCTGGTTTGAACCTTTCCTCATCAACACTGATGTTTCAACTTCTCTTGCCTACCAGTCACTTCCTTTCTGCTTTCCTAATTAAGGCCCTCACAAGCTGTTAGATGGGTATTATCACAGCCTCTTATTTAGATAGAGAAACTAGATAGGGAAGCTATCTTCTAAACCTGAGCTTCCTAATTGGTTGGCGTCTTGATCCCCTTAGCCTTTGGGATGGCCAGAGGCCCCAGATAATTGCCTCCAGCTCTTAGCAGCTCACTGGGGCTCCAGATCACATCCAATTTACTGCAGTGTAAGGTAAAACTATTATCATTTTCTATGGGTATTATGATGTGAAAACGTTGGGAAGCACTGCTATTAAATTAATCTAAGTACAGATCTGATTGTATTACATATTCCTCCATAAAACCTTCACAAATGACTCCATTTTCTACCAAATAAAGTCTAAACTGCTTGTTTAGGCACTGCGGAAGGTACTGTACAGTCTCACACCAACCTACCTGTCCAATTCTACCTCTCACTAATGCCTTCCACTCCAGCCAATCTGGACCACTCCCCATTCTCTCCTCTTCTCCTCATAACTGTACCCTTCTCTTCATGTAGGGTATTTCCCATCTTCAGGTGAAATTCACTTATCTTCTCACCCTTCAAGATCCAGTGTCCATGTCACCTGCTTTATAAAGTCAACATTCCTATTTCCTATAGCAAGAACTGATCTTCCTTAGTCTGCACTCACACAGCATCTGTTTTAGTACTCTAATGGCACTTACTGTCATCTGTCTCGTGCAATAACGATGAATATACTTCATAACTTCTACTACCAGTACTCCTTGAATACAGGGTCTTGATTTTGCCCCTACCCCAGTACCTAACACATTGCCTCGCATTGAATTATTGAATTAAATAATTTTAAAGTTTATTGTGCATATCAGTATGATTTCTGATAGCATCATTATTAGCCAATTTCAAGAAATAAAATCATGTAACAATAACAGCTACAATGAAAAGCTACAAAACAATAAACAGAGGTTTTAAGGCCGTGCCCAGAATGCAAATAGAAAAACCAAACATTTATTAGGTTGGTGCAAAAGTAATTGTGGGTTTTGCAATTATTTTTAACCTTTTAAACCACAATTACTTTTGCACCAACCTAATACATTAGAATATGTAATAGTGATTTTCAATTGAGAAAGGTCTAAATAGTGAATATTTTCCTATTGCAGATTCAAGAGAAACCCTGAGTCCTGCCGCTATGTCATATAAAATATACAAATTGGAAGGCTGTTTCCCTGATGACAAGTCAACAAATCCTGATTCTGTCTTCTTTAACTTCCAGTTCTATGGTGTATCTGCCTGTATCTGCTCCCCAAAGAGAGGAAAACTTCAGAAGCCCCCAGTATTCTTCAGGAAAGAGGCACAGAATTCTAAGTACAGGATGACAGGGAGGAAGGGGCCAATCCCCTACCTGAGATCCAGTGTACCATCACAGAAAGGAAATCCCCTGCAATGGTAGAAAGACTGCTGACAAAACGGAGAAAGAGTTGAAAAAACATTTTTGTATCGGATTAGGTAACAGCAGATCCCATGACTTCCAAATTCTCACAGTCATTAGCAGAGTGAATGAAGTGAAACATTTCCTGGGCTGTCCCTGGCTCAGTGACAGAATAGGACGGAAATGGAAAGGTGGGGCTACAAAGCGCCAGCAATCTCTCTTAGTCTCATTTCCATGACAAGTAGTCCAACAACCTATTTATAATGAGTAGCTATTTGAAATACTGAAACTAGACCACCAATTTAGGTTCTTCCTCCCTAAACCTTCTCTTTCAAATCTGCCCTTACACCACAATTCAGGTGATCCATGGGATCAATTTAACTATGCCACTCCTCTCTGAAAGATTCAGATCTCTTCTTTCCTTACAGAATAAAGTCCAAATTTAATCTGTCAACAAAGAACTCTACAATCTGGCCACAGCCTACCTTTTATCCTTTGTCTCTCTGCCCTTCTGGCATTTCATGCTTTCTTTTCTTTTCTATTCATTTAATTTACAAAACATTTTCTGACAACCTAGTATGAATAAGGCCCTGTGCGGGTATACCCTTAAGAAACTTACAACCATACACAATTTTATTAATTTAACAAACATTTTTGAGCACCAATGTATCAAATACTGTGCTGCAAATTGAGAATATCAAGAAACAAGATTCAGTCCCTGCTCTCTAGAAGTTTAGATGATACATATTCCCCTTTGTGAATTCTCAGTCCAGTGAAATGACTATAAACATATATGTTTTTGTTCATCCAGGCCTTTAAACAAACTTTTTCCTGTCTGAAATATCCTCTCTCCTTCCTTTTCAAAAACCCACTTCAAAATCTACCTCTCTGACTACCTTGCCAAAGGCCTTCTAGTAACTCCCACCAAGACTCTGAGCAGTGCCACAGAGATACTTTTAACATTTATATATCACGTCTTTCCAGCAAAGACATGTAAGTGTATTTCAAAAAAGGAGTGGTTAAAATTGTCAGAAGGTAGAAGAAAGAGTATCTTAAACTATTCTGTATTTCCCACAGTACCTAGCAGAGTATGACATACAAAGATATTCAATATATATTTTGGTTTGTAATCAGTGAAAAATTATTTAACTTGAGATTTTACTGAAATGAAAGAGTGACATTCGAAGTGTAAATTAAACGTCAATGGTATTCCTGCAACAGCGTATCTCCAATGGTGAGATAATTATTCTAGCTTATGTGGATGGTACCAAAGAAATCAAAATTTGATAAAAATAAGCCTTAATTAGGCATTCAGGAACTTTTACCCTATGAGGTACCTACTGTTTGACTAAACAATCACCTCCCTAGTCTTAATCATACCAAATGAAATGATCAAATCAATTCTCTGAACCTGAACAGGGAAGAATCAGATGCTGAACAATGGTGACACCATCAAGATATAATAAGTATATTAAAAGTCCATTCTGAAAGAATCTGTTAGCCGTAGCTTTCCCATTAATAATAAATGCTTAGAAAAAATAACTCAAGAACGTTTCTTAATGATGGGCCAGTAGAGTCATTTTTGTATTCAGAAAATTCAAGAACTCTACTAGGTAACAGCATAACTCAAAATCCAGTTGATATGGCATATCAACTCAAATATAGTTCTGATTGCATTTAATATTTAAAAATCCCATTTCTAGTAGTTATTTCATTAGCCTCCAACCTATCCTGTGCCATTAGCATACACCTCTACAAACTTAATCACTTTTCCACTTAATAACCAATATTAGTAAATATTTTATTTTACAGTTTTCAATCCTTTCTTGTATGAGTATTCATGTAATATGGTATATATGCCTTAAAATAGGAATGTGATGTAATGAGATTTTATTTTAACATTTAGAAGGCAGCAAGGCAAACATGCTGTCCACCTAATGAATACAAAATTCCTTGTAGTATTGTTTGTAAATATGTCCAAATTTGTGATTGCTTATATTGGCAAGATATACATATAATAGATTGAATTACCTATATGGTTAAAAAATAGGTGCCGTGATTTTTTAAAATCTGATTAACATAGTTATCACACATAATTACATAACATATTGAACATTTTCAATAAAATAATAGTACCTTTCATCAAAGGGAGGTTTTTTTTTTAGCTAGATAAGTATTAGATATCCACTAGTCCAAATTCAATTTCTGAACTATAATAGGATTGAAATGACTTACCAAGGTCGCCTTGTTGTTTAGCTAATCTCATTACTTCTGGACCGCTAATATTTATCCCATACCACAAGCTGATAAGGCTTCTGAGTACAATTCATTAACTGAAACATTGATATGGTTATATAAAAAAAGCAAACTCATACAAGGTTCTCGTTAGTAAATTCTGTTTTTTATTTTACCACTTTTATCATAAAAACATAATTTTACATGAAGAACTTTTATTAGCCATGTATAACTAATAGTGAAAATAATCAAATAGTAATACTAAATAGCAATAGCACAGTTATAATTTATTACATATTCAGAAACTAGACAAATCACCTTTAAGTTTTAATTTTTTATAATACCATAAAAAACATTTTTAAATGATCTCCAAAGCTATCAGCTATTTAAACAAAATATTCTAAAAGAAAAAGTGCAGTATTGTTAAACATTGTCAAATTAACTCATTGAACCCTCTTTTAGAAGTTGAAGAAAGGCTAGATTTAGGGGCAAAAAAGAAAGGAATCCATATATAACTTAAGTAATACACTTTTATGAAATCTGCCAAATAGTTGACCCTTAAAAGAAAAGCTACAAACTTCATTTTAACATCCAGTTTAAAGCCCCTTTTACATCTAGAAAAGAAATTCAAGGAGTTTCCCCTTCTTATGTTTAAGGTATACGTTTTCTTTAACAACTAGAAAGCTCTCAGAGCATAACTGTCATTCTTTCACTACAACAATGGGTTTAAATTCTCAGCTTATTTAAAGTATACAATCTTATCTGTGCAATGTGTTTGCAATCACTGTAAACCGCTGTCTCAGCAGCTCTCTTTTTTGTATTAGAAAGTTTTCAATAGTATTGGCTTCTTTGAAGAGTCCATCTATCTCGTCAATATAAGATGCATCTACTGCTGCTCTCTCACTAAGGGGGGGAAAAGTTTTACATTAAACTAAATAGCTGTAACACAACTATAAATAGTCTAAACACACTATCATAGTGATGTTCTTTATTATGCTATGTTTGTTAGCTATTTCATTTAAATAGCTTTGTACATCGGAAAGCTTCAGTAATTTCCACTCTTCAGCAAAAGTTAAATTAATTTCACAAATATTTTTGATTACTCAAAGTCTCCTGACACCAGAGACTATGTATCATGTAGATTATAATTCTAATATTAAACTATACATAGTCATGCTTCACTTAATGAAGGGGATATGTTTGGAGAAATGTGTCATCAGGCAATTTTGTCATTGTGTGAATATCACAGAGTGCACTTACACAAACCTAGATGGTACAGCCTACTAAACACCTAGGCTATAGTGTATAGTCTATAGCTCCTAGGCTATAAACCTGTACAGCATATTACTGTCCTGAAAACTGTAGGAGATTGTAACAAAAAGGTAAGTATTTATTTATCTAAACAGAGAAATCGTAAAGAACAGCATAAAGTATTAGAAAATAGTATACCTGTATAGGACACTTATCATGAATGGAGCTTACAAGGCTGGAAGTTGCTCTGGGTGAGTCAGTGAGTGGTGAGTGAAAATGAAGGCCTAGGACATTACTGTACACTGCTGTAGGCTTTATAAACACTGCTCCACAGCCCTCCCCCTGCTTCCTCTGATAATGTCAGAAATAGAACCTTGAAGCTGTCAATGCTGCTCCATGAATAGTAATGTGGGCTAGACTGACTGGAAATATCGAGGAGAAACTGGCTGGGTAAGGTGTAAATCACTGTAACAGTGACTGTCAGGAGGAAGTGAAAGGTGGCCTGAGGCTCAGTAGGAATTAGAAATCAAGATGGAGAGAAAAAGGAAAATAGGGGATTGTCATGGCAATGTGGTTTGCCTATTGCATGTTGGAGCAGTAGTCATATAAAGGAACTTTGTATATATTTAATAAAAAATAAAGAGTGTATTTAACATGGAGAGGGTATAGAACTGAGGACTCAATATTTTGAATTTGGAAATTTGTTTTTGGTTCCATTGACTTTATTGGGCACAAAGAGCTCTCTCTGAGAGCCCTGAATTGATGGAAGAAATAAAATTTTGCTTTACATCATTACAACCTGAAAATATTTCCAAAGTACAGGAACAGGCTTGCTCCACACTACCAAAAAAAAGATTTTACTAAAATTGAAGTGGAACTAATACTTGTTAAGGTAGCGCCTGCAGAACTGTGTCCTCGTACAGGATATCAAGTCCTCAACAAAGAATTCTGAAGGCCATCAACCTAGATTTGGTAGGGCCATAACACCCTATGAATATGTAGGGAGGGAACAGGCTTCTCTGTGCTGAAACAGATCAGTGGCTGACTGTCTGGGATGTAATTAGTGCACTGAAAATTGAGGGGCCCTGGGTACGAGAAAATCTATTGCCAACCCCCACAGTTGCTGCTCCCAGAGAAAAAAATTCCTTCGAAACCACAAATCCCTCCATTTCTTACAGGAAATTCAGCTCCATTATAATCCTATGGGACCACCATTGTATCTGTGGTCTGTTGCTGACTGAAACATTGTTATGTGGTGCATGACTATACATTATTTTAACACTCACACAAACCATTATTCAAATAGAATGACTGGCTAGTACTTTAAAAAACCACCTTATAAAACATGATAACATCAGGACAGTAAAATATTTAAATTCAGCCTCCAAATATATGCAGATAATATTTAAATATTTCATAAATATATTTGTTTTATCTTTAATATCACTCTATTATTAACTTCACCAGATGGTATTGTTCTCAAAGAGGTCTCTTTTTCATAAAATTTTAAATGTTATATCATCTAATTAGAGACCAAAATATGTCCAGCCTAGCATTAGTTTTGGTAATAGCAAAACAAAAGATGTTTAGTGGAAAAGTTGGAGTTATTCTTTGAGAATAACCAATTAATCTATTTTAAGAAATTGAGGTAGAATAAAAAATTCCAAAATTATAATTACTGGATAGGTTTCAGAGCCACTGAACTGAAGTTGCCATTATGGAATTTCCAGAAGAAAATTTCTAAGATGAAGACTCAAGAGAATATACTATAAGTACTTGCCTTAAGATCTTTGCATATGTAGACAACATTAGATTAATTTCCTTGCTCATATCTATTAAAAAAAATCAGAGTTAAGTTGTGAAATAGAACAAACCTTCTGTATTACAAAATAAATTTTTAGAAATATAAGCAAGCATTTTTATACATCACCATTCAAATCTCTTTCCAGGGCTTCATCTTTATAAAATAGTCCAGAGCTTTCAGAGAAAGAGGAATCTGATTTTCCAAGAGAGGATAGTTGTGGACTATCTGGCATCTGAGGCTAATACAAGAAAGTAAAGAAAACAGGTAAACCGTCAACAAGATCCTTAGGACATATACATTCTGTTAAAAAAAAAAAAAAGCAAACATGCTAGATATTTTGTTCCTGTGTCCTAATTAGTCATTTGAAATTTTATTACCAAGGAAACTTTTAGTCCCAACAAGCATCTTGTTCAATATACTAAATTTTATTCTAATTTTTTATTGGATTTTGAATATGGTATTAACCCCCGATAAGAAAGTTTCCTGTATCTTGAACCAGTAGATACTTCCATAGAAATATAGCAAAACTCTCATTTAGACAATAGCCAAATGCTTGAAAAATTTTGCAAGATCACATAATCTTTAAGTGAGCAAGTAATGTCCCAACATGCAAACAGACCAATTGGTGGGGGTAGTAGTGAAGAAGGGCAGGATACAGTGTTCTTTAAAAAATCAACAACTCCAGTACCTAGGTATCCTATTTATGATATCAAAATAATTAAAGTCCTAGATATCATAAAGGCATGAACCCATTTCTGTCTCTAGATCACAACTTATAACAAAGAAATCTCCCAAATCTTTCTTGGAGGCTTTCTCATATGCTTACTAAAAAATATGCTGGAGTTAACATAGCACCTTCTGGGCCCATCCCAGCTCTGGGAATATGAACACTTAAATTCCATTTATCAATAACACTTTCTTAAATGGAAGAAGTTTGACAAGTATATAACAGATTAAGCCTCCAGGAACATAGAGATTACCTCCAACTCTCTTGATCTCTTGCAATTTCTAATATCAGGTTTCATAAGGTGATTTGCCATCATATTCTGGAGGCAAGCGCTGCAAAATTTAGAGCAATGCCAAATTTAAGTAAAAACTCCATTGCTACAGATCTCTTAAATCCTTCCCTTTCCACTCCTACTGCCAGTTTAATTCAGGCTTTCATTATCTGTTACTTACCTACTCCTCTATTTCATCCTCTCAATTGCTATTTGGATAGCCTTTCAAAACTCTAATTACTGCATTCCCTTATCTCAAAATTTTCCCCTTTGTCCCTGTTCCAGAATAAGCCCATCTATGCAAAGTCCTGCATCACCTGGTGCCAAGCTACTATCCCCATGATTTTCATCTATTCCCTCTATATACAGTTAGCCAAATTAGTCTCTGGTATTTCTGCCTTGTTTCAGGATTCATTTAAGATTCTTCTACCTTCATAATATCTTAATGTTGAAATCGACCTTGATAGTTCATCTAAGCCAATTTCATACCTTACAGACATGAAAACAGGGAGTGATATTTGACCAAGTTCAAACAAGTAAAACTGAGCCAGATTAGAACCAAGATTGCGTCTATCCTGAGGTTATCTCCACTGTCCTATCTTACATTCTTGGTTTTACATTCAAATTTTACTTTTAAATTACTTTCCCATAAATCCTAATGGTAATTTACCTAGGAGTCTGAAAGATTAAGTTTAAACTTAAAGAAAACAATGTTGAAACTAGAATGGTATAGTCTCTACATCTTAAAAGACGAGGAGCCCTGTCTACACTCAAGTTACCAGTTTACTTAGCTTGTTTTTTCAGAAACTATGCTAACCTGGATAATTGTAATGAATCTGTTTTAGTCACATATAATATTCATATATATATATATATATATGTGTGTGTGTATATATATATATATATATATATATATATATATATATATATATGACAGAAAGACAGCAACAATAATAAAGATGTTTGTTTACTAAATTCTGTATAATGCTTCTACATTCCTGTTAGTACCCTTCTAGTATATTTAACATATCAGTTTAAGGGCCATAATAGTGATATGTAGAAAACACTACACATGTACTGTTGTGCTCCCTTTGCCTTGGGAATTTTGAAAATGTTTCAGAGAAGCCAGCATGAGAGTTGCTCTCTTCTCCCTTCCCTTTTTTCTCTTCTCTCCTCTTCCTCCTCTCCTCTCTCAAAATAACTGCACGAGCACATATCAAATGAAAACTTTTAAAATTAGTTCTGTTTTTGTAAAAAATAAATTAATTGTTCCGTCACAACTTAGGGACTCAGGTAAATCCTGATCAAGAGATTGGGCCTTGTCCTGTGACAAACAGCATTCACAGCCACTGACCCCAGCTATGCAATCTAAGGCGTTTGAGATTTAGTCATTACCAAGCACTACCCCTTTGCCTTATACAACTATTTTTCTTCCAGTCTTTTTCTCCTCAACAACGCCTCAGTCCCGGCCATTTTACCTATCTTGTTTCTCACTTCCGCCTCCCTCTCCTTTCCTCCCTACTTGTGATTCAGTCCCCCTAGAAACCCTGAGAGGAAGCATCCATCCTCTTTCACTGCCTTCTTTCACACTTTCACAGGTGGACATCCCTCCAGCCCAAACCCAAGACCAGTTTACTACATGGCGGCGTTGTCAGGACCTCCCTCTTCAGCGAAAGCGCGGGAACGAAGAGGCCGGCTGAGCACAAGTGCGCAGACTCCGTGTGGGACGGCGTATGGCGTCAGGGCGTTCAGCGCACGCTAATCACGTAATGCGACTGCGCAGCCTCCGGGAGCCAGGAGACGGCGTGGTCGGGCATGCGG
The DNA here is from genome assembly GCF_004115265.2 of Rhinolophus ferrumequinum. Taxonomy (NCBI): domain Eukaryota; kingdom Metazoa; phylum Chordata; class Mammalia; order Chiroptera; family Rhinolophidae; genus Rhinolophus; species Rhinolophus ferrumequinum. The sequence continues at coordinate 80,507,370 of NC_046294.1, read as the reverse complement.
CGCTCACGAGCCGCCAGGAAAAGCGGCTCTCTTCCGCTTGTTTCTCATCTTCCCTCGACTTGAAATCTATGTAAAACAAAAACCTCTCCCCTCTACCCAGTGTGTGTTTGGGGAAGAAGGGGAAAATCTGAGATTGGTCTCTCCAGAAGAACGTGGAAAAATTGCCAGAGTAAGGCCAAACTGTGTCCCAGCCGCTTGGAATCTCAGTAAAGGAACACAAAATAGTACACCCACCACCACTTTTCAAGTAAAGTTACATCTTATTCCAGATGGTTTGTGTGAAGGAAGACTTTATACCTGAGTTCCCCTGGCCTGCAAGCAAGATTTCTAGATGAGAGCCTCCATTCCTTAACCTCTTTTTCTTTGTTGCAACCAAACTTGCAGAAACACACCCTTTTAGAAAATTACTTTCTTGATGTGGCAATAAGTTTAGTCTTAATTGGCAGCCTTAGACTTAATTGACAGCTTTCAAAAAATATTTTGTAACATTCATGACCCACATACTCGAAGCTAGCCTCATTGGGTGCTTTAATGTTCTGACTTTGACCTGCAATTTCAAAGATAGACATTCTAAAATAATGCCTAGTTAGCTGATGTGGAAGAAAAAAAGAATATCAGCTCATAAAACAAAGGTCAATGACACCTCCCATAAATTCCAAGTACACGATCTTATTTATACCTGTCAAAATTTGATAGAGACTGTAACCTAGACTGGAATAGGGAGCTCTCACACCCTATATCCTTTAAAAGCCCTACAGATAGAACTCTGTTACAGCTGTACGGTTGTTTGTGGAAGCCCCTCTTCTTAATTTCCTCTCTGTAAATTACCTCCTCCATCTTTATCCAGTGTGAAGCTCCACATGGTTCACCAGGGCTACAAATTTTGGGTGGCAATCCTTTCTTTTTTCTGAATAAACCCTTTTTGGTGATGGAGTACCTACTGGACATTTGTTTATAGTTAACACATCTTAGCAAATTATATTTAACATATAAAATTTAATGTTTTCCCGCTTTGGCTTATTTAAATGTCAGTTGTCATAAAGACTTGTAAGTGTTGCATGTGTATGTTTATTTATTGGCTGTTTGTGAAAAAAACCAATTGTTTTAAATAAGTTTCTAGGAAACAGGTACTCATTTTGTTTAACTTGATTTGTGAATATTGTGAACTATCAGTCACTTAATAAAATGAGGCTAGATAATTGTGGTGTAGTTATTGAGAAGTTAGTGAGAGACTTTAAAGAATCCCAATCATTGTCTGAGGACTGATAACAATCTGTTGAGATTTTCCCCACCTATGGTAAAATGAGGGGAAAGTAATGAAAATTTCATAAAGCCAGGGTATTTACTTTAAAGTAGTCAGTTATTCTGATACTATGTCATTACCAATTTTTTGGTGTTAAAGTGTCCTTTCATGAAATAAAAATATAAAGAATTTTTAGATTTTCAATGTCCTTTTCTTACTTAGTAAAATATCAAGTTGTCCACTCTGTTTATCTTTTCTTCATTATTATCATTATTGTTATAATTATTTTTATGGTCCATTAAATCCAAAAGTGTGGGAAATACTGATCTAATTTCCTCTCTCAGCCTTCACATTGTATGATCTCTAAATAGGTAGTTATTTATTTCTTAAAATATTTCCAGGAAAAATGATTCCACCTAATCATAAATGTTTACATCAGATTAAGAGAATACCATGGACATTTTATCCTATTTTTCAAATTGTATCTCCATTGTATAAACTAAATGAGTAAGAATAAGTGAGAGCATGTGGAGGTTTGTAGTTGTCTAGTGCTTTGAAATATTTAAAGGGCTATCATCATCTCATTAAATCTTCACAAACAATCCTATGAAGTAGGCAGGACATGGAGACATTTGGGTTACTCTATATCAAAGAAAAAAATGTTTGTCCCAAAACTAAGAAATGGGTTAAATTATGCATTCTACATCTTTACAGCTGGAGAAAAATAATTGGCAATAGGCCATTTAACATTAACTTCTTAGGTGCTTTGCTACTGATCACTGTTTGACTCTACTTCATGCTTTCATGTTAATTGGCCCAATTGGACACTACAATTGGAGGATGAAAACTTGTTATTTCAATTTCAATCATGTGTGTATTCTTATCACATACTTCCTAAATGTGCTTTTTTTTCCCTTCTGATAGCTACCACACCAAGCACCTCTGACCATCTTACCACAGACTTCCTTTGTAATCACTACTGTGGACATGCTGTTTTTATGACCTTATGAAATAAAAACACTATCTTGTTAAAAACAAAACAAAAGAAATTACAACTAGCTGTTTATATAAGCATTGTGTTTCCTAACCCCAGAACCCCTCTATTTCCATACAGTCTCTGTACCAGCAAAACAAACAAACAAAAAGTCACTTTGCTAATTCCCTTGCTAGAAAGGCAATACAATGTAGCACACATTCAAGAGAAAATTGTCTAAGAAACTTGGTTTCTGCTAATTATTTCCAAGGCTGTGATATTTATACTCTGCTTTTCAAAAGTTACATTTTAGGTGCTATCATTGCATTATAGGAATTATTCTAATAGGGCTAATTATTCAGCACTGTTAGCTAAGAAAGTTTTGTGCTGAAATGGGAGTAGAAAATCTCAAACAGATTAATGTGAGGAAGATGCTTCTAGTTAACCAAGCAGGTGCTTTTTTAAATGTTTCTTGGATGTATTTTTGAAAGAGGTACAAGCTTTGGATTGTCAGAACTCCAACTTTTACAGAGAAATTATTTCGTTAAAATAGTGATTTTATGTTAAAGAATTATCCATATTCTCTGACAATTTAAGTCCTATTGCCCTAAGAAAGAGCTCACATTTGAAGGCGGGTCCAAGGCGTGCCAGAAGTCTCCTCCCTCCAACCTTCTTCCTCGTTCCTCCTTAGCGCCTGGTTCCCTTGTCCCAAAGCTGTGTTCACGAACAGCAAGGAGTTTGATTTCAAGGCTTTCTTCATTCCTGGCTGTCTGCTTTTGCTACTGAAGGGACAGCCACACTCTACCATCTACACAGCCTCAGGAAAAGAAAGGGACTTCAAACCTTCCAAATCGATTTCTCTCCTAGGAAACTATTGGGCACAGGTAAGAAATATCATTCCTCTTTATTTGGAAACCTGGGCATGGCAATTAGAAATCAATAAGCTAGAAAAGCGATTGAGAGGAATGTAAGTTTTCTGACATCACTATGATGGGCAGTCAGTAACCACATAAGCAACATAGCAAAGTCAGAATAGAAACTTTTTTCTCTCTTTTAGCCAACATTGGAGAGTACCACTTTAGAGCAAATATTCTCAATCTATTTGGTCTCATGACTTCTTTACATTCCTAAAAATTATTAAGAACCCAGAAGAACTTTTGTTTCTCTAGCTTTTATAATACTGTATTACTGTTATTTACTGTCCTAGAAATTAAAACTGAGAAATTTAAAAAATAAGTGACCTATTAATATAGTTTAAAACAACAATAAGCACATTACATGTTAGTATAAATAACATTTTTAATTATAGATAACTATATTCTCAAAAAAATCTGTGAAGAGTGACATTGTTTTTTTCTTTTTTCTTTTTACAAATCTTTTTAATGTCTGGCTTAATAGAAGAGAGCTGCATTCTTGTCTGTTTCTGATTCAGTCTATGTATATTACACATTATGTAGCCTCTGGTAAACTCGATTGTATACTCATGAGAGAATGAGAATGAAAAAGACAAATTATAACTTAGAATTATTATGAAAATAGCTTTGACCTCGTGAACCCCCTGAGAATTGCTGCTTTAGAATGATAAAATAAATAAGCTTTTCTTTAAAGGGAGTCTCAACGCCCTTTTAGACACAAACAAAAAACTTGCCAAAGGTTGATACTCTTGATGGAATCTGCATCAGCACCCTTGGACTGGGCTACAGTTGGATATTATAGCATTCCTCAGGAGAATTTTATTTCACAATAAAGAAGGGGCTGAATAAGTATCTCTCTTTTGAAAGATGAATAACAAAAATTTTAAAAATCCTCTTTTCTTTTTGCCTATATACAGCTATTTCAAGTTCTATTAAATCTTCCTTCAAAACATCTTTTTTAATCTAGCTTGTTTGTTCATATAACGCCAACATGAATATCATGAATTCTTCCTTGAAATCCTACACAAATTCTTAGAGTAGTTTCATAGCCTGTCTCTAATCTTTTTCATAATGCGCTTGCCAGCTCAATAGCCCGTTTTCCTATTGCCTTTGAGATTAATTTCATGACTTCTACATGACTACCAAAGCCCTTCCCTATTTTTAACCCCACTCTACTTTGTGTTCACTGCAGGGCAGCAGGATTGGTTTGCTACAATTTAAAAAATGGCCCTGTTCAGTCCACCCCACACCACAACATTGTTTTAATTATCACATAAATGTTCTTCCATCTATTTAATCTTAAGCATTCTTTAAGATTAAATTCAATTCTCCTTTTCACACGAAGCCATTCCAACTACATCAGCTCCGTTTTGGCTTTTTGCTTTGAGCTTACATTTAGCAGTTGATTATATATATCTTTTATCCTTAATTATTTACCTAAATTTTTACCTAAGTTGTCTTTCACCCCCACCTCTGCCACACCCACATACATACATTAAGAAGATGGCAAAATTTTCAAGGACAAAATGATTTACAAAACTGAAAAGTTAGGTTTGATCTTGTTGCTGTCACAATAACTACATACCCAATTTTCGGGAATTAGGTAATACGCTTCCTCATTTCATGCTACGCTGTTCTGCAGAATTGGAATTCCACAGCAAGGATAAACATAGTTATAGTTGCTTTTCAAGTTCAAGGCATTTTTACTTTTAATTTAATAGTATGTTTTTACACTTGATCTTAGCCAAAAGGCTGAGAAGCGATAATAGTGTTTTTAAACTCCTACTAGCTTAACAATGCTGGCTACATAATAAATAATGATTATGTGTTGTTTTAGAATTATGAGGAAGTGGCTACTAGGGCATTTGCCACATAGAAATGGTTCTCTCCTTGCAGCTTATCTAGAATCTAGAATTACAAAATGTTGGAGCTGGAAAAGACCTTAAAGATGGACCTTCAACTCCCTGCTTATCCAAATGAGGAAACTGAGACCCTCAGAATTAAATGACTAGCCCCAGACAGGACTGCAACACATGTGACCTAATTTCCAACATGGTTTTTTACCATCCACTATCCTCCAGCTAGTTTCCAGGGCTTGTATAACTAAAACTTCTTTTGTTTCAAAGAACCAATTGTCACTACATATTCCTGGGAGGATCTTTCTGAGGTGGTTCATAACTCTTTAAAAAAAAAAAGTCAATAATCTGAGAATCTTAGATGAGATATCTTTAAGCATTTCTATCCAGTGGGAACTATAATTTTCATAGATTAGAATTAAGAAAGCAAAGGAGCACAGATGAGAAAGGAAAAGGAAAGTTGGGGTGAAGAGAAGGAGACACAATAGTTGTAATCATAGATGTATTGAGATCTAACAAAAAGAGTGTAAGAATAAAAAATTCAAAATCAACACTCGTGAAGTAAAAAGAAGCTACTAGGAAAAATAAAGAGGAAGAATATTATAGAAATTATTCTATTTTTTAAAATGTTTTCAGACTTCCCTCATTTTCTTTCTTTTTCTCATTGGCTTTAAGATGGAGTGAAAGTATTAAGACAGAAAAAAAACTCTACCAGCCCTTTACACATTGTTGTCATGGTGGAAAGTTTTATCATAGCAAACATTTATTTATGTACTGTGTATAAGTCCTTTCAGGTGTTGAAGATTAAAAAAAAAAAAGACAATTTGTTGTCTTAAAGAAACTCACATTGAAGCTGGACAGACCTATTTGTCATCAGAATAATCTTAATTCAATGTAAGAGCTATTTCAGAAGTGTGAAAGAGGGAGGGTTGGGGGAGGTGGGTACTGGGAATGATTAGGTGGGCCTGGAAGAGTCAGGGAAGTTTTCCTAGAGGAGATGTTTGAGCTGGGACTTAAAAGATGAAGGGCTTCACAGGCAAAAAAAAACAACACACACACACACAAAAAAAACCCCAGAAGTTCCTGCCTGGCAGAGGAAATAACTCTGGCAATAGTAGGGAGTGGAAAAGAATCTGGTAGCAAGAAAACCAAAAAGAGGAGCATTAAAGTAGAAGAAGCTGAAAGAGATTGAGGGCTTGATTTAAAACAGTACTGGTGGAGACGGAGAGGTGATATCAAACTATAAAGACATTTCTGAGTTGTAATCTACAGTATTTATGAGACAGAAAAAGTTAGGTAAAGGAGTCAAGAAGGACTTCTAGGTTTCAATTTTTTGGACAGGTAATTTGGACATGTTTGGGAAAGTAATTCATTAGCACATCTTACAGTTGGAAGTGTGAATCTGGAACCAGAAATTGAAATTTGCAAATTATATATCCCCAAATAACTACCACCCTCTTTCTTCTCTTTATAGCCAAACTTCCTAAAAGAATAGTTGGTATTTACTATCTCTACTGTTTTTCCCACCCCATTCTGTCTTAGATCCGTCTTAACATGCCTTCTGCTACCTCCACTTTCCCCAAACTGTTCTACTGACAACAAAACTTCCTAATTGTTATGGACTTCCTATCTAAGTTATGGACACTGCAGTATGATTTCAATCAGCCCCTCCTTAAAGCTCTTTTCTCCCTTGACTTCTGTGACATTTCTCTCTTAGATTTGCAAAAGTGAACTAATTATTTTCCACTCAAGGCTCTCTTTCATTATTTTTCTTAGTTAATGAAGTAACACTCAACAAATTGCCCAAGTCAAAAACTTCTAAGTCATCCTCAGTTCCTCCTTCCTTTTGACCTCCTTCCAATCAGCTAAAACGTCCTGCTGTTTAATCTTTCTTGAAGCCATCCTTTCCCTTTCATCCCTGCTGCCACTATTTTAGTTTAGATAGTCTCATCAACTCTTACCTTAATTTAAAATTCCTTATAAGGTTGTTTTCTGGCCTTTATCTACGCTTGCCCCATCAAATCCATTCTTTACACTGCTGCCAGAGTGCACTTTTTAAAATATAAATTTGACTGCATCTTTCTCCTACTTAAAGTAAGGTAGTATTTTTTTCAAAAAAAATTTTCAAACTCTTTATCTTACTTAAATGAGGCCTTTATAATCTGACTCTCCTTTACAAGCTTTTGTTAAACAAAACTACATTGCAAGTTGCATTTTATGTGACTTGAATTAGGCAAAATCAAACAAATGTGATACGAAAATAATAGGCTCACTTTATAGGCAAAATAGACGTATGTAAACTCTAAATTAGCCTATCTAAAATGCCATAATATCAAAGCTAGGTAGGCCAAGTGAGTTGTGCACTCTTCACACTATTGTCACACGGACGTGTCTCTTATACCTGGTAGAATTATCTGCTTCCATGTCAGTACCTGCTTCCGTATTAGCAGCTAGGCTATCCTTGAAATATCTCAGAAAGGCTTGACACACAGGTTATTGTTGTGCTATTGATGTTTTCACATTCACTACTACTGTAATTTAAAACCTTTTTAAATCTGATAACAATGTTAGAGTGCCAGCGGGTATTATTACTGCTTGTGCTGAAAAACATCTCCAAAGAAATAAGATGGAACAAAATTTAGATGCAAGAAAACAATATTAAAATGGCCAAAGTACCACCATGATAGACCGTGTGGAGAGAGCACTCTGCAAAACATTAGTAATAATGCTGGAAATTTTGTAAAAAAGAAAGCAAGAATATATTTTGTTGTAGATTTATGGACTCCATAGATATCTCCTCACATACTTTTATATTTATTCGCAAGGAAAAGTTAATCTTGAACTTTGTGAGATCTTCAGAAATACATTCTTCCCGTAAAATGTGACTGCATTTGCATTAATTACATAAAAATGATGAGGCCCAAGCCTCCCTGCTTCCTGGCTTTTGCTCACCTTGTTTCCTCTTTATGGAATGCTCTTCCTCTGGCCTTGAAAATGCTTGCCTCTCTGTCAATAGCACAATCATCATTTCCTCTAAGAAACTTTCAACATCACCAGGCAGAGGGAGGATCTCTTATAAATCCAGCTCTTACAACATTATACTATTTTGTAATTGTTTATATATTTGTTTCTCCCACTAGACTCTGAGTAATTGAAAGGTAGTAACTAAGTCTCATGCATGTGTGCTTTGTCAGCTCTCTAGCCCTGTGCCTAGTACATAGTAGATACTCAATAATTAATAAATGAATGAATTCAAATACGGTATAGTATTGTTTTTTAAGGTAACTGTGTTCTCTAAATTAATTCACTCATTCACTAACTAAATACGTACTGTAGTTAACACTAGTATTTTCATCCAATTCCTACACTCACTACTTAGTACTTTTCAGGTGAATTACTTTCATAAAGTATGTGTGCATTACATAATGTATAATGTTAAAGTTTGTAGAGAAGAGGACTGTAGCCATTCTCTCTCTCTCTCTCTCTCTCTCTCTCTCTCTCTCTCATACACACACGTTTGTATATTATATATCTATGTAAATTTAATAACTATCCACATTTGTATTTGTAAGGAACTGAACCTAGATGAAACTTAAATAGCAACCAACTAACAAGTATTTGGGATTAGCTTAATTTGGATTAGGTTTTTGCAACTGGGTTTTAATTTCCTGCTTCCTCTACCATATTTGTTAGGAATCAGCAGACTATGCTAGAAAAAATTTGAGCATTGACTTATAATTACCCCTACCACAAGTGACAACTGCAACCCAACCACCTTCCTTGGAGCCCCAACCATAACTGCTCTCAGGGACCCAAAGTACTACTGAATTCTAGAGTAGGTTTCTTAATCATTTCTGTGGCATAGACCCCCCTCACCACCACTACCATGGGCAATCTAGTGAAGTCTGTGAATCCCTTATCAGAGTAATGTTTTTACATGCATAAAATTAAATACTTAGAATTATAAAGGAAACCCACCATATTAAAATAGCATTGTCAAAAATTTTTTAAACAAATTTTGATATAGTATATATATGCTTCTTTATTAACACATTAAATAAAATAATCTACCGGTGGAACTAAAAACTTCCATATATTTCAAAGTAGTAATGATTTTAAACGATATTTCAAGGTCTCTGCAACAATTACAATACAATAGGAAATATGTATTTTTATTAGTGACAGTTACAGGTACTGCTAATAACTGTGGTCTGTTTCCTATACCATAATAGAAGGAACTGCTAAATTTCAGTTAGAAGTAGGTGAAAATAAATATGTCATTTTTTTTCCCATCCAAGTTCACAAATTTCCCAGATTTAGAACCCTTGCTCCATAGACAAAGGTCTGGAAAGACACATACTATATTGGAGTGTAGTGGGGTAGGGTGAGACAGGGAAGAAGAGCAGAAAGGGGAATTTTTAACATTTTCAAAACCTGCATTATTTGATTTTTTTGTAACAGAAAAATTGTGTTTATGTATTACTTGTAAAAAGCATAGTATCCAGATTCTAGATCAAAAACTGCTGCTGCTCAGGGAGAAAGGGGCCATCAGATGCTAGAGCCCTTCAGCCTCCTCCCTCTCTGCCCCAGCTCCCAGGTGGAAACACTATGTAGCACTTTGATAATGCAGTCACAAACCTTCAGTTTCTCATGCACAGGAACCCACTGGTTGTAAGACAGATAGAACCAATCTGTAGTTAAAGGACATGATTTAGGTGTGTTTCTGGCATCCCATATTTATATTGATAATATTATTCAGTTCAATAATGGGACAATAAATCAGTTCAATAATGAACCACTGATCCACTGTTTAAAGAGAAAATGCTTTCCAGATACCAAATATCTGATGGTTTGCTACAGAACGTTTGAACATGTGTATTCATAAGCTGAAGACTCCCAGCATTTATTAAATGTCCAGAGTGTTCATCAGCACACTGACTTCTGAGTTTGGAGGCAGTACAGGCAGTAAGGAATAAATGGTTCCTTTTGTGTACAAGGAACAATCGTTACCTTTTAACAAATGACTCTTTGCTTTCATTAGGAATAAAGATGGCTGCTGAATCAGTAGAAGACGATTGCCTCAACTTTGTGGGAATGAAATTTACTGACAATACACTTTACTTTATAGGTAAGTCAAAAGCAATAGGCCAAATACAGGGCTCAGATATATGTATTCAACTAGAAAAGATGTTGTGAGATGAACTATTTACTCCTTATTGTCACCAAATTGCATTGTAATGCTAATGACATTCTTCTCTGGAAAAAAAATATTGGACCTCTATAAATTAACCATAATATATCCGAGGTCCCAGCACCTTGTCCCAGCAAATATTTTGGCACTTAGTTAGCAGTAGCCCACTTACAAAATGGCAGCTGGTGTACATCATGAAAATTCCTCAAAATTGGGTACATTCAGGGAATACAATTTCCCAAAGCTAATTAGTGAATTATATAAGAGATGCCTTAAATCTAGAGTTCTGTGAGTGAGTTACACCATTGAATGTACATATATTTGACAAATAAAAACATTCTTATTAATCTTCCATCGGCAGTTTGGCTTCATTTGAAAGCTTCATAGAAAGTCCTTAGGTGACCTTCCATTGAAGCAATAAATTTAAAAGTAAAATCTATCACTTTATAAAATTTCTTTTTAGCTACAAATTTATATTTATAAACCTCAGATTTAGGTTTTATATCTAACTTACCTGAGAACACACTAAGTCTAATAAGCTTCATTTTTTGGGAACTCTTGGATGACCATATAATATTTCTAATGGAGGCCAACAGAGGCCATCATCAGTAAAATAGAGGTTAAATAATGGGGAGTGGCAGAGAAGAGTCATAAAAGGGTAGGATGAGAGGAAATTCTGAATTGCAATATTGAATTTAACATATTTTGTTTCTCTTTTTTCCCCTTTAGCTGAAAATGATGGTAAAGTATAAATTTATTTCTCTTTCTTTGCAAAAGTAAAAGTAGCTACTTGAGTAAGCATCCCACAGACATCCATATCACCATTCTCAGCTGAGAGAAACTAGTACCAATCTCTGTGAGAAGCTAATCTCCCCTCAGAAGAATGTGGGCCCAATAGCACAGCCTTGGAATAAAGATGACCATAAGGAATACCAAAAAGAACTAACAAAATTGCTTCTGTAAACTTTAGGAAATTCTCCGGTTCTTGAAATCTACGAGACAGACTTTGCCTGTTACAGTTTCTGAGATTAGTGGGATGTCATGGATTCTCTAGAGTACATAGGAAAAACATAAGAATTGTTGTCCATAACCAAGTACATCTTTCTTCTTCAACCCTCTCTCTCAGAAATGCTTTGGGAAGAGACGTAGGAGACTCCCAGGGAAAGAAAATTTCTCGAAAAGTAGAGATAGGGAAGGTTGGAGCAAGCAGAACTATGAGGTTGAGTCATTCAGTCTTTTCATATAGTGGATGTACCCAGCCCTTGTCCTTCTGACATTCAGGGACGATCATACTCATCTAGCCTGTGATCCTCTAACAGATGCTCACATTATTAAAGGTCATTAGTTTTTCATACTTTTCCTTAAAAATAGCATGCTCCCCATTTAGGTGATCCTTAGTGTTCTAGAAATAGGAAAGAGCAACTTTAAAAAAAATACTATTTCTTTATGTTTCTTTTTTTCCAGCTTTGTTGAGATATAATTGGCATGTTTCTTAAAGATTGCCCTATTCTCCATTTATTAATTCAATATATATTGGCATCTATATCACAGGCACTGATAGCACTAGGATGCAGTGGTGAGTGAGCAAAACACAGTTCCTACAGAGAGAAGCAGGCACACAGGAAGGCAATTGGAATATGGTATGTTTAGGCACAAGATGCTATGGGAGCATATAGAAAGGACACCTAATTCAGTCCAGTAGATTCTGGTAGGGCACTTTGGAGGAGGCACATATTTTAAGAATGAATAGGAGAAGGTATTCTGGGCAGAGAGAAGACCATATTCAAAGGCCAAGATGTGAAGGAAAGAACAGCATGTCTGAGGAATTACGAGCACTTCAGAATGGCCATAGGGCCGGTGTAGGAGAATGATAAATAGGGTGCAGATTGAGAAGCTTCTCTTATTCCAAGATATGGAATTTGGATCTTATCTTTGGGGTAATCTTATCTTTTGGGGTAATTAAGCACAATATGTATGATCTAAGATACAGATTAGTGTGCTGCAACAAAAAGATCTGAAAATATAGTGACTGAATACAACAGAAAATAACTTTCCTCAAATAGAAGTCCAAGTAGGCAGTTCAAGGTTAGTATAGTTAGATGCAGCCTGATTATGGTGGGATCTCCGGTTTCTTCCGCCTTGTTATTCCATCATCCCCTAGTTGTTGAATTCATTCATATATTTGAAAATCATCATCACACTTCCTGGGTCCATGTCTCAGCTAGCAAGGAAGGGTTCAAAAGAAGAGAAAGACAGGCCCATTCCTTTTAAAAGCTCTATGTGGAAGTTGTACACATCGATGTGGGGACAAAAAAATGAAGATGCCAATTAAATGGCTATTATAGTCCCTATAAGAAATGATGGTGGCATGAATTCAGGCAGGCACAATAGGATGCCTATGAAGAGCTGTGAATGGATTTTAGTAATACTTTAGAAATAGAAGAATCAATAGGACATGGTTTGGGTTAGATTTGGAAGGGGATAGAGAGAAAGACAGAAAAGATGATGTCTTTGTTTTCTCACTTAGGCTGTTTGTACCATTCAGTGAAATAGGAAACAAGAAGTATGTAGGGCAAAAAAGGAAGATAAATGACGAATCTAGTTTTGAATCTTATCTGTGGGACATCCTAGTGGAAATGTTCAGTAGACTCTTGGACATATAGTTCTGAACTCAGGATGAAAATTTGGGCTGGAGATACAGATGCAGAAGGTGTATGGATAGAAATGACATCTGAAGCCAGAGGAGAAAAAGATATCAGGAAATGTGTAGAATGAGAAAGTGAAAGCCAAGAACTAAACTCTGAGGAATACCTACATTTAAAGAATGCAGTAGAAAGAGACGCTAGTAAAGAACAGCAGAGTAACCAAAGAGGAAAAAGAAAAACCAAGAGATTGTCACAGAATCCCAGGAGAGGTTTTCAAGATGAAGGTAATAGGCACTGTGTTGAATTTTGCAGCCTTGAAAATTAAGAGCAGGAAAGCATCTATTACATTTAGCAATAGGGAGTTTAGCGGTCTCAGTAAAAGCAGTTTGACAGAGAAATGGAGGCAGAGGCAGATTACAATAAGTAGAAAAGTGAATGGAAAGTAAGGGAAATTCTTGCCAGAAGCTTGGTTACTAAAAGGAGAGAAACATGGCTAGTTACAAAGGAGGATATGGTTGATGGAGGAGCTTTAAATCTCAAACTGTAAGAGCTTTATGTTTTCCTAATTATAAAAAGAATGTGTTGTAAGTAATTCAGGCAATGAAGTTAAGAACATGAAGAAAAATAAAAACATGAAAATAACCATTGCTATCGTTTGGATGTAATATTTCTACACTTCTTTCTGTATATATTACACTATGCCTAAGCTTATTTCTATAGTTTAATACACACGAACAACCTTCCATGGCAATTAATAATTACAGTTATATTAAATGCATGATAACTACAGTAAGGGCATATCAGAATTCATTCGCTCAATCCCCAGCTGATGGACATCTAAATTGTTTCCAGTTTATTGTCAACAGTACTCCCATAATCATTCTTGTAGAGAAATTTTTATACATTTGTCTAATTGTTTCTTTAGGATAAAATCGAGGAAATAGAGTTTCTGGGTTGATACAAGAGAAGGGATGATTTGTAAATCAAGGCTTCAGGAGAAAGTACGTCAGCACAGATAGGGTTAGTCTTAGATCCCAGAAAGGGCAACTTTCTACATTTCCTCTTGGGACAAAAGGGATAGAGGAAATAACTGGTGGTGCCACAGTTAAGTTTATAAGTGGAGTAGCAGGAAATCATTTGCTAAAAGTGAAAGCAGAGGTGATGTAGAGATCCTGGGGAGAGTGAAGAAGGTTTGAAATTGCACCTATGGATTATGGGAGAGGGTGCTGAACTGTAAAAAAAAAAAAAAAAAAAAAAAAAGTATTGACAGTTGATATGTTTGCATTGGCACCAGTTTGCACGTTTGTATAATTGTTTACCAACAGCACTCAGCAGCCAGGTTTGGAGTTTTGTAGTAGAAAAACAAATGAGTTCGGGATTGAAGATACTGGCAAAAGCGTAGATCAAAGGATACACCATGAGGTCCAGGCTTCATGAAGAAGAAGGAAAGACAGGAAGAATGCAAGAGTCAGTGAAATGGAAGAAAAGTATTTAAAAACCAAAAACAAAACTAGCCCAGCCGAATGGCTCAGTTGGTTAGAGCGCAAGCTCTGAACAAGGTTGCCAGTTCAATTCCCACATGGGATGGTGGGTTGCGCCCCCTGCAACTAAAGATTGAAAAAGGCAACTGGACTTGGAGCTGAGCTGTGCCCTCCACAACTAGATTGAAGGACAATGACTTGGAGTTGATGGGCCCTGGAGAAACACACTGTTCCCCAATATTCCCCAATAAAATTTTTTTAAAAACTAGAAGGATAGGAGATTAAGATCAGAAAGCAGGATATTTGAATTTAAGATGTCAGAGGTAGAGTAATTCTAAGTGATAACAACAAATGGTGTACCCGTGGAAGTGGGTTAAAAAACACTGGGGGTGGGTTAAAAAACGTGCAAGTTCATCTGCAGGTTCATCTTAGCTGTATCTGTAGCAGAAGATTGTGATGAATAGTTATTGAAAACTGAAATATATAGTTTGCCTATTTGTAAATTTAGATAAAACCTTATTATTTAATGAGATTTAATGTGCATTGTAGAAAACCTGGAATCAGATCACTTTAGCAAGCTCGAACCTAGATTCTCAGTCATACGAAATTTGAACAACCAAGTTCTCTTCATGTACCAGGAAAGACACCCTCTGTTCGCAGATATGACTGATGCTGACTGTGCAGGTATTTTTAAAATATATTTGCAAACATAGAAATAAGAAGTCACTTCTTATTACATTTTACTGACTACATTTTTCTATGATAGACCTAGCCCTTAAATGAAAAGTCATAGGAGTAGTAATCATTTCACTTACAAGAAAATTTATAGAGTATCCATAATTTTTAGTTGGGGTAAAAAATTGATACAATAAAGATATTGCTGGGGGGTGGAACAGGGTAAAAGGGATCAAATATATGGTGATGGAAGGAAACTAGGTTTCGGGTGGAAACCACCCAGTAGAGTATACAGATGTTGTACACCTGAAATTTATATAATGTTATTAACCAATGTTACCCCAATAAATTTAACTGGAAAAAATTTTTTAAAGATATTGCTATGGGTCATGGTACTCTGAGCCTACATTTTGATCACCAATTCCTTCGTTGTAATTGTATTAACTGTATAAGATCTCTATAGAGTTGGATCCTTAATACCTGCTGGTTAAAGCTGAATTTGCTGATAGCATTTTCAAAACTCAAAATTAAAAATAAATACACAAGTATTTCAAATAAGTCTGTTTTCTACCAGAAATTTAGAGTGCCTTAGAAAATGAATAAGTTTACTGTACTTTCCAAGATATGAATTCTAAATATCAAAGTTTAGACAGAGTTGAAACAGTGAATGTGCCCTCTTGAAAAATACTGAACTTCTACCTTAACAGATAAATTTTTACTATTCCATTTAGCATTTAAAAGTTAAAGACAATCTTGTGTTGTAATACATATTTGAATGTATTTTAAAGAATGTGTGAGCAGCTATGTATAGTCTCCTGCTAACTGGCTGAATCTCAGAGTGCAGGATTAGTAATGAATCTATTAAGGATTATCCTTTGATTAATTTCTATAAATATTGATTTGCAAAAATTCTTCTAACTAGTGTTCTCATTTGTTAATGTTTATTTCAGAAAATGCATCCAAGACGAAATTCATCATATATGTGTATAAAGATAGCCTCATTAGAGGTGTGGCAGTAGCCATCTCTGTGAAGTGTAATAAAATGTCTACTCTCTCCTGTAAGAACAAAATTATTTCCTTTAAGGTAAGACTGAACATAAATTTGTTTTAGTCATATTTATGTGAAAAATTAGAAAACCTAAATGCCCTCAGTTCAACCTTTTGTCTAGAACAAATATGGCAAGAAGCAGAAAACCATTAAAATAGTTATTAATACTAAAACTTGTCCAACTCTTTAACCTATTGTAATAACATCATGCTTTTTCTGAGCCTGCCATAGGGTGAAAGGGGTTCAACACTTGTTTCATAACCTGGGTCTTCAGAATAATCAATCTATAGATAAATAATGATGTAGAATACATATGTGAATTATCATGTTGGAAAATTGCATGTGACCTTCCAAAATGAGTCCTTATACACAGAATGAAGCTAATTATCCTTCTGTAATCTCTCTACATACTTTGTGAATTATAATGGTTATTTTAATCCCTAATTGTTTTGTTCCTGCTTATTGGTTACATCCTTCAGCTTTCAGTTGATGTATGTTATTTTTAATGCAAATCTAAGTGAATAAAATTAGCAAGATCATCTGTAAAAACAATGGTATGTTGTATCTCAAAGCCAGATTTGAAATCTTTCTGGTCACTGCTTTTTTCCTCTATTCTCCATGTTTTTCTCATTATTTTTCTCTATTTTCTCCATTATTATTTATAAATGACCATTAACAGTAGCTACAGATTGACCCAGCAAACTACTCCCAGTGAGAGCAGCCAGGGGATGCCCACAAATTGACAGTGTTTCAAAAGCGAATCCCATGTCACGCAGACTTTGAGTGGGGATTTGCCAATAAGGAACTGCTGCCAAGATCACCCAGTTCCCCCTGAAGGTTAGAGTATGACCTTAGTAGATATGCCAAGGGGCAATTTGGGAGGAATTAAAACGCAACTCTAAAATATAATCCAAGTAAAATCAGTGTGTATGCCACAAATACAGCCTCCAAACAAATCCCTTAGCCATCCCTCTCCAGCCAGAGTGTCACGCCTTTGGGTGGCAATTTGGAGTCCCTATTTTCTGGCCTAACAAGCAGGAAGCTTACTTATCATAATGTCTTTAGAGGCCTAGGATAACTAACAGGGTGATGAGTAAGCATGTTGTTACTTAGCAACAAAATCAGAAAGGAAGGAGGGAGTTGGCCAAACTCAGTTCATGTGGGGCAGAAGGAAATGAATTCAGCTGCAGAGGCAGATTCAGAAAGTTGGATAAGCCTTGAACTATAACTGAATTATTATTAAGAGAAACTGGGGAGTGTTAAAAAAAGATAGAATGCTTGCCATATAGTAGAAATTGGGGCAAATTCAAGTTTAGGTAGCCTGAAACTCAACAATTTAGACAACTGTCACACAGGGACTCTCAGCTCCCGCTCCCCACATAAGAACGCAGGACATGGTGAGGCCAAAAAGGAACACCCACGGAGCCATAGGTAGGGGAGTCATACCACTATAGTCTCTCTGGCAGCTGGGTTGATCCGCAGCCTGCTGTCTTCTTCTCAGCCAACCAACCTCACTTGCTAACTGCAATCCGCACTTGCCAGCCCCCATCTTCTTGCTAGCCCCCATTTGCTGTTAGCGTAGCCACAGCAGTTATATTAGTGGCCAATGGCTCACTTGTTACAGCTGATGGCCAACTAGCCACAGCTGATGGCCATCCAGTCACAGTTGACAGCCATTTACTACCTGAGCCAGCACCTTTCCATGTGAGGCCGAGAGCCTGGAAACTGCACTCCTGGCTCTGTCCCCACAACAACCCTTTTATTTATTTATTTATTTATTTATTTATTTATTTATTTATTTATTTATTTATTTATTGTTAACATTTTTTATTAGTTTCAGGTGTACAAAACAATGTAACAGTTAAACATTTATCATTTATATCCCTCAGACAGTGATAACTCCCCTTCCCACATCTATTACCCCTCTGACATTGCATACAGCCATTACATTTCCGCTGCCTCTATTCCTAATGCTGTACTCCACTTCTTGTAACCATATATACATATATAAAATTGTAGTTGACCTTCATTATTGTTCAGTTTCAGGTGTACAGTGCAGTGATCAGGCATCAACATTATCCCTGAGGTGGTCTCCCTAATGAGACAAGTTAGACAACCCTTTTAAAGAAGGAATAAAAAATTACCAAAGGCATAAAGTTGATTTATTTAGAATAAGAAAAGAAGGGGCCTTAGAAGAGACCTGTTGTGGGGACAGAGCCAGGAGTGCAGTTTCCAGGCTCTTGGCCTCACGTGGAAAGGTGCTGGCTCAGGTAGTAAATGGCCATCAACTGTGATTGGATGGCCATCAGCTGTGGCTAGTTGGCCGTCAGCTGTAACCAGTGAGCCATTGGCCACTACTATAACTGCCGTGGCTACGCTAGCAGCAAATGGGGGCTAGCAAGAAGATGGTGGCTGGCAAGCGTGGATTGTAGTTAGCACAGTGGAGTGCGGGTTGCAGATTGCAGAGAAGTGGACAGCAGATTGCAGACAGTGTGGCTCCTGCTTCCTGTGTCTCCAACCCAGCTGCCAGCAAGACTATAGTGGTATGACTCCCCTACCTATGGCTCCATGGGTGTTCCTTTTTGGCCTCACCATATCCTGCGTTCTTATGTGGGGAGCAGGAGCAGAGACCCCGCAGGCCGCCCTGTGCGACAAGTGGTGCAGCGAGCAGGGTCCCCCGCACGACACCTGTGCAAGTGAGGTAGTCTGACATTTAAGCTTCATTAGCTTCATAGCAAATCTGCTTCTGAAAGGAACTCAGTAAATATTAGTTGGAGGAATAAAGAAAGGAAAGTAGGAAGGGGGCTAGTTTTAGCTCGTGCTCTTTAATCCCTTTTCCCCACACTAACACGGATCTTAGAAATGATTGTAAATATAGACTATGTTCTACATAATAAGACACACCTGGCTACCATTATGTGTTCACCTTTCTGTGTTAATTGCTATCTATAAAGTCCTGGTGCTTATGGTTACCCGTTTTCTTTGTGCAAGCACCTTTATGAAGAGGGATTCTTCAAGAAGTACTGTTATTGTCCGTTTCTTATATTGATATAAACATCCGGGAATGGTCAGATTTCTCTCAAATTTGCTAAAGCATAAAGGGCCAAAAAAAGCAGATGTTAGGTCAAGCTTCACGTTCCCTGGGTTCAGATTCAACCCTTCCTGTTGTAAAGAATCCCTTAGGCCCTTAGAGCACTTAAGTTTCACCATGTAGGGCTTTCCAAGTTGGGGGTTCCTCATGGTCACCAGGATTGTTGTCACATCCATTTGTTGTGCATCTTCCCTATGATGGTTATGAATAGTCAACACCAAAACCAAGGAAAGCTACTGCCTCCTTGGCTTCCTTGCCCCGGTTCTGAAATGTGACATTGAACTATGATTAGAGATTGCCTATTCTACCTATCCACACCCCCACTTTATAACTTTATACTAGGTTTGAACTAACAGATTCATCTCCTAATATTTCTAGAGCTTTTGAAGTTTTGCCTAAGGATTATTTCTCAATTACATTATACTTTAGCTTAGTCCCAAATTGGCTCCACCAGCTTAGGGTCTCTTCCTAAATTCTGGGATACTGTAGACAGCTGCAAAAATATGTTCCAGTTGGGGAACCAATTTATACTGTCATTAATTCAGGACTCACACTTGTTGATAAAGGACAAAGTTTAAAAGTTATGACTATGATAAAAGTGAACTGACATCTTGGGATGCTTAACCATGGAGCTGGGAGGACTGTGGGTGGAGCTGGGCCCGCGTTGACTCTCTAGCCCTGACTTCCTGTTGAACATTTTGGTAACTTCAGGGGGCGGGATGCTAATAAATAGAATAGACATCTTGGAACCGGGCCATTATTTTCCTTCTTCGTGTAGGAGCCAGTTGGATCCCCAGGTTGGAGGTGTGCGTTTCCCACACTGCGTTGGTGGTTTTTGTTTCTGTTTCTTTTTCTTTTTTCCTGAATAAACCATTTTTCTTGTGGGTTTATCTGGAGAATTATTTTTACCAGTCAACAACTATAAATTCCATAATTAATTGAGAAGTTTGGAGGTACCCAAACTTCTTTCAGGCATCCTAAGAGGAAGCTGGAATGCTATTTTGGAGATCTCCCTGTCAGTCCTTAGTTAGGATAATAAGAATCTTTGCTACCTAAGATCAAAATTAAGTTCAAATGTCTACTGGTTCCAGGATTAATATGGGAAGAACCTTGGGTGGTCCTCAGATTTTATAGTCCATCTTGAAAAGTAGGTATGGAACAATAATAAGAAAAGTGTAGACAGTACTGTCAGTTAAGTGACCAGCAGGATTATAGTTTCAAGTGTTCTAGCCATTCTTGAGCAAACCCTATTCTGTGTCTGAAAGGCATAGGAATCAGCATTTGGCCTTTCAGAGCAGCACCCAGCCAATAGATTACTTTCAGAATAGAAATTCAGGACTAATATGGAACTGGAGTACTTGGCAGGGAAAAGTCGAAAGCTGCTGATTAGGTCAGTTATGTCAAGATCATAGAGAAACCCAGTACCCAGCCCTAGGGCAGCTGCAGTGGGCCCTAGCCCTAGAGCACCTAGAACTGAAACTTACAGCAAGTTTCAGTTCTAGGATCCACTGAAGGAAAAAAGAAGCTGAGATTTCCTGCCACTTCTGCCTCTCACAGTTGGCTCACAAACTAGAGCTAGGCTAGGCCTATGGATGGAGGTCATCAGTGTCTTTAGCTCTGAATGGTTGGAAAAGACAGGAACTACATTAGCCCAAAAAGGTTGTGGTCTTTGCTGGAATTCTACTTCATCTTTGGCAGTTATGTGCTCCACTCAATGGGAGAGGCGAGAAGGAAGCTATCTGATTAATACTGGGAAAAACTAGAGTCCTAGACCTGAATGTGCATTACATGGAAAAGCCAAAGTGGACAAGGAGAATAGGAGATTAGAAATTAAGAGGGAGAGGAGATTAGTACTCCTATATTCAGAGATTTTTTTTTCTTAACTCTTGAGAATAAAAACTCTTTTAGGTCTGTGCAGTAATATACTTCTAAATAAACTGCACATATTCAAATTGTCCATGGCCTAAAAAAAATTAATATTTTTTCTCTACAGGAAATGAATCCTCCTGATAACATCAGTGATGAAAAAAGTGACATCATATTCTTTCAGAGATGTGTTCCAGGACATGACAAGATAATATTCGAGTCTTCATTGTATGAAGGATACTTTCTAGCTTGTAAAAAAGAGAATGGCTTTTTCAAACTCATTTTGAAAGAAAAGGACAAATTTGGTGATAAATCTATAATGTTCGCTGTTCAAAGCAAGGACTAGGTATTAAAATTGCAGTATGACTTGAGTTTTTGTCTTTCAGAAAAGAGTTTGGGCCTATAATTGTAGTGATGAAATAAGTAATGATCTCAACAGATACCACTATGAAATGAATAATAAGCTTTCACAAAATTGAAATGACTCCCCCTTATCCAGATGAATAAAATATTTGCATAGTAAAATGAATGCATAGTTTGAAAACACACTCTACATCTTTAATTGGAACATAGATTATATTCAGTAGAAGTGTTTTAAATCTTTTGGGTTAATGGTCCTAATGATGAAAGATACCCATATTTGAATTTTCTGTTAATATCATTAAAACCATCAAGATTTTATAAAGAGACCATTGACTTGACTAATTTCTGCATTTCTTCCAAAGTCAGGATATCTTTAATAGTCAGATTGATCCTGAATCCAGCAACATATAAAAAGGATTGTACACTCTGAGCAAGTGGCATTCAACTCAGGAATGCAAATGGTTTAATATTTTAAAATCGATTAATGTAATATGTTAATAGAATAAAGGATAAAACCACATAATCATCTCAATAGATGCAGAAAAAGCATTTGACAAAATCCAATTCATAATAAAAATTCTCAACAAACTTGAAAGAGAAGAGAACTTCCTCATTGTGATAAAGGGTATCTGTGAAAACCTACAGCTAAGTAGGTTGAAAAAAATGCAACAATGTCAGCTCTTGCAACTTTTATTCACAATATAGTGGAGGTTCTAGCCAGTACAATCACAAGAAAAAGAAAAGACATCCACATTAGAAAGGAAGAAGTAAAATTGTCCATATTTGCAGACAACATGGTTCTGTAGGTAGAAGATCAGAATACACACACTTATGTGCATACAAACATGCACGCAAACCCGCTATTAAACAATTTCAGCAAGGTTGCAGAATATAATATTATGAAAATAAATTGCATTTCTATATACAAGAATGAATCATCTGAAAATAAAATCAAATTCAATATTACTAAAAAGAAATATAAAAATAAATTTAGCAAAAGAAATGCAAGATTTGTACAATAAAATTTTCAAAATATTGCTGAAGGAAATCAAGTATGATCTAAAATGGAGAGACAATCCATTTTCATTAATTGGAAGACTCAATATGTTAAGATGCAAGTTCTCCCCAAATTGATCCATAGATTCAACTCAATTTCTATCAAAATTCCAGCAGGCTTTTTTTGCAGAAATTGACAAGCTGTACCTAAAACGTACATGGAAATCAAAAGACACAGAATAGCCAAAATTTTTTTAAAAGAACAAAGTTGAAGAACAACTTTCATTTCCCAATTTTAAAGAATTATAATCTACAGTTATCAGAAGTTTGGTACTAGCATAAGGATAAACATAGATCAATGGAACAGATTTGAGAATTCAGGAATAAACTCTTATATTTATGGCCAGTTGATTTTTTGACAAAGGCAGCCTGATAGAAAAGGAGAATTTTCAACAAATGGTGCTGGGACAATTGTATATCTGCATAAAAAATAAATAAATAAAAATAAAAAAAAGTAGACTCTTACCTCACACTGACTACAAAAATAATTAAAAATGGATTAGAGACATTAATGTAAGAGCTAAAGCTATAAAACTTTTAGAATAAAACAGGAGAAAATGTCAAGACCTTGGGTTAGGCAAACATTTTTTAGACCCAACCCAAGAAGTATGATCCAGAAAAGAAAAAAAATTAATAAACTGGACTTACTCAAAATTCAAAATTTGGGAGTAAAACTGGGTGAAGGATACATATAACCTGCCTATAATATCTTTGCAACTTCCTGTGAATCTTTACTTAAAAGTTAAAATGTCTTTAAAAACAACTTTGCACTGAAATACCACTAAGAAAATGAAAACACAAGCCAAGGACTGGAGAAAGTATTTGTAAATCACATATATGGGGGGATAAAAAAGAAAGAACTTGTATCCAGAATGTAAAAGAACTCTTATAACTCAATCAGAAGACAATCCAATTTGTAAATGAGCAAAAGATTTCAATACACATTTTTTCAATGAAGATATACAAATGGCTCAAGCTCATGAAACGAAGCTCAACATCATTCATTAGTCGATAGAGACATGCAAATTAAACCCACAAGGAGTTACTACTTTACAGCCACCAGGATGGCTGTGATCAGACAATAACGTGTTGACAAAAAATGTTAAGAAACAGAAATTCTCCTACATTGCTGGTGGGAATGTGAAGAAGTACACTTTGGAAAACAGTTTTGCAGTTTCTTAAAAGGTTAAATATAAATTTTTCACATGACCCTGCAATTCCATTCCTACCTATTCAAGAGAAATAAAACATGTTCACACAAAGATTCATACATTAATGCTCATATCAGCATTATTCACAATAGCCATAAAGTGGAGGGATCCTAAATACACATCAACTGGTGAAGGGATAAACAAAATGTGGTATACTCATAATGGAATACCAATACTAACAAAAAAAGTGTAAAATACACATACATTTTACAACATGAATAAACTTTAAGTACATGCTAAGTGAAAGAAGCCAAACGCAAAGATTACATATTAAAATATTCTATTTATATGAAATGTCCAGAAAAGGAAAATCTATAGTTACAGAAAAGTTATTCATGTTAGCTTAGGGTTGGGGTAGGAATGAGGATTAACTGTAAACAGATATGAAGGATCTTATTGGAGAGGAAAAAATGCTCTAAAACTGGATATGTTGATGGTTGCACAACTAGATAAATTTACTAAAAATCATTGAACTGTATACTTAAAATTGGTGAATTTATGGTATGTAAATTATACCTCAATAAAGTTATTTTTAAAAGAGAAAAAAGTCACTTTGATAAAATTTTTGTATTAACTTTTCTTGTTTTTTCCTTACTATAAAATTAAGATATATTCACAGAAATTTTAGAAAATACAAAGAAACTGGTAAAAAACAAAATTCAACTGAGTAAATCTGAGAATCTAATTGGCTTTACTCAATGAATCATGAACCAGGTAGCATCCCATCTAGCAAATAGAAAGGAGTTCTGAGGAGAAAGGAGCTCCTAGGAGCTGTACAAAATTGAAGGCTTTTATAGGAAAAGGGGACGGGGACATGGAAAGAGCACATCACCTCATCTTTCTCTGCAGGACAGAAGGGATCTATCAGGCGGATTGTCTCACTACTGCTGACCAGAAAATTCCAAATTGACTGGTTAAAGATTACATTCCTGGTAGAGGCTGAAATTGCAATTAGTTTAAGTCTTGATTTAGTGACATGGGCTTAGCACAAGTGACTCCATTTTGGGCCCGTTGTCTCTTTTTTTTAATAGTACAAAAAGAAGAGAATTTAAACCACCCATCCTTCCACCTTCGGATAACCCTTTTTGACATTTTGGCTAGGTCCTTACTGTTTTTTGCTTGTTTGTTTGTTTTCTATAGGAATTTAAGCTGAAAAACTGAAACACTACCTACCTCTCACCCTAGACAGAATCTGGTGTACATTTACAACAATCCTTTCAAAGCTGCTGTTGAAATCTTGGAAATGCAAAGGAAGAGCCTGAGCTCAATCTGTATGTAAGGAATGGAAAGAGTTGTATGGTTCCAAATAAGAAAAGATGGGGCTCTGAGAGGGAGAGTACAGAGAGAGTCCTAGCTTGAGTTATTTCCCACCAAAACAAAACAAGACAAAAAAACCACACGCCAGAGCCTGAAACAAGGACTTGTCTGCAGGTAATTTGAGAGATGATCCCAGAGAGCAGCAGTGAGAAAGCTAAGAGGGTGAGAAAGGGAAGGTGCAAAAGCTGGTATGAAGTACCCATATGTTGTCAAAGTTGTCACTGTGACTTGATTTGTCCAGAACCTCCTGAGAAGCATGCAGAATGCATCCCTGGAGCAAAGGAGAAGGGGCATTTACCCACCAGGTCCTGACAACCATTAGTTGAATGTTGCCCTGGGGACGTTAACTCCCACACTTCTGAGCTGTGCTTGTCTCAGCGAACAGAAAGAGTTCGTCCACCCATCGCTAGCACAGCCAAACACTAAACACTGAGAATTGCAATAAAGAAAGTTCAGCTGTTTTATTATAAATGGCACCAACCAGGAGAATGGGAAGCTAATGCTCAAAAGCCCAAACTCTTCGATCCAGGGTTTGGGGAGAGTTTTTAAGAGATTAGGGAGAACAGGTACTTGGTAGCACTGGTAGGGCAAGTTTTAACTGGAGGACCTTGGAGCTTGGCCACTTATGGGGCGTCAGCCCGGGATCTTCCTGGAGATGCCCTTTGCTTTTGAAAGGGTTTAAGTGTTCAACTTCCCATTTTGTCCCAGTCCTTTAGTTCTGGTGGAAGGGGTGGGGGACAAGACTTTGGTTCCTGGTATAGCTGGAAGTCAATGTTCTTTCCTCTGCACATGCTTTGGCTGCATGACTTGTGGTTTTGGTCTGTTGTCTCTGAAAAGCAACTCAATATCTCATTAAACCAAATGGGACCATTTTGAACTGGTTCTGCAGTTACACTTGGCCAAGCAGATTTATTTGCAGCGGAAAATGAAAAAACACAGTACACTAAAGGTAATATTGTTAGTATGAGCTGACATGGAACTGTAGCAGTTACTGCCAAAATCAGAAGTGGGCTTGTCGTGAGTGCCTGTGAAGGACAGTCACCACATTTCAGTCTCTTCCTGAAAGTCAAGGGGACATTAATCCCTCCGCAGGGCCCTAGGTCCCTGCGTGGTACTTGTGACACGAGTGGGGAACAAAGCCCTGTCACACAGGTTCAGATAGAGTGAGTAACACAGCTTTATTTGGGAGCCAATGTCCCTCCAGAGGCCAACGCTCTGGTCGGCACAGAAGGTTACACAGAATAGAACAGAATTTAATAACGATCCAAGTCCCAGGGTCAATCAAGGTGGTAACGGTCCCTGGTCCGGGAGAGGCGACTGGGCCCCCGTCGGGTCTGAGGCGAGCTGGTCTTGCAAGGAGAACTTCGGATAGTCCCCGTTTGGCAGCTTGCCACTCGCAGAGGACTCTGTCGGATAGTGTCTCATCCAGAGAGGCTCGTGGAAGGTCTTAGCCGAGTGCCCAGACTGCTCACAGCATCACTCTGGAGTTCTGCTTTTGTCCTCTTTTCCTTGGACTTGTTTACTTCTTAGGTGGTAACTAGAAGTTGTTTGCCAGGAGTTTTTTACCTCTGAGGTGATAACCAGAAGTTGTTTTGGTAAAGGTGTTTATCCCTCAATTTTGTTATGCTCAGTTTCACACAAAAACATGTTTTTTACTTCACTCTTATCAGTCTCACACATGTGCAGCCATAGTCCTGTCCCTACTAGTAAACAACTTGTTTTGCAAACCTCAATCCAACATACATAATACATTTTATATGCTCTATACAGGGCTGAAGAAATGTGACAAATGGCACCTGCCTGGACCAAAGCACCACGGTAAGAAGGTAGAGCTCAAGTAGTAGAAATCACCAGAAGACGTTTTGAAAACAGAGAGGTATAATTTCCTTTTTCATTGAATCTAAGATGCCATTGATTGTAAAATGTACCATTACTTTATATACCACTAAGAAAGAAAAGACACCGCCTTCAATTGTAAGGCACATTCTTATTTCAGAGATATTAAAATGAAATCTACGTAACTTTAGTAACAATTGTCACCCTGATACGGGCCAACGAGTAGACCCCCCCACACTGAAAAGCTTTGTTTTCTTTCCTATAGAAATTTTAAGTTTCCTTCTCCTTAAGTTTCCTTTTCCCCAGTTTTTTAGCTCCTACCCCTGTTTTGGACAATTATCCTAAAACTTGTTGTCATGCAGCGTGGCATGCGGGGTCTCGGGACCCGCTCCCCACATAAGAACACAGGATACAGTGAGACTAAAAAGGAACACCCACAGAGCCATGGATAGGGGAGTCATACCACCATATTCTCGCCGGCAGCTGGGTTGGAGACACAGGAAGCAGGAGCCACACTATCTGCAACCTGCTGTCCACTTCTCTCTGCCAACCAACCCCACTTGCTAGCTGCAATCCGCCGTGCTAACTGCAATCAGCTCTTGCTAGCTCAGCCACCATCTTCTTGCTAGCCCCCATTTTCTGCTAGGGTAGCCACGGCAGTTATATTAGTGGCCAACGGCTTACTGGTTACAGCTGACGACCAACTAGACACAGCTGATGGCCATCCAATCACAGTTGATGGCCATTTACTACCTGAGCCAGCACCTTTCCACGTGAGGCCGAGAGCCTGGAAACAGCACTCCTGGATCTGTCCCCACACTGCGCAACCCACAGAATGCGACTGCCCAAAAGACCTCCCCTCTCCACCCAAAACTTCCCCTTTTCATTGTAATTATCTACGCCTATGAGGAACAAATGGGTACAAAATACCCAACTAGATTAAACTGGCCACTCAGACATGCACAATGTAAAGGCACAATGACCTTCATTTCACCTGGGCCTCATTATACCATCATTATAATATCACACATATGCCCGGAAGTTCATTAATATCATTATAACAGACTGAATTCTGGGAAGGAACATGCGCCATCTAAAAAGATGAGGTAATAGCCTCTTGTCAATCAATTGGTCTCACTCCCAGAAAGGAACAGCCCATTCTAGAGAAAAAAGGGATAAAAACTCCAAGTCCTAGTCAGTCAGGGCCTCTTGAGCTTTGCCTTTGCTCGGGCCCGCTCCAAACCCTTTGGAGTGTACTTACTCTTCTAATAATGGCCCTTGAGCCATAGTCTGCTGCTCGGGTCAGCTTCTATTTCTTTCAAGTGTACTTTTTCTACTAATAAACTGCTTTTCACTACTTTACCTCGGTATCTTGTTCAATTCTTTGCTCGAGATGCCCAAGAACCTGGACACTGTGCCGAGAAGGGCCCACTCTCTGGTAACAACCCCAATAAACTTTAATTTTTAAAAAAAAGAGAGAGAGAGAGATTAAAATGTGAAGAGTTCATGTCTTAGTTTTAAATTGTATCTGTATTTCATCAATTCTATTTGCATTACTCTATTGTAAATGCCTCATCTCCATAAACCTTTAATAAAATCTGCTAAACACAGAACACTGAGTGATTCATTTTTTTGTGGAAATTAAGGGGAATCGCTGAGTTTCACATCTGAATCAGTGTGAAGGGAAGAGTGACAGAAGAGTGACATGCTTTGGATATGAAGATAATCACTGTTGGAGGAAACAGTATCTTAGAACCAAGTCTAGCCCTGAGTCTCAGGAATCTGAAGAAACTTTGAGAACTTTAGACTTTACTCAATTCATAGAATGGGGTTTGAGACTGTTTTAACAAGATCTTAATAGACAGGGAGAGTACTTGTAAAAAATATATAATACTAGGTTCAAATAAACACTCTATTTTATGTCCTTTTCTCTTAATTACATAACTTGAACATTTTTTTTTTTTTTTTAGTTTCAGGTGTACAAAATAATGTAATAGTTAGACATTTACACCCCTCATAAAGTGATAACCGCTCTCCCCCAATCTACTGCCCCTTTGATACCGTATGTAGCTGTTACAATTCCATTGACTATTCCCTATGCTGCACTCCACATCCCATCACACACATACACACACACATACACACACATACATATACATACAGACCGATATATATATATACATGTTATTGTTGATATTCAATATTATTCAGCTTCAGGTGTACAGTGCAGTGGTCAGGCATCTACAATGTACAAGAAAAATTTGACCACTTTTTTAATTGACTAGAAGCTAAAATCAGTTTGCCACAGGCCTGGGTCTTAGAAAAATAAATCTGATCAGGTGCTGATCATCTTATCTGTTAGCCTTCTTTTAATAAATCTGACATTCTTAAACCTTGTCATAAAATAAAAAGTAATGATTAATACAGAACATAATGTACCTAAGAACAGCTTAGGTGTCTCAGGCCTTGTCACGTTTAAGAAACTGAAGGACTGCCCCTTTGTTTTCTAAACTCCTTTGGTCTTGTTTCCTTATATTTTGACTCCGAAAATATACTGTGGATATTTCAGGAGGTAGCATGATGTGATGAAATCAGGAGAATGGGTTTTGGGGATATGCAACCTTGCTCGAATCTTATCCCATAACCCAAGACTTGTCCTATAACCAAAGTACACATCACAAGAGATGGGTGCTGTGGACTGAGCTTTCTGAGGTTCATTTTCCTCACATATAAAATGCAAATGAAAAGAAACAGTTACTTCATAGGGTAGTTGTACAGATTAAGTGAGATAATGTAAAGCTCTCAGTAGTAACTGGCACTGGAACATGATAACTAATAAGTATTATTTCCCTTCTCACGCTTCACGCACTCACCATTCACTTTACCTGCATTCTCATGCACACACGCAAACATGTACACATCACCTGTCAGAAAGAAACAGGATCTTTCCTTCCTATAAGAACTAAACCCATCCTGTTTTAGGTAATTTCTTTTCCTGTAATATGCACATTCATTGTTCACTCTGAAAAATAAAAACATCACTGCTTTTCCTACCATTCTTTTAGGAACTTATACATATGTAGCTTTTCCCCCTATCTTCTTTCAACACATGGGCTTTATAGTTGAAGGGAAAATGTCAGGTCATAGGTAAGCCTGTTTTATTTTGCTTGTCATTATCCAAATTGCAAACACTTTATTTTGTTGCACAAAAGAAATCCAATTTCACCTAGTTCACAAAAAATAGCAATTCACAGTCTGCAATTTTGCTAAATCTATTGATAATTGTTTCTGGACCCACAAAACCCATATAGCAGAACAAAACTTTCTACTCACATTTGAAGGCATGCTCAAAATTCAGCCTTTGACTTTTCTTCCAATAGTCATGGGTTTACTTGTGGATGGGCCTTCATCTGCATGAATGGACACTGTTTTTTGTCTAGGACCTAAATTAAGTATATCTCACAGAGCTTAACTCAGGAATCTAGAAAGTGAAAACAGTCAAAGGTAAAGGCACTGGAAATCATCAAATTTGGGGTAAGATGCCTGAGACTCCCCCGCCCCCAGGAGGTCAAAAGAGCTCCTCAATTGACCTACAAAGGAAGCACTTTCTCCTTCTGGCTCTAAGAATGCAAGATAGTCTGCAAGATATTTTAGAACCACTAACTTTTTTTTTAAGCCATGTGACAAAAACAAAACAACAGATACTTTTGTTGGAGGTATTTCCAGAAATATCTGGATATCAGAAATACCAAAAAACAGGTAGAGCTGTTTCCAGGAAGCTGTCAGATACCATATTCTAAACACAATGCCTTTTAAAACCAGAGGCACATATCAGGCAGAGCCTTGGGCCTTACAAACATGCCTGGCAAAAAGAGGGATAAAAGCAAGGAGCAGAGGAGAGGAGGACCTCCTGTTGGCTGGTCGGGGAAGCCTTCTCAGAAAAAGCTAAGCCTTGAAGGACAAAAAGAATTTCAATACACAAGACTGAGGAAGGACAGTCTCCTCCTAGCATGTGAACATGGATTTGTTGGAAGTTATCTCTGAAGGTCAGAGTGCTAACCAACATAGCTGGAATAAGTCTTCATCCTTAAACTCTGATGGGTAAGAAATGCAACTTCATTTTCTGTATTTTAATTTCTACTCCAGATTCTCACAAAGCTCAGGTAGTAGAAACTTAATTTTAGTCATTGCTAGGTGCCCCTCTTTCTCCAAAGTTGTATCTAACTTCCATAGAGTAAATAATACCAGGGTGTCAAGGGAATCTAACCCTTGGTGATTATCACAGATTCTGACATCTGCTGAGATGTTCATCACTCCCTTTTGGTCCCTGACTAACTGTCCACAGTTGCTATTGAGCAGGCCCTCACTCCTGTCCACAAAGCCCTTTTAGGAGCATGGCTCTTTCCACAGACATGGTTGATGTTATTGGTTGCTGCTCCAGGATCCATGTGATCCCTCCCCATGTGTAGTGTGATTGGAGTGAAACTGACATAAACCACCACCCCTCCCAACCAATTCCACTGGTGTGTCCTGACTGGCTCAGGCATAATCCCACCCTTCTTGCCTTAATGGCAAGTCCTTAGTCACAGTTGTTCTTTTAGGGGGAAGCACATGACTGACATCGGTGCAAACTGAAGCCCAGGAGTAATTTTCTATGGTTAGGAAAAGAAGTTCCCTGTCTGAAAAGGCAGAAGTGAGACCTGGAACTGATAGAACCATTTTGCTATTAGGAAGGAAGCCAGCCTGAGGACAAAGCCAACACCCATAAGAGAACAGCAATGGAGCCAGTGCCTGATCGAATCACTCCCACCTCTGAACTTTATTAGTGAGTCAATAAAAATCCATTTATTGTTTAAATCCATTTGAATTGGATTTTTCTTTATTACTTCAGCCACAAGTATTCTAATGAAGCTAGCCTACTTCAGTGATATTCCTGGGTATATTGTTTTTCTGGACCCATTGAAGATCAGAGAATTCTGAGAGGTTTTTCAGGTCTTATTTTACTAGATATACCACATAACCATTTTCTTTTTGCTGTCTTGCTGCCTCCTAGGGCTCAAGCCAAAAGAGGGGAGCATAGATCCCCTCTACTCCTATATCTCACAAAGCAATCTGTGTTTGTTGGTAGGGGTGTTGACCTATACCCCATCTCTAGAACACAGTCTGGTGGGAAATCAGGTTTCCATGACCCACTCAACAATAAAGTTCTGTTTGGTTTTCTTCCCATCTTTACCTCCTCCTCTGCCCTGACGCTTCCTTTCCTAGATGGGGAAGGAGAGTGGGTACTAGTTGTAGGAGGGCAGCCAGCTCATTCTGTACCTCCAAATCAATTGTGTCTCCTCTGGGTCCTCTTCATTTCCATGGCTGAATTGTTGGTGGGCTGGGGAGTGAAGGCCAAAGAATGACAGAAGAAAACAGAAAGGGAAGGGAGAACCATCACATGGCAGTGCTCCCTGGTCAGAGCAAGATCTGAATCAGAAATAAATACCATATAAATATTGACTTTCAAATTTATATTTGAAACCCAGAACCCCTGAACTACAGACTCATATATTCAACTCTCTACTCAACAGTTCTGCCTGGATGCCTAAAAGTCATCTCACCCTTCCTTTGTCTAAAATAGGAATCATTCTAGCAGTTTCCTCCATCTACATTTGTCACCATAGCCCTGAATGTTCTCCAGACCATGATTTGTGATTGAAGTCCTTGAGGGGTACCTTCTGTGGCATGGCCTAGGCAGACACCTCCTAGAAACAGAGGTTGTATGGTGCCCTCAGGCATCTCTGCTGTTGTTACCACTAA
The DNA here is from genome assembly GCF_004115265.2 of Rhinolophus ferrumequinum. NCBI lineage: Eukaryota > Metazoa > Chordata > Mammalia > Chiroptera > Rhinolophidae > Rhinolophus > Rhinolophus ferrumequinum. Next base: position 80,474,802 of record NC_046294.1, on the reverse strand, counting down.
ACCTTGTCTTCCTGCCTACGCTCTTATTGCACTTGTCCCTGCAGGGCTTTGCCTATAGGATCCTAGTATCCAGGAGTACCCCCTCAATCTACCTTCTGCACGCACAGTAGTTGACAGTGAACTTTTATATAACCACTGACTGATTAGGGTACAGTCCCTAGAAAATGGAGACGTATAGACCAATAGTGAATTTCTTACTGCACAGGGTCTCCAGTCTGATGCCTGTTCCGGCATTGCAGGAACAGATTCTGGTTTTGTGGGGGCCTGAGGCCTATCCAATTGAATAGCCTCTTTAAGAAAAACAATACACGGGCGGCCGAATGGCTCAGTTGGTTAGAGCACGAGTTCTCAACAAGGTTGCTGATTCAATTCCAGTATGGGATGTCGGGCTGTGACCCCTGCAACTAAAGATTGAAAATGGCGACTGGACTTGGAGCTGAGGTGTGCCCTCCACAGCTAGACTGAAGGACAACAACTTGACTTGGAGCTGATGGGCCCTGGAGAGACACACTGTTCCCTGATATTCCCCAATTAAAACAAAAAAAAGAATAACAATACAATATTATAAACAAAAAATCAGGTGCAAAGTAAACACTTATTTAGAACAAGAAAAGAAACCAAATTGTAATTTTTAAAAGCTGACAAATTCCACATATATTACTATATACAGATAAATAATATTGATTTCCAGATAAATAATAAAAAATTCAATTTATTATCAGATAAATAATTCTTATAATATTAATAAAAACACTTAATAATATTTTTAATGTTTTAATATGCTAATTTTAAATTGACATACTGTAAAATTAACTTTGCTTTGGTGTGTAGTTTATGAATTTTAACAGGTATATATTCATGAAACTAGTAACACAAGATACAGAATAGTTAGTTAGCCAAATTCCCTCATACTGTTCCTCTGTAGTCAAACCCACCTCTCAACCCTAACCCCCGGAAAATATGGATTTGTTCATCTTCCATATAGTTTTATCTTTTCCAAAGTGTCATAGAAATGGAATCATATACTATGTAAATGCTTTGAACTGGCTTTTTCCATTCAACAAAATGTCTCTGTGATTCATTCAAGTTTTTGCTTGTACCTACAGCTCAGTTCAATTTTTGTTGAATTCCCCCTGCCCCCCAAAATCTGCTCCACTCACAGTTATCTGCATCTTAGTTGATGGCAATGCTATCCTAGTTATTCAAGCCAAACACCTTTATGTATCTATCCCTTGATGCCTCTTTTTCTCTAAACCCCACTTCTAACCTATCAGGAAATGAGGTTAACTCTTTTTATTTATTTATTTATTATTATTTTTTTTTAAAAGAGGAGAGTTTATTGAAAGCAAAGGTCAGAGCTCCCGAGCAGGAGGAGGTCCCAAATAGGGGTGCCCCGTGACTGAGGCAAAAGCTCTTACTTTTATACCTTCCCTCGGCTCGAGGTTAGCTCTTTTTAAAATCTACTGAGAATCCAATCACTTCTCAGTAACTCCACTGATCCTACCCTGATCTGAACCAGATATTTCTCACCTGTGTTACTGCAACAACTTCCCACTTTGTCCTAAGCTCCTGCCCTCGGCTTCTTTCTATAATCTATTCTCAACATAACAGGTCCTTTTTTTTTTTTTTTTTTTAAACGATTTTATTGGGGAAGGGGAACAGGACTTTATTGGGGAACAGTGTGTACTTCCAGGACTTTTTTCCAAGTCAAGTTGTTGTCCTTTCAATCTTAGTTGTGGAGGCTGCCCCATTCAGCTTCAAGTTGTCCTTTCAGTCTTAGTTGTGGAGGGTGCAGCTCAGCTCCAGGTCCAGTTACCAGTTGCTAGTTGCAGGGGGCGCAGCCTACCATCCCTTGCGGGAGTCGAACAGGCAACCTTGTGGTTGAGAGCCCACTGGCCCATGTGGGAATCGAACCAGTTGCCTTCGGAGTTAGGAGCACGGAGCTCCAACCGCCTGAGCCACTGGCTGGCCCCATAGCAGGTCCTTTTGAAAACATAAGTAAAATCATGAGATATCTCTGCTCAAAATGCTGCACAGGCTCCCCATTCCATCAGAGTAAAATCCAAAGTCTTTATGATGGCTTACAAGGCTGTAGCATCTGGTCCCCACTTAACTCTCTGATTTTGTCTCCTATTTCTGTTTTCATTCTATCTGCACCAGCTGCACTGGCCATTTTGCCCCTCAAACACACCAAGCATACTTCCACCTTCGGGTCTACTTGTTTTCTCTGCCTGGAATTCTCTCACCCAGATATTCATTGACTAATTCCCCACCTCCGTCAAGACTTTGATGAAATCTCCCTTTCTCAATGAGGCTTCCCTGAGTATTCTATTTAATACCATAATCTGCCCCATCCCACCTCCAGGCACTATTGATTCCCCTTACATTGCATGACTTTCATCTATAGGCCTATCACCTTCTAATATACTACATAATTAATGTATATACTATGCTATTATTTATTGTCCGATTCCCCAATGACATGTTGCCTCCATGAAGGCAAGGACCTTTGTTTGTTTTGTTCACTAATATATCCTAAACACCTAGTGCAGAACCTGGCACATAGCAGGTACTCTATACTCAATATACAGACATGAGTGAATGAAGAAGGGAAAGCATACATTCTGGGGCTTACAGACACAGCAGGTCAGTTGACCAAATGCACAAACTTCCAACTTCTCTGAAGTCTTGAGAACCCCAGGCAATTGCCTCAGCTTTCTGAGCGGGGCAGAGGGCAACATCTGTGACTTTTGATTTTGCCCATCACTCAGCAGTGGCTAGTAGCCTCAGCATCTGACATGTGAAAATACTTACTATAGAAGAAGAACACCAACACCTGCTGGAGCCAGGGCACTGAGGAGAGCTGTGTAGGTGGTGCACATTGTACAAAACTAAAACTAACACAGTGGCCCTGGCTGGTCCACATTCCTTTCCCACCTGTTGAAACCTCACACCCTCAACCTTCCAATATCTGGAAAGGTTTCACCCTTCCTTCCTGCAATCCTGACAGGGATGGTTGTACCCAGGCAAAGGGTAATGAAAACCCACCCTATTGAATGCCTATTATGTGCCAGACATTATTTCATTTAACCATACAGATATCCATGAATCGAGTTCCTACTGCAGAGGCTCCAAAGACTGGTACAGTCTATGGCAGGTGCTCATAAATTGCTTAAGGAAGTAAAAACAACCTGAAGTGTTGCGGGGTAGGGCAGAGTCTGCGTACTCTACTAAGTAGTGATTAAGCCTGGGCTGCCTGCCAAAGTCACAAGCTTTATCAGTTGGAGGGTCCATGAAGACAACAGCCTGTTTTCCTGGCCCTTTCCCCTCTTCGTAGTCTGATATCAGTCTTTGATCTGCCACCATACCACCTCACCTCATTGCTTTCCAGCCAGCTCATCAAGGTTGGAAGCCGTATGTTGTAGCCTTGAAGTTCGCATGTTAGTTTCACCCACAAGCAGAGGAAGACAAACCAACTTAACAAGAACTGAGTGCCTTTAATGCATTGACAAAAGTTTATTGAGTGCCCATTACGAGCTGAAAGCTTTTATAGATTCTAACAATTCAACAAATAAGACAGACATATCCCTGTTCCCAGGGGCTTACAGTCTAGTAGAGGAGAAATGAGACTAATTTTTCTTAAAAATCAAAATATCAGATAATGAAAAATGCTATGTGGAGAATTCAGAACCTCTATGAAGAGGTGACGGTTAAATTAAGATCCGAATGCCAAGACAGAGGTTCCCATGCTAAGATTATGAGGAAATACATTCTAGTCAAAGAAAACAGCTAGTGAAAAGCCCTGAGGCTGGAATAAGCTTGGGGTACGTGAGGGAAAGAAAGAGGCCACTGTGGGTGGAGGAGAGTTGGCAGAAAGGAGAGGCCATGGGTGCGATAGGAGAGGTAGTAGGGGCTTGGTCAGAGAAGTGTGGATTTTATCTAAAAGCTAACGGAGGGCTTTAAGCAGGGGTGTGTGATCTAATTATGTTTCTAAAAGATCATTCAGGCCACTAGGAGGAAAATGGACTTTAATGGGTAAAGGTGGAAGCAGGGAGACAGAAAACAATGCATTAGCCCAGGTAGGGATGATGATAGTGGCTGAGAATGTAGCGTGGAGACAGAGAGAACTGTCAGATTCATGTGTGTTTTGGAGGAGAGGCAGCAGGAATTGCCAGTGAATTGGAGAGTAAGAGTAGGGAGAAATCCAGGATGATCCCTGGGTTTGGGACCGACATCACAGTGCTAACAGACACCCGACTTATCCTACCTTACCTCTCAAGCACGCTGAATACCTGAAAAGTATAGTTCATTTACTATTTGCTCTCTCTATAAAAACCTGTCCCACTACATTTACAATGGAGTTGTCCACAGGCAATATCACATACAGACAGAGATTTTCAAAAAGTCCTCCAGATAGGCCTGATATTGATTACCGAATTGCCGCATGTTTGAAATAATGACTACAAAGAAAGTGTAACTTCAATCCCTAAAACAACCGAGAGAAAAACCTACTGTGTGTGTATTCATAATAATATACACAACCAACATACCTGCCTGTGACTTTAAAAATTGAGACGAAAACTTAAAACTGCAGCCCATATTTTTCCACCTCCTTTAATTGCTTCCATAGAACTCAACATATAGAATAGATCCTGTTTATAATCATAATGCCCCAACCCAAAAAAGAGAGAGAGAGAAAAAGAGAATGAGAGAGAGAGAGAGAGAGAGAGAGAGAGAGAGAGAGAGAGAGAGAAACTGTTATTCCTATGACACAGAAATGTAAACTGAGGTGCAGAGGAAATAAAAGATGGAAGCTCAGGAAGTGAAATATTTTGTCCAAAGTTCACTCACTAGTCCCTGGTAGTGCCAGACCTCTTGGCCCTTAATCAATCCAGTGCTTTTTCCATGATGCCATAGGTTTTCCCATTAACCATGACACTATTTATTGGACATGTCTGGGCCCCAAGGACAGAAGAAAACTGAGGTTCAAAATGAATAGACTAATTGAGACCTTAGTAGAGGCACTCAAGCCAATATCAGTTGAGCATGCCTGAGAGACAGCAGGCAAGATCCCTGCCCTCAAGAAATTCAGAGCCAGAGAGTCCATCATTTGGCAGATATTATGAAGCACCAACAATGTGCAGGTGTTGTACGAGGTGCTTGACATCAAAGATGAACCAGACATAGTAGCTGCTTTTAATAAATGTGACTTTCTATGAGAGAAAATAAAACAAATATATTTGAAAAAAATGTTAAAAAGCAAATAAAAAAGACACTGTATGCTGCATCTATAGTAAGCCAAAATCATCCGTTCATTTAGTAAATTCAGCTTTTAAAACTGGTTTGTTTGTTTGTTTGTTTTTAATTAGTCAGGCAGGTTATTTGGCATCTTGCAATTGAAGAAAAGCAATTGCTTAAATTTTTTTCACCTTTACTAGTAATCCTAATAACTATTGCAGTTATTCGTGGCCTTACAGAGTTATAATTATTTATACTGACAATAAGTGTCAGACAAAACAATAGCACATTAAATACAAAAATGTTTATTAATGATGATGGTAATAATAGGAGAGCCAAGCTAGGTAAGTTTAATCAGTGAACTCTTCCAAGAATAAGTGATTTTTATCAGAGAAATGCAAATAACAACCACAATGAGATATCACCTCACCCCAGTTAGAATGGCTATTATCAACAATACAAATAGTAACAAGTGTTGGAGAGGCTGTGGAGAAAAAGGAACCCTCATACTCTGTTGGTGGGAATGCAGACTGGTGCAGCCGTTATGGAAGGCAGTGTGGAGGTTCCTCAAAAAATTAAGAATGGAATTGCCATATGACCCAGCAATTCCTCTCATGGGTATCTACCCAAAAAATCTGAAAAAATTTATCCATAAAGATATTTGTGGTCCGATGTTCACTGCAGCTTTATTTATGGTGGCCAAGACATGGAAACAACCAAAGTGTCCTTTGATAGATGAATGGATAAAGAAGTTGTGGTATATATGCACAATGGAATACTATTCTGCCACAAGAAAAGATGAAATAGTGCCATTTCCAACAACATGGATGGATCTTGAGATTATTATGTTAAGGAAAATAAGTCAGACAGAAAAAGTCAAGAACCATATGATTTCACTGATATGTGGTACATAAAACTGAAAACAACAAAGGAACAAGACAAACAAATGAAGAAACAAAAACTCATAGACACAGACAATAGTTTAGTGGTTACCAGAGGGGAGGAGGTAAGAGGGGTGCTAGATGAGGGTAAAAGGGATACAATATATGGTGATGGAAGGACAACTGACTCTGGGTGGTGAACACACAATAGGATATATAGATGATGTATTACAGAATTGTACACCTGAAATCTATGTAACTTTGCTAACAATTGTCACCCCAATAAACTTTAATTGAAAAAAAGAATAAGTGATTTTTAATCAGATTTAATGTAAGAGACTTGTTTTGGTAGAGAAAAAGAGGAAACAATTACTACATACTGCCGACTTCTCAAAAGTATCATAACATGTGTTTCGTTTGTTTTTTTTACAGTAAGAAGAATAAGACTGTAGAGGAAAATTTGTGTTCAATAGAGAACTGCATTGTCTTTTTTTTTTCAATTGAGGTATAACTAATAAATACCATAGATTCAGAGTAAAACATAATAATTTGATATTTGCATATATTGTGAAATGATTACCACAATAAGTCTAGTTAATATCCGTCACCATACATACGTACAGAATTTTTTTTCTTGTGATGAGAACTTTTCAGATCTACTCTCTTACTAACTTTCAAATATATAATACAGTATTATTAATTCTTGTCACCATGTTGTACATTATATCCCCATGACTTATTTATTTTATAACTGGAAATTTGACCCCCTTCACCCATTTCTCCTACCCTCCCCTCTCCCCACCAATGTGTTCTCTATCTATGAGCTTGGTTTTTTTTTATAGTCGTTTTAAATTCCACATACAGGTGAGATCATATGGTATTTGTCTTTCTCTGTCTGAGTTATTTCACTTAGCACAATGCCCTCAAGGTCCATCCATGGTGTCACAAATGGCAAGATTTCATTCCTTTTTATGGCTGAATAATATTCCATTATATATACACATCACATTTTCTTTATCCATTCATCCATTGATGGACTTAAGGATTCCTCCAGTTATCTGATTCCAATTCTATGGGAGCTATTTTTACCAGTCTGTAAGTTACACATAACTTAAAGCAACACAAAATAATTCTTGTCTTATAGACATGCAAGTTCTGTCCTGTCCAGTGGAAGAGCAATCGCCTTCCCTCCTCTCTTCTGGAAAACCAGTTTTGCCACTATTTGCATACTTATTTCAATATTCTTGATCTAAAAATGGTCTGTTCTTTGGATTCTCTTTTGAACCAGTTATAACTTCTTCCTGGTTCCCTCACTGATTAATGAGTAGAATAAAATCTTCAATATGTGCTTATTTATATGTCTGTATGAGTAATGACTAGGCTTATTTTGAAAGTTATCTTTCAACAGGATAAAAGAGAGACAGGCAATATAAGAAAGTGGGAGAGGGGCAGCCGGATGGCTCAGTTGGTTAGAACACGAGCTCTTAACAATAGGATTGCCGGTTCGATTCCCACATGGGCCAGTGAGCTGCGCCCTCTACAACTAGATTGAAGGACAACAACTTGACTTGGAGCTGATAGAAAAACATACTGTTCCCCAATATTCCCCAATAAAAAAAACCCAAAAAATAAATAAAGTAAAAAGTTGGAGAAACTGAGGGGAAGAGAAAGGGACAAGGAATAAATGATAAGGCATCTCTCTTGTAAAGTCTGAGGGAATCAATTAGATGTAAACTTTTCTTTTTTCCTATCTGTGTTCTCTTGGGTTATGGCATTAGTGTGTGTTGAGAAATATAATTCAAAACAAAATTTTCTCCCAACCCAGAAAACTGATCTACAAAGGAAGACAAAGTCAGTTTTATTATTGAATAGGCATTAAACAAGAATGTGATACATATCCCAGGCAATCCAAATAAGAGATGGCAAAGACTGAAAGAAATCTCTGTGTGTTAGTCATACATATGTAGCTAAGCAGATACATCCCATTACACACACATTCTCAAGGTAAGCAATAACTAGTCCTCAAGGAAAAGGACGTCATCATATAAAGAAAAAATTTCTATCTTTAAGGCAGGAGGTAGTTTTGCAACTGGGAGCAGGTGCTCACAGAGGTAAGCTCCTTCCCACCTACAGAAACTCGGAGATCTGGGCACTATCTTCCTTGAATGTTTACATTTCAAAGGGTGGCCCTCAGGTCTTTGAGAAAGCCATTCGTGTGGGTCACAAAGCTGGCAAAAACCGTCCTTTAACTTTTAAAAGTATTTACATATACTTCAAAGAGCAGGATAAAGAACTTAAAATTACAAGTTTTCTAAAGTAAATGCTCTAAGAAAAAGAGGGGCATCTCTTCCCTTATTTTTCACAGAAAGAATTAAGCCTCTTATTTTAAATGTTTGTTTGCTCTTATATGTGTGTGACTGTAGTATCCAACCCCACAGTTGGAGATGTGAACAATGCCCTCCCCCCAAAATGGAATGCTCAGACTCCCAAGTACAAGTCCAGTTCCATCTCCTCAAGGCGCTCTGCTTCTCCTAAGTGTGCAGGAATCCTGTGTGAGTATAGTGTCCAAAGAGGGAAGGAGATGCTCCAGCCCACTTGATATTTGCGGCTGAAGGATGCCTCCCTCTCCACTAGATGAGTTGTTCCTGGAAGGGTCACTCTAGGAGCTAGTGTCACAGATGCCCTGAGGAACCCCTGAGGGACTTTCCATTTCCATTTGCTATGTCTAGACTAAAGAGTTCCTTGAGAGAGGACCAGCTCATGCCTCACTCTGAAGTTCCGTTAGGGGTTCTCAAGATGACAGCTCTTTTGAAGCAGCTATTTCCTCAGAAAGTGAGTCTGTGCCGAGAAAGTTGGGTGACGCCAGTTCCAGCACTGGCCACCTCACAGAACAAGTGCTGTGCCCTTCTCTTCCTCACTTGGCCAGCTCACTGGTTCCATCTCCAGCCATCGTGATTATTTTGCAGCAGAGAACTGGAACTCCTAGCCTTACCTGCCACCAAGTCTTACACAGTTTCCTTCCTGCTAGGCTCCCTAACCTTGAATGTTGGAACAAGAGATTGGACTCTTAGAGCGTATCCTTTTAACTCAGGCTCCTGAGTTCCTTATATAAAATTTCTACCTCCTCCTCAGAGGTGGAAAATTTCCACCCACTTCCTGTTGCATTAATGAAATTGCAAGAGGGCAGAGAAGATATAGCTACACTGTCTCCCTTGGGCAATGGAGAAAAAGTCACAATTCCATAGTCAGGAAAGGCCAATCAAGTGATTTCTTTGGGTAATTTCAGCCATGTGTGATTTTCTGCCTCCACTTGAAAGTCAAGAAGTGGCATCATCTTAAAGTTCTGCCTTACGAGGCGGACATCCAATTAGCTTAGAACTTGAGAAATAATCTTTCTGTGTTCTCAAAGCAAAAATTCAGGTTTGAAATTAAAGTTTACTTGTTGTGGGGACAGAGCCAGGAGTGCACTTCCCAGGCTCTCGGCCTCACGTGGAAAGGTGCTGGCTCAGGTAGTAAATGGCCATCAACTGTGATTGGATGGCCATCAGCTGTGGCTAGTTGGCCGTCAGCTGTAACCAGTGAGCCATTGGCCACTAATATAACTGCCATGGCTACGCTAACAGCAAATGGGGGCTAGCAAGAAGATGGGGGCTGAGCTAGCAAGAGTGGGTTGCAGAGATGCGGGTGCCACCAGCGAGAATATAGTGGTATGACTCCCCTATCTAAGGCTCTGTGGGTATTCCTGTTTGGCCTCACCATATCTTGCATTCTTATGTGGGGAGCAAGATCAGAGATCCCGCCTGACACCCTGCATGACAACAGCATTTAGGTTTTGCTGTGGTTTGGAGTCCTTTTCTTAATCATCTTTCCTTTCAATTGGATATTACAATATTCTTAATAACATATAAAGGGAAAGTTCAAATTAAAATGGATTAGCTACTGTGATTATTCAAATATTATAGCTACAGATATCACTACAGTATCACCAGAGTACTATTGCCTTAGCTCATCTTTGCAGCTGCCAAATTGAGCAAGAGATGTGGGACTTTCCACCCAAGTTTAAGAAAAATGATCTGAAGAGAAAGTTGTATTCAGATTAAGCAGGTCCACTACCCATGTGACTGACCTTAGTTCTTAAGTTTCATGGGTTCTGCTGACTCCTCTATTTAAGATGTTTATTGCCCAGGAAATAATACTCACGTCATCAGAATCCATTTCCACTTAGAATAATGCCAGTTAACAAAGTAGCATGGGAAAAGGCTCAATTCCTTCTGTGCGAGTTACGACATGAATGCTAGCAAAGGAGAAAAAAGTTTTACCTTTTACAAGAATCCTTTGATTATCTGGCACTATTAACCAATGTTAGAAGAAAAGAGGAGACAATTGACTGACCAGACCGGGCTCCCATCTGCCTGAGCCTTGGTGGGATTATCAGGTGTCATCAAGGATACAAGCTTCAAGTTCAAGGATCGCATCCTTACATTTGTCCGGAGACCAGTAGAGATTTAATTCTGGCCATGCTCTTAGGAGACTATTTCAAAAGCCAGAATACCAATTTATTCAGGTTTTATGCACACACATCTGTATACACACACACACACGCAATAAAACTGTCAAATTGACAAAATTCTAGTGTCTGTTAGTCAATATATTCACTATCCAGTTTAAAAAAAAAAGTCCATTTAGAAACCAAACTGTTTTCAGAAGTTTACTTTTGAGTACAGTATCCTGTCTATTGTCCTATGTGCCTCCCCATTGAGACTGTGGCCTGGAAATCAGAAGTTGTCTTTCATCTTTATATTCCAAGGGGCCATCACAGTGCCTGGTCCACAGTAGATGCTTAAATATTTTTTAATATATGAATGAATGAATAATGATATATGAAATCTCTTTGCAACTATAAGGCATGATATAAACAAAGAATTGTGATTATGAATAAGCAATGGTGTCATTAAGCTTGACAGACTGAAGTGCCCATCTTCACCGTAGGAGCAATGGAAGTACGAAAGCAAACACTGGAAAGCGAGTGAAGATGCACACTTATAAAAGCAAGATTTTAATATCTTAATGTCAATTAATGTTTTAGATAACATTGTAAGAGATATAAAGTACAGAAAATAAGGTTTTAAAAGCATTTTAAATGAGCAAAATATAAGAATGAATTGATAGGAAGAGAGAGAATGGGAACCCCAAAACTAAAACTTCATACCTCTGCACTATGCGTCCACCAACTCAGAAACTTAGGCTCTAGACTTAGTAGGAAACTGGGCAACGTCTCCAAAGGAGATTGTGTAAAACTTCCTGTTTGCATTTCTTTTACCTTGGAGGATGGGAATGAAGAAAAACAAAAATATAGGTCAGTGAATGAATGGAAATTTTCCAGAGAATATTATCAAGATCATTGTATCTTAGAAAAAGACAGAGGTCATATTAATTATATTTGGTGAGATGTTGAATATATTTGGGTTAAAATGTACACCAAGTCGAAGATAATCTGTGCGTTAGACCCTGATCTGGCCAGAAGAATATTTTGATTTTCTAAACTTATTAGGTAAGACAAAGAGGCGAAATAAACAGTTACTGAATTTTCCAAGCCTCCACGTCACAGGAAGATATAAACCAATGATAAATAATCCCCTAATTCTGCTGTCACAGCCTTGAGGGAGAGGAACATGTCATGGTCATAGTTTAGGACTGGGAAGGAGGTACCCTGGCCACAAACTTGGCAGAGGCACCAATATGGTGCTCAGGAGGCATCATTAATTCAACATCAGCCATCAATCACATCCATCTGCTTAGGGGAAGAATATTAAGACCAGAAGTAGAATTGGTAGACAATAGAGAGTGCCACTTTCTTCTTTATTCACAACATCCTAATATCCTTTTAAGTGTATGATATTTTTTTAAAAAATCTTTGTACGGTAAAATATTGAGATAGGCCAGGAAAGATTTGGATAAGCTAGTCCTGAAGTAGCAACAATATCCCTTTCTTTCCACTAGAAAGGGCAGTTTTCTTGCTTTTTGTTCACTCTGCCTCTCCTGAAAATCACCCATTCCACGCCTCCACCAAAAGAGAAAATCATACTAGAGTTGGTTTGTTTTGTTTTATTTTGTTGTCTGTCTTTCAATCACATAAATCTCAAAAAACAACTGGGCAAAAAGTTTGGGGAAATTAGCTAGTCCTTGAGTAAAACCCTTGTGTGACCTAGAGTTAGGAAAAGAAGCAAAGGAAATCCTACTAGGAGAGCATTTTTTTGAAAATCACAATTGTTCATGTACTAAATTAGCTAAGATTAATAGAAAACCAGGCAATAGGAGTAAGAGAGAGATGCAACTTCAACAAAGCAGAAGTAGACTAAGTGAGAAATTGCTGGACTGGGAATAAAGCTGGGATATATGCTTATCAGTCTGCTCTCCAGATATATATTTTAAAGAAGGATTCAACCATCAAGCCATTGAACAGAAGTCAGAGCCAAAGGAAATCCTTACTCACTCTGCCTGGTAACACGCTGAATCTAAATAGATATCACCATGTTCAGAGTTGAGAACAAAAACAGGAAATCATCATGGAAACTATTTAAAAACAAAACAATAGAACAAGAGAAAAGAAAAAGTATTCCAAAGATTCAGTAGCTTTACATACATCTGAATGACTTTTTGCTGGAGCCATTAAAAAATTATAGGAAATTGTTGGGCATCTTAAGTGGAATTGAAGAAGACATGAATGTGTGGGAGTGGGGAAATAGAAGAAATAAGAAGAATTTTGGTGTTGTTGAAGCTTGGTGATGGGTACTTATATAAGTTTTAAATTTTTTATAGCAAAAGTTTTTAAAATTAAAGATTTATTAAAGGTAATGAGCTAATTTTGCAAAATTGCAAAATTTTACATATGCCATAAAATAATTTCATCAATATATAAGTGATACATGTAAAAAACATGATTTTTTAAATTTCACTTATAATAGTAAGAAGAACATATTGGGAATAATCTAATTTATGTAATAAAAGCTACTCAGAGAAAAATGATAAAACTTATTAAGAGAAATAAAGGAACCCTAAAACATTAACAAAATACTCATGGACAAGAAGACTAAACATAGTGAGGATGGCAATGCTTTCCAAGTTAATATACAGATTTAATACAATACCTAAAGCAGAACCATATAAATGGGTATAGGTTAAAATTTCTCATTCATATACTTATTTACCATAACATTTTTTTTTAAGTTCTAGAGTCTTATGTGTTAATCATATTTTTATTTTCTATGTTTTATGATGTCTTGACATCTTTGGAGGAGTGGGGGTCACGTTTGCTAGCTAGGGAGAGATTTCTCTTCAGTACTATACTATTCCTAAGACAGGAAACAAGTTGTTGGTGAGCCCTCCTTTCCTATGCAAACCAACCAATCCCAAGTCCATACCTCCACAACCACCTCTGTTATCTTGCCCTTACACACAAAGCCAATATTTCCCCTGTCCTAAATGAACCCCGTGACAGATACCAGACAACTGGGGACAGACCTATGCGCCAGAGCCTGCTGGAATTACTCAAACAATCCTAAGTTGTTTGCCTTTCCCTGCTTTTCCTTTACTGCAGAAAACATGACGGAGGCTGTTGCCTATGCTTTTCCTTCATTCCTTTCTGCCTCCTGACTAACACTGGTGCTTCTCCCTGTGGCCCTGAATGGCATGGCATGCCTTTCATTTCTGGGGCAACTTTTCTTTCAGTGGCATTGACCTTTCAATGTTTTTACTCAATCATTTTTGTATATTAAGAGCTGGGCACAAATCATCTTAGTTTTCTGCATTCTTTGGCCATTATGTCTAGCTTTTTTCTATTTAAAGTCTAGTTTTTTTGTTTTGTTTTGTTTTTTGTTTTTGTCAGAAGCAGCTACTACTGCCAAAACTATTTATTTACAATGTTGCAGTATTTTTGGGCATCTGTTGATCATTCCCTAGCTACACAATGCATCAGTTATAATTATAACACCTCCTTCACATAGACATGCACTGCTCATTTGATAATTAAAAAAACAATAACAACAACAGAGGCTACAGAAGCCACAACTCATTCATTCATTCAACAACTTTTTTCTGACTACTTTGCATGTGCTAGACAGTGTGCTGAGTTCAGGAGTAGGAATACAAAAGTATGTGAGACATGATCCCAGCCCTTAAAAGTGTCACAATTCAGTTAGGTAAGTAAAACATGACCAGAAAATTTCTAAATTATAATAAGATGTGAATTTTTAACTTAGAGACAGTTCTTTTACTTGCAGATCCTTTTAAGGTTCTCCTAGAGATCTGTTTCATAGCCATAATGCTGATACTGAAGTCCAATTTGTAAAATTGCTTATTTATTTTTCCAGACCAAAATAAAAGGAGCTATTTAAGTGATTAGTAGGTATTGTAATACTAAAAGGAGGTATTTTCTGACAATGAATAAAAGAAAACTATATAAGATTCAGACTCAAATCACAAGATTTGGGGAAATTGTCCTGTTTTGTTATTATTGAAGGAGAATTATGATTCTGCTGTGTTTCACTTGGTTACTAAGCACAATTGTTATTGTTGTTGTTTTAACTGGGAAGCATGGCTGAAAAAACAAAGACAAAATACAAAACACAAACACACATTTTTGTCAGAATATATGGCAGTAACAGAACTTTTACCCATCGAGGAAATATATAAATACAATGAGATTCATATAGCAACACCTTTAGTTTTAGAGCTGGGTTAATTTTCTGAGAATAATACGTAACCAAATTAAATCCAAATGGAATATAAAACTCTCAGTCAATTAACTAAATAAGAAAAGGAGGGAAGGTTAAAGGAAAAAGAAGATGAAAAGACGTTTATGGCGAGATGCAAGATGGCAGAGTAGATAAACACTGTGACTGCTTCCTTCTGTCAACAAATTAAAATTACAACTAAATTATAGAACAATCAACCTGGAGAACCATCAGAGGTTTGGCTGAACAGAAGTTTTATAACTAAGGGTATAAAGAAAAAGCCACGTCGAGACTAGTAGGAAGGGCAGAGAGGCAGAATTGGCTAACCCCAAACCTCCATATGGCTGTTGAGAACCAGGAGGGATATCTCAGCTGGCGAGGCTCCTCTCAGAGGAGCAAGGGATCCCAGCCCCACACCGTCCTCTCCAGCCCAGAGTACTGGTGTTGGGAAGAGGAGTCCCCACAACATCTGGCTGTAAAAAACAGTGGAGATTCCGATCATCCAGGTGGGACAGAAGACAGCCGGTGGGAAACCCAGGCATCCTCTTAAAGGGTCCATGCACAGACTCTCTCTTTCCCGGGCACTCACCTTGGGCTCCAGCAGAAGAACAGTAACTCGGGAGGTGTCAGAGACATACAGGTGGCAGACTGAGTTGCGTGGCTTTGGGATGAAGGCTGGAGGACAGTTGGCATTTTCACTGTGAGGTGTCCTCCTTCCATGAAGCCAGTAGGCTGGTGACATCTTACTTGTGTTGAGTCCTCCTCCTACGCTTATGGCCAAATCTGAATCTGATTGGTCTGGTGAGCTCTGCAGCTCTGCCCTGCTGACTCACTGAGACCCCACCCAACCCAACACTGGAGGCACTTTCTCCAAGAGCAGCTAGCCCCACCTCCATTGTACTCTTTCTTGGAAAACTATCAGTGTCCAACAGACCCCAGGCAGGCAGCAACTGGCCTTGGTGTGCTCTGAGACTTTTGCTGAGTAGCTTCAGGCTCAGCTCTGGCACCAAACCAAAATTTACATAACCTGGTGACCACAACTCCTCCCACTCTAGTGACTCCCTGAGACCCTGCCTCACCCAACTTGCATACCGCACGAGACTTTATCAGTGGCTGAACCTTAAGGGAGCTGGAAGGTGGCATTAGGCCTTGGGGTGTCCTGGCTTCTTGCAGAGCTACACCAGGCACTGTACTGGTGGCAGACATCCTCAGTTTGCAGCGTGGCCTCTCCCACACATCTCCAGGATTAGCATAGGCAGCAGACAACCAGGTATTCTGGTTCATAGCTTTTACCAGGTAGTCCCCAGCCAGTCACAGGCAGTGGGTGACCTGGGACTGCACAGAGCTGCTCACAAAAGGCCCCAGAAACAACATACTTGGAGGTTGTCTTCACATCACAGCAGAGCACCACCCAGTTAGCCCCACAAGGGGTACACAAAAAGGAAGGGCTCAACAGACACCAGAGCTCACTGGGGCAAATCCCACTCAGTGGGGTAAGTCCCATGCACAGCAGACTGTAAGCTGTGCATGTGGCCAAACCCCATAGCCAGTCAGCCTGAGGATCAATCCCACCACTGACATGCAATAGCAACCAAGGCTTAACTATAACAAGAGAGCACACCCAGCCCACACAAGGGACACTCCACTCCTGGAGTACCCAGTACAGGTGACCAGAGAGGCCATGCCACTGGGCCCCACAGGGCACCTACTGCCTAAGGCCACTTGGCCAAGACTCGGGGATGTAGCAAATCAATTTAATACATAGAAACAAACACAGAGGCAACCAAAATGAGGAAACAAAGAAATACATCCCAAATGAAAGAACAGGAGAAAACTCCATAAAAAGAACTAAACAAGGCCATGGGCAGGTGCCTGAACGGCAGAGAGCGGCGTGGGGAAAGCGTCAGTCCCGGTCGGTACTGCCGGGGGTTTAGGGCTGTGGGACTAGTGACCAGTGGCGGTCCCCTGCCCAGCCAGAGTCCTGCTTTGGACGGCTGGACGTCCCCGAGGACCGCTCCGGACTCGGGCTTGTGCCACCAGCTCACGATTTGAAACCGGATTTTAAACTTGCCTGGGACGTGTCATTCATTGTCCCCCCCTGCGGGGGCGGGATCGTTATTTATCTCCCTCCTAGCTCGGCGGTGAATTCCATGAGGGGAGCTCGGCTCATGAATTCCATGAGGGGAGAATGGAAGCAAACCTGGAGGGTCGGTTCCCTGGCCGGCGCAGTTGAAGGCTTTGTGCTCGATGGGGATATTTGCAAAACTACACATACCTTCAGATGAGAAGAATGAAGGATGAATCATTTGCTATGAAGTGGATCCATGGCTTTCATCAAGTTCTCCAAACCACCAAACAGATTAAGAGCCACTACTTTAGGGCTTTGGTGAAAAGTAAATTAAGGAAAGATATCCAGTACCACAACCTGACCTGAGCTTCCCAGTGGAGCACAGAGATATGACATGGATGGAGGGATTGGAGATTCTACAGAAATGAAACAATTATTTGACTTCAGGATAGGCTGAGTGTCCACTGGATACGAGGTTTTGAGATCAAGAGAGAAAAATGAAGAAACTTCTTCAAAGCAGAAAAAACTGGGAATTCTGCATCCATGCATTGTTCCTTTAGAGAGGACTGCTATCCATGATTCTATTTTATAAAAATGACTAAAAATGTTTTAGAAAATCAGCGTGGAAATCCCAAGATTTAGCAAAGCTATCAATGTGGAAATCCCCAGATTTAGCAAAACTTATAGATCATCATAACTAGAGAGAGAGAACCCAGAGAACTCCAACCTGGAAGAACTTGTCAATGTTGGACTTACTGAGCACCAGAGGATTCATTCAGAAGAAGAAACTCAAAAGTACCCTGGCTGTGAGAAAAGCTTCCTTTGTTGAGACCTCTATAGACAGACACCAGCGCCTCCACATGGAAGAGATCCTATGAACACACTACATTTTATGGAAAGCAATTTGACAGTGTTTTTTAAGCATCTTAAAATGTTTCTCCTCTTTGATCAAGCAGTTCCACCTATGAGAAACTATTCTAAGGGGAGAAACCAAAGGAAAAAATAGCTGCAACAAAAATAAAAGTCTTCACAAACACACATGAGCAACCTTCAAAGGTTCCCCACTGCCCTGATAATAAAGCCCACATTACTCAACAAGGCTGTAAAGATATTCATGATGCAGGTCCCAAACTGTGGCAACAAGCACTGCAGTTGACTCCTGCCCCACCCCAAGTCAGAATCACTCTCTTCTGGGTCCCCAGGTGCTTTGTTTAGACCTCATTTTTAATAACACAGTTCACCTTAGCTAGGAGGGATACTTGCAATCATACTATGTATGACCTGTATCCTCCTCTGCCCTTCCAATGTACATACATCAACATCACACATATGACTGGAGTTTTATAGGGTAGAAAACATCTATTATTCATATCTTCATCCTTTAAACTGCCCTGTACATGCCAGACATTAATAAATATGGCACTGATTCAAGGAAAAAAAAAAAAGAACTAAACAAAATGGAGACAAGCAACCTACCAGATAGAGTTCAAAACAATGGCTATAAGGATGCTCAAGGAACTTGTGAGAACTTCAATGAAGAGATAGCAAGCATAAAAAAGGACCTAGAAACCACAGAAAAGAACTGGTCAGAAGTGAAGAATACAATAACTGAAGTGAAGAATGCACTAGAAGGAATCACCAGTAGACTAGATGAAGCAGAGGATTGAATCAATGATTTGGAAGACAAGGTAAGAAAAAAAACACCCAATCAGGACAGCAAAAAAAAAAAAGATCCAAAAAAGTGAGGCTAGTTTAAGAGCCCTCTGGGACAACATCAAGCATAACAACATTTGCATCATACGGTACCAGAAGGAGAAGAGAGAAAGCAAGCAATTGAGAAACTATTTGAGGAAATAATGACTGAACACTTCCCTAATCTGATGAAGGAAATGGACATACAAGTCTAGGAAGTGTAGAGAGTCCCAAATAAGATGAACCTTATTTAATCTGTTTATAGTGTGGGCTATAAACAGGCCCACACTAAGACACATTATAATTAGAATGGCAAAGGTTAAAGACAAAGAGAGAATCCTAAAACCAGCAAGAGAAAGGCAACTAGTAACTTATAAGGGAGCTCCCATAAGATTGCCAGCTGATTTCTCAACAGAAACTTTGCAGGCCAGAAGGGACTAGCAGGAAATATTCAAAGTGATGAGAAGCAAGGAAATAACAACCAAGATTACTTTAACCCAGCAAAGTTATCATTTAAAATCAAAGGACAGATAAGGAGCTTCGGAGACAAGAAAAAGCTAAAGCACTTCTTCATCACCAAACCAGTATTACAAGGAATGTTAGAGGGATTTCTTTAAGATGGAAGAAAAAAATATCAAAATTATGAATAATAATATAGCAATAGCTACATATCTATCAACAATTACTTCCAATGTAAATGGATTAAATTCTCCACTCAAAAGACATAGGGTGGCTGAATGGATAAGAAAACAAGACTCATATATGCTGCCTACAAGACAGGCACTTCAGACAGAGTGTAAAGGGATGGAAAAAGATTTCATGAAAATGGAAATGAAAAAGACAAACAAAAAAAAGCTAAAGTAGCAATACTTATCACAGATAAAATAGACTTTAAAAGAAGGCCATAAGAAAAGACAAAGAACGACCCAGTAATCCCACTTCAGAGTATTTATCTGCAGAAACCCAAATGCTGCGAGGGGATGTGTGCATCCATATGTTCATTGCAACATTGTTTACAGTGGCCAAGATGTGGAGACAACCTGGGTATCTATCTGTCGATGGATAAATGCATAAAGAGGAGGTAGTACATATATACAATGGAATATTGCTTGGCCAGAGAACGGAATGGATTGTTGTCATCTGTGGTGGCATGGATGGACCTGGAGGATGTTGTGCTGAGTTGAGTGAGTGTCAGACAAAGACAGATGCAATGAGATTTCGCTTATATGTGGAATCTAAAGAACAAAATAAATAAACAAACAAAACAGAAACGAACTCATGGATACAGAGAACATTTTGATGGTTGCCAGATGGGTGGGGGGGAGGGGGAAATGGGTGAAAACAGGGAAGGGATTAAGAAGTACAAATTGGTTGTTACAAAGGAGTTATGGGGATGTAGGATATAGCATAAGGCATATAGTCAATAATATTATAATAATTATGTATGGTGTCATATTGGTACTAGATTTGTTGGGGTGATAGATGGGAGGGAGTTGGCGGCAGGGTGTAAAAGATGAAGGGAATAAGAAGTACAAGCGATAGTTACAAAATAGTCATGGGGATGTAAAGTAAAGCATAGGGAATATAGTCAGTAATATGGTAATAACTACGTACAGTGCCAGGTGGGTACTAGACTAGTCAGGGGGATCAATTCCTACAAATTATACAAATGTCTAACCACTATGCTGTACACCTGAAATTAATGTAAAATAATGTTGAATGTCAACTGTAATTGAAAAGTTAAAAAGGGGGGGGAAGGTGAAGGGGAATAAGAGATCCAAATTTCCAGGTATAAAACAAATAAGTCATGGGGATGTAATGCACAGCATGAGGAATATAGTCAATAATACTGTGATAGCATGGTACGGTGTCAGATGGTTGCTGGACTTATCATGGTGATCACTTCTTTAGGTATATAAATGTCGAATAACTATGGTGTGCCCCTGAAACTAATATAATGTTACACCTTAGCTATATTTTAATAAAAATCTTTTTAAAAATTAAGAAATAAGAAAAAAAGACATTGATGGCAACTATGTACACACAGAGTTCTATAGAATTACAGACATGAATAAAAAGATGAGGAAGAGTGTCACGTCCAGCACAACACAGGCAGTGAGGGTGCAAGAAGGGGCGGCTTTGGGTTAAGTTTTTAAGAAAGAGACATACAGAGACTTAATGCATTTAAATCTCAGAAGGCCAGGGTCTCACAGTTCTGAAAGCCTGGAGCCCAGAATAAAGTCGCCTGGAGGTTTTTATTGATAAGTATACAAGGGAGTAGCAGTGTTTTGGGCACTGTCTGTGAGACTCACTTATCATGTTATAGAAACAACCCAAACCAATTATGTTGATATTCAAACAGCCGAAGCAGAAAGTCCTGAGGTGAGGTATGCAACTCTTTTAAGGGACATATATCACATGTTGAAATTGTTTCACAGAGCTGAGCAGAGAGAGCTTAATCTTATCACTCAAGACTTTTTTCCCAATTAGGTGAGAGGGAAAAGTCAGAGCCAGCAGCCGCTTTTCCCAGGCAGAGGGAAGGGGAGACAAGGCCCCTTCCCAAATCTTTGTAAAGCAGCTCATCAGGGGTCTCCATGGGGTTCCACCTGGCTTGAGTTCCCCCCCACCCCGTGGGGAATCTTACTCGTCATTGGCCGCAAACCCTCTTTTGGAGACTAAATAGAGAGAAATATACAGTCCTAGAGATGCATAGTCTCACAGACTCTTCTTTTCTTAAGGAAAGACATGGGGGGACAGTCTGTTAGGCTGCTGTGTGACAACACCTCCCCTTTTCTGTTTTTGAAGCATGAGAAACACAGACTGTGCAGTTTTTTCATTTACTGGCTCACTGGTGGGCCGCTTGTCTAGATTTGAGGACTAAGCAAAATAAACAAAGAACAATAAACAGAATAACAATGGCACCAGCAAACCCATCACCCAAAGTTTTTATCCATTTGACAGGATTTAAAGCAGAAAGTCCTTCTGCAGCCACAGGAAGTGTCTCCTCTCCTGTGACGAGTGAGAGCTTTCCCACACTCTAGAGGAGTGGATGGGTATCTATAGATGTCTTTTCTTCTGTGGGCTGTCGCTCATGGTATGGTTTGACACACCAACCAGGAATCCACAAAGGTTTTTCTTCAGGACCTGGAGAAATACAAGCAAAGCCTATTCCCCATGTTAATAAAGTTCCTAGATGTCATTGATTAGTCTGAATGTTTTTTCACCAAATGGGCACATTCTCCAAGGCCTTAGGACTACGGAGATTGTTAAAATGTCTTTCTGCAGCTCTGCGCCCAAGGTGTGGCTCTGTATTACTGCTAGAGCCAGAAGAATTTAAAAAATTTAAAGTAAACATAGCTTTGGCTAGTTGTACTTTTGGAGGATCCTTATTGTCTCCCCCCTCTGTTTTTGAAGTTGTTTTTTAAGGGTACAATTAGCACGTTCTACAAAAGCTTGTCCTTGGGGATTATAAGGAATCCTTGTGGTATGATTGATTTTCCATTGTTCACAAAATTTTGTGAATTTATTACTGGTGTAAGCAGGGCTATTATCTGTTTTAATGGCTTGAGGAAGGCCCCTAATGGAGAAACAGATAAGCAAATTTCTGCGGGAATGTCCAGCCTTTTCGCCTCTTTGAGCAGTGGCCGAGATGAAACCAGAGGAGGTATCGACAGTGACATGAACAAAAGATAAATGTCCAAACGAAGGGACATGAGGTACATCCATTTGCCAGATAGCATTAGGGACTAATCCTCGGGGATTAACCCCTTCAAGGCATTCTTGAGAAGCATTGAGAATTTGACAGGTTGGGCAAGTTTGAACTATATGTCTGGCCTGTTTGTAAGTAATAGGAAAACGAGCTCGAAGGCCAGCAGCATTTGTATGGGTTAAAGTTAAAGAATGAAACTCAGTTGCCTCAGTAACCAAAACATTAGCAATTAATGAATCATCAGCAGCATTGCCAAGGGTCAGTAGTCCCGGTTGGAAGGTGTGAGCCTGTATATGAGTAATAAAAAAAGGATGTTGTCAGTTTCTGACAACCTGTTGGATTTGATTAAAAAGAAACTATTTTGTACTGTGTGTACAGCATAAGCCGAATCAGAAACTATGTTTAAAGATTCAGTATAATCTTGTAAGGCAGTTAAAACTGCAACTAACCCTGCTTTCTGTGCAGAGGTGCAATTAGTTTGAATGACCTGTTTATTTATTTTACTCACAATCGCTGCCCTGCGGTTACTAGAGCCATCAGTAAAAACTGTTACAGCTTTTGAAATTGGAGCTGGACTTAACCTCTTAGGGAGAATCCAACTGTATTTTGAGGGAATGGTCCAAGTATGCTTATGGGCACACAAAGGGGGGCTTCCCCTGGAAGCAGCAGTATATCTTGAGCTGTATAAACATCAACTGCAGCACTCCCTTCAGTGGCAGGAGTTAATTGTTGAATAGATAGTTTTGAGGAGGAGGCACCGTATGGTAATTTTGGGGTGCTGCCTGACTCACAAACGCCCCGGTTATTGTCTGGGCCTGGGGCTGGCCCCGCTTCCCGTTTCCCTGAAGCAGGGTCCCATCTTTATGATATTTTGATTTACATTCTGATGCCCAATAGTTTCCTTTTTTACACCGAGGAGAAACCCCAGGTTGTTTAGGACCCCGGGGAGACGAAGGACTTTGTGGCTGGGAACCGCTTTTCTTTTTAACTCTGCAATTCTTTTTAGTATGTCCTGACTTGCCACAATTATAGCAAGTGCCAGAAAATCTGTCTTTTTCCTGAATTGCCCCTGTAATGGCATCAGCTAACATAGCAGCTTTATGGTCTTCCATCCTTACATCTTGACACAGCCTAAGATATCCTATAGCATCAGTTTTTTCTTTTTGTGAGCCAACGGCACGTTTACAATCTTTGTGTTCTCAAAAGCCATAATTTGTAAAATGATATCTGCAGCAGCAGGATTGGTGATCTGTTTATGAATTGCCTCTTGCAAAAGGGCAAGAAAATCTGAGTAAGGTTCTTGCGGACCTTGTAAGATTTTTTTGAAAAGAGGAGGGAGTTTTACCCTCTATCTCAATATTTTCCCATGCTGTTAGACAAATTTCTTTTAATTGTCCGACAGCCAATTCTTCCATATCTAGCTGATCACGTGTTTCAGCCCAAAGTCTCTTTCCTAATAGCTGGTCAGCAGAAATATCTACATTACGAGCCTGATTTTGTCTCTCCTGTGTTTCTGCACCATCAATCCACCAAGTTTTAAATTGGAGGAACTGAGAAGGTGTCAGACAGGTATTAGCTAAAGCATGTCAATCAGTGGGACTCATCCGATTGCCATCAGCAATACCTTTAACAAGGCCGACGACATACAGAGAAGTGACTCCAAACTGCAAAACTGCTTGTTTTAATTCTTTTAGCAATTTAAAAGGGAAAGGCTCATAAATCGCCTCATGGACCCCTTCAGGATGGTTTGCATTAGGGGCTTCAGTCTGTCTAAAGATAACTGGAAAATTGAGTGCATCTATGGCTCTGTCGAGTTTAGCTTGATGTATGCCACGCTCTATAGCTGACAATGAAGAGCGCATATCCTTTTTAATTGTTTGAGGAATATTTTTACTGAGAAAGGAATTATTATTTTGTTTAGGATATTCGGAAGGCTCCCCCTTTTGTTCTAAGCTAGGGGGCGGTGGAGGTGGCCAATGAGATGGAGGAGGGGGGCAATCGTCCCTAAAACATTCCTTTAAATCTGGATACAGACTTTTAGGAATGATAGTGGATGCTGTCCCGGACCCCTGGTCATCATCTTGACCCTCCTTTGTCTTTTTAAGTTGATGTTGATCCTCTTTTTCTTTTCTCTTCTTTTGAATCTGTTTGGAGCGGTTCCAAAACTGAACGAACCAGCTCAAAGGTTTTCCAAATTGAACTGGGAAAGGACGTTCCGTTAGCATGTAAATCACGGAGGTCCTGGCCAACTGTCTCCCATTTATCTAAGTCAAGCGTCCCTAGGCTTGGAAACCAGGAACAATGAATCTCAATTACTTCAAGGAGTTTTTCTAATTTCTTTTCTGAGGTTTTACGTTTCCTTTTTTTAATAAGCTGCTTAAGCAGGCAAATATAAGGTCTGTACTTGCTTTCTGTATTACCCATGTTAGGAAAGGAACAGGAAAGGAAAGAGAAGGACTTGCACTCGATCCCCACCCTGATGCTCGGCCAGCGGTGTCTCTCTCTCCAGACATTAGAACACGTGTTGCTAAGGCGTGGTCGTATAATCCCCAACCCTGGCTGGGGAGACCCCAGATCGCCATGATGCCGTATGACGCCTTACGGAACCGCGGTTACGAGCCCAAGCAAACTCCGTAGCCAAAAAGGCCGTGGAGTTGTAAGCATTCACTCACACAATCACACTCTTTCACACGAAAACGTTAGTTGTTTCTTTTAAATTCCTTCGTTACCTTGGTTAAATTCTCCAAGTCCATAAACTACCTCCTTACCCCAGGTAGTTGCCATGGCAGATGCTTGGAGTCCCTCAGCCCTGTCTGCAGACCCCTAAGACTCTAATAAGTCGTCCTTCCCTTCTCGTGCAGCCTCACGTTAGGCGCCAGATGTCGCATCCAGTACAACACGAGAAGTGAGGGTGCGAGAAGGGGCGGCTTTGGGTTAAGTTGTTGAGACAGAAACATAAAGAGACTTAATGCATTTAAATCTCAGAAGGCCAGGGTCTCACAGTTCTGAAAAACTGAAGCCCAGAATAAAGCCACCTGGCGGTTTTTATTGATAAGTACACAAGGGAGTAGCAGTGTTTTTGGCACGGTCTGTGAGACTCAATTATCACATTATAGAAACAACCCAAACCAATTATGTTGATCTTCAAACAGCCGAAGCAGAAAGTCCTGAGGTGAGGTATGCAACTCTTTTAAGGGACATATATCACATGTTGAAATTGTTTCACAGAGCTGAGCAGAGAGAGCTTAATCTTATCACTCAAGACTTCTTTCCCAATTAGGTGAGAGGGAAAAGTCAGAGCCAGCAGCCGCTTTTCCCAGGCAGAGGGAAGGGGAGACAAGGCCCCTTCCCAAATCTTTCTAAGGCAGCTCATCGGGGGTCTCCATGGGGTTCTGTCTGGCTTCAGTTGTCCCCCCCATGGGGAATCTTGTTCATTGGCCGCAAACCCTCTTTTGGAGACTAAATAGAGAGAAATATACAGTCCTAGAGATGCATAGTCTCACAGACTCTTCTTTCCTTAAGGAAAGACATGGGGGGACAGTCTGCTAGGCCGCTGTGTGACAACAGAAGAGTTGAAAGAGAAGATGAGGAAAGTCATTCCAGGCAAAGGAAATAGGAGATGCAAAAGTATGATAATAGTTCTACTTCAGCTTCTGATTGTTTATACACCTGTTACCATGTACCATTGCTCAGTTTTCCTCTTACACTGCATCTTCACTTTGGTTTATTATAGCAAATTTTTTATTGTACATCTCAGAAGCCTCTCTTCACCTTCACTGCAACTATTAGTGCATCTTTCAATGGGGTGGTGTAGTGCAGGGGATCCTGCCGACTACGCCAAGTGTCATGCGGGGCGTCCGGCAGGGTCTCTGGTCCCACTCCCCACATAAGAACGCAGGACATGGTGAGGCCAAAAAGGAACACCCACGGAGCCATAGGTAGGGGAGTCATATCTCTAAACTCTCACTGGCGGCTGGGTTGGAGAAACAGGAAACAGGAGCAACACAATTCTCAACCCTCACTGCGCCGCTTGCAGGCTCAGCCACCATCTTCTTGCTAGCTCCCCCCTTTTTTTCTTTTTTTGCTACTAGCCTAGCCACGGCCGTTATATTCATGGCTAATGGCTCACTGGTTACAGCTGATGGCCAACTAGACACAGCTACTGGCCATTTGATCACAGTCGATGGCCATTTACTACCTGAGCCAGCACCTTTCTATGTGACGCCGAGAGCCTGGAAACTGCTTTTTGGGGCTCTGTCCCCACACTCCACCCCTACAAGCTCTCGCCTCACAATCTACGTGACAAGCGTCTTCCGCGAGGGGCCCTGTGCAAGGAGCCTGGAGGTGAATGCTATTTCCTGGACACAGCCAAGCTCTCTGGTCACAGCCAGGGTTTCTCAGGGCACCACCAGTACTTCTGGGCACAGCCAGACTTCCTGGGCTTCTTAGGATACCACTAGTCTCCCCGGGCACAGCCAGGGTTTCTCAGGGCACCACCAGTACTTCTGGGCACAGCCAGACTTCCTGGACTTCTTAGGGTATCACTAGTCTCCCCGGGCACAGCCAGGGTTTCTCAGGGCACCACCAGTACTTCTGGGCACAGCCAGACTTCCTGGACTTCTTAGGGTATCACTAGTCTCCCCGGGCACAGCCAGGGTTTCTCAGGGCACCACCAGTACTTCTGGGCACAGCCAGACTTCCTGGACTTCTTAGGGTACCACTAGTCTCCCCGGGCACAGCGAGGGTTTCTCAGGGCACCACCAGTACTTCTGGGCACAGCCAGACTTCCTGGACTTCTTAGGGTACCACTAGTCTACCCGGGCACATGAGGGCCTCTCAGGGCACTGCCACTCTCTCTGGACACAGCCAGAACTCCTGGACTCAGCCAGGGCTCTCAGGGCACTGCCACTCTCTCTGGGCACAGCCAGACTTCCTGGACTCAGCCAGGGCTCTCAGGGCACTGCCACTCTCTCTGGACACAGCCAGACTTCCTGGACACAGCCAGGGCTCTCAGGGCACTGCCACTCTCTCTGGGCACAGCCAGACCTCCTGGACTCAGCCAGGGCTCTCAGGGCACTGCCACTCTCTCTGGGCACAGCCAGACTTCCTGGACTCAGCCAGGGCTCTCAGGGCACTGCCACTCTCTCTGGGCCTCTCAGGGTACCGTGCTGGAACAACAGTGGCTCACAGTCAAGGTGCTTACATATTCTCAATGGTGACTGGTCAAGATACAAAAGCAAACATCCGCCAGTTCCCCTACATGGTGGTATGTTCCCAAACAGTCAAGCTGTCCATTAAATTAGGGATGGAAGGCAATTCCCCATAGTCCATAGTCATTGCCAGGGCTGTCCTGGGGGTGAGGGATGACCTTGACCTCACCCTCAGCTCCCACGGAGGACTCAGCAAGCCTTTCCTCCTGGGACTACAAGTCCTGCATCCGGGCTGCCTCAGCAAGCACTTCCCAGCCCACAGGGCCCCAACAACCTTCGCTTTCTCCGGCCTTTGCTGGTTGGGGAACCGTCCATGTCTTTCCACCCCTCCACGGGGTCCAGCTCTCAGGCAGCTGCTCCTCCTGGTCTTCCTGCAACTGAGTGTTCATAGGCACAAACTGCTCCACTGCCCTCCGGGGAGCTTTGGCCGACACCGTACCCTGCTCGCTGTGCCATGTGTAGTGCAGGGGATCCTGCCGACTACGCCAAGTGTCGTGCGGGGCGTCCGGCAGGGTCTCTGGTCCCACTCCCCACATAAGAACGCAGGACATGGTGAGGCCAAAAAGGAACACCCATGGAGCCATAGGTAGGGGAGTCATATCTCTATACTCTCGCTGGCGGCTGGGTTGGAGAAACAGGAAACAGGAGCAACACAATTCTCAACCCTCACTGTGCCGCTTGCAGGCTCAGCCACCATCTTCTTGCTAGCTCCCCCTTTTTTTCTTTTTTTGCTACTAGCCTAGCCACGGCCGTTATATTCATGGCTAATGGCTCACTGGTTACAGCTGACGGCCAACTAGCCACAGCTGCTGGCCATTTGATCACAGTCGATGGCCATTTACTACCTGAGCCAGCACCTTTCTATGTGAGGCCGAGAGCCTGGAAACTGCTTTTTGGGGCTCTGTCCCCACAGGTGGCCTAGGGGCTTTGCTTTTAATCAATCCTTTCCCACACTATAATTTTAAAATGCTGTGTGGGAAAATTAACTTCTATGTGAATCTCATTCCCCATTCTTTCTCCTTAGACTTACCTTGTGAACTTATTCATATTATAGACCTGTTACAGTCTGTATCATAAACTTCCACTTACCTATATGTCTCCCCACCAAAGTAGGAGCTCCTGGGGTGCAGCAACTCCATTTTTTCTGTGAATATTTATATATACTATGTTGAATGGAACTGGACAAGATGTTGAATGACTCTAACTTCTCTTTCTCACAGGATCCTCATCAAGCTGTTTTGTTTTCTTCATCTTTTCTGCTTTTCTGCCTGCTTCACTATAATTTCACCAATTGTGTTATTAAACTTTCTCATCTTTAGTAATCGCCATGGTATCTAATTATGGTTCTCATTATAAAGCATTGTAATTTTCATATATTTAAAAGCCATTTGTCTATAATCCTTGCTCATTTTTCTATAGAGTTATTTGTATTTTCTCATTGATTTATTTTCTAAGACAACAATTAGTTAATCTGTAAGTCCATTAAAATGGTATTTAACCATTAAAAGGATAGTTTTGGACTCAGGTGGATCTGTATTTAATTGCTGGCTCTGGGTATTTATTGTCATTTCTAAAATGGGGATAAAAATGATACCTCTTGTCTCATAGAGATGTCATGAATATTAAATGAGAAAAGCAGCAGTGTACCTGGTATATAATTATAGGTAACTATTAATTTAATGTTTACTATCATCATTATCATTAGAAATAAAAACAATAATAATACAGTAATAAAAGTTTATATTGGTATAGCATTTTAAAATGTTCTAAATATTTTAACATCTTTTAAAATCTTTACAGGGCCGGCCCCGGTGTCTCAGGCAGTTGGAGCTCCATGCTCCTAACTCCGAAGGCTGCCAGTTTGATTCCCACATGGGCCAGTGGGCTGTCTACCACGAGGCTGCCAGTTCAATTCCTCGAGTCCCGCAAGGGATGGTGGGCTCTGCTCCCTGCAACTAAGATTGAACACGGCACCTTGAGCTGAGCTGCTGCTGAGCTCCTGGATGGCTCAGTTGGTTGGAGCGCGTCCTCTCAACCACAAGATTGCCAGTTCGACTCCCGCAAGGGATGGTAGCCTACGCCCCCTGCAGCTAGCAACAGCAGCTGGACCTGGAGCTGGGCTGCGCCCTCCACAACTGGGACTGAAAGGACGACAACTTGACTTGGAAAAAAAAAGTCCTGGAAGTGCACACTGTTCCCCAATAAAGTCCTGTTCCCCTTCCCCAATAATAAAAAAAAAATCTTTACTGCAATCCTGTAATGTAGATGGGACTTTGCTGAAATAATGCCTCACTCATGCTCTCTAGACTAGAAGAATGAATAGAGTTGCAGGTAAGGTTTTTACTTCAGACAGAAGAGAAGACAAAACCCAGGTAGGCTAGGTTTAGGAGCTAGAGCTAATTCAAATCACACCTTGTAAGTGGTGCAAAAACTCAATGCACAAGGCTGAGCCTGAATGCTATATATACAGAGGGTGCCAAAAAAAGTATACACATTTTAAGAAAGGAAAACTGTATTAAAATTGTAATACTCAATATATACTGATAACAAAAGATGAATACAAGTCACGTTTGACTTCTATAATTACAAAAGGTACTCAAAGTTGTTACCATCAGCATCCAGACACTGCTGATTACGGCGAACTACTGCTTGAACAACACTGACCAAAGTGTCCATTTGTATATATATTTTTGGTAAACCCGGTATAAAGGAACACTGGAGAGGAGTTTTCCATAGTGTATCTCAGATGTCATCTGAAGTTTTCTTAAGATGCAGTATTAAAAAAAAAAAAAAAAAGAAGATGCAGTATTCCATGCAATATGGAAGCTCTAAGCCCCCACCTCCTACCCCAAAGATTTCTGCAAATTCTTAGGAGGCTTACATTTTCATGGTCCCATCTGGCTCCAAACTCCTTCTTCCAGGAAATTGATACAGTCTGTAATCATCTTGGCGTCTAACATGAGCTCTGCAATAAGGCCATCGCTTTGACCCTGATAGAAAGTCACTCCTGGTAGTTTCCAAAATAAAATAAAACGCTTTTGCAAGACATACCCTGTCTCCCCAAAAATAAGACCTAGCCGGACAATCAACTCTAATGCATCTTTTGGAGTAAAAATTAATATAAGACTTGGCCTTATTTTACTATAATATAAGACCAAATATAATATAATGTAATGTAATATAATATAATGTAATATAATAGCAGGTATAAAATAACATAATATGATATGATATAATATAATACTGAGTCTTATATTAATTTTTGCTCCAAAAGACACAGTAGAGCTGATTGTCCGGCTAGGTCTTCTTTTTGGTGAAATATGGTAGTAAAATATTACTGAAATTTTGTGAAGGTCAAAAGTATGAGTTATGTTTTCAAGATGAAAAAAAATCCTCAAATTGCACACAGACCCCCTTGTCCATCTTTTGGTCAGACCACAGTCAGATTTTTTTTCACTGGTTACTATTGCCCCAAGGTTGTCCAGATCCTAGCCTCACTCCTTGCCAACTCTTTTCTCATCTACCCCTCTGACCTCTTTCCCAAGTCCCTTCCTGGATTAGTTCTAGGACATTCAAATTCTCCTTATTCTATTTTGCAGAGCAATTTAGCTCTCCTCAGTCTTTGCTCCCCGATTTGAGCTTACATCTACGTTTCCCAATCCATTCCATGCTCAGTAGAACAAGTAGACTTTTCAAATAACTAACACTTTTAGAAGAATTATCTTTGCGTGTTGGCCCTGTTTTCTCAGTTGTGGTTATACAGCACATTTTTTCCCCTCCTCTACATCAGTATTTAAAATTTCATACAGTACAAACAAATTTGTCTCTATGTCCATCCCCTGTGCTCAAATGTTAACTGAATAAGTGAACACACTTTCTGGAGAGTGAGAATGGTCTCCAGATACCAACACTCTTCAGTCTGAAAATAAAGATTAAGATCACCAGCTTATGAGTATGTCTTCTCACTACTGAAACCCACCCAGCTAATCTCATCAAAGAATGAAGGGGAGGAAGACGTCAATTCCAGCAGGATGATAAAATACACACTACCAAGCACTGTTTTATTTTTTTAATCTATTTTTCTGATTGGAATATATGTTGACTGCCACAAACCAAACAAACAACATTACCAAAATATGTAATGTAACCACTGTTAATAATATGGTTAAGATGTGTATGCTTTGGGAGGAAGATAAACTATGAAGAACATCTATTAAAATTATTCAACTATTTAAATCACATTGCTTAGAGTGTGAGATTATATCCAGATAGACCCCGACTACATTGTCTTCACTGAGTTACCAACACTTCTTTAATGATCTGTGGTAGCCCAAAAAACCATCTAAACTATTAGGCATGGTAGAAGATCTAAGTGTATTGTCATTTCTTTGACTGTTAAATGGATCACATTTGCTGCAATGAAGTAAATAGTTGAGACTAGAACCTTCAAGAAGTGAGATGTAAGCCTTTGCCTAATAGGCAAATCCTTCCTTTCATTTATTGTACTTAATGTTTTTCTTAATTGGACACCTAGCTCAGTAATTTTCAATCTTTCTTCCCTTCTACTCTATGTTTATAAAGCTATAAATATAGCATCTAGGATATCTTTGACAGTAGGAAACAAGTTTTGCTGTATATCATTTTTAATTGTATATTCTCTATTATCTAATTTCCACTGTAACTCATTCTTTGACCTATGAATTATTCTGGCATATCTCTTACTTTACAAATAGATCACACTGAGTTGTTTTGGTTATCTTTATTGTTATTCTAATTTTAATGCACTGTGGTCAGAAAATGTGATCTGTATGATATGGATTCTTTGGTATTTGAGGCATTTTTTGTAGTCTACATACATGGTCAGGTGTGGTGTTGAAATGAATGTGTATTCTCTAATTGCTGGGGTCAAAGTTCTATATGTCTACTAAATCAAGCATGCTAATTTTATTATTTAAATCTTTATATCATTATTTTTTCTCTAATTGATCCATCCAACTCTAAAAGTCACTTGACATTTTCCACACTTTCTGTCAAGTATGTCAATAGAATTCTGTCAAATTTTGTTTTAGAAATTTTGAGACTATGATTATCAATTGCATTCAGGTTCAGGATTGTTATAACATACCAGGGGTGCCAAAAATATGTATATACATTTTAAGAGATGTTATCTATGTATCACTTTTTTTTTTTAATTGGGAAAGGGGAACAGGACTTTATTGAGGAACAGTGTACACTTCTGGGACTTTTCCAAGTCAAGTTGTTGTCCTTTCAATCTTAGTTGTGGAGGGCGCAGCTCAGCTCCAGGTCCAGTTGCATTGTTAGTTTCAGGGGGCGCAGCCCACCATCCCTTGCAGAGTCAAACCAGCTACCTTGTGTTTGAGAGGACGCTCTCCGACCAACTGAGCCGTCTGGCCAGCTGGGAGCTGAGTGGCAGCTCATTGACTTCATTCTAGTTGCAGACGGCGCAGCTCACTGGCCCATGTGGGAATCGAACCGGCAGCCCCGTTGCCCAGAGCTAACCAACTGAGCCACCCGACCACCCCTCTATGTATTACTTTTTGAAGTTGAATTGAATTACAGTAGCAATGTGTAGTATGACGTTTACTCAAAAGATGGTGTTAATCAAATGAATACTAGCGTCACCATGTGACAGGCAGAACAGTCAAAGAAAATGGTTGTCGTTCGACGACCACAGACCATTTTGAAGTGGTATTCGCAATTCAAGAACGTTGTGGAAGTACAATGACAATGGAGGTGTGAGTATGCAGCTGAACTTCCAATACACCTAACAATTGCAGGCATTTGTGGTAAGTTTGAGACGCATGGTGCTGTGTGTGATGTGCACAAGGGAAGATCCGGGAGGCCTCGCAAAGCAACAAGTCCTGCTGCTTCTGCTGTGGTGTTGGAACAGTTTACACGCTCGCCACAGAAGTCTACCAAACAATGTTCACCGTAATCAGAAGTGTATGGACTCTGATGGTAACCACCTTGAGCATGTCTTGTAATTGCAGAAATCAAACATGACTTGTATTCATCTTTTGTTATCGGTATATATTATTACAATTTTAATACAGTTTTTTCCTTTCTTAAAATGTGTAGACATTTTTTTGGCACCCTCTGTATTGGTGAATTTTTTTATTTTATCATATAATGACCCTCTCCCTTTAACAATGCTTTCTGCCTTAAAGTCTACTTTGAATGATGTAAATATAGATATACCAGCTTTCTTTTGGTTTGTATTGTACTGTACTTTTCTATCCCCTTACTTTCATCTTTTCTGTGTTCTTACATTTTAGTTATATCTCTTATACATTATATAGCTAACTTTCATTTTATCTCATCTGAGAATCTCTATATTTTAACCAGCAAAGTTAAACCATTTGCCCTCCCAGTGATCAGTGATGTATCTGGATTTAATTTCTACCATCTTATTTAGGGTAATTTACTATGCATTTCTTCCTTTTTCCCTCCTATTGTTTAATTTAATTAGCCAATCATCCTTGGACACCTGGGCAATTTCTAAGTAAGAGAGAGAATACAAAACATTGGTCACCAATCTAGTATTTTTAAATATTTTTATACATTATAGATTGCCCATCAAGCAACACATTTAATAGAAAGTTCTTATGCCCTTGGATGATATTTGTTTTACTGAGGTACTTTGTACATGAGCTCTTAGTCACCTGCTTTCTGATTTCCTCTGTCTATAAGGGAACGGAAATTTATTGTTGTGGTTAAAGGTTATAACTAATATAATTAAGACTATACTAGATATAGTAGTTGCAATAAAAGAATATACAGATTTGAAAAAATGGATATGTTTTGTCTATTCATCAATAGAATTTTTATAGTTTACTAAGGTAGACAATCCAACAAGATATGTGTTTGCCTAATATGCTAACATTAACTACATTTTAAAACTAAAGGAAAAAAGTTTGAAATCTATCATTTATTTGCATATTTGCATATGTATAACAATATACATATAAAGATACATTAAGATTAGTAAATAAAAAAACTTGTAAATCATTTTTAAAGAGAAAATCAGAATAAGTTTGTCATTCTCTTGAATCAGTCTCAGCAAAAGTTCCTCACTTCTAAAAACTGCTTCCTATTGTACGTATTGACACTCTAAAGCAAGATGTTTTCTTATATTTCGTAATATATGACTTATGCCTATATTTAATAACCAATTTTCCTTGATAATTGTTTTCACTTCCTGAACAAGAGGCTTAAATTCAGAATAATAGAACTGTCAAAAAGTCTTTTATAGCTAACCTTTCTTTGGAGTATCCAGATGGTTATTATGTTATTTTCTTACCCCATGAAAGGAGAGAGACTGAAAATAATTAGGTATGTTTGGTATTCTTCATATTTTGATTAGCTAAAACACTATATGAGCTGATCTTAAAATGTACCAGAGTTCTGCCCATGAGATGACAGATGTTCCACAGGCCTTTTCTTTCTTAAATAATAGTCTTTCTTTTAATAATCTTGTTGGGCATTCCTAACTATGCTAAACACTTCTCACTGTACATGTGAAAGACAGGATTGTGTTTTAGTGATTCTTCAAAAGTAGCAACCATATAAGCTCATTACCTTCTATAATATTTCATTGTCTGCTTCCTTTGTAACTATTAAATGTTGCTGCAATCTAAATCTAGCTACCTTACTTCCCCTTCCTGATTTCAGTATTGTTCAACAGCTGTTAAACGCTAAGGTCCCCAGTCTTGAGTTAACTGATGTTATCCTGTACAATCCTGATAAGTTATCTTTTGATGATGACTCATAACATAAAAAGAATCAAGGTATACTTTGTTCTAAATATGCTGTATCTTTGGAAATACTCTATTTTGGAATATTTTGTAACTAACATCTCAGACAGCTGATCTGATAGCTCTATTAAGAGCATGCCATCTTGCTAAATAATTAAGAATTAACGTCTGTACTGTCTATGCATGAGCATTCGGATTTGCTTGAGCTTTCAGCATATTGTGCAATAAAAAGGGTTTCCTAACCTCTGCAGGCAAACAAAAATTGAAATTATTCTTATTGTCGACACCCAAAGAAAATTTCCATTATTAAGAATAAAACCTAGGGGCTGAGCAGTGGCTCAGGTGGTTGGAGCTCCGTGCTCCTAACTCCGAAGGCTGTCGGTTGGATTCCCACATGGGCCAGCGGGCTCTCAACCACAAGGTTGCCAGTTCAACGCCTCAAGTCCTGCAAGGGATGATGGGCAGCGCCCCTGCAACTAAGGTTGAACACAGCACCTTGAGCTGAGCTGCCGCTGAGCTCCCGGATGGCTCAGTTGGTTGGAGCGCGTCCTCTCAACCACAAGGTTGCCTGTTCGACTCCCGCAAAGGATGGTGGGCTGCGTCCCCTGCAACTAACAACGGCAACTGGACCTGGAGCTGAGCTTCACCCTCCACAACTAAGACTGAAAGGACAACAACTTGAAGCTGAACGGCTCCCTCCACAACTGTGATTGAAGGGACAACAACTTGACTTGGAAAAAAAAATAAAGTCCTGGAAGTACACACTCTTCCCCAAGAAAGTACTGTTAAAAAAAAAAAAAGAATAAAACCTATACTAAACTTAATACTTTAAAGCCTACTACCATACAAAGAGCCCTTTCTAACGTTTCAGCACCTTACAAAACCAGTTATCCCATCTGATTTCTGTGTAAGAAGAACTCATTACAACACTCTGCCCTCACTGGAGTGGGAGGGCAGATAAGAGGAAGGACACTCACTGGCTTTGTCAAGACTGTTTTGTGCTGCATGGTGTCTCCCAAACTACCTCCAAACTGATATTTATCCTGGAGAAAATAATAACAACCCAAAGTATAGGGACAAATTGGCTCGAACTTTCCAAAAATATTAGTCAAAAAAAATTTTACCCAAGAAGCTCAACAAGTGGTAAAAAGTTTACTCATTTTAATTATAACCCAGAAGACATATGAAGAAATCCCTACATCAAAGAGCATTTGAACGTTTACAAATGCATTTAATTTGGTTCACCGAATGATAACCCTTTAAGTACTTTTAAGTAAGAGTCTATATCTTTTCTGGTTAGACTGAAACTTTCCCTTAGTTCTAAATTTTATGCCCAGGCCTAAAGATATTGCAATTTAGATTTCAAAATCCTCATAGGCTCTCATGTGAAACTGTTATAGAAAAATCCCAGGAGGCTGGGCTTGACTCGCCTTCTAACAAATACATCGTTGGTATGTTGCAATTGTTATGTCTTTTTCAAAAATGAATCTCATATACACAGCCCAACACACAAACTGTATTTCTGAAAGGCATATCATCAAGACATATTCTGTCCCCCACCATCACCAGCATGCAATACTGCTGGGAGACTAGATTTATTACAAGAGACACTAATAAAAGTAATCCTTACAACCACACTGGAAGTGACCATTTCAGGTACTTTTAACTTCACATACAGCTCTTAAACTCCAGGCCCACAGCCAGGGACACTTTTCAGAGCATAGTGTGAAGGTGATTAGGATCCTATAACCTGGATCTGCAGACCCAGAGAATTGACTTCTGACATTCATTACAAGGACTCCAGAGAAACAGACAACTTTGCTAAGCAGACACCTACCTCCCAAGAGTCTACGGATGGAGACGATAACATTGGGTGTAGACCACTTTCTCCAAAGACCTTCTGATCCCTGATCTGACGACTGAGTTACATTTACACTTCCATCTCAATTTTATATTGTCTGAAAATTCTGCCAGGCTCTGAATTCTTTGTGGGTATGGTTCTGCTTGTTATTTGTGCTGACTCGTGTCAGAGTGTTCCTGTATGTACTGTGATTTTCTTTTCTTCCCCCTTCCACCCGCCTCCCCATCTCCCACTCCGGTTCAAACCATTGTTTCTCAGTCTAGTTGTATAGGACACATCTCGCTGGCCCATGTTGGTATTATGAGTCTTGCGCATCTCCCCCCGCCCCCTCGCCCCCCAGGCAGTCGGTTGCCAGTTGTAGGTCGGCTGCTCACAACAGCTCACGGCAGCTCTCGCTGGCTGCCAGCCCCTCACGCTGGCCGCCGGCCACTCACGGCAGCACACAGCAGCCCGCAGCAGCTCACGTCAACCTCCGGCTGCTCTCGGCAGCCCAGCTCCAGGGAGAGCCATTGTTCTCAATCTTAGCTATAGAGGGTGCAGCTCACTGGCCCATGTGGGAATCGAACCGGCTCCAACCGCCTGAGCCACCAGGCCGGCCGGTATTGAGATTTTTTTTGCTGGAACTTCACATTCATTGGAACTGTGGGGACTTTTGAGGCTTGTGTTGGGGAAACCTTCCTCCAGGGAGGATCTGTTTACTTCTACCAGGCATCTAGGGTACTACCAACCTAGAAACAGGTTACTTTCACAGCGTGTAGTCTTTTTAGACATGTAGATAGCACGAACTCAGGCCACATTCTGGCACAAAGGCTGGCCCTTAGCCACATATTCTTGAAGACTTTCTTTCCTCCAACCAGAACCAAGACAAGGCCGACAAGTTTCTCTGCTGCTTTTTCAGCTAATTTTTTTTTTTTTTAATTCACCCTTTCTATGAAGGTAAAACTCTTTGTGGTTCTTGGTTTTAGTCTCCAACCTAACTCCCACTTGAGCCCAAAGCTTTGCTCCTGGCCCATGTCACCTTAAAATTCTGGGCCACCTGGGATTAGTAAGTGCTCCTACGGCCATTGATGTCCTCAGCATTTGCTTACTTCCTGAATGTGCTAATTTTGTTCTGGCCTCAGAGGATTTTGTTTTGGAAGCTCAGTCATATGTTTTGAAAGGCGTTCTTGTATGGCATTCTTAGGTGTGTCATAGCAAAATGATTTCTAAAATTTAGTCTGTTGTAGACTTTAGCCAAGTTGACAAATTCTATCTCTTCCTGGATATCTCACAGATAGAAAACTCTGGTAGTGACCTATCCCTCCAGAACCATACCTATTTCCCTTCAAAACTTAATGACAACATTTCCCACCTACCTATTTATGACCAAAAATTGAGCATACTTCCTCTCTTGATCTTTCACACCCTGGTATCACTCTTATTGATTCTAAGTTCTAAATATCTCTTGAATCTGTTCTTTCTTCATTCTGACTACTACTGCCTTCAGAATTCATTTTTCTGGATCACTGAAATAATGTCTCTGTTTCTGTGCTTACCTCCCTCAAATCCATCCTTCATCCAGCTCCTAGAATAACTAATTTAAAATAAATGACCATGTCATTTGCATAATAATTATCTTCAGTGACTCATTGCCACGAAAACAGTCTCATTACTTATCATGGCACAGAAGGTCCTCTACAGTTAGTCCCTTTCTATGCTGTAGTCATGCCAAGTTATGTGCCACCTTCTGCTTGGTCTAACGTCCTCCAGGCAGCCTCACACCTCACCCCAGCTTCCCTGGATACCCGGCAGCTTCTTATCTTTCAGAACCCGGGTCAAAATTCTTATCTTCCAAGAAACTAACAAGCAAATTCTTACTGTACCCTTTGTTACATCACTGTTCAATGTGCTTAACTGTTATTGCACTTATCATACTGTACTGCAATCATTTATCTGTTGTTCCAATTAGATTATGAGTTCCTTTTGAGAGTAAAGAAATTCTTATCTCCGTCCATAGTACCTGGCACAGTGCTAATTACATGAGCTACTCAGTATTTATCAACGAATAAATGTTTTGACTTGTGCGATACCTTATGAAATTGACTCTTATCTTCCACGGCCACTATGAAAGTACCTCTATCCTCTTACACTTCCTTCCGCCTCCAGTTTATCAACCTTCCTAATGTCACCTAAATTCTTTCTGAAGTACAATTCTGACATGTCTTGCTCAACCTCAGAAACCTCCTATTGCTGTAGCTCATTTTCTCTGCTGCTCCGATAGCTCACAGCACCCTACATTTTCCAAAGTGACAGTTTGTCTCCATCCTAATTATGACACCAACCAGGAAGGGCAGACAGTACCCAACCAGCCTCCACTGTAACTTCTCAGTCACTATCGAATGAAGCTTATCAGCATCAGACACCCTTCCAGATCCAAACTAGGATCTGGTGGCACTGGTGACAGCTACAGGATTCCCCTATTACCGTTACTGCCCTCCCTATTTTGACTATATGGAAAACTCCATTTCATTACTACACTTTACAGCAGCGGTGTAGTGGGGGCTGGGGTGAGGGGAGGAGTGACACGAAGGGGATCACTGTCTAGAGAATTTCAAAACAAATATAAAACAAAAGGTCTGCTCTTTATCATCATGAAACAGCAATTCTAAACAAGGTCAGCAACAAAAGACTACTCCCATCAGGGCGGACTGACCCGCCATCACTTCTTAGAGAACCACTGCAATTCAGGTATCACTCCATTTGGAAACCTTTAAGCCACCGCAAAACAGAATTAATCACCTCTTCCTAAACCTTTAATACACATCAGCATCTCCTACAAGGCCATAAGCATGCTAAGGGGAGCTTATTTTTAAGCCCTAGTATAGACATTGATGAACACACTTACTTACCCTTCTAGCCAGCTTCCTGTCAGCAGCTTGCCTCAGCTGCCCAGTGAGGGCCTCGGTGAGTGAAATGCGCCAAGTCCCAGCTCCTCTATTGTGCTAGAAGAAACACACCATCATGCCTTACCCCATGGACCAGACTAACTGCATACAGAATATAATTTGAGTTCTAAAGGCTTACATTCAGAGAATGCCAGAACCTGGACCTACTTCTAATTCCTATTAATACTCTCCTCATACCAAACTACTTATACTCAGTGTATTTCTGCCTATTACATGTAAGTTTTGTGTTACAGTACTTTGTCTGATTTACCAAACTGCTAAGCCCCAGAAGGAAATTTAAACACTGTTTTAGAGCTGTAGATGCCACAGACACTCAATTCTATTGAATAAAACCAGGGACAGTTAATACATAAAAGGGTAGAATACACTTTTATTATATCGAATTTTATTTTTTTAAAAAACTTTGTTTTCATACATTTTCACATTAGATTCCCAGAGTGGGAAAAATAACGATTACTTAAAGTCTTATATTTGTGGACAGATTATTTCAAGAAAAGTAAAATGAACACATTTGAGGATTAAATCTGTTTAGAATCTGTTACATTTTGATGCATCTAATATGGAACCTCTTCCCTACGTGGAATTTTTCTATATTCAGAAGTTCTTCAGGCTCTTTTTCTTAGGATTTAGAAATTAGTAATGTGAAATATCAGCATTTCCTAGTTTTAAAGTTTCTTAAGGACACACAACCATGAGTAACTGGTATCAACTGAACAGAGGGGGAAGTTTTCAAACATTAAGCACTGCTCAAGTGTCCGCAGTCCTTACTTATGAATTAAAAGTCTTTTCCTTTCTCCATCATTCCACAAACACAGAAGTTTGATCAGGTATTGATAGTAATAAAGGTGAATTTCTTTTAAGAGTTTGATAAATTAAAATGCAAAAGCTCATACATAATGTTTAGTTATGATGTGAGTCTTGTGAGAAGCTGGGAGACAACCCCATTAACTCACCAGAAGAAGGAACTCGGTCTCACAATTTCTTGAATACAATTCCTCATAAACCTTTTCCTCAAAGATTAAATTGTAAGACTAACCAGGTGATTGGGAGAAGAGACTTATCTCACCAATGGACTTATCTTTTATTTCCTTCTTATGTGAGTAGAATGGCATGACAGAGCAGAGGCAAAGAGGTGTACAATCAATTCTCAACATATGAAGTCAAAAAATTCAGAGCTTCCACAGCATGGCAACAGCTTTGCAGATGCCCACATCATGATAGTTGAAATAACAAAGCCCAGCAAATGTTAAAGCTGAGAGTGCCAAAATGCCTGCCTTGGCAGCTTTCTGCAATGCACTCGCTTGCACATAGTCAGTAGCAACTTGTCCAAGGCCCCTAAAGACAAAAAAAATCAGAGTACAAATGAAAAACCACAAATGATGGCAGAAGACTATACACATAACTTGGCTGCAAAAAGATAATCAATCAGGTTCAAAATCCAACAGTCAGTCATAAACCAAAATAAAGGAATCAAGTGTTCCCTCATAATATAATAGACATCTTCTCATTCTTCAGATTCAATTTTCCAGGGTTATTTATGTGAGAGATAGTAATTAATTGCTACTCTGTCTACAAAATCTTGGGTTTTCTTTAACTAAAATAAATGCGCTAGAGTTTTTCAATGATTCAGAAAGAACGTATTAAGCAGATATTATATGCCAGCATCTGTTATAGATTTTGGGAGTAGAGCAAGGAAGACAGCACCCCTGCCCTTATGAAACATACACTCTAGTGAAGGAGAAATGAGTGCATATGTGCTAGGAAGAAATATTTTTGAAAGGACGACCTGAATGAGAAGAACATTCCAAGCAAAAGTTACAATGACTTTGGCATCTTTGTAGACTAGTAAAAAGGTCAGTGTGGCTGGAGACCATGGGGATCAGAAGGCAGGGACAGATCACATAGGGCCCTGAAGGTCACGAAAAAGAATTTGAATTTCATTTGAAATATAATGAGAAACTACAGATATGCTTTAAGTAGGGAGTGATCTAATTTTGCTTTTCTTAGTAACAGTTTTACTGAGATACAATTCACATACCATAAAACTAACCCTTTTTACGTGCACAATTTTAGTTTATTCATAGTTGTGCAACATCATCACTATTTAACTCCAGAAGACTTGCCCTGTACTTCAGCCATTACCCAACCACTAATTCGTTATCTGTTTCTGTAAATTTGCCAGTTCTGGATATTTTATATAAATGCAATCATACAATACGTGGCCTTTTGTGTCGCGTTTCTTTCACTTGGCATAATGTTTTTAGGGTT
Organism: Rhinolophus ferrumequinum; assembly: GCF_004115265.2. Taxonomy (NCBI): domain Eukaryota; kingdom Metazoa; phylum Chordata; class Mammalia; order Chiroptera; family Rhinolophidae; genus Rhinolophus; species Rhinolophus ferrumequinum. The sequence goes on along the minus strand of NC_046294.1, from coordinate 80,432,423 downwards.
TATCCATGTTGTGGCATGCATCAATACTTCAATCCTTTTATGGCCAAGAAACACAGGCATACCTCATTTTATTGCATTTTGCAGATATTGCGGGTTTTTACAAATTGAAAGTTTATGGCAACCCTGTGTCGAGCAAGTCTATTTGTGCCATTTTCCAATTGTGTTTGCTCACTTCATGTCTCTTTGTCACATTTTGGTAATTCTCAAAATATTTCAAACTTTTTCTTCATTTTATATATTTGCATGGTGATCTGTGATCTTTGATGTTACTAGGGCAAGACCCTCCACCAGCAAAAAAATCATGCCTGGCCGAAATTAACATTTTTTAGCAAAAAGGTCTTTTTAAAATTATGTACATTTTTTTAAGACAATGCTAGTGCACACTTCATTAACTATACAGCATATATAGTGTAAACAACTTTTATATGCACTGGGAAACCAAAAATTTCACGTGACTCACTTTATTGTAATATTAGTTTTACCACGCTGGTCTGAAACTGAACCCACAGTATCTCCATGGTATACCTGTATTCCTTTGTAAAAATATGTCACATTTGGTTAGGTATTCATCAGTTCATAGACATCTAAATTGCTTCCACTTTTTGGCTATTATAAATACTATAATACTATGAAGATCACTGTACAAGTTTTTGTGTGGGGCCATTATGTTTTCAATTTGGGGGGGGTATACACCTAAAGGCACAATCTTTGAGTCATATGGTAACTCTATAACTTTTTGTTGGAACTGTCAAACTGTTCCCAAAGTGGCTGCAACATTCAACATTCCCAGCAGAGATGTATGAGGACTCCAACTTTTTGATATCCTTGAAAGACTTGTTATGCCCATCTTTTTGGTTTTTTGTTTGTTTTTTATTAGTTTCAGCTGTACAAAACATAATTATTAGATATACATAATTAGTATAAACTCCTCACAAAGTGATAACCCTCCTCCCCGTCAACTTACTGCCCATCTTTTTGATTACAGCCATCCTTGTAGGTGTGAAGTGGTATCTCATGGTTTCGATTTGCATTTCTCTAATAACAAATGATATTGAGCATTTATTGAACATCTGTGTATCTTCTCTGGAAAAATGTAATTTTACTTTTTAAAAAGGTCCCGCTAGCTGTAGTGTGGCAACTGGACAGTGCAGGCAGAAGAAGGGCACCCTTCACACCCTTCACCCTGCGCCCTCCACAACAAGATTGAAACAACTACTTGACTTAGAGCTGATGGGTCCTGGAAAAACACACTTAAAAAAATAAATTAAAAAAAAAAGGGCAAGACTGAACTAGACTACAGAGGATACACATTGGGTGATAAAGTTATGATGAAATGTAAAGAAGTGATTATTACTATAAAAATCAGGATAATGGTTCCTGGTGAAGGACGGTGTATAGTTATGAGAGATAGAACACAAGGAAGAAGCTTCTGGATTAGGTGGCCAAGTTCTATTTCTTGACCCAAGTGGTATTACCCTTATAATTATTCATTTAGTCACAGATTTCATTATTGTGATTTTCTGTACCTGTGTTTTTACTCTATTGAGGGGAGACAAGGAATATATAAAATAATAAAGAGAGGATCTAGTATATTAGAATGCAATTAAGTGCTACTGAGAAAAATAACGCAAGGGAGAGAGATAAGGAATGTTGAGAAGGACAGTACAATTTTGAGTAAGTGGTTTGAGAAGGCTTCATTAAGAAGGTAACTTTTAAGATGTGAAGGAAATGAGGGAACAATCCAAGTATATAACTAGAAAAGGGTTTCAGGCAGAAGGAACAGTTAAGAATAAAGTCCTGAGGCTTGGAGTGTCCCTGGCATGTTTGAGAATTATCAAGGAAGCCATTGTGAATAAAGAAGAGAAGTAGCTGGAGATGAAGGAATAAACAGGGGGCCAGATCATAGAGTCTAGACCACATACTCCACTTTTAGTCTGAGTATGATTAGGAGATAACAAAGGGTTTTGAGAAGGGGAATGTCTTGACCTGACTTAATATTTTAACAGGATCACTAGGGAAGCTGTGTTGGGAATAGACAGGAGGACCAGTTAGGAGATTACTACTGGAATCAAGGATGGTGATCAAGTTTGGGATTCGAACAAACAGAAGAATGGAAATACTATTAATTCAGATGGGCAAGGGTGCTGAAGGAAGAGATCTTGGGGAACATTAGAAGCTCAGTTTTATAGCACGCTACATTCAAAATGCCTATTAGATATGGGAATGACGACATTGAATGGGGAGGTGCCTATAAATATGGCCATAGAAATATTTTATGTATGGTTTAAAGTTTTCTATAGGTCCTGAGTATCTCAGTCCACTTCTCCCTTATATGCAATAATGAAACAAACTCACATCAAACAAACTAGTAGACAACATAATACTAAAAATACTGCTGTACTTGCCAGTGACTATGGAGAGTGAGGACTGCAGCCAGCGAGTAGTCCATTGCAGAGGAAGGATTCAAATAAGCAGCTGGAAGTAGACCCAGGAGCAAAACACTGACAACCCTCTCACCAGTCCAGTGGAGAGACGCAGCCTTGGAACCAGCTATAGAAAGGAAGGACGAGCTTCATAAAGGTTGAAGGGGGAGATATATCTCTCACATTCAATATTTGCCACAAAGTAACCCACACTGATAGAATGGCAAACACTATGCATGTAAGACTTAACTCTGAGCATAAAGTGGGTAAAAGAAAAGAGGTAATTGAAAAGAGGTGCTATCTACCCTTCTTTTAGTACAGGGTGTCTCAACACCTACATATTGTGATTAGAAGATAGATCCACTTTACTTATAGGCAAGAAGATGGACAAAATATCTTTACAGAATTACCAATCTTGGACTTCAGTATAATGGACAGAGATACCTTATGTATGTAAGTGACATCTGAGAAATTCCTTTGAAATATTACTCGTTTATTTTTACCTTCTCATCTTTGGAAGTAAGGTATTATTAAAAATCATCCTAAAACAAAATTATACTAGCCAACTCAAAGAGAAGCAAAGTTCTGATGTCAACTTTTAGGATGATGGTCGTGGTTCTGTCCCATCATTTATAAATTGCTCAAAACTGATATAGAACACAAAAACTTCTTTTAAACAAGTGAAAAACAAAATGGGCTTTAAACATGTCTTTGAGAACCTATCTTTTTTTGATTACAGACCCCTTTGGGAACCTAATAAAAGGATAGAGCGACTTCCTGGAAAAATGCACATGGACAAATACACTGAAAACTGCATACTTCAGGGGCTTTCCTTCCATCCTATGAACCCCAAGTTAAAACCACTCTTCTAAATCTAACTGAAATAAGCAAAGGAATGCAGAAACAAAAACTTTTCAAGATAAAATTATTCTAAAATGCAGAAAGACGACATTTGCTAATTTCTCACAACTCAGACGCAACTATATCTAAATGGTTGATGTAGAATCAAAAGAAATTTTTACCTTTGTAAAATACTGATCTTTCCAGACTTTAAAAATGGGAATACAGTTAACTCTTTATTCACCTATAGATTTTCTAAGACTAATTTAAATAATATCTAAATATTAGGTTGGTGCAAACATAATTGCGGTTTAAAAGGTTAAAAATTGCAAAAACTGCCAATTACTTTTGCACCAACCTAATAGTATTCATCCAAGAAATGCCATGATTTTAATATCAACCTAAAAAAAATAAGCAAGTCAATTACAACTATATATGTATACATGCTTGACTTTTTTTAATTGTCTACTATTCTAAATTATTTGTATCTAGCTCTTCTCCATTAGCTAAATAAGAGTGACTAAACTGTATTGAACGGACTTCCTACAGAGCGATTTTCTATTTTAAAACATTAAAAATTTTAAAAAGACTTAGATGAGAAGGTTCTCTATAAGTGTAAATGGCATCATTCAACCATGCTGCCACTGTCTGCCCAAAGGTGCAGGCTAGGTCTTCATTTGACAGAGTTGGACACAACAGTTCCCCCTACAGACAGCAAATCTTGCCAAAGGCATTATAATAGCCCAGATGAGGACAGCCAGAGAGCCCAGAAAATAGCAGCAATGGAGAAAACATACAATGGCGACTGGGTGACAGGTGAATGTGCTGTGTTCCACACCATCCTGGGGTAGGTCGGTCCTGGAGAAATGCTGAAACGTGAGCAGGTCTGACCACGGGGGTTCGGAGGAGAACTGAGGAAAGAGACATTAGGGGGATCATAAGCACCTCTCCTTTAATGGGAATGACACTTTCTAAATGACCATAGGCAAGCTACTTCAACCAAACAGGATAGCATCTCATATGTAAAATGAGGATAGCATCTATTTCACTGGGTTGCTGAGAGGTCAGACTAAGTAGTCACTGGAAGATTGAAAAGTCAGCGAACTACTTATGTAAAAGGGCTTCACTTTAACTAATTTTAAAAAGTAAATTATAGCTCCTTTGTCTTTCCATTTATTCATCTGCTGTGCACTGGAGTTAAGAGATAAAAGAAACAGTTTTTGTCCTCAAAGAATTCAGTTTAGTTTGGGAAGTTCATTTATTACCATCCTCCTTTTCAAAATCAATTTCTCCACTCATACCCTTATACCCAACCCTTTCTGTCCCCTTTGGGATCCTGTCTCTTGGTTAAAAAAAACAGACAGACCTAAGTTCACCTAATCCCATCAGTTATAGCTGTGAGATGATCAGCAATTAAGTTAAATAAGCCCTCTAGCCTCAATGTCCTCATTTGTAAAATGGAAATAATAGCACTTACTTCATAATACTGTTGATAATTAAATAACATATGCAAGGCGTTAATTTCCAGAATAGTACAAGCACTCGATAAAAGGTAATTTCTCTCCTGTATCTTTAACCTCTCCTTCCCATTGGCCATTTTCCCTCGACTGATGTAATATACTTAACCCTTCCCTTGATCCTATGTCCTCTAATGCCCATGCACTCTTCCTCTTCTCTTTCCAACCATGCTTCTTTTAAGTGTTGTCCAAATAACCTCAAGTTCCTCACTTCCCTATAATTTTTCAAATCTGCAACTTATTTTTATCCCCACCAAAGCTACTTTGCTAAGTTGCCAATGGTCTCAAGTGGCCATATCCAACAGGTACTATTCAGTCTTCATCTTATTGGGCCTTTCTGCATCACCTGGCAATGGGTGGTCTTTCCTCCCTTCTTTGCTCTGACAGAACTTTCTTCTAGTTCTCCCTTTTATTCTCTGACCATCTTATATATCATCAGTCTCCTCCTGCATTCACTTTTAAATGTTTTCCCAGAATTCTAATCTTCTGCCTATTGCTCTCCTTCCTTTCTCTGCTCACCCCTGGCCATTTTGTCCACTCAGCTTCTACTGACTATAAGCTAATGACACCCAATTTTGTATCTTCAGCCCTGATATCTCTCCAGTTTCAGAAGTTTAAGTGCCTGCTGGGCCTCTCCCCTGAGATATTCTATATGGTCCTCACACTCACCATCCCCAAAACTAAAATCCTTCAACTCACTTTCTCATCCAAACTTGTCTCCCACTTTAATGACATCCCAGCTACTTTTTAACCTAACCCAGGCATCTGAAGTCATGTAGGACTTCCCCCCTAAATTCAGTCAATCGCCAAATCATACTGATGTATCTCATCATTTCTTGAGACAATCTTCTCTTTTTTTGGTACTACTCTCCAAGTCCAGGACCTCACCGTCCTTGCCTGGACCACAACAGTGCCCTATCTCACCTTCCTAACTTGTGTCTTAGGCTGCTCCATCTCCCATGATGGCCATCTACCACACTGTTACTAAGGTAGTCAATCTAAACTGCAAATCTATGTCAAATCTTTTAAAGTCTCCCCCTTCATACCAGGCAAAATGCACAGTCCTTATCAAGACAACTTCTGTGATTTGATTCCAGTTTACCTTTCCAGATTCATCTCTCATTCCTTACCTTGAACTTCATGCTCTAGTATATCCGATTTGTTTTGCTTTTCTCTCATACCAACCAGTTTCTACACCTTCACCCATTGCTTTGGCTCATCCCAGTAGCTCTAACTGTAATGCCTGTCTTCCTGTAGACTTCCTTAAACTTAAGACTCTTATCAAGCACACCTTCAGAAATAGAGACAGGGTAATCCTTCCAAACACAGAGCTAAATATATTCTCCCTCTGTACTGGCTTAACAATTTATGTACAGCACAACAGTTTTTGTTTTATGTCAAATTATGCTTACATGTGTTTTCCCTACAAAAAAGAAAACTCTTTGAGGGCAGGAACTATGTTTTATTCACATACTACATTATGTGAATCCCAAACATACTACATTGTCTGGTATAACACAAATGCCCAGTTCCATGGCATTTGAATTGATCCCTCCCACCCTTACACCAGCTCCAGGGCAAATGAGCAAGACCAGGCATCGGGACTTGGATCCTCTTTTACGATTCAGGGTCGGACAGTGAATGGGGCGAAAAAGAGAACTCATATGAATAGCCTCAGCAGGGCTGTAACTTCCAGAAGGAGTTCTTTCAGATTACGCCTTCACATGTCGGCCCAGAGCAGGAGAGATATGCGCTCCGGCGAATCTCTGGGCCCGTAAGCAACGGTCACTGCTGTGGTTTCAGCAGGAGCAAGAGAGGCCAAAGGGAAGGAGGGAGGGATTCCCTGCTCCAGAGGTCTCACCACCCAGCAACGAAGCCTCACCGCATCCCTTCTCCCGCTGGAGGCTGCGCTAAGAACCTCCGGCTGCCAGCACCCCTCACCTCGGCCTCCTTGGGCACTGCAAAGGACACTCAGCCTCCAGATACACGCCATCTCGCTACGAAAGGCTCAAGGTCGTCCAGCAACCCGGAAGCAGTCGTACAACTCTCACCCAACAGCGACAAAAGAAAACAAGGGAAACATTGTGAACCGGAAGTCGGAAGTCGGCGCGCGCCCGCCGCACTTGCGCAGACACGCTGGTCGGAAGGTCCGGAGCCGGGTGCCGACAATGGCGGACCTGGGGGAGGCAGACGAAGCGGAATTGCAGCGCCTGGTGGCGGCCGAACAGCAGAAGGCACAGTTCACTGCACAGGTACGGGGACAAGGACCAGAGGAAAGAGAAATGAGGATGAAATACGAGTCCCGGGCACCCGGGGAGCTCTCTGTATGTCGGCGGCGCGGTGAGGCGTCTCTGCTCCACGCGGTTCCCCTCGCAAAAGAAACCGAGTCATGGCATTCCTGCCGCTGGTGAACAGTGGTGCTCAGGTGCCCGCTAAGGATGCCCAGCGTGGGGAAAAGAGAAGATGTAAAGCAGAAAAGGAAGGTTTAGGCGACGCCAGGTCAAGAGAGGCTAGTTTGTCGGTGAGCCCTCTGGGCTGGCATTCGGAAGATCTAGGTTCTAATCCTGCTTCTGCCACTTATAAGCCATGTGCACCTAGACGAGACACCCATCTACACTATCTACACTATGGGTCTTGGTTTCGCAGTCGCCCGCTGCCTCACTGGATTGTGAGGATCAAATGCGATGATGTATTGGATAACGATAGTGGTAGAACATTATTGGGAAAAGGTGGGCTCTGAAGTAATCCCGTCTATTCGTTTTAGAATAGTTATTTTGGAGTCCTTTCGGCATGGTTGTAACCCGGGCGTGGTCCCTTAACTGCCTGACTTTGAGCTATTACTTAACCACGCCCGGTAAAAGGGGGTGGCATAAAGGATTGAACTGAATGGTTAGTGCCCAGCCTCCCAAATAGTGACCCCTCCGTAAATGGTTATGTCCCCCACCCTTTTGGGGGAGGGAGAGAGGTCTGTTTGTAGTTGTGGGGATTCATGGTGGATAAGAAGCAAGAACCTTGGTTAGAACTCTGGGTCCTGAACACTATGAAAGTGCACACATTTTCGGTGCCTGTTACATGTATTTTTCTGGCTTTGGATTCTCAACTGTGTTCATGACCCCCAAAATGTTAAGATCATAAGTACTGTTCTCTAAGGGATAGGTTTAGAATGAGTACAGTGGTTTGGGGGGCAATTAATTGGTACCATATCCTCCTGGCTTTCACTGGTGTTAGCTTGGGAATATAAAAGAAAAACATTTTATATTTGCATTCTGAAAATTTACATTCTAAGGACTTGACTCAATTAGAAAGTAATAAACAGTGGTCTTCAAGGAAGTAAGAATTTGAACTGTTTGCACAATGAATAAAATCTCTCCAGAGGGCATTCCAGGAGTGTTAAGAGTCAAGTTGAGTATACTGTGTGGGCCTCAGTGAAATAGTATGGGTTGGGGTTAACCAATAGAGTGCCCTGAGTGGCTAACAGAGAAATTGACCCATTAAACAAACAGAGGTGACTTGATGGAAAGTATTTTTTAATTACTAAAGAAGAGAAAAATAGAAAAGGATAAAAGGATTACTGCAATGTAGGGGTGAAGAACTGGACCATATGGGTGACAGATTAGGAAGTGAGGAAAAAGAGACCATGGTTTGCTGATTGCAAGAATGGTTTAGTCAGGTGACAGAAAGTAAAAATGGGAAAGAAGTAAGAAAATTGGCAGTTAGGCCCATATGCAGACCCCAATGGTTACTACTTTTCTTTCCTCTTAGGTGCATCACTTCATGGAGCTATGTTGGGATAAATGTGTGGAGAAGCCAGGGAATCGCCTAGACTCTCGCACTGAAAACTGTCTGTCTAGCTGTGTGGACCGCTTCATTGACACTACTCTTGCTATCACCAGTAGGTTTGCCCAGATTGTACAAAAAGGAGGGCAATAGATTGTTCCTTGGGACAGTGACACAGGCAGCAAAGGAATTGTTATTAAGCAGATTGAAGGGCCAGTGGGGGAAAGCTGTCAGCTCACTGTCTTGTCAACTTCAGGCCTGCTGGTGTTAAGAAGTAACAGATCAAATGTTCAAAAGTGAAATTTATTTATTTGGAATTCAGAAATTCCACATTGTGTCACAATAGTTATTCAATAAATGTGAATTCTCCAAATCATTTTTTAAATCCCATTTTAGGATTTATTGAGATCTCTGGCAGGAACACTAGAAATAAATGTTCCAAAGCCAGTGCAAGTGGGAGATCTTACGTTTTGAAGAGCCACCCTAAGCCCTATTTAAGGGGGCTGGAAGAACCATAAAAGCCTTATATAGCCTACGGCAGAGAAGAGAAAGGTGAAGAACAGAAAATAGCTTTATTGCTTATACATGACCAAGAAAAGGTAAACATGGCAAAAAAACAAGAGGCAAGATGTGCATTCGTTTGGAAAGAGATAGGCCTGCTAGTATGGGAGGAAGGGAAGGTCAAGACCCAAACAGAATCAACTTCCTGGAGATACCTTGTTCCACTGGCCCATCTTCCTGAGTCTGCTTAGAATCAGTACTTTCATAGCACGGAAACAGTGCTTACAAAAACAAAAAAGTGAACACTCCTTACAACAAAAATTTCACTTGCTCCAAGAACAAAACAATTGCTTTAGGTTAAGAGGTAGTAATTATAGACTTCTTTTCCGCCTTGGGCCCCTGTTAATCCCAAAGGTAGAAATATACATCATGGAACATTGACAGTTGAGTACCAAAGTATTACTATTTCAAATAAATATCCCAAAAGGTAGCACCTGCTTATAATCACAGGATAGGGAACCTCTGGCCAACCATGTATTTTATGACTAAGCGTTTTATTAGAAATCTGTAAAGAGAACAAATTTAGTAGTTAGAACTACAAAATATTACCACCTCATGAAACGTTATATTCTATTGCTGGTGTCTTACACTGTCATTTTATCATGAAGTATTTCTGTATTACACATGGGGTTAAAAGCCAGGGAGGTTTACTTACCTGCTCCGGACCTCATAACCAATTAGTGGCAGAACCAAGAGAATGAGTCTGAGTTTTCAAGCTTTTTACTTAGCCAATGAAGTGACAACCAGGAAAAAAACAGTCACTTGATCTTCTGCCGTAATGAAAAAATTAACTTGTGTTCTGCCATCGTTTCAGTGTTATTTTGGTTTCTTAATTAACATAGTAGGGATTACAGTATATAGCAAAGGAAAATAATATGGTTTCTGCTTGGTTCTTTAATCCAAAGGCAGACTGGGAAGAATTGAGTATGTCCCTGAGAAGCCTGTTTCATTTTGGAACCGATTCAACCTAGTTTCAGGAAAAGTCTAAAGTTCATTAATAGATTTAGGAACGAGGAGGACAACATTTAAATGGCAGACACTGCCCTGAATCCTGTTCATAGCACCATCAGACAGCACGACTGATTCCTAATTCTTCCCCATTTGGTTGAGGACTTACCTAAGACTAGTGAAGAAATAATTTTGAACACAAGTCCATTTAGGCAATATACAGCAATGGTACTAGAAAACCATTTACTATCCAATTACCATGTTTTAAGGGTATACTAAGTATAGCTACAGTCCCTGTCCAGCAGGTAAATTTGACAGAAAACCCTATCCTCTTCTAATAACAGCTGTCTGTGGGTGTTATAAAGGGAAAATATTTGTTATTGGACCACACGTATGGGGCCAAAATAAAAAGCACCAAGGCTGAAGACAAAAATGTCAAGTGGCAACTGCTTAATAAACCAATGAGAGCAACACAATGTTCCCTTAGACCATTCTATATGGTATTGCTTTCTCCAAAATTCAACATTTCAATTGGTATACCCAGGTCACTGGATTCAGCTTTCTGGGTCCTTTAATTTGCTGTATATGCACTCTATGCTGAATGTAATTAATTGCAAAAAATAATCTCTTCAAAAAACTTTCATAACAAAATACCAGATTCCCCATTATCAATAAGAGGATCAAGTTTAACAGGCCAAAATAGAAGACAAGTCTATCAGAACGCACACAGGTGGCACGAAGAGCTCTGCCCTCAGGCCCCCTGTGGTGAGCAGTAAGAGTCACTGGCAAAGCCCCAAGGTGTAATAGCTGTACATATCCAGTCACATGGGAAACTGAAGAATGTTTCTTCTGCGTTTAGTCCTCCTCTGAGCTCTCAGCAGACCTTTCATCTGTAGCCACTTTCCAATTTGTGCGTTTGTTTGTCCTCTCCTGTATCTCATTGTTTACTACAGGAATATGGATTTTTTTATCTCTCTTTTTCCTTTTGGTTTTCTTAGTGTCTCTTTCCTCGCTTTTCTCAGAACTGCTAGATGCAGAATCTCCTGACTGAGAAGTGTCACTTTCTGCCTCTAAGACTAAAGCAGATTTTTTGAGAGACTTTTTCCTGGATTTTTTCTTACGCTTATGTGGTTGTTTCCTAGTACTAGAAGCTCCAGTTTCTTCTGAGAACTCGCTTGAGGAATCTGCCATTATATCTATGGCTTCCTTTTTACTTTTCTTCTGTTTTTTGTGTGACTTCTTTTTCTGCTTTTTTTTGTGGGATTTCTTTGACTTCTTGTGCTTGTGAGATTCGTGGGTAGATGATTTTACCTGGGGAGATGTTTTTTTTCCATTGGTAATATCTTGCTGATCACTACTAACAAAAAAGAGAAACTGCTTTACCACAGAAAATAAAAAGTATATTTTAATATTCTGAATTCTCGAATAGGAAGTTGGGGTTAACATCTGAATTTTAAAAGTTTGACATAGGGTTCCTATGAGACTTTCAGTGAATTTTTGTTTCCTCATCTTTAAAATGAATAGAAAAATTCTAATCTACCATATTAAATTACTATATGGGATACTATATATAAAAACCTAAGTGCTATAGATATGTCGAACATCAATCAGGAAAGGCAAAATATCAAATATCAATCGTCTCCCATCTAAATCACCTGTTACTTCTGTTATATTTTTTAATGGCAAATATTACATGCTGTGTAAAAATTAGGAACTCAGTTCACAGTTCAGGCTTTGTACTAACCTTAGTTTCTAACTTTTTCAAGTAAGCCTATTTGCCTTACCTGTCTGTTTCAAATTCTTCAGGGTATAACTCTTTATAACCACTGTGACCCCATCTGTAGGATGACATATTACACATACTGTTAAAGCAATACATATGTTTTTGAAAATTAAAATAGACTCAGAAGTGCATGCATACAGACATATACTCAGAATAAAGAAAACAGATACGGTAGCACCAACTCTACATTATAGCTCAATAACTTAGTTGGCTACATGTTTCTGTACTGTACACTATCACTTCAGACACAAAGGATTCCTTTGTCCATTTGTAAGAGAACTTGCCATTCTCTTCCGTAAGAAACATGAGCAGCTCTTCCACTCTCTTTCGCTGTGCAGTACTTCTCCAAAAACACTTCATGACATGCTGTCTACATTGGTACAATTTTCTTTAAATAACAACTTACTGAAATATAATTCACATACCATAAAATTCAGACTTTTAAATGTACAAATCCAGTTGCTTTTAGTATATTCGGAGTTGTGCAACCATCACCACTATCTAATTTCAGAACATTTTCATCACCCCAAAAAAGAAACTCCACCTGTTAGCTGTCACTCGCAATTGCTCCCTCTCCTATAGCCCATGGCAACCACTAATCTACTTTCTGAATTTGCTTATTCTGGACATTTCATATAAGAAAAACAAAAATCATTAAAATATGTGTCCTTTCGTATCTCATTTCTTTTACTTAGCATTGTGTTTTCAAGTTTCATCCATGTTGTGGCATATATCGGTACTTTATTCCTTTTACTGCCAAGTAACATTCTATTACCATTCCATATACCACATTTTATTTATCCATTTATCAGCTAAGACATTTAGGTTCCCACTTTTTGGCCATTATGCATAATTACGCTATGAACACTTGTGTATAAATTTATGTAAGGATTTTTTTTTTAAGGAGGGCACAGCTCACAAGTGGCCCATGTGGGGATCGAATCAGCAACCTTAGTGTTATCAGCACCACGCTTTAAGCAACTGAGCTAACTGGCCACCTGGAATAATTAATTTTTTTTTTTTAAAGATTTTATTTGGGAAGGGGAACAGGACTTTATTGGGGAACAGTGTGTACTTCTGGGACTTTTCCAAGTCAAGTTGTTGTCCTTTCAATTTTAGTTGTGGAGGGTCCAGTTGCTGTTGTTAGTTGCAGGGGGCGCAGCCCACCATCCCTTGCTGGAGTCGAACGGCAACCTTGTGGTTGAGAGCCCGCGTTCCAACCAACTGAGCCATCTGGCCACCCGGGAGCTAAGCGGTAGCTCATTGACTTCATTCTAGTTGTGGAGGGTGCAGCTCTCTGGCCCATGTGGGAATCGAACCGGCAGCCCCATTGTCCAGAGCTCGCGCTCTAACCAACTGAGCCACCTGTCTGCCTGGGATAAATAAATTTTAAAAGTACACATTCTCAGGCCAAATCTCATTAATGGTCACAAGAACTTAGTCACAAACCTGTCTGGCATGTCAGCTTCATAATCATATAACTTTTTGTTCCAGGATTTAGCCTTAAGAAAATTATCTTCCAGTGCTCCAGAAATTTCACTCTTTGGCCTCCAATAGTCTCTCTGAGTTTCTTCATCAAAACCATCACTACGCATCCGGCTATATGAGAAAACAGAAGAACTTTTAGATTTGTAAGCGATCTCTGAGGTTATTTTGTGGAACACCATGCACAAAACTGATTGAACAGTCTAAGGGTGAACAAAACAACCTGATACTTAATATTTTTTAAAAATCATATAAAAAGACATGATGTTCCTCTCTATAAGCTTGTACAGTTGTCCAATGAAAATCTGACTATTACTACCCATCCTATTGCAGAATATAAATGAAATGACTTGTGGACTGGGGCACACTATATAGCTCACTAATACTCAACTAGAAGGGCATGTAAAGTGGGAAGCAGAGCATAATCACAGCTGGAGACATTCCAAACTACCCTAGAGACTCTGAAACACTCCCTTCCTGGAAAACCAGCAACTTGCTGTAGTGAGGTCACAGTAACAATGGAAATAAGGCCCAACCCATGAGTATGCTGGGGTAGAAAACCAGATGAGAACCACTGATTGAAACTGTACTTACAATATCCACTAAACCAGACTGAGACAGCTAATCAGTTACCAAAAATGTTTAAGAGCTCCTTTGCGCCAGGCACTGTTCTAGCTACTGGGAAAATAATGCAAATGAGACAATCAGAATCCCTGCCTCTATAGAGAATATGTTTTAAAGATTTATTCACCTTGACAGGCATTAATAGTCCACTCTAAAAGAACAGTATTTTGTTCCAGGAAGTGCAACTTGGGATTGAACAACAAATACAAAACACATCATCATCTGCACTAACAGTACTTCTAAATTCTCAAAGGACTATTTTCAGAGAGAAAACAGACTGAAATGATACGTATTTTTCTGTTGACACTGTTTTCTTTACCATGGATGCCCTGCATACTTTCTTATCTGAAGCCATTTACACATAGCTGTCACACTCCAAAGTTCACATACTCTGCAGGCACATTCATTCTCCTTAAGTATCTCACTATTAACTATTTCACCTGGGTGGCTTTAGAAATCAGTATTACTTTTAGTAATACTTAATACACCCAGTTGTACACTAACAGGCATATGAGGCCCAACAGATGTTCCTAATACTCAGACATTTCTACACTGCTACAGGTAAAACAACTAAGCCTGTATAATCCTTCATATTTACACTCATTATTAAGAAGGTAATGTCAAAGGCTGTGTGATTTGGCAAAAATGGTAGGGTAAAGAAAAGGCTGAGAGATACAAATAGAAAATCTGAGGTTAAAAGACATTAGATAAAGTTAGAATCCACAGAATCCTTAACACTTACAATTATCAAGGCAGAATTTTTAAATTTTCCATTGCAAATAAGTACAAAGAGTGGGACCATATATGGCATAGCCATTACTTTCATGCTTGGGTCTAGATTTATGAAAGAGGAAAGGCTTAAGGACTCACAGAACTAAATTCATCTATCTTTACCATACCAAAATGTTTTTAAACATAAGTTGATTCTGAATAAGATGAGCATTATTTTGCTTCTCACATACGCAACTTCACCTTGAACTGCTGGGTAACATTTTCCTTTTGGTTCCTCGGTAAGCATCTTCCATCTGTTTCTCCAATTCTCTTATTTTCCACATATCTGATTCCTCCTGTATCTAGATTTTTTTTAAAAAAGAAAATAAAAATAAGTTAACTACAAACAACACTACATCACAGGAAAGTAACTGAAAATACAGTCTGTACTAATCATTGGATTTTAGACTGGGTTATGATCAAGAACCTGGGAAACTAATTCTGGTTTCTCTAATGTGGTTAAACAATCCCACCAAGTAAATCTCAAATATGTAGAATTCTACAGCAACAGGAGAACTTTTTATCCCCTGCATAGACACACTTATAGCTTTATCAATTTTGCAAGTATGCTGCAATTAGCAAATGATAATACCTTATTTTTGAAAATGCTTTATGATTTTAATTGTATCACCTCAATAGAACCTTAAGCACTCCTAAGAGGAAAGCAAAGCAGATACCATTATATTTTACTGAGAAGAAACAAAAGCTCAGAGATTTTACCAAAGCGAAAAAGCTAGTAAGGACAGGTCTTTAAACTTTCTAGGCTAAGTCTCTTCATAACATTACATGTTTTGTTAAAAACAAAGCAAAACAAAACAGCATGAGAATTGCTAAAGAATTTCCTGAAAAGCAGATTACAATTGAATAAAAATTGCTAGAGAATTTCCTGAATAGCAGATTACAACTGACCAAAAAACAAGAATGTGTTTTATGTCCGAGTCTGCCTATAATATTTGATCAAATCTGTGTTAGATTTATCTTTTTTATCCACCACTTTCAAATCTAAGCTCTCCATTCAACTAGGGGTGGTTTAATGTAATTGCAGAGGCTGCTTAGGTAATAGATATATCCTGACTCAGAATCAAAATATCAGGTGATATGATAATACTACTTATGATCAAACTAGGAGTTGTACAGTTCAAAGAAAACCAAACAAAGGCCTTGGCCCTCTTTTCATTATATGTGCTCTCCTAGGTGACCTCATCTACTACTCTCATGACCTCTATCATTTCCTACATACCGTGTTTCCCCGAAAATAAGACCCAGCCACAATCAGCTCTAATGCGTCTTTTGGAGCAAAAATTAATATAAGACCTGGTATTATATATTTATTATATATTAATTATATTATACCGGGTCTTATAATAAAGTAAGATTGGGTCTTATATTAATTTTTGCTCCAAAAGACGCATTAGAGCTGACTGTCCGACTAGGTCTTATTTTCGGGGAAACTTGGTATCAACAATCCCCAAACCTGTATGTCCAGCCTCAACTTCTCTCCTTTCCTTCAAATACGAATTTCCAACCGTTTGGACATCCTATAAGCACCTCACAATTAACATGTTCAAAACCAAACTAATTACCTTTCCCATCATATTTGTCCTTTTCCTTTTGTTCCCCATCTCAATTAGTGATATCACCATCATTCACCCAGTCTCACAAGGTAGTTATATTTAATTCCATAATTATCACTACCATCCAGTCACTAATTTCTTTGGATTTTACCTCCTAAATTCATCATCTTCATCCCTACTGTCACTGCTTTCATGTGAACCCCTCATCATCTCTCACCTAGAGCACTGTA
The DNA here is from genome assembly GCF_004115265.2 of Rhinolophus ferrumequinum. Taxonomy (NCBI): domain Eukaryota; kingdom Metazoa; phylum Chordata; class Mammalia; order Chiroptera; family Rhinolophidae; genus Rhinolophus; species Rhinolophus ferrumequinum. The sequence continues at coordinate 80,415,890 of NC_046294.1, read as the reverse complement.
ATTCCCTCCTAATTGGTCTACTGTTTCATCCCATCTGATCTATCCCCTATGCAGCTAAAATACCATCTTTCTAAAATACAATCAAGTCACACCTGGCTTAAAAATATTTAATGGCTTCTTTATTGCCTCCAGGAAAAAGTCTAATCTCTAAGTATCACAATCCACTCAGGCCTCATCTTTTGACACTAACCCCCACATTCCCTACTTTATGGATGCACACAAGTTCTTGCCATGCCCCAAGTGCTTCATGCATTTTCATGTGGCCATATGTCAGTACATGATGTTCTCTCTGTATGGAATGATCTTTTACACGTGGTAAACTTGAACCTGTTCATTCAGAATTAGTTCAAATAGCAGCACCTCAAATACCACCCACTCTATAAAGCCTTTCCTAATTAGTTCCCTAAGGCAGATTTCCTTATTCCTTACTCAGTGCAGTAAAACATTTTATATTTCTCTAGTACCTAACAAACTGTACTGTAATTACCTAACTTATTCATCTTTGTATCTCCCAACTGTAGAAAAATAATGCTTGGCACACTGCAGGCCCTCATTAAGGGTCGAGGAATAAGCAGGGTTTACCTCTCACCTTATTGTGAGCATCTGTGTGCCGGATGACATTCCTCAGGAGGACTTTCCCCAGTGGAACTCGGGACATTATTCAATCTGAAATGAATCAATAAATAGCATTTAATAATTATAATTTCCTTTATTACCTTATCTTTTATTACAATGTTATAAAGAAGCATGAGGTAAGGGAAAGATCACTGAACTACAGTCAGAGGTCTTGAGGAATAGTTTTTTTTCTTCACCATTAAAAGAAGAAAATGCCTGACCACACTAATGTGAGGATGACAGGAGATAATGTACACTGGAGTTCTTTGAAATGACCCCATTTTATTTCATCCTCAAAATAACTGTATTATGAGGCAAGTATCTTTTTTTGGAAATGCCTTAAAGCCATAATTTGCCACAGGCCACACAGTCCAAGGCAAACAAGGTCCAGATTAGAAATCAACTCTCGAATCCCAAACTTAGTTTGTGAGGAAGCAAATACCTCAATTTGTGTGGTAGGGACCACAAATATCAACAGTAACAAAAACGCCTGAAAACATCAAATGCAGAGATGGCCTATATTTCTCCATTCAAGGGAATTTTATTTTCTATTTTGTACAGAAGCCTCGAAAAAAGGCTATTCACATGTGTAGCTAGCAGGGGCTTTGTGTAACCACCCCACCGCTCACTCACCCCTCGATCCTGAAGAAATCAGGCATCTTGTTAGTGTGAGACGAAGAACCATTCCATTATAAGATCTCCTCCGACCCAGGAAACCAAGGAGTCAGGGCTCAAAGGCAGCTCGGCAGCATCACCCGAGTCCTTCGTGAAAATGCAGCCTTCCCACGGGTTATTCTGCCCTCACCCGTGCCCGAGGCCACGGCGGCCTTTCCCTCAGCCTAGACCGACCCGCAGATATCTCTCCGGACTGAGGCCCGAGGCTGCGCCGGCGCGGAATCGGGACGCCGGGGTTGGCTGGAGCATTCCCGGCTCACGCTCCTCTGGGATGGACCCGGAGGCGGGTTTCGCTCCCAATGGGGACGCTTTGGACCGGTACGACCCTCGACTGGGCCCCAAGAAGTATCTAAAGTGCCTGAAGTGGGGATTGAGGCTTCCAAGACGAAGACAGAGAAATTACCCCCATCTTTGTCACCGGGATCCCTGCCTCCCAGCGGCCAAGGAGCTCCCGGTAACCTTCCCTCCAAACGCCCTCCCTACCCAAATACACACAAACACACCCATACCGTGCGCCGCAGCCTCGCGTGGCGGGGATTGGGGGGAGGAAGGGGCTTGGGAGAAAAGGGAGCAAGCTTCCCTTTCAGGCCGGAAGTCGTGCTCCTGAGAAATTCTTCCCACACCAACAGGAGATCCAGAGACTCCCGCAGGGAGGGTTTCCAGGACACTCAAGAAGTCGACAAATGCAGAAGAGAGGCGGGCGCCTTCCCCGAAAAGAATTGGGTCGGGCTCAGGTGAAAAGCGAGGCCAGCACCAGAAGGAGGAGATTCCGGAACAGTATGTAAAGAGACCTTTCTACCGGGAGCTTCCCGGACCCAATTAGATGCTGTACCCAGTGTGGTTACCCTGGTAACAGGCGTCGCGGTTTGTCAGGAACTGAGAGAAGAGGTGGGTTCGCAGACTTCTGGAATGATTGTCCTTTAGTTAAGTTTCCCCTTTAGTCTAACCCTAATATAATGTTCAAAGAACCCAAGCCTCTTTTCCTCATTCTGTGGATGCTTTGGGACACCTTCCAGTAGGGGAGAGGAGTTACGAAGGTTATCTCAAGACATAGAAAGGATATTACTTCTCTCATTATAGTGTTTACCAAGTGTTCCAGCCTTTCTGCATTAGCTTACTTAATCCTCACAATAACCCTATGAGATATGTATTACCGTCTTCATTTTTTTAAAAAGATTTTATTGGGGAAGGAGAACAGAACTTTATTGGGGAACAGTGTGTGCTTTCATGACTTTTTTTTTCCCAAGTCAAGTTGTTGTCCTTTCAATCTTAGTTCAGCTTCAAGTTGTTGTCCTTTTCAGTCTTAGTTGTGGAGGGCGCAGCTCAGCTCCAGGTCCAGTTGCCGTTGCTAGTTGCAGGGGGCGGAGCCCACCATCCCTTGCTGGAGTCGAGGAATTGAACTGGCAACCTTGTGGTTGAGAGCCCACTGGCCCATGTGGGAATCCAACCGACAGCCTTCGGAGTTAGGAATGTTAAGGTCCAGAATTGTCCCCCTCAGACAGACAGAGAACCCGCACAATAATGCAAGTCACACAGCAAGGTTTATTTCCAGCCAGCTGGGGTCCGAGTCTCTGCCCGATACAGCGGGTTTTAACAAGGACCCCAAACACTTAAAGCCAAGGGGTTATATAGCATTTTCAAGGCCTTCCATAGCTTCTGAGAGTACAAGATAAACTACAGGACTTACATAGCTTCAAAGAGTATAAGATTTACTACAGGACAAGGAGACCAGGAGTATAAGATAAGCTACAGGACTTGCATAGCTTCAAAGAGTATAAGATTTACTACAGGACAAGGAGACCAGGAGTATAAGATAAGCTACAGGACTTGCATAGCTTCAAAGAGTATAAGATTTACTACAGGACAAGGAGACCAGGAGTATAAGATAAGCTACAGGACTTCTAGTCTCCATGCTGCAACTGCCCACATCCTGGAATTTTATAATTATGTTGTTTCAGGCGAGGGGCTGTTAACCCTGACCTAAAGATAGCAGTTCACATGCTAACAGTCTCTTACAGGAGCACGGAGCTCTAACCGCCTGAGCCACCGGACCGGCCCCTACCGTCTTCATTTTTGAGGAGACTAAACTGAGGAACATATACAAATTAACTGCTCCAGGTCACAGCTTGTAGATGATAAAGCTAAGATTTATGAATCTAGGCATTCTGGCTCCAACCATGCTTTTAACTAATAAGGTAGGCTGAGGATTAAGGAAGTCTCATGTGCCCCTCACTTCACACAAACCTCTGGCAATTTCCAGACTGGATAGGAACCAGTCAGCCAAAACCCAGGTGTTGGAAAAAGAAAATCACTGGGAAATCAGTCTTAAAATGAGTACTCTGTCCCCTCAGGGCTTGTGAGGGTCGAAGCAGAGGTAAGACCTTATTATCTGAGAGGACAACCTGAGAATTTAGGAAGAGTACTAGATAATTTGAGACTAAGGAAAAGGTAAAATGGTGCTGATCTTTTAGACATAGATCTTAAGGATAGTTGTTAACTTCACCAAAACAATTTCTGAACTGTTCCTCCTTCCTCCAAAGAAGAAATGAATCAAAAGTTACACAGATTTTTTTTTTTTTTTTTTTTTGCCGTAAGTCATGTCTTTCCACAGACTTAAGAGGCCTATTCACCTCAATCATGGAATCATCTTCAAAGTGTCTGCTCACCCAAGTTACTCAATTCTGGAACCTCCTAGATGACCTGTCTGAAAGTAACCCTGAGAGCTATGAGAAGTTCATTCAACAGCAGCTGAAAGAAGGGAAACAGCTCTGTGCTGCCCCAGAACCACAGCTCTGTCTACAAACCAGAATCCTGGTATGTAGAGTTGGTGCCCAGGGTTGGGGAGGTCCTGAATGAAATGATCCTGGAACCAGAGATGAGCTTACCCATAACTATTGCAACTTTAGCACAAGAAAACTTGAGGGGGAACTGCCACTCTACATATAAATGGAAAATGAAATGTAGTGTGGAAGATTGTGTTGAAGGAGTAAAAGAGGGAAATTCATATTTGGTATATTTTGGAGATCTCAAAATGAGCCATTTTTTTTCCTGCTAGAATGAAAATAAAAAGTAATGTGATGATTTAATAGAGAACCATTGAGTTGGGGATTTTCAAAGAAAGAGAATTTATTTGGTTGGGGAGGTAAGGAAGTGGTGAAAGAGGGTCAAACAAATTCTCCTAGAAGAGCTGCTTAGATCAATTCCCCATTCCTCCTCCCAGTTCCTCTGGGAGCAGCACCTGCATACTTGATGAAAAGCCAGCAGCTCTGGGGAAATAAAGTAACTATAATTTCTCAAACATGGCTTTAATACATGCAGTGACTTACTTGGAGCCTAAAATTCTCACTTTTCCAATTCTGTGATGTATTACCTTTAGGATATTATTTAAAAATAAAGTGCTAGGCTTTGAGATATACAAAATTATTTGATTTCTAGAAACCAAAAGAAAAACTACTTTTTATCAACCTATGTCAGTGGAAAAGGATTCCAGCTCCCCAATCAACTACTCACCCGGTACCTCTAAGTGTTGGCAGACCAGAAGATATGTCTGAGACATCAGGTACATAGAATTATGGGAGAGAAAGCACATTTTAAAATATTTTATTGGGAATAACGTGGGCCAGATTTTACTTGTTAAAAGGCATTACAAGTAAAATGTTTTATTTGGTTATAATGTAATGACTAATAAATGTACCTTTATGCAAAATTCATAGTTTGTCTAATAATATGAGCTGTTTTTAACCCATATAAAATGCCAAGAAATACCTTAATTGAAGTTCTATGTACATAGCATCATTGTGATTGCCTCTGAAAAATATAGGAATAGAATTTATAGTTTCTAGCTTTATCAGAATTACGGCTTAATATATTACCTGACCATATTGGTAGTGAAACAGGTTGTCTTCATTTCACACCCTCTGAATTACACACACAGATGTTTATACAGTCATCGATGTTGCCTACAATCCTGATGTTCTCCAAGCAGCAGAAAAGGACCAAGTGAGAAAAGATCAGTTAATACGGATGGCCATGAAATGCATTGAGGAAAAACTCCAGTTCACTCTCTCACATTTTTACCATATTACTAAGTTTAAAGTAAAAGGAAGCATTCAAAGGATGAAACAAAATCTGATGGGAATTCAAACTGACCCCACAGATTTAAGAGACAAAATGAGAAAGGGTAAGTTAGCAAATGTAAATGGAAAATTAAACTGATTTAAATTTTTGCATCCTGTGTACATTTTGCAAATTAGAAGTCTCAGTTTTAAAAGATGAGAAACTTGAGATAGAAAAAGATAAAGATATTAGAAATATTTGCATGTCCTTAAAGATTTTTAAATCCTACAAACTTTTAAACCAAGTAAGATTTGGTTTAAGATTCTTTTAAGATTCCCAAACTAATTCATCTGTATCTTGCATTCTTGGATAACGCTACATACAATGCAGGTCATAGTTTGATTATATTATGTTGTTGGTTAATTTTGTGATTTCATCTTCCCCCTTTTTTTCCATAAAGAACTAACCCTTGAACAGATAAGAAACAGTACTGTGAGCAATTCGGATGATTTCCCTCAACTTTTACTGCCAAAAGACCATGTTTCAGGCAAAACAGGGTGCCTGATAGAAGAGATTTCCAGTACAGAGACCCAGGCGGAGATGAAGACACCAGCCTATGAATTAAAAATTGGGGCGGATCACAATGAGAAACCGCTGAAAATTGAATTAAAAGTTGAATTACCTGGTATTAATTCAGTATCTCTCTGTGACCTCAGTGTTTCTGAGGTACGTTGAATAGATAGTACTGTAAATTTGTATCAGTCACTATTCACTATATTATGTTGTGGTAACAAACTCCACAATCTTAGTGGCTTACAATAATTTGCTCAGGTTACAGATCAGCTAGGCCTGCACGGCTCCACAAATCTTGCACATTTCATGATACAGGTGAAGAAGCAATTCCTATCTGACTATAGCATTCTCTTGGCAGAGGGAAAATAGAAATGGCCAAACCATGCCATGGATCCTAAAACTTGCTCTCAGACATAGCATGTATCACTTTGACTCACATTCTATTGGCCAAAGCAAGTCACGAGGCCAAGTCCTACATGAATAGGGCAGGGAAGAATATTCTTAAGGGTAGTCACAGTAAGTCACATGGCAGTGGTATATATATAATCCTCTCCCAGAAAAGCAAATAATTGGCAACAGTCCTACAGTCTACCACAGTCAACCCTCTTGGTCACAAATATTTGCATATTTCCCCAAGGAAAACACCTCCAATCCCAGTATCAAACTCCAAAATACAGGATTTTGTCATTGTAGTCTGGATTCGGCTCCTCCTGAACCAGACTTATGAACTCCAAACACAAGTTATCTACTCTCGTAACCCCACACACTGTGTAACGTAGAATAGAAGATAACTACAGTTAAGTGTCAATTCAGAAATGGGAAAAATATGAGGCACACAGCAGGTGCTGGTGCACAGTGATTCTGAAATCCTGGTAAGCAGGTATTTCGAGGGTTCCTTTCCTAGAGATAGAGGATGTTCTTACTTAGGGCTATGACAAGTTTCCTTGATTACCTAGCCCCCTCGTTGCATTGTTTTCCATTACCTTCAGTTCCATTCTTTGGGAGTGTTGTTGTTTTCCTTCATTATCTATCGGGGCCACATCTGAAAAGAGCATTGGAGAATATGCTATTCTCAGGTGCCTATTTCATGCCCATGCAATGTTGGGTCCAAAGGTTATTTTAACTTAGTTTTAGTCCAGGCTGGCAACATTTTATTTCTTTAATTCCAGTCAGTGCTATACCCCACAATTCATTTTTAGACATCTCAATTTTTCAGTGGCTTTTTTTTTTTTTAACTTAATAGCTGTTATTTGGGCCAAATGTAAGGATTTATTGAGGTCCACCTTAACCCAGTTAGAGATTTTAAGAAAGGGTATAAAGATTTTTGATTTCGTCTTTGCCTCTCTGCTGTCTTAGTCTTTGTTTATACAAAAATTTCTCAATTTTACTCTTTACTGGTTGAAAATAAAAATTAGTTGCATTTTTGTCCTCAAGTCTTAGAATTTCTGGGCTCTGTATATTCTCTTTCAACTCTACTTGCAAACTGGTAAATTCTTTTCTAAGCTCATGTCTTTTTGTAATACCTTGTTAAATGTAGCCAATAAAATCAATGCATGGCACCAACATTCTTTTTTCCTCCACTTTTTAACCTAAAGTCACAAATTAACTAGGCACATAATTTTTCTTTCAAATTATTGTGGTGGTTTTACTAAGGGCTTTATCACTTTAAAACATGGATCATCAGCTTTCCAGTCTCCAGTAAGTTTCTTTGCTGTTGTTGTACACCTGCAACTAATATAATATTGAATGTAAACTGTAATTGAAAAAAAAAAATCCTGAGGGTGGAAAAAGGTTTCTTGCTGTTTGCTAGTCCACCCCAAAGTCAATGCACATAATTTAGGATGACAATACCCATTTTCTGGTACTGCTATCAGTTAACTGTTGATGTGTTGAGAAGCAGTAACAAATAATCTCAAAAGCGCAACGATTTACATCTGGCAACTTTATTGCTCATTGCAAGGCACATAGCAATAAGTAGGATTCTCTTCTTATGGGAAAGTAGTAAATAACGGGGAACAATAATCCAGTAACACTAATTTTTAAGCAGGAAATATTTTTATATTTTCGTCTTTTAAAATCACTCTCGGTTTACTACTTTTAGGATGATTTATTGATTGAGGTCTTTGAGAAGTACAGATTACATCTGAATCTTCCAGAACCTGTGAATCCTGAAATGACAACAGCAAAATTTATCAGAGAGAAAGCTACATTAATCGTCACAATGCCATTGATGTAAGTCAAGAGCATCATGTGTTTTGGGTTTTCAGTGCTCAAGTTATAGGACCTTCATTATGGGTGAAGAGAAGTAGTGGTTTATTTTAAATACTAGTTTCATATTTTGTAAGAGTTCCATTTGATGGAATGAGATTTTCTTATCAGCTGTCATCTTTTTAAACCTTTCTCCTCAAATAAACTTGGCATTAAGCAAAAACTACTGAAAACAGTAATGCCATGATGTACTTGTTTTGAAGGTATTTGTAATGGTCTTAAGTAGCTTAAATACCATTTGGGAAAATTCTGTTTGTTTCTAAGTAACGTGAGAATTCTGTTTACTGGTTGAAAAAATATTTGTCTAGTAAATTTTTGCATCAAGAATAAATCCCAGGGCCGGCCCGTGGCTCAGACGGTTAGAGCTCCATGCTCCTAACTCCAAAGGCTGCCGGTTCGATTCCCACATGTGCCAGTGGGCTCTTAACCACAAGGTTACCAGTTCAATTCCTTGAGTCCCGCAAGGGATGGTAGGCAGCGCCCCCTGCAACTAAAATTGAACAGGGCACCTTGAGCTGAGCTGCTGCTGAGCTCCTGGATGGCTCAGTTGGTTGGAGCGCGTCCTCTCAACCACAAGGTTACCGGTTCGACTCCAGCAAGGGATGCTGGGCTGCGCCCCCTGCAACTAGCAACGGCAACTGGACCTGGAGCTGAGCTGCGCCTTCCACAGCTAAGACTGAAAGGACAACAACTTGAAGCTGAACGACACCCTTCACAACTAAGATTGAAAGGACAACAACTTGACTTGGAAAAAATGTCCTGGAAGTACACACTGGTCCCCAATAAAGTCCTGTTCCCCTTCCCCAATAAAAATCTTTAAAAAAAAGGAATAAATCCCAGATTCTGCAAGTTTATTACCAAAGTGGGCCATAGCAGTAAGTTTCCCCCAGCAATAAAAATACAGATCCAGTGTAGTAATATACAAGCCTATGCTTCTCTGACTCTGCTTCTATAAAACAGTTCTGGCAGGAGTCCAAGCTGCCCAGGCATATGATACAAACTACATCCAACTCTAAGAAAAGGGAATTGACTTTAGGACAAGGGCCTTTCTCTTAAGAAAATATTTTTTAAAAATAACAGAAGTGATGTACTTTTCAACTCCCATTCATCTGAGTTCAGATAGCTGTTTAATACAAATGTATCAACTTTCCAATTTATATCCCAAGCAAGCAATGTTTACAATCTTTAAACATCCCTAATTATCTTTCCTAGATACAAAGAAAAACCTTCCTTGTAATTACTAGTTTCTAGTTCTTTAATTACTAGCTTCTAGGTCTTTAAATAATAAAGTCCTTATTTTAAAACTTTTTAACTTTTGTGATTTGAAAAATGTAATTTTCTTAAAACTGGCCTGGATTTGAATCTTTCTAGCAATAGGATAATTTATCATGTGAAAATTTTCTAGAACTGTATGATGTCCTAAAATTAACAAAGCATTATAGTCTCATCCCTCAAAAAACATAGAATGCTTTCACCCTATCTTCTGACAAAATCAGTCAAATGTTATTTCTTAGAAACACCTGTAACCACATGAAACTGGCTAATCTCCCCTCTTACACTCTGTGGACGAAAAGGGGCCACATACTAAACCTGACAAGCTCAAGGGAAGCCAGCATGGTGGGCCCTACAAACTCAAGAGACCGAAATTAACCACATAGGATCCTCTGAACATAAAAATTCCTCATTAAAAGTGGGTCATGGCTGGTAGTTACATCCTTGGCCTGTAGCTTTCTTGACAAAGGTCAATGTCTACGGTAAGTAGGCCTGTCTATTATCTTTTTGCATCCAAGATAACATACCCTTAGAATGTCAGAGTAATCCTTTTTCCCAGACCCCTAAAGGCAAAACCCACCACACCAGAGCCTTAGACCATAGAACCCCTCATTGTTCTCTTGTTCCCCGAATACCATCTCTATGTGCTGTACCCACCAATGTAAAAGATGAGTCCTTCCATTTTACTTTTTATCCAGTCCGATAGATTTCCCCACTTTGCTTTCTCCCACCCCCTTAATCTACCACCAAAGGATTTCATGTAACCCTGTCTCCTCCTTTGATTCTTATAAAATAAGCTGCCAAACTGCCATTCTCTAAACCATTTCCTAATCCGTTTGAGATTTTGCTTCCCAGCAATTGTTAGTTTGGCTCAAATAAACTCATTCAGGTTCTCTACAGGTTTAGACGTTTCTTAGACAACTCCCAGTGCTTACGTGTTACATCAGCAGCTATGTTATTTGTGTACTCATTAATAAAAAACATACCAAGATCTAATACACTTAATGTTTAAATGTTAAATTTATATCCTGTTTTCCAAAATATTTTCACTTATTTCAGTGGATTTTATATTCATAAAAACATCCCACCTCCACCTCCCTACAGAAAGCAAAACTTTTCCCAGAAGAGCATTAACTAATAATGAACTGTGGAGTAGTTTAAATTTGAATTTTCCCAAGATCTTTTCTTCAAAACGGGAAATTATTTGAGATGGACATAAATTACTCTTGATTTCGAGACCAGATTTTTCTATAAACTTGGTTTGAGGTCACCCTTACAACAGTCCTGTCGTCTCTCGTACTAGTCAACCCCTCCTGTAGACCATGCCTTGTGACTTGAAAAATGCCTTGGGATGCCGTTAACTACCCTCACAAACCTCAGGACTGGAATAAAATAGACCTAACAGAGCCAGCCCTCTTTCCTCTTGCTGTGCGCCACACCCCAACATGAGGTGCTTCAGTAACTCCTTGAGCTTCCACTATCAGATTGTATCCTTCTAAACTGTTCCTATTTTACCAATTCTATAAACTCAAAATGTATCTGTATTAAGAGTTTACACATACATAGCTGTCCCTTGTCTTACTCATTTAATGTGAAAATTACCAACAGATCAAAAATTAGACCAGGCACATTGAAAACACAGTTTCATTTGTAAACAATCTAATTGGAATCAAAACCACTATTTCTAACTTATTCTTTCAGTTCTGGTAAGAGAAATAGACTGAATCCAGGTTTAGATTATAGGTCAGATTTTTACCTCAGAACAATTTTTATTAGAAGTCAACTTTTTATTTTTCTTTCAAGGGAGTAGAAGAGCCATAAGTATCAGCAAAGAATGAATTATCTTTGAAGTTTCATGTATGTGCACCAGAGGTGGCTCATACTGATGATGGTCCCTTGTGATAAAGCTAATTCCTTCAGATCAAGCTATAATTATTAATTACTGAATTGACTTGTTTTCATAATAATACAGCAAAGGAAGTATTTACGGAATATATGGAGTGTCATTTGTGTACCACGTAATAATAAACATTTAGAAGCATTCAACAATGAAAGACCTAAATTTCAAGGCATAGCTCCACATACTACATATACAAGGAAGCATTAGTCAGATTTATTTTAAATAGCCATAAACAATTCCAAATATTTATTAAAACACATAAATTCAATAGAAATCCTGGAATTGTGATAATGTTCCCAATTCATTTTTATTATCTTGAATATCACCTCCTCCTTCTCCTCCAGCAGAAGAAAGTGTTAGGTCAGCAGCGGGCCTGGTCAAAGCAGCCGGGAGCCAAGTCATACCTCTCTGCCAAGTCAGACCCCTCCTCGCATGACGGAGACTAGGGCCCTTGAAATTTCCCAGAAAAGGCAGCAGACCACCAGTGCGATAAACAACTCCAGACGTAGCCATTCGCGCCTGATCTGCGCTGGGGGGCCTGCTCATCTGCCACCTCACTCAGCCAACCCCGACCCCAAAAATCGCATATATGCCTCCCTCGCTCTGCCCTGGGCGCAACGTGATGTGAACGGCCCCCATCTGTGGGAGGTGAACTTTGCCCAGGGGCGCAGAATAAAGCACTCACCTTTCCCAACCCGCCTGACTCTCTTAGCTTCATTATCTCGCCGCAAGCCTTACAAAAAGCCCAACCATAACAAAATGGAAAAAAATATTTAGGCTGATACGGGAGTAAGCAATCTAAGTAACTGTTTTCTCTCCAATAGGACTTTAGGGCTTTCTGATTTTACATGAGACAACCCTGGGAGAGAAAAACACAGAACACCTTTTTTATACACATTCAATTTTTTTACTTTATCTACCGTGTTTCCCCAAAAATAAGACCTAACCGGAAAGTAAGCCCTCACCAGAAAAATAATCCCTAGCATGATTTTTCAGGATGACATCCCCTGAACATAAGCCCTAATGCATCTTTTGGAGCAAAAATTAGTATAAGACCCGGTCTTATTTTTGGGGAAACACAGTCAGTAGAAATGACCACTTTGTTTTGGTCATTGTCCATAGTACTCTAAACTGTTTACCAATTAATCTCTCCCTCTTCTTTCAGACAAGACTTGGTGATATATGGACTTTGGCACATATCTCACTTGAAACCATACTTTACATATGTACACTTATTCCATAGTTACATGATATAGTTTTCCAAAATAATTTGAGTAATAAATTCTGGTAATTAAGTTCATTTGCAAGTAACCACCACCAGTTAATACTGTAAGAAGAATTCTACTTTCACAACTTCTCTGTTAAATTCTATAAGCATTATTCTTTTATTTGAAGGTAATTGTAGAATTCTGCTCTCAGAATTACACATTTAGGATGTTTAAATAAATACCCACACAAATTCTCATTTATACCAAGTAGCTGGTTTATATTCATATCTCATCTCAAGAGGCGATAATAACCATTTTGGGATTTATAGAAAAATAAAGAACAGTTGGTTGAAGAAGTCTAAGAAAATGGTGACTTAAAATAGCACTTATTTTCCTTGAAGTTCTCTACCCTTCCCATTCATTATAAACCAAGTTGATGTAACTGATACATTTAAATTAGGGTTAAATTACAAAATCAACCTTCAATTCAAACCCATTCCCCAAGAATTTCGTGACTTCTCTTTCCCTCAAAGCTGAGAAAAACATGTGAGGCAATGAAATTTCAAAACCTTCAGGTTTCATCCAGGTTACTTTCATGTACCTGACTCAACAGAGAACTACAATTCTACCTCTACATTTCCCAATGGAAGTACTTACCATATTTATCACCAAAGGGCTAGGCCACGTGTCCCTTGACTACGAGCACACAGCTTAAAATACAGTGTTTATTAAATGTGCACAACATTTGGGTGTAACTGGCATTTAAAAAAATTCAGTAATGACCATTACAAATAACTTATATGGACAGACTCAAAAATAACTGGTTAGCTTTAAAATAAAAAGAACCACCTTTTTAATAACATATTTGTATCTTGATAAGATCAACCAATGTGACTGTAGAGTTTAGAAATTCTTGCGTTAATTATAACAACATCGTGACAGGTTTTTCAAGGTACTTTCTAAACTCAGCAAGCCACTGGGCTCCAACTGCTCCATCCACAACACGATGATCACAACTGAGTGTAACAGACATCATGCTAGCCACATCAAATCTAGAAAAAGATAAAAACATTATTAGGTATTCTGAAATCAATCACCGGATTTTAGCCAGTACCAGTAACAAGCCCAAATACCAACTGCTACCCTATAATCCCAACCAGATAACATTATGTTCTGCCTATTCTTTATGTCCTGTATAATTGTAGCCCAAATTAATAGCTTGAAGAAACAGACCAAACAGAGAACATGGGTAGGCAAACTATAGGCCACAGGCCACATCCCACCAAATGTAGGTTTGCTGGAATTCATTTACATATGACTACTTTCACACTGTAATGCAGTATTTGCAACAGAGACCACATGACCCAGAAAGCCTAAAATATTCACTATCTGGCTCTTTGAGAAAAAAGTATGGTGACCACTGTCCTACAGTAAATAAGGTTTCCCATCTCAAACATTAATTGCATTTAGTAAAATAAGAGCTGCTGTCCTGAGAAACTTCATTCTATACTTAAGCCTGACTCTACCTGAAACTCCAATATGCCATGACAATAATTATAAAACTGAGACTCAAAAACAGGTATAATGTAAGGAAAATAAGCTTTCAACTCCCTCTCTATTTTGGCACTTACCCTTTTTCATTATCTGCTGGAACCAGTCTATCCTCTGAAGCACCAATTGCCAAAATACATGCTTGAGGTGGGTTGATAATAGCTGAGAAGTTCTTAATTCCAAACATTCCTAAATTGGAGATTGTGAAAGTGCCACCCTAGAGGAAAAAAATTAAAAATAGATGTTAATTGCTTAACATAAATCTGAAAAAATGACAAACGTTTTGTGAAAAGACCTTAAGATAATCTTTTACTTTAAGAAAGGACTCTGAACTACCATTGAAAAAAAAAAGGGGAGAAGGGGAGGAATGGAAGTAGATGAAGTGAGATTTGTTAATGAGCTTGATTGTGGTGATCATTTCACAATGTATACACACATCAAAACATCAAACTGTACACCTTAAATTTATACAATTATTTGCTAATTATAGATGAATAAAGCTGAAAGAGGAAAAAAAAAAGGCCTGAATGGAACTCTCTTTATTGAAAATATACAACCATTATAATATGGACAAAAGTCAGTTGTGTGGCTTTTGTACACTAGTTGGAAAATGTCTTATTTTCAGCTTTTGAAAGGTTAGTCAATTTTTCTTTATTTTCAGGACCTGTGTTAATGACAATACAGGGCAGAATCAAAAGGTAGAATATGCAATAAAAGCATAATGCCAACCTTAAAAATAATGTAATTCTTAACATTCAGAAGGTAAATAAATAATAGCTTACCTGGAATTCCTGTGGCTGTAGTTTACCCTCTCGTGCTTTGGTTGCTAAAGAAACAACATCATTAGCAATGGTTTCCAGTCCTTTAATATGGGCATTAAATACAATAGGTGTGATGAGTCCTGCAGGAGTACTGACAGCAACACTGATATCAACAACATGATTTCTATTTAAAAAGAAAAAAGAAAAGGAAACCTCAACAATCATCAGTATTGGTTAAGAGCTTATGTGTCACGTTAAGCAAGAATATTGATATTTACTTCAGTTTGTACTACTCCTCAGCCAGACAGGTATCTTTCCTGGTTTTCACATTCTGCTGTGTCCTCTCCTTGACTTACACTTTTAGAATGAAAAATGTGTCACTAGGTTGGTTTCACATGCAATCTCTCAACTTCCCCCCATTTGCCTCACCTAACATATGGGTGTAAGAGGAAAAAACGGCTCAGCACTCAGTGAGAATTAAACAAAAGGAACTCCATAGATTTTGAGATAAAGTGGATTGGCTGGAGTTGAGTCTGCAAGCAGAGCATGAGCAGGTGAAAGGAAGAGTGAAGGGAAAGGACTGCATTGTGGGCGAAACAGGAGTTCTCAGGATGTAGGGTGGTGGCACCTCAAAACATAAGATTCCTAATATTTTCTATGCCATGGGCATGTTTGTATTTGGGACCCTTCTCAGAATATATGTATTTTTTAACACAGAAATACTCAAGTCACCAAATAATCCTCCCTAAAAAACTAAAAACAAGTATACTGAAATTTAGTTATCAAATTATTCAAAAAATGAAATTGTGTTGTATGTGCTATTGTATTAACTCATTAATAAGAACCTGCAGCAGGTCTAATGATGGCTATAATATTAAAGTAGTGATAAGCAAAACAGTATTTTAAGATACTTGCAACAATTACAATGTGATATGAAAATTACTGATTTTTACTGGTCATCACAAGTACTATTAATACCTCTTTGATATGTTCTCTACATTTTTAACAAGAGGAAATGCTACATTTCAGTTACAGGTTAATGGAAAACACTGATTCTTTCCACCATCCACGTTCCCAGACTCCTGACTTATATCCAGTCTCCTGGGCATTTGTGTAAGGGCCCCTGGTAAAGTATTGTGTAATCAAGAAAAATTTAAAACTTCACATGAAGGAAAACTCCAGCTCTTTCTAGGCACAAACTTTAGAAGATTATGGGTACCAAATCCCAAAATATACCCAAGCTCACCAGAGTGCCCAAGCTGGCCAGAGGCAGCAGGCTTCTGCCAATTGCAAACAAAGGGACCCGCTGGAATAACACAGTATGAGACCCTTAGCGGCTACCACAGCTGGGCTCTGGCCAAGGTATCACACTGCAAATACTTTCTTAATTAAATTATGGTGTTTAGTACAATATTATTTGTTTATTGTATGGTGTTTCTATCTTGTTTAACACTAAATCCAGCAAACAGTACATGTTCCATAAATATTTGTCAAATGGCTGTATGAACAAATGGATGAAGGGCATTTGGTAAGAATTAATGAACAATTCATGGAACTTGCCCTGCTAGCTCGATCCTTTGATCTAAGTCGTGTTTTCTTTAGATATTCTTAAAAGGCTAAATATAAATTTACCCCATGACCCAACAATTCCACTCTAAGGAATCTACTGAAGAGAAATGAAAATATACGTCAACATGAATTATATGTAAATATTCATAACAACTCTCTAAAAGGTATGTCTATGTCTTGATCCCAGAATCTATCAATGTGAACCTATTTAGTAAAAATGTTTTTGCAGGTGTAATTAGGATCTTGAGATGAGATCATCCTGGTTTATCTGGGTGGGCCCTAAATCCAATGCCAAGTGTCCTTGTAAGAGACAGAAAAGACAGAAACATAGAGAAAAGGCCATGTGCAGGTGGAGGCAGAGGTTGGAGTTATGAAGCCACATGCCAAGGAATGCCTGGAGCCACCACAACTGGAACCAGCAAGAATAGTTCCTCCCCTAAAGCTCGTGGAGGGAGCACAGCCCTGCTGACATCTTGATTTCTGACTTCTGGCCTTCAGAACTATACGAGAATAAATTTTTGTTTTAAGCCACCAATTTTGTGGTAATTTATAATGGCAGCCCTAGGAAACTGTAATAGTAAGTCCCTCAGATGTTCTCCAAGAGGGGGGTGACCAAGGAAAAAGTTAGAACCAGTGGATCACTTAATATGTGTGACAAGACTGAAAAGTTTAGAATTCTCTTGGGGAGTTTCAGAAAGAATTCACGAGTACATAGAAAACTAGCCCTCTCTTAGGCAATCATTAAAATCAGGTTAGTATTCAGTGTTCTGTCAGTCATGAACAACATTTTCATAAAATATTGATTTATCCAAAATTTGTGCTATAATCAATTTGGTAGAATGATGGTGTGTGTGTGTGCGTGTGTGTGTGTACAACAAAGCTAAATCTTAACCTCTTAACCTTCTTTAATAGGAAGTCAGTCAATAAAGTAAGAGAAATGAAAAAAATCCATAAAAACAGAAAAATGTTATTTAGAAATAATGAAGGTAAATACCAGAAGAAATAAAAGTTTAAAAGTTGTGTTTCCCTTTGGGAGTGCACCTCAGATTAAAGATTGACTAGGTCACTGTAAGCCATGGAGCAATATTCTAACATATATACTATTATTTTAATAAAAATTAAGTTATTGATAATGATAATAATAATAATAATAGTAATATAAAAGAGCCACATAGTAGAAAAGGCCTGGGCTTAGAAGTCAGAATACTGATTCCGATCACAGTTCTGCTATTTACTAACATATTAACTCAGGGAAAGTTAAATTTAACTCACTGAACCTCAATTTCTTCAAACAGAAAATGTGAGTGCAATCGCCTAACTTAAGAGTATAAGGTGGTTATAAAGATTAAATGAGACATCATGCGAAAGACACCTGAGCAAAGTCACATGCCACTGTAACATTAATAAATACTGTTATATAGTTTGTTTGCAATTTTGCTTCCCCCACCAAGTTCAGCAGAACTGGTGAACAAAAACCATCTCAACCCTGCTTTGGAAGAGTCATTACCAACTTAATTATACGTATCTATATACTTATCTTCCTTTCCTGAACTCATACAAAGAACTTATAATCTTTACTAAGTAAATTTAGCACTATCTCCTAAGTAGTTTTATGTTGTTTTCAAATTGTTTTACCTATGGAAGTCACCTCTCCCTCTGTATTTCATTTCTCCTTACCCCCAATACTCCTACTTATACATGAGATAACACAAGAAACTGCTGATGGATATATACCTTCCCCAGCAATGTTATACTCACTGTCTTATAACTGTATCCAGCCAAGAAGAATTTGCTTCAGGAACTTTTAAACATGCCAAAGCGGAAGCTTTTATGATGAAGTCATTGACAGAAATTTTGCTTTTCCCTTCTAACATCTGCAAAGACAAGAAACCATTGTCGTTTCTTAAATTCTCTTCCCAAAGACTGAAACTATAATCTTGAGAAAGAAGGGAGGGTGGAGGAGGGAGGCATATACAAATGTCCTGAAGTACAAAGGATGAGAAATCAAAAGTTGTTTTTTTCCGTCTTTTTTAAATGTACGTCTCTATAGATATAAGTTTCCTGCTAAGCACTACTTTAGCTGCATCCCATACATTATGGTATATTATGTCTTCATTTTCATTTACATCAACAAAACCAAAAGTTGTTTCTTTGAAAATATCAACAAAACAACGAATGTTTAGCTAGAGTGATAAAGAAAAAAAAGATTCAAATTACTAAAACCAGAAATGAAGTAGGGGATACTACTACCGTGTTTCCCTAAAAATAAGACCTACCCAGACAATCAACTCTAATGCGGCTTTTGGAGCAAAAATTAATATAAGACCTGGTCTTATTCTACTGTAAGACCCGGTCTTTAACATCACATCACATCACACCACAATCACAATCACATCACCATCACCACCACACAACACAACACAGTAATGTAATGTAATAAATATAATAATACCGGGTTTTATATAAGACCGGGTCTTACATTAATTTTTGCTCCAAAAGACGCATTAGAGCTGATTGTCCGGCTAGGACTTATTTTCGGAGAAATAGGCTATCTACCTTATAGAAATAAAAAGGATTATAGATAATACTATGGACAGCCAGATGCCAACAAATTAGATAACCTAGATGAAATGGACAAACTCCTAGAAAGATACACACTACCAAAACTAAATAAAAAAGAAATAGAACCTCTGAATTTATCTATAATTACTAAAGAGAATGAATTGATAATAAAAAACTACCTAAACAGAAAAGCCTAGACCCAACTGGCTTTGCTGGTAAATTATGCCAAACATTTAAAGAAGAAGTAATATCAACTCTTCACAACTCTTGCAAAAAAAAAAAAAACATGGAAGAAAACACTTCCCCATTCATTTTGAGGCCAGTATTAGCCTGATACCAAAACTAGACCAAGATATCACAAAAAAAAAGGAAACAAAAATTCTACAGATCAATCTCTCTTCTGAATACAGATACAAAAATCCTCAAAACAAAATTCTAGCAAACCAAATCCAGCAATACGAAAAGGATTATTCACCATGACCAAATGGGATTTGTCCTAGAAATTCAAGGTTGCTTTAATATCTGAAAATCGATTAATGTAATAACGTCCTAACAGAATATAGGACAAAAACCACATGACCATCTCAATAGACACAGAAAAAGCATTTGACAAAATTCAACACCCCTTCAAGATAAAAACATCAACTAGTAATAGAAAGGAACTTCCTGATGATAAAATAGATCTACGAAAACTTCACTATCTATTATACTTCAGTGGTAAAAGACTTCCCCCTATGATCAAGAAGAAAACCAGGATGTCCACTCTTGCCACTTCTATTCAACATTCTATTAGATGTGCAAGGCAGAGAAGCTGGGCATTAAAAAGAAATAAAAGGCATCCAGACTAGAAAGGAAAAAGCAAAACTACCTCTATTTGCAGATGACATGACTCAGTATATAGAAAATCCTAAGAAACACACTAAAAAACAAGATTAGAGGAGAAACTATCAATATATAAGAGTCAACTGTAGCAATGAACAATTTGAAACTAAAATTTACAACAGTATTAAAAAGAATAAAACACCCAGGAATAAATTTAACAAAGAAGTGCAAAAACTTGTACTCTAAAACTGTAAAAATTGTTGAAAGGAACTAAAGAACTAAGTAAATGGAAAGACATCCCATATTCATGGAGTGGGAACACTTAATAGTGTTAAGATGGCAATACTCCTCAAATTGATCTACAGAGTCAATGAAATCCTTACCCCTATAGGAAATATCCAGAAGAGGCAAATCTATAAGACAGAAAGTAGATTAGTGGTTGCCTAGGACTGGGGAAGATGGGAGGATTGGAGCTGGGGTTACAGCTAAGAGATGTATGGTTTCATTTCGGGATGATGAAAATGTTCTAAAATTTATTGTGATGATTGTCATACAATTCCAAATATACTAAAAACCACTGAACTGTAAACTTCAAATGGGTGGATGGTATGCTATTTAATTATATCTAAATAAATTTTTAAGAGAATTAAATAAAATAATATACTGGACATATTTTTCATGCCTAAGTACCAAATAAATTTATTATAAAATGGTTTTAATATTTTGAAAATAAAAGTATGCCATCATCTTTAACCCCTGTAGCCAGTTACCAAGCTGCACTGATGCTTCACTGCTTCCTTCACTCATTCATGCATCTAATATCTGGAAGTCTACTCTACTGGGCATGTAACTCTAAAGCCTTGGATATAAAGCAGTGAAAAGAATAGGTAAAAATTCTACTCTCAGGTACCTTACATTCTAAAGGGGATGGATAGACAAGAAATAAGTGAAACATAGTATGTCACATAGTTAAGTGCTAAGGAGAAAAAGAAAGCAGGGAAAAAGAACTAAAGAGAGAACTCATCACTCACCTCACTTGGCTTCCCTTAACTTTAGAATAAGGTGACCAGAGAAAATCAGAGAAGGTTGTACTGAGTAAAATCCTTAAGGAGGAGGAGGAATGAAGCCAGGAGGATACTAAAGGAAGGTATTCCATGCAGAGGCAACAGCAAGTGTGAAGGGCCTAAAGTAGAAGTATACAGGTGGCGTGTGGCGGAACAGCAAGGCAACCACTGTGTCTGCAGCAGAGTGAGCAATTGGGAAAGTAGTAGGAGAGGAAGTCCAGAGGTTACAGACAGCCGGTATAAGGCCCTGTGTGCCACTCTAAGGAGTATGCCTTTCACTTTTCACCTCCTTGAAAATATCTTTCAGATTCTTCTCTCCTACTCCATTCTTAATGCAACCCTCTAATACAGACCCTTATCACTTCATGATTATATGACAAGTAAAAATAGTCTCGGCCATTAAGATATGCCAGTATATATCTATTAGACTAACTTTTCTTAAAATTTTGCTATCATCATGTCACTTTTACTGGTGTTTAATTCATCAAGTCCAAATTATTCTGCTTATAAATCAAGGTCTTCCCTAAACCAACAACTATGTATCCACTCTAGAGAAGGTAACTTATCTCCCCCATATTCTGTATCTATTTTGTTTTTAAAGCACTTTAACTTCATGATATTCCATCATGACAAGGAACTTCCTTCAGCTTTTTGCCAATCCAAATGCTTCCGATGCTCCATGGCTCAACCAAGTTTTCCCTATACCATTGTAAATTCCCCAACTGCTTTCAGTGGTCTCCCCTTTCTCTGAACTCCTATAACACTTAACATATATACAATGCAATCTAGCAGATGAGGGGCATTACCATAAAGAAACTGGTCTACAAATGAATATTTTTACTTTAATAAAACTTGCCCCCTCTTTTTCACATGCGTTCTCTCTTCAATTAAATCATCAATTCATGGAGGAGTTTTATGCCTTATGCTGAATTCCCAAAAGTGCCTCAGGCTAAACACTATGTAGGTGCTTGATACTTAACTATAAACACAAGTAAACACATTGCTTCTTATCTATTAAAAGACTCAAGTAGTCTCATAGAATCAGTGACTCTGCTAGGCTAAAATGGATCCATGGATCAACTTTAAACGATAAGCTTTAATCAAGGGTTAGAAGATGAAAATTCTCCAGGACAGTCTTTACAAGTTAAAATTAAGAAGACACCCATCTCCCACCATCAACTGGCATACTGTTACAAAAAATATGGGCAAAAATATCAATATTTAGTGGGGAAAAACAAGATTTTTGGAATTTATAGAGTTGGAATTTCCAGACCTTTTACCTTATTAAGTTCTTTCCGTACCAACAAAACTTCTCCCATATTGACATCAACAGAAAGGTAATAATGAGGTATGGTTTGCTTAGATTGCATTAACCGCTGTGCAATGACCTGAAATCAAAGAGATTCAAAAGTCAATTATCATAAATTGAGATGAAACCCTACCTAATTCAGGACTCTGTTTGACCCTATACCCTGCTCCCTGGTAATGCTTACCTCAAGCATTAATTACTAGATTTGGAAGATGGAGGACTACACCAGACCTTAGCCCCTTCTAATAGGATTTAATCAGAACACAGTATTTGTTTATTCCAAGTATTTAACTGGGCAAACCAAACATCTCTTAAACTAATCATCTAAGATACCCAACTAAAAAAAGTCTCTGTGTTTCAAACCATGGATGCAATAAACATGCCCTCAACAGCTTTAGTTCCAGATTTAGGTAATACACTTACTCGACGAATGTTGCTGATCGGGATATCTGTGAAGACACCTGTAGGAACTGGTGCCACTCCTGGACTTGGGGGAGGTACAGCAGCTGCTGGAGCCTATGAGAAGGGAAAAATGCTTTTAGTAACTGTGGCTCAATCTTAAAGAGCAACTGGGAACAACTACTAGTGACTCTTTTCCAGATGACAAAGTAAAAATTAAAAGGCTTACAGAAAAATAGCTATTTCTAGCCAAAGGGAGCAAAATGGACTCAGATTTGGATGTGCTTTGTTTTTAATTTTTATACTTAGAATTCTGTAATCATGTTTTAAGTGTCATTGTTCTTTGAGCCAGAATATGTTTAATGACTAGTTTATGTCAAAATAATTTTGTTTTTGCAAAATTATCTTCAGGAAAAGCAATCAAAGCTTTTCTTGAATTAAGTTGAAAAGACTGAGATAAATATAAACAAGGTAATTCATTTTCCTGAATAGTGTTAAGAAAAAACAATGACAAATCTTTCATTTTGAAGTAAACGTCTAAATAACTAAATCATTTTTCTTACTTTTAGCTTATTATCTTAGCACCTTAACCAATCAAACAGAAGTTGGCTATGTGAATTTAATCCCTATGTGGATTATTAACCAAATAAAACTCAAACCCTAATTAACCAACTTCCAAGCATGCTTTTAAAAACAGGGCTTGAATGAAAAGGAGAGGATGCATTAGAAAAAATTTAGTATCACTACTCAAAAAACCCCAATTTGGAATGCATGTCGATGTAATATAACATCTTTGCTTTTGCAGATGAATGACATCACATTTATATCTATATATTGTCAGCCAGTGAAATTAGACAAAAGAAAACATTCATAAATAATGTATGTTTCATTCATAAATAATGTATGAAAGGGTCTAACAGGCTGGACAAAGCACTTTGCAGGGACAAATTGGGGGGAAAAGCCAAATGTAACTCACAGGAGCAGCTTTAGAAGGCACAAAAGAGTCGATGTCCTTCTTGATGATTCTGCCTTCTGGTCCTGTTCCTGGAAGAGATACATAAATACCACACAGATGAGAGCCTACTGCTGAGTCCTCAGAGAGACCCACACTGTGATCGGGAAGTGCAAGTTCCTAAGGGTTCTCTACCAAAGACCCTCGGAAGGAACCAATGCCTTAATCCTGCCCCTTAAAGTTCTCCCTGAAAATACTAGCTTTTGTCAATTATTCATTTTAATTCACACAAGGTTGATCTTGTTTGATCTGCAGTGGTACTTTTCTTTTTAACTATAGCAAGTATCCTCTTTCAAAGTTTTATCTAATTAAGTTGTACTTTATTTTTTTATAATATCTTTTTTACATTTAAATCGGGAAATGCCAGCATAAGGATAATGCTAAATACAATTTATACCTCTAAGAGGAATTCTAGGTTCCTTCTCCTGGTTAGCTCAAAAAAACCCTTTCTGAACCCTAAAATAGATCTCATTTGGGTCTACCTTCATTTGATCATAAAGAATTCCCTTTGTACAGAGTTGACAGACATAACAATTTAGATAAATCAGGCAAGTCAATTTTTTTACCCCAAAACAGCATGAATAACTCTTAATTGTAATGATCTCATCTTTAGAATCATTCATTCCTTACGTGGTCTCCATTTTTCATAGCTTTCTCACAGTAGCTGAGGCTCCAAACTGGCCTGTGTTAGAGACTCTGAAGGAAATGAGTACAACGCCACACATGAGAAAACGTCTTCAAAGTTCTCTCAATAGGCTTAATTTCATTTACAATTTCCTTCCTCCTCCCATCCACAATCTCTTAGGTTTAACTTCAGACCCAAGTAGATAATCCTGAACCTGAATTCTAAGGAGATTCAGAATTTAGTTATTAAAATACCTTTTACACTGGCCCACTTCTAGAAAAAATTTGATCAAATTGATTCATCTTCCCCCAAGGCAGACTTTTAAAAGGATTCTCGTTGTATGCAGTTCGTCCCAACTCCTTTCCTTCATTATGAAAACTGAGTTGGCTAGGACTGTGTTTATCCTCACCAGGAGCTCTAGAACAGAGGTAGCAGTACCCCTATTAGATTCCCCTCCTTTACAAAAGACAGAAACCATAACCTCCCCTTAAACCAAGGCTGATTTGGATACTGCAACCCCTCAAAAGGAGGATCGCTACAGTAGTACCACCTGCCTTATGCTAACTTTCAGCCACCAATAAGAATTTCCTATTACCATGTTTCCCCGAAAATAAGACCTACCCCAAAAATAAGCCCGTTAAGATCATCAGCCAGATGGACGCATTTAGTACGTTATCATGATGTTCCAGAAGATGACATGACTGTATTTGAATAAACGTAGATTGTTGTATATGAACAAATAAGACATCTCCTGAAAATACGCCCTAATGCGTCTTTTGAAGCAAAAATTAATATAAAACTCGGTCTTATTTTCAGGGAAGTAAAGTATAAAACCCGGTCTTATTTTCAGGGAAACCCAGTAGGAGTTAGTTGATATCTTTAAAATTCTTTTGCCTATATCCCTAAGAAGTTACAACAGGCCATCATAAAGCAATGTGGTAAAAAGGGAATACTAGCCTAGGAGTAAAAAATGTAGGGTTTTTGTCAAACATAAACTAGACAGATTAACTATAGTCACTTAACCTCATCTGGTCTTCAGCCTCAGCTGTAGGATAGAAATTATACTACCAGCCCTGCTCGCAGGAATGTTGAGGATGAAATGGAATAGTGATGAAATTGACAGTTATAAAATCAGTCACGGGGATGTCAAGTACAGCAAGGGAATATAGTCAATAATATTGTAATAACTACGGTGTCAGATGGGTGCTAGATTTATGGGGTGATCACTTCATAAGTTATGTATCAATAAATGTCTAGTAACTAAGTTGCACACCTGAAACTAATATAACATTGTCAATTGCAATTGAAAAATTTAAGAAAAAATTTTAAATAGGATAATGATGTGCAAGTGCCCTGCATCAAAGCAATACAAGACATAACGTGGGTAGCTTTGAGACAAGTCAAATTCTGAACATTAGGATTCAGGATTTAAAGTTTTTTCCCAACTGAGGGTTGCTAGATGGGGGGGCTGGGATAAGGGGGGAGGTGAGGGGATTAGAAAGCAGTCAGTAACCACAAGATGGCCACGGGGACACTACAGTCAATTTGAAGAATGTAATCAATAATGTAGTGAAGATTTTGTAGGGTATCCGATGGTTATTACAAGTGTGGGATGCTACTACCATATCGGGGTAGAAGTCAAGGATGTTGCTAAACATCCAACAATGCATAGGACACACACCACCACCCTCCCAAACAATTATCTGGTCAAAAACGTCAATAGTGCCACAGTTGAGAAATTCTATACTAGACCCATTCTCCTATCACTCATTTTCAAGTCCTCTCTTGAACCCCTACCTTCCCAAAGTGATACCTCTATGTCTATGCTTTTCTTCATAGCAAAGCTTCCTGAATGAGTTGTCCAAATGCTATCTTATCTCTTCTTCATCCATTTTTCACTTTTCAACCTATCCAGACTGGCTTCCATCACACCTTTCTTTTGAAATTACTGTTGCCAAGTCCCCATATCTAATCTTTGACTAAGTTCTGTTGATTCTATGTCAAAAATGTATCTAGAAGCTATCCATTTCTTTCCACTTCCACTCTCACCGCAGCTGTCTAACCCACCATGATTGGATCCAGAAACAGAACCTTAACAGATGCCTTGGCTTTCATTTAATCTATCTGCAAAGAGTAGCCAAAATGATCTTTTAAAAATATTATGTTATTTCCTCATTTTAATCTTTCAGTGGCTTCCTTTTGTACTTGAAATCAAATTCAAATTCTATCACTACCATGACCTGTAAAGTCCTACATGTTCTCACCCCTTTATTCCTTTCCAACCTCATCTCCTACCACTAGACCCTTCTCCCTATGCTCCATTATCATGGGCCACTTTTATGTTCCTCAAATATACCAAGCTCTTTCCCACTTCAGAATGTGTACTACTAGTCTCTCTGTCCCAAATTCTTTTTCCCCAGTTTTTCACATGGTTGGCTCATAGTTGACTCTTTCTTATCTTCCGGGTCAGATCAAATGTCACTTCATCAGAAAGATCTTCCCCAACCACTCTGTCTAAAAACAGTTGTGACTGCACATATATTCACCCTGTAACTCACTAATATATCATCTGGTTTATTTCTTTTTTAGCATTCAAATAATCTTATTTAATAATAAAGTTGTTATTATCATTATAGCTAATACCTATATATGCTTTCTATGTGCAGGTACTATTTATTAACTTATTTAATGAATACTTATTTAATAATACCTCACAACCTATAAGGTATTATTTGCATATACAGATGAAGAAACTGAGACACAAAAGGTCACATAGCTAGTGTACGGCAGAACTGGGGTTCAAATCCAAGCATTCCAGTAAGAGTCCATACTTGTAACTACTATACTATACTCCCTTTCTGTTCATTTAATTTTTTTGTTGGTAGTATCACCATCTGAAACTGAAATCTTGTGTCTTATGAGCAAATGTTGACTGCATAGAAAAACCTCAATGAGTGTTTGTTTAAATAATAAATGAATCACCTAACTCTAACTGTATAATAAGAATACTGGGATTTCCCCACTTATATCTTTATTAAGATTGCTAAATACATAATAAATGGTCCTTCTTTATCTGTCTAAATTCTCAGATGTAATTATTAACCCAATCCCTTCTCTCCTTAAAATGTATTCCAACTTACATTGCTGTCCCCAATTCTAATCACAGATATATAAAGTATGGTAATATACTAATGAACTAGCATTAAGATGGAAAAAAGGATCTTCCAACATTACAAGAATCCTCTGAGGTCCAAAAATTTATAACATCCCATTCTTGTGTTTTTGGAGATGGGTTTGACTTCTAACCACATAACAAGATTGCAGACATGATAACCAGCACTTAGTTCCCACAGCTAGACAATTGGGGAAATAACCACTATTTTCTCCAGTAATTAAGAATGGCAGAATATCAAAACAGAAGGCAACATAGGGTAGTTGGAAGAATACAGGCTTTAGAACTAAACAAATCTAGATTTAAATTGTAACTTTATTACTTAATAAAAAGGGAAATACCTTAAGAGTCTATTTTCTTATCCAAAAAATTGGGAATGCTGATTCTTACTTCAAAGTGTGTTACAAATTTAGTGTGGTATTACATGACTAGCACATATCATGTTTCCCTGAAAATAAGACCTAGCCGGACCATGAGTTCTAATGTGTCTTTTGGAGTAAAAATTAATATAAGACCCAGTCTTATATGATATCATATAAAACCCACTCTTATATTATAGTAAAAGAAGACCGGTCTTATATTAATTTTTGCTCCAAAAGACACATTAGAGTTGATGGTCCGGCTAGGTCTTATTTTCGGGGAAACACAGTAGTTGTACTTGCTGGTCTTAAGGAAGAAGCTCAATAAAATTTTAGCTTTACAACTCCATTCCATAGAAAAAAGACTTACCTTTTACTTGTGTAAGGTCAATCCCTTTCTCTGCTGCCAATTTCTTTGCAAGAGGGCTAACAAACAACCTTCCCTTTGGTCCAGCAGGAGTAGCTGAGCGGGTGGCTGACGGTGTATGGGCTACAGGTTGGGGAGGTGGAGTAACAGGGGCCACCTTTTTAAGAAAGTTACAGATTGTTAATTCACCACTGCAGAGATTGGTCTGAAAGATCAGGAGTTTACATTTTATTAAGTCAAACGTATAGTAATTAAATAACCTTCACCTTTTTTCCTAAGATCATAATGCACATTTTCCCTACCTAGCCAACATAATATAGCTATGTGAATAATAGCAATACTTCATGTCAAAGACAGAACGTCATCTTACTCCGTAACATAGAGAGGCATAGAATTTAATATTTACATCACCAATGTAGTTTTTGTTTTTACTAACCTAATTTCAAAATAATAATTTATTCCATCTTGAAAGTACCTTAAGAAATAAACCAACACTACTACTTGCCAGCTATCCATGAATGTATAGCAGTCAGAAATCAAGTTTTCTCTGAAGAAATGTATACCTAAACTATCGATGATTCTGGCATTTGCAGAAGCCTTGTTTTAGTGTTATCAGTGCTTGGAGTTGGTACACATTCATGTTATAGGTATAGTATATAGTGTCAGACTAAATTCTATGCAAAACAAGCCATGTTATGCTAAGGTTCAAATGTATTACAAATATAAGGCTGATCCACCTTATGTGAATACCAAGAGGGTCAACAGTAACAAAGATAACATAGTAAATTCTATTAAAAATGGGGAACAAAGCACTACCTTCTATATGCATATCTACACCTAAAGCAGAAAAGGAATGTCATCTCAACTTTTTTCTCAGCAGGACTCAAGACAGCAAGAAAAAAAAGAAAGCTACAAGGATCAAATTATTTACTGGGTGAATGGTGCAGTGCCACACAACCTGTAGGTGTCCACAAATGTTAACTGACTATCTCCTTTCTTATTCATAGAATCTTAGAGCTGGAAGGAACCCAGAATATTATCTAATCTAATCACTTCATTTAGAAAGGAATAAAATAAGAGTTCCTTCAATTATAAAAGCATACCTACCGGGGGTGGGGTAGGTGGTAGTGCTTGTGGTTTTAAATCAGTTACTTCAGTTGGCCTATAGTCAGCAAATGCTGGTATATCTGCCTCTTTTTCTACAATGATACAGAGTGGCGTTCCGAGAGGGACATCTCTTGTGCCTTCTGGGATCAAGATTTTTGCCAGGTAACCTTCTTCTTGTACTTCAAAACCTTTAATAGAAAGAAAAACCATTATGGAACTTAATGGATTCCACTATCCCACCAAACTCAAAGCACAGTTTTAAGTAAAAGGCTCTTCTTCAAACTAGCTGTATAACCTTTTGCAAGCTATTTCACCTGTGTCTCAGCTTCTTTATCTACAAAATGGGGATGATAATAGTACCTACCTCACAGGGATGTTATGAAAATTAAATGAATTAATATTTTTCAAGTACTTAGAAACAGTACCAGGTACAAAGTAAACACTAAATAAATATCTATTAAATAAAAGTGTAAGAGATTACAGATAGTGTTAGTTCTAAACATTTTCCTAAAAACACCTCCAAGGGCAGTCCCTATGCAGACAAGACTCCAAGATGTCACCAATTGTACTGTTAAAGATCAGAACCACATGGATGTTAAATAAAGGGAGCTACTAGGCTCGATAGTGATGTGGGATTACACCCCTCAAAGCATCTTTGGAGTTTTTCAAAGATGTTACATTTGGAATTACATCGAATATTTTAATGTAAAGGAATATAGCATTATTAGGATTTCTATGGTGTTGACAACTAACATTTTACTCCGCTGCTATTTTTCTTACAAGGAACTCAAAACATGAAGGGTTGCAAAAGTAAAACTAAAGTTGTCATGCAGAGGACAACTTTTACCTTCTAGATCTTCGCTTTCTGTGGCATTGTGCCTCTCCCTGATGAACACATCTTTGATGAATCCTTCTATTTCCCAACTGAGAAATAATATCCGATAAAAGATATGCTTAGAAAGAAAGGACTCCAACGACACAACAGGGTTTAAAGAGTCTGACCAAGGTAATACTTCTCTAGTGACTACAGTCTGTAGAATACCAGCCTCTACAGTAATATTGGTATTCGAAGCAGATACCGGTATGCAAAGCAGATCTACTGTCATCAAGGTTTTTTGTTCGTTTCTTTCTTTTTAACAAATAGAACCCTTTCTTCTGATAAAATATTATGGGGGTAAAGCACAACATGCAAAAAGATAAAAGGAGTTGTTGCCCTGGTGGAAGTGAGGGAGGGGGACAGGACACATTAGAGCCCTGCTCCTTAAGTCCTCCTTTGCCCCAAGATGCCATCAAGGAATCACTGGGTTTCAAACCAACGTTTTCATGATTTCAGAACACAATCTGAAAACACCCACTGCAGAGGATGCCCAGAATCTCCCACTGCCTCTTTGTGGACTGGCCAGAAAAGAAATATATTTACCTATAAATACCTATAAACAGTAACACAAATATATGATTGTCTATGTGGGTTTTGTTCAGAACATAACAATCAATTAGAAAAGAAATACATGGAAATATGATACCTAAATCAGTATATATATACACATATCAGTCATTCTCAAACTATGAAAATAATCTAAATCCTAGTTTGTTTTCCCTCAAGTTCATCTTAAATTTTTTGGTATTTCTTGCCTTACAAGTTATTTTCTCTTTTTCTCACTTGTCTACTTTAGAGAATGGCAGTTCTGATATAGCTACTCAGTAACATAAGGCTAACCTCTGGCTTAAAAATAATCTCTAAGTTGACATATCCTTGATTCAATGAAAAGTGCAGTATAGAACTGACAAATCCGACCACGTGCACTTTTGTTATGAAATATCCTATTCCAGGAAATGAATCCCAAGAATTAAAATGTTTTATGTTATCACTCACTCATTATAGGATAG
The DNA here is from genome assembly GCF_004115265.2 of Rhinolophus ferrumequinum. Classification (NCBI taxonomy): domain Eukaryota; kingdom Metazoa; phylum Chordata; class Mammalia; order Chiroptera; family Rhinolophidae; genus Rhinolophus; species Rhinolophus ferrumequinum. The sequence continues at coordinate 80,384,757 of NC_046294.1, read as the reverse complement.
GGCGGCAATCCTCTTCCCTCATTGGAAAAGTCAGTGTCTCAACCATTAAGAGTTGAAGAAATCTCACCTATAGTGGCCTTGTCAGTCTCTATCTCTGCCAATAAGTCTCCTTCACTTAGCTTCTCACCCACTTTTTTTTCCCATCTCTGAACTGTGCCCATGGTCATGGTGGGAGAGAGGGCAGGAAGAACCACCTGTAGAAACAAAAATTATTGCTTAATACTAGGAAGCCTTGGATACAATGAGACTCAGGCAAGCTTAGTTTTATGGAATGAAAGCGACTATGACAATCCAAATTCCCATCTGCCTGAAACCCCCATAACAGCAAAAGCTCAGTGTGCAATAGTGTCCCACCAGTTAAATCATCCTTCAAATCTTAAGCCTTTATAGTATCAGCGATACTCTGACCCACCTCCCAAAGTTAAAAGCAATGTGCCGATGGGAAAGATTTCTTTCTAGACAGTCAAAACGAACTCTTCAATGTCCAAGCAAAGATCCTCTTTTCATCTTTTTTTAACAGTTAGATTAAGCTAGAATTTTTCATTTTCACAGAATGATCTTGGTCCACACTATTCCATTAAAATTTTGCTGTGCCTATATTAGCATCTACCTTTCTACTCAGAGGAAACATCATTTCTCCCAAACTTCCCAGACACATTTCAAAAATAAAAAAACTAATATTAAAGAACTGTTCTTTACAATACTCACTTCCACCTCAATACAATCTAAACACCATATTGGCTGATCTAAATGTAAAATTGCTTTCTTATTTATATGGCTTGTGTGCTTACTGAAATTGGATGCTTACTTATTATAGGTTTTGTTTGCTGTCTTCTAAGTCATTTGTGTCTAATTAACAATAGGATTATATTGAGAGAAAAAAATCATTTCAACTGATGTCTCAGGAAGGGGGGAAAAAGTAAAACGAAATTCAGAACTCTAATTAAAAATTTTTAAAAAATGTTTTTCTCGTTCAGAATTTGTCATCTTCATCTACTCTTTAAAATTAGTGGGGCTGGGATAAAGAAAATGTGGTACATATATACAATGGAATACTACTAAGCCATAAAAAAGATGAAATATTGCCATTTGTGACAGCATGGATGGATCTTAAAAGTATTATGCTAAGTAAAATAAGTCAGATAAAAAAGAACAAGAACTATATGATTTCACTCATATGTGGAACATAAAACAAAAGCAACAAATAAAACAAACAACCAAAAAAAACAAACTCTTACAGACAACAGAATGGTGGTTACCAGAAGGAAGAGGGGAGGGGGAGGACGAAGAGTTAGTAAAGGGGGTCAAAGACAAGGTGACAGTAGGAGACTAGACTTCGGGTGGTGAACACATAATATACAGATGTTGTGTTATAAAGTTGTACACTCGAAATTTATATAATCCTATTAACCAATGTTATCCCAATAAATCTAATAATAATAAAAAACCCTCACACAAAAAAATTAGTGGAGCTGGTAACTCTATACAGTATCTTAAAGGATAATTAAGACACACCCCTAACACTTGCGTACAAAACCGCAGGCATAAAATGGAAAGAAATGAAGTAAGCCTTATGAAGTAAGACCGAATTTGCTGAACAGGATGAAATAAATGTGTGAACTGAACACTAGGCAAAACTTCATTATGAGTGAATGTTAATAATAGACCATGGAGTAGAACATTATGTCCAAAGGAAAAAAAAGGATTCCTATACAGAAATTTCTACAAATTAAGTGAAGTTAAAGTTCTAGTCTTAAACCTTTAGAAAAAGGCTACACGGTTTTTATACATTTCCAGTATCTTAACTACACATGGGATAACCCTAATAGTTAATAAATTGATTTAGTTTCTTAGAAACTGATTTAGTTAATAGAATCAACTGTGATTGTTGCCTTCAGCTTTGCTACAATGCTATTTTATATCTTTATTGTCAGTTTTCTCATTTAATACTACTGGACTTCACCCACTCTTAGAAAAGAGAATACCACATGTCAAAGGAAAACACCAATTGGGGACTTTCATTCAATAGACAGCGCTATGTCTACTAAAAGCTCTATATAGGGAGTATAAATGTGCTGCTAGTATGAAGATTATTATTAGCTTGTATTTAGATCTAAGTTATAAAGGAACTGTCCAAGTTCACACACCTGGAAATAACAACTAGGAATAAAAGTTATCAATTTTCTTGTTTAAATTTCTATTTACTTTCAAATGACAAGAGGTAGCCATATTTAATGCCACTTTCCAGAATGTCATAAGTTAAAAACTAATGAATAAATAATAAATTTTCTAGAGCAAACACCCAGAGGCTGAGCCTCACCTGCATGTGAGTGGGATATGAGCTACCAGGAGCCTGAGCAGAAGGTGTAGGTGGCGAAGCAGCAGCAGCAGGGGTTGGTGCTGGGGCTGCTTGTGGGGTAGGTGCTGCTGAGGAATCCAATGTGTAATTTTTAAAGGCCTCAATATCCTCAGGTCTAAGGAAGAGAAAAAATGCATAAGTACAAGGGGGTTTATAAAGCAGATTTAGCCCCTACAGAAGTAGTCTTAGGAGCCTTTAACTCCTAATTTCTCAATTCTGGAGTTTTTCAAATTTTTCAAAATCACCTAAGTTCCAAAAATTAACAGGGTACTACTCACTTTTCAACTGTGATACAGATGACTGATCCAACCGGAACATCCCTGGTACCTTCAGCAACGAGTATCTTTGCCATGTAACACTCTTCCATGCTCTCAAATCCAACGGTGGCTTTATCCGTTTCAACCTTTTAACACAAAAGTAGGCGCTTAGCCTTGCGCTCCCAGTATGAAGATTATTATTAGCTTGTGTTTAGAATCATAGTTTCGTGAAGATAAAGCCTCTATCACAGATATGAAAGAAAGAAATTATTTTTTTAAATCTTATCTAAAAATCAGTTTGGCTAGCTGCTGACAGCTTACCTAACCAATCTTCTTTAACATCAAGTTGTAAAAAACATCTAAGTTTCTTACTCAAAAGGAATAACTACCCACTCAGAAAGTTAATGCTCAGGCGGTGTAAATAATAAACCAGTCCCTTCTAACTCATTTGCATATTTTAAAACAACTTACCTCCGCAATTAGTTCACCCTCATTGATTTTGTCCCCCTCCTTTTTTTCCCAACGGGCTATGGTGCCTGCCTGCATTGTGGGGGAAAGAGAGGGCAATGGAACCTGGAGGAGAAAAAGAAGAAACGCGAAATTTTAAAAGGGCTACTTACCTCTCAGTCTGGTTTAATGTTTCATTCAATTCAATTTAATTTAATGCAAAGAGTTTGAGCTCCATAACACGCTGGGCCCTGGGGATATAAAAGGAGTTCCAGCCACCAGCTCTCCAGTGACAGGCTTCCCGCTCCACAGTCCTGTGGGTCTGACAGAGCGCGTACCTTAGCAGATATCCACAGACAGCCCCAGGTTTGGAGTTCTTTTTTCAAAGGAATTGATCAAGAGAGGGAACTCAAGAGCTATAGCAAAGTTGGGTATCGGAAAAGGGACAATGCATATACTGGGAGGGGGTTGGAGGATTACTGAGGCCTCTGGGGGAAGATCCGAGGCCAAGAAGTCGGCCCTGAAGGACAACGGGGTCCCGCGAAGGACAGGTCTGGGTCTCACCTTCTGATGAGGGGGAAGACTGTAACAGCGACGGCCAGGAGATCGCAAAAGCTGCTGCAGGAAGCGAGTCCGCTGTATGGCCCACGAGCTGGAGCGCCAGCCGCAGAGTGCCCGGACTCTGCCATACCCTGTGGTAGAGCTGTTGCAACGAGCCGGAGCTGGACCAACCCGCGGGGTCACGCACGGTGCTCCGGGTTCCTCCCGTACCGCCGTCCACCGAGGCCTGAATCCTGACGTGGGGGCCGCATTCTGGGCCCGTCGCGCACAGACGCGCCACATAGTGCCAACGACCCCCACACCCCAAAACCAACGCCTTCTCCGAAGTGACCTCTCCAAGAGCAGTGCGGCGTTGCCGTCAGCCACGCCGCGCAGCCGCACGTTGTCGTAAAACCGGCTCCAAAGATTTACCCCACCCCCGGCCCGGACCAGAAACGTTTGGAACACAGGCTCTTCTATTGAGTCGAGGGGAAAGGGTGGCCCAAAACGGGTAGGGGCGGCTACTTTGGAGCCACGAGGGTAGGGGCATTTCAGCAGGCGCACGTTTGGGAGAACTAAGACGCTGAGCGGAGGAGAAGGTGGTAGGGTCCTAAGAGAGGCATCTAAACTTAGGACCGGGCCCTACAGAGGTGAAGGGCACGGCAAAAGGGCGGGGCCTAAAAAGGCGGTGCGAGTCAGGCTAACCCGCGTAGGGGTCTGAGACGGTGAGCGTGAGGGGCGTGGCCAAGTTTTAAAAAACTGGGAAGGGAGCCTGAGGACCCGCTGAGCCTTAGACTAAGGGGCGGGGTTTGGAGCGCTCCTCTCGCGAAGCGAGCGAGGAACCGCCCGAGGTGGTGGGTGTAGGTGTTCTCTGGTGGTGTGCTCCTGCTGGCTCAACGGTGGGGCCCCGCTCCGCACAGGCTATATTGGGTTACAAAGATGTAATTTCAGGTTTGCTGCCCAACCAGAAACCAGAGTGAATAGGTTTTTCCAGCCAAATGGTGTGAAGGCAGCTAAGTATATTCCAACATTCAGGTGTAGTGTAAGCAGGGTTTGAACAATTCCCTGTATGAAGATGCAGGTTTACAAAACAGATTTGCACTTCTAAATTTGCCATAAAATCCCTTTAAATCGCAAAAAGCTTTGTTATGCTTGAACTATATCATACTAAAACTAAACTAAAAGCCCATGGAGCAGGAACCATGTCTATATTGTTCTTTGATGTCTCCCCAAGGTTTAGTATCTGGGCAATAGTGGAGGCTGAATGCATGCATGTCTTTGGAATTAACGAACAAAATGTTACCTACATTTGTTAGATACACTTTACTGTAGGAATATCGTCCTGTAATTAGAAAATACCTCATTTCTGAGTTGAGAATGATATTGGATTAGCAGGAAGCAAGTGCTGTATTAATATCTCTAAGTCCCCAGTGTACAGTTGGTCAGAGAAGGCCAAGAACACAAGAAATAGGAAAATGCAACATTTGAAAACGTGAAACTTCCTAGTAATTAAACGTTTGGAAATTAAAACAGCCAGGAGGTACTGTTTCACACCTACTTAAATTAGAAACTTTAAAAAGTCTAAAAACCCAGTATTAATGAGATTACAGAGAAAGATGCACTCGTTGAGGGCACTAAATATTGGTTGTCTTTTACAGATGGCAATATAGTAAGAAATAGCAATAATGAGAAAATAATGTTCACATTTCCCCCCCAAAATCCTATCCTAGTATCCTTGAAGCATTCAAAACAAGATAAAAAAAAAAATGTTTTAGTATCTTTATAACAGTGAAAGAAATGGAAAAATATAACTATCCAAAAATGAGGACAAGATTAAGCAGGCACAGCTGCCTAACAATAATATGCAGGCAATACAATTGAATATAAAATTTCCAAGTTAAATGGAAAAGCACATTTGAAATAATATTGAGTAGAGCAATTATTGTTAAATTATGTAAAACTGCTTACAAATAACAATTGGAAGAATCAATGGAAAAATAATTGTGATTAATGAAAGGGCTATACTATAACTTTATAAATTACTATTAAAATGTAACAATTTTGAATTGGCCAAAATAAATTAATACTTCCACTGCATTTGAATTTAACAAATGGACCTAAGTTAGCCTTTGTAGGAGATAATCTTCAGTTTTCTGTTCACTTACTTAGGTAGACCTACTTAAACCTTGTTTTCTGTTTTTCTGTACATAGCAAGTTTGCATTTTGAATATGCTTTTGACAGGTGCAGTTGAATCATAGGAGGGTATACGTCAAACAATCCGGGGTGGGGGGTAAGTTGACCCCAGAGGTAGGCTAGGAATTCTTAGGTTTGTCAAATCAGTTCTGAGAAAATAGGCCTCAATATCTCTAAACAGATTGGATGAAGGAATTTAAGGAAAAGGAAGGTTCAAAACTCTAAGGTTTACTCTCTTGAGTTCTTATTTGTTTTATATGTAATTTATTTGCACGTTTATATGTAATTTCAAAAGAAATGCCAAATCAATGAATTCTCTTTGATAATAATAACCTATGTTGTGCTTACATTAGAAATACCAACAGTAAAATATCTGTAGCAATAAAGTAGTCCTTATCTCCACTCCCCAAGTAATGAGTAAACATGCTACCAGGGAGATCGCTTGAGGAAATTTACTTTCACTAAATGTAAATTGCTTTATTGATTAATTTCAGTTGATAAATGCAAGTGAAAATGATTAATAGTATTTAGTTTGCAAACTCCATTTTATTCAAATTTTTTTTAATTAGTTCACAAATCTGGTATATACAGGCAATTAAAACTGGTTATTACTTTGATAATCAGAAGCCTCTGGTATAACACAGTCTTCATGAAAACATTGTAAAACGGAGAATACACAGTAATAATCTCTTTGAAAGCAATTGTTGCAAACATCCATGTTTCTAAGAAAATATAACTTTACATATATATTTTAAGCAAGCTATACCTCTTACATAAATTCAGACAATAGAAGGAGTGTGCAATCGTAACACTTACTTTATGGAAAACAATGAAAACTATTATAATTATGACCTAAATGCTTTTAAGTAATCAGAGTCCTCTTGGATTGGAAATAGAGCATAAAGATATTTTCCCTAATTTACAACCATCCTGGGTCAAAAATGAGCTGAAAAGTTGGTCAGTAAGTAGGATTGCCATTTTCAAGTAAGTTGAACCTAAATTCTTTAGGTATAAATTGTAAAGTGTTCCAATTCCAGCTAATTTAGGGAACTGAGTGAAAACAGTCTTTTTTAAATGAAGACTTTTTAAGGAATTGAACTTTCTACTAAACTAGTTTTTACAAGAGGGTCTTTTTTAAAAATCTAACAGGGTTTTACAGATTAATTTAGAACTCTAAACATTCTAGTTCCTTAGTATTCTCAAAGAAATGGACCGTTAGCAGTAACAGGGTGGACTATCCACACAAATGCCTCTAGGGGACAATCTCCGAATAAGTCAAGAGGCATCCTAGAGTGCAGCCACAGTTTATCGAAGAGGAGACTGTCCAAGCTAGAATGAATCAATGCACACTCCTCCTCAGAAGGTTCCTCTGTCTTTAGAAACTGGAATGAGGATTAGCAACACATTTTACACAAGAATTACTGGAGTGACATCCTGTAATCGTGTTTAGTTATCACCTGTGGCATATGGAATTAATGAGTTAAAGGGGGAAAATTATCTCATTTTCTCCCCTGAACTCAACTTCAGCTTTCTATGGAGGCATTAAGGCCATGCAGCTCCTTTTCCAAAGGACATAGAGATAAAAGACAAATAAGGTAGAGGACTTTCTCTGATTTAATTTTCTCTGAAAAGGTAAATTCTACATAATGGTAAGAACGTTTACTGAAAGAGAACTGACAAGTAGAAACTGAATTAAGATACAGACATTCAAGATAAATTGTAATGGAAATACTATAACGAATTTTGGCCTGTTAACCCTCATGCTGTCTTATAGTAAAACACTAAAATTCATGCAACAGAGAACGTGGACTTTTTCTCCAGACTTCCTGGGAAAAAGAAACTGAGAATATACTGTTTTCTTCTGTTTGCTTTCATAATGAATTATTCTTGCTGTAGAATGACTTTCCCAAACTTTCGCAGTCATTTCTTACGAGAAATCATTTTTCAATAGGAGACCAGGTAAACTTAAATGAAAGACATCAGGTGTCTTTTGAGCTCCTTCTGCCTGCTTAGAGGAGCAATCAAATAGATTATGTAAAATTACCTCCACAACTAAAATGGCAGGTAGAATTGGAACAGGAGTTAGTTATCATTAGTATGCTTGTAATAAAATAAAGCTTATTCTGAAACCACAAGGGCTGATAAGAAGAAAATAGCCTGTATAAAAGCTACTGGGTTCTCTAGAAAATGGATACAGTATACAGAATGTGAGAATATACAGAACTCACACTCAAGTTATAAAAATAGACATGGTTCTCAGACAAAAAAGCTAATGAGTACAAAAGAATTCTCCAAACATGAACAATTTTAAAAAGACACAGTTATATAAAACAACAAAATGTCATCTCAGAGCTCGAACGAGTAGTCTGTTGAAATGGCTGAAAAGGGAAGATGAGCTAGAGACAGGTCAGGAACCCAGAACTGATCCGTCCTCCTCTTCTGGTTGGCAGTGTACATTGTTGGTCACAGGCAGGCAGACTGCTTTTGGGGGGCAAAACCTCTCTCTCTCTCTCTCTTTCTCTGTATGTAAAATGGCCAATTGGTTGATCATGTTTGGTGAATGAATGAGAAAACCCAAGTTATTAAGTAATCTCTAGAAATCTAACTATTTTCTTTTAGTTTCTACAGTTGACAGTGTGGCACAAGAGGAAGGATTCTAGGTTTTTTCACCCAGAATCAACCTTGCCATTTATAACTCATGCTCCATGCCCCATGGTTTCTTTTGTGCCCTAAAGGATCAGCCTAGACTAAATATATAATAGAAATTAACTCTGGCCTTTAAACGAAGAGAGGCAGACGACTAACTCATGCTTAGTACTTCATAAATCACAAATACTGAAATTAATGCTCTGTCTCCTTTTGACTGCCAAGGAGATGCCATGAGCCAAAGAAAGTCATGAGAGAAAGAAAGTCTAGAAGATATGGGTAGCAGCACCTTTCCATACCCGCCTGGATTTTTAAGGAGATTTTCACTCCTTCTTCCTTTCAAACATAAAGTTCATCAGTTGGAAGGAAAAAAAATAATGGCTCTAAAGTTGAAGAGTCCCCAGAAAGAACTAGCCGTACATAAAATATGCCCTCTGTGGGCTAAAGGACAAGTTGCAGAACCAGTTAAGACACAAGAGGCGGCCCAATGTCTTACTTAATTATGGTTTTAGCATAGCATAGCACAATACGGGCAGCCCTTTTTCCATCCAATGAACAATTCAGCACCATCCATGTCCAGTCCAAAAGATTCCTGAAGAGTGGCTTTCATCTTTGGTACCACCCCATGAGTTATTCTTGGTTTCTCATAGCTGCAAAGAAGCAAAAAAGCTGGTACCTTTGCTTTGTCTGTGAGTACAAATGCTGGGACTCTGATTGCTGCAACCATTGAGGCCAATTAAAATAATACTGTAACACACAGGAGTGATGCATCCAATCCCCAGGTCCAAATAATAGCAGCCATGCCCCTACAAGAGCAAGATCATCCATTCCTATTGGTTAAGGCCTTCGGTTTGTTGTCCTCAGAGTAGAATAAAACACTGCGTTCCCATGGACAAGGAACTCCAGATGAACCCATGGTCAACATTTGGACAGGGATTTTAGTACCACGTATGCCAGGCACCGAAACAGGACTGGCCTGTGGCTGTCACAGTTGGAGAAGCTTCTGTTTTGGCAGCACAAACTAGAAACTTCTTAGTGTATTCTAGTTTTAGTCCTCTTTCCTGAGTGAAGCTGCCAGGGAGTGCCAAGTTATACAAGCCCCAATCTAATATTCAGCATTAATTCTCTCCATGGTCTTCTTCCACCCAGGCTACAATCTTCCCTTCCCATCCAGGGATGGCATCATCATCGTGGAAAACCTAGAGAAAGAAAAAAAGCCACAATGAAAAAATAACAGTAAGATAGAGTCTCATTAAACAACTGCTGCTAATAAAAATAAGACCTCAAACTAAAGCATAAGAAAGTGTAGAGGAAAGCTTTGAGTTAGAGTCTATGTCCCTTTGGTTTCTGTCCCTAAAGTTATAAGCCATAAAATAATAATAATAATAATAAATATTCTTAGTTCCACATCTATAAAATGGTAAAAGCATCCCTACCAGTCTTTGCTCATAGAAATTTATATGAATTAATAAATTACTAACCATAGAGCACTGTGGGCTTCTCAGGAAAAAGCAGTAATTTAAGCATTAAAAAAATGAGAAAGGGGAAAATTTTTGTCCCGGGCTTTATAAAGAAAGGGTTCAAAAGACCAGTCTTAACATGTTTGCATTCAGTTCTCTTCATTCATTCATTTACTAAGCCACTAATAGCACAGGGTTATTAAAAGTTTCAGTGAGGAAATTTTTACAAAATAAAAGACTGGCTTTCCCAACTCTTTTCCTTCTATAACCACAATGAGGGCACTTGCAATACACTGTAACCTGATGAGTCAGGAAAAGAGCAATTTCTTAATCCTCAGGTGCCCGGACACCCGGAATCCAATTTGCAACTCCCTTGTAGTTTTTACTGGTGACACAGAAAGCCCCAGGCTGAGTCCAGAGTCCAGAGATAACATTATCTTCAAACAGATCAGACCCCAGGAAACTATGTCAGGATGTCAGCCCTCAAACCTGCTGACTGACTCCCCCTTCCCAATGTAAGAAAAAGCCAACCTAAAGTTAGGTGCAGTTGTCCACTGGAGATTCTGCCCCCAGCAGCCTCTCTGCCAGCACCTTTCTTCGTAGATAAATTTTCTAACTCCTATTCCTTGTGAGTCTGTGAATGCTTTCATCTTCTGCAAATGACCAGGGGTTAATTCTACACCAGAACATAACCCAGAACTCTCTTCCAAAAAAAAGAGCCAATTTTTGACAAATGGATTATAAAGAGAAGCGCAGGCTAAGAAAATAGCTAAGGAGTTAAGAAGAAGCACAGATGACTTTCCAGAAGTTCAGCATTTTTGTTATCCGAGAAACTACCACCACAATATACAGTTCCATATATTCGTACCTGTTTGTTTATTTTGCTCTACATAGGAAGCAGAAAGTTTTCTAAGATTTGTCTACGGATAGAAAAGTGACCCCAAAACCAAGCTTCGTTCAAGCTTTGGTCCTTTATTTTTCCTAAGAAAACTTTTTCCTTTTGAAACAAAAAATTCTATCCAAGTTTGGTCAAAATGATAAAGTCCTTGTCTAAAGAAGCTATCAACTTCTTGGGCCATGCCCTGACCTTCTCAGTTCACAGTAATCTGACTGGTCTGAGGCTCTGGGAAATTCCTCTGACCTGGTTAGGGAACTCAGGTACTTCTGGGTACCAGTCCGTGAGTAGGGGGCTTTGGGATTCAGGAGCAACCAATAATACCACCCAGACTCCCCAGGGATTCTGTACCTCCTCTTTGACAGTGCCAAACTCCGGATCCAGTGCTTTGAAGTGATAGCGGTGATTACCTTCCCGGTCAATAGCTGCTTTAAAATCCTTAAGTGTCACCTCCCCCAACCTGCAACAAAATAGACTGTTTATCAATAGGCTGGAAATATAAGGTGTTGGCTTTAAACCCAGGTCCTTGCCAAAGTCTCTTGAGGCAGAAATAGCATGGCCTTGTTAGGTCACTGTCCCTGATCACTCAGATGATTCTAAAACAGCAGAGGTGAGGGAACCAGTCACCATTAGGGATTGAAAATGACATTGCATATGGGGTGATCTGAGGATTTAAAATAGATTTATTGCTTCAGCAGCAGCCTTATCACTTTTCTCTGTTTTTCTCTGGAAATAAGATATAAGGCCTCTGAAATCTAATTTGTTGAACTATCAATATGTCATGTCTAAGTTCTCTTGATTTCCTTTTTTGCAACAATATTCCACTCTCTAGACTGGTTGAATTAAATCAAGATGTATCACCATCTTTATCCTTCTAGCTTTAGAAAGCTCACCTCTAACCCAGACCAAGTGAGCAGACTGCCTAGGAAAGGGAAATCCTATCACCTTTCTCAGTACTTGGTTCCGCGGTTTAAAAATCTTTATTTTAAAGCCATTTACCTTAGAATGGAGTATATTAGCTGAGGGTTTGAACGTGTTTAAACATGAATTCAATAGATTAGTTCCAGTCACCGAATAATAACAAAGATCAATCAGCAATCGCCCCGGAGTGCTACACTGCAATCCAAGGCCGATCAGCAAGAGCTCTTTTGAGCACTTAAAAAAACTGTTTTTCCTGACTTGGAGCATATTTGCTTAGCAGGTTGGAAGGATTATTATTGTGTCTGTGCCTAGCAACAAATCTTGACTTGTCCCTTGTAATGCCGCTGGTAAAGCTAGATCTAGAATCTCTATCTCCTCTGCTCTTCTCACTAGACCATACTTCTCAACTACTTCTCAGCTGGTTCGATAGGCAGTAACTAATGATTCTGCCTTCCTGTCCTTTTTTAAAAGAGAAATAATGATCCTAGAATCTCACCTCTTTGGTATATTGACCATGAAGGGCGTAAGTGACCGGTCAGTAAAATAGAGCACTTTAGTGCAGGCGCTGCTGACAGTTGGAGAGCTCTGTGAATGAGGCAACTCTGCAATCAGAGAGAGACTTTGTGTTCAGAACATTCAACTCTCTCCCAACCACCCCTCATTTCCAATTATTCAAAATGTCCCAGGAGAAGGAAGTTGCCTGAGGTCACAGTACAGTACATCCTTATCCAACACAATGTCCACAGGGCATAACACACAGGAAGTCACCACTGGGGTCACAAAGACAAGAGGTGCTTTGGACATGGACACCATCATAAGGACCATCATTTCTTACCCATTTCAGGTATTTCTAGCAGGGAAATAGCAACTGTTCTGACAGGCATTATTGCTAAGAATCAAACGATTTCAGCTATGGCAGAATGAACACACAGCAAGAGCTGCAGACATTGCCAACGTTTAGATTTTGGAGGTCAGTGGTAGAGAATGCTCATGCAATTCATTAAAAGAGAAATGAACAGGAACAAGAACGATGAGTGAAACAACCTTAGAAACTCCAGATTCTAAGGGGGCCTCATGCTTCCAGTCTAAAAGGTGTAAAACATTCCTTATCCCTTAGCTACAAAGGATCAGTATGTGTTGGTTCCATGGTTTTTAACTCAGGTCTCTTGATCCACATCTTGTCTCTACCCTTTGTATAGGTACGTATGGAAAAATTTTATTAATGAGTACTTATGATTATGACTTTAAGAGACCAGGAGAAAAGACCAATCAGAAACGTTTATCATAAGGACCAAAAAATAATAATTAAACTTCCATTAAAATCTCTCCTGAAATTCCATCTACACATATTTTCTTAACTAATTCCAGGCACTGATCCCAATCAAACTGGCAGCCACAGGAGAGCATTTCTAGGAAGGGGTTTAAAATAGGGCGAGTGTGAGGGATGAATTAATACCAGAGAAAAAAGACAAGGGGATATTCTCCCTTTGTAAAGGAATCACAGTCGTTTTCAGAATTTCTCTTCAAAGAATGCCAATTATTGAAACCTACATGCCATGACGCTCCTTTGACTCCAGCACCTAGAACAATGCTTGACACATGGTAGCTGTTTAATAAAATAAAATATTCACTTTTATCATTACATTTTGATTGATTGATTAATTCAATAAACGATTATTGCACCCTTACCGTGTGCTAGATTTTGAGAGTATAAAAATCAACCACATGTGGTCTCTGATGTCAAAACAGTTTATAGTCAGTATGGATGACAGATATGATTACAAATAATTACAATACACTAAAATCAGATTTGTATAAAATGCACAAAAAGACTGAAGATGGAGAGGTTAATTCCACCTGGAAAAGATCAGCAAGACTCCACCGTTGGGGAATCCTTAAACAAAGCACTTAAAAAAATCATCAGATAGAGATGTTGGAAAGGGCATTCCAAGAGGGAAGGATACATGTAAAGGCATGAAATGTGATCATGCATTTATAAAACTGAAAGTTAACTTATAAGGCTGGAGCACAAAGAATACGTTAAGAAGTTGTGGAAGATAGGGATAATAAAGTAGGGAGGGAGGGGCCAGATCACAAAGGACTCTGCCAGGCTAAGACATTTAGATATTAGTCTTCAGTGTTGGGGAGATACTTAAAAGGGACTAATATGATCAGGCTGGCATTTTAGAAAGGACAACCTAGCAGCAAAATATGGGTTGAATGGGAGGAACTCCAGAAACCAGTAATCCCATTAAGAGGCAATTAGAACCATTTGAAAGATGAGGTAGGGCAAAATGTAGTTCTAGAACCATAGAAGGGATGGATTTGAGAGAACTTTATAAGGTAAAAGTCTTGGTACTTGGGACAAAATTGAACATCAGGGAAAAAGGAAAAAAACAAAAATGAGAGTTATAATCTGGGAAAAAAGATGCATGGTAGTATGATTAACCAAGATGGGGAACAGAAATGAGCTGTTATTCATTTAAAATGTCTTTTGGTTGTCTATTATGTAAGTACTAGAGTTGCAAAGATAAATTAGATCCAATCCTCACCCTTAAGAAGCTCAAAGTCTAGTGGGGGGTAGGGGTGTGTGTGAAAGAGCAAAACAGTTACAATAAAATATAAAAATAATATTGCTATACATTGAATTCTGTCCTTCTAAAATTCATGTATTGAAGCCCTAAACCCCCATGTGACTGTAATATAGATAGGGCCTTTAAGGAAGGATTAAAGTTCAATGAGATTATAAGAGTGGAGCGAGCCCTGATCCCACAGAACTGGTGCCTTTATAAGAAGAGGAATAGACATCAGAGCTCTCCACCATGTGAGGACACAGCAAGAAGGCGGCCATTTGCAAGCCAGGAAGAGAGCTCTCCCTTACCAGAACCTGACCATGCTGGCGTCCTGATCTTGGGACTTAGTCTCCAGAACTGTGAGAAAGTCCTGTTGTTTAAGTCACTCAGTCTATGTTATTTTGTTATGGTGGCCCCAGCTGACTAATACAAATGTTATGTATATATTTTGAATAAATTTCAAGGAATGAATAATTATGATGTCAAATGCCACAAAGAGGTCTAGTAGATAAAGATAGGTTTGGTCATCGGTGAGAGTCATTAGTGAGAGTCGGTCATCGGTCATCGGTCATTAGTGAGAGTAGTTTCAATTGACTAGTAAAGAAAACTGAGTTGGGTTACACAAAAATTTCTAGTGAAAAAGGAAAAGAGAGTAATGAGGGAGAACGAGTCTTATGCAACACTAAATCATGATAAAATGATAATTGTTACTTCAGTGTGGCATTACTAGAAAAATCATGTACAAAACACTCAGAGAATGACTGACAAACATCTTTGTGTATGAAAATTTAATACATGACTTGAAAAGGCATCACAAATCAGTTTTAGCTTTTAAGTTTGGGTTTATGATTTGGAGTTAATTTTTGTATATGGTATGCAGTATGGGTCAAGGCTCGTTTTTACATGAATTTTTCCAGGACTATTTGTTGAAAAGCCTATCCTTTTGCCATTTTTTTTCTGGTTGGATGACCCAAACCTTCATTCTTTTTGCCATTAAAGAGCCTTTGTAGAAAATCAACTGGCCAAATACATGTGAGTCTATTTATGAATTCTCTTTTTTGTTCCATTAATCTATGTGTCTATCCATTCACCTATACTGCAGTAATTTTTAAGTTAGTTTTGAAATCATACAGAGTGGTTATCCAATACTTTGTTCATCTTTCTCAACTTTTTTTTTTTTTTTTGGTTATTCCTGTCCCTTTATTGTTCCATATAAATTTTAAAATCAACTTGTTTATATCTACAAAAACTCTGGTAGGATTTTTATTGGAACTGCATTGAAGCTATATCACTTGGGGAGAATGGACTGTCTTAACAATGTTGAGTACTCCAATCGGTAAACATGGTCTATCTTCCCATTTCTTTAGATCTTCTTTGATTTATTTCATCTGTTTTAAAGTTTCCAACATAGAAACGTTGCACATATTTTGTAAAGTTTATACCTACATATTTAACATTTTTCGGTCCTACTATAAATGGTATTTAAATTTTTTTTTCTATTTCCAAATATTCATTGCTACTATATAAAAGCACAATTGACTTTTTGTATAATGACTTTGTATCCTGTGACCTTGCTAAACTCACTTCTTATAGTAGCTTTATTATAGATTATTTGGGATTTGCCTCATAGACAACTATGTCATCTACAAATAGAGGCAGTTTTCTGTCTTCTTTTCTAATCTCTATGCCTTTTCTTTCTTTTTTCTGCATCTATGTTCATTAGAGATACTGGTTTTGGAATCAGGGTAAAATAAAATGTGTTAGGAAATGTTCCTTCCTATTCTATTTTCTGCAAGAGTTTGTGAAGAATTGGTATTATTTTTTCCTTAAGTGAACCCATCTGATCCTGGAGTTTTCTTTGATGGATGGAGCATTTTCAACTACAAACTCAATTTATTTAATAACTATAAACCTATTCAGCTTATCTATTCCTCTGAGTAAGTTTTGGTAGTTTGTGACTTCAAGGAATTTATCCATTTAATCAAAATTGTCAAATTTATGAGCATAAAGTTATTTGTTCCTTAATTATGCATTTAATGTCTACAGGATCTACAGTGGTGTCCTCTCTTTTTAATAATGGTAATTTGTGTCTTTTCTCTTTTTTCTTTGGCAGGCTGGTTTATCCATTTTACTATACTTTTCAAAGAACCAGTTTTTTGTTTGATTGATTTTATTCTAATTTCTGCTTTTAATATCGATTTCCATTCTTATATTTATTAGTTCCTTCCTTCTGCTTTCTGTGGGTTTAATTTGCTCTTCTTTTCAGATTTCTTAAGGTGAAAGTTTAGATCATTTAGAGGGTCATTGATTTGAGAACTTTCCTCTTTTCTAATGTATTTAATGCTATGAACTTCTCTCAAAACACTGCTTCGGCTGCATCCCATGAATTTTGATATTGTTTTCATTTTTTTATTCAAGGTATTTTTAAATTTCCTTTATGAATTTCTCTTTGACCCATAGGTTGTTTAGAAGTATGCAGTTCAATTCCAAATATTTGAGAATTTCCAGATATTTTTCTCTTATTGATCTCAAGTTAAATTCCATAATGGTCAGAGAACACTTTATATGATTTCAATTCTTTTAACTTTATTGAATTTTGTTTTATGGTCAAAATATGGGGCTATCTCAGTCACTGTTCCAAATGTACTTGAAAAGAATATGTACTCTACTATCATTGGGTGAAATGTTCTTTAAATGTCAATCAAAAGAGTTGATTGATAGTGTTTTTCAGGTTTTCTATATTCTTATTTGATATTCTCTTCACTAGTACTATTGATTACTGCAAAAAGAGTATTAACGTCTCCAACTGCAAAACCTTTCTATCAGTTTTTACTTCATGTATTTTGAAGCTATTATTAGGCATACACATTCAGGATTATTATGTCTTCTTGGTGAATTGACCTCTTTATCATTGTATTATATTTCTATACCTGTAAACATTCCTTGTTCTGCAGTATGCTTTATCTGGTATTAATAAAACCACACCTTTTCATTAGTGTTTCCGTGGTATCTTTTTCCAGCCTTTTACTTTCAACCTAGTACTTGTGTTATTATAGTTAAAGTGGGTTTCTTATAAACAACATATAGTTAAATCTTATTTTTTCATCCAATTTGAAAATCTCTAATCTTTTAATTGATATGTTTAGACCATTTATATTTAATGTACTTATTATATGTTTGACTCAACAACAAGAAGCCAACATTGATCTGACAAAAAGAACACTAAGTGGGGTAACTGAGTAAAAGTCCAACTTGTGGCTTGAGTAATGAATGGGAAGTAAGGATGAAAAAGAGCAAGTGTAGACTATTCTTTCAAGAAGTTTGATGTAGGAAAATAAGAGAAAAAAGTCAGTAGTGAGATGGCTAGTGAGTTACATTAATTTTTGTATCTTCCGATGAGAGATTTCAACTAACATGTGAATACATATATCAGATTAACACCCTAGTTTACAGGCTGCTGTGAATTTATTTGTAGTATTTTTTTTTAAAAAGATTTTATTGAAGAAGGGGAACAGGACTTTATTGGGGAACAGTGTGTACTTCCATGACTTTTTTTTTCCCAAGTCAAGTTGTTGTCCTTTCAGTCTTAGTTGTGGAGGGCCCAGCTCAGCTCCATGTCCAGTTGCCGTTGCTAGTTGCAGGGGGTGCAGCCCACCATTCCTTGTGGGAGTCGAACTGGCAACCTTGTGGTTGAGAGGATGCACTCCAACCAACTGAGCCATTTGGGAGCTCAGTGGCAGCTCAGCTCAAGGTGCCGTGTTCAATCTTAGTTGCAGGGGGCGCTGCCCACCATCCCTTGCAGGACTCGAGGAATTGAACTGGCAACCTTGTGGTTGAGAGCCCAGGCTCCAACCAACAACTGAGCCATCCGAGAGGCAGCTCAGCTCAAGGTGCCGTGTTCAAGCTTAGTTGCAGGGGGCAGAGCCCACCATCCCTTGAGGGACTTGACGAATTGAACTGGCAACCTTGTGGTTGAGAGCCCACTGGCCCATGTGGGAATCAAACCGCAGCCTTCGGAGTTAGGAGCATGGAGCTCTAACCGCCTGAGCCACCGGGCCGGCCCTTTTTGTAGTATTTTGATTAAGTGCTTCATATATACAAAAGGATTTTTCCAGGGAGGAAAAATTTTTGAAAAATAATTTCTAAATATTTAGACTTCTCTACATTGGCAGTTTATACTAACCTAAATAAAGTATTGGAGAGGATAACAATAAAATAAAAAGCCTCTCAAGAAAACATGAGTGACTGTTCCAAAGCAATGCTGGAAAAAGGAACTGAAACTAATTTTCGTACTAACAACCTTTGTTTCATTCCCAGTGTAATCCCTTATTCAAGAAGAAAATATATCTGGAAGCTTGAGAATGCTATTTTACTTACTTGATAAAAAAATTCTACTTTTCATATTTGTGTAAACATTTTAAGTGTTTTACTTTAGGTTTTGTTTTTAATGTGTTTTTTTAAATTGTATATGTAACATACAAAATTGGTTACAGTTAGCTTTTTACTATTTGTTTTTTGTAAATTATTTAGATATTTTTAGATTAAACATGGGTAAACGATAAAAGATAAGAAAATGTGAAAATTGTTAAACCAAAAGGTAAGATACAAAGTAAAATAGGAATTACCAAGCAGGGTAGATTTCCAACATGTTGGAAAGAATATGGAAAAAAATGTAGCGTGGGCACAGAGCTGATTAAAACATACTTCCTAGCCATGGCCACTAGATAGCGCAACTATTTTGCAGGGCTTAAACTGAAAGCACTCAAAGTTTTAAGGAAAATCCCCAAAGAAACAGCTTTTGCCTCTAGGAAGAACTGGAAATTTTCTGTGCTATTTGGGACTGTAGGATGATTTGTGTGTGTGCTTGTTGTTTTATATTTTGCTTTGTTCAGTGTAAATATTTTGAGCATAGATTTTCCAAAGATATTTTAGCCTCTTTAAGTCATCAGCATCTTGCAGGTGGCTAAGTGGTACTTGGGGTGATGGAGGTGATGATGATGGTATGTGTCTTCACAGTCCTAGAAATAACTTGATTCTATTATTGCTACAGAAACAACATATTATAAAAGTGAGATACTACAAGAAAAATTCTATCCCCTAAATATTAGTAGCATGAAAAATACTAAACTTCTTATCTAATATAATGAGTACTTACTTGAATTAAGGGGCCAGGACTCCCAGTATTCACTACCTGCTTGAGTTCTGGGTGACTTGCCCCGAACCTGGGGAGCCACACAAAAATCACAAGAATTATGATAAATGAGAGAACTTAACCAAGAAATTAAATCATAAAAGTGTACCTAAAATATACTCATGTCTACCACAGTATATAAAATTGGACATACTTATCCTAACAATAATAATGCACATTTATAAAAGGCATTCTGGTTTCCTATGCATTTTCCCATGTTTCCTCATCCAATGCCAAGCTCATTCACCGGGGGAGGGGAAGGGGAATGAGCAGTAAAGAGAGACCTAGGGGGTCAAGAACAACAGTTCCTTAGACAGTAATACAGTTTCTAGGAGCAAGAGTTATCATGAACTCCTTCCCTGGATTGTCACACCATGATGAAGAGTTAGTTCTGCCGGGAGGAAAACCAAAGAGAAAAGCAACATTTACCTTCAGCAGGGTCTCAACTTTTAGCACTGCATTCATCTACATTAAAATGGATTAAACCAAGCTTTTTGGGAAGCTTGCCTAGGAGAAACACCCTAGAAAGAGGATTACCCTCTGTTCTTGTTTCTTCTGTGTCTCCATGACATGCAGGCGCTCCATGAGGCTGGAGATGCCCTGCTCCAAGCTGTCGATGGTGTGGTGCTGAGGGTCGTGGCCACTGAAGCTGTTGCGCAGGCTGCGGAGGGCATCGCGAACAAGCTGCAGGTCGCTGGTCTGTGGGCAAAGTGAGGTGCTGTTGGCATGGTGCCGTGCCATGTTATGAACCACATCCCAACCCCTGGGCTTAGGAAGACACAGGGGAGAGGTTTCCAAGAGAGATCTTTTATTTTTGAGAGAGGAGATGTGGAGTGTAGGAAACTTTCCTCCACAGAAGCGGGCCTACTGTTTGCCTACTAATTATTAATTTTGGATAACAAGTGCCTTACATCTTTCCACACCCACTAGGTGCAAGAATTAGGGCACTGGGATATAAAAGCTCTAGTCCACTGGCGATGGCTAAGGTACTCTTCTGCTTTTAGCTGGAGGTGGCAGGTGGTACTGAGTCCTGAGAACCTACCCCTCTGTGAGTGACTGAAACAGCTCCTTTTCCTGCCACTGGAGGGAGAAAACCATTGCTTTGAGAGTCGTGACTGTTGTAGATGGTCATCTGTGGCAGCAAGAAGAAATGATGCTTGTTATGAGAGAATTCCAAACCAAGTTGTCCTGTCTTATTTTCCTTTTTTACATTTACCACGCCCTGACATAGTATAAAATTATGTATTTGTTTCGTGTCTCTCTATATTAGAATGTAAGCCTCGTGAGCGCAGAGATTTTATCCCTTTTGTTCACTACTGTACTCCCAGTACTTGACACTTGGTAGGCATTGTGGAATGTAGAATGAAGAAAATGGAAACCTCAGCTTGGAGGCCCCATCCCCACCCAGCCTCTGCCTGGCCACCGGAGGGTCTGAGAATGTTG
This sequence comes from Rhinolophus ferrumequinum, assembly GCF_004115265.2. Lineage (NCBI taxonomy): Eukaryota > Metazoa > Chordata > Mammalia > Chiroptera > Rhinolophidae > Rhinolophus > Rhinolophus ferrumequinum. The sequence continues at coordinate 80,363,831 of NC_046294.1, read as the reverse complement.
CTCCAGCACTTCCTGTCTTTGCTTCAGTAATTAAAAATTAAGAAAAATGACTAACATTTCTTGAGCTTCATTCTGTGCCGGGTGGATCTACCAGGACTGTGTTTAATTATTTACCTGGATTATCTTAGGTGTTCTTCCTAATGACAGAGAGGGTCACTATTACTTCCAATTTCCAGATGAGCCTCATTTCTAAAGCTCCGAAACTCAGTAAATTAAGGTCACACAACGGTCAAAAGTGGTAAAGCTGGAACCTGAACCATTTTCTTATCCTGGAATCTGCATTCATAACCCCCTCATCAAATAGCCTCCTAATAAACCAACCTGTGGCCTTGGTTCAGCCCTGAGTCAGAAACAGAATCTCCCTCTTTGCCCTTGTAAGTGTGGGAGGGAGACCCCGAACTGTTACCTCATCTGCCTCTCTTTTCACACAGTGAGTCAAAAGGACATCTTTGTGTTCTAGCTCCTGCTCCAGATCCACCTGCAAATCAGAGACTAAATCAGACAAGGATTTCTTCGGGTAGCCAGTTAGCTCAGTTGGTTAGAGTGTGGTGCTGATAACACCAAGGTTGCTAGTTCGATCCCCACATGGGCTACTGTGAGGGGCACCCTCCTTAAAAAAAAAAAAAAAAAAAAAAGATAAAGAAAGGAGAAAAAGATTTCTTCAGATTGGAGGGGCAGGAAAGTCAGTGGTTAAAATGTTCCCACCTGCTGGTAACTGGCCTCAGAGAGTTTCCGGAGTGCTTCTTCCATCTTGGCCTGGTGCTGCTGAAGGAGGCGATCCTTCTGCCCCAGCTCTTTCTGCAACAGAAAGAGAGTTTCCAGATGTATGGCAAATCCAAGGACATTGAACAGTTCACCCTTTGTGATGCAGTTTCCACCTGAGGGAAAGTAGAGCCTCGGGGAAACGGTCCTTTCTTCAAGCTACACCCAGAAGACATCACACACCATGGCAGTCTTGCCCAGTGCAAAAGATTCTTGGGAGGGCAAAGGATTCTTGGGAGGGTAAGGAGAAAGGGAATTACTGTTTGTAGGAGGACCACTACATGCAATCCATGCTAGTTAGAGATAAAGGTTAAGACTGAACCGAAGCTTCCAGGCTCTTAGTTCTGTGTTCCTTCTCCTAGCCATGTTCTCTACCTTCAGGGTTAGTGAATCAAGGGAACACAGAGAAGGATTTCCTTGCTGAAAGCAAATTTGAGAACAGAGTACTTAAGTGCTCTTTGAACAACAGCAACAATGGGCTGTTCATAAAAGGTTAGATGGAAATCATTTCCACACTGATGCTCATTCTTACTTTATATTCTCCCAAGAGCCGGTTTCTCTCATCTAGCTTCCTCTGCAGATCTACCTGCAAGAAGGATAAGAAAGAATTAACTAGCATGGAGGTATTGTCTGCTGACCCTAGTAGGAAATTGGCTATTTAGTAACCAGAATTCATGTTAGCAGTTACAGTATACAGCCCAGAGAGGGAACGGCTATGGTAAAAACACACAGCTGCTCTCCATGTCTTTAGTGCAATATTCAGCAGTGTCCTCAAAGCTGAAAGGTCGAGGCCAGTGTGGTGTGGGCTTTCATCTAGGAACAGAGATGAGTCTGACACAGAATAAAATAATTGCAGACACTGAAAGCAGATCTCCTGGAATTAAGATAAGAGATTAGGATGGCAGATTTAACAGGGTAGTATCCTATTTTGCTACTGGGACACAACGGGGTCAGAGTTCATTCATTTAACTCACATTCTGGTTGTGCAGCTCATCTTTGTCCATATTTGCCCTCAATAGTTCTTGTTTGAGCTGAAGAACAGATGTGTCCTGCTGAGTCAACCTCTGCTGCAAGGCATCCTGGGGAAAAAGTATACTAATTATTGAGGCTCCTATTAATCAATCAGCCAGTTATTACTAAAAGTTATTAAACCCCTCAATGCAAACTGGGAGACAAAAGGAGCTCAGGGTCTTGCCCAGGAGGTAAGCAGGGTTTTCTTGTCCCCTTCAAGGACACTAGTATATAAAGGGAAATCCTATCTACTGTTCTACCAAGTTGACTGAAATCTGATTTTTCCCCCACCTATTTCTCACCACTACCCTCTACCTTATTCCTGACAGAATAATATAGTAGAGCGAGACCTTTGGGATCAGACAGACTTAGATTCAAATTACAAGTCTACCATTTACTTTCATGACAATGCACTCTCCTTCCTCCCACCCTGGCTTTCTCATCTATATTTTGGGCATATAAATGCTCAATCTACCTCTCTGCTAACTCCCCATTTCCTAGGGGGCTGGGACCTATCTCTGCCTGACACCCTCTTCATATAGAATCCCTGAAATCACCCCCACTCTGCCTTCCAGAGCCCTGCTTCTGCCCTTCTGCCACTGGCTTCCATGCCTTGTCTGGTCCAGGACTGGGATTATATTTCCATGCTCAAAACTCTTCTTGGACTGATGGTTCCTCTTCTCAATATCCTCGAATCTTACCAACTTTAGGCCATCTTTCCCTCAGCATGGACCCTCTTGGTTCCTACCATGCTTAAGGAACATGCTTAAGGTCAGCATTAACACATTCCTCCAACCACAGTGACTTCAAACGAAACTATGAACTAGAGCTGCATTCCAGTATATTTACCTTGACTTTTCTCTCTCTACAGACTGCAAAGAAATGGTGTGGGCTCTGGAGAATGTGGGAGCTCATTCTCAAATATGCTGTCTGCCATAACATCACATGGCAAAGGTATGCTAAGACGCTCCGGGTATCGGCAGCTCAGAGAAACATTTCCCAAAGTGTGCTGTATCGGATGTTAGTAAGTGTTGCATGGGAGGAAAAGTGCTTTGGTGGTGAATAATTCTAAACTTTTTTTAGGCAACCTCTTTATGAGAAACCTTTTCAAGTCCTCTTCAAGTCAGTAGGGCATTTCTCCAACTTATTTGATCATAGGACACATTTGAAGTATCTCAAAGGACTAAGGCTATAGAATATACTGTGAAAACTGCGCTGAGTTACACTCTAGTCAAGCCCATGAATGTAAGTGTAGGGAAGAGGGGAAAAGCAGCAGTCTAAGAACATCCTTTTCCACTTCTAGGTATTTATATAGCAGATATATTCCCACTTGGGTGAAACAACATCTATTCAATGTTACTAGATAAATCACTGTTTTATATTAGCAAAAGATTGGAAATAACCTAAAAGACCATTATGTAGTAGGAGACTGATTCAATAAATTATCATATACACATATATTGGAATATTATACAACCATAGGAAAAGACCTAGGGAGGTCTTTATGCTGAAATAGAATGACCTCCAAGATACATTGCTAAGTGAGAAAAAGCAATGTGTCAAGCTTTATTTATAGTATACTATTATTTTGGGGGAAATTATATACACACATATTTGTTGATAATTGACAAGCTGCCTCTAGGAAAAAGAACTAGGTGAATGGGGCGGGGGGGGGGGTGGTCAGGGCTGGAAGTCAGACTTTTCAAGGATTATCCTTTTGTATCTTTTTTACTTCAAACCATTTGAACATTATTAACTATTCAAAACCTACGTAAATTACTTTTTTTTTAAGAGGACATTCTTCTTTAGAACTGAAGAAAACTAATAAAAAACTGAACCTGAAGGAAAAAAACTGATTGTTTTTACATATAGAAACAATCAAGGTGGCACACAGGGAAGTGACAGCACCAGATATGAGCCTCAGCACAACAAAAGTACATTCCTCAACATGTCTCCCTTCCCATCCACAAAGCCCCCCTTTACCCACAGCACAAAGCCGGTGAAGGGCGCGCAAGAACAGACTATAGGACCCACTAGCTTCCCTCTCACCAGTAGACTTCTTTACCTTGTAGATAGTTTACTTAAAGAGTTAAATGTCTTCCTTTTTACCTTTATCCCTTGTAAGTTTCTGGCTTCCTGCTTACATTTCAGCAGCTCCTTCTGCAAACCAAATATAGTTAGATCAGGTACTGGCGCCTGGGCTGCTTCAGAATCATTACCTCACTCTGTCAGTAAAAACACAGAACTCAGATAAAATATTCCATGAAAAATTAACCATCTATTGAGGCAGAAAACAGGTCTGGTCTGGTAAACAGTAAAGGCTGACCCACAGAAACAAAAACATGACTCGTTCTGTTTTGCCCTGTGGTACCCAGACTCAACTGCCCACGTACAGAAGGGTCTTGCCAAGAAAGAAGATACTATACATTCCCATAGTCTCTCCTTCCCGTATTTAGCAATCTTCACCAACAGGAAAGCTTAATCATAATGATCTAAATCCCTCTCACTGAAATACATAATCATATCTTAATATGCCTACTCTCGATGTCATAAAGTTATCTTAGCTTTAAATGTTTGACAAAGGGTTAGAGCGCTTCTGATTCTCTGAGAGGCTATTGTTCTTTATGAACCAAAGAAAAACACATTTAGCCAATAATGAAATACTAGTTAACCCTCCCTTACAATTGATTAAATATATGTGCATGATTGTCATCAGGAAAGAGATTTTAGGAGAGAACACTCATAACTTGGACCCCATTCTCTTCTTTTCCTATTACATCATATCAAGAGTTTGGAATTAACATATCTAAAATGGGGATTTAACCTGGATGCAACAGGTGGGCTAATAAAAATTCAAGTCAGTGAGTGTGTGTGCATGCACTCATGCATATTTCTGGGGAGACGGTTAATAGTTTTAGCAATATACTTATGACTCCACAGAACTTAAAACCTACTGACCTAAAAGAATTCTGGGACGTAGTCATTAAAAATGATCATATTAGACTATAGCTAATAATGCTGTACTGTATATATGAAAGTTGCTAAGAGAGTAGATCTTAAAAGTTCTCATCAGAAGAAAAACATTATAACTATGTGCAGTGATGGATGTTAAGTAGACTTATTGTGGTGACCATTTCACAATATATACATATACTGAATCAATGTTTTACACCTACAACTAATATAATGTTATATGTCAAGTACAAAAAATGAACCATACTGATATTAGATCCATTTTTAATTCTAATTAAAAAAGGAAAACAATGAAACATTTTAAACATACAGAAAGGTATAACCAATAATGACTTAGACACCTACTACTCACCACCGAGGTTAAAAAGATACTACCTTTTTGTCATGTTTAGGACGTATCTCTCTCTTTCAATTAAAGACATAATACATATACAACTAAAGTCCTGAGTCTGCATCCCTTTCCCTCTCCCCCTTGCTGTCCTGAAGTTGACGTGTCCCATTCCCATTATTTTTTCAAAGGGTAAAATGTACATGTCCTGACATACCTTTAGGTCCTGATTCTCCTCCATACTCTGATCCAGACGACTTTGGATTATAATCTGAATATAAGGCACAAAGAGATGGTTATGTACCTATGCTATAAAACTCAGAGATCATTCCTTCAACAAATATTTATTGAGCACTTACTAGACACTAGCCCCCTACTGTGGATACAAAGAAGAACAGGAAACAAACAGTTCTTGCCCTCTAATGGAAGCATATGCCTGGGGTGGTACAGGTAAATTAATATGGCCAGTTTAGAATGACTGTGTGTATGTCGGGTGCAGGGGGTTGGGCAAGTGAAAAGAGAAATGGCAAGGGATGAAGCTGGAGAGAAAAACAGGGGCCAGATCGTGACAGGCCAGTGAGGGCAATGGGGAATCAATGGGAAGTTTTAGGCAAAGGGATGAAACAATGAAGTCTGCCTTGAAGGTAAATTGTTCTTGCTGTTTTATAGAAAATGAATTAGAGGACAGGAGAGGAATCAGGAAAGCAAGTTAGAAGGCCGCTAGAATACTGAATGGAGGCCTGAATTAAGGTAGTGGCTGTGAGTATGGAGAAAAACGGTATGGAGATATTTAAAAAGTCAACTGACAAAACTTGGTAACTAATTGTATGCAGAGGGAAGGGTCGGAAAAGATTCAAGGACGATAATTCAGATTTCTGTTTTGGGCATTTGGGTAGGTGAATAGTAATAAGAAAGAAACCCAAAATGAAAAGTAGTTTTGGTCGTGGGGAGAGAAGGGAGAGAAAAGCTGTTTAACTGACGACTCATCGAAATGGAGATGCTGATGGAGATATTCTACAGGCAGTTGAATGTTGCATACACAAATCTAGCACTGCACAGAGAGGGCTGAGCCAGAATTAAATATTGGAGAGGCAGCATCTGAATCAGGTGGAAAGTGAGTGAAGTCATCGAGGCAGATATTACCCAGCTGAATGTATGAGATAGAAGAGAGGGCCCAGAGCGGAAGCCTGAAGAGTACCAACATTTAAGGCATAGGCAGAAAAAGAGAAGCTTCAAAGGGGACCTGAACGTCAACTCCATGACGATAGGGTCTTAGGTCTGTTTTGTTATTAGCATATTTCCATCACCTTGAAACTGTGCCTGGTTCAGAGTCAGCACTCAATAAATATTTATTGATTGAATGAATATATGAAAAAAGAAAGGAAGAGTCGTCAAAAATATATGAGAAAAACCAGGAGAAATGGAGTCAGGAAAAGAGAGCATTTCAAGAAGGCGTGGAAAACTGGGTCAAATGCTAAAAACAAATCCAGTAAATAAACCCGATTATGTGGTGTCCAGTCACAAAGGAAGGCGCTCACCAACTGTTCCTCGGGATTGACTCCTGGTTCACAGAGGGCCAAGGGCCTCTCCTGTTCATCTTCGGGTAAGGATCCATTGAGCAGCAAGGCCTGAATAACCACAAAGGCAGAAAGAAATGGAACTCCCATCAGATAACCAAGTCTAGGGTTGGGCTTGGTAGGCTCATCCCATATTGAAATCACAACCAGGCTTCCTCTAGAAATCTCTTGGTAATTTTTGATCCTTAGATACCTCCAACTGCTCATCTTGAATCTACCTGGAGTTCTTTCTGGACGCCCCTAAGTCCTCTGCTCCAAGGTTCCTTGGCCCCAGAAAACAATCAAAAATAAACTTTCCTCTCAGAAGTGACATTTCAAACCTGAGCTGCTCAAACTGAATTTTGCCAGCTGAAAAGTGAACTAAAAGCAGTGTAGAATTATTCTGGCATTGAAAAGTTTATTATAATAAATTAGTAACTAGGTTGGTGCCAAAGTAATTGGGGTTTTTGCCATTATTTTTAACCTTTTAAACTGCAATTTACTTTTGCACCAACCTAATAGAATACATTTAGAGCACTGCCTTGGGTTTGTTTTAATAATTCTGCATTTTTACTCTCTAAGGCAACCTGAATAGAACAAGAAGGAAAACATATTTGCAGAGAGATGTCCTCATTCATTTCCACTCCCCACACCAGGCTTTGTTTTCATTAGAATATTGGGGGCAGGGGTACAAATTTACCCTGAAGCTAAGGAAGCTCAAGCCCCAGGGCCCCCTCATGTTCGCTGTCCTCCCAAGTTCCTATATTGTATGGACAATGTAATCTTATTCTTAAAGATGGCCCCAAAATTATGTATTTAGGACTCACAAAACTTGGATCTAGAGGGCTGCAGGTAGGTATCACAAGACCTATAAGCTCAATAAAAGATTTTGAAATGTGTCCCCATTTTATATCACGAGTTTTTCTCAATCTAATCAAAAGAGAAGAGTTACAGAGATTAAATTCCTGTTTCAATAAATATAACACAAATTGTACCACAAATGTTGATATATAAAAACATTTACACATTCAACCACTGGTTGGTCTACCAAGCACTAATTAACAATAAAAGTTTCGTAAAGCAAATTCATCTGGTTATCCCATGGAGTTGTGGCAAAAGGTATAGACAAGTGTAAGAAGCTACAGGGCTGCAGGGAGCTAAAGGAGAGTAACATTACAGAAATACCGATGCTAATGGCAAAGTGTTCGACTGGCTCTAACTTAGGCATACTAATAAGTGTCAGAAATCCTGGATGTGGCTCAACAAGCAACTTGTTCATCACTGAAAGAGTTAAGAAGCCCAATGGATGCTGTGAGCCCCATTGTATTCTATACTGGAACTGAATTGTCATTGTGATCATGTGGCTGAGAATTAAAATTCCTCTTTTTGCAGAGAATATTAGGATGCTGACTTTCTGCTTATCGATTCTCGTCTTTTTCTATATAACCTGCCACCGGATTTCTCCAAGACGAAAAAATGCAAACCAGATTGAGAGCCAAACTGATGGGTATCTATGTTCATATAATGAAATTATCCTGGGAAAAACCTGGTTGGGTGTAATCCCAAAATTTCCCATACTTTTAACACTTCCAATAAAAGGACAACACACACACAAAAAATCCCATTCCATTAATCAAACCATTCCTTAATGGAGTAGCAGAAAAGGGATCTAAAAGGCAGACATTTTAAAAATACACAGCAAATGGGGAGAAATCAACAACTATCTTTGGCAATGTTTAGGCAGTAAACATTTCTCTAACTCTTCTCAGTTCCTGAGGCATATATTATGCAAATTGTTTCCCCACAGCACCAATCTCCTGCTTTCCTGAGGAACGCTTTGTGTCCCCACCCTGTTGCTAGCTTGCTGGGAGCACGCCCTCCACCGCCCGCCGGCTGCCAGAGCCCTCACACATAATGTGGCCTTTGTTTACATGTCCATAAATATTTGACAATTCAGAGGCAGTGCAGTTCCCAGCACAAACAGAAAGGGATATTCCTAGGCAATTTCAGGGTCATCAGCACACTATAAGGGCTCCCCCAAATAGGGACAGATGCACAAAGAGAGGACTGGGGGGTCATTTCAGGGTAGAAACTAAGTCAAGTGGGTCAGTCGGTCTCTGGGGGAGATGTGCTAAGCTGGCTCTGAAGGTATAGTAAAAAACTAAGGGCTTTGTTGCTCCATGAAAACCTCTTCTACCTGATCACCACGCCTTGGCATCCACTTGCAAATGCATTAGGAGTGAACTAAATCCCTTAGCTATTAATAGATTGGAATAGAGACCTGTGGTATTACTGGCTCTTACACCCTTCCTGCTGAAAAATTCCCAGGAGAAAATCCCTGACTATTCACAGTGCCATTCTTTGGTCAAAGCTGCCATTGCAGGTTTGTAGCTGCAAGTAGGGGAGAAACCCACTTATAAGCAGAAAGCCAGAATAAGGTTTTGGTAGGGCTCAATGATGGCTCCCAGGCTTGCAGAACTCCTAACAGCTGTGTTGTAAACAAGAGCCCATAACGTCCATTTAAGAGGAATTTTCTGTTCTTTGTGTAAGACTCCCTCTATCTAAATTCCCCATTCAACTCACCTCACACAAAACTGAGTCAGTTTATTTTCAACAGATACCAGTGACTTAAGAATAATAATAAACTGGTGCACCAAAGACAAACTACAAGGGAAAGAGCTACCTGTAATCCTGATATCATTTTCTTGGCTTCCTCCATTTCTTTTTCTAAATGTTCTTGTTGTTCCAACAGCTGTTCTTCCCATGAAGTCTCCAGATAGGTTCCGGGGCTACCTGGTCGCCAGTCTCGGGATAATGGAGAGTCTGTCTCCTCTGCAAAATGAAAGGAGGGAGTATAGTTCATGTTGAAGGAAACCGAGTTTCCAGCAGGAAGAGTTCACAGACAGTCCTCTGTGTTCACAAGTTCAGGTCACCTGCCTTCTTAACCTGTCCTCACTGCACAAACTGGACCCGCCACCAGGTGGGGTTGTGACACATAAAGAATAGGCTATTGACTTAGACTCCAGGCTTAAGGGAGCAACCCTGACTCTGCTGGGGAAATATGTCCTCCTTAGAGGTTTAGGAAGCAATAAGACCGCCTCTTTGGGGGTCTTGGTGTGGGACATAGATTTTACTCTTAAATCTCCAGAACTGGTACTCTCAGAGCTTGATTCAGCCAGGTACAAAGAGTGGAGCTGTCAGATGCAGTGAAAACAAAGTTTCTGTTGGTTGCTCTGGCGCTTCAGAGGGGAAACCTCAACTCAATATTCCTTTGACCACGCTGTCAAAGGAATGCATATATAACACATATAACACCATGTGATTTACACAGGAAACGAACCAGTAAAAGCATATTTGCACAAATTGTTTAATCTCTCTCTGGTTTTATTTTCCTACCTTAACAGTCTCTCTGCTCTGATTTCATTCATAAGAATGAATATATAATCCCTCTGGGTTGTTGTAAAGATTAAATGAGGTAACATGTGCAGGGCCCTGTGGTGGCTGGCTCAGAGAAAGCACTCAGTAACTGCTCTCCCTCCCTCTCCCTCCCCAGGGTCCCAGGAGTTTCTGACTCAGTAACATGACTGATTCTGTGATACTAATGCCAGGGCTAGAGGAAGAGTGGAATAAGGAAGAATTTAATTCCAGTTTTTCTTCTGAGGGCTTTGGTTACATTGCATCCCTTATAGATGAATAAAACTCTACCTAAATCATGTTCTTCCATGTTTCCCTCTTTGTTTATGTAAGTAAAAGAAGAGTGACTGAAACAGAGGAAGGAGAAGTCTAAACGAATGCAACTCCTTGTGGTCCTTTCTGCAGCCCTCATACCAAGTCTGATGTAGACCTACGTACTCCCCACTGCGTGTTCTCACAGACACCTCAGCTCCTACTCTATTTTCCTGACCCCTGTTTAAGTTAGGGAAGTACTGAAATTATTCGTATAACACAGAAATAATAAAAACTATTTACTTAAGTAAGGCTTCTGACTATTTCAGTCATTTCCTAATTCATAGGCAGCCGACTGAGGAACAGCCTGTCTATACTGCTACACGATGACAGCTAGGTGATAGGAAGTGACACTGTGTAAGAGGATAATTACATTAATTGGCTCCAAAGCATTATAGCCCTCCAGAGCTGACCGTGTATGCAGACTGTGGAGAGGCACGGGCCAGGGAGCTTACAGGATAGTCAGGATCCCCAAATTCTTCAAGCTGCGGGCTATTCCTTGAGCCAACCCGGGTGGGCTGAGAAACAGTACCTGTTCTGTTCTCTATTCCTTCAGAGGGGATAATCACGAAATCTGCTTTCTCCTCCGACTGGGTGATAATGGATTCGCTCTTTGCACTGTGGATAGGACTGGGTGAAGTCAGACTGTGATCAAAGGAAAAGGAAGAGAAACAATTATTGTGAACAGTTGTTTAGAAGCCGACTATCATAATTTATCCCAGAGACGTACTCTTATTCATCTTATTCCTACTGCCTAATACAGTAACTGGCCCACAAAAAGAACAAATATTTGTTGAATGAACAAAATGAATGTTGAATGAATAAATGACCCAATCCATGGAAATCTTTTCTACAGCAAGGCTGCCTTTAAGCCTAATTCATTGAGAAGAGATTTATCAGAAGGGTGGATAATCTAACATTTTAAAGAGCTCCAAGTTTTGTTTTGTTTTGTTTTTACTTACCATCACCACTACTTCAACCACCACCATCCCTGGGCCCGAGTTCAGAGACTGGTGTAGTATGTGTTTCAGTGCTTTGGGAGATGGAAGGAGAAAATCTATTTCTAATACATTGACCTATCACAGACACAAGCAACACTAGCAGAATAATCATAGCAGATCAGCTCTGGGCTGATCCCAAAGGAGGGGATGAGGTGGAGGAAGACTTAGCAAGGAGAAATTGCTAGAATGTGGACATCACCAGGATGGGCAAAGGGGCAGTGATACATCAATAAAGCTAGTATGCGTTAAGGCAAAGGGCAATAGGTCAAAAGGGAAAAAGAGCTGCCAGAAATGGTAGAGGTTTACTTGATTTATTCCCATCAAAGAGTTATTTACATCTCTGCCATACTACTTTTAAATTGTCATCAGAAACCTCACAACAATTCTTAAGTTCTGATAAAACTAGTAGCCTTGGAAGAAATTGTTCAGATTTTTAGGGAAGTGGAATTTTAAATCCCCAGAACAGCAAATCTATAAGACAAGATGGAATGTGAGGCTGACGCTTCCATCTGAAAAGCCCGTTTGCTTTGCACTGCACCTTGAGAACATCAGCCCTGAAACAATCTCAGGGGCTGTGGGGTCTGCAGGCCCAGCCCCCTCTCAGGAATTCTTTCCAAATCCATCACCTAGACAACAGTGACAGTGTCTAGGATTCACTGACCCACTTAATGTGCCCCTGAAGTCTCCCAGGCTAATCCTCACAGAACCACGATCAGAAGTTAACATTTCGTCCTCTAGAAACCAGTAAAAACAAGAGCCAAGACGAGCTGATGTAGCTAGAGATTTCAAAACCTCTGCACTAACCTGAGGACTAGGGTCTCATCCTCCTCGTGGTCCAGAGTTTAAGGGTTTTGGTGGGAATGACCTCAACCAGTAATACGGTCTCATCCTTATCAGAACCACAGAAAAAAATTTAAAGTTGTTTGCTTCTTCAAGTTAAAGAAAGGCACTCAACCCTATCTATAGATCTACAACCGGAACAGGTAAAAGGGGTGAAGAGTGGCAAGAAGTGGTATTTGCTTTATAGAGCTCTTATCCATCTTTCTCTACTCAGGCACTCTGACTTCCCGGCCAACATGAATTAGCTGCTGGAAAAGCACTAGTCTAAGGGTACTATGTCGTTTATAAGGAGAACAGATTTATGACTGTTCAGGCCTCAGCAGTCACCTTCTTATAGAAATTGGGATCCAAGTGCAGAAAGAGGCCTGCAACAGCTGCTCCTCTTTGAGAAATAATAAGACAACACTTTCTCAGCTGACAAGGTGCTATGGTTGACATGTCCCACTGTCTGCATTCGGCTGGGCTACAGTGGGTAATGTGTGAGACAAAGGGGGGCTTGGGAGGGGTGTTGTGAACCTGGAAAACTGCTTTCCTAAAAGCGGAGACGCATGCTCAGCTCCACCTTCTCCCTCCTAAGTGAGCTGTCTCCCATATAAGGGCAGAAGGAGGCGGATGTCTGCATATCCCACCCCAGTGGGGGAGTGGCAGAGGAGCCAGAAGAAAACAACATTTCTCTTTCTTGAATTGAGGCTGCCAGTATGTGAGGCCAGAGAGGTAAGACCATGAAACTAGGTGGTCGAGTTAAAAGAGAAAAGACCTGAGGAAGAAAAACCCTGAGGCACGTGGCAGAGCACGCATCTTGCTGCCTCCCCAAGAACCTCATGGATGAGGATGGTGCATTATTAAATCCTCTGCCTCAAGTCAGAGAAAAGTATTTTCATGGCTAATTAATTATATGATATATGATAAGCTCTCCCTGATTAGCTTAAAACCCTTTTTTTTAATAAACAAGTAATCCCCTACTTGCCATCATAATCCACTCAAGTCAGGGAACAACTGTATTACAAATCAGATCCAACTGATATACTTCTTAATTCCCACAGGTCTAACATCTCTCCAACCTTAATTTATCAGATAAGCAGTCTCCCAGCAAAGATACTTACAAATGAGAGTCAAATCAATTTTTAAAAAAATAGGTAATGGGTGATAAGGAAGAGAGTACTGCTCCCTTCCTGAAATGCCCTCCCTTAGCAGAGACAAGACGGTAAGGGGCCACTCCTCTTTTCCCTATGCTGGCTCCAGGTTCCTTAACCCACTGTATTTCATAGGGATAATCTCAGGCCAGCAGCCTGTTCTCCCCAGTATAGCGTCCCCACCCATGCCCATCTGTCGCTGGCCAAAAGCATCCTTCAGTCCTGGCCCTGCTCCCACCCATGCCCCCACCTCCAAAGCCAAAGTGGTCTCAGCTCACCATTTGACTTGCGTCCCTCCCATGGTCCCTCTCCTGGCTCTGGCTTCAGCAAGCCTGCTTCCCTGGGTGAAGTGGGAGGCTGAGAGTCACAGCACTCCCAAATTCGGGCATATCTCCCAGAGCTGGGGCAAGAAGAACGACTCCACGGGCAGGCCAACTACCAGAGCTGCTGGCCCCGATCGCGGGAGAGAATAGGAAGGACAGAGAGGCAGGCGTCTCGGCCCCAGGGACCGGGATGCTCCCGGTTCTGAGGAGCGCTGTCCGGGCAGCTCAGACACTGCAGCAGTATCTCGGCGGAAGCCGCCTCCCCTCGCAAGCTGCGGGTCTCCGGCAGCGGCATGGTGGTCTCCGCGGCCGCGCGGCTCCGGGCAAACCCCCGGGCGCAGGCATCTCAACCCATCTCCGACCCGGAGAAACGTTCCCGCGGCTCCCGCTGCGCGGTTGAGTACCGGGCGACCAGCGTGCGAGCGATCCCAGCTCTGCAGCACCTCCCCATTCCCTCCCTGCCCCTCCCCTCCCCACCCCCTACACAGGCTGTCACACGCGGCCTGGCAGCGCCGGGCTCGGACCGAGACGGGTTCTCAACAGCAGGCTTAGAGCTCTGGCCAGAGACAGGGCGAGGGCGGAGGCAGGGGCGGCGCCGGGCTGGGGGCCGAGTGGGAGCATCCGGTAGTCTGGGAGGGGCCGCGGGTGGGCAGAATCCCCAGGAGGGGCTATGGTCCTCGTCCTGAGAACCTCAGGTCTGAAAACGTTGCCTCTTCTACCTTGAGCCTTCCCTCCGTGGACACGGAGGTCGGGTTAGGTCTAAGCCGGCTCCTCGCGGGAGGGGTCTGCCTCGGAAACCCGCCGAACGCCCATCTCCTCCCATCTTCCCCTTGGGCATTTCGTGTATTCTTTTTTTCCCAACTAAGGATCATTTTGCTTGGATACAGTGAGAGGCTGGCCCGAGGTCTTGGAAGCAACAGGCAGCCAGGTCTTCGCCAGGGTGTTTCTCAAGGAGTTGTGTGTCGGGGGGAGATATTGGGGGGGTGGGATTAGATACTGGGGGCTATCTTTCCTATCTTAACTTTCTTCTGGTTCTGAGTCACATCCCAGGGTCTCCTGGCCTTCACAGTCACTGTGCCATGAGATGGGCTCCCCAGGGTGGAGGGAGTAGGCAGAATGCGCCCTAGCCTGCTGGGTCTCAGGGAAAAAGCGGGGTGCCGACTAAGCAACCCAACAAGGTGAGTAAGAGGTCAGCTTAGAAGAAAATGACAAAATCAGGAAAGAGTGAAAGGCAAAGGAATGCAAACTATTCTGAGTCCCTACTAGAAAACTGTCACCATCAGCCCACTGCAGCCCTATTTCCAGAGGGCCCCAATTTCACACTGCCTCACTGCCTCTGCCCCAATCTGAGTCCTGCCAGAGAGGAAGAAAGCAGGTGCTTTCAGGAAGAAATCCAGACTTTTTTTTCTTTCTCTCTAACTGCCAGGCACTACCAGACACAGAAGAGCAAAAGGCCTATAGCCATGCAGGAAGCAATAGATCTCATTATACAACGAAACATCCTTTGACTCTGTACCCGGGTGATAGTCTAAGCAGCAAGCAAGGAAGAAATGGTTTAGATTCTCATTAAAAGCACACCTATTGCTTAATGGGTACACAGTTTCCTTTTGGGGTGATGAAAATATTTTTGAACTGGATAGAGGTGATGGTTGCACAACGTTACAAAGATATTAAATGTCACTGAATTGTACATTTTAAGATGATTAGTGATTAATTTTGTTATGTGAAATTTACACATAAAAAAGCACATCTATTAAATGTGAAAATTAAAGAGAATCGAGTAAGGTTACCAGTATATTAAAATGCTGGAAAGAATTCCAGGTGACCTCAATAAATTAGGAAATGGTCCATCAAACTAAGATGGAATTTTATGACAAAAAGAAATAGAAGGAAGAAAACAAAGACACATAAAATACATATAAGACAAAGGACAACTAGGCTTAACTAGGACAGACTAAGCTGGGTTGAAGTAGGAGAGAAAAGGTAAAAAGAGCATAAATTAAATATGATTCAGCAATGAAATTAGTAAATGAGCTAACATGATCTGGGAATGTGTTTATAGGAGCATGATTTACATGAGCCAGGAAAGTAGTCTTTTCCTGCCATTCTACTTGGCATTGATCAGGCTTTTATTAGAGCACTGTGTCCTGTTTTGGTCTCTACACTTGGCTCTAAAGGAAATAGACAGCCTTTCAGCTAGAGTCACATACATCATTAGCCCTCTCAAATGCATATTAATCTGCCACAATTTTCAGCCCTAAAAACGAAAGTTGGAAACATTCTGATGCTGTAAGACAACTCTGCTCATTTTCTCTTGCTATGAGCTTTATTCATCCTTCTCAGGCCACAACTTAAGAGTTACACTCAGGCACAAAGTGCAATGGAACTGGTTCTCATAAACACTGGCAGCTGATAGGCAAATATCAGAACCACTCAGCCGGGCCCTGATAGGTCCCAGTCATGCCCCCATGTGGTCACAGCTAAGAACTGGCACTGGAGCTCTGCACAAAGAAAGCTTCCACATGTGGGGAATTCACCGGCAACCCACCCTACCCTTCTGCTGGCACAAAACCACAAGGCAGTGGTTAACCCTTGAAAGGCTAACCCTTGAAAGCCAAACATAAACTGAGGGAAAGAGAAAGGGTTTAGGTGCCTTATTGTCTGTTATGTTTTCTATTCAAGATCGAGAACCCTGAGAATCCCCAAGAATTCAGGTTTTAGCTAGGACTGTAGTGATAAAGAATCTAAGGCCACAGTTACCTGGAGCAGCTGGACTCAGACGGGGACCTTTGCTGCCCTTCATACTGCTGCACCAGAGCTCGCACGCTCCAGTATGGATTCTCAATCTCCTCATCCATGCTGCTGTTCCTAAAGTCAGAGGGCACCAGCAAAGGAGAAGGTGTCAGTCCTTCAGGTCAACTCAACAAGTACTGACAGATGGCCACTCTGTGAGGGCTACGGGAAAAAAGATGAATAAGGCAAAGCCCCTGCCTTAAACACACTTGAAACCTAGTAGGGAAGATAGACACAAAAACAAGTAATTCCACCAATCTTTGCAATACCTCAGGATCTTGCTCTCTCTCAGCAGACACACAAATGCGTTTCCTGCCATGACTCTCCAGGACAGCTTGGCCTTCAGGATACATTCCAGGGAGAAACTCCCCCAGATGAATCGGAACATTGCTCCCACATATCTCCCAGTGAAAAAAAAACACACCGTGCCAAAGTCATATAGTAAAAATTCTGGGCACCAGAGCAAACGATTACATATATAATTCCTTTACTTTCTGCTACCTGCAAAATAAACATCCCTAAAAGAAGGGGCATTTTTCTCTTTTGGAGTACCCTCTCCAACCTCCACTCCACGCTCTGTTCTGCAATGTGGGGCTGTTTAGGTGATATTTTCATCTACTGCACAGAAGCAATATCAGAGAGAGTCAAGTTCCCATCCCCAGAGTTCTACCCTTACCTCTGTCTGTATCGAAAGACATCCCGTCCTGACCGTGACATGTCATGACACACATCAGCCAGAGCAGCAGCTGCTCCCTGGGCCACAGCAGTGGCACAGTGTGGTTGGTGACTCTGCAGAGGGGCTCTGGAGTCCCGTCCTTGGCTCACTGTCCTGCTAGAGCCGGGTTTGAAATGAGCTGCCAAGGCAAGGACCAGCCTCATGATAGACTTCAAGTTTCCTTCCACAATATCTGAGGGACAGAACAGACCGAGAGGCCCTAAGAGGGACGCAGAGAGCTGAAGACTCATTCATTTAACACGCGTTTGCTAGTGATGCAGGTGAGCAAGGCAGTCAAGGTCTCCGTCCTCACAAAGCCATGTTCAGCAGGAAGACAGAAGATTTAAAAGCAATTACAAGAAACTACAATAATGTGTTATGGTAGCAGAAGTGCAGGATTTTGCGGGGGCTCAGAATAGAGGCATCTTGTCTTGTCTGGAAGGCTCAGGGAAGGATACCTAGAGGAAGTGAGTTATATACTGAGACCTGAATAGTGTTTCATCAGATGAGGGAAGAAAAGGAAAAGAGTATTCCAAGAAGAGGGAACAGCAGGCATGAAGGTCTAGAGGCGAGAGAGCATGACACCTTAGAGCTGCGCTGTCCGATATGGGAGCCACTGTCCATTTGTGGCTACTGAGCACTTACAAGGTAGGTATAGTCTGAATTGAAATGTGCTGTAAGTGTACTGCTTACTTAGCATATACATACACACTCAATACAAGGAAAAATATTTCATTAGACTTAGTACAAAAACTAGAAGGCAAAATATCTAACAGTTTTTTTATATTGACTACATGTTGAAATGATAATATTTTTAATATATTGGGTTAAATAAAATGTTCAAATTAGTTTCACTGTTTCTTTTATTAATGTGGCCATTAGAAACTTTTATGTGACGCATGTGACTTGCATTTTATTTCTATAGCACAGCTGTGTAGAGAAACTGAAGGAAGGTGAGCATAGCTAGAGCTCAGAGTCCAGGAAGAGAGGGCAAAAGATGAGGGGGATGAACAGGAGGTCAGGTCAGAAAGAGCGTGACAAGCCGCAGGAAGGACTCTGGATTTTATTCTAAGGGCCCTCAGATGCAGAGGACTGGCATGAGCGTAGATACTCTTAGAAAGATCATTCTGGCTGCAGTGTGGAGAGCAGATGGGAAGGGGACAAAAATCAATGCACTGGGACTCATCAGGAAGCTGTTGCCCTTTTCCAGGTAAAAGACAATGATGTCCTGAGTGGCAGTGTTCCCTCAAAATAGCTGACTTTAATGGGCCAGATCCCCAAGCCCACTCCTCATGGGGACTGGATGAGAGATATTATTGCATTCTAAATTTTGCCCTAGAAAGAAAAGAGGAATGCAGGCAGAAAACAATGTGATAGGGCTGGTGAAAGTTTGTGTAAGGAAATGGATAAAATTCTATTATTTTTCATTTCCTTTAAAGCCTTTTAAATACACAAAGCTTTGAAAAGGATTGATTAATACCTTCTACAAGGTGCTCTCAGGGGTCAGTATCTGCCCCCCGAATGACTCCAACACAGAGGACATCAATAATCTAACATGAAAGGAGTGCTCCCTCTGCCCCGATTCTCATCAGAGCCACAGGCGATCAGGCTCAGGAACTAAAGCTGAAACAGAACCAGATCACCATCCATTCCCGAGAAATGACGGGAGGCCTAGGGAGCCTATGTTCTCCGAGGACACCTGCACCCTTTCTTCTTTGCAGCCTGAGCTCAAAACAGACTGAGAAGTGTCCTCTTCTGGCCATGTGGCTATAGGAGAGGGCTATGCAGAGGTCACAGAGCCCTTTTTATCCTGCCTGGATTGTTCTATGATGTAAAAAAAAAAAAAAGCTAAAAAATATGTTCCTTCTGGAAAACTGGACGGGAAACAATGTAGGCTATTATGACTTGAAATAACTCTTGGTCATGAAACCCTAGAAACTTGAAAAACATAATCTATCCTCATTATTGATAACTTATATGAGACATTCTCAAGTTAATATCACAATTTTATAATTTCTTCTTTATCAATTGTCCTACACACACTCAAGCAAACCTTTACTCAATTAAAATGAATAGAGAACTTCTATCTTTACCCAGGTTTCCAAAGCAGTCAGAGTTTGATAATCACTCCGTCCTGAGAGGACACCTTTATGGGGAAAAAATGATATGAGGTCATGGGCTTCATCCTAATCATGTCTATTAGAACCTGCAGCTACACAACCGATGGTACTTCTGAGGGTGACAATGACCAGCTAAAGATGAGTGCACTCATCCTCCAAGAACGTGAAGAGGCACTGACCTTTAGCTGAAGTCTGGTGCATACGAATCTTTTTGGAGGCCACAAACTGTAGCACCTTCTCCACATTGTTCTTCATTTCCTGTTGGTTACTAGGACTCAGTTGTACCCCACTCAGCTTTTCTCCTGCTGTTAGAAGAGAGAAAACATATGAAGTTATAAGTAGGAATATTATGAAAGTCTCATAGTAGCCAGACACAGAGAAAGGGAATATTTGATGTAAAAACTAAGATTCTATGTATGTAAACATCCAAGTGAGTAAAGCCTTAGTATTTGTAATTTGGATAGAGAATAGGAAAATGAAAGCCTTTTGGAGGGCCTTCAAATTTTCAAGTCCATTCCCAGGGGCCTGTGAAATCACTGTGTGTATATTTATTTATTCGACAAATATTTATTGAGCACCCACTGTGTGCTCAATATTTATTGAGCAGGCACTGTTCTGGGCACCAGAGAA
Organism: Rhinolophus ferrumequinum; assembly: GCF_004115265.2. Lineage (NCBI taxonomy): Eukaryota > Metazoa > Chordata > Mammalia > Chiroptera > Rhinolophidae > Rhinolophus > Rhinolophus ferrumequinum. Next base: position 80,343,920 of record NC_046294.1, on the reverse strand, counting down.
ATGGCAGTGAACAAGACAGACAAAGTCCTTTCCATCATAGAGTTTCTATCTGTAGCACTGACAGCTGACCAAGTTAACGAATAAATGCTTAATAGAGTTTTAGGTAGTGGTTAAGTGTTCTGAGGAAAAACACAGAAGAGTGATAATGGCCTCTCTGATAATACATTTGGGCAGAGACTTGAATAAAGTAAGAGATGTTAAGATTTGAGGAGGAAGCATTTCAGACTGCGAGACCACAGGTACAAACCCCAGGGAGGAGATAAGCTCAGCTTATGAGGAACAGCAACAAGGCCAGTGTGGAGAAAGAGAGGCGTCGAATCCTAAGAGAAGGTAGAGAAGTAACTGAGGCCAGGTCATGTAAGGTTCCGTGGAGCACAGGAAAGAGCTTGGATTTTATTCTAAGTATAATGGGCATCCAATGGAGAGTTTGAGGTAAGGGAGATACATGATATGATTCATGTTTTTAAAAGTTGACTCTATGTGGACATAGATTATACGGAGAGGAAACGGAGATTAACTAGAAAGAAAATGAAAATAGTCAAGGCAACAGATAATGAAGGTTTGGGCTAGAGTGGACGAGGCAGCCAGGTGAGAAGTCAGGTATCAGGTAAATTTTTAAAGCAGAGAGCACATGTGAAGGACTGGATATGATACAGGAGGAAAAGAGAATAATGAAGGACAACTTTTAAGTGTTCTGCTTTAAGAGCTGGGTGACTGGCACTCTGATGCATTACTTAGATGAAGAAACCTGGAGGATAAAGGGATTAGTGGGGAGAAGGAAATCAAAACTTCTGATTAGGACATGTGAAGTTAGAGTTGCATTTTAGACATCCAAGTAGAGATGTTGAGTAGTAAGTTGATATGCATGTCTAGAACTCAAGGAAAAGTTTAGGGCTAAAGATATAACATATACACAGGGAAGAATATACAAAGGCTCAGGACTGAACCTGGAGAACTTCAACATTCAGAGGTCAGGAAGAAGGAGAAAAACCAGCAAAGCAAACATGGAGCCAGTGAGGAAGGAGGAAAACTAAGTCCACAGGGTCCTGGAAACCAAGTAAAGAAAATGTTTGGTTGTCTTTTGATTTTATTGATGGTTTTCGTTTGCTGTGCAGAAGCTTTTTAGTTTGATGTAGTCCCATTCATTTTGATGGATGATTGGATAAAGGTGTGGCACATATATGTTATGGAATACTACTCAGCCATAAAAAAGATGAAATATTGCCATTTGCGACAACATGGATGGATCTGGAGCATATTATGCTAAGTGAAATAAGTCAGAATGAAAAGAACAAGACCCGTACGATTTCACTCATATGAGGGATATAAAACAAAAAGCAACAAACAAATAAACTCATAGACACAGACAACAGAATGGTGGTTACCAGAGAGGAAGGGGGTTGGGAGCTGCCCAAGAGGGTAAAGGGGGTCAGATATGTGGTGACTGAAGGAGACTAGACTGCAGGTGATGGGCACACAATAGAATATACAGATATTATATTATAAAGATGTAGACCTGAAACTTATATGTTATTATTAACCAATGTCACCAAAAAAATTTTTTTAAAGAAAAGTGTTTGAAGGAGGAAAGAGTGAGTAACTGTGTCAAATTCTGTTAAGTTGAATAAAATGAGGACTGAGGCCCAGCCACTGGATTTCACAAGACAGAGTTTGCAACCTTGGGACACTAGTTTCAGTAAAGTAGTAGGATCAAAAGCCTAATGAGGGAGGGTTAAAGGATGAATGGGAAAAAAGGAAGTGAATTCAGTGAGTTTTTCTAGACAGCAAAGTGACAATAAAATGTCAAAAAAATGTGGGTTTGGGGAAAACAGGAACATATTCATATTGCTTGTATATGCACAGAATATCTTTGGAAAGAAATGCAAAAAGCTGCTAACATTGGTTGCCTCCAGAAAGAACAAGTAGCTGGCAGAGGCACATAGTTGGAAAAAACTTTTTGACTTAATATCCTTTGTATTTTCTGGATTTTTTTTACCTGATTATATTTCTAAGTACAATCTATTCAAATAAGTAGAAAATTAAATGTTTAAAATGAGCTTTGAATCAAAGCAGATTTGTACCTCTGCTCTGCCACTTACACTTATGTGATCTTGTAAAGTTGCTTAGCCTTTCTAAACCTCATAAAATGAGTAAGATAGTGGTTCTCGTATCATACTATGTCATAAATCAATCAAAGTAGCATGGCTAGCACAACGCTTGATATATTCTAAGTACTCAATAATTTTATTTATTTTCATAAATCTTCTCTTTGTTTGTTTCCTGAAAATGAGGATATTATCTGTTTCTCCAGGCTTGATGATTAAATGAAATTTCACGAGACAGAAAGTGTTCAATAAATGGCAGGTGCTATTACTATTGCCATTATTATTATCATTATAAATGCATACTCCGATGAATCCATGAACTGTCCCAATGAGGTACTCATGTATAGGCTAACGGTAGCAAACCTGGCTTCTTCCATACCACTTGCAAGCCCCACATCCCTCAAAGACTCTAAGCAACGTCAGTTGACTAATCTAATAACTGTGTTTCCCCGAAAACAAGACCTAGCCAGATAATCAGCTCTAATGCATCTTTTGAAGCAAAAATAAATATAAGACCCGGTCTTATTTTATTATAAGACCAGGTACAATATAATATAATATATTAATACAATACTGGGTTTTATATTAATTTTTGCTCCAAAACACACATTAGAGCTGACTGTCTGGCTAGGTCTTATTTTCGGGGAAACAGGGAATCAATGTTTGAGTACCTAGTGTGTGCCAGGCACTTGGGTAGAAGTTGTGGAAACAGAAAAATTTATATTGTACCTTCTCTTAAAGATCTCAGTCTATACCGGAGAGCTGGGTAAACAATTACCACTCAGTGAATGGAATATAATAAGAGCTTTGGACAAATGCTATGAAAATAAGGTTACGGTACCACCTAATAAGAATGACTGACAATAACTCCAGGGCTTCAAGAGGACAAGCACTTTCATGCAGCCCTGTGATACTGAGTATCGTAGAGGGGTCCTTTTGCTGGTAGCACACCTTCTTTTTGCCGGGCTATTATTTCCTTTTCCAGCTCGGTTCAGACATCAATTATTTTGGCAAGCCACTCCTGAACCCCTAAGACTGGACTGGATGACTCCCCCCGCACCCCACAATGTGCTCCTATTTGTACTTACTCCATCAGAGTACTAAGTACACTAAGAGAAATGACTTCACTTTCCAGTCCTTCCAACTAGATTGGGAGACTCTTGAGAACATAGACTGTGCTCATCATCACATTCTGAAAGCATACTACAGTGCCTGGCACACACACAGTGTTTATTGACTAATAAATACATGAATTAACCTTGGGCCAGTACTTTAAGTCTATTTGCATATATTTTAAAGAAGAAACAATCTGCTCTGAAGGGCATATGGAGGATAAAGATAGCCATGTTCTCATTTATGATAGCACCAGGGACCAGGGCCAACTGACCAACAATCTCGATTAGATATGCCAGGATCACCCCATCCCGAAGATCCTGTCGCAGGTCCTGCACAGGCTTCACCGCTGGCCTCTTCTTCAGCTGTGCATTCACCCAGGCCACATATGCCTGCAGCTGCTGCTAGAAAATGAAAGGTGGAAATAAGAGAAAGGTTGCATATTATTCTTAATCTCTACCCTGTACGCTCTAAGGCAGCATTTGAGATTGAGCTATGGTGAGCAATCTATATCCAGAGGGAAAACGAGGTTTTAAGGAAAGAAAGAGGGCCTGCCTGGTGGCTCAGGTGGTTGGAGCACAGTGCTCCTAATGCTGAGGTCGCCAGTTTGATTCCCACATGGGCAAGTGAGCTGCGCCCTCTACAGCTAAGATTGTCAACAACGGCTCTCCCTGGAGCTGGGCTACCATGAACAGCCCAAGGTTGGCATGAGCTGCTGCCTGCTGACGCATGCTGTCGTGTGCTGCCACATGAGCGGCCAGTGGCCAGCATGAGTGGCCGGCAGCTGGCGAGAGCTGCCGTGAGCTGCTCTGAGCGGCTGACCGACTACTTCAAGCCCGGTGGAACTCAAGACTCATAACACCAGCATGGGCCAGGGAGCTGTGTCCTACTCAACTAGACTAAGAAACAACGGCTTGAACCGGAGTGGGGTGGGAGGCGAAAAGGAAAAAAAAAAGAAGGGAAGAAAGATGGTCAGAGATGGAGCATGTTCTAAAACTTTCTAGTTTTATCCTAGTCTCCAAATATAAGCTAATAACCTTTGACTTGTGTGGCAATGTTCACACATATAAGCAGACCAGTGTTTCGATGACTAAGACTCCTATTTTCCTTGAGTTCAGTGTTTCAATGACTAAGACTCCTACTTTCCTTGAGTTTTGCTCTGTTAACCAGGGATGAGGGCTGGGCCCAGAACCACAGCCAGTTTTTGGGTGTAATCACTGCTGCTAGCAACCTATCATGCTTCTCAGGAGCAATCGCTTATGCCCTTTATGCACAATCGACTGTGATACTCATAAGAAAGCCTGTTAGGCCCAGTTAGGGACACATAACTCATCCCAACCCTCAGAAAACCTACATATTCCATTTGTTCCCTAAACAGAGCTTGTATGTGGATGTTTATTCTGATTATGTGGTCTGAGGACGGGCACTAAATATCAAAATAGCACATTAACAATGTTATAATACAGGCAGCAAGACCCTGAACCTAAAAATTAAGTTCAAGAGCTAACAGTATTAAGTTATAATTGGGTTAAAGTACAGTTGATTTCTAAGCTCCAAGTACTTCCTTAATAAAATGATATTGGAAATTACTCACTGGCTACTTCCTGAGCTTAAATTAAATCTTCATTATTTTCTCTATGTTGATTTGTGGGAATAAATAAAATCCTTTGGAAGATAGTACGAAGGCAATAAGTATCAGCTACTGACAAATTATAGGAAATGTAGTGATCAGCAGGAGGTGGAGGGAGGAATCTAATATTTACTGAGTACCTGCCATGAACTAAACACTATTTTTGGTGTTTTTATACATGTTTTAATGAGCTAATGAACATGCCTAGAACAGGGCTGCTACACAATTGATGCTTATTAAATGGTCATTATTATTTTACTCATTATCATCATCTAATTCAATTCTCACAAAAGCACTGAAGGGTCGGTATCTCCGGTCTATGCATGAGGTTCAGAGACATTATGTAATTTCTCCAATGTCCCCATAGCTAGGACAGAGCAGACCTGGTATTGAAACACAGTAAATGTGGTCCAAGCATTTACCAAGGGCCTCTTGCTATCCAACTCATTCTGCCGAACACGGGCCAGACTGCCATCCAAGGTGTGCTCCCACTGCACAGCCAAAGCACTGTGTGAGGCAGACCAGAGAAAGGGCGCTTCCACAGTAAACTACTCTGCTCTGGGGAAAGGAGTTAAAACCAGAAAAGGCAGTAAGAGTAACAGCTGGGATCTGATTACCTGGCTGATGTATAAAATCTCCTAACCATATGTAAAAAAATAATTCTTAACCAATCTCCCTGTAGCTAATATCACCATCAATCCACTCTCCACACACTCCTGAATAAAATCCTTCACTGGCCTCTCGTGATCCTTAAGATAAAATCCAATATCCTTAGCTGCATTAGAGACTGTCATGTGCTAGCCTTTGCCTCTTCTGCAGCTCCACTCACTACTCTCCCATATGCCCCCGCCTCATGTTTCAACTCATCCAAACCATATGCAGTGCCCCAAATCCACCTCACTTTCCAGCCACTCAACCTCCCACTGCCTCCTACTATCTCCTTTTAAGTTTTAGCTCAAGCATCACATTTTCCAGTAAGTCTTCCCTGACCCTCCCACGCACCTCAGACTCTGATATCCTTGAGGATGGCCTGTCACACAAATAGTTCAACGTAATTTGAGTACAGGCACTGTACTAAGTTATGGGGCTACAGAGAAGCTTATGCTTGAAGGGGAAAAAAGGAAGACAGGAAGAGAAGGAGAAGCTTGTATGCTGGTAGAGAGACAAGTGCTATAACAGGGGTGCTTAGGGTGCTAAGAAAACACACTTCAGGGGGTGTTTCTTGAAGGAGGAAAGGAGGCAAAGGTCAGTGAGCCCAAAGGAGCTCAGGTCTGAACTATGCTCTATGTAGGAAGTTACAATAGTTCAAAATTATTGGACTCAGATTAGCGGGTGTTCAACCAATATTTGTTTGAATCAGTGACTCATTTGTCACATTTCATCAGTCCAAGACTTAAAATGATTGCTAAAGTTAATGATGCAGGGGCAGACAAGAACAAGTATTTTTTCATTAGGCCAAGATAATTTCTACTTAAGTAACCATAACCTTCTTTTGGCTGTTGAACAGAAGTGGTCTCTGATGCAAAAGTGATTAGAGGTTCCTAACAGTACTTTTCATGCACATTAATCACTGCTCTGGTCTTCCAACAAGAGGATTCTACAGTATAAACAAAAATAATAGTCACCACTTTTCTGAACACCTATACTGTGACAAGTGCTTTGTTGCTAGCTCCTTTAAACACATTTTCTCTAATGCTAATTTGCCAGGGAGATTTTATTGTATCTATCTTGCTAACTGGAAACTGAGACAAAAAAGGTGAAATAACTTGTCGAGGTCACCCAGATAGTAAGTAATGAATATGAGATTCACTCTAACTCCCAAGCCAATGCTTTTTCCACTCTACCACACCATCACCTAAATCAATGCATCCCTGAGGTTTAAAAGACCTCACTCCAACTCTCAGAACGGAAGGCACCTTAGTCCTAAACCAGTTCCTCCAACACATCCATCCAATATTTGAGTCTCTTGTGTAACGCTCTACACTAAGTAGCTGTCTACTACTCAGATGTGGTACCCGGACCTGCAGCATCAGCGTCACTTGGGAGGCTGGCAAAAATGCAGACGCTAAGGCTTCACCTCAGCCCTACTGAGTCAGAACCTGTATTTTAAAAGATCCCCTGGTGATTCATGGGTACATTAAAGTTTGAGAAATTTGGTCAGCCCACTCTTCCCATAGCTGGCTGCATATCAAGATCACGAGGAAAGATTTTCAAAAGTACTGATGTGCAGACCGTTAGTCCAAATCCACCAAATTCTGTCCAGAAAGTAGAACTCAGAAAGCTTTATTTTCCCAAGCTCCTCCATAATTCTTATAGAGCTAACTTGAGTCTTCTAGCTAAAGATTCCAATTCCCTTAACAAAAGCGTTCTCAACCTTGATTACCCATCAGAATCACCTAGGAAGCTTTTTTTAAAAAGCTGATATCTGGACTCCATCATAGACCAGTCAGAATCTGAGGGTGGGGCCCAGGTATACGAACTTTCTTTAAGTGCTCCCAGGTACATACAAAGTTGCGAGCCAAGGTTAACCATTTTTATATAAAATGGTTTCAAGTATTATTGATCTTCCTCTCTAAATCTCTCTGAAATCATGACATTAGAACTTAATACAATACTCTGAGTATAAAAAGAGACATGCAGATTCCTCATTCAAGGTATTTATACTTCATTTCTTTCCTTCTTCTTCATTCCTTCACTTTCCTTCCTTGGCCACCAGAACACACACTAGGGGTTTATTCAAAATCCCTACGCATTATTTTTATTTTATTAACTGCTCATTTTGAAATAATTTCAGGCTTACAGAAAAGTGGCAAAATGGCACATTACCCTATACCCATTACCCACCTTCCGCAAATGTTTATATCTTACATAACCATGGTACAACGATCAAAACAGGAAATTAGCATTGACACAATATCATTAAGTAATCTACAGATCTTATTCAAATTTCACCAAGTCTCCCACTAATGTCCTTTTTCTGGTCCAAGATCTAGTCCAAGACCTCACACTGCATTTAGTTGCCATGTCTCTTTAGTCTCCTCCAGTCTGGGAGAGTTGCTAAATTTCTGTCTTTCATGATCTTGACAATTTTGAAGAATATTGGCCCAGTTATTTTGTAGAGTGTGCCTCAATTTAGATTTGTCTGGGGTTTCCTTGTAATTAAATTCGGCGTATGGATTTTTGACAAGAATACCACAGAAGTCATACTGTGCTCTTCTCAGTGCATCCTATCAAAAAGCACATGATACCGACACATTTTATTATTGGTGAAGTTAACAGTGATCACTTGCTTAAGGTATTTATTGTCTGCCAGGTTTATCTACTGTAAAGTTGCCATTTTCCCTTTGTAATTAGTAAGTATCTTGTGGGAAAATGCTTTGAGACTATACAAATACCCTTTTGGTCATCATCACTTTCTTTACCTGTTCATTTTAAATTCAACATCCATTTATTTTTCTTTCCTGCAACAATTATTATTGTGGTGCTTCCCAATGATGATTTTCTAATCATTCCTTCTATACTTATTAATTGGAATTTATAATATGAGGAAGAACTCTCTCCTTTCCCCCCATTTATTTATTTATATCAGTATGGCTCATGGATATTTGTTTTATTTTTATTTATTTATTATATTAATCTATTACTATCATTATTTTGCTGCTCAGATTGTTCTGATTTGGACATTGGGATAAATGTTGGTTCCTGTATCCTTTTCATATGTCCAAGTCATTTTTTAAAATTGTGGTAAAAAACACATAACAAAATTTACCAACTTTATTATTCTCAGGTGTACAGTTCAGTAGTGTTAAGTATAGTAACACTGTTGAGTAAAGAATCTTACAGATCTTTTTTATATTGCATTGCTGAAACTCTATACCCATTAAACAACATTTTCAAATTTTCTCCCTCCTCTCAGCCCCTGGCAACCACCATTCTAATTTCTGTTTTTATGAATTGGATTACTTTAGACAACTCAGATACGTGGAGTCATACAGTATTTGTCATTTAGTGACTGGCTTATTTCACTGAGCATAATGTCCTCAAGGTTCATCCATGATGTAGCATGTGACAAGATTTCCTTCCTGGGGCGGACGGATGGCTCATTTGGTTAGAACCCGAGCTCTGGGCAACAGCGCTGCTGGTTCGATTCCCACATGGGCCAGTGAGCTGTGCCTTCCACAACTAGAATGAAGTCAATGAGCTGCAGCTGAGCTCCCGGATGGCCAGATGGCTCAGTTGGTTGGAGCACAGGCTCTCAACAACAGGGTTGTGGCCTCCTGCAAGGGATGGTGGGCTCCACCCCCTGCAACTAACAACGCAACTGGACCTGGAGCTGAGCTGCGCCCTCCACAACTAAGATTGAAAGGACAACAACTTGACTTGGACAACAATTTGACTTGGATGGAGCTGATGAGTCCTGGGGAAGAAAAACACACTACTGTTCCCCAATTAAAAAAAAAAAAGTCCTGGAAATACGCACTGTTCCCCAATAAAGTCCTGTTCCCCTTCCCCAATAAAATCTTTAAAAAAATAATTTCCTTCCTTTTTAAGGCTAAATAATATTCAATTGTATGTTTATACCACATTTTGTTTATGTGCTCATCTGTTGATGGACATTTGGATTGCTTCCCCTCTTTCCTATTGTGAAAAATGTTGCTACAAACACGGGTGTGCAGATATCTCTTCAAGATCCTCCTTTCAATTCTTCTGGATATAGACCCAGAAGTAGGATTGCTGGATCATATGGCCTGATCATTTTTTGAGCACTTCCTTACTTCCTGGCATCATAAGATATTCCAGATTCCTCATCTTATACTTTCCCTGCCTCAACTCTGGAATCAGCTATTTCTCAAAAGAACTCCGGTTCTTTTTATTGGAAAATAGTTTTTAGAAACCAAAATTTAGGCATGAGGTGTACTCATGCCACTGGGGTAACATTCTTGGCCTTCTCAGTAGTAATATAGGAAATATGTGTATGTATACACGCATATCTGTATCTACTTATCTTGATGAAGACACACCATGAATTATACCGTAAATTATACTAAACCCTCCCCTATCCCAAGACCACAGGGTTCATTCTTTCCCATTTTGTTATCTGTAATTCCTTTCTTCCATAATGAGAAACCTGACTCTCACTACCCACAATACATTTACTAATATTTGCTCAATCCTAGAAAACAGTGTCAGACTTGCTAATCCATACATTATGAAAAATTAATTTCCTAACCATAATATTTACATATAGTTCTTTTTGTCCCTAGCCTTACAGTATAGAGTCAAAATACCGATTCCAGAGTGACTTAAGTTAGTTCTTTTCTTCCAGAGTGACTTAGGTTAGTTCTTTTCTTCTCAGCCCCCTTCAGTGTGGTTACATTATCTTATCTGTAACACAGGTTAATTTCTTACCATTTGTAGTCCATTTTGGTTTCTCTCACATTTAGGTTGATTTTAATTATTTTGGGGGTAGGTGAAAGATTAACATGATTCTAAAAGTCTGAGGATACAAAAAACATGTATCCAGAAAAGTGTAACTCCCGCATCATTCTTTCTACTCCTTTTTCTCCATTCTTTCCGCCCCATTGCTATCCACTCCTGTAATCAATCTCATTAGTTACAGTTTATCCAGAAAAAAAAAAAAAACATACATATTTTCTTATTTCCTTCCTTCGTATGCAAAAAATAGAATAGTATTAATATTCTTTTTGCACCTGCACTTTTCACTTCACTTAATATATTCTGGAAATCACACTCTACATTGGGTTGGAGATCTTCCTTATTCATTCTTACAGATACATAGTACTCCATTATGTGGATATACCATAGTTTATTCAACCATTCTCCTATAATTGGGCATTTGGTTTTTTCCAATATTTTGAAATTGCAACCAATGCTGTAATGAGTAACTCTATGCATATGCATTTTCATGTTGATGGAAGTCTATCTTCAAGGTAGATTCCAAGAAGTAGAATTGCTGGGTCAAAAGGCAAGTAAGCTGTATTATTAGATATTGCCAAATTCCCTGCCAAAAGGGTTGGACCATTTGCATTCCCATCAGCACTTTGCATATGTGAGAGTATGCTTTCCCACATTCTTGCCAACAGAATATGTTATACCTTTTCATTCTTACCAATGTGATAGGTGAGAAATTGTATCTTAGTCTTCTTCTAATTTTCATGTCCTTAATTATGAGTTTGAACCCTTTTTGTACTATTTTGAGCCATTTTATATCTTTTCTCTTTTTTCATATCTACATAATTGTGTGTTCATGTTGTTTTCCCATTTTTCTAACAAAGTTTTTAGTCCTTTGTTCCTCCATTTTTAAGAATTCCTTATATATTAGGACTGTTATCCTTTTGTCTTTGATACATAGTGCAGATAGTTCCCAGTTTGTCAGCTGTCTTTTGATGTTGTCTACAGTGTTTTTCTGGCCATGACAGTTTTTATTTTTATTTTATTTTATTTATTTATTTATTTATTTATTTATTTATTTATTTATTTATTTATTTATTAAAGTTTATTGGGGTGACAATTGTTAGTAAAATTACATAGATTTCAGGTGTACAATTCTGTATTACATCATCTATAAATCTCATTGTGTGTCCACCACCCAGAGTCAGTTCTTCTTCCATCACCATATATTTGATCCCCCTTACCCTCATCTCCCACCCCCCTCCCCCCTTACCCTCTGGTAACCACTAAACTATTGTCTGTGTCTATGAGTTTTTGTTTCTCATTTGTTTGTCTTGTTCTTTTGTTGTTTTTGGTTTACATACCACATATCAGTGAAATCATATGGTTCTCTGCTTTTTCTGTCTGACTTATTTCGCTTAGCATTATACTCTCAAGATCCATCCATGTAGTCACAAATGGTCCTGTTTCATCTTTTCTTACCGCCGAATAGTTTTCCATTAGTGTATATATACCACAACTTCTTTATCCATTCATCTATCGAAGGACATTTTGGTTGTTTCCATGTCTTGGCCACCATAAATAAAGCTGCAATGAACATTGGAGCACACGTGTCTATATGGATAAATGTTTTCAGATTTTGTGGGTAGACAGCCAGGAGAGGGATTGCTGGGTCATATGGTAATTCTATTCATAATTTTTTGAGGAACCTCCACACTGCCTTCCATAATGGCTGCACCAGTCTGCATTCCCACCAACAGTGTATGAGGGTTCCTTTTTCTCCACAGCTCCTCCAACACTTGTTACTATTTGTCATGTTGATGGTAGCCATTCTGACTGGGGTGAGGTGATATCTCATTGTGGTTTTTATTTGCATTTCTCTGATGATTAGTGAGCATTTTTTCATGTGTCTATTTGCCATTTGTATGTCCTCTTTGGAGAAATGTCTCTTCAGGTCTTCTGCCCATTTTTCAATTGGGTTGTTTGTTTTTTTGTTGTTGAGTTGCATGAGTTCCTTGTATACTTTGGATATTAGCCCTTTATCGGACGCACTATTTGCAAAAATCTTCTCCCATTCAGTTGGTTGCCTCTGTATTTTGTTGATGGTTTCTTTTGCTGTGCAGAAGTTTTTAAGTTTCATATAGTCCCATTCATTTATTTTATCTTTTACTTCCCTTGCCTTTGGAGTCAAAATCATAAAATGCTCTTTGAACCCAAGGTCCATAAGTTTAGTACCTATGTTTTCTTCTATGCAGTTTATTGTGTCAGGTCTTATGCTTAAGTCTTTGATCCATTTTAAATTAATTTTAGTACATGGTGACAGATAGCAGTCCAGTTTCATTCTTTTGCACGTGGCTATCCAATTGTCCCAGCACCATTTATTGAAGAGGCTGTCTTTTCTCCATTGTATGTTTTTTGCTTCTTTGTCAAAAATGATCTGTCCATATTTATGTGGTTTTATTTCTGGGTTCTCAATTCTATTCCATTGGTCTATGTGTCTGTTTTTCTGCCAATACCATGCTGTTTTGATTATTGTAGCCCTGTAGTACAAGCTAAAGTCAGGGAGTGTGATACCTCCAGTATTGTTCTTTTTTCTTAAGATTGCTTTGACTATTCGGGGTCTTTTATGGTTCCAAACAAATCTGATGATTTTTTGTTCCACCTCTTTAAAAAATGCCATTGGGATTTTGATGGGGATTGCATTAAATCTGTATATTGCTTTGGGTAATGTGGCCATTTTAACTATGTTGATTCTTCCAATCCATGAGCACGGAATGTCTTTCCATTTCTTTGTGTCTTCTTCAATTTCTTTTAAAAATGTCTAGTAGTTTTCAACATATAGGTCTTTCACATCCTTGGTTAAGTTTATTCCTAGGTACTTTATTCTTTTTGCTGCAATTGCAAAAGGAATTTTTTTTTTTTTTTGTATTTCTTTTTCTGAGATTCCATTGTTAGTATATAGGAATGCGATGGACTTTCGTACGTTGATTTTGTAGCCGGCAACTTTACTGTATTCGTTGATTGTTTCTAATAGCTTTTTGGTGGAATCTTTAGGATTTTCTATATATAGCATCATGTCATCTGCAAAGAGTGACAATTTAACTTCTTCATTCCCAATTTGGATGCCTTTTATTTCTTTCTTTTGCCTGACTGCTCTGGCAAGGACTTCCAAGACTATGTTGAAAAGCAGAGGTGATAGGGGACAGCCCTGTTGTGTTCCTGAACGTAGAGCAAAGGGCTTCAGTTTTTCACCATTACTTATGAGATTAGCTGAGGGTTTGTCTATATGGCCTTTATTATGTTAAGGTATTTTCCTTCTATACCTATTTTATGAAGTGTTTTAATCATAAATGGATGTTGTATCTTGTCAAATGCTTTTTCTGCATCAATTGATATAATCATATGATTTTTGTCCTTTATTTTGTTTATGTGATGTATCACATTGATGGATTTGCGGATGTTGAACCATCCTTGTGCTCCGGGGATGAACCCCACTTGATCATGATGAATGATCTTTTTAATGAATTGTTGTATTCGATTTGCTAGAATTTTATTTAGGATTTTTGCATCTGTATTCATCAGAGATATTGGTCTGTAGTTTTCTTTTTTTGTGTTGTCCTTACCAGGTTTTGGTATCAGGGTAATGTTGGCCTCATAAAATGAGTTGGGGAGTACTGTCTCTTCTTCAATTTTTTGGAAGAGTTTGAACAGGATTGGTATTAGATCCTCTTTGAAGGTTTGGTAGAATTCACTAGTGAAGCCATCTGGTCCCGGACTTTTGCTTTTGGGAAGGTTTTGGATGATTGATTCAATTTCGTTACTGGTGATCGGTCTGTTTAGATTTTCCACTTCTTCATGGTTCAGCCTAGGAAGGCTATATGTTTCTAAGAACTTGTCCATTTCTTCTAGGTTATTGAATTTGGTGTCATATAGTCCTTTGTAGTATTTTTGGATGATCCTTTGTATTTCTGTGGCGTCCGTGTTAACTTCCCATTTTTCATTTCTGATTTTGTTTATTAGTGTCTTGTCTCTTTTTATCTTAGTGCGTCTAGCCAAGGGTTTGTCAATTTTGTTAATCTTTTCAAAGAACCCGCTCTTTGTCACATTAATTTTTTCTATTGTCTTTTTGTTCTCTATTTCATTTAGTTCTACTGATTTTTGTTATTTCCTTTCTTCTGCTGATCTTCGGTTTCATTTGTTCTTCTTTTCCTAGTTCTTTAAGGTGTAACGTGAGGTTATTTATTTGAGATTTTTCTTGTTTCTTGAGATAGGCCTGTAATGATATAAATCTCCCTCTTAAAACTGCTTTTCCTGCATCCCAAAAATTTTGGTAGGATGTATTTTCATTGTCATTTGTTTCTATGTATCTTTTGATCTCTTCTCTAATTTCTTCTTTGACCCAGTCGTTCGTTAACAGTATGTTGTTTAATCTCCATGTATTTGTGTTTTTTCCTTCTTTCTTTTTGCAGTTGATATCCAATTTGAAAGCCTTGTGATCAGAGAATATGCTTGGTATGATTTTAGTCTTCTTAAATTTGCATAGACTGATTTTATGTCCCAATATATGGTCTATCCTTGAGAATGTTCCATGTACACTAGAAAAAAATGTATAGTCTGATTTTTTAGGGTGAAATGCTCTATATATGTCAATTATGTCCATTTCATCTAATGTGTCATTTAGGGCTGCTATTTTGTTATTTATTTTCTGTTTGGATGAGCTATCCATAAGTGTCAATGATGTATTTAAGTTCCCTAGTATAATTGTGTTTTGGTCAATTTCTCCCTTTAGTTCTGTTAGTAGTTGCTTGGTATATTTTGGTGCTCCCTGATTGGGGGCATAAATATTGATGACTGTTATGTCTTCTTGTTGTATAGTCCCCCTTACCATTATGAAATATTCAACTTTGTCTCATGTTACCTTTTTCACACTGAAGTCTGTTTCATCTGATATAAGTATGATTACACCTGATTTTCTCTGGATACCATTTGCTTGGAGTGTCAATTTCCACCCTTTCACTTTGAGTCTATGCTTGTCCTTGTAGCTGAGATGTGTCTCTTGGAGACAGCATATGGTTGGGTTTAGTTTTTTGATCCAATCTGCTACTCTGTGACTTTTTATTGGTGAGTTCAGTCCATTTACACTTAGGGTGATTAAGATATGTGAGGATTTCCTGTCATTCTATCTTTAGTTTTCTGGTAAGGCTGTGTCTCCATTGTTTCTTTGCCTTTCTGTTGTCTATTATTTCTGTGTGGTGGTATTCTATGATGTTTCCCTCTGTTTCTTCTTTTATTTCAGTATATATTTCAGTTCTGGATTTTGTTTGAGTGGTTACCCTTAAGTTTATGTAAAAGGAAGTTTGATATTTAGAGTATTCCATTTTCTTCAGCATGCTTACTTTCTCCATTCCCGTATTCTGGTTCAGGCCTTTACTCTCCCCTTTTTTATGTTTTGGTTGCCACAAATTGTCCCTGTTGATGGTGGTCGAATAGCCTCCTTTAGTATTTCTTGTAGTGCAGGTCGTATATTAGAAAATTCCCTCAGCTTCTGTATGTCTGGAAAAGTCTTTATTACTCCTTCATATCTGAAGGATATCTTTGCTGGATATATTATTCTTGGCTCATAATTTCTCTCTTCCAATAGTTTGAATATTTGGTCCCACTCCCTCCTGGCTTGTAGAGTTTCTGCTGAAAAATTTGATGATAATCTAATGGGCTTTCCTTTGTAGGTTACCGTCTTCTTTTCCCTGGCTGCCTTGAGGATTCTTTCTTTGTCGTTGATTTTAGACAGCTTCAAATCAATGTGCCTTGGAGAAGGCCTGTTGGGATTGAGGTAATTAGGTGTTCTATTTGCTTCTTGGATTCGAGGATCCAGTTCCGTCCACAAGTTTGGGAAGTTCTCATCGACAATTTGTTTGAATATATTCTCTGTTCCCTTCTCTCTTTCTTCTCCTTCTGGTATGCCCATTATTCTTATATTGCTCTTTCTGATGGAGTCAGAAAGTTCTTGTAGAGTTCTTTCATTTCTTTTAAGTCTCAAGTCTCTTTCTTCTTCCATTCGCGTCATTTCCAGGTTTCTATCTTCAATGTCGCTGATTCTCTCCTACATCTGATCAACTCTACTACCTAAGCTGACTATTTCATTCTTAATTTCTTCTATGGAGTTCTTAATCTCCAGAAATTCTATTTGGTTCATTTTTAAAATTTCAATCTCTTTCGTAAAATGCTCCTGTTATTCTTTGATGGTGTTTCTGAGTTCATTAAATTGCCTTTCTGTGTTTTCTTGCAGCTCGTTGAGTGTTTTCAAACTGCAATCTTGAATTGTCTGTCATTTAAGTCACATATTTCCATATCTTTAAGTTCCTTTTCTGGAGACTTTTCACTTTCTTTCTGAGCTGTCTTGTTGCCTTGGTTATTCATGGTAATTACTGATTTATTATTTCTCTTCCTAGACATCTACAGGTGTGGCTTCTGCAACAGGTTGATAGTAAGAGGTCTTTCTTTTGTTTTCCAGTACTTGTTGGTATAATGTTTTATTTTCTCTCCGACTGCAGCCTTTTTTTCTCTCTCACACTGTAGTGCTATGTTTTCTCTGCATTATTTCAGCTTCTCACACAATGGGGGGATTCCCTGAGAGACGGCTTCTCCTCTGTTAATAGTTCACCTGGGTCACAGGGCGCAGTGTCTGTGTGGGTATGCGGAGAGCTTTTGAAGTTCCAAAGCTCTTCCTGCACCAGATTCAGAGCCCGTGTGTTTCAGCAGTTCTGTTTACTCCTGCAGGGCCAGGAGTGGGGTGGGTTGTGAGTAGTGGCCCAGAGCAATGACGGCGACCACCACCACAGCCAGTCCTGCTTCCACAGCTCCCTCCCCTTTGCCGGAACTAGTTGGGCTGCGAATCTGTGTCTGTGGTCCACAGTTCTCAGGACAGCAAATATTGTGTTCTTTTGATCTGACACTGCTACTGTTCCGCTTCTAGCACCGGGCAGGTGGGGGCGGGGCGAGCTCTGGGAGGCTAGGGAGAGGGCGGCTAGTCTCAGTGCCTAAGGCTTCCGTTCTCTGCTCAGGCAGTGAGGGCTTAAACCACCGTGTTCAGCCTTCTTCCCTCAGTCTTTGCTCCGAGGTCTCTGCCGTGAACGTTGGGTTCAGTCGTGTTATATGCTGTCCCCTCAGCCCTGTGGGCCATAAACAGAGCCCTAGCAGTCCGAGTTCTTCCCTCTCCCACAGCTGCGGTAGTTCCAGGATGCAGTGAGCTCAGAGCACTGAGCTAGGTCTGCGTCCTGCGCCTGCAGGGCTCCGACTCCGCACTTCTCCCTTCCATCCTCCCCCGCTCGCGTGATTCACCCACCTTTAGGTGAATTCAGTAGTGGGCCTCTTCGTCTTGCCTGTCTGCTGTGCAGGGAGTCCTCTGTGGAGTTATAGGTATTCCATGTGTTGTAAATTCCAGGGGAGCTTTACAGAGGCTCACCTCTCGCCGCCATTTTGATCCTGACTAATTTTATTTTAAAATTTAGTTTTTTTAGGAGGGCACAGCTCACAGTGGCCTATGCGGAAATTGAACCAGCAACCTTGGTGCTATTAGCACCATGCTGTAACCAACTGAACTAACCAGCCACCCTGAAATTTTTTTTTTATATAGTCACATTTATTGATATTTTATTTTATTGCCTCTGAATTTTGAGACATGGTTAGAAAAAAGAAGAATTCACCTCTGTTTTTTTCTAGTTCTTTTAAGGTTCCAATTTTTACATTTAGATCCCTGTTCCCTTTGGAGTTTATTCTTGTGTGTGATGTGAGATATGGATCCAAATTATCTTTTTCCAAGTGGTTACCCAATTCTTCCAGCACTGTTGATTAAAAAGTCCTTCTTTAATCCAGTGATTTGAGATGCTACCTTTATCATATACTAAATTTCTATAAGTTCTTGGGTCTGTATCTGGCTTTTGTAGTCTACTTCACTCGGATATTTGATTATTATTCATGCACCAGTACCACAATGTTTTATTTATAGAGGCTTGTAATGTCTAATATGGCTAGTCCCTATCCCTGAAAAACTTCTTTTTTGTGTGTGTTTTCTTGCATGTTTATTTCTCCATATTAACTTTAATATCTATTTACCTAACTTCCAAAAAATGCCTGTTGGAATTTTTATTGGGATTATATTAAATTTATAAATTAATTTAGAGAGAACAGTCATCTTTATGATGCTGAAGTACCCTATTCAAGAATCATTGTTATTCTACTTGTTCAAATGTGTCTTTTAGGAGTGTTTTAACATTTTCTTCCTGTAGGCTTTACACATTTTTTTTGTTAAGTTCATGTCTAAGTATTCAATCTTCTTTGTTATAATTAAAATGAGGTTTTCTCTACCATTATGGTTTCTAATTGGTAACTTTTTGTGTATATGAAAGCTATTGATTTCAGTATGTTAATTTTATAACCTGTTACCTTATCTTTTTCTTTTTTTTTACAGTGGTAGTTTTTATTTTACAACTTTTTTGATACCTATTTCACTATCTTTTATTGTTTGAGTTTTATTATCAATGATTCTCTGTGGTCTCCAGGATTACTATCATATATCTGTAAAAAGAAATAGTTTTACTTTGTTATTAAGCCTTGCGCCTCTAATTAATTTCTCTAGTCTAATTGCATTGGCTAATACCTCAGGTACAATGATGAAGTAGAGATAGTGGGCATCCTTCCCTTGTTTCTGGACTTAGAGAAAATACTTGTAATATTTCCCAATTTAGTAAGTTACTGGTTCTAGATCTAAATTATGTATATTTTCTCATTTTAAGAAAGTATCTATCAAGTCTTATTTTTTTCACTATTTTTATAAGGAATGAATGTTGAATTTTGAAAGTTTTGTCAGCATTTATGGAGATAATTTTATGATTATCTTTCCTGAGACCTATTAATATAATACTATAGGATATTAATGGACTTCCTAATAAGGAATCTAGCTTGCATTCTTGGAATTAAACCCACGTGATCATAGTGAATTATATTTTTAATGTGGTGTTGGATTCTGTCCGTTAATAAATTATTTATTAGTGCTATATTATTACTATATATGTAGCACTTCTTCATAGGTATTCCTAAATATTAGTCTGTATTTTTCTTTTTTGCATTGTCTTTATCAAATGTAGGTATTAATATTATCTTTCCTTCATATGAAGAAGTAAGAAGTTTCTCTTCATGTTCAATACTAGAAAATAATTTATAGAGTTTTAGGACTATCTGATAATGTGGAGGTTTGGTAGAATCCCCCTATGAAATAATCTGGGCCTGGTATTTTTGTTGAGAAATAGTTCCGTAATAAGCTTCTCTATTTCTTCTACAAAAATCAGTCCGTTTACATTTTCTGTCCCTATCAATTTTAATAAACAGAATTTCCCAAGGAAATTATTCATTTCCTCAATCTTTTAAAATATATCTGCATAGACCTGCAAAGATTCATAATTTTTTGTCTCATTGGTTACTTTGCCATTATCATTTCTTATTTTGTCGATTTTTGCTTTCTATTTTTTTCTTCTTTATTATGTTAGCTAGTAGTTTGTCTATTTTGATAATATTTTCAAAAAATCTTTTGAAAAAATGCTTTCAAGAATTGTTGCTATTCTGGCCTAAGTCCCTCTAAAACCATGATACCTAAAACCAAACACAATTCTCTGGATATAAAACCAGACACTTAGCTTCCTCATCCAAAATATTTCACATTCTTTTCCTCCGTTTTTCTTCATTTTTTTGTTCCACTTCATATTGTTGACTCACACAGTCCTGTCAACCACAACCCGTAAGTAATTTTTAACACATTCTCCTGTTAAACCAATCTCTTCCATCCTCGTTCTTTTAAGGTTTGTCTTCTTGATCCATATTTACCTCTAATAAATGTCAATTTGTTACAGTCCATCTCACAAGATCCTGTCATTTCACGCAGTCAAATCAACCAACACTACCGGGAATTGTGCCAAACCCAGCATTTACAGGCACATGAATAACTGTGGCACAAAAGGATTACTGCAGCAATGGAGAAACGCTAAAAAATACTATCTATGCAGAGAAGGAGCAACAGGATGGAAGGATGTGGGGATCAGGAAAGGGTCAAGAGGGAAGGAGACATTCAACTGGATCTTTAAGGATGTTTGCCAGTTGGAGAAGAGCATCCCAGAGAGAGGTGATTAAAAAAAAGTAAGCGCCCTGAAGGCATATAGTATATCGAAGGGATAACCAGTTAACAAATTAGTGTGTGGCCAGAGCTGTCAGTGGCAGACGATGATCATGTAGAAATGGGTCAGCACAAGACCAACCAGCACTCAGACTTAAGGATTAAAGACCTTTAGCAGGAAAGTCTGGAATTTTGAAACAGGAGCGTGAAACTGTGAGACCTGCATCTTAGATAGATCACTCCCGACACAGCATAGAATATGGGATAGAAGGAGGAGCATCTAGATTTGGAGAAACCAACGAGGAGACCAGGCAACAATTCAAGTGAGAGAAGATGAGAGCCTAAACTGAAGCAGTATTGTAGGGTAGATGTTGAGGAAAATTTGCCTTCACTGGTTGATGTGAGCTTTTGTCTATTAGCTTTTATCTGTTCCTGCATGTGAGGTGATTTCTATGCTGTGATCAGGGGTTGAGTAAATTCCCCCTTTGGTCTCATTCTCCCGAGTGGGAGATACGAGATAATGTTGCTTTCTATATGAGATGAGGTTGCTTTTCTGTCTGTGCTGTGAGACTTTTTGCTGCACGTGAGGTGATAGTTAGCTTAGGGTTAAAAGAATTCTGTGATTAGCGGTTGAGAGAATTCCCCCTTTGGTCTCATTTTCTGGAGAAGGGCAGATATGAGATAAAGTTGCTTTCTGTCTGTTTCGCCCGCATCAGTAGATGAAGTGAAGAAGTAGCTAAGTTATATCAGAATGATGTGACAGGCATAGCGCCAGGGCTTGTTGCTTATCTGCATGAATTGGCCCTTCGGCCGGATGGGCAGCATTCATATCAGTAACTGCCGGACCCTCCCAGAACTGACCATTCCCGGAGGGGGAGGCAGGAACAAGAAACTTGGCTCTAAAGTACATCTGAGAAAATATATAAGACAGACCTCAGTTGGCAGTGTAATTATTATTTTGTCATTTGGTCATATGTCATTGGTGATTCATCATTATTCTAACATTTTGAAGACTTCCAGCAACATGCAGCTTACAACACCAGGGGATGTCCTGACTTCCAGCAGCAAACCTGGTGATGTCTGGCTGGTTTCCGACCTTTCCAGTGTTGTTCCTCACGGTTAGCCTTCTTGAGAACTTGTTAGCATCTAGAAAACTTGTGTGCAGCTTGCAGCTTACAGCATCAGAAGATGTCTTGACTTCTAGCAACAACAATAGCCAACAGCAACAGCAACAGGAACAACATTCTTGAGAACTTGTTAACACATTGAAAATTTATAGCAGCTTGCAGCTTACAGCATCAGAAGACGCCTTGACCTCCAACAACAACAACAACAACAACAACAACAACGTCGACAACAGCAAGGGCAACAGCAGCAGCATCCTCGGGAACTAGCAAGCAACAGTGTGGGAGACGCCTGAGTTTCTCTCAGCTGCAGACCTGGCAAGGTTTTGATTTATGACTTTTCAAGTGCTGTTCTCCCCGGTTTGGTGAGCTTTTGACATCTACTGTAATAGTTACTATCCTATAGAGTTTATTACTGCTTTTGGATACTCCTTACTGACGATATTTGTGTATTTAACCAGGTGATTTTTGATCAATAGTAAACATATGTTGGGATCTCTTAAACTTATATGTATGTGTACTCCTCTGACATGACATTGTTATCAATGTATATAGTTTAGTCTTAACCACCTTTACTTTCTGTCATTAGCATATGCTATTAATTGCCTTTGTCTTTTGCTATTACATATTGCTAAATAAATTGATTAGATACTGCTAAATAAATTCATTAGTCCCACTCTAGAGTGTGTCCCTCCACTCTCTTTTTCCCGCTCATCATTACAAGTATAATTAGAAAAGGACATATTCCAGAAACAAGTCTGAGGTGACTGATAGGATGCAGGCAGTGGCAAAAAAAAAAAAAGGTCTGAAAAGTCATGCCTGAATGGATAATGATGCTTTAACCAAGATGGAGAATATGTGAAGCGCAAGTATTGGGGAAAAGCAAATAATTCAGTTTTGAATAAGAGTCTGAGCTATTTGTAAAACATCAGGGTAGAGATGTTCTATAGCCAATTGGCAAAATACAGGTCTAGAGCAAAAAGATGGGGGTGAGGTAGAAAATACATGTTTGAGAGCATCTATCTATGTGTGACAGGTATAGCCATAGATGTAAATGAGATAATGACCCCCATCTACTGAGCACTTACTACATGCCAGGTACTATGCTAAGCACTTTACCACATTTGTTCACATACATACATACATACATATCCCCCCCAACACTGATCATATAAAGAACTATTATTCCCACATTATACATGTGGAAAACAAGTTTCAGAACAACATGCGCAAGGTCACAGGGCTGGTAAGTGGCAGAAGAAGGATCAGAACTCAATGCTGGCTCCAAATCCTGGGTTTACAATATCCCAAAAAGTAAGGTGAACTATAAGCAGTTATTTGGCAGGTAAGGGAGTGGGGAGAGGGGACTGAAGGGAAGGAAGGGAATCAAAATGAACTGAGTACCAATTTTTGTCTGTCACTGAAAGAGGCGCATTATATGCATTGCCTCCTTTAATCTTCATTCTCAAACATTAAAATCAATATTATTGGCCCCATTTTCCATATGGGAAACCTTGCTTAAGATGATAGCACCAACAAGTGTTGAAACTGGAATTTGAACCCACTCAATCTTACTCCAAAGAATACATTATTTCTACTACACCAAAGAGAGCATACAATGAGAGAAAAAAGGGGAATACTCAGGGTAGAGGATAGGATGTATCAACATAAAAAGGACAAGTGAAGTGAAATGAGCAACAAAAAATTATTTTAGAATATGCAACCAAAGAGATAAGAAAAAGAATCAGGAGAAAGTGTTATGTGGGAACCCAGGGATAAGAGAATTTTAAGATGGGTGGTCAGTAAGTTCAAATGCTGTACAAAAGTCAGGCTGAGGACTAAAAGGCCCATTTCATTTAATAATTAACAGGCTCTGGTGACTTTTTTGAGAACATGTACTGTAGAGTGTTGGGGTTAAAAGTCAGATGGCAGTGAACTGAGAAGACCTCAGAAAGTATAAAAACAGAAGCAGTGAGGGGAGGAGGAAGGGTATTAGCTGGAGAGGAAGATGGAATAGAAAATGAGGGGTTTTAGGATGAGAGGACATTTGTAGGCTGAGCTGAGGGTTTAGTGAAGAAGAAACAGATACAAGGGGAAGGGAGTGAATGATGCAGCAAGTTTCCTGAGGAGAGGAAGTGGGCCACTTCCTCCTCTGACAGTGAGGAAGCAGAAATAGGTATGCATGTGGGGAAATTTGGAGGTGGAGAACAGGGAAATTTAAGGGGCCCAAATCCAATTGCCCCTCTATTCACTATGAAGTAGGCGGGTTACCTGTTGAGTGTGAAAGGGACAAGGAGAATGAAGAGAACGAAGAAGAGTTCAGGAAAGGGACACTGTGGGAGGCTGGAAAGAACATTGACTGCTAAAGATTTCCTGGGGGCACCATGGACTCAATAAGACTGGACATCATAATTTTGTAATTAAATTAATCAGCAAAATTATGTGATTTCCTCTAGAAATCACACAATTTTGATTCCCTCATGGCCTGAGCCATAAGTGGAGGAAACCAAGAATGGACTATCTAGGACTGGAAGTGGTCAGAGGAGAAGCAGCAATCACCAGGGCAAAGGAAGTGAGTGAGGATGGTGGGGAGAGTGTATTAGAAGTAATGGATGTGGAATCTGCACCGGGGAGAAGAAATTAAAGGAGAGCAGATAAACTGAGAGGGCAGAGAAGAGTAAGGAGAGGAGAACTTGATGCGATTGAGCGTAAGTTTAATAGGAATGGAGGAGCGTGGAAATTGGGGTTTTAAATGGAGAGTAGTTTCAGAGTTCAAGATTTCAAGGGTAGGGCCATTCTGTGGAGTAAGTTCCAGGATATAGCCTCGGTATGTGGCACTGTAGTGGCACAGAGGGGGACAATCATTGCAGTGAGATGGTCAAGGAACTGGGAGGCTCGACTATCTTCATCATGAATCCTGAAGTCATTCCAGGGAGAGGTGGATATTAAAATGCTGAGGATATTTGCTATTCTGCCCAGATTCATGTAATTTAAAAACTGATAAGCATGCCTTCAATGAAATCATTGATAAAAAATAGTTTTAATTGAAGAAAGTCCTTTGTCATGTGACTACCATGTCCGCATGTTGACAGGGACCTATTAAATGGCATCTAACAAAGAGAACAGAGATTCACAACAGAGTGGGGCTATTCTTATCCCCAGGTTAAGGGTTACGCTGACTTTAGGTCTCTACCTCTCCCTCTAAATCCAATCTGGGGATCCAACCGCTAACCTAAGTGTCAGTTGGTCTCCTTTGATCTGAAGATATCTGAACTTCTCACCCGAGAGGCAGGAAAGACCCTGTTCTTGCTATAGATGCCTACTACTGGCTCTGAAAAAATTGATCTGAAGGAGAAAGCAGACACTCACGAGGATCAGCCACAGCACCCACTTCCCCCACAAAGATATTTGATCTTAAAACAGGCTTGTAGTGCAAGCCTAGGCCCTGGGTCACTCTACTGCTTAGTTTTAAAATTTACCAGAGGTACTTCTGTAGCAGATGAAATACCATATGCATTTTGCACGAGGTTGTTATTCTCTGGAGGGTGACCTAGCAGTTTTCTTTTATTCTTTTTTCTTTTTCTTTTTGGGGCCTCATAATCTTTTCTCAAATTATAACTTGTGTGAATCCTGATATGTAAAATAGGGAAAAGCAGAGCTTCTCTGGTTAGGGCCAAGATGGGGGATTCGGATTCTGAGCCTGTTCCCCCCCAACCCCCACCAGCACAAGCCATGTGAAGTAACCTCTTAAGGCCTTCCTGTATCAGCTAGAGAAAAAAAAGCCCATTGAATTTTGTTTACTTCTAGCACTATCATTTTATAAGTCAATTATTCAGTGAAGACAACATACAGTAGGTGCAGCAAAATTAAAACACCCCTAGTTCTTGCTCTGTTTCTAACAACAGTTGGAGAAGCAGGTAGGACTACAATCAGGCCCACAGCAGAGGGGGTGGAGGGAGTAGCTAAGAGCTCTTGGGATAGCTGTCCAGCTGATAATGATTTCCTCTTCTGTAGAAACATGTCACCACCAGCCACAGTTGACTGTTCTACCTGAGTTCAAGCCCAGCAGATCTCTGGAATTTTTTCATCTTGCATTT
The DNA here is from genome assembly GCF_004115265.2 of Rhinolophus ferrumequinum. Lineage (NCBI taxonomy): Eukaryota > Metazoa > Chordata > Mammalia > Chiroptera > Rhinolophidae > Rhinolophus > Rhinolophus ferrumequinum. The sequence continues at coordinate 80,318,277 of NC_046294.1, read as the reverse complement.
AGAAAAGAATCAGTTCCTTTCCTGCCACCTCCCACCCTCTTTCTCAGTTTCTCCCAGGCTCTCTTCGACAAAGTTGTAAGATACATTTAGATGTTGCCATAGGCCATGTTGCTCACCTGAGAGAGAAAAGCAGTCTGTAGAGAAAGCGAATAAAGCCACTCACAGAAAGAACCAGAGATAAGAGGCAAAGAGCAGAGGGAGAGATCCTATCGGTGTTTGAGTTCTTGATTTTCTCTGAGACTCTGCTCCATGTTTGCCCTTTCCATGGTTTAGTTTTTCAGCCTTTCTTTGGATTCCACAGAGTCAACAGATTCGACTCTATCTCTGCTAGTTCAAGTTGGGTTCTTGGCTCTTGCAAGACACTCAAACGATGTCTGTGACCACATAGAACTAACCTCGGCCGAGAATTAACATCTCTAACTTATTCTGAGGAAGCTAGAAGGATGCCTGAGTAATCCAGATGTCTAGAAAGACTGAGGGTTTTTCTGACAACCCTCTGAGTCAAGTCTCAGCGAAAAGAAAAGAAAGCTGTCTGAGCAGGATTTTGGCTTGCCAAGACTGGAGCGCTCTAAAGCTGTGAGAGTGGCTGCTTCCTCCAAGACACTCCAAATAACCCTACAATATAAGTTAAAACTCTTCCAGCATAGACAATTCTGTCCACCATCTTAATTTGTGCAGGAAATCTGGACTTTTAAATCTTCCTGCTGCCAAACTTTCTGGGGTTTTTTTTGGGAACTGCCCTTCCTTCCAAAAGAGTTTGTAAACCCAGCCTCTGCTCTCTGTCTCCTCTGAGCTTCAAGGTCGAAGATAATTTCTACAGGAGACCTGTTTGTTTAGAGTTTGAAAAGCACTAACTGGGCTTCACCAGAGAAGTCTGTGGGACCTACCATTCCTTGTGTAGAAACAACCAAGAAGCGGGCTTTATGGCTTCCTGCTGGCAAGCAAGAAATGCAAACAAGAAAAGCAGCAGAGCTCCTGTGGTGTGCTGGAGAGAGAATTCAGGAAACCTGAATGGCTCAGGAAGCAAATCAGTTTTACAGTGAAACCAGATACCTGGTTAGAACTCTGAGACCCTCAAGCAGCAGAAGATGAGGAGATGGGGGTGGGGACATCGCTGAGAAACTGAGAGGCAGGCACGACATTTGGAAATCTTGAGTTATTATTGGCCTAAATTCTGCCAGTAAAATAACATAATATGGTATTTCTTTTCCATTAACTCCTTCAGGTCTTTACTGAACCAGGAAAGGCTACTTATTCATTGAACCTGGTGGCTAATTAGGTAAAAATAAAGTTCACAAATAAAAATATTAAAGTTTTCAGGGCCGGCCCGGTGGCTCAGGCGGTTGGAGCTTCGTGCTCCTAACTCCAAAGGCTGCTGGTTCGATTCCCACATGGGTCAGTGGGCTCTCAGCGACAAGGTTGCCAGTTCGATTCCTCGACTCCCGCAAGGAATGGTGGGCTGCGGCCCCCTGCAACTAACAACGGCAACTGGACCTGAAGCTGAGCTGCGCCCTCCACAACTAAGACTGAAAGGACAACAACTTGAAGCTGAATGGCACCCTCCACAACTAGGATTGAAAGGACAACAACTTGACTTGGGAAAAAGTCCTGGAAACACACGCTGTTCTCCAATAAAGTCCTGTTCCCCTTCCCCAATAAAATCTTAAAAAAAAAAAAAAAAAAATTAAATTTTTCTTCCCTGTATGGGTAGGGGCTCTTTGTACTAGTATTCAGCCCAGTGATCAAATGATAATATACCAGAAAGTAAAGAGCTAAAGACTTTTTGAAAGATTTCATCTCCCAACCTTATTTTTAAATTTCCATTAATTGTGAGTTCCGTAAACCGTCTGTTCTTCACAAGTATATGCTATAATGTAAATGTTCAATAAATGCATGTGAATGAATGAATGAGTTTATCACTGTATAGTCTATGAGTGTCCTTTTCCCCAAAAACAGGGCATGGAACCCACCCTTAGGGCCTTCGGGATTGGTTCCCTATGCTCTTACCATATCTGCCCATTGAAAGTTATGTCCATGACCACTTACATGGGGCCTGGTTTGGGGATAACAAATAAGGGTACAGTCAGGAAGATTTCACGCAGTTTGAGTCTTTGGTCCTTTTGGCTTAGGTAACAGGCGAGTCATGGCTGACGAAGCATTTCTAGTGTTCCCCAGACTCTCTGAACTGCCTGGGGGAGCAGCACCTGGCAAACAGTGCCCTATTACTGCTCCACACGCCTGGCCAGCCCATCACTCACCGTGAGGAACATAACGCTGCCTGATAGCTGGCTGCCAGGGAGCGTCTGTTTAGCTGGCATCGACTCCTGTGGGAGCAAGGCCAGTGAGCTTGGGTGAGGAGAGGAGGAATCAGTCAGGATAGAAAAAAGGTTGGGGAGTGTGGTGCTTTGTTACATTGCAGACGTAACTGGCCTTTAATTTCTACAGCAAAGCACAGAGGAATTAATTGTGGAAATGTCTAAAAGCCTCTGCTAGGCCCATGTTGCAAATCCTACCTCATGGAAGGCATGAGGCACGTAGGAGAGAGGTTTGCTGCAGCTGCTCCATGTGCCAACCCTCTTCCTCATTCATTCTACGTCCCCCTTATGGGGATGACACCAGACAAAGGCTCTTTCTCAGGGACTAACTACCAAGCAGATAAATCTCCACGTGAATTTTAAATTTCTACTTTTCTACATGGAGAAAAACTGGTTGAGAAAGTTTCCCAGGTCAAAAGGCTCAGATAACTGATCTCCTGTTGACCAACGTTTTAAATCCCCACAAGTTTCAGTCCTTCGGGCCATTCATGTTCCAGCCAGGCATAGGTTCGCTCTGCCTGACAGGCAGAATTTCTACATCACCACAATTTCCCCAAGTTTGACACATTGAACATTTACTTTATTTTCATTGACCTGTGAGCTCCACTAGGGCACAGACTCTCTGTTATTTGACTTTTAGTTTCAGAGCCTGGCACAGTGCCTGGTAAACACAGTAATTCAGTAAACGTCTGTTGAATTGAGTGCATGCATGTTTACCAGACTGACAGGAAAAAAATGTCTGGTCTTGGTGAGCAGGTAGGTTGGTAAATATTTGATACTTCTCATGATATCATTAAGTAGAAGATATCTCTATGATGTCCCATAAACACTACCTCTTTCATGGCACTTTTCACATTAAGCATCCTATTATGGTTTTATCAGTACACCTAAACCTCTCCCTATAAATTCCTTGGAAGCAGGAACCAGGTGTTTTTCAATTATTTTATTCATCCGCTCACCCAATAAATGAACTAAATAACTGAATGAATGAATGCTTATTGGCCAAACTACATTGTAGTCTTAGGTCTACCAAAACCTTCCAACATAAGCACCAAAGTATTTTTTAAAGTCCAGCTCCCAGAAAAACTCTTGCAGAACTTCATGCTGGCTCAATAACCAAAGACAACATTCATATGACAACATCAATACCAAGTGGCAGAGAAAACAAATAAATAGCTTTGAGGCAGATGCAGAAAGGGAAAATGTGAACTGCAGAAAGCCTATCCATATCCAGAACATAGGAGACAGGGGATGACAGCCAGGGTGGGCTACAGAATGTGGCAGTAGCCAAAACTTGTAGAAAATTCACAGTGCAAATTAACCATGTCAATAAAAGGGACTGCATTGACAGCACTGATATGGATCAATTCTGTGAGTAATTTGTCAGGTGCGTTGAGACTAGGGCTTTATTCAGGGAACATGGTAGAAGAAAATTCTGTCATGCACAGTTATGCACAGTGGCATATGATTGAGAACAGAAGCCAACAGTGGGTAAAGGAAAGCCTTGATTAAGAGGGCAAGGTTTCCCTCTGCCGCAGGGTTCCCCGAGTAATTACAGTGAGGGCTACAGCTTCATTTCCTGTGGCAGTTCTTTGCCATAGAGAATGAGGTCACAGCCCTAACCACACAGACCTTAAAAGCATCTGCGTGATGAAGAATAGCTTCAGATATGCTTGGATCATTCCCCAGAGATGATTGGATACATGTGTGGTATTCTTAGCCTCAGTAGGAAGAGTTTCTCAGAGGAATTGAAGTGTATTCTGACACTGGCTTTTAAGTCCCTATCTACATCCTTATCACATGACTCTAAGAAAAAGATTGAATATTATTGGATCTATTAAGCAACCCTAGAGGCTGGAATAGGTCAATCAGGGCTCCATCAACTCTGAAATAAGTAATCATAGTATTATTCAATAACACTAACTGTGATACAGTATGTGAAAAGAATTACTTAATATAAGTTATTATATATATGAAAGAATTATTTAAACGATAAGGAACCATTGAGATTTAACATACTACTTTAGTATTATTTAGCTGCTGTCAATTTCTCAGAGAAACCAAAAGTACTCATTGAATATCAGAAAACAAATCTACTAATAGAAGGGAATGGATTATACATTAGCCTGTAGAAAGGGTAGAGGGAAGTTTATAGAATGGGTAGAAAAATCAAATGTCAGAAAGAAAAAAGAGGCATCACTGCATTATTCTAGAGATGAATTAATAATAAAGTTGTGTGTCTGTTGTTTTTATGAAGACTCCACTACTACTCACCCTTTCCCTTACGTTTTACAAGAATTGGAGGTCAAGAAATATTTATGGACACACTAAAGCGTGAAAAAAGCATGAAAAAGATAGCTAAGTCTCTTGGCTCTTCAGTTGAAAGGGTTGGAAGTGAAAATGAGAAGAAGGCAAAGAATAGGACTGACTCTATGCTGGTTTTCTCCTTCTGATAAAGTAGAGGGACCTGATACCTGAGGATTGAGTTTTAAAACACGGAGGCCAGAAAAGGACCTAAGGAGCGTCTGCCACAATCGGTGCATGAGTCAGTCTCAGATGTATGAAACTTGAGACCAGGGGAAGCCCAAAGGCAAAGATTGAGAAAAGAGGAAACAGGAATGCCAGAAACACCCAAAAGAGGTGGCTTCCTGGCTTGTCTGTGTTTCAACTCTCAGACTGTAGCTCTTTGTTAACAATCCCCTTACATGTGTTCAAAGAGGACCCATGCAAAGATGAGGAGTCCTGCAGTGCAGGCAGGATGCAAGCTCTGCCCTTCAATGAAGGTAGTGACACCCCACGACCAAAGGAAAATTCTGACTCAGTCGGTTAGGTTGGGACAGCATCTCTGCAGTTTTCCTCTCTGTCAGGAACAAGGCTGGGGGACAGAGGACAGGACTGGGGAAGGTTCTGGGACAGGTCAGGCTGCAGAGACTTTTAATCAAAAACAGAAATTAAGGAAAGAGCCTGCAGTGCAGCTGTAGAAAGAAAATCTCATACACAAATTCATGAGAATGGTTACTTCAGGGGAAAAGGTCAGGATTGGAGGGGTGGCCAAGCCACTCAGTCTTGCATGTAATGTTCATATTTAAGAAAAGAATGTATTCACATGATCAATGTTTAACTAAAAACTGTTTTTTAAAATCTTAAATTTAAGAAAGACAGAGAGGGAAGAGAGGGAGAGGTGGAAAGAAAAGGAAAAAGGAAGAAATACACAACTAACAGTCTAGGTCTCCTTGTAGGGATCTCCCTGGATGCTGAGAAAAGGCAACCCAAAGGGGTGGAGCTCAGAAGCAAAGAAAGAAATGCAGCAAATCGCAAGGGGGAGGGGTCACAAGAGAAGGAAACGGGATAAATGATAGAATTTTGAGAGAAAACAGTGAAGAGAAAAAGACCCTAGCCAGCCCTTGCCCATACTGTCTGTCAGATTGGGGGCCCCAGTCCCTCACTCTCACACCGAAGGGAGCAAATGCTGGCTCCCCTGAATTGGGCCAGAAATCCAGGCCTCCTCTCTTCTCTTCGGTTCTCTCTGCCAACCATGCCCTTGGTAGTAGACAAATCTACTGCAGTGGATTTAGAAAAAGATATCAACACGAAGAGGGCACTTCATATGGACCACCTAGTCACCCTGCCCTCTCTCAAACTTTCTACCAATGCAATACCATCCGCACCCCTCCCTACGCTCAAATAAAATGAGCACTTTTGCCATATATTCAGGGGATTTCCTTGGGTAGAATCCCCGGAGAGGGTGGAGACCTCTTCTGGGAGATGTCTTCTTACTCTGTGGTCCTGATTTCTGGGCTCAGGTAAACTCCCAGGGAAGGTCACTGCCCAGCTTAGCTGGAGACAGGCGGCCCTTTTGATTTATCACGGTTCACCCGGCCCGTCTACACCGTACCCACCACCTTTGCCCCCTTAGGGCTCCGCGGACGAATTGTTCCGGAGTCCTTTGGAGGAGAGGGGCGGAGGACCCCTTCAGAAATCAGGCAGGAGTCACTGGGGGAGGAGAACTAGGGAGTGGGAGGAGCAGTTACCTCATTGAAGCCCTCCTGCAGGACGTCCAGTAAGTTCCCCCGGGTCAGGCAGGCTAGCATTGTTCCTGCCGGGGGCTCCCCGGGCGGGGTCTCCAGGCCAGGCGGCCGCCGCCTCCGCCTCCCTCTGCACACAAAGACTCTCTGCTCAGCTCATTGGGATCACTCCCGAGTCCCGCATGCCACTTACTGGAAACCCAGACCGGAGTCAAACTAGCGACTTCCACTGGGCATGCTCGCTCGGGGGCCTCTGCTGGAGGGGCCTGGGTGCTGCTGCTGTTCCTATAGAAACAGCTGGGCGCGCACCAGCTGGAGGGGCGCTGGCGGGCGGCAGGGGGCCCCGCTGATTGAGGGACAGCACCGTGGGCGCGCAGGCGGGCTGGCTGGCGTGTGCGCGCACTACACACACACACTCGAGGAGTGTGTGTACGGGTGTGTGATGCATTTACAATCATACACACACACCAGGTCTTTAGGTAGGCGTGCCGGCGTGAGCGCGCGCGCGCACACACACGATCTGCTGATTTAAGGCCACAAGCACCCCACCACGTGGTGAGTGGGAAGGGGAGTGAATCATAGGATTTTTTTCCCAGACTGGCTGAAAACAGCAACCTTTACCCACATTGGGCCTGGACAGTGAGGTTAGGCTAAAGAAGGAAAAGCGTAAGGGAGAGAAACAAAAAAGAGAAAGAGAAGAACCATCCAGAAGGAGAGAGGGGGAAAAAAGGAGAGAGAAAACTAAAACTAAAGTTTTCTCTTTCTTTTCCTGATGGTTATTAGGACACATTTAATAGAAATAGCGTGTTAAACAAATCACAAAGGATCAGAACAGAAACATCAAGGGCAAACTAAGGATAACCAGGGCTTTCACAAAAAAAAAAAAACCTTTATTTTTAAAATAACTGCTAAAATGTAAACCCTGTAATTTTAATGAGTTTTAAGTTAATTAAATGGGTTTTAATTAAAATAAAAAACCGCAAAATGTCCTGGTGGTTTGGAAAGAGTTAAGTAAAGCTTGCTCAAGTGAAACTGAGCGCTATTCCCCTCTGTTTCTAGTTATTCAAGTCATAGCCTTGATTATTTTTAAGAAGACTAGTCATTTGTACTCTCAGTGCACACTCTTGTTTCTATAGGAAAACTGGAAGCTGAAAGAACATCCAGACGTATTATGTTACACCTCGTAATCCCAGATGGAGGGAAAGGGTTTACAGGATGTTAAGTCTCAGAGAAGGGTCAGGGCCTTGTCCAAGGACACAGCTGGTCAGTGACAGAGGCAGTTTGAGGAGCTAGGACTCTACACTCATAATTTTGCCCAGGGCCCAGAATCCCTCCCCAAATCCCCATTAGTACCCTAGCAAGAAAAGTCAGCAGACTCTTGTTCAAACTAATGACCTCCTCCTCAGGCCATTAGAGAACAATCTTTACCCCAGAGCAGTCAGAACTAGCAACATCCTGCCTGAATGTCTAAAGCTGCTCAACACAAAGACGCTTCTGAGAAGAGACACACCTTACTCTGACCACAGCAAGCAGGAAGCAGAAAGCCAGAGGAGGGAGGTGTTAGTGGCTGCTGCTGGTTGAACACTGCGTTCCATTCTGGTTAAGGCTGGGGAGAAGCCATGACAACAAATCAAACTAAACTTGAGCAACCCACAAGTCAGAGGACCACTGTCCTTCATAATCTAGCTGGTGAATTTAGTTATCAAGAATTCTCCCCACCACAACCACAGTTCAAGGTATAATGCCATCAGGTAAGTCACTAATCCATGTTAACACAATCAGGCCCTTTTAAAAGAGAAGTATGATACTTCCAAAAGTATAAAATTGCATGCAACACATCTACATGCATAACGATAGAAAACCAAAACACCTAGTTGGTGGATCCCTGGAGAGAGGATTCTGATTGGTTGGCAGTTCATCATGCTTTCTACACAACAGAAAATTTTGAGACATCAGAGGGAGGTCCGGCTAACAGTTATCTATCCCAAGAGGTCACTGTTTCTCAAACAAGTCATTTATCAAAGTAGGACCTGTGAACTCAGTTTACCTGGGAAAATACTCATTAAATCACTGAATTTTAAAGCTACAGAAAAAGATCTCACTTGGCCCAACTCCCTCATCTCATAGATAAAGGAACCAAGGCTAGAGGAGGTGCTCACAGTCACTCAGCTAGTCTGTGGGAGCTAAGATTTGAACTAAAGGCTTCTAATGACCAACCCTGTGCTGTATCTCACAGCATGCTGGAGGAATTAGCATTGTGGTGAATTGATAAAAGATTTATTATAGGGCATATGGTCCAAGATTGCACTAGTCTCTGAAAGTCTATAATTATATCAACCACATATTCTATAGTAGTGTCCAACAGAACTTCCTGTGATAGTGGAAATGTTCTATATCTGTGCTGTCCAATATAGTGGCCACTAGCCATATGTAACTGCTAAGCACTTACAATGTGGCTAATGCAAATGTAGAACAAAAATTTAAGTGGCATTTAATTTTAATTCATTTAAATTTAGATAGTACAATTTCAAAATATTCTGGTCCAATGTCCCCAAACAACTATTGAAATGTTCCAAAAATTTGCATATATAGTCTGCTTTTCATACTTGGAAAAAAAAAATTCCTGTTGGACCATATAATCTCAATTTTTTTTTTTTTGCTCAGAAGGTATGTTCACCATACTTATCAAGGTCTGCCTTCGAAGGTGGTCCAGGTAAAGAATTGAGCTTTTGCTCTAAGCAGCACTAACATTTATTATTCCTTCCACCCTCCCCATCACACTATATTGTGAGAGCAACATAAGAGCTGGGAAAATAAGTGGGTTAACTACAAGAACTAGGAATAACTAGGACAATGATCTGCATCCTGTCATGCCTGTACGTGGGAAAACAACAAGCTGGTCTGGGTAGCTAGAACCACTTCCCACTGCTGCAGGCCTGGTGTTCACGCCGCCAGGCGCAAGTGAACGACCCAGGCATGCTGCTTTCTGCATATCGCTGCCATGCTGCTTGATTTCAGAAATTATACCTGGCTTCCTCAGTCCTGCATTATTTTAACAATGGTGGCAGATACCTCCTTCACCAACTAAAACTAAAAGCTACCCAAATATCTATATACAACCATAATAATAGCAAAATTGAGCTTTTACTATGTGCCAAGCCCTATACTAAGCACTTAGATACACTAGCTCATTTGATAGTCACTATTACCATAAACAGTAGATTTTTTTATTGTCCCCATTTTACGTATGAAGAAAGAGAGATTTGGAGGATAAGTAATTTGCCCGGACCCTATAGCTACTAAGTGGTGATGCCAAAGTCCAGGTTCTTAATCATTATGCAATACTTTTACGAGTATACAATGCTTGCAACATGGAAGGTATTCAGTAAATATTTTTAGTTGAATGAATGAATGAATGAGCCAGTGGAGGAAACATTAGCAAACTCATTCATCACTTCTATTAATACAGATACTAGGCTTTGAACTGTCATTTGATGAAAATATTGACTGTGACTTCTCCCTGAGTAGAAGGAAGATGTGTGAAAGACACGCCTATGTAAAATTTAATACATCTATTATGGGCAATCATTAATGACTGTGGAGAAGCAGATAGGCAGTTTTGTGTAAACAAATAATTAAAATTGTCAATGAATCACTTATATGTGGAATCTAAAGAACAGAATAAATGAGCAAACAAAACAGAAATAGACTCAGATACAGAGAAAAAAACTGATGGTTGCTAGATTGGAGGGAGGTTGGGGGATGGAGAGAAGGCGAAGGGATTAGAAAGTACATATTGGTGGTCACAAAATAGTCACGGGGATGTGAAACACAGTATGGGGTATATAATCAATAATGTTGTAAAGACTATGTAGGGTGTCAGATGGGTATTGGACTTATGGGGGGATCACTTCATAGGTAATATAAATGCCTAACCACTGTGCTGTACATCTGAAACTAATATAAAATAATATTGAATGTCAACTATAATTAAATATATATGTATATTTACATATATATTACCATATATATATAGTCATGGGATGTAAAGCACAGCATAGGGAATATAGCTAATGGTACTGTAATAGCTGTGTATATGTCAGAGGGGTAGTGTAGTAGACTTGGGGGGGTTTCACTTTGTGAGGGGTGTAAATGTCTAATCATCATGTTGTTTCGTACACCTGAAACTAAAAAAAAACCAAAAACCGGCCAATAAAAATATTCTAAATGACTCTCTGAAATAATTTCTTAATCTTTCTTCTGTTTTCCCACATTAACAATTTCCTTGGTAGTAACATATGTTTAGAATTTCTATTGCATTTATCTTCAGAGACATTATCATAAATATACACAAAAGGGCTCACATCTACCCACAAAGGTTCCAAACGTGTCCTGCTTCCTAAACTGCTCCCTTTGTCTCCAGGCTTTTCTGCCACTCTGTATCCCTTAATCTTCCTTAGAAAATACATTCATCTTGCTGCTCAACTGCTCAAACGTCTTCAAAAACTCCCTCTTCCTAGTATGTCAGATATGAATTCCTCATGCCCAGCTCTTAAAGCCTCCCCACAAATCCCCTAGGCTTAGGTTAACAGGCTCTTAGGTTAGAGACATTACATAGGTAAATGTCTCATTTACAAGGCTCATTTTCACCTCCATGCCTTCATGACTGTCCCTCTGCTAGAATGCCCCACACTTCTGCTACTCAAATCTCTGCTACCCCTAGTTCAAGTTCCACTTTCTTGTAAAACTTCTCTGACCACTCCTGATTTTGTTAAAATCAAGACAGATCGGATCATAATCTGTCTGGAAAACTCAACTCCTAGATATCCCATGGTTCATTCCTGTTCTTTTTTCAGGTCTGTTCAAATGCCGTGTTAGCTGTTTGGCCTTCTCTGATCACTCTATTTAAAATGACAACACTCCCTCACTCCCACCTCCCAAACCTATTTGCCTGCTTTATTTTTATTTTTCTTCCTAACATCATCACCATCTTGTATATTCCACAGTTACTTGTTCATTTGCTTATTGTCAGTGTCCCCCTGCCCAGAATGCAAGCTCTATGAGGGCAGGGAATTTTGTATGTATGTTCTGTTATTGGTTTATTTCCAGAACTAGGAATTATTTCCTGTGACATAGTAAATTCTCAATAAATATTGGCTGAATAAATGAATGAATCTTCCTCTCTTTAAAATTCAAAGGTCATAGCAAGCTGTATACTATATCATTTAGCACTTACAGTTGATTTAGGAATATGAATCTTTGTCTCTTTTACTGTATTTCCAAAACAAATATAAGTAATTGCTGATATCTTTCTATATTTCCTCTCCTTCATTAATTCATTCTTTCATTAAACATTTATTAAAAATATGTTGAGCACTATTATATGTTACTAAATGACAGGTCCTATTCTTTTAGCAAAAACTTCAACTCAGCTACACATAAATATACACATACACAAGAAACAAGACTGAAAGAATGGTAAAAGGAGACTAGTAAGACGGAGAATCCAATATTAATTATGTGGGGACCGAGTGTACAGGGTGAGTGTGACAGACTGCGTGGGTAGAAAAAGGATAAAAGAGACAGAATGGTGAGAGACTAGAGTAGGATGTCACTAAAGTAATCACCAGACGCTAGTGCTTAATATAAACTGTACCAAAGCAGATATGCAAATATATTTATTCAACATGAATTTTTAAAATTCACATTTCAAAGTTTTCTGCCCGCTATCCTGCAGGTAAAAATTAAATTGAGACTAGCGACATCTGGTGGATGTTTTGGAAGTGAACCTTGAGTTTCTCTACTATGAAAACACTGTAAATGCCCCTATGCCTCTGAATTGCCTTTCATAATGTGTCAGGGCTTCTTCACATTCCTACTTACGCTTCCATGAAATCATCTTTCTCCAGGGTCTCATTGCCAGAGGTAGCCATCCATATTCCTACTAAGGACCCTTCTGTCTCCCAGCTAATGTCTCTCTGTATACATCTGAAGGATGTATACAAAATCTGACACCACAATTCTTTTAAAAGGTACTTATTACTTAAAACATTCACATCCTTTGACCTACGGATTCCACTTCTGGGACTCTACCCTAAGAAAAAGTGTCTTAAATGAGGAAATCAATTAGTTATTTACAATGGAGAGACTGAAACCTGAAAGTCCAAAAATAGAGGAAAGACCAAGAAAATTACAGACATTATAATGTTTATCAAATATTGGTACCCACATTATAACAAACATTTTAACAATTTCGTATTGACAAGCATTAAGTTAAGAAAACAAAAGTCAAAAAGTGTGTGCACATGACCTCAAATATGTAAATAAAATACATAGAAAAAAAGACTAGAAGAAAACATTCTAAAATATTAACAATGATTGCTTCTGGATGGGAGAATTATGGAGGTTTTTTTGTTTGTTTTTAAATCATGGTTTGCAGTATTTCTCAAATACTCTACAACTAATATGAATTGTTTTTATTAAAACATTATTTAAATCTTTTAAAAAGTACATATGTTCTGATTAATTGCTAGAATTTTCAACCTCTGCATGGTTTTATTAATTCCTGATAAAGGCAATGAATCATGTGAGCTAGAATTTCCACAAAAAGGGGAAGCAAGAAAAGAAAGCAAATATATTACAATTTTATTCCAGGAACTGAGTCCTGATGGAGAAATCCCGCAGTTGTGGAACTGTACTAAAAATCCATTAATGTCATCACATTCCTCTAAATAGTACACCAGAAACTTACAGAGGGCTCTGCTGGCAGCAGGGAGTTACAGAGTCTCATAACCATTTGAGTTCCCATCTTCAGAGTCCCTAGAAGAGCCAGATCAGGGCCACCTTGAAATGGGAAAAGGAAGAAATGTGCAAAAATACAGGACAGGAAAAAAATTCCAAAAGCTAAACCAATCGAGTGGGGTCAGGCTCCTGCCTCAAACCTACCAACTTTGGTCATCTAGAAGAATCAGAAATAGGACACTAGTTAGCAGGAAGTCCAGCCCAAGGTATTATAATCACAGCAAGGGTATCCTAAAGGCATTTTAAAAACTGGCCACTTAGGTTTTAATAGTAATAAAGACAAATGCTTCCCTATCATTAGTTAAGTAAAGCTGCATTTTCCCTCCTCCCGACATTTATCAGTCCAAGACCATAGGAAGGATTCTGAAGACAATCACGAGAAATACTGGGAGCTCTGCGTCTGGAGAGCACTTTCCTTCATCCTCAGAAATTCAGTTTTAACCTGGAAAGGCAGCATTTATTCCAAGGCAGAAATTTTTATATAGACTTTACGTTCACAAAGTGCTATCACCTACATCATCTTATTTGACCGTCATAGAACTCTTGGAAATAGAGTTCATTTTATTACTCCCAGCTAATAGGAAATAGGGTACGGAATTGCTCTGCCAATTAGTGATGGAGGCAGTTTTCTAGCCATCTCTTCTGAATCCACTTGCACGAGGTCTGTGCCAGAGAACAGGTCGGGAAAATAGTGACAGTGATCATGATGCCAATGGCAGTTAACATTTACATACTATGTACAGTTCCAAGCGCTTAAAATTCTCACACTCTATGAAGTTGATTCTATTAATACCAACTTTCTGTGTGCTGTGATTCCATTTTCACTCTATCCATCTTAAGGATTCATCCCTATCAGGGACAAACTGAGGGCCAGTGGTATCCAGAGGGTGGTATCCAGGTTGAGAAAGGGAAGTAAGTGCATTACCACTCCTCGCCAAGCTCTGAAAGTCTGAATCAGGAATCGTACACTGAGAACCTGTAAGACTCCAAGCGGGTTCGGAACTTGAAACTTCCGCCTCCTTCATCCCACCCCACCCTCGCCCCTCCTCGTGTCCCCACTTCTGATCAGTCGGTGCTAATAATACTTCCTAGTTACTCGCCGCCTTTCAGCACTTACCTCTTAAATCATCGGTCGGTCTGGTTCAGCATCTTTGTCCCCTGCCCTGCCGAGCAGGAACTCCTACTGCTACAGCGTCGCCGCAGCGTTCCCGCTGCCATGGTGACCCGGAGGCCGGCCACCGCCGAACCCGCCTCCAGCTTGCCGGAGTCAGCCCCTGACGACCCCGCCCCTGCCGTCTCGGACTCCACCTTTCGCTGATCCAGACCCCGCCCCCTGCCGGGCCGGACCCGCCTTCTAACGGCCCAGACCACAACCCTCGCAGGCCTTGGCCCCTCCCCCTGTTCGTCCTGACCCTCCCGTTGCTGGCCGGAGCAGGTGCGGTCTCGTACCGGCCTGGACCCCGCCTCCTGCCTGCCTGGGCTGCGTCCCCTGCCTGTACAGAGGCGCCTCATACCGGTCTGGGCCCTGGCCAGAGAGCTCCGGCTTCTGCAGCTGGGAACTCGCCTCTGGTCGGTCCAAACCACACCCCCTCTCCGCCCCAGGGCAGGCCTGAAGAGTGAGGCGGGAAGCCTTGCCTCTACCTGCTGGACTTCCAAATCGCCCTTAGGGTGGGCGAGACCCGCTGCACTAACGGGAGCCCACAAATCCCCGACCCGGAAAACGCACCAGACAAGGTTCCGTACGCGATTTATTGATCCTAGCCGCTCCGCACCTGTGAAAGCCAACAGGCCCACCCAGGGGAGTTTCCCGGCCACGCAGTACTGTCAGTACCATTGATTTAAAGTCCTTGCAACCAATGGTCTGAGAATGCTTCCTCCGTGCCTCAGCCTCTGCTCTCATTCGTCTGATTAGGTCGGGGACCCTTGACCCAGCCACTGAGGAAATGGCCCAAGCCAGGCCTCGGGGCTGTGTACAAAAGCTCAGGATGCTTTTTCAGAGCACCTCTTCTTCAGCTTTGGAGTTTAAGGATAGCATTAAGGAGTTTAACGATACCGTTAGATTAAGTTCAACAAGATCAGCTCAAGTGCTTAGGGGTATTCTGCACTTTTCTTAAGAGCAGGAGTAAAGGTAGGGGTCACATACCTACCTTCCTGCACATCAGCCTAACCCCCTCATTTTGTGCAACTCCATCCACCCCTAGCCAACGCAAATACAACTCCAAGCTAATGGCAGCAAATAAGAGACAGGCCTAGGGGAGACAGCAAGATAGGGGATACACAATTGCAGGGGATCCTGAATTCTTTAAGCTTAAAATGTGGCCGCCATCCTTGGGCAATAGATTCTCCCACAGGAGTAGCGGTGAAATGATGGAAACTGGTCCTTCCTCCACAAGGCTCACACTAGGGTCCTGTTCTTGCTGTCATAGCAGGGTGTGGCCTGGGGGAAGCAAAGTGTGGCATACTCTGTAGCATTTTGTAACTGCAGGTGCTTCACCTCCTGGGCAGAGCGTGGCTGGGTCCGGCTGCACACTTGAATGTCTGCGTAATATAAGCCGCTGTCCTCTGATCTGAGGCCTTGATTCCTCTCCTGAGATGCAGGCTGCTCTAACACCCGCTCACACCTGTGTCCTGTTGAGTCATGGCCCTGTGAGGAATGGACAGTATTAAAATGGAGATTCTTGGCTGGTTTGGCCCCTCACCTTCAATGCAGGCTCAGTTAGACTGACGTCCCTTCACTTTGCTCCTTTGGGGAGCAGAGGAGGATGGGCAGAACAAGCAAGTTCTGCAGATGACTGAGATGTGTCTGTTTCAGGGTCAAAAAGCCAAGTCCTGGGATCCCATATCTAAGCAGCCCGCAAGAAGGAACAGAGGCCTATCATTACCTTTGTGCCATTCAGCTGCTGCTGCTGCTGCTGCTTCAGTGTCCATCTTGGTTGACTCCCTGAGATGAGGAAATCCAGCTTAAATCCATTCTCTCTTCCCTGTCTCTACTGAAGTTACCCTCTTCAAATCTCTATTAAACTATATGGTGGGCTTCTAACTAATCTCCCTGCCTCTGTTCTCACCTTTTTCACTTCTACCATTCCCACACCTTAGCAGGGTGTGCAATCTGGCCCTTTCACAATCTCATAATATCTTCCATCCTTGGAGGCGGCCAGATGGCTCAGTTGGTTAGAGCGCAAGCTCTGACCAACAGGGTTGCTGGTTAGATTCCCCCATGGGCCAGTGAGCTGCGCCCTCCACAGCTAGATGGAAGACAACGAGCTGCCGCTGAGCTTCCGGAGGGGTGGCCGGATGGCTCACTTGGTTAGAGCCTCAACAAGGTTGCTGGTTCAATTCTTAGAAATGGTGACTGGACTTGGAACTGAGCTGCGCCCTCCACAACAAGATTGAAGGACAATGACTTGACTTGGAGCTGATGGGCCCTGGAAAAACTCACTGTTCCCCAACATTCCCCAATAAAAAAATTAAAAAAAAAAATCTTTCATCCTCGTTTTTCACCAGACCCTAACATAGTTCAACAAATATATGTTGAAAGCCCATTCGGTTCTCTGTGCCACATTGTGGGAATAGAAGAGTGAGTAGGCTGTTTCTTCTGCCTCAGGGAGCTTACAGTCTATTGGGGGAGACAAATAAGTGCTCAGACTATTACAGTGCAACGTGATAAGTATTCAGCTACACCAAACAATTGGTCACTTTCAATCAAGTCAGTCGCTTCTCTCTCTTTTCTTTCTTTTTTCTGCAGGAGATAAGTCCTCTGCCTAAAAATAGCCTCTTCTCCCTGTTCCTCTTTCAACTTGTGAACTCCTCCCATTGTCCCACAGCATGAACATGCACCTATTATAGCGCGAGTGGATGGCATTACAAATTACGTATCTATCTCTCAAATGTGATTTTTCTGCTCTGCTGGACCTAGACAGTGTATCCTTCCTCTTGTGCCGCTCTGCCTGCTTGGAATTCTGCGGTGCCTCACATACAGGATAAGTGCTTGGGAAATTTTTGCTGGATGAATGAATGAACAACCAAGCTTGCTACTCTGAGATAATGGAAAGGATGAGACTCAGAGTTTCAGAGTTAGTCTTGCACCCGGTAACCCAAAGGTTCTCTTTGATGTACTATCTCTCTTTGTCCCTTCCAAGACTCCTCTTTTCCAAAGACACTGTTTCTATTATCTTTTCTAATTTGCTAGCCCCCTACGCCCTGTCCCCCACCCCACCCAAGTCCCTCTCTTCCCCACAGTTACCTGTTTTCTTTTTCCTCTGGAAAATTGATGGGCAACTCCTGCGAAAAGAAAAACAGATCACTCATGTGTAAGAGCCCAGGCCTCTACCTTCCCTCGTTCATCATTTGCTCTGTCATCTTCTTAACATTCTGGGATGACCTTCCCTCACCTCCCTCTAACATAGTCGCCCCTAAACTAGCCCCAAAGCATTTATCAGGGGTATAACACCCCTCCCAAAGGGATGGTTCTGGAAGGCAGCATGGTACAACTGACATAACCAAACCCAAAATACAGCATCAGGCACTACATGCCAGGGATGTAGCTGAGCTGAGGGCTATTCTGGGATTGTCTAACAGGCTAATCCCAGCAGAGGGTAAGGGAAACCTGCCAAACAATGGGATATTCCTGGATTCAGAGACCCTCTTGCTTCTGCTTCGGTGCTTTTTGGGGGGTCACTGCCACTCAGAGTTCTCATTCTGGGAGTCACAGTAGCTGCCACAACAAGGGCTGACTAATTAGCGTTCCTCAAAGCCCTATCCTAACAGGTGACCTACCTCCCTACTTCCCTGTCTTGTTTTTAATTAACAGAGAAAGTGAGAGATGTTTAACCTTTAAAGTCCACAGCACAGGGAGCTCTGAATTTGGTGAATGACTCAGCTACCCCGCCCTTGCTGCAGTACAGACCTGTTATACTCATTTCTGAGCCCCTGGGGTCCCCAGTGGAGACAATATGTCTCTGTGATTGTCAACTTCTTGATGGCCAGTGAAACCACACTTGTCTGAGGAAATAGGCTGAATAGTTTGGGGCTTACTCCATTGCTTTTTCTTGCTAGTACATTTCCAACTCTCACAGAGTCTGACTTCTGTCTCCCCAAGGACATTTCCTTGTTTTGCTACTTAAAAAGAGAGAAGTAAACTTCTAAATCATGTCCATTTCACTACTGTGGAAAAATCAGGATTTTTCCACACAAATCTGACAAGAGGTTTGTGTTTCGGTTTGATTTTTGGTTTTAACTTGCTGAGTGGAAAGCACTTAGAGTCACCATCTTAACTCTATAGGTGGTTCAGAAGAAAAGCTTTGAAATTACTTCTAGGTCTTTCTACTTTCTCTTCTGCCACATCAGCTCTTCCTTTCTCTTACCTTATCCTAGCCTCTAATTCCTTGCTCCTTGTCACTATTGTCTTCCTGCTTACTTCTACTTGAAAGAAGAAAATATTAATTCTAAAATAACATACTTGCGTGACCCAATTTTGGTGAACAGAGCCTGTTCCCAAGTTGGATATTGCACAATACCTGGACACAACCCAAATGGAATATTCAGTTAGACTCACAGGTGATAAGATTTTATTTTTAGCTTAGAATTAAGGAAACTGAATGGGCACTCTCCTCTATTGGTAGTAGGAGTAAAACTTGGTGCAATTTTTCTAGAACACAATTGGCAATAAGAAGCCTTAAATATAAATATGTAGCAATTCTGTATCCTAAGACATAATCAAACAGGTGCAAATATGGATGCTCGTAACATTATTTACAATTGCAAAAACAACCCCACAAAAACAGGAAATATCCTAAATGTCCAACATTGGTAACTAACTGAATAAATGGCATCTCCAATCAATGGAACATTACATATCCATTTAAGCAAGATGTTGGGAGAACATCTAATAGCATCAAAAATTTTACTCTTTATTAAGTCAATAAAAAAGATAGTAAGATATATTTGGAGATAAAAACTATGCACGTAGGCATTTAAAAAGGATTACATGGAAATACACTCAAATGTACCTGTCGTTTCTGGGTGCTTAGATTTATGGTTCTTATTTTCTACTCTTTAGTATTTTCTAAATTTTCTATAGTGAATATGTATTACTTTTGTAATCAAAAAAATAATATTTTAAAATAAAAATATATTCAATTATCATAGTATCTTTAAGTGTCTGGAAGTTTATTGAGATGAGAAATAGAGAAAAGTAATATTTATCCAGTCTGACTAATATTTTAAGAGGAAAAAATATATTTTGGTTCGAATACCTGATATAGCGTCTTTAGCCAGGTTCTAGAGTCAGACTGACGGTATCAGACTGGCTGTGTGAACTTTAGTAAGTGTTTAATTTCATTAGGCTTCCTTTTTTTATTATTAATAAAAGAGGATAATAACGGAACCTAAACCTCATGGGACTATTGTAAGAATTAAATAAAATAATGAATGTAAACTACTCAACTACGTGCCTGGCATATAATGAGCATCAGGAAAAGCTGATTCCTATGACACCACCATCAGAGGAACTAATAACCAAAAATGAAGAATATGAAGACTTGGGAAGAAAGGAAGTGAAAGTAGCTGTTACATCCCTTTCTCTAGAAGCTTGTATGTTTCTAGATGTCTTACGTTTGTAGGACATCTCAGGGTTTAAAAAGTGCTTTATTTGTTTTTTTCAATCCTGTTATTGTTCCCATTTTACAGATGGGTCACCTAAGGCCATAACACTGTATCTTAAGAAAGCAGGGACCAAATTTTTTATTATTACTATGTCTTCTGCATCTATCACTATGCCTGGTACATATAAATGTTCAATAAAATATTTAATAAATAATTTAGTAGGAACAGGACTTGAATCCAGTGTACTGACTTCAAATCATGTAAGTATATGCATTTTTCAATGTACCTCACCTATCTCTCTAAATATAATAATGTTTTATTCATAAACAAGACATCCTCAAGACTGACCCAGGCATGGAACAGTGTAGCTAAGACACTAGACATGATAAAACCGGGTCCAGGGTTTTATAGTGATGACAATTCTGAGAAAGAACAATAAAGACATTACGATTAATTTACAATGGGGCTTTCACATATTCTCTACTCTTCAAGCCTGTGGTCTAACTACATAGGTCATATTATCTTTATTTGATATATGAGAAAAAAGAGAAGTTACAGGCTTTGCCTAAGGCCACACAGCAAATAAGCATGAAAGTTACATTCAAATATTCCATGGAGAGTGTCCTCCCCACTTCTGCCCTTCCAAATAAACATTTCTCCAAAGGTGATTTGCTTGATTTGGGAAGCAGTGTTATGCAGTGGTTAAAAGTATGGGCTCTGAAATCAGACAGACCTATCTTGGAATCTTGGTTTATTTACTTACGACCAAGTTTCCCCGAAAATAACAGTGGGCCTTATAGTAATTTTTGCTCCAAAAGATGCATTAGGGCTTATGTTCAGGGATGTCATCCTGAAAAATCATGCTAGGACTTATTTTCCGGTTAGGTCTTATGTTCAGGGAAACACGGAAGCCATGTGGCCTCAGACAACTGCTCTGAACCTCAGCTTCTCAGCTGTAAATAATGGGAGGAGTAAGGCCACCTCCCTTTAGAATTGTTGGGGGAAATTAAATGAGATTGTGTGTAAAGTGCCTGGCACATAGTAAGCTATCAAATGCCACAATTATCATCATCTGGGGAAGAAGGGAAGGGACAGGAAAGGAAAGGAGAGGAAGAGGAAGACAAAGAGAAACAATACCAATTCACCATTCCAGCTCTCTGGGTATGCTATAGACAGCTGGCTTGGCTGTGTTTTCCCAAGTCTCCTGAAAGGAGTGAGCACAGAAGGAGGTGCTGTTCTAGTGTTGGCACCAGGAGGTGCCAGGCAGAGGAAGGTGGCAGTAGGAGATCGGCAGAGAACTATCTAATGTGCAGGCTCTATCTTATCCTCAGGGCTTCCATGTCTACTGACAGAGATGTTACCCTCCCCCTTACCCCCTACTCACCAGCTTTTCACGCAGCACAGGCGGTTTCCCATGGTGCTCTGTCTCTGAGGGAGCCCAGCTGTTTTTCTACATAAAGAGGCTTGTGCATTTCCTGGTTCCTGGTTTAGCTTTCAGACTCCCGGGGAGTCTCTGTTAGTGTCAGATTTCAACCTAGCAGGTTGGACTTTGGAAGCCACCTGCTGGAATGATTCCCAGGTGACTGCTCCCAGCCAAAGGGTAGAGGAACACACACCGACGCCAGGTGAGAACTATCTCAGCTTTGGGATTTGGAGCTGCTTTGATGAAGCTATGAACTTGGAGCTTCAAGCTTCAGTGAAAAGAAACCTGAGCTAGATAAGGGCTCTGGTTTTCCTTAGGAAATGTTTCTCCACTACATCACACTGTCATTGAAATATATCCTCTATAATAGTCTTACCGTATGTTTCCCAGCACTACTCAGCTTTAATTGAGTTTCACTTTCAAGGCAATCAGTATCAATTTCTTATTATCTCTGTCCAGAATCTGGGTTTGAATACCGGAGTCTCTTGGAAACTTAAATTTAGGGAAATGTATTCCTTTTATATTCTTTCTCCCTTGCTTTTGGAATTAACTTGGGCAAATCCCTTTTTTCTAGGACTGTGAAATGGAGTGCTGAACCTATTACCTAATCCCCTTTCTGGTCAAAAATCATAGGACTCTATGATTGGAATGGCCTCAGTACTTCTTAACCACTCACTTCCCCATTTTCAGTACAGAATTACAGAATCTCCATTTAAACCTCAACTCAGCTTCTCCTTCCAATGACCCGAACTTACACTCATTCCACGTTTACCAGCAACTAGGATGCAGTCAAGCAAATTCCTCTGTAGAAAATAATGGGCTCTAGAAGAATTTGTAAAACCCGTAATTCTTGTCTCCTATCCTCCCACCCCCATCTTTAGTGTCTTGCTCCAATGCCCAGTTATTTGTGTGCTCTTTATGGGTATTCAAGACCCACCACTCAGCCCTGCACTCCACAGAGAATGCCCTGGACTCTTCACTCCTCTCCATCTTCTTTCCTTATGAAAAATGGGGACAGTAGGAGTGACAGCCATACAGAATTGTGGTGAAGATTATATGAGATAATGTGCCAGTCCAGGGTCTGACACATGGGGAGCTCTCAGTAAGCCCTAGCTATTGTTATTATTATTACTTCTTATTCTCAGCAAATTGTCAGATGGTAAAGCATCTTGCTTTAGTATCTTGTGCTAGGTCATTGCACCAGCCTTATTTTGTAGTCATGCTTCTGCCCGGCAATCCATTCTGTACTCTACTATTAACTGTATCCTTTTCATCCTATTACCTGAGCTTCTTAGCCTGGCACTCAAAGCCCTCCGCATCTGGTCCCTTTCCAGACAATTTCTCTAATTTAAAGGAGAAATGTAAAGGAAAACACCTAAGAGATTTTATATGGCCAGAAACTCCAAAAGAACCAACAGTGTGTAGCGGTTGGTTCCAGAAAATGTGATACACTTAAAACAGCACTAATAGAAGTCTAGAGTGATAAACAAGGGTATTGATTACTTCACCAAAGGCTGTACCAGTCAGTCGTGGAATAATAATTTTAGGTCTACATGTTGGATTTCAGATTGTGTTGTCAAAAGGCAGTGTGTTCAAGAGAGAGTTGTCTGGGTAATAATTGTTATGGAATGTCCTGTAAAATATGGGTAAAAGAATTAGGTATGTTTAGTTGGGGAAGGGAAGCCTTAGGAGGATAGGATGGTTATCTTTAAGTCCTTCAGATGAAGAACCTCAAGTGAAAGAAGAATTGCATTTATTTTCTGGACATAACCAAAACCAATGGGCAGATGTTACTGAAATGCAGATTTTGGTTTAATAGAAGGAAGAATTTATAACAGATTTGACTAAAAGGAAAATGAAGTAGGCTACTTTATGAAGTTTTTAGTTCTATGTCACTCAAAATGTCCCAGAAGTTCACTAATAATCTTGAAACAATTTGAACAGGGTGGGGATTTGAACTAAATCAAAGGTCTCAATTTTTTTTCTAGCTAAGGAACCCTTTCTTTTAAGTAAAGCTTATGTAAAAATCCCAGTTACAAAACAGATCAATGTGAAACTGTTCTGATTGAAGTCTGAATAGGATCCTTTTATTACTTTTTTTCTTCTCAGCTAGGTACTAATATTCCCGAGAGAAAACAATAAAAGACCATAGTTTTTATAGTTTATACTTACAATGTGTATCCCCTATAGTGTATATTACTTGGGTTTAACAAATATTTGTTGAGCGAACAAATGGATATATCAACAGTTATTTCTCTGAAGCATGCTCTCATTTTAAATTGACGGAAATCCTTTAATCAAGTGAGGGTTCTTACCCTGGGGGGTCCACAGATCCCTAAGAGGGGTATATGAATGGATCTTAAGAGCTGTATGAACCTATTCAAATTGTGTGCCAAATTTGGGAGCATATGTATTTTTCTGGTAAGAGGATCTATCGCTTTTGTCAGATTTTCAAATGGGTCTATAACCCAACAAAGCTAAGAATCCACCACTTTAATGGAAGAATTTCAGATGTCCACCACAGCCTCATAAAATATATATTTTGGGGCAGGGAGGTCCGGGTCCTCTCCAAATCATACACATGCCTGCTCTCTTGATCACAGAGAGTAATTGAGGGGTCAGATACCCAGGGTCTCTTGCACACATCATACCTTTCGTGATAAGACTCCACTTCCAAAGGATGCTGCCCTGGCCATCACCAACAGCCCTTGTTTCCCTTGCATTTAGCCTGGAATGACCATGTGTGGGGTAGTGATGCAGTGGTTCCTCTCTTGGTATGTTCCAAGATAGGAGGCAAATTTCTGTCATGGGCCTCCCCTGTGCGGAGGATAGTGGTTTGGTGATAATGGCAGAGATTTCTGCGTCTGTACCCTTGTGTATACATACTTGGTCCTTCAGAATCAGAGACCATTTTCAGTGGACAGACCTCAGGATGGGAAAACAGGGCTGTAGGCAATCCTCTCCAGCCAAAACCTGCTTTCCCAACCCCTACCCCAAATAAGCCAGACAGTCTGGAGACCCTTGTTTTTGTGTTTCTAATCACCAGCTCAGACAGTGCCCTCTGGGCTGTTTGGATGGCATATCCCTTTTCCCTCCCAGGATCACTCTCTCTTTTGTTGCATTGTGAGAAAATTATGGCTAGGAATTTAATCTGGAGCCAGTGTTAGCTTCTGGGTGTGACCTCAGCATCCAAGTGCGAGCTCAGGGTTCTGTAGTGCTGGGTACACCTAACTGAGGAGCATTTTCTCTAGATGGCTATGAGACCTCTTCCCTCCCTGCCCACCCCCTCCTCCAGGCCACAGAATAGGGAGCGGCACAAACAAGGCCCTGAGATTTGGGTTTATTCAGCTCCACCCAGAACTAAACCAAAGACTAGGACATGTCCCAAGGGACCAAACCATACATTGTGGCCCATGCACTTTTCCATTCCCCCAAGGATGCTGCTGCCTCTCCGGTGGTGGCAGCTGCTCATATCATTGCACGAGGGAGAAAGTGCTGGGTGCTGGGTCTGTGGCACTCAGGGCTCAACTCTGGCTGCCTCCTCCTCTTCCTCCGGATCAGGAGGTGCAGGGAGCAAGGAGATATAGACCTCATTGACCTCAGTGTCCAAATGTCGGCCACCCCGAGGCGCCTCCAGGTTAAGGATGCCATCATGCGAGAGAGCAGCACGGACCCGCCAGGGGTCAACATCAGCAGGCAGGACATAGGTGCGGCAGAACTCTCGGGACACGAAGCCGTGGCGGTCCAGGCGCTGGGGGTGCCGGGCAGACACCTCCAGCAAGTTGTCCACAGTCCTCACGGTCACCTCATCTGGGGTAAAGTGGCTCACGTCCAGAAATGCCTGGAACTTGCCCTCACTGAGCCTGAGCTCGGAGGCCCCTGCCCTGCTGCCCTCCCCAGCTCTGGTGGCCCGGGGCCGGACATAGTAGCCATGGTAGAGGGTGGGGGTCAGGATCTCTTCTGGTAGGAGGCCTGAGGGGCAGAGAAAGAGAAGGCAAGAGGCAGGATGAGGGAGCATGAGGTAGGAACGGGGTGAAATGAGAGATGAGGACTGGGGAGAGCAGGAGGGGAGTCAGAAGTAGGTAAGGGGAGAGGGTGGGGGACACAGCGACT
The DNA here is from genome assembly GCF_004115265.2 of Rhinolophus ferrumequinum. Lineage (NCBI taxonomy): Eukaryota > Metazoa > Chordata > Mammalia > Chiroptera > Rhinolophidae > Rhinolophus > Rhinolophus ferrumequinum. The sequence continues at coordinate 80,292,997 of NC_046294.1, read as the reverse complement.
AGAAGGAGGCAACGGGGAGAAGGGATTGAGAAAGGAAATGAGATGGGGGCAGAGGAGGGCAAACCAAAGCAGAACTGGGTAAACAGAAGGGGAACAAGAGGCATCCTTAGGGGGGCAGGGGGCAGGTGTCAGAGCACTGCTCTTACCACCTCTACTCTGAGGTCAGTAGAAAGGGAAAAGAGCCCTGCTTGGAGGGAGTGAGGGGGGAGCTGGGGTGGGAGATGGCTCGCCCCAGGAGTTCAGTTAAGCCCGGAGTGGGGTGGAGGCCAGCACCGTTGGGAGGTCAGCCCAGAATTTCAGGCGGTGGGGGTGGGAGGCAAGGAAGTGGCGGCTGTGCCATACCTTCTCCGAAGCGCTGCTCACCCAGGCGGCTCGGGTTGGCAAACTCGTACTCGGCGGTGGCTGGGTGGGCATGTGGCACCGAGCGGCCCGACATGGTTGCAGACGTGTCAGAGGCCCCGGTCCGAGGTGCACCGAGACCCCACCAGCTGCCTGGAGAGCCAGGGCTCGGTCCGAGGTGGGGGCGGGGTCTACACCACCCAAAATAGTGTCGAGCCTCGAGCCTCGGGGAGGGGCGGGCAGCGGGGCCCTGAGCGCCAGCCAAGAGTGTGTGACCAGCGCTGCCTGGACCCCCGCCCCCTCCCCTGCACACCCTTCAGCTGTCGCAGGGGACTCCAGAGGACAGCTGGGGGTCCTGGCTGGGGAGCGAGCTGGGGAGCGGTGGCTAGCATTAGAGGCCCTAGAGAGGCCTCGCTGAGACCCTCACAGTTTGCACATTGTCCACGCCACCTTTTCTCCTCCTCAGTCGCACCCCACTTCATAAAGCTCTCCTGGATTTAATGTTCTGCCAGCCTTATAAGGTGAAAGAGGAACACTTTTCTTCCTTCTCTTTGGGGTGGGGTGAGGGCTCTTCCTGCCCAGATTAATGTCAGGGTCCTTACCTGAACCCACATCAACTTTGAGCACCACACAGATGCCTGCCACAGACATGTTGGTGATCACTGCTCTCCTCCAGGGACCCACAAAGAGTTAATGTCTCTGGGGCCCAGCCAAGGAAGATTCCAGTTCCTGCCCAGGCCCAAGATAGTTGCTGGCTGGATTCCCCTGGCTCCCTAGGCTGGAGAGGAGGAGGGGCACACCTCCTGCCTGCTTGGGATTCTTGACTCTGTCCCAGTCAAGGGGGGCGGGAGGGACGGGGTGGGGGGGATAGGGTGTGGGCAGAAAGCTAGTGAAACAAGTCCAGGGCAAGTCACTGGACAGCTCAGACGTGTTTGTATTTCTCTTTTCTTAGCTCAGTGAGTACTGGGTATGTGTCACACTGCCAAATCTCCGATCACAAGTCTCTATGAACGGGTGGTGAGCTAGGATAATAAAACCCCTGACATCACCGTTCCAGAAGCTTCACAAGACTGCATATATAAAGCGCTGGTTGTAGCTGCAGCTGAAGGAGCTGACCAGCCAGCTGACCCCCAGCAGTCAAAAAGCCACCATGGATATTGCCATTCACCACCCCTGGATCCGACGCCCCTTCTTTCCTTTCCACTCCCCCAGCCGCCTCTTTGACCAGTTCTTTGGAGAGCACCTGTTGGAGTCTGATTTCTTCCCACCTTCTACTTCCCTGAGCCCTTTCTACTTTCGGCTGCCCTCATTCCTGCGGGCACCCAGCTGGGTTGACACTGGGCTCTCAGAGGTAAGTCTCCCCTCTGTAGGACAGGAGAGTTCTTCCTGAACCTTCTGGAAAAATGTCTGTCTGCTCTACTTCTCCTGTCTGTCTAAATCTGGCTATGTCTAAGTGTCCTAAATCTCTTACGCAATTGCGTGTCCTGCAGCGAAGAAAGATGAGGTTACTAGTTCCTCTGTCTCTCCCCCAGTCACCTGTTTGTCTTTGATGCTTCTCTATATCCTACTTACTACATCTTTCCCATGTGCTAGGAAGATCATCCATACCCTAACTTCTAAGAAGGATGCCCCTTTCTGGTTTTGTTCATAAGTATCTACAGGGAAAGAGCTGCCTTCAAACTCCTTTGCTCACCATTTCTAATACCTCATACTCCTGACAAATTTTATCATCTTAAGTTTCAGACCAGGAGACAGCCCTACCTCATTGTGAGTTTGTCATCCCCACTGAATGGAGCTGGAGACAGCAACCGCTATTTTCTTCCTTCTTACTCCCTCTTCTGTGATTTTCTGAGTTTCTCAGGGCTGTGACAGGGCACTGGCCTGGGTCTAAGCCTAAGGAGGAAAGATGTAGGTCCAGTCTTAGGACCCCCACTTGTCCTAAGAGGGCGAGAGAATGGAGTGAACATACAAGGTGGACAGAAGCCGTCACAGATAACACTCTAGTTTAAAAATATTCAAGTGTGAATAAATAGGAGCTGAGTGGGCAAGGGCTTTGGAAAGACAATCATGGCCAGCACAACATTCCAGATTGAGTGGGTGGGAAACTTGGCAGAGACCTGAGCAAGAAGAAGAGGCCTTTGTCTAACAGACAAATGACAAGGCCAGGCATTGGGGTCAGAGAGGCAGTAGAAGCCAGGCCCAGACCCATCCTTGTGATTATTCCCCCTGGGTGGCCTGTTGTCTTCCCTGTCCCTGTAAATAAAGTTTGATCCTGATGACCAAGTGCTGTGCCTTGGGTACCACTGTGGTGGCTCCCCTAAACCAGAGAATCATGTTTATTTAAAAAGGAATTTTTTTGCCAAAAAGAGGAGACTAAATTACCTGCCTAGAAAGCAAGTCAGCAGAATGGTAAGACTGCACTACTTATCCACATTCCTACCATATTTTTCTCCTACCCCCTCCTCTCCACCTTACTATTTCTAGATGCGTCTGGAGAAGGACAGATTCTCTGTCAACCTGGATGTGAAGCACTTCTCCCCAGAGGAACTCAAGGTCAAGGTGCTGGGAGATGTGATTGAGGTGCACGGCAAACATGAAGAGCGCCAGGTATGCAGCTTGTTTTCTCTACTGTTCATTCATTCAGGGCATACTATATACATACCATCAGCCTTTGAGGCTGGCAACATTTCAGTCCTAAACCATTAGGGTCTGGAACAGGGATAGACCTGGCGTTGTTGTTGTTGTTTTGGCCAGAGACATGATCCGTTGTTTGTTTTGATTTGATTGCCTTAGATAGGACAAATGGGCTTCCCATTTAAGCCAGTGGTCCGAAACCTTAGCCACGTTAGAATCACAAAGGGAATTGTAAAAAATTCCAGTGCTCTGGTTTATCTCAGACCAATTAAATCAGAATTTTTAGGGATGGAACCTAGGCATCAACATTTTTATAAAGCTCCCTAGGTAATTCTAATGTACAGTCAAGGATGAAGACCGCTGACTTAGGCATAGTGCTTGTCCGACACCTGGTTGCTTTTCATAATTACATTAACTGCATGTACCCCGAAGGCTCTTGAGTTTGGGACTTTTCTTTTAGATGTTCAGGAATCCTTTTCTGTTTAGCCCTTCTTAGTCCTGAACTACACGGTCTGCCTAAGTTTCAGAGCTGTACTCAGCTCCTAATACTGTAGAGCCCATGTAGAAATCAGTTAATTAAGAGCCTGTCTGGATAAATGCTTGAGATTCAGCAGATATAAGGGTTAGGGTCCACTGCTCTTTAGCAGAATACTCAAGGATGGAATAACTTCTCATCACTTTCTGGGAGGGTTTTTTGATGGGTTTGCTTCTTACCAATTGGTGATAACTGAGAACCTTATTCATCAAACAGTACAGTTTTAGTCCCTCCGCCTGTTTCTGTTTTGTGTGTATGATTTTAGTTTGGGTCAGAGTCTCCCTGGATGGAGTCTTTTTTTTTTTTTTTTTTTTTTCCCCTAATGGTAGCAGTCCTATTGGCCTGGAACATTCTGGGACCTTCCCTGAAGAGTCAAGACAATTTCTAAGCTTCCTTAGGGATTCAGATCTTCAATGCCGGATGATATTCCAAATCCTGTAGGCCCAACAAACATAGATCTAATCCTCTGGGAAATACATCTAAACATATCCATGCCTCCGGGTTATGAAGTTTTGCCTGTTTCAGACTTCTCAGATTCTCATTGGTAGGAGTGACCACCTAGGCAGCTTCTTCTTCGTCCCAAAAAGGACAGCTTTTTTTCATGTTGCCACAGTATTGGTCATTCCTAAGGGGAAGGAGGATGTTTGAGTTCTAAGCAAGTGGTGCTATTTTCCTGTTCTTATCTCTCTGCCTCTTTCCTTGTTCTCTTGGATTAGGATGAACATGGTTTCATCTCCCGGGAGTTCCACAGGAAATACCGGATTCCAGCGGATGTGGACCCTCTAGCCATTACTTCGTCCCTGTCATCTGATGGGGTCCTCACCGTGAATGGACCAAGGAAACAGGCCTCTGGCCCCGAGCGCACCATTCCCATCACCCGTGAAGATAAGCCTGCTGTCACTGCAGCCTCCAAGAAGTAGATGCCCTCTCTCTAATTGCATTTTTTAAAACAAAAAACTTTCCCCACCAGTGAATGGAAATCTTGTGACTAGTGCTGAAGTTTATTAATGCTAAGGGCAGGCCCAAATTATTAAGCTAATAAAATATCATTCAGCAACAGATAACTGTCTTGTGTTTGAATATTCCACGTTTACTTTTTCAAATGGACAAATACAGCACATCCATTTAATCATCACATTATGATTTAGGGGGCTCCAGAGTCAGAATGAATATCTCCACCACTTACTAACATTATAAATTTAGCAAGTCATTTAATCTTTCTAGCCTGTAGGACTTCCATTTATAACATGGGGTTACTGATTTGTACGCTTGTTGTAAGGAGTAAATTAAGGAGAAAAAGTAGTTAAAGCCCTTGGCAGAGTTCAAGGAGTTCCTCTCTGTCCTCCCTCTTTGATTTAGGCCCTCAGTTCCAACAACAAATCTGAATAAACTCTGGAAAACAACGCATAAAAAGCCCTAGTGCCTCTCTGAAATTAATCATGTTTCCAGGGAGGAGATGGTACCACCTCACCGCCCATGATATTTGACATTTTCCTGTTGATAAGTATTGCCTTCAGCTGATTCACAAAGGCAATTCAATAGGACTTGAGTGATTATCATCAAACAAGCCTCTCAGGTGTAGTCTCTAAATTATCCAGCAAATACCTATTAAAACCAAGACTGGGAAATACCCAATTCAATGACCCACCATAAAAAAGTTGTTTTAGAATTATAATTAATAACTGATCAATAAGTGAGTCTATTATTTAGCTTAAACAAGGACATATTACTCTATAAAAACATCTTCATTTTATTTTGTTAGCCTAGACAAAACTTCTGATTCAATTAATGAAAAATAGCCCTGGTGTATGTTATCTGGCATAAATGTTTTTTCTTCTTTATCTCTGGGCTCATCATTCCCTACTCCCCAGTAGTTTTGCACTTGTCTCCATTTCATTTTCTACATCCCTCCCCAGTTCTAAACCAGGTTTTACAATGATGAGTGGGGCTGCTGTCCTGTTATCATATTGGGTATCATCACAGTGCCACAGGATGGCTTATATAAGTTTGTAATCACAATGCTATGTCTGTGTCTCCCACCTCACTAAGCCCATAGTTTCTATTCAACTACAGCCCCCCAGAAGCTTGATGAACAGGATTCTCCCAGATTTTTCACAAATGGGAAAATCCCATAATAGCTTCCTGGCTTTAAGCAATGAGCTGGTTTCTTCCATCTTGGATTGAACATTTTTAATCCCTTTATTCCATAGAAGTCAAACTCATAGCTGCCACTGTCTTCTTCTAGACCTAGAAGCTAACATGCCCATTTCCTGAATTTTATTTTTATTTATTTAAATATTTTGTTACTTATTTTGTCCATATTGTTATCTTTTCTGCTTTAAAAAAACTCTATGATTGCTATGTTAGGAATAGAGGGACTGCATCAAACATGAACTTACTGTTCTATCTTGTCAAAAAGTCTGTCTCCTATTTACTCTTCAACCTACCACTTTTCTGAGACTGTATTTATGAAAGTGAAAGTTTTGCTAAAGCTAATAGACACTTCCACTATTGTTGACGTTTATACTCTGCATTTGCTAATCCATTTGACTACCCACCTTTTCTTTAAATCTCATTCCCTTGGTTCCTATGACATTGTGCTAAACAGGTTTTTCTCCCATCTTCCTGATCACTTCTCTTTTTTTATGAGCTCATCTTTCTCTGCCAGTAATTCAAGTTTGCCTTTCCAATAATTCTGTTGTTGGCCTTTTCCCATCCCTCTTTTTGATAAACTTATATTATACTATTAACTCCCATATCTTCAACTCTCACCAATGTGCTTCCATATTCTGAATTTATACTTCCATGCCAGATGTGTCTCCAGAGAACTAGAATTACATGTCCAACTACTTATCAAACGTTTGTTTGAATTCCCAAAGGCTCACAACTCAAAATACTTACAACTGTATCCATAACCTTCTGTCTCAATTTTTTTTCTTCCTAATGTATTCCATATCTTGGTGAATCCCATAGTTCTATTTTATGTATCTTAACCACTAATTTTTTATATTATATATAAAAGCATCACAACTCAAAATACTTACAACTGTATCCATAACCTTCTGTCTCAATTTTTTTTCTTCCTAATGTATTCCATATCTTGGTGAATCCCATAGTTCTATTTTATGTATCTTAACCACTAATTTTTTATATTATATATCAGTTCACACAGTTGTCAAAACCAGAAATCAAGGAATTATTTGACCTATTTTGAAAACCAAAATAGACAACGATAAAATCAACAAAAAGAAAAATGAAGGAATAACTTCATTTGAAAAGAATAATAAATATTAAACAAAGAGAAGCAGACACGTTAAAAAACATATGAATATGAAAAAGAACCATTTATATATATTAGAAATCAGCTGATGTTATAAATGCTATAAGGGACAAAGCTTCATATTTACAAACTGAAAGATAGCTGAGGAATTCACTCAGAATGAGGCAAGTTGTGGAAAAAAGGTATTAAAAAATCAGAACAGAATCATCCTGTCAATTTCTTTTAAAAATCTTGAGCTTTTGATAGCTATTACATTAAATCTATAAATCATTTTGGGAAAAAGTGATATCTTTATAATACCGAGTCTTCTACTCCATGAACATAATTTTCCTTTCAAAACACCAACTTTGACATTATTGATTTTCTCTGTTATATTTTATTGATTTCAGCTTTATTGTTAATTTTTTTCTTCTATTTACTTTGGTTTTAATTTGCTCTTACCTCTTCTACCTGCTTAAGGTTGAAACTTTAGATCATTGATTATACTCTTGTTTTCTTCCATAATATAGGCATTTAAAGCTATAAATTTCCCTTTAAACACTGCTTTTGTTGAATCCCACCCCCCAAAAAAAAATCAGAACAGTGAAGATATATGGTAGAAAGAATGAGAGACTCCAATATGTATCCAAATAGGTGGTTTAGAAGAATTAATGGAAAAAAATAGTAAAGCATTATTTGAACAGATTTTCCAGAATTGAAGTCAAACCTGAGTCCTCAGACACTGGGCAGGATAAACAATACCAAATATGAACGTAAAAAACATCACTGTGAAAATTCAAAATAAAGGGAAAATCTTAAAAGATATGAACACAAAAAGATATAGTGACTATGAATGAATTACAAATAGACCGACAGCAGACTTCTCAGCATCATTAAAGATCAAAAGAATATGGAGTAATGACTTCAAAGTGCTGGTTGGGTAGGAATAGCTGTTAACCCATGGTTTTAGTTATCACTCAAAATAAAATGTTCCAGGAATGGCAAGGATGTCAATGTTGGAAAAATCTCTCAATATAACTCATTACCTTAATAGAGTAAAAGAAAATAAATCTTATGATTATCTTAAATTATGTATGGTTCAGGCCCCATATTTAAAGGGGGGAAAATTCCTGTCTGTTAACAAACCAGGAATACAAGGGAGTTTCCTTAACTTGGTAAACATGACATAGCAACACCCAAAACCAACCATTATATTTAACCAAAGAAAATTTGAATATACTGCTTTTACAATTCTGAGCAAGACAAAGGTGCTCACTATCACTCCTAATATTTAACTTGGCATGAAAGGTTCTGGCTGATGCCATAATAAAAGAAAAATAATAAGAGATGTAAGAATTAGAGGAGAAGAGATGAAACTATCATTATCTGTAAATTATATAATCATCTGCCAACATAACCCCAACAGACTCAACAGACAAACTATTGGAACCAATAACAGAGTTCAACAAGTTTGTAGGATACAATCTTATAGAATACTATTCTGGGTATCTATTCCTGCATATCAAACTACCCCAAAATTTAGTAGCTTAAAATATAATCATTTTATTAGACCTTACTATTTTGTAGCACAGTGCTCAGCTGGGCAATACTTCAGCTCCTCGTGGCATTGACTGGGGTCACTTGGTGGTATTCAGCTGGTAGGTAGTCTGATCTTTACGCTTTAAGATGACATGACTCTCATTCCTTAGCTTGGTGACGATGAGTGGAAGTCCGGGCTCAGCTGGGCCCCTCTCCCTCTCTTTGTAGAGTCAGGGCCTCTCTGTTGGGTTTCTCTGTCAGGTAGCTGGAATTCTTATATGGTGGCTCGGGGCTCCAAGGAGTGTTCCACAAGACAGGAAGTGGGAGCTGCCAGTTTCTTAAGGCCTGGGCCTGGGAATTTGCACAGTGTTACTTTTGCCATATTCTTTTGGTCAAAGCAGTTCCAGAACCTGCAACTATAGATTCTACATTTAAAAGGAAGGGGCGTAGACTTCCACCTGTTGATGAGAGAAGTGTCAAGGAATTTGTGGCCATCTTGAGTTCTCCCCAGGAGTTGATAGAAAGGGAGAAGATATACGCACTCTCTAAAATTTACAAGGAATTAATAGATGGAACATACAAAGAACTCCTGCAAATCAAGAAAAGGACAGCTATTCCAATAAAAAAAAATGAACAAAGACTATACATAAGAAATTTATAGAAATGAAAACCAAAAAGCCAAAATGCTTACAAAGAAATGCTGGAAATCATTAGTAGTTAGTGAAATGCAAATCAAAATAACAATAGTGTCATTTAAAAACAGGCTTTCTCAATATTGCATTACTGACATTTTAAGCCAGATAATTCCTTGTTGTGGGCTTTTCTGTGCATTGTAGGATGGTTAGCAGCATCCCTGGCCTTTACCCACTGGATCCAGTAGACATACCAGTTATAACAATCAAAAATGTTTATAGACATTGTCAATTGTCTCCTGAGGGACAAAATTGCTCCTGGTTGACAACCACCACTTTACACATCTATCAGCTTGGCAAAAAAATAGAAAGCTGGATAATGCTAAGTGCTGGCAGAGATATGGCAACATAGGAAACCCCAGGCATTGGTGGTGGGTGTGTGAGTGGCACAGCCATTCTTGAGAGCAACAGTCAATTTAAACATACGCATACCTCATGCCTCAGCAATTCAGAAAAAGGGTAATTTACACAGGTCTATAAAGGGACATATATGAGAATATTCTCTGCAGCCTTGTTTGACAGTGCGGAGTTAGAGCCAAATTACAATGTGGTGGCAGAACACTCCACCTAACAACAGCAAAATACACATTTTTTTCAGTACACATGGAACATTCCATGGAGAGAGAGATCATACATCAGGTCACAAAACAAATCTTAATATATTTTAAAAGACTGAAATCATACAAAGTATCTTTTCAGATCACAATGAAATGAAACTAGAAATAACAGAAGGAAAAATAGAAATTCACAAATTAAACAACACACCCTTAAACAATCATTGGATGAAAGGAAAAATAATCACAACAGAAATTAGAAAATATCTTGAGACAAATAAAAAAAGAAAACTGTGGGGGCAGAGCCAGGAGTGGTTTCCAGGCTCCCGGCCTCATGTGGAAAGGTGCTGGCTCAGGCAGTAAATGGCCATCAATTGTGATTGGATGGCCATCAGCTGTGGCTAGTTGGCCGTCAGCTGTAACCAGTGAGCCATTGGCCACTAATATAACTACCGTGGCTACGCTAGCAGCAAATAGGGGCTAGCAAGAAGATGGTGGCTGAGCTAGCAAGAGCGGATTGCAGTTAGCACGGTGGATTGCAGCTAGCAAGTGGGGTTGGTTGGTTGGCAGAAAAACGGATGGCAGGTTGCGGGCAAATAGTGTGGCTCCTGCTTCCCGTATCTCCAATCCAGCCGCCAGCAAGAGTATGGTGGTATGACTTCTCTATCTATGGCTCCATGGGTGTTCCTTTTTGGCCTCACCATATCCTGCATTCTTATATGGAGAGCGGGACCAGAGACCCCGCATGACATCCCTCATGACAAAAACACAACATACTAAAACTCATGGGATGCAATAAAAGCAGTACTAAGAAGGAAACTTATAGATGTAAACACATACATTTAAAAAGAAAGATCTCCAATTAATAACCTAATTTTATCTTAAAGAATACAAAAAAGATGAACAAACCTAACCCAAACTAACAGAAGGAAGGAAATAAAGATTTGAGCAGAAATAAATAAAATAGAAACTAGAAAAATAATAGAAAAAAACTCAACGAAACCAAAAGTTCGTTTTTTGAAGAGATCAACAATGTTGACAAACCTCTAACTAGACTAAGAAAAAGGAGAGAAAAATCAAATTACGAAAATTAGAAAATTACTACAGATTTTACAGAAGTAAAAAGGATGATAAGATGAGGCATGATCAATGTGCTGTACAACTGAAGCTGAAGTAGAATAATATTGTATGTCAACTATAAGAAAAAATGTACATATATGGTCACGGGAGGTGGAGTATAGCATAAGGAAGATAGTCAGTGGTATTGTAACAGTTATATAAGATGTCAGAGGGGTAGTAGTTTGGGGGAGGTGGTTATCACTTTGTGAGGGGTATCAAGGTCTAACTAGTATGTTGCTTTGTACACCTGAAACTAATAAAAAATAAAAATAAATAAAAAGCATTATGAGAATGCTATGAAAAACTATATGCCAGCAAATTGGAAAACACAGATCAAATGAATAAATCCCTAGAAACACACAATCTACCAAAATTTAATCATGAAGAAATAGAAAATATGAATAGACTTATCTCTAAAGGAGACTGGATAAGTAATAAAAACATGCTAACTAAGAAAAGCCCTGGACCACATGGCTTCATTGATGAATTCTACCAAATATTTAAATAAGGATTAACACCAATCCTTGTCAAACTCTTCCAAAAAAATTGAGCAGGGGACACCTTCTTCTTTTACTTTTAATTTTTATTGGGGAATATTGGGGAACAGTGTGTTTTTCTAGGACCCATCAGCTCGAAGTCAAGTTGTTGGGTTGTTTTTTTTTTTCCCTTCTTCCGCCTCCCCCCCACTCCTGTTCAAGCCGTTGTTTCTCAGTCTAGTTGTGTAGGTAGGACACAGCTCCCTGGCCCATGCTGGTGGTATAACGAGCCTTGTGCTCCCCCCGGCTGAGGCAGTTGGTTGCCGGTCGTTGGTTGGTGGTCAGCCACTCACAGCAGCTCTCGCCCACTGCCAGCCACTCATGATGGCTGCAGACCACTCACGCTGGCCACCGGCTGCTCATGGCAGCACACGGTAGCCCACGGCAGCACACAGCAGCCCATGCCCACCGAGGAGGGAACACTTTCTAACTCATTTTATGAGGCTAGCATTACCCTGACACCAAAGCCAGACAAAGACATTACAAGAAAACTACTGACCAATATCCCTTAAGAATACTGATGCAAAAATCCCCAACAAAATTCTAACAAACTGAATTCAGCAGCATAGTAAGAGGATTGCACACCATTACTGTGGGGACAGTTTCCAGGTTCTCGGCCTCACGTGGAAAGGTGCTGGCTCGGGTAGCAGATGGCCATCAGCTGTGACTGGTTGGCTATCAGCTGTAACCGGTTAGCCAATTAGCCACTGATATAACTGCCGTGACTGCACTGGTTGTTTGGTTGGCAGGCAGAAAAGCGGATGGCAGGTTGCAGATCATGTGGATCCTACTTCGTGTGTCTCGCCCGCCACCAGCGAAATGGGGGTGCAGAAAGACCCCTTGTTGGAGTACTGGCGGATGTTTGCTCCCTGTGTCTCCAACCCCGCCGCCAGCGAGAATATAGTGGTATGACTCCCCGGTCTATGGCTCCGCTGGTGTTCCTTTTTGGCCTCGCCATATCCTGCGTTCTTATGTGGGGAGTGGGACCAGAGACCCCACATGGCACCCTGTGTGACAATGACCAAGGGAGATTTATTCCTGGAATGCAAAGTTGATTCAACATTAAAAAAAATCAATATAATACACCACATTATCAGAGTGAAGAAAAAACCCCATAATAATCTAAATTAATACAAAAGGACCTTTTAAGAGAATTCAATACCCTTTCATGATAAAAATGCTCAACTAGGAATAGCGGGAAATTACCTAAACATAATAAAGACCATATATGAAAATCCCGCAGCTAACATCATACTTAACAGTGTAGATTGCAAGTCTTTCCTCTAAGATCAGGATCAATACAAAAATGTCCCCTTTCATCACTTCTATTCAATATATTCTTGGAAGTTCTAACCAGAAATTTAGGCAAGAAAAACATCCAAATTGGAAAGGAAGAAGTAAAACTTTCTACATCTTATTTACATGTAGAAAACATGTAGAGTCATACACAAAAACTTGTTAGAACTAAGAAACAATTTCATCAAAGTTGAAGAGTATAAAACCAACACATAAAAATCAGTTGCATTTCCAAATGGAAATGAGAAAAAAAATAGAGTAGCAATACTTATATCAGACAAAATAAACTTTAAAATGAAGAATATAATAAAAGACAAAGAAGGGCAGTACATAATAATAAAGGGATCGATCTAACAAGAGGACATAACTGTAGTAATCATCAATGCACCCAACATAGGAGCACCGAAATATATGAAACAGATATTGACTGACTTAAAGACAGAGATCAACAATAACACTATCATAGTAGGGGACTTTAACACACCACTGACAGTAAGAGACAGATCCCCCAGACAGAAAATCAATACAGAAACAGCTGCCTTAAATGACACATTAGACCAGTTGGATTTAATCGATATTTTTAGAGCATTTCACCCCAAAGCTGCAGAATACACACCCTTCTCAAGTGCACATGGAATATTTTCCAAGATAGACCACGTGTTAGGTCACAAAACGAGTCTCAATAAATTTAAGAAAATTGAAATCATATCAAGCATCTTTTCTGATCACAGTGCTATAAGTTAGATATCAATTACAAGAAAAAAACTGGAAAACACACAAGTACATGAAGGCTGAATAATGTGTTACTAAATAATGAATGGGTCAACAATGAAATCAAGGAAGAAATCAAAAGATACCTTGAGACAAACGAAAATGAAAACACAACAACCCAAAATCTATGGAATGCAGCAAAAGCAGTTCTAAGAGGGAAATTCATAGCAATGCAGGCCTACCTAAAGAAACAAGAAAAATTTCAAATCAACAGTGTATCCTTACACCTAAGGAAACTGGAAAAGGAATAGCAAAATAAGCCCAAAGGGAGTACAAGGAAGGAAATAATAAAGATCAGAGTGGAAATAACCAAAATCGAGACCAAAAAAACAATACAAAAGATTAATGAAACCAAGAGCTGGTTTTTCAAAAAGATAATCAAAATCGACTCATCAACAAAAAAGAGAATGGACCCAAATTAATAAAATCAGAAATGAAAGAGAAGTGACAACAGACACCACAGAAACACAAAAAATTTTAAGAAAATACTACAAGCAACTATATGCCAACAAATAAGACAATCTGGAAGAAATGGATATTTTTCTAGAAGCATACAACCTTCCAAAGCTAACTCAAGAAGAAATGGAAAATCTGAATAGACTGATTACTACCAGTAACAATGAATCTGTAATCACCAAGCTCCCAACAAACAAAAGCCCTGGACCAGACGGCTTTACAGGTGAATTTTACCAAACAGTCAAAAAAGAATTATCACCTGTTCTCCTCAAACTATTCCAAAAAATCCAGGAGGGAAGGCTCTCAAACACTTTTTATGAGGCCACTATCACCCTGATCCAAAAATCAGACAAAGACATTACAAAAAAAGAAAACTATAGGCCGATATCCCTAATGAACATAGATGCAAAAATCCTCAACAAAATATTAGCGAACAGAATTCAGCAATACATTAAAAAGATCATACACCATGATCAAGTGGGATTCATCCCTGGTATGCAAGGGTGGGTCAACATCCGCAAATCAATTAAGGTAATACAACACATTAACAAAATGAAAAATTAAATCACATGATCATATCAATAGATGCAGAAAAAGCATTTGGCAAAATCCAGCAGGCATTTATGACAAAAATTCTTAGCAAAGTGGGAATAGAGGGATCATATTTCAACACAATAAAGGCCATATATGGTTAAACCCACAGCTAACATCATACTCAATAGGGAAGAGCTAAAACCATTTCCCTTAAGATCAGGAACAAGACAAGGCTGACCATTTTCTCCACTACTATTCAACATAGTTCTGGAAGTTCTAGTCACAGCAATCAGACAAGAAAAAGAAATAAAAGGCATCCAAATTGGAAAGGAGAAAGTAAAATTGTCATTATATGCAGATGACATGATACTATATATAGAGAACCCAAAGACTCCACCAAAAAACTATTAGAATTGATAAATGAACTTAGAAATGTAGGAGGATACAAAATTAATATTCAGAAATCAGTTGTATTTGTATACACCAATAATAAACAATCAGAAGGAGAAATTAAGAAAACACTCCCATTTACAATTGCTTCAAAAACTATAATTAGGAATAAATTTAACCAAAGAAGTAAAAGGCCTGTACTCAGAAAATAATAAGACACTGAAGAGAGAAATTAAAGAAGATACAAATAAATGCAAACACATACCGTGCTCATGGATAGGAAGAATTAATATAGTTAAAATGGCCATACTGCCTAAGGCAATATATAGATTCAATGCAATTCCTGTCAAACTACCAATGACATTTTTCACAGAAATAGAACATAGAATCCTAAAATTTATGTGGAACTATAGAAGACCCCAAATAGCCACGGGAATCTTGAGAAATAAGGACAAAGTGGGAGGTATCACGATACCTGACATCAAATCATACTACAAGGCTACAGTAATCAAAACATCATGGTACTAGCATAAAAACAGACACATAGATCAATGGAACAGAATAGAAAGCATAGAAATAAATCCATACCTATGTGGTCATCTAATGTACAACAATGGAAGCAAGAATTTACATTGGGGTAAAGACAGTCTATTCAATAAATGGTGCTGGGAAATCTGAAAAAAATGAAGCTGGACAACCTCCTTACACCACATACGAGAATTAATTATTAAATGGATTAAAGACTTAAACGTAAGATCTGAAACCATAAAACTCCTAGGGGAAAATATAGGAAGTAAATTTGCAGACATTATCCTTAGTAATATTTTTACTGATATAGCCCCTTGGGCAAGGGAAGTAAGAGAAAAAATAAACATATGGGATTACGTCAAACTAAAAAGTTTTTTCACAGCAAAGGAAACCATCAATAAAACGGGAAGGCTTCCTACTGAATGGGAGAAGATATTTGTCAATGATACATCTGATAAGGGGTTAATATCCAAAATTTATAAAAAACTCATTCAACTCAGCACCCAAAAAACAAACAACCCAATTAAAAAATGGGCAGAGGACATGAAGAGACATTTTTCAAAAGAAGACATATAGATGGCCAATAGACGTATGAAAAAATGCTCAACCTCACTAGTCATTAGAGAAATGCAAATAAAAACCATAATGAGATACCACCTCACTCTGGTCAGAATGACTATCATAAATAAATCAACAAACAAGAAGTGCTGGTGAGGATGTGGAGAAAAGGGACCCCTTGTGCACTGTTGGTGAGATTGTAGATTGGTGCAGCCACTCTGGAAATCAGTATGGAGGTACATCAAAAAACTGGAAATGGAACTACCTTATGACCCAGCAATTCCACTCTTAGGTTTATATCCAGAGGACTCCAAAACACTAATTCGAAAAAATGGATGCACCCCTATGCTTATTGCAGCACTATTCACAATAGCCGAGACATGGAAACAACTGAAATGCCCATCGGTAGACAACTGGATGAAGAACCCATGGTACATTTACACAATGGAGTATTACTCAGCTATAAAGAAGAATGAAATCTTACCATTTGCCATGATATGGATGGACCTAGAGAACAATAAGCTAAGTGAAATAAGTCAGACGGAGAAAGACAAATACCATACGATCTCACTTATATGTGGAATCTGAAGAATAGAATAAATGAGCAAACTAATCAGAAACAGTCTCAGAGATATAGCAAAAAAACTGAAGATTGCTAGGTGGGAATGAGGGAAAAAGTGAAGGGATTAGAAAGCACAAATTAGTAACCACAAGATTGCCACGGGGGATCAGAAAGACTGCATGGGGAATATAATCAATAATGCATCCGTTGGGTACATGTCTTATTAGGGAGACTGCTCCATGGATGGTGTAGATGCCTGACCACTGCAGTATACACCTGAAGCTGAAGCTGAATAATACTGAATGTCAACTATAATTTAATATACATATATATAGTCATAGGATGTGGAGTACAGCATAGGGAATAGAGTCAGTGGAATTGTAACAGATATATATGATATCAGAGGGGTAGTAGATTGGGGGAGGAAGGTTATCACTATGTCAAGCGTGTAAATGTCTAACTATTACATTGTTTTGTACACCTGAAACTAATTTTAAAAAATCCATGGTATTTCTATATACTAACAATGAATAATCTAAAAAAAAAAATTAAGAAAACAATTCAATTTACAAAAACATCAAGAAGAATAAAATCCTTAGGAATAAACTTAACTAATGAGGAAAAAACTTGTACACTGAAAACTATGAGACATTGTTAAAAGAAATCAAAGATGACACAAATAGAAAGAGATCCATGTTTATAGACTGGAAGACATATTATTATTAAGATATCAATACTAGCTAAAGTGGTCTACAGATTAAATGCAACGCCTATCAAAATCCCAACGATTTTGTTTTGTTTTGTTTTTGCAGAAATAGAAAAATCCATCCTATTTGGATATGGAATCTCAAAGGACCCCAAACAGCCAAAACAATCTTGAAAAAGAACAACAAAGTTGGAAGACTCAGACTTTGTGATTTCAAAACTTATAACAAAACTATAGTAATCCATATAGTGTGGTCCTGGCATAAATTCAGACATATAGACAATGGAATACAACACAGAGCCCAGAAATAAACTCTCCCATATATGGTAAAATGATGTTTGACAAAGGCACCAAGACCATTCAATGGGAAAAGGACAGCATTTTCAACAAAATGGTGCTGGGAAAAGAATGAAGTTGACCCTTACCTGACACAATATACAATTACCTTATACATTATGCAATGTACAAAAATGAACCCCAAAAGGATCAAAGAGCTAAAACTATAAAACTCTTAGAAGAAAACATAGGGGCAAAGCTTCATGACATTGAATTTGGCAATGTTTTCTTAGATATGACTCCAAAAGTTTAGGCAACAAAAGAAAAAATAGACAAATTGGACATCATCAAAATTGAAAACTATTATGCATCAAAGGACACTATCAAGAGCGTGAAAGGACAAACACACAGAATGGGAGAAAATATTTACAAATCATATATCTGAATAGGGATTAACATCCAGAATATATTAAGATAAATAAAGAATCCTGACAACAACAAAAAAGCAAACAACCCAATTCAAAAAATGGGCAAAGGACTTGAATAAACATTTCTCCAAATACATTACACAAATAGTCAATAAGTACATGAAAGGATGCTCAAGATCACTATCCATTAAGGAAATGAAAATCAAAACCACAATGAGGGCCGGCCCGGTGGCTCGGGCAGTTGGAGCTCTATACTCTTAGCTCCAAAGGCTGCCGGTTCAATTCCCACATGGGCCAGTGGGCTCTCAACCACAAGGATGCCAATTTGATTCCTCAAGTCCCACAAGGGATGGTGGGCTGGCAGCACCCCCTGCAACTAAGATTGAACACGGCACCTTGAGCTGAGTTGCGGCTGAGCTCCCGAATGGCTCAGTTGGTTGGAGTGTGTCCTTTCAACCACAAGGTTGCTGGTTCGACTCCTGCAAGGGATGGTGGGCTGCGCCCCCTGCAACTAACAACGGCAACTGGACCTGGAGCTGAGCTGTGCCCTCCACAACTAAGACTGAAAGGACAACAACTTGAAGCTGAACGGCAGCCTCCACAACTAAGACTAAAAGGACAACAACCAGGACTTGGAAAAAAATCCTGGAGGAGCACACTGTTCCCCCAATAAAGTCCTGTTCCCCTTCCCCGATAAAATCTTTAAAAAAAAACCAAAAAAAACCCACAAAAAAACCCACAATGAGATACCACTTTACACCCACTAGGATGGCTATTATAAAACAAAAACAAAAACAAAACAGAAAATAAGTCTTGGTAAACATGTGGAGAAATTGGAATCCTTGTGCAACTGCAACTGGTGGGAATGTAAAAAAGTACAGCCACTGTGGAAAACAGTGTGGTATTTCCCAACTGTTAAAGAGAATTACCATATGACCCAGCAATTCCACTTCTGGGTATATACCCCAAATAATTGAAAGTAGGAACTCAAATATTTTACACCAATGTTCATAGCAGCATTTTATTCACAATAGCCAAAAGGTGAAAACAACCAAGTGTCCATCAGCAAATGGATAGAGAAGCAAAATGTGGCATATACATAGAATGGAATATTATTCAGTCTTAAAACTGACATATGCTATAACATAGATGAACGTTTAAAATATACTAAGTGAAATAACCAGACACAAAAAGACAAATATTATATGATTCCACTTATATGAGGTACCTAGAATGGGCAAATTCACAGAAACAGAAAATAGAATAGAGGTTCCAGAGGCTGGGAGGAAAGGGCAATGAGGAGTTATTGCTTAATTGGTACAGAGTTTCAGTTTGTGATGATGAAAAAGTTCTGGAGAAAGACAGTAGTGAGGATTGTACAACAATGTGAGTGTACTTCATGCCACTGAATTGTATACATAAAAATAGTTAAAATGATAAATTTTATGTTATGTATAGTTTTATCACAAAAAATTGTGCTGGATACACAGAGAATAGAATAAGATATATAACACATAAACATAAAATATGTGCCTCTAAAATAGTATGCATATCGCAAAAACACACATCAATGAATTATTAAAATTAATAAGAAACAACTCAAATTCTAAAACTAATCTAACAATACAATGCAATTTCTATCACATCCAAACAGTATCTTTCCGTGGAAACTGACAAGATGATCCTAAAATTTATATGGAACTGCAAAGGGTCAAAAACAAGGCAAAAGGATCTGATCCATTAGATTTTAAGGCTTGTAAAATTATTGTAATTAAGATAGTGAGATAATTAAGGCATTATAGCTAAGATAGGATAAGGAATGACAATTAGGCCAATGGAATACAATAGAGAATGCAGAAACAGAACTAAGAGTACACAGACAGTTGATTGCAGAGCAGTGGAGAAAGTATATCTTTTCAATAACTAACGCTGGGATAGACATATAGACAAAAATGAAACTTAGTCACTACCCAACATCACAGTCAACATAAATTCCATATCTATAACATAAAATAATAAAGGCTTGGGAGGTAATATATACTATATTGTCATCTTAAACAGGAGACAAAAAAAAAATAGGAAAATACTGATAAGTTTTGCCATTTTAAAATTAAGACTGTTGTCTCCCTGTGTTCACTAATCCTAAATAAATCACAACCTTTTCTCAATCCCTATCAGTCCCCCACTTTGAAAGACCCATCTTAAACTTAAACCAACTGAGCCCTTATCCCGAATTTCTGAAAATACCTTACCCTAACATTCCCCTTTTGAATCATTATCAAGACTGTCAAGTTGATGTTCCTCGCTACAGGTTTAATAACTCACGCTTGTTTGATCAATAGGTTTCTGTGGTGATCTTTGTGGGGAGTCAAAAATTGACAGTCTTAACTTTTTGAAACATAAATGGAGTCTTAATAGAAGAAATGATGTAATTTCTGTGACCTGCCCCAAAATTAATTTTTTAAAAATAGAGAAAGTAGATAGGGGAGATAAAATTGGTCATAACTTTTTGAAGATGGGAGTTCTTTATAACATTCTGTCTACTTTTGTATGTTTTAAATTTTCTATAATAATCAAAAAAGTTATTTTTCTTTTCCTAGTCCTTAAGAGGGATGTTTATTAAGATCACAATAAAGTTACACTATAACACCATGACTACCAGGCTCACGCCCAGAAGTCATCTAGCCAAATGTAACCTAAGTCATACTGGATTTTGTAGTTCTGCTACTGATGGAAGGCAGGGAAGTGCAGAGTGGTTGCAGATTTTAGAAATAATTCTTTTTAATGCTCTCCTACAACACCCCTAATGTAGAACTAAGAGTAGATGTAATCAACTTAAATTTTACATTTAAATCTTGGTTAAAACCAAAAAAAGGGGGGGATAGAGAACATTTTCTGTGCTTTATTTATTCAGAGAGTGAAACTGTGCTACAGTCTGCTAAATTCTTGGTTGTGCTTAGAATTTGATCCCTCCAACATTCTACTCTGAAAAAATGAAGGCTTCTTATTCTTTCTTAGATTCCTGGACCCTGAAATTGGCAGTTATTTTGATTACACACACACACACAGTGATGCCCAACTTGAGGTTTTGAATAGCTACTCATGTAAGTTGACTTTTCTGTGCATTTGTATCGAGGAGGATCCAGCTCGGGTTGATGTCCTGGAAACCAGTGAGGCTCTCGTTTATATCCTGAGAGAGGAGAAAAGAGAAGCAAAAACAAGTGGAATCAGTCAATAGCAAAGAGTCTTGGTAGCCAATCTCACTGTTATTTCTGAGGGAATAGAGAGTGACTCCTGTCCAAATTGAGAAAACAGAAATCGTCCACTCATTCATTCACTTATTCACTCATTCAGTTTACTTTTATTTAAGTTCCTTCTACGTTCTAGGCCTGAGTTGGGTCCTAAGAACATAAAAATCAGAAAGAACTGTCCACCTACTATGGGTTGAAAGTGGCATTTTGTTGTTGAAGCTTGTACCATATGTTGTTTCAAAGTTGTGTCCAAACTGGAAAGAAAAAGTAATAGGTTAAAAAAAATAGGAGTCTATAACCAATATTGGGAAATAAAAGACACAGCGACACGAGTTCTAACAGGCTCTGTCATATTTTAGATTGACTAGAGTCCTACATGTCCTACTAACTTCCATAACCGTTGTACGTTTGTTTGTTTGTTTAGGAGAGATATAAGGGCAAGACACAAATGAATGAGAAGTCTAGGTAGATAAGGACCAGGGGAAAGGCTAGCCTGAGTCAGAAGACATTATATGTTTTCTGTAGATGAATAAAGTTTAAACAGAAGCACGAGAAAGAGTACTACCCACCCTTTGATTACCTTACAATAATTAATATTCAACTTGAGAGTAAAGTGGGATAGGCTGAGGACTGCTGCCCACCCCCAACTACTTCACTGAACAGATGCCTGAAAGAACTCAGCATTGGAAGTTATCAGATTCCTGCCTCTCAAATGGCCACTGGTATGTCTTTTGCTGACAGAAGGAAATAAAGCTGGATTACCTGGGAAGGCAAGGGTTTGGGCCGAACAATGTTCCTTAGGTCGTATCTTTCCTGGTTCCAGTTGCCCATAAGGGTACGGTTTGAATAGGCATCCTCATTAGTGGTGCATCGCCATCCATACTGGAAAAACTTGGACATATCATTCCAATCTGTCCACACTTCAGCGTGGCCGTCTGCGTTAATGAGGCTGCCATAGTGTGGGTTTGCAAGGAAACAGGTGAGGAACTGTCTCTGGGAAAAGGTAAGAATAGAAAAGCTTGTTGCACAAACCAGAAAGCAGAAGAGGCATCCCTTTCTCATTCTTGGCCAAGCATAATATAAGCACATCTTCCTATGGATCTAGGCTTTCCCGCCAATTTAATTGTTGTAGTTCTGTTTCTTTTTCTCCAGGTCCACGAGTCCTTTCACCTATCCTCTCACTCAGCAGTAGTGGATTACTATATAGATTAAATACTACCCCTCAAAAAGGGAAGGAACTTTAGTACACCCAATACTATATGGAGAACTAGCTAAATGTTCAGCTAATTTAGAGATGTAGGAATTTAAGGATTACGAGTATTGCTATAGTCAAAGAGAACAGGGAGGAGCGAGAGTTGGAAAATTAGATAACACAATAAGTGATCACTAAATAATAGTTTCCTTCCTTCTAGGCCCAGTTCAAATGCCATTTATTCCATATGCCTTCTCTCGTTAACTTCTCATTTGTCTCACACAGAACTTATGTTCATATCTTTCTGTATTTATAACTTTCTACCATGTGTTAAGAGTTCTTGAAGTATGTGTTGAATCCCCTATGCGGAATTGTACATCCTTGTGGACAGGATGTGTTTTATTCATTATCACACCCTCTCCTTCTGCCTGCCCTCCCAATCAACAGTGCTTTGCACATACCAGATGACCAATGTCTGAATTTCAATTTTTTGATAGAAATCAAAAGCCTAACCTTTTCTTTTTTTTTGTCCAAAAATTAAGTTTGGCCCCTTGGGTTAGGAGTAGGACAATACCTTCCCCGAAGCAGAGTAATTTGATGCTGAGCAGCTTCTGTTTGAAGATTCTATAGGAGAGTAACAGAAAACCTTACTCTTCTGGTCCATGTTCTTTAAAAGAGATGTCACCAAACCTGGCTCTCCCAGTTCTCCAAGCAAAGAAATAATGTGGATCAACAGATCACCATGAACAGACGGCCATGATTTGGGAGTCACCACCCATCCATCTTTCCACAGGTAGGGACAAAGTCAATACTATAAGTTTAAAAGCAACTGTCCTCACATCACGTGCCTTTGTGAAGCTAGATGCATGTAGTGATGTCAACAAACAGCATGATGATTAAAGAGTAGCTGGTCCCACAAAGTCCAGCAGGCCTAGTACTCAGACTGTAGACCAAGGTGACACTGTCCTGGGACTGTAAGGACAGACATCACTATCCACTCAGTTGTCCACTCCTGGAACCTGTGGTTTATCTTTGACTCTGATTTCTGTTTTAACCCCTTACATCCATCCAAATCACTAGGTCTTGTTTATTTCTGAATCAGTCCACTACTCTCCGTCTCTACTGCCAAGATCCAGTTCAGATCACTATCAGCCCTAGTCTCTATTACTGCAGTAGCCTCCTATCTGATCTTGCCATCAGCCTCGTTCTTCTCCAATCCTTCTCCAGAAGAGAGCTGGACTTTTGAAAATCTGTGTCATCTTCCTATTTAAAACCTTTTGAAATTACTCCACTCATAGCACGGCATCCCACTATATCTGAATTGCCTCTTTTGTTGTGTATCCTTCACCAGACTACAAGCTCAGTGAAATCATAGACCCCATTTTGCTCATCCTTATACATATCTAACCACCCTCATAGTGACACATAACAGGCATTCGTATTTCTTGAATAAATAAAAGGCAGAAGACAGAGGCACCTGGAGCAATTCCGAGCTGCTGAGACAATGGGCAGCAG
Organism: Rhinolophus ferrumequinum; assembly: GCF_004115265.2. Taxonomy (NCBI): domain Eukaryota; kingdom Metazoa; phylum Chordata; class Mammalia; order Chiroptera; family Rhinolophidae; genus Rhinolophus; species Rhinolophus ferrumequinum. Next base: position 80,269,327 of record NC_046294.1, on the reverse strand, counting down.
CCATTGGGCAGCAGTCAATGGGCAGCAGTCTCGGATGAGACTGAAGACTGTTATAAAATCCTCTGTGACACGAACATGAAGAACACAACTTAACCTCTGCTTGGCCTCAGCGCTGGCCCGCTTCCTTCACTTGGGACTCGCCTCACTTGTGACCTCATGCAGGTTTAACGAAGTCGCTCAAGGCAGTCCTCGAGCTAAAAGGCATTTATTTTGACATTCCCGAGTGAGTGGGGGACTGAGAGGGCCGCGTGGTCGGCGGCCCGCTTTTGCATGCATGGTTCTTTTCCTCCCTGGAAGTCGCAGTACTCCTTTGTCAAGGCAACCAGGCGCTGCGGGTGCGTCATTAACAAGCGACGGATGAAGAGTGGGTGGCAAGCGACCCGCGAAAGAAGTGACGTAATAAATGAGCGCCTCCGAGGACGCGAGCGGGGAGCAAGTTGAGGCCATGGCCCCTCGGCGCCTCCTGTTGGTTGGGGAGGGGAATTTCTCCTTCGCCGCCGCTCTGAGCGAGACCCTTGATCCGAGCACTAGTCTAACCGCCACCTGCCTCCAGCATCCGACCGACTTAGCCCGGGACCCGGTGGCCCGGGAGAACCTGCAGCGCCTGCACGAGCGAGGTAGTGAGGCCACCCCTTCCGCGAAGCCCCGCCCAGCTTCCCGCGTGGCCCAAAGTGGAAAGGGTGGGCACTTGGGGATTCAGGCAACGTGGGGATTGCTCTTGAACGTCCCGCGGTCATTTAGTGAAAGCCGGCTCTGTGCCTAAACCTGGGTTGTTTCGCACGGTTCAGGTTAGGGAAAGGTTTCTCTGGTTCCACGTCTTAAGACATCCTCCTGCCTGTATTTCGTGCCAGGTGCCAAGATACGTTTTGGTGTGGACTGCACCCAGCTGGCAGATGCCTTTGAACTGCACGACAGGGAGTTTGATCGAATTTATTTTAACTTTCCGCACTGTGGACGCAAAGCTGGAGTAGCTAGGAACAGGGAACTGCTTGCCAGGTTTTTCCAGAGGTGAGGAAAGGCGAGCACTCACAAAATGTTTAAGGTTACATTACAGTTACTGCACTCAAACATTATAGTATGGGAGATTGGGCATACGTGTGTAAATTACTAGGATAGGTTTAGAGAGAATACCGTATAAAGCTCCAAATGAACCCACAATCTAGTTGGAAAGTCAGACGTGTAAGGGGAGGACCACCTTTTGATAATGCAAAATAATGGTAGCCAGTATAGTTTAATAGCTAAGACTATGGATTTAGGAGCCAAACTGCCTGAATTCAAATCCATACCTACCACTTAATAGCTGTTTGATTTTAGGTATTAATCCTTTTTTTCATCATCTATAAACAGGGTATTAACAGTGACTACCTCATAAAATTGTGAACTTAAAACACTGCTTAACACTATTATACGACGACGTGATACAATTGGAGGTCTCTTTGGATCATAGTTGTTAACAAACTTTTTACAGAGGCAGTATTTTAAGTTAGTATTTTTACTATAGAATTTTAATAGGCAGGAGAGCAGTGAAAAGAACAACTTTCTCCAAGGGGAAGAACAGCTTGATCAGTGAATCACGTATAGGAACTTGGCAGACACTGATATACCGGTAGATGAACAATGCAAATACCAAGTTGGGTTACTACCTGGTCAGCCACTAGTATCAGTTATAAGTTGAACATTGAATTTATATTCTTATTTACTTCCAGCTACTTTCTTTGCATGTTTGAAGTCCAATAGACCTTTGCAAATGGGTATGATGAATTTTAATTATTTCACAGCCAAACCATGTATATACAGCTAACTCCTGTGCTAATTTCTACTTGTTTCTGATAAATGGCTGGTGTCCCCCTCCCCTCATTAGCTGTGCAGAGGTTCTTGCAGAGGAAGGAGAAGTCCATGTGGCATTGTGTAGAGGACAAGGTGGGACTCCTGCTGATAATCCCACAAGAGAATGGCACAACAGTTGGCAAGTGGTTGCCATGGCAGCTCTGGGGGGATTCATTTTAAGTGATGTGCATCCCTTCAGCTGTGAGGCTGTGCCAGGGTACAAGTGCACTGGATATAGGTAAGTAATAACAGAAGTCTAAGCCTTTTCATCTCTCTCACTAATGATAAAAATATTTCATAGGCAAACTTTTTCTTTGCCAATTTTCTGACTCAATTTCTAGAAACACTTGCTTTCTTTAATGACAGACTTCATACTTGGTGTTTATTTTGCCAGGAGTCAAGATAAGTCCTTTCACATAGAAGGTGCTGTGAACCATATCTTCACCCAGAGCTTACCCTTTGAAGGTTTGCAACCAAGAGTCTTCAGGATCAAACTGGGTGGCAGGTGGTTTTCCTTTCCAGAACCAGAAGCACTTGCAGGAAAATTGAACAGGTAACTGTTATTTTACCAGAAATCACTTCGGTCTCTAGCTGTATCCCGATTGGCTTGATGGCAACCATATATTGAATGAATGCTACATATACTGTTTATGATGTTAGTGCTGTGAATACTTGTCAGTCTGGCCTCCATAACCCTGTTTAGAATTAAAAATTGTCATATTTTCTGGAATATTGTAGAGATGATGGCTGTCAGAATTCTGAAACACATGACTTCTCTGTTTATGGTGGATGATTTCTTTATCTCATCTCAGGATCAACTTAAGGATAATTCTTTTTTATTCAACTATTTGTACTTTTAATTCTAGCTAATGATAATTACTTATTATTTTAAGTTAAAAATGTCATTTTGTGTTTAAACAGGGGTTTCCTAGAAGCATCTTCATGTCATCCTATCAAAACCATAAATGAGAAACTGATTGCTGAATTGGGCAAAGCTTTCCCTCTAAAAAGGCTGACGTGCTCCTTCCCTTTGCTGCCACAGGGAGGCAGCAGTGTTCTCACTTCCTGGAACTGTGATCTCTCAGCAGCCTTTTGGGTTAATCTCCTTGAGGATAACTCAAATTCTGAGCCCCTAATTGGTGGGACAACACAAGACATGGAGGACCTTTTAGAGTCATTTTCAGAACTTAGCCTTCCCAAGAGCCCTGGAAGAAATGGTAAGGAAGAAGCTCGTGAAGGAATCTATGGCCAAGCCAAGGTCTGCCTCAGACCATCTCTGCTAGTTCATGTTCAGGCTATCATTCAAGCACCAGACTTCCTCCCAGGTACTCTGCACATCCTCAGTGGACCTGTCTTTCGGAAGTGCCTCATCTTGCCTTTTACAATGCCAGCATTTCATGAGACTTTATTTATCCTTGGGTTTAATCAAAATCTGAAGGATGGCTGTCTTCAGTCACTACTGGATCATTTGAAGGGCATTCTAGATAGCTTTCTGACTCAGACGTTTCCGGAGGGCTCTAAACTGAGCAGTTCAGTGGAATTTGTCTTTCAGCCAAATGGGAAAGATTATATGATTAATGTGAAGTCTCATAATTTTGGCCCAGATTTTGCCAAGGATCTGATTATTGGATCTGTCACCACACCTGCTACAAGCATTATACACAAAGACCAGGGTTTTGTGTTTGTGTCTATGAACTTGGACCTATTAGCCATGCTTGTCTGGGGTATCTCTGACTGGAGGATGTTGTGGACCTTTGATAAACGTTTCCTGAATAATTTTATTCCTGGGAAAATAGAACCCTTTAAAAGCTATTCCCTATGTCCTCCATGCTTTGTGCATGATATTAGTTTTTGGTTAGACGAGAAAAAAGGATTTGATGAACTAGAGTTTCATACTGTGGCCCGAGCAGTGTCCCAGGACACTGTCATATCCATACAATTCCTCAGTCGTTTTCAGCATCCCAAGACTGAACAGGTCAGTCTCTGCTATAGATTGACCTACCAGACCTGTGACAAAGCCCTTACCCAGCAGCAGGTAACATCAATGCAGTCCCAGTTTAGGAAAGAGATTCAACAACGACTACATGTGACACCTCGGTAGTTTAGTAAATTCATTTCCACAGTGTGATCCTCATGGGTGTGGGATGAAAAAGACCAATTTGTAACTGGTAGTCCTTTCTGGACTTTTTTTTTTTTTTTTTAATATTTTACCTTGTGACCATACCCACTGTTGATTATAAGGATACCTGTGACTCAGTCACTTAAACTTATAGACTATAATGTGATTAGTGATCTTTGGAGATGTGCAGTATTTTGATCCTGAGTAATGGCTAGGAAAACAAACAAATAAAACAACATCTTGTACTTTAGATGTTCTATTGCTAAAGAGGCAGTAGAACTTGAGTGCTCATTGTATGTATATTAAAATACATCTTCCACACTGTCATTTTCTCTTCCCTTTATAGTATCATTTCGCTAAATGAATTTATAAGAGTTGTTTTTAGAGTCACACAGACCAACATTTATTAGCTTGGGTAAGTTGCAAGTGCTCCATAATTAGTGTTGGTATCATCATTATTTTTATTCTGTGGTTGACTACGGTTAAAGTCATGGAAATAAGTGTCAGATTTAGAGTTCATACTTGGCTCTGTCTGATTCTACATACAGCCCATGTTCTTTCTGCCACTTTGTTACTGTACTCCTTCTCTAGTCTTTTTTCACAGTAATCTTTCAACTGCGAGTCACTCTAAAGTTTGCCTGCCTAGATTCTGGGTCCTTCTGTTGTAAGCATCTCTAAGAGACACTGTGAGCTTGGCTCAGCCCAGGACTGAAGAATGGGGTACTCTAATGTGGATTCATGTATGTTCCTGTTAATAGTTAGGCTCCATTGATTGGAGTTGTATTGTAAAGTTGTGAAGGAAATAACTGTCTCATTTATTCTTGTATTTGGAGAAAAGCATATCGGAAGGCAAGAATGGAAGCAAAGAAACAAATTAGAAGGTTATTATGATATTGCAAACAAGAGATAATGGTGGCCTGGACCAGGGTGTAAGAAGTTGTTAGATTGGGTAATATTTAGAAGGACATGCTGATGAATTAAATATACGTGCATGGGTGGAGGGTGTGGAGTTAGAGAAATAGAGGAATCAAGAAGGATCCCTAGGTTTTTTGACCTGAGCACCTGGAAGAATAGAGTGTCATTAATGAATGGGAAAACCGGCATAGGAGTAAGTTTGGGGAATGAAGAATCAAGGGATCTCTTATGGACACATGTATTGCTTAGCTCTCCACATAGACTATAAACTAATTAAGGGTATATAATGTGATTTACAGCTTTCTTTTATCCTCAATAGTGCCTGGTACATTGATGAGGTTACATTTGAGCTAGATCTTAAAGGCAGGGATTTCATAGGAGGATTGTTAGGCAAGGGAGGGTGTGCACTCCAAGTAGAGGGCATATGAGCAGAGGTATAGATAAGGGGGCATTTGGGGCACTTTTCAAGCTAGTTAGTTGGAATGTAAAATGTGTATAGGAAGGTAGTGGGAGATAAGATTAGAAAAGCAGGTGGGGCTGGAGTTAGTTCATGAAAGACTGAATGCAAAAATAAGAAGTTTGTACTTTATTTGGCAAGCAATAAGAAAAATGTGAGTTTTGATTAAGGAAGTGACACAAGAGTCGTGCTTTTGAGAATTAACTGCACAGGATGAATTTGAGATAGGCGATCCCTGTAAGGATGCTGTTGTTGTCCAAGTTAGAGGCAAAGAGGGGCTGGTGTTAAGAGTGAAATGAAGAGGAGATGGAATTAGAGATGTAGCTAGGCTGGGATGTCCAAACTTGGTAACTAATAATTGCACATGGGAATTGAGCAATATCACCAATCACCATTTTCAATACTTGGAAATTTTTAGTATGAAATCAACCTGAGACCCTGTCAAGTTTAGCATTCCCTCTATAAACTTGTTTTAGTTACTGGTACAGAGCACCACAGGGTAGGAAGAGCTCTGTGATTGGGGGAGTGGGCACAGTGTCAGGAACAGGTGAATGAACCTTGGGAGTCACAGGCATGATATTATCTAGATGCCTGTATACTTGTAAAAATGCCCATGTGAAATCAAGAGCTTTCTCCTGATCTCCCTGTTGGAAGAGCATGGGCTTTGTAGTAAGTTCTGGTCTGGATTACGGCTCCTGGGTTGGGTTGGACCTGGGTTAGTATACGGCTCCACCATTTCCTAACTATGCAACCTTGGGCCTCAGTTTCCTTCTTGATAAAACAAGGTGTTATGAGTATACAATTTAAAAAGGATAAAAACTGTAAAATGCTTACCATTATGCTGTAGTAGCAATGGCAGTCACTGGTGTCTGGTTGAATTTGCTGCACAAAATTTCTTCAGTCTCGCTTTTCTTCTCATTCTATATTCTGCCATTTGGGCTTTGTCTGTCTGAAGCAGTTAATTACAGGCTGTCCCTACCACTCTTACTAAAATACAGAGAGGGCAACTTGTCAGTGACCTTTTAAGGACTTACCCTTTGATAGGCAGCTGTGCTATGATTTTTAACTGAATATCTACGCGTACTCACCTTGCAGTTGTTTAATTACTTTGTGATTTCTTTTAGATAGACGAGCTGAAGGATGGTTTTTTTGTAGCAGTGGAGAATGCTGAAAAGTGAAGGAAGAGAGAGTTGGAGGGAGGAATGCCCAGCCTCCAACTATTCCAAGTATGTGGAAGGGACAACTATGCCGGTGAAAGTAAAGTCTCAGGTTCGATTTTTTTTCTACTCAGGGATTTGCCCCAATCGGTCCCATAACGCTGTAATTTGGTCTTGTCTGCGCATGTCAAGGTCTTTTGTCCCTCGGCGGACACCGTTTGCCAGCCAAAGCTATGTCTCCGCGCTCGCCGCCTTCGTAGGGTGCCGAATCCTACCCTTTTGACCCACGCAGGCCATGGCTAGCCGAGGGGCTCGGCAGCGCCTGAAGGGAAGCGGAGGCAGCGCCGGGGACACGGCCTCTGCCGCGGACAAACTGCGGGAGCTGCTGTGCAGCCGGGAGGCGGGCGGCGCGGAGCCCCGCACCGAGTAGGTGTGCGGTCGCGGTGGGGGCGTGGCCGGGCTGGCGGCGCCGCGAGAGGCTGACCCCGGGAGGGTCGCGCCGGCGCCGCGCTGGGCTTCGCTGGGGCGCACCTTCTCGCCGGGAGGGCGGGTTGCCTCTGCACCCACGTCCTTCCGCTCCTCCTGGGCGGGTCAGCGTTCGGTCATCACCCCGTCATGGACACACCACCTCAGGTCCCATGTTTTCTGTAAAGCAACCTGGGGTGCGGGTCTGTGAAGCTCCTGTCCCAGGCCCAGCCAGAGTGGGCTGGCGTCCTGGTGTTTGAGTTGGCAGAGCCTCTGCGAGAAATTGGCAGGAGCACAGAGTTTACCGTTTTCGGCTGCTTCTCACTGCTTCCTTCATTCTCCCAAAAGTCCCGACTCTTGACTCTAATTTGTGGGCCCCCCAATCTCTAGGACCAGCAATCACCTCTCTCGTCAAGCCCGGGGAGGTTAGGACTGCATTAAAGCAGCTGTCAACGTATGGAATTGGAAGAGGTTACGAACCTTGCACATATTAGGCCTCTCTATACGTTGGAACAGATGGGGAAATGAATAAAACCATGGGAACTAATGACCTTGTTAAGAGAAGAAAGAGAGAATGAGAGCTTTGTGGTCTTCAAGTGAGTGATTAGCTGGCATGGGATAAATGGAGAGTCGTAGATGCAACGAATTAAAGTGTATGAATTACTTTGCACGTGAAAAACAGGAAGTGGAAGGGATGATTAAAGTTGACCTAAGAACAATTAATGACTCACCTTTATAGGTGAATTCTTGAGTGCTTTGATGTCTGTTGCCATTCTTTTCCTTTATGTTTAGTTTTAGTCCTTCTAGTTAGGTCCTTCCTGACATACTTTTTTTTTTGTTTGTTTCTGAGTAGGTTCTCTGCGAACAAAGCAGGACAAGTCTGGGCACCTGAAGGATCTACTGCTTTCAAGTGTCTGCTCTCAGCGAGGTTATGTGCTGCTCTCCTGAGCAACATCTCTGACTGTGATGAAACATTCAACTACTGGGAACCAGTAGGTGATTTCTTTCTTTCTTTGTTTTGTGTTCTTGATTTCACTGCTTGGGACCTTGTTACCAATCAAGATGCAAACACTATACACGAGAGTGACTACTAGCAAAAGAGCTTTATTTTCACTTTAGTATTCTAAGCTGATGATTTGCCTACTGTTGAAGGCTATAGAGAATTTGGCTGTTTTACAAAAAGATATCATTTGTAATTTCCTTAAAAATTATTTTTAATCAAAGTAATACTTTAAGATAGTTTTTAAAGTTAACCACTACTACAAAACTTTAAGGAAAAACAGTAGCTCCTTGTTTCACTTCTTATGTTCAAATCCCAGTCCCCAGAGGCAACCACTTTCTTTCAACTTTTTTCCGTTATTTCTTCTGATGTTTACTAAAACAGTGTTATTAAATAGTATGCTTATACTTCTATTTCTTGATTTATAGATTTATAAGCCTGTTGACTTCCTATTATAGAAAATTCAGGGGTCAAATTTTCTGATAACATCAAAAAAATAAAGAATGTTTAGTGTAAGCAGTTTAAGGAAAATATAAAATTTAGAGTTTCTCTGTTTTGGCCAATGACTATTTAAAAAAATAAATAGAAGATAAAATTCAAATTTTTAATGTTGATCAAATAACTTATTAATTTACAATTTATAATTAATTAATTTAAGAATTTATAATTAATTTAAGAATTAATTTATAATGTCCTAATATTTTTCAATATTGGGTCATTTTAATTCTTATCCATTAGTTGAAAATCTTGTTGAGAGTTTCCGCATTTTTGTGTATCTTCGCTCATTAATATTTTTGCCTAGAAACTTCATCTGCATCCTTTTAACAAGGATTTTTTTGCCAATATAACCCAGAATCCATCTGTTTTGTACTTTCAGACACATTACCTCATCTATGGGAAGGGGTTTCAGACTTGGGAATATTCCCCAGTTTATGCCATTCGCTCCTATGCTTACCTGTTACTTCATGCCTGGCCAGCTGCATTTCATGCAAGAATTCTACAAACTAATAAGGTAAGTGCAGGCCAACCTGGAAGCAATCACAACTGATCAAGAGGTGAGTCTCTGGGATAGTTTTGAGAAAAGGACAAAACAGATCGGTTAAGAGGGAACTTTTTTTGAAGAAGAATCACTCATTCATTGTTCAACAAATATTAATTGAGCATCTTTTATTTGGTAAACACTCTGTTAACTACTGTGGATTTAACAGTGACCAAATCCCTGCCCTAGTAGAATTTATAGTTTAATGGGGAAGATAAACATTGAGCAAGTAATTATAAATGCAGTGAGTCTTATGAAGGAAGACTATAGTGTACAGTGGGATAGGACATTAGGAGAGGATATTAGGATATTAGGAGAAGATAATTTGAACAGTGTTGAAGGATAATTAGGAGTTAACTACTTTTCAGAAATTTGACTATGCTGTGTCTTGGCATGGATTTCTTTGGGTTTGTCCTGTTTGGAGTTTATTTAGCTTCTTGAATCTTTAGGCTTATGTCTTTTGCCAAATTTGGGAAGTTCTTAGCTGTTATTTTTTTGAGTACTTTTTCAGCCCTGCCCCTTTTCTGCTTTACTGGAACTCCAATGATATGAATATTAGGTATTTTATTTTAGTTCCACAAGTCCCTGAGACATTTTTTTCCCTAGTCTCTTTTCTCTGTGTTGTTCAGATTGATCGATTTCTAATCTTCCATCTTCCAGTTCACTGATTCTTCCCTCTCTCCCCTCCATTCTACTGTTGACCCTATTCATTGAGCTTTTATTTTGGTTAATATATTTTTCAGTTGTAAAATTTACCTTTCATTTTTTGTATGTCTTCTATTTCTTTACTGAAACTTTTTATTTTTTTCATTTGTTTCAAACTTATTCTTAATTGTTCATTGAAGCATTTTTATAATGGCTCCTTTAAAACTTTGTCAGATAACTGTAACATCGTTCTCTCTCTCTTTGTTTTTGTTGTTGTTTTGTTTTTGGTTTTTTGATATCTATTGATTGACTTTTTTCATTCACTTGAGATCTTCCTGGTTGGCAAGTAATTTTCAGTTGAAATTTGGGATATTTTGGGTATTACATTATGAGACTCTGGATTTTACTCATGGGTCCAGCATGCTTCCTCTGCAGTACACTGCTTTTCTGGCTCTTATTGAAGCCTTCTGTTTTAGCTGCCTTCTGTTGATACCACTCCAGCCGCAGAGAGGGGGGAGTTCTCCACCTTGTTACTGCAAGTTGGAATAGAAGTCCAAGTTCCCCACTAGGCTTTCACCGATGCCACCCCAGTGGGTAGGGTAAAGTTACCTCATTATAGTAGTGCAATACGTAATGGCACTTCGGTCAAGGACAGATGCAACACATTACTCACGTGTTTGTGGTGATGCTGGTGTAAACAAACCTACTGCACTTCGAATTGTGGGAAAATGTAGCTCGTACAAGTACATAATACTTGATAATGATATAAAAGACTATGTTAATAGTTTATGTATTTTCTGTACTATAGTTTTTATCATTATTTTAGAGTATACTCTTTCTACTTATAAAAAAAAGTTTGCTATAAAGCATTATACTGTGTTAGGCCAATAGCAGCCTCATATATCTCATGTTTACTGTATCTCTTGATTGCATCATGTTCTCTTGTGCTTGATTTAATCTCATGTTTTGTACAGTAATGTACGGTACAGGCTTGTATCCTAGGAACAAAAAGCTATACTATATAGCCTGTGTGTGTACTGTGTTTCTCCGAAAATAAGACGTAACCGGGAAATAAGCCCTAGCATGACTTTTCAGGATGACATCCCCTGAACATAAGCCCTAATACATCTTTTGGAGCAAAAATTAATATAAGACCCAGTTCTATTTTCAGGGAAACATGGTAGTAGTCTAAACATGCGTCATTAAGCGGCGCATGACTGTATTGCTAGGTTGGGGGCAGGTGGATGTCCAGGCTCTGCAAGTGGTCTTCACTGACACTGCGGGAGGGAGCTGATTACCACTAGCAAAGATAAAAGTCTTGGCTTCCTACTGGACCTTTGATGGCATGAGTGGGAGTGGGGCTACATTTTTTTCTGGAGTGCTTGAATGGAATAGAGGGGTTATTATCTAAAAATTTTCTGTCTTGCTAGGCTACCTCTTTTATGGTCTTTTGGCTGGATAGAGCAGGATCTCGTTGGTGTTTTTTGTTTGTGCCCATTGGCATTTCTAGTTGCCAACTTCTTTAATCCAAGTCTGGAATGTAGAAAGCAGAAAGGAAACCCAGGGAACTCAGCACCATGTTGTTCCTCAGTCACAGAGTCCCTAGCCAGTCTGCCTTCTTCTCTCCACCTTCTGGCGTTTTCTTACGCTTGTTTTATGTATAATGTCCAGAGTTTTTGGCTTTACATAGCATGAGGAATAGGGAAAAGTATGGCTAATCCATTTTCCATGAAGTAGAAGTCCCTGATTAGAGAACTAGAAGTTAGGTAAGTTGGAGTTGTCTTCTAGGTTAAGGAAGAATGGGAATGAGGGAGGAAGGCCCTGAGTCTGGGAAGAAGGCCAGCATGGCCTTCTCGTATAAATAGGTTTGGCGGAGTGGATTAGATGAGACTAAGAGGTAGGAAGAGGCCAGATTTATACATCACCTGGTAGGCTCTGTTAAGGAATTCGACTTTTTCCCCCAAGTACATTGTGAAGCCATTGAAAGATTTTAGGTACAGGAGAGACATGATTACATTTGCATTTTAGAAAGATTAGAAAAGTTAACACCTGTAGAAAGTGATAGAACTCTATGTCTCCCTCCTAGAATCTCATTTCTGTTTTTTTGAACTTATCAGAGAAACAATATATAGAATGAAGGACTTAGTAGAGAAATAACAATATGCAATGCTCACAGTTTTTATTTCCACTTGGATATCCACTATCACTTCAAATTTGACGTATTTAACAGAGAATTCTTCCTCTACATCACTATTCCTCTTAAAGATACAAACAGCAAGCAGAACAGGAATGAAGATTTCCCTTTGTCCCTTGTTTTTACTTCCAGTCTTCTCCCTGTTAGGTTTTGCCAGTGGGTGCCAACAGGGAACTAACTACTTGGGAACGGAGAATTGTAGCTTGTAGAGGTTCCAGACTCAGCATCATAATGCTGAGTAGAGAACGGTAAGTTGTTGATTAGAGACAATGTGGTAGTAATTGGCACTCCTAGTGAGAGTTACCTTTCCAACTTTTTGATACCCTAAACAAGAATACCTTTGTTTTGTCTCCCTATGGATCCATTTGTGAATTTCTCTGAACCATACACTCAGGAGTGGGATCCCATACACAGATCCATGGGCTACTTAATTTCATGGAGTACTGACAGATTACTTTCTAGAATGGCTATACAACTTTACATTCCCTGCAGTAATGTTTGAGATTTCAGCTTCCTCACATCTGAGCACTTGATATTTCTGACTTTCTAATTTTTGCCCTTCTCATGTATGTGAGATGCTTTTCATTTTAATTGCATTTCTCTGATTATTACTAAGTTACTAAGGGGAGCATTTCTTCATATTTTCATTAGTCATTCAGATTTCCTTTTCTGTGAATTACCTGTTCACATCCTTTGCCTGCCTTTTAATTGGATTTTGTGGTTTCCTCTCCTGATTTGTAGAAGTTCTCAATAGTAACCCCTTGTAAGTTTTAGATAATAGAAATCCTTTCTTTTAGGCTGTCACCTCTCTTAACTTTGTGTATGGTCCTTTATTGAACAGTAATCTTTAGTTTTGATGCAGTCAAACCAGTTAGTTTTTCACTTGTGGTTGGTAGGTTTTAGGGCCTTTCTGAAAGAAATCCTTCTTCACCACAGGTCACAAAGTTATTCTTCTGTATTTTCTTCTATTAGCTTTATAATTTTACCTTTTACATACAAGACTTTAATCCATATGAGTTTTATTTTTATAAATTGTGGGAAGATCTAGCTTTATTTTTTGCTATGTAGTGAGCTGGATTTTCCAGCGCCATCTACTAAATAATACACCTTTCCTTCTGATTTGTAATATCTCTATCATATACCTCATCTCATGTATATGGGTCTGTTTCTGGCCTCTTTATGTCATTGGTCAATTTGTCAGGCAGTACCATCTTGTTGTTGTTATTACGGCTTTGTAATGTGTGTTAATATCTGGTCGATGAATTTCTCACTTTGTCCATTTTAAAATTTGTGTTTTAAATATCATTTTAGAATCAGCTTGCCTCTCCCCCAGATTGTGCTGGGTTTTCACTGGAGTTGCACTGAGTTTACATATTCATTTTTAAATGAGTATTTTCACACTGTTAAGTTATTCCATCCCTAAAATGATATATTTATCCATTTAGTCAGGTTTTCTGTGTCTTTTAATAAAAATTTTAAAATGAATCCATTTCAGTCTTATGCAGTCTTTGATAGGTTAATGCCTAGGTTCTTTATACTTTTTCTTGCTATTATGTATGGTATCTTGTTTTCTGTAACTTTTTTAGGTAGTCATTGCTGGTACTGAAGGACACAATTGATTTTTGCTTTTTGATATTAATCTAAATCTCACTGAATTTCCTTATTAGTGTTAATGGTTTGTTAGGTGAATCACTTGGATTTTCTTTCATTTGTATATACGTAGAGTTTAGTTTTTTCAATTCTGTTTCTTATACCACATTTATTTTTTGTGTCTATTTGCACTGATCAGACTCCAAGGACTAGTTGAGTGTTCATTGTTTTGGGGGCATCATTGTCCTGCTCTCAAATACAATTCTTATATTAACTTGTGTTAATTTTTAACTTTGTAAGTGGGTTTTTCCCACTAGGTGAGGAGTTCTTAAACAAAGACATTTTGTACTAAAATATCTATATTCCTAGTAGCATCTAGAATAGTGCTCAGTGTATAGTAGGTTTTCAGGACATTTTTATTAATAAATGAATCTGGGCTTTTATGTATTACTTCATGAACTATTTTTGGAATTTTTTTGTTACAGTGATGAATATGGAAAGTATTTCCGTGTTATATGCATTAACAATATATGTATGTTTAAGTATGCTTATATTTTGAGGTGTTCAATGCTCTTAAACATACCAGTATACTATAGTATAAAAACTATTCAGTACAACTCCTATTATTTTGTTATTTTTGTTTTTATTAAATTGATGTTCTTAATTATAAAATTAATAAAACCACATTACAGATGTTTGGAGATAGGAGGAAAATTATGCACCTAAATCTCACGAGCCTGGATACAGCCATTTTTACCATTTTACTATATTTCTTTCCGTGTACTTCTGATTTCCATAGCTATAACTCTGATGCATGAATAATATTGTATTATGCATTTTCATTCAGTGTTTTGTAATAATCAGTACCTAATGTATTGTCCGACTGTGGGATAGAGGTATAATGGCCACCATAATGAGAAGGTATCTTCAGACTGAAAGACGAAGCAGGCAACTCCAGAGAATGTAACAGAATTTATTATAGGGTAATTTACTTATGGAAAGATTGGGCCAGAGCAGACAGATGGCCCAGCAGTTTGGCACAAATTATTCACCACTGCCATACCCGTTACAGTACTTTTTTTATAGTATAATTTGGATACTAGTGATTGACAAGAGGAAGGGAAAGAATTCAGTAGTGCCAGGGGCCATACCTCCTGGTGCTCTTGTGATAGATGATTGCTTATAATCGCTACTATTACCAGTTTGATACTTATCTCAAACTGGTTGTCATGCTATTCCGGCTGTTGCTAACAAAAATATTTATGGCTACATTGTAAGGAACACAGATAATCATCAACAAAGCTTTGATATGCTTGCTAAGGACTGAAGTTTGTCAAAGGTCACAGCATGGAACTTAAAATGAAAGCTGGAGACAGAGATGGAGTTGGTTTTGTTCACATCTCCATCTCTACAATTATAATTGTCTGAGAAATGCTTGTTGAATGAATGAACTTTATATCATAAGAATGTTTCCACTGTTTTTGTAGCCATAAATTTTAATATTTGTGTAATAGTCCATGAAATAGATATAGCATAATTTATTTAACCTTTTCCCTATAATTGGACATTTTGTAGTTTTTAAATAAGTTTTTATAAATTAATAGTGCTGCAGTTAACATTTTCATGGATAGAATTCCTGTCCCATATTTACTTACATATTTACTCACATGCTTACTTCTGTGACCTGGAATCATAGAAATAGATATACTGAATTTAGGGATATGAAAATTTGCATGTTTTTTGATACATATTGCTTTTTATAAGATTATGCCAATTTATGGTGTTACTCATGAGAGTAGTTTCATTAGAGTTTTGCTAACTTTTATCTGTGCCTTCTGTTTTCCTGTTCTGGGTTTCTTTCAGATTCTTGTGTTTTACTTTTTACGATGTCTTCTGGCTTTTGTGAGCTGCATTTGTGAACTTTACTTTTACAAGTGAGTATAAAAGCTTTGCTTCTAAAAGTGCTATGAGGAAGCCCAACATAGTATAAATTATTTCTCTGATAGTATTGGCAGTGTTTAAAAATAGAAAACACTTTCCTTCCAGCTTGTAAAATTATATCTAAAATATGATTTCTTGTTTGAAACAAATCTTTGGAGAAGAATATCACTTTCTTTCCTGAGATTCATAAATACTGTATCTTCATGTTACTAATTTTAATTCTCTTAATACATACCTAACTGGTCTTTTATTTGGTAAGGTTTAGTAGAGCCTTATTTTGGGTCCAAAGATACAGGATCATGATTTACCTCTTCCCCTCGAGCTTAACTGAGAGCAACTTACTTCTATGGGACTCACTGCTCTTAACGTGCACCCAGTACATTGCCTTTCCCCAAGTACCTATTGGTTGATTGAATATTAGTGGAAGTGGCATTTAAATGTTCCAGTAATAAAAAAATAGCTACATTTTTTATATCAAACCTAACAAAATTATTATTTTAAAAGGGATTTGGACTTAATGATCATTATTAAAAATCTTCCCACTGCAAAAAAGCTAAAAATGTCAGATGAAAAAATTCTTTGGCCTTGATTCTGGGTAGAATGGAGGAGGAAAAAAGAAAGTCAGCGCACTCCAACTAATCAGTCAATAAAGGCTCCCCAGTTTACACACACACACACACACACACACACACACACACACACACACACAAGCCAGTTCTGCCTTTGAAGATTGTAACCATAAGTAGATCTTCATATGGGTTCAGGACTGAATTCAAATCACCCACATGGTCCCTTAAACCCCAAGAGAATTTATTTTAAATTGTTCTGGGTTGGTAGTGCCCCAGGCAGCTGCAAAAACAAATGTAAAATTTCTTTAGAGAAGTGAATCCTTAACCCAGGTGCCAAAGAATTACCATACATAAAGTTCTAGTGAACAAGAAATTATAATAAAAATAAATCACAAAGCACAGAAGTGATCAAGACATTGTGAGTGAGAGCCAGCAGATAGAACAATCAGCAGAAAGCTGACCTGCAGAACTTCATTTATTAGGAATTATCAAAATAAGAATATAAAATAAGTATATTTAAGATTTTTAAAGAAATGAAAGACAGAATTGAAAACATGAATAAGAAACGAGACTAAACAATCAATAGAGTGAAAAGGAACTTACAAAATAGGAGAAAATAATTGCAAACCATATATCTGATAAGTTCATTTCCAAAATATATAAGGAACTCCTACAACTTAATAGCAAAAAAACTAAAAATCTGATTATAAAATGGACTAAGGACTCGAATCAACAATTCTCTGAAGAAGACATACAAATGGCCAACAGGTAGTCACTGTCACTAATCATCAGGAAAATGCAAGTCAAAATCATAATGAGATCACTTCATATCTGTTACAATGGCCATTATAAAAAAAAATCAAGGACATCAAATATTGGCAAGGATGTAGAGAAATTGTTGGAACCCTTGTGCACTGTTTGTAGGCAGGCAAAATGGTACAGCCACTATGAAAAGCAGTATGAGGTTTCTTAAAAAATTAAAAATAGAACTACCAGTAATCCAGCAATCCCACTTCTGGGTATTTATCTAAAAGAATTGAAATCAGAATTTTGAAGAGATATCCACATTCCCATGTTCATTGCAGCAGTATTCAACAATAGCCAAGATTGGAAACACCCTAAATTTCCATTGACAGATGAATGGGGAAAATGTTATATGTACATATGGAATGTAAATATTACTCAGTCTTAAAAAAGAAGAAAATCCTGCAGTATGTGACAACATGGATGAACCTTGAGGACATTATGCTAAGTGAAATAACCAGTACAGAAGGACAAATACCGCATGATACCACTTATATGAGGTATCTAAAATAGTCAAATTCATGGAAGCAAAAGAATAGAATTGTGGTTTCTAGGACTTGGGGGGAAGGGAAAACGGGAAATTGCTAATCAATGGACAGATACAATTTCAGTTATGCAGTATGAATTAGTTCTAGAGATCTGCTGTAGAACATTATGCCTATAGATAATACTGTATTTTACACTTAAAAAACTCTTAAGAGGGTAAGATCTCATATTAAGTGTTCTTACCACAATAAAATAAAAAAGATAAAAAGAACTGAGACTACAAAAATCACCAGGCACATTTACAAAAGAACCATACAGAGCTTTTAGAAATGAAAAAATAATAATTGATGTTTAAAATTCAGTGGATAGTTTAAACAGATGATTAGATACTGCAAACAAGTAAACTAGAAAATCTGAAAAAAATTACAAAGAATGCAGTGCAGAGTGACAATAAAAGGAAATATAAAAGAGGTTAAGAAAAAAGAGTGTTCATTGCAGTACTATTCATAATAGCCAAGATTGGAAACAACTTATATGTCCACTGACGTGTATGGTAGAGTTGAAAGATCTGATATATATCTAATCAGATTCTAGGAGAAGATAGGGAGAATGGGGACAGATATTGAAGAAAGTAGTCAATAAGAATTTTCCAGAATTGATGAAAAAAAGATGCTAACCAACGTATTCATGAAGTTTAACATATCCTGACCTGGAAATTAAAAAGGAATTAGTGAAACAGTTTTTAACATCAAGGACAAAGAAAAAGATCTTAAAAGTGGACAGAGAATTGATAGAATACCTAGAAAGGAATGTTAGGCAGTTAGACTGACAGAAGCCTTTTCAAAAGCCAGAAGACAAAAACAGTAGTATCTTCAAAGTGCTGAGAGAAAATGATTGTCATCCTAAAATTGTGTACTCAAATAAACTATTTTTTAAGACCAAGATCTAAATAAAGACTTTTTAGACAAAAAATGAAAGAAAAAGAAATCAAACAAAAAACAGAATTTGCCATTAATAGATCTTCACTAAAGGAACATCTAAAGGATATACTTAGAAAGAAGCAAAATTATTTCAGAAAGAAGCTCTGAGATGGAATAAGGAGACTAAGCAAGAAAATGGTTAACACATGGGTATGTATGAACAAATATTGACTGAATGAAGCAACAATAATTTCTAATATTTTTTTAAAAACCTACAGGAAAGAATTGCTTAAGTTTGAGAAACACTGACTTAGATAAGTACTTATTAACACGTTGATGTATCTCCTAGTGTTTTTTTCTAGTAACTTTTTTTCTAGTCATTTATTAAGCAACTCTGTGCCAGGCACTCTTCTAAGCATTTTACCATGTATTGTCCTCACAGAAACCTTACAAAGTAGGTATTACATTATCCTCCTCTTACAGGTGAAGGATCTGACACAGTGATTATGTCACTAGACCAAGGGTACCACTGCTAGTAAGTGGCAGACCCTGAATTTGAACCTGTGCCCATCTGAGTCTGAGGCCTATTATTTTTCCACAATATCATTATGTTTTCCTATTGGTAGTGGACATACTTTTAGCACAGGAAATATCCATTTCCTCTTAGGGAGACAGCTTCTCCTGCATGAGGAATAAGAACGATTGGGTTTTTTATGCACATGAAAATTGCTTACACACCTATTGAGACACTTGTATTTGAGTTTACATCGTCAGGGTTCTCTGTGATGTAGGCATGTTTTTGTCCTTTAATTTGAAATTTCCATCCCTAAGATTTGCTATGTTGATAGTTTGCCTTTCTCCTAGGGCTGTGTGCAAAAAGTTTGGGTTGCATGTGAGTCGAATGATGCTAGCCTTCTTGGTTCTCAGCACTGGCATGTTTTGCTCATCGTCAGGTAAGTAAGAGAGCAGGTGAGGGTATACAGGTGCATCGATGTTTCACAGTTGCACTGAAAGAACTTGTCCAGATATAGGTTATATTCTATAACATGTCAGTAATTTGCAGGCCACTGTTACCTGCATGATCTTGATTGACCTTTACAACAATCCTATGGAACTAAGTAAGATAAATATTGTTCTCATTTTTGATGGTGAGGACACTGAAAGTTAGAAAGGTGAAATGACTTACTGAAAGTCAAAGAATTCCTAAGTGCTAGAGTTGTCATTTTCATCAGGTTGCTTTCTCTTGTATTATTGTATTTTTTATCACCTCAAGGCAGAATAACTCAGACACCCACTGCCTGTCTTTGTTTTTGGGCAAAGGAAAATAATTTTGTTATTTTGCTCAAGGAAGCTCTTTGTCACCTGAAACCGCTGTTCTTGATAGTTCTGCTTTCTGCCCATTATTTGCAATGTATTTTATAAAAGTATACATCTTCTGTTGGGCTCTTTTTTTATAGTAAGCTTGTAGAAATTGAGAATTGAAACCTTAATTTAGAGTGGTAGCTTTCATACTATGTTACCAGTGAACATTTATGTTCTATGAGCTAAGCCGAGATGGCCTGCTGCCAAAAGGTAGCCTGTTCCCAACTTTCTGGAAAAATTAAGTTAGTAGATATAATTATCTCAATTTTAGCTTCTGCATGTGTGTACCAGAATCTGGTATGTGCACTAAATATACACAAAAAATAGTATCCAGCACAAAAGTATGTCTTTCTTCATTGACCATCACAATCCATGTTGTACTGCAAAGACCTTGGGGCTCCACGCCGGGATACCTTTGAGAGCCACTGTCCTAAATGAGACTGTGCTCTACCTTCTGAGCGGGCAGAGACCTCAGATTCCTCTGCTCCCCTTGTCCTCTACATTGGCAGCTGGAATGGAGAGCTTTGGATGATGTCGATACTATTTAGCATTTATCTGTGAAGGTTGTACCTCACATGTTATTTTAGTTATTTTGCTGCTCCTAAAATTGATTCTTATGTGAGGGAGCTTCCTGGGAATGTCTAGTTTTGTAGTCTCAGTTGAGGATGTTAAGACACAGATACGTTAAAGGCATCCTGTGATACAGAGCCTCTGAACTCTTTGCTGAGTTTCCTAAATCAGATTGCCTGTTCATTGTGGTTCTTACTAGAGTTGGTACTGTCTTTTCTTCCCTAGTGCTAGGTAAAGCAGGCCTCATACAGCAGGGAGAGGCAGATCTGCATTTTGGGGTGGAGTTGGTAGAAACAGTTTGATCGAACGTCACTGTTGCAGAGAACCTCTGCTGTATACACCAGCAAAGTAATGCTAGATGGAAATTAGGGGGACATCTAAAGGCCAAAATGATCTATGTCAGTGAATGCAGGATGCATAGCAGTGCTGCCATCCAACATTGGCCCTTGAGAAGCCTTCTGAGAATTCCTGTGGGGTATACAGGTTGTTACCAGGGCAGTCTCAGAACACTATCAGAAAATAGACTCCTTCAGAAATAACTTGTCATCAGTGGTTCTGAATTTTCTGAAGCACATTCCTTGCCTGGAACTATAATCTGGGGGTATACCTGGGGGCCCTGGAATTCTACAAGTTTTAGATTTGGGGTACAGACCAGGAGAAGAATGGCATGGTTGGTATTATATATTTGGGTGATGTGTTGGTACCTAAAAAACAGGAGTGAGAAAATAATCACACTTCATTTTTTTTAAAGGAGTATCACTTTACTGTCCATTTCTTAATATAGCAGTGCTCAAAATATGTTCCTGATTATGGACATTTTGCAATGTACGTAGATTTTTAATCATTGATACCCAATAAATCTCACTCTTGTCCCTGTCCCCTTTTTTTGTTTCTTTACTCTTGCAGCATTCCTTCCTAGTAGCTTCTGTATGTATACTACATTGATAGCCATGACTGGCTGGTATATGGACAAGACTTCTATTGCTGTGCTTGGAGTAGCAGCTGGGGCCATCTTAGGCTGGCCATTCAGTGTGGCTCTTGGGTAAGAAACCAACACAATTTGTCTTCCTTGTATCACTGCGCGTGTAGTAGATCTTAATGTTAGGTTATCTTCATATTCTCTGGATAGAATCTAAAGTTAGAGGAATTATTTGGACCTACAAATACTGGGAAATGGAAGAATATTTCTCTTTGTGCTTATTGTTTTGATTAATTCTAATAAGAATAGTGACTATTTAGCACCTGCTGTATGTTAGGCATTGCTAATCCCCTTACAAACTTTATCCCTCAATCTTATAACAACTCTGCAAGAGAAATACAATTATTATTCCTTTATAAATGAGAAAGTAGAGTCCAATAGGCTGAGTAATTTGCCATTAAGAGTATGTTTGCTTTTGAATCCAGACATTTCTGAACCTACAGCAGATGTTTTTTTCCACACTGCAACACCTTGTGCTGTGCATTTTCCCAGTGACAAGGCTTGAAATCTGCGTTTCCTTTCAGTACTTCTCCTTTCTTACCCCTGCCATCTTTTTTTCCAAGTTCTATAGTATCTCTCATTCGTTTTGTGCTTTTTGTTCCTACCACTTCTATTCTAGTTTTTGCTGCCTTAATTTATTCTCTGTGCCACTAGTAATTTAGAAAAATATTTTAGTTTGATGTTAAGGTTATTATAGTAGTAGTGTGTCTTTATTACATAAAAAAAGTACCAGATTATATGATGTAAAAAGAATTTTTAATTCTCTTCTCTCATAACCCAACCTTCAAAGATACATGTGTATCTTCTATTGTACATAAATTTATATTCTTTGTATCAGTTTCATAGCATTCCATTATATGTCTGTCCATAATTTATTAGCCACTGCCTTATTGGTAGCCATTTAATGTTTTTTCTATTACACACAGTGCTTCAGTGGACATTTTTGTACATATGTTCATATACTTGTGAAAATTTATCTATGGGATAAATTTTTAGAAGGGGAGTTACTAAGTCAAAGATAGGCATTTTAAATTTTCTCCTTTTTTTTCCCTTAAATTTTATTGGGGAGTATTGGAGAATAGTGTGTTTCTCCAGGGCCCATCAGCTCCAAGAGGTTGTACTTCAATCTAGTGGAGGGCACAGCTCAGCTCCAAGTCCAGTCGCCGTTTTCAATCTTTAGTTGCAGGGTGTGCCGCCCACCATCCCATGTGGGAATTGAACCGGCAAACTTGTTGTTGAGAGCTCCCGCTCTAATCAACTGAGCCATCCAGCTGCCCCTCCAGCAGCTCAGCGGCAGCTCGTTGTCTTCAATCTAGTTGTGGAGGGCGCAGCTCACTGGCCCATGTGGGAATCGAACTGGCAACCTCATTGTTCAGAGCTCAAGCTCTAACCAACTGAGCCGTCTGGACACCTTTAAATTTTCTTAATTGCCTTTTAAAGGCTGGTTTTCATACCCTCAATCTTTTTTTATTCTGCATGCCATCCTCAAATTATTATATACTTCAAGATTTTGTGTGAGACTCTCTTCTACACTTTCTGCTGTCTCTTAACCATCTTGATGATTCCCATATCTTTATATCTAGTCCAACCATCTCTCTTTTTTTTCCCAACCATCTCTTAAGCTTCACTCATGTATTCCTAGATGCCTATTAGATGTCTCCATTTATATAGGTAAACATTTATAAAACTAAACTCATTCCCTTCCCTCCATATCTGTTTCCTTACCTATGTTTTTATCTCAGTAAATCATACCACCATCTGTGCTGAGCCAGGAACCTGAAAATTATCTGTGACTCAATTTTCTGTTTCCCATGTCGTATTAATTTGTTACACCTCCTGAATATCTTTTGAATTTTCTTTACCTCTCACTGCTCCTGGATTACTATTCAGCTTCCTGAATGATATTACTATTTCTAGTCTTGATCTTGTAAATCTATTCTCCACATTTAAACTAGAGTTACCTACCCAAAATGTAAGTATGATTGTATCACAACCTGTTTTATTTTAAACTCTATCATAGCTTTCCCATTGCTGTATGTCACAGAGGTTGGCAACTTGTAGCCTGTGGGCCAAATCCCGCTGGCCTGTTTTTGTGTAGACCAAGAACTAAAATTTTTGCATTTTTTAAAGGGTTGTTAAACAACAACAACACACATAGAAGAATATGCAACGTAGACCATATGTGGCCTGCAAAGCCTAAAATACATTCTGTCAGGTCCTTTAGATAAAAGGCATTTTAAATTTTTGCCAACCCCTGCTTTATAGTATCCAAACTCTAACATGACTCACAAAGCCCTTATCTTTCTTCCTTTTTAACTCCTCCATTCCTTTTACTCTCCTTTTGTCAGTTCCTCCATTCCTTTTACTCTCTACTTCATCTACATTGAACTTCGTGAGTTCCCCAAATGGTGGTACATTTTGATTAGTCTGCCTTTAGCCAAGATAAGTGCATGATCACAGTCGTCAGTTAGCAATCTGCCATCATTTATTGAATACCTTGTGCTAGGCACAGCTGATACTGTGATAGATAAAATGGTTATGGTTACTGTTCTTTTGGAGTTTGCATTTTGGTAGGAAATACAGACATTGAACAAGTAATCAAAAGTATGGTGACATGTGTGTTATGTGCTATTGAGTTGTCTTCAACTCCTGGCGACCCTATGAGTGAGTGACGTGCATGATGTCCTGGCCTCAACAGCCCCTCTAGACTCAAGTCAATGGCTATTATGGAGTCAATCCATCTCATATGTGGTCTTCCTCTCTTCCTGTGGCCTTCTATTTTTCACAGAAATATTTTCTTCTCCAAAGAATGCTGCCTTATCAAAGAAGAAATATAGGTACTATGGAAATGTAGCTAGTTGGGGAGGAAAAAAAAATGAAAACACAAAATGTTAATGCAAAATTTAGGTAATGGAATGTGGAAGTTCAAATCTTAAAAGATGTCCTGTGACACTACGTGACATTTGTCAAATAAGTGATAGAGATGATAGTGCCATATAAATTCAGAGATGGGAGAAATTGGTTCTGCAGAGATTTTCTGGAGGAGGTGGGAGCAGAGCCTGTAGTTCACATTTGGGTAGATTCTGTGTAAATAGATTGGTGTGGAGAGGGAATTCTTTGTGATTAGAGCATAGGTAGAGGCTCAGACTAGAATCCTAAATTTGGAAGTCATGGACATGAAGGTGATTGTTCATGCAACAAGAGTGGAAAAACCTACTGAGAAAAATGAGTGTAGAGAAAGAAAAGCAGAAGCTCATTTTGGGGAGATGTGACTGTGATAGAGCATGGGATAGAAAAAAAAAAAAAGCCTAAAAGGAGCACTATGGAAGAGACCAGAAAAGAATGGGGGCTCGGGAGTCTAAAGAGGAAGGAACAGATGCTTTGTGTCAAGTGCAGCAGAAAGACAGAGGAGATGAGGTTTGTGAAGAGATGGTGGGTCTGGCCAAGGGGTGGTTCCTACTGACCTTAGAACAGTCTTAATAGCTTGGTGCTGGGCCTCAAGGAAGAAGTAGTGAAGGCGACACACTTATGCCACTTGCTTGAGGAATGTAAGTGAAAGGAAGAGGTACAAATGGTATTGGAAGAGGATATATCAGAATTGAAGTCAAGTATGTAATAGGATGGTGCTAAAATCTTAATATGCACGGAAGGGAGAAATCAATATTTATTCATTTGGCAGGGTGTGTGTAGGACAATAGGTTACGTTTACTTACAATTCATATATTTTTAAACGTCCATTATGCATAATATGTTTAATATATAATATAACTATGTACAAAATGGAGCTCATGCTGGAAGCTTGATATTTGTATTTCTTGTGCATCATGGGATGCATAGCACTCTGATGGTCCTGTGAGAACAGTATAGAGAACAGTATATTTTTGAGAAGACATCCTCTCATATACCACCTTTCTTCCCTTACTAGAACTGCTAGAGACATTTTATTTCATTATCAGTTCGGCATGAGGTATTTGTGAATCTCATCTGTTTGAGTCTATATTCTCACTAAGTATTTAACTCCCCACTTTCTATTTCTCTGTTAAATAGTTTACCTATTGCCTTTGATTTGCTGGTCATGAAACATAGGTGGAAGAGTTTCTTTCATTGGTCGCTGGTGGCCCTAATACTCTTTCTGGTGAGTTTTCTCTTTTTCTTGTTTTGTTCTAAAGTTGTAAAGAAGACAACTTCTTTTTTTCTTAATTTAATTTATTGGGGTAACATTGGTTAGTAACTTTATGTGAGTTTCAGGTGTACAATTTTGTAATACGTCATTTGTATATTCCATTGTGTGAAAGTAACTTCTGATGTGGGAAAGAGAACGTTAGGAGTTGATTCTGTTTTTCATTCTGAAATTTACCCTATTAGCGTTGTGAGAATGTTTCCCGAGCGAAACTACAGTTGCTATGTTTTCTGCTCTGTTTCAGGTGCCTGTGGTGGTCATTGACAGCTACTATTATGGGAAGTTGGTGATTGCACCACTCAACATTGTTCTGTATAATGTCTTTACGCCGCATGGACCTGATCTTTATGGTAAGGCCTTACGAGATGGAGTTAGGAGGGACATAGCTTAATTTGCCTGAGCTTTGAAATTTTAATTCAATTGCCTCATTTTGTCAAATATAGCATTTCTTTGCTGGTAATATTCTTTTCTTATTTAAAAATAAATGATATTTGAATATAGTACAGTGATGATAAGTTGCCCTTAAATACGCATATTCTCCTTGATTAATGTGATATTCAGATCAAGCTTTCTGTTAGTTCTGCTGTCTGTTCTTCTCAGTTTCAGAGTAGGGAGGACTCTGTTGGGTATGCCATGGCTTTTGATACTATTTTTTAACTAAAAGTTACTTTTTTCTCTTCTCATTAGAAAACCAATAGAACAAAAATAAGAAAATAAAAATATTCATAATCCCATAAGCCCCAGGTAGCTCTTGTTAGCACCTTGGAGTTTTTTTTTTTTTTTTTTTTTTTTTTTAATTTATAAGACTTTGAGACAAACTGACCATAGTTGCCGGGAAGCAAAGTCTCAAGGGATTGAGAAAATGCTCCCGAGTTTTTTCTTTTTTAATTTGCATTACCTCAGTATCAGGCATTAGGCATGAAAGTCTGGAAAATCTGAAGACAAAGCGTAGCAAATGAGAGGTTTGGTATTGTCGACATAAAACAAGCGTCCACACCTATAGAGAATTTTTATAAGAGTTTATTGGAGCCAAACTGATTATACTCTTATATCACAGAGAGCAAGATCTCAAATGCTCCAGAGAATAACAGTGTTGCAGCTTCTTTTATGCATTTGAAATTAAGGAGGGAACATAAGGAAGCTTACATGAGAGAGGGAGAAAGCAAGGGGATGGGATTATAGGTTAAGATTCTGTGCTCTCCTGAGGGTGGTCACGTGGGGATTGGATTATAAAATAGTTAAGATTCTAAGATTCTGTGCTCTCCTGAGGGTGGTCATGCTTTAGAAGGGGTCTCAAAAGAGGTATTTCAAGGTATGTTTAACCTAGATGCACAGAAGCCATTGACAGGGTTTGCAAAGATAAGCCTTTAACTAAAGAAGTTATATTCCTGGGGCGTGACTACCTACCATAGCCTGCCCAGTTAGGAATTTATGATCAGGTCACCCTATGAGGTTACTTTCCATAGAATCCCTTGTTTCATCCACAGCAGTTTGGCCAGTTTAGGGTTAAGAGAAAAAAAAAAGGAATGCCTTTAGTGTGGGGGTGCAGTCTCCAGTTTACCTCCATCTCCACCCCTCCCCTGATGCCTTTCCCTCCTCAATCAGCCATTTTTTACCCCAGCCGGCCATTTGGCCCTTGAGGGCATCTGAGTTAGTGCAGGCTATGGAGGGATGAGCTAGAGATCTTTCTGATCAGATCATCCAAGTCAGTAAACATTTTATGAGACAGTTTTTCATTAAATTAACTGGAGTTTCTTCTGCCTTAATCTTTTGAGGGCCTTAGAGCATTCCATATGTGAGACTGTCTTGGGGCTCTGCTATGAAGCAGGTTAATATTCTCTCTATCTGTGTCTCTTATCAATGTAAGCCATGCCTACCATTTTTTCTGTGCCACTCTGCCAGTAGAACCAACAGATTGAATGAGGAGATTTAAAGTAAGCATATGAATGAAATTTAATTGGGCCTTCTGGGATTTGGAGAATATTGTCATTTTAGATGGCAAATAAAAGGTTAAAATAAACAATGTGGTTTTTTTTATTCAGTGAATTGAATTCACAAATTGCATGGTTAGAGAATAATTGCTAAGTGAAGGAATATTAATAGGCTCCTTTGTGGCTCCAAGATCCCCAAGGATGTGAGAAAAAGCCCCAATTTTAAGCATTAGCCTCTAGATGGCTCCCTTTAGTGAGAGAGAGTTTGCATGTTTTTAATTGCTCGTTTTAGTTTATTTGTCAAATTTTATTTGATTCTACGAGGCAAGGGAGACTTCCTCTTAGACCCAGATTGCACATTAGAAATTGGTTTACAGGGAACCGATTGGAAGCATGAACATCCATTATGTGTGAGGTGAATAGGCTGTGCTAAATTGAGCTTAATTTTGGAAAATTGGCTTTCTACCTTTTAAATGGGTTATTACTTATTGATAGTTTGAGTGCTTGCTTGTAAAACTGTGTGAAAGTATGTGAAAGTTACATATGTTTTGTAGTCCTCTAGATTGATGTGGTTTATAAATAAGCAGGTTGGTAGGGAAAGTAGGAAAGAAACCATCAATTCTGATTTAAGTTTATATTTCTAGTTTAACAATGGGTGGGTCAGGGACTCCTGTGGTAGGTTTTGGGGATCCAGCAGAGCAATGGCCAGTCTTTCCCTGAACGTTGGCATCTGTTTTTCATTTTGGCCAACATGTTACTGGGAAGAGTCGTTGGGGCTCCATTCTGCCTGCTTTGATGGGATAGCTGCAGTTCAGATTTTACCATTTTGGATGTATAGGAACTGATTACTTTCGTAGTGATAGAAAAAGCTTTCTTGGCACAGTAGGAATTGTCATACTAGGTGTCAATAGGGCTGATGCAGGGCTGTAGTCAGCCAGATTTTAGAGGGTTGTTTCTTTATTTTTATTGAGGTAACATTGGTTAGTACTATTGTACAAATTTCAGGTTTACAGCATTGTAATTCGACATCTGTGTACTCTTGCATGCTCACCACCAAAAGTCTAGTTTTCATGTTAGTACACTCATATATTTGACCTAGGTGATTGTTCCTTGATGGTAAAATTTTTGTGCTTTTACCTCATCTTTGAATCTGGCAATTTTGGGGGGACTGAGTTCCATTCTTTTTAAGAGTGTTAACTCCTTTTTGCTTCAGCAGGCTTGCAGAGAGAATACTTGTTCCATCTTAAGAGTAGCCCGTCTTCGTATATGAGTATTCTAGTCTTTAAGGAAGATTGGTCATGAATGAATGAATGAACAAATTCTGATGTATCCATCAGATTGCATTAGTGCCCTGATCACTATAATATCCTAGGATTATTTTGGTTAGACCTGTTGTGGTGTACTACGTTGGGATTTTCTTGATACCACATCGGAATAATAGAGATAAAAATACTTTTTAAACCCTAAAGTACTTTAAGATTGTCAGCTACTTTTATTATAATTAGTGAGTCCATTCAGTAAATATCAAAGACTTATCTTTTAATAGATGCTTTGATGTCATACAGTTGTCAAACAGTGAGACAGCATGTCTTTTGTCATGGAAACTCCAGCTCTTTTATTTTACTTACAAATGTTTGGCACTATTTGGCACTATTTTGACTATTTATTTTGTAAGAGTCTCCTGCTCTGAGTCCTTCATTAGTTATGGTAGGCACACTGTTTCTTATCTGAAAATTAAAAATGCATTGTGCTGATAGTTTTTGCATGTATGCCTTAATGCTATTGCTTATATATAAGAACGTAATAAGCCTACAAGTACCTCTTGAATAAATGGATAAATGGATTTGAGTTAAGGAAACATTGAATAAATTGATTTTGAGCATTTATCATGTGTCCTCATAGAACTTGCTGTCTGGTAAGGCTACAGACACACAAATAGATAATTACAGTTCAATGTTTTACATGCTACAGTGAAAAGATAGGGAATCATAGGAGCTTGTCCATATGGTGGGGTCAGGAAAGACTTCTCTTAGATGGGTGCTCCTTGAGCTGAGCCTTGAAGGAAGAGTAGGAGTTCCCTCAGTAGACATGAGGGAGATGCATTTCAGAATAGAATGTCAGGTGTAGGAACTACTGAGACAAAATGATTTGAGTTCTTCTTAAAAAACTTGAAGTAGTTTTACAGCATTAGCTGAATTTTAGGTAGAAACTACACAGGTATAAGCAAGATAATTATTCTCCATTGTGATTGTGATAATATAAATATTTGCTTGGTTTTCTGGTTCCCAGTTTTCAAAGGAACCATTCAATGCTTTCTTGGCACAATAGCATATATTAAAGACACATTCCAGACCTGAGATGTCTTTCAAAGCCAGGGGAAAGCTGTGAAGTCTTTCATACCTGTTAATTACAATAGCTTCTGTTGATTGAATACCTACCAGAAAATTTACAGATACCTTCTACTTCCCCTTAGAAAAACTCGGTGAGATAAGCATTATTTATCTTTATTTCCAGATGAGGAAACTGGGGTGGAGATGGTGAGAGACTTGCCACGTAGTTAAAGAAGTGGCAGAAATGGGATAAGAGCCCAGGGTTTTCTGTCTCCAAAGGCTGTATTCTTTCCTTTGAAAACAACCTTAGCAAAACCCTGGAGTTTGGCTATTGAGAGTCTGCAGGAGAATATGCTTGCAAAAAGAGAGCATGAGTTGGGGGTGGTAGAAGAAAAGATCCCATCTATAGAACGGGTGGGAAGTTGTACCTTTGAAAGCCTGGTGCTCGGAGGGTGACCAGGAGCCCCCAGAGGGCTTTGGTGGCAGAGTGACATGCACACTGGCAGGCTCTCTTTCACCTGGAGCACTGTGCCAGACCCTCGTCAAAGAAAAAGAATGTTTGAATGAGGTAAAGAATACCTGGTATTTAGGAAGTTTAGAGTAGTGCAGACGTAAAATTGCAAAGTCATAGGCAAACCGTCTCTATGGGGTCAAAGATGAAAAGGTGAGTTTTAATATTGCAAAAAAGAAAGTGGTCTTGGCACTGAATTTTCCTCTTATCCTGGTAACATTTGGAGTTCTCAGATGTTGAAGTTGCTAAATATTTTCTAGTCGGGATGAAAGAGTACACAGGCCCAGGGAAGGTGTGGGAGGACAGGTCAGAGAAACGCTCTTCCTTCCAAAATAACAGTGGCTCTGCTCAAGGATGCTACTTTGCAGTTTAGGATATGATCCCTGCCTGTTTATATGTTTTATCAGCATCTGTCAGATCACCAGGCAGGAAATTTCAGAAGGTAAAAGAGAATGCTCTCTATTAAAAGGCCCACAGTGGTCCGTTCTTGCTATAGCAGAGGATGGAGCCCCAGTGGAGTCTTTGGAGGCCTGCTGGGAGCTGACAGCCAGTCAGAAGTGTTCTAGAGCTTTCACTCTTTTGTTCATCATTTTTGAACCTTGGTGGCTTATCCCTCTTGGTGGTGCAAATTTGACATTTATAAGGATGATTTACTATAATTTACTTCCTACAGTTCTATAAAATTATAAGCCTATAAAACGGTTCCCGTCATTCAATCTATGGAACAGTAAAACTCCCGTCTTCTTTTAGATTCTTTTAAAGCTCCCTTTAGCTCATTTGAATGAGAGGAATTGAGGTGCTTTCCCTAAAGAGGGAGGTTGGTGAGTCACTCCCTGCAGAGACCCTGCTTCCAGCTTTCTTTCACCTTACCTTTTGCACCAGTTCAGTGTTTAGCTTGTCTTTCTGAAGCAGTTTTTCTGCATAGTTCAGCTTTGATACTTTTTGAGCAGCAGCATTGAGTATCTCCCTGGAGATAAAAGTTTTTACTCTTTTTCTCTTTTAAGGTAGATGTCTCATCAAGTAGGGGAGGACACTGGCCAACAGATTTCCCCTTCTGCCCTTGTTTTTAAGAGTGTTGTCACTTTTGAAACTTTCCCTCTCTTGGCTTGTCCTCCAATTTTTGCCCCATCCTTCAGGGAAGTAAGTCTATTATGAAATGTTCACAGCTTAGCTGTAACTTGGTCTATGAGCAGTTAACACATAAAAATAATTGAGTTTACCAAGTTAATACTTTTGGTTCTGCATCTCAGAGTTTGGTATACCTAGGTAAAAAATAGTCAGCCCTAACAGGAAGGTATGGTAAGTTGTGGTAGAGACAAATACAGAGGGTGCCCAAGGAATGTATTCACATTTTGAGAAAGGAAAACTATTAAAATTGTAATGTTCAGTATATACTGATAACAAAAGATGAATACAAGTCACATATGACTTCTGCAGTTACAAGAGGTGCTCAAAGTGGTTACCATCAGCGTCCAGACACTTCTGATTACTGCGAACTGCTGCTTGAGCACGTTGACCAAAGTGTCCACTTGTATACATTTTTTGGCACCCCCAAAAAAATTTTTTTTTTGGTATTTGCTGGAAACTAAATAGCTTCCCTGAAAAAACAATATGTATTTGCAAGAATCAAAGAGAAAGAGGTTTTTTTTCTATTGATAGCATTGCCTCCACGTTGGCAATCAGGAGAGGATTGTGCAAAAACTTAAGCTCTCTGGAAACCAGACTCCTAAAAGGCTCAGTTTAGGAAACGTGTTGTCAAATGTTAATTAAAATCCAGAGAAGACTTTTATTTCTGTTTCGAAAATAAAACCATCCATTAGTTTTCTGTAACCCAAAAGGTTATTTGTAAAGAATACAAGATATAAATGTCTCTCATGAATTTGGCCTGAGACAGGACCTGTGTTCCTGAATTGTCTCATTGTATTTTCCCAAAAGGTGGCACACATTTGAACTTGAGTCCTTCCTTAGGGTACCCCCCTCCCTCTTATTCCTCCCCTAAATGTTTCTCGCATTATGGGTTTGGTTTCTAATCTTATTTTGCTGTGCAAGCTGCAGAAATGTCAGGTTTTTCTGACTGTTCCTTTTGATTACCCTTTTAAGCAATGCTGATTGCAGGAAATTGCTGCGGTGCAAGGCGGGTGTCACAACACACAGTGATTAAAGCCCGCATGTGTCATTCATTGCCTGATTGAAGTAATTACACGGAGGGGCAGAGCGGACGAAAAACCTGCTAATGTGTAGGGGGTGCTGTTTCTCATCTTTTGGGCTGAAGGATTTTTGAGTTAAAGAATCAAAGCTAGTGTAAGGCTTGTGTTTTCAGTCATTTTGTTTCATTCTGAGTCTTCAAAACTTCTGAGCAGGGTCTGGGTCTCTGAACATTGTTTTCCTAAGGAAGACAAGTTTTGCTACCATGTTTCCCCGAAAATAAGACCTAACTGGAAAATAAGCCCTAGCGTGATTTTTCAGGATGACATCCCCTGAACATGAGCCCTAATGCGTCTTTTGGAGCAAAAATTAACATAAGACCCGATCTTATTTTCGGGGAAACACGGTCTTTACCAAACAAGGTTTCCTCTATCCATGACTATAAAGCAGTGGTTGAGCACATGAAATGGTAAGATACTAGAATGTAAATGGATGAGCAGGTGACAAAGAAATGAGAAAGGCCTGAACAGCTCAGTCGTACAAGCCTGCCTTCCCCCACTTCAGATCGCAGTGGAAAGTCCAGGTTGTGTCCAGTGCTTCTGGCAGCTATAGATTGGAAGTTCCTACAGCCCCCTCCTTGGGTTCATTTAATTTGCTAGAGTGGCTCACAGAACTCTGAGAAACGTGTGCTTACAATGGCCAGTCTATTATAAAAGATACAAGTGAACAGCCAGCTCCAAGAGATACATAGGGCAAGGTATGTGGGAAGGGTTTTGGAGCTCCTGTGCTCTTTGAGCACGCCACTCTCCCCATAGCTGTGTGTTCACCAACCTGGAAGCTCTCTGAACCCTGCCCTTTTGGGTGTTTATGGAAGCTTCATTACATAAGTGTGGTTGATTAAATAAATCACTGGCCGTTGGTGATTGAACTTTATTGCCAGATCCTCTCCCCTTCCCTGAGATCAGAGTTCAGGGGGTAGGACTGAAATTTTTACCTTCTGTTCTCAAGGTTGGTTCCCCTGACATCCAGGTCCCATCCTTTGGTTACCTAGGGGCTTTCCTAAGGTCTTCCTAATTGACATAACAAAAGACACTTTATCACTCTCATCACTTAGGAATTTTTAAAGGTTTTAGGAGTTCTATACCAAGAATGGGGATGAAGACCAAATACATCTTTATTATAAATCACAGTATCACCAGTAAGCTGTTTAACTTATTTTGTTGTTCTGAAAGTTTTAGCTATTTGGGCATGGCCATTTGGGTAAATATAGTGGTCAGTTTAGAAAATACAGTTTAGTATTTGAAACTTGATTTCTATCTAAATTGTGACCAATCCCATTCTCTTCCCGTCTTCTACTCATGTGCTTTCTTGTGTGGCTGAGTATGGGAAGAGTGAGCTTGTGGAATCTCATTAACTTGTGTCATTGGGTCATCAGCATTACTCCAATGAAGAACATTATGTATCAAACACAGGAACAGGTATTGGAGGCATCCACTAATGATTTCTTATCTCTTTGTCTCCCTTAGGTACAGAACCCTGGTATTTCTATTTAATTAATGGATTTCTGAATTTTAATGTAGTCTTTGCTTTGGCTCTTCTGGTCTTACCACTGACTTCTCTTATGGAATACCTACTACAGAGATTTCATGGTGAGTGGCGTAAGGGATGATAGGATTATGGAAGGATAGAGCAAGTAACAATGTATACCAAGAAGTGAAAAATAATCTACTTATTCTCCATTTTCTTCCTATGAAAATAATTGGCTCATTGAATTTTTGATCTGTATCTGTAGATTATTTAGACCCGTGGGAAGATTTGGTTAATAATTGCAAGTTATACTTTGTGAGGTATATAAATGTCTAATCACTATGTTGTTTTATACACCTGAAACTAATTAAAAAAAATCTAATTTTAACAAAAAAATTGCAAGTTAAACTGACAATGAAGAGCTTCATATCCCTTAAAGTGAGGAAGTCAGTATAATTTACAGAACCACCTGGGGAGGCAAAAACACTTATAAAATCTCAGAAGATAGTCCTATTTAAGTCTTCTGTTTTTTAAAGAAGTATGTGTTAACATGGTAGATTGCTTAAGATAATCAGTATTAGAGGCAAACATTCTTTTGGAAATTGCTTTCACCCAAAATTTGAAAAAGAAAACACATTGGGATTCCCTCAAATTGGATACTGAAGTGAGAGAAGCTTTGGATTTCTGAAGAAGCATGATGTTTCTCTTTGTTGCGTTTGTTTTGCTTTTGTGTTTGCCTTATTGTGGAAGGTTTGGTTTGTCATTTATTTTGCTTGACCTGATTCTATATTATTGCAGAGCCAGTGTTTTCTCAAGTTGTCATGGCTCTGGATATCTAGCGCCCATAGTTAATAACAGAATATGAAAGCAGCCTTCAGAGTTACTTTTCTTTTGTTTGAGGACTTCTGTTTTAACATAACCACAATCCATTATTCCAAAAAAATTAAGTCATTCTTTAATATCATCTAATATCCAGGTGATATTCAGATTTTCTACATTGCCAAAAAAATAGCTTTTTACAGTTAGTTTGTTTGAAGCAGGTCTAAACAGGGTCATATACTGAATTTGGTGTTGTGTTTCTTAAGCTTTTTAAGAGGTTCCTCACTATTGCCTTTTTCTTCCCAAAGATTTCTAAAGAAATCAAATCATTCACCTTGCCTCGTGTCCCACATTTGGGTTCAGCTGTTTGTTCCATTGAGGTGATAATTTATTCCTCCATTCCTTGTATTTCTTAAGGATCACTTTGTCTTTTTTTGAAAAGTAACTATTTTTCAGACTATAAAAATAATTTATGCTTGTGTAAAATTTCGAAAAGCTTGTGATGTAAGCATAAAAGCAGTACAGTAAGCTGTTCTCTATAAGTATGAATCCAGTTTTGGTTTAAAAATGTATAATGTACATACATGTCCGCCTAGTGAGAAAATGAGTGCTTTCCGGTTTGTTTGTTTTTATACTTTTTGTGTATTTTATAATATGAACTATACTTTTTTTAAAAGAAAAAATATAGAAAAATATAAAGAAGTAGGAAAGAAATTACCCATTTATCCCATTATGTAGTGCAACTGTGATTATGATTTTATATATTATATTGAGGACATTTGAAAAATTTAGGACATATTTTAAAAATGTATTTGTTAGCATTTAGGATGCACAAGAGAAAAAGACTGCTTACTTTTAGAAATAGATTTATGTTCTTATAATTAAGAAAATTCCAATCTAAAATTCTTCCTGGGGAGGTATAAATTCTAAATTATAGCCTGAAATTTCAGGATAAAATCTTAGAGTGGAAAGTTTTAAACGATAAACTTGTTATTGCAGTTGAAGAATTTTTATCCCTAAAGAATTTCTGCAAAAATACAGGTAACTTAGGAACGCTAAATTAGACATTGCTAATATAAGGCGGATCTTTTTACAGTCAGATCGTTTCATCGAAACCTGTTCATTATAGACATATTGGACACCAGGGGGCACTCTCTACCTACCATTTGCCTGTGATTCCTATGCCCTGCTCATTATTACTAATATAAGCACAGTTGGGGAAAGCTTTCACTGTGGGTTGCAGGCTTATCACTCCGTGTTCATGTACCTAACCACAGGAACTTTTCCAGCAGGCGCTTGGGTCTTAGTGTTCATTAAATTCCTTTCATTTTTTCACATGCTTTACGTACATTTTGGTTCCAATTTTGGGATTCAGAGTGGATGGGTATTTGCAAAAGAGGAGAGAAAACTTGATCAGTAAACTTCCTGTAACAGTGTTTTTATATTTGCTTCAAAAGAAACTGTCATTTGTGGCTTGACAAAAACTAGTGATGGGTTTGAGAATCCAACTCTTTTTCTTTTCTTTCATCTGTAGCTATTTGAGCAGACTGATTAGTATATAGCTAAGACGATTAATGTATTAAACAGAACATAGGAATTAAAACCCAAGAAATGAGTTTATGTTATGCTTTTGGTTAATGTCAGGAACTTTTAATCTTAGTGGCAGGATTCATTAGAGAGAGAAGGCTTTTTATTTCTTCAGCCAGTGTAGAAATTATTAAGGTCTGTTACCCATTCACCTGGCTTTCATTTGTGTTCTAGCCAAATCCAGTATTGTGCCGCCCTTTAGATGTTGGATGTCTTGGGAGAGTTAAGGTGTATAGACCTCTTTTTACTGACTCCTTTATTGCATCGGAGAACGTGTGAATATAAGAGTTGAAACATTTTATGGGGTGCCCTAGGGCATACTTTCTAGTTTGAGATTGAGAACATTGAAGCTAACTATGTTGTTTTGTTCTAATATGGTGTAAAGTGGATATTTTTCTGTCTTGCAGTACAGAATTTAGGCCACCCGTATTGGCTTACCTTGGCGCCCATGTATATTTGGTTTATAATTTTCTTCATCCAGCCTCATAAAGAGGAGAGATTTCTTTTCCCTGTATATCCACTTATATGTCTCTGTGGCGCTGTGGCCCTTTCTGCACTTCAGGTGAGTTTCAGGAAAATACATATCTGCTTCATTATGTTTCACTTTTTAAATTGTTCATAAAGCTTGAAGGCAAATTACAAGATGCTTTCACCTTAGATATTTTATTCATACATTGTACCTGATACATATCATATTATTAAAGCTCTGTGTAGAGATTGCTTAGTTGTTGATTGTACTCTTTATTTGCTGATTACAAATTTGCAGTGTTAATTCTGTTGCCAACAAGAATCCAATTGCTATTAAAGAAATTTTTTTAAGTCATTGTATGGGCCTGCCACAGAATGGTGGCAGCAGAGCAGAGCTAATGCAGTATATGCTCTTCAGTTGCGAGATCAGAATAAAACTTACCTGTTTGGGGTAACATCATGCGGTTAGCAGGATGCGATACTTTGTAATCCTGGCTTAAAGCTTGTCCAGGTCAATCCCTGTCAGAATTAATCTTGAACACCTCTGCATTTGTGGTCTCAGAAGCTTCAGACTCTTTTTTTGACTTCTGCCATTTGCAAGGAACAGGTAAGAATAATCAGGGCGATAGGTTTTTTCCTTAACAGATTATGGAAATATAATTCACAAACCATACAAGTCACCCATTTAAGGTGTACAATTCACTGGTTTTTAGTATATTTACAGCTATGTGTAACCATCACCACAGTCAATTTTTGACCATTTTCATGATCTCAACAGCCCTGTACCCGTTAGCTATAGTCACCCCCTTTTCCCATATCTCCCCAGCCCTAGACAACCACTAATCTACTTTCTGTCTCTATATATTTGCTTATTCTGGACATTTCATATAAATGGAATCATAAAATACGTGGTCTTTTGTGACTGGCTCCTTTCACTTAGCATAATGTTTTTAGGGCTCATCCACGCTAGGATGAGAGTTTTAAGTAATTTTAATTATAAAAGTAATTGAACTTCATTGCAGATAATTTTTCTTTTACAACTTTCTAAATTAGTCCTACCCTAAAAAAACACCTTCCAGTATTTTTGCCTGTCACATATCAAAGTTTATTATGGTTGTAATCCAAGTGTACATACATAACTTTATATCCCTTTTAATATGATTGTATCACAACATTCTCTTTGTTGCCATATCCATACCCATCATTTTAATAGCAGTACATTGTTCTGAATTGAATATGTCATTATTATATAATCTAATATATAGCACATTGAATTGGTTATATATAATATAATGATTGGCTATAATGCAATTTATATTAGAGTTTAGGTTGCTCATTTATTTCTGTATTATAAATAATGCTAGAATAAATGTCTTCATTTAGGTATTTGGATTCTTTCCTTAGAACAGATTCCCCAAAATATGAAAGGAGTTCAAACATATTTATGGCACTTGTTATATATTGCAAAATTGCTTTCTAAAAGTAGTTCTAGTCTAGGAGGGAAAGAAGGAAGGAAAGAAATCTAATGGGATGGTACTCAAAGACTGCAGAATTCATGCATGTATATATGTATATTTGCAATAATATTGACCTAGTTTGTAAAGTAGGTTAGCAAATAATGAACAGCATTTTCCTAATGTTCTATGAGAGAAATTCTGTTTTCTTCTTGCTTGATCGTGAGACATTTTGTTGATACTAAAAATTTGTCCACCAGGAAAGTAAAGATTAATACTTGTTATATCAAAATAGATTGAGATACTTGATATAAAAAAAAACACAAAAAACTGCCAAGAAGCAAAAATAATTAAATAATTAGCACTAGAGAAATATGCAAACAATTTTCCTATTAAGCCAGTGAGAGTTCATCCTTGGGAAGCCCTGTGGCTGGCTGAGCTGCAGATAGTCTTAGCGGAGTTTGCTTTAATCTTAGAATTTGGAGTAGGTACCTCACTAAGAGTTTGCAAATCTCAGACCCTTGATAGAATCTCTTCTCCCGCTTTTTCCCTCTTGGTGTTACTATGATGTCTTGTGATTATGTATGTCCTGCAAGGTATATCTTTTTATTTCAATGTGGTTTTCTTTTATTCTAGAAATGTTACCACTTCGTGTTTCAGCGATACCGCCTGGAGCATTATACTGTAACTTCAAATTGGTTGGCGTTAGGAACACTATTCCTGTTTGGACTCTTATCCTTTTCTCGCTCTGTGGCCCTGTTCAGAGGTAGATACACCGAGAGTGTCTTAACCATTACTCGTAAGGCATTTCACTTTGGCTTTTGCTTAATATGTGATTGTTTAGTATAATTCAGCTTAAGCTGAAAGGAGGATTTTTCTAAAGGGAGAACCGGTGGACTTAATATTAACACTGGGATGTGACTTCTACACATTAGGATTGAAGAGATTGAGAATTCCTTTTAGTGTGATTAACTATAAATTTTTCTCTCCAGTTGACTTTTTTTTCTTTTAAAGGATGCTTTTTCCTTTTAATGGATGAATCAAGGAAGCCTTAAACTTAGGATGCAAATTTGGAGCTCAATTCCTGTGATTGAGTTTTTTTTTACAATCATCTGGATCCAGAATATTAAAATGTGTCAAAGAACATGAAGTTTAAAACATGGGAGTCAAAAAAGCCCATTATTTTAGCCCTATTTTAAAATAGGACCTCTGCTGTACTCCTCTTCCTGACTGTAGAGACATTTTATGCCAGTAGAGCGGGCTTCCTGCTGGAGTTGTTGCTGTAAACCTTCACACTCTTAAATTTCGCATGGGTTACAGTGAGACATTAACATCCATTATAATTAAATGTCAGAATCTCATCTTACTCCTCTTTGGCTTTCACAAACCTTTCTCCCTTCCAGGATATCATGGGCCCCTTGACTTGTATCCAGAATTTTACCGACTTGCTACAGACCCAACCATCCACACTGTCCCAGAAGGCCGACCTGTTAATGTCTGTGTAGGAAAAGAATGGTATCGATTTCCTAGCAGCTTCCTTCTGCCCGATAAGTAAGTTGTCATTTCATTTCCACAGTTTTCAATCAAGGAGTAAAATAACAATTCTTTGGCAGTGTCTTCTTAATTTTCCTTTCTTGTGGATTTTTCACAAAAAGTTTGTGAATAATTTGCCTTCTCAGAGAGCTGTGGGATCACTGCACACCCATCGCCCGTGTTCAGTACTGAGCGCTGGTCTGGTTATGCACCTTGCACTGCCCTTACCACAATGGTCTGGGGACTTCTAAAACCGCTTTGGGCCCCAGGCTTCTGCTAATGGCTTTTCCTGAGGAATCTTATATAAATTTCTATAATTATCTGATATTAATTCACTTCTAAAAGTGGTCTAGCAAAAAGAGTATTTTTAAAGAAGAAATGGTTGTCATGCAACAACAGTGAAAGTTCTCCACCAATGTATGGACCTTGGGAAAAGCTGTGGTTAAGATACCTGCCACGGGGTTTGAAAATTAATCTGGGGAACGTAATTTGGTGGTTACCAGAGCGTAAGGGGGTTGGGGGGTGGGGGATGAGGGTGAGGGGGATCAAATGTATGGTGATGGAAGGGGAGCTGACTCTGGGTGGTGAACACACAGTGTGATTTATGGATGATGTGATACATACAGAATTGCACAACTGAAATCTATGTAATTCTACTAACAATTGTCACCCCA
Organism: Rhinolophus ferrumequinum; assembly: GCF_004115265.2. Taxonomy (NCBI): domain Eukaryota; kingdom Metazoa; phylum Chordata; class Mammalia; order Chiroptera; family Rhinolophidae; genus Rhinolophus; species Rhinolophus ferrumequinum. The sequence goes on along the minus strand of NC_046294.1, from coordinate 80,229,129 downwards.
ATAAATTAAAAATAAATTTAAAAAAAAAAAAAAAAAGATACCTGTACCACTTTCCTTTAAGCTCTCTATTGTTGGATGTGATAGCATGGGCTCTGGAGTTCCTTGGATTTGTTTAGTATGGACAGAGAGGAGTCCTGTTTAGGGAAAAGGAGTATCAGGTTATGGTGAGTTCTTACATTTCACTGTTTTTACTATACACCTAATGATTTCATTTAATTTTGGTAAGTCGCTCTGATCATACGGTAATTGGCAATACACTTTGATGCTTTTCTGGTCGTTTGATGGTATGACCAATTCATTGCAAATTTCATTGCTGAGAGTTAGTGAGATGGGTTGAGAGACTGCTAGTTGAAAATGTCTTAGCGAGTTTGGACTGAATTGTGACCTCTGCCTCTATGCTCCTTGGATGAGATTTTAGCAGAAATGTTTTTTTCTCCTAGTGAAATGAAATGTTTTTCACATTTTGGATTTTTTTTCAGCTTGTTTATTTCGAATACATTTAGCAATATGAGCCTCCTGTGTTTTTATTATTCTCCTTATTTGTGTTTCTGACAGTTGGCAACTTCAGTTCATCCCATCAGAGTTCAGGGGCCAGTTACCAAAACCTTTTGCGGAGGGACCACTGGCCACCCGGATTGTTCCTACTGACATGAATGACCAGAACCTAGAGGAGCCATCCAGATACGTAAGGGCAACATTCTCCTTTTACTACTTTGAAAAAAGTTCTGCCCCTAAAGTCTGTTGGCTTACATATTAGAACACTGATGAAATGGGGATTTCTCAAAAAGTGATTTCTTTAGGGTGAGGGACATAACAACTTTGTTGAGAAAGAATGAATAGTATCTCTTTCATTTTCAAATTATTTTCTGTGTAAAACATATTATTCAATATATTTTCTAAGCTGGGCTAGAAATTTTCTTATGTTGAATTCAGATCATTTTGAAACACATTCTGAAACTCATATCATTCCTTGGCCCATTAAAATACATGGTGGGGAACTTGCAAGTTATCAGTAGACCTTTGACCTAACTACTAGTATATCCTGGTTTTAGCAAATGGACAGTCAGTGAAGCCCATTTTCATAGTCCCTGGAGCAATATCTGTCAGGGCCATGCTCTTCTACCCACTTATCTTTACGCACACTGAGATCCCATGTGGATATTATTTCAGTTCCTTGGAAAGATGACACTTTTGCCATTTGATACCAGTAAAATCCTTGATTGTGGAAAAGGTGAGAGCAGTGAAGATAGTTCTCCTGGTTCCCAGGGACAGTAAAACATTATTTTATAGAATTATTAGAAAGCACATTTTTGGGCAGCCTGTCCGTTAAAGAAACATTTAACAATTTAAATGTCAAATATATTTTGTTTAGGTTTTCTTAGAGAGCTTCTTAGTTCTCTTCTGAAGCAAACCTGCAGCCACATCTGGCCTTTTGTCTCCCAGATTGGGGCTGGTTAGATCTCCATGGAGACTTTCAGGGCTTATGAGTGAGATTCTTACTGTGCGAGCTTTAGCTATGAGTTATGAAAAAGGACATCATAGGATACAAACTTGGCCTGGCCCACTGAGAAGGGAAGATATGTACTCCACTAAGTGGCTTATATTACAGCTTCCCTCTAACTTAAGCCTCTGGTTCCTGTGACAGTGGAAATACCCTTGGGCAGGGTAAACTGTTACTGTTCATTTTCATTTTAGCTGCAGATACTCTCCTGAGAGCATGCTTTAATGTACAGAGGATCGCTTTTGGGATACTACTAGATAGTCAAAAGAGTGGGAATAGATTCAGAGTGATGTTGTTGAGTTATGTTTTAAGAAGAGGTAGCATAAGGTAGTAAAAATGAGTGTGACTTTGGAGTCAAGTAGGCCTGAGTTCAAATCCCAGTTATGTTGCTTATCTTAGTGACCTTTGGCGAATTAGTTAACTTCTCTGTTCAACTAATTCCAGTTTCTATCTGGACGATGGTACTGCCATTTTAGACTACCATTTCTACCCCATACCTATTTTGGCAGATTATTATGAGATTGGGTATGTAATGTCTCTCTGTCGTATTTAGCATGTACTGTGATCAGGAATTCATTTTTTTTTTTTTTAATTTTTAAAAAACATTTTATGGGAATATTGGGGAACAGTGTTTTTCTCTAGGGCCCAGGCCCAAGTCGTTGACCTTCGATCTAGTTGTGGAGGGCACAGCTAAGCTCCAAGTCCAGTCGCCGTTTCAGTCTTAGTTGCAGGGGGCGCAGCCCACCATCCCATGCGGGAATTGAACCAGCAACCTTGTTGTTGAGAGCTCGCGCTGTAATCAACTGAGCCATCCAGTCACCCCTCCGGAAGCTCAGTGGCAGTTTGTTGTCTTCAATCTAGTGGAGGGCGCAGCTCACTGGCCCATGTGGGAATCGAACTGGCAACCCTGTTGTTCAGAGTTCATGCTGTAACCATCTGAACCATCCGGCTGCCCCAGGGATTCATTTCTTTTAGTTAACTGTTTAAAAAATATTTGTTTTCCCCTGATGATAAAAGTAATAATAATGAAATCTATCAGTAAGAAAAACAACCATCTATAATCTCATTATGAAACTACTGTTACCATTTTGATGCTTTTTTCTTTCACTTTTTTCTCTTGCATACATATGTGCATATATATGTAAACAAAAATCTTGTTTTTTTGTGTGCTTTTTTTTAAGTATTGTTGTAGTTCTTTAAGAAGTGGTGTGAGGCTCAAGACTGTAATGGCCAAATAACTTGGCTGGATGTATAGGCGCACATGCTGTACTATATTTATGTTTGTTACTTCTGGTGTCGGTCCTGGTTTTAAGTCTGGGTTCATTCAAAAAGGCAAAATAAGTATGTTCTCTGTTTTTCCTGAGCATGCTAAATAGCAACATTATTTTTATCTGCCCTTTGGCTCTGAGTGACAGGTTTTAGCCAACCCTTGGCTCCAATGCTAAGTTATTTGGGTCTGTCTCCTATTTCTAGTCTGCATGGAAACTAGGAAACATGCGTGACCTTCTTTATTTCATTTAACCTTTGTATCTCTGAGTTTATCAAGAATTAGGAGTGAGTGTTTGTAAAGGTTCTGTGGTTTCTTCATTATTATAACTATATTGCAGAAATAATACATTTTTATTTCATATTCTTTCCTGGTAGCTATTTAGCTGTTAAATATTCCATTATTGAGCAGGTGTCATTTTTATAGTGGTACATGCCAAGGGTTTCTGCCAGAATCTAGGTCTGAATTTAGAGGATACATTTAGTTTACCTTGAAAAAGATCTCAAGTTTGCTTGTGGAAGTGGAGTTGGAAGGGTTGCAGCTTGTGAAGTACTGAAAGGGTTATCTGAAATATGACAGAAAGTTATAATACCAAATATGGATGGGTGTGGCTCATAACATGCAGTTAGCCGAAGAAGCTGGGAGATATTTGAGTGTGTGCTTGTATACACTTTGTATATTCCTATACTGAATGGCTGTACTGGCTTGCAGTTTTCCGGATTCACCCAGTTTTTCTTGTGGATTAAGTGACAGATAAGCAAATGCAAAAATTAAATTATGCTTAAATTGTGCCCTAATATATCAGTTGGCATTAGAACATGTTTGCGTTTTTAAAACACATGTTACAACAGAACTGACTATATTTCAGTGAAAGCTTTCTATATCCTGTTTTTCTTTATCCTTGCTTTTACCATTTAATCAGTGAAAAGAATTAAGGGATTTGAAAGGGAATTTAAGATATCATAAAGTCTATTATTTCTTCATTTTATGGGTGAAGAAACTGAGGCTCAGAGAGGTTGTAACTTGGCAAAGATTAGTCCTAGGATAAGAAGCCTGGTTTCAGGATTCCCCAATATTCTTTTCACACCTCCTCTTATTTCCAAAGTCACTTGTAGTTTATACCATATGGCATATCGCTTGAATATATGTTTTCATGCAATGGTTAATCATTCTTTGATGTAACAGGGCTGAATAGACATTAAGTGGTTGAACATTATTTTTTAAAAAGGTTACTTTCCAGTTCTAGAGCTCTGTCATATATATGCCAGGCACTTTACATAGTAATTATTGTGTATATCAGTTAATAGAAATGATCAGACTCTACTCCCTTTTCTTTTTTCTCTCTTCTTTTTCTTTCTCTTTTAATCCTTTCTCTGACCCTTATTGGAAGTCCTTATTGGAGGAGAAAATAAATCGCCCTATAGATTTTTTCACCAATTGTTATGAGCCTTGAGTATCAAGCAAGCAGATTCGAATTGCTTTAATATGTGTAGTAGAGTAAGATTGGAATCCACTCAGAATTTAAATGAAGGCTGTTCAACATATTTCTTTAAATTAATTCCCTAGTATCCAGTGCCATTGTTATTAGAATATCCATATCCATTGGTATTAGAAATTAAATGATGTTGCTTTCCTTATCTCCACCCATACCAAAATTTTTCCTGCGAGTTACATTTTGACAGTGCAGTAAAATTTACTTTACTTGTGCATTTTAAAGATCAATCGACAAGTATGTATTAGCAAGGTTATATGGTAGTAGACAATAAAACTATGAACAGTCTGTGCCTCTGGGTGACGGCGATTTTTAAAAATTTAATTGGACTATATATAAAGAAGAAGTGAAAGCCAGAAAAATACTCGAAATCTTTCCTATCAAATGTTTCCTCCTAGGGGCCTAAGGTGCTTTCTAGTTTTTAAAAAAGGAAATATCATGGGAGATGTTAATGGCTGGAAAAATAATGTAGTGACAAGAACACTGGGCTGGAAGTTAGAAGAACCTGTGATTCTTTTCTAGAACTGAACGAAGTGTATTTTCTTATATGACTTTGTAAGTTTTCAAGACCCTTGGAATAGCTTTGCATCTCTCTCCAATTTGCTGTAACTACACCTGAATCCAGTTGAAGGGTTTAGATTTCTTATCCCACTACCTGTTTTCTAATCAAATATTTTATGGTGGCAGATATTATGTTGAGACATTATTCCTTGAGCCATGGCACCTAATGACCAGAGGTGGAAGTCTATATTCTACTTCTAGCCCAGAAGGGATGACTATCTGACACTGTGCTGTGTCATGCTGCCTGAGTGTTACACTGATGTTTGAGAGTTGAGAAGATATCATCACTACAGACTCCATCCCTGTCAGAATCTCTGTAATAGCTGATGAGAAAAGCTGTGAGAGTATTTATTATTACACAACTCCCCTCGCTTACTCCTCTCCCAACAAAATGCATACCTTTTATTATTGCATATCTTGACCTCTGTCTCAGGCCTTTTCTTTCTTTTAGAATATATATTTTTGTTTACATGTGAGGTGGTATTAAACTGTCATTTTTAACTGTAGCTGTTAAATACAGTTACGTTCTTACACATTTATTGATAAGATGTAAACAATGTGATGTTGATTATCAATAAATTAGTTTGAATTCCTCACCACCACCTTTTTTTCTTTCGGTTTAGAGATGCTGATTTGTTCTTCTCCAAAGCATGTAGTAGGTTGTTAGAAACTGAAAGAAGTCACATTTCTTTCAGAATGAGTCTTAAATGCATGTATTTTACAAAATTTTAAACTAAGGCATATTTTTAGCTTCGGCAGCTGGTTGATATGTAGCCTGTGACTAATGAAATGAAACACATGTTTGTTTCATGATCATGTGTTAATGTCACCCTACAATTTTGTTATTTTTGATATAAGAAAGAATGATTAAATCTGAAGAAATAAAAAAATGAGCTCTTTGGTTACACTTTAAGGCAGATTTAAATCATCTTTTGATTTTTGAATTCTAGATGATGTGGTTATGGAACGTGTTCTCAGATTTTGCACGTGAGATACTGATAAAATGAGAGAAGAAACTATTCTTTTTTATTCTGACTCTTAGACCTAGGGGGCAGTAGTCACTTGGTGTTACCAGGGATTCAGACTGAGAAATGTCAAACTGAAAATAGTCACAGTAAAACAGGATATATAGCATGATCAGATTTTGTGAGGAAAAATCTGTTTCTTCAGAGAATAAAGTCTGGGACATACACTAACAAGTTGATGGTGATTTTCTTTGGGTGGTAAGATTATCGATGATATTAAAAATACATTTAATATATTATAATCATGTTTTACTTTTATTATTTAAAAATATAAAAATAACAGGGCTATAGATATCAAATCTTTGAAACTATCAAGAAGATCTCTGGACACTTTACAAACAATGCTCAGCATGCTGTTACCTGACCTCTGGTTTCATGTCTTTGAGCACAAGAACCTTTAACTTAAAATTGGGAGATGGATTTTCTATTAAGTAATTTTTACCTCTTAGCCTTCTGGCCTCTTCTTAGTTAAGTAATTTCAATCATTATATCTAAGAGTACTTTTGCTGCTCTTTTTGCAAGCTAGATCTTGATTGCTTCGAAGAAATGAATGTGGTTTACCTATTCCAAGCTATGAGGAAAAATGTTTTGTTTTGTTTTTAATTTTTACTAGGGAATATTGGGGAACAATGTGTTTTTCCCTGACCCATCAGCTCCAAGTCAAGTCATTGTTTTCAGTCTAGTTGTGGAGGGCTCAGCTCATCTCCGCGTCAAATCATTGTTTTCAATCTAGTTGTGGAGGGCGCAGCTCACTCTCCCATGTGGAGATAGACCTGCGACCTGGGTGTTATGGGCACTGCGCTCTAACCAACTGAGCCAACCAGCCGCCCCAGAAAAATGTTTTTAAGAACCTAGAAGTAGGGCCGCCCGGTGGCTCAGGCAGTTAGAGCTCCGTGCTCCTAACTCCAAAGGCTGCCGGTTCGATTCCCATATGGGCCAGTGGGCTCTGGGCCAGTGGGCTCTCAACCACGAGGTTGCTAGTTCAATTCCTCGAGTCCCGCAAGGGATGGTGGGCAGCGCCCCCTGCAACTAAAGATTGAACACGGCACCTTAAGCTGAGCTGCTGCTGAGCTCCCGGATGGCTCAGTTGGTTGGAGCGTGCGCCCTCTAAACCACAAGTTTGCCGGTTTGACTCCCGCAAGGGGTGGTGTGCTGCGCCCCCTGCAACTGGCAACTGCAACTGGACCTGGAGCTGAGCTGCGCCCCCCCACAACTAAGACTGAAAGGACAACAACTTGACTTGGAAAAAAAAAAAAAGTCCTGGAAGTACACACTGTTTCCCAATAAATAACGTCCTGTTCCCCTTCCCCAATAAAATCTTTACAAACAAACAAACAAAACCTAGAAGTAAAAGAGGATGCTGCTGTGGCAAATAGACTATGCAGTGTAATATGTTAAACTTTTCCAAGTAGGAGGGGAGTTAAAGAATTGAATACAGATTTTTTAAAAATTAAAGAAATTGCCTGTTTTTGAGGTTCAGACAGAAGGGCCTGTCCATCCAGTAAGTGTGCCAGAGAATACCTGTTGGCTGGGGCCTTCCTAACAGTCCTGGATCACTGGCTTAAAAAGATCATGATCGGTAAATCTTACCAGCACAATATCATTAATCTTCAATCTTCTGGCTTTTTTTTTTTTTATGTTTCTGATACTGTTCCTTTACTGGTTCATTCATCCACCCATTCATTCAAAATCAGGAACTTTTTATTGTTTCCGACTATGTGTTGTGAAAATACAAAGGTGACCTGTCCTTTAAGAAAATTTGCTACCAAGAAAAAAAGAAAGAAAAAAAATTATGGTGAAAAAAAGGAATTGGGAGGAATAAACAATGTAGGAAGCAGAAAAAAATTTTCTTAATCAAAAATCTTTTATAATCAATGTTTCCTGATAGGATAAAAGAAAATTTGGGGAATCATAAAATAAAAACATGGCTTTGAAAAGGGAATAATCAGAAAATAAGAGCACCTAGAAATTAAAAAATAAGATAATGTAGATTTTAAAAAATCAATAGGATGATTAGAAGATAAAGTTCAGGAAATCTTCCATGCAATAACAATACAAAAAAAAAAAAAAGAGAGAGAGAGAGAAAATAGGGAAAAAAAGAAAAAAGATCAGAGGATTGAACATTTATCTAATGGAAGGTCCAGAAAGAGAGAACAAATGAAATGCAGGAGAGAAAATTGCCAAAGAACATGAGAAAATTCCTCAGAACTGAAAGTCATCATTTTTCAGATTGAAGGAACCCACAAAGTGTACCTAAAATGATGCATAAGAAACGATCCATACCAAGATGTATTGAGTACCAAAAGCAGTTAGTGTGTATTATTATTTCATAGTTGAAAAATGAAAAGCTATCAGAAGAAAAAGAGGAAGAGTTGCCTCCAGGAAGTGGGACCAGGGAATAAAGAGGGTAGCTCCTTGTACTATTGAAGTTTTGAACTATGCACATACATTCTTTTGATAAAGCTAACGATGAATTCAGAAAAGGACATAAATCTTACCCTCAGAGTTTAGTAGGAGAGACACTTCTCAAATATTTAACAATGTAATGAGTGCCATCATGTTGTGTGGGAGCACAGAGCCAACAGGAAGGACTCTTCTTACTTTTCTCTTTGGGAACAGCTTCACATAAGTGGGGCGTAGGATCTGGGTCTTAGAGGAAGATGAAGATTTCTCTGGCAGAGGAAGGGGAAGTTAACATTTCAGTCAAAGGGAACAACATAGGCAAATGCTTGAAGGATGAAAGAACGTTGAGTATTTTAGGGGAAAATAAATGGTTTGAGGTTTCTAGATTTTAGTTAATTGGGCAGAGCATTTTTTATTTCTTCCCTATTTTATTTATTCTCATGTATTTATGTTTGTGTTCTCTGCTGAATTATACATTTATTTAAGGATGAGTTCATGTCATTGTCCTTAATCTTTGAAACCTCCACAGTATTTACATAGGGCTTACACATTGTAGATGATTTGAAAATTTTTAACTGAAGTACTAAAATAGCCCTTCATTTACTCTTCTTGAACTGAAGAGAGGCCTCCCCAAACCAGGATAATAATAGCAATTTAGACTAATTAGGACTCAAGCACTGCCATTCTTCAAGGTCCAGGTATACTCTAGGTAGAGTACTAGGTTCCAAGGTCCTGAGAACAGGGATCATGCCCTTTCCATCACTGCATCACCGACATGGTCTGGCACTGGACAGATGTTAATTAATTAACCTTTTCAGTCTTTATTAACAGATCCCAGACTGAAAGAAATACCTAACTCTCCTGCTTCCTCTTGTTTTAATTCAATCCTAAATTACCAAAGCCCCCGATTTCTGTAGCTGTCTCTGCCTGCCTTTACTAAAGAATAGAACTAGGCAGGTTTATGTTACCTAGCAAGATGCTAACCCATTAAAAAAAATTCATATTATTGATTGCCTTAATGTCATAGTATTTACTATAAAACTGATTAGCAGTTTATTTTTTAGAAAACAAGATTGATATCTCTTTTGATTAATGTTTTTATCCTCTGTCAAGTCTTATCAGCATGTTCAGTTTTCTCTATTTCTACTCTCATTTTGAAGGCTTTTCATGAGGATTTCATAGGAGTTTTTGCCATTTCGTTTATATTATTTGAGTTTGTTTTGAGAAAGATATACCTTTGTATTACAGACACAAGTTAACCAATTTCAGTCACATGTACCATCCCTCCAAATCTTGAGGCTTCTTATTGCTTTTTTTAATTTTAAAAATTTTTTGAAATAAAGATTTTAAAAATAAAAGATTTTGAAATAAAGATTCATAGGAAGTTACAAAGATAGTACAGAGAAGGGTACATGTACCCTTCATCCAGTTTCTCTCAGTGTAACTATAGTTAATTCCAAAACCAGGACATTGACGTTAGCATAATTCTGTGCCACTGTGTCACATGTAGATTCATGTAACCACCATACAGTCAAGTTAAGAACTATGTCATCACCACAAAGATCTTTGTACTACTTCTTTTTACAGTTACACTGCCTTTACCACCCCTAATCCTTAGCAACCGCTCGTTTGTTCTCCATCTCTGTAATCTTATTATTCCAAGAATTTTATATAAATGGAATGCTACCTTTGAGATTGCTTTTTTCCCCTTGAGATATATCCCTTGATATAATGCCCTTGAGATATATCCAAGTTGTGTGATTAGTAGTTTGTTCCTTTTTATTTTTGAGTTGTATTCCATGGTATAGATGTACCAGTTTGTTTAACCATTCACCTATTGAAAGACATTTTGATTGTTTCCAGTTTGGGGCTTTTACAAATAAAGCTGTTATGAGTCTATCCTGTTAGATATGTTTTCTTTTCTCTGGGATAAATGTCCAGGAAAGTCATTGCTGAATCATATGGTAGGTATATGTTTAGTTTTTTAAGATACTGCCAAACTATTTTCCAGAAGGCTGAATCAGTTCAAATGAAGTGTAGCGATCTTAACTCCTCTGTTTATAATATAATTGTCTTAAATATTTCCTCTACATATGTTGAGAATCACATTAGAAGGTGTTATAATTTTTGCTTTAAACTTTAAACAATTTCGAAAACTTAAGAGGAGGGAACTCTGTTGTTTTATGCATATTCTTACTTTTTCTGTTATTCTTTCTTCTTTCCTAATATTCCACGATTCCTTCTTTAATCAATTCCTTTCTGTTTCAAGAATTCCTTTAGCCATTCTTTTGGGGTAGGTCTGCTAGCAACAGGTTCTTTTGGTTTTCATTTGAGAATGTTTTGATTTCCCCTTCATGCCTAAAGAATTTTTTCCCTCTGGATGTGGAATGCTGTGTTGACAGTTCTTTTCTATCAGCAGCTGAAACACATTGTGCCCCTTCCTCTGGCCTCCGTGGTTTTTGATGAGAAATCTCTGTTATCCTAATTGTTTTTCCCCTATAGGCAAGATGTCATTTTTCTCTGGCAGCTTTCAAGATATTTTCTTTGTCTTTAGTTTTCAGAAGTTGAATTATAATGTGTCTTGGAGTGAATTTCTTTGAGTTTGTCCTATTTGGAGTTTACTCAACTTCTTGATTCCGTAAGTTTAAGATTCCTGCCAAATTTGGGAAGCTTTCAGCCATTGTTTCTTCTTGTATTTTTCCGGCCCTGCCCTCTTTCTCCTCTCCTTCTGGGACTCAATTAAATGAATGTTAGATCTTTTGTTATAGTTCTATCGGTCCATGAAGCTCTCTTCATTTTTTTTGTTTTCAGTCCTTTTTCTTTCTGTTACTCAGATTGTGTAATTTCATTATTCTCTTTTCCAGTTCACTGATTCTTTCCTCTGATTCCTCCTTTCTGCTGTTGAGCACATCTACTGAGTTTTTTATTTCAGTTATTGTCCTTTTCTTTTTTTTTCTTTTCCTTTTTCCCCTTCTTCTGCCTCCCCCACACCCACTCCGGTTCAAGCCCTTGTTTCTCAGTCTAGTTGTGTAGGACACAGCTCCCTGGCCCCTGCTGGTATTATGAGCCTTGCGCTCTCCCCGGCTGAGGCAGTTGGTCTCCAGTCATCGGTTGGCCGCTCACAGCAGCTCAGGGCAGTTGTCTCCACCGGCTGCTGGCCACTCACGCCAACCTCTGGCTGCTCATGGTAGCCCAGCTCCAGGGAGAGCTGTTGTTCCCAATCTTAGCTGTAGAGGGCGCAGCTCACTGGCCCACGTGGGAAGCAAACCGGCAACCCCGCCACTCAGAGCTGGTGCTCAAACCAGCTGAGCCATCCGGCTGCCCCTCATTGAAGTGTTTTTAATCATGGCTACTTTAAAATCTTCATTAAATAATTCTAACATCTCTGTCATCTCTATGTTGGCATCTACTTGTCATTTGTCATGCAAGTTGAGATCTTCCTTATTCTTGGTATGATGAGTGAGTTTTCATGGCAACCTGGACATTTGGTGTATTATGAGACTCTGAATCTTATTAAGTCTTTCTGTTTTAGCCAATCTCCTCTGTCCCTACATTGCTAGGAGAAAGGGAGTGTTGCCTTATTACTGCCAGATGGAAATGGAAATCCAGATTCTGCAGCTGCCCTCCCTTGATACTTGGACAGGGGTGTTTGTTACAGGGGTGGCAGCAAGCGTTAAGGCTCGCCAGTAGGCCTCTACTGATATCACCTTGGCTGAGATGGGCAGGGGTGCCTTGTCACTGCTCACCAAGTAGCTTCAAGTGGCCTCCACTGACATCATGGAAGGTGGCCGCGTTACTACTGGACAGTAGTGAAAGTCCTGACTCTCCGCTAGGCCTTCTCTGTCACGACATCAGCATGTAGAAGGAAGGGTGCCTCACTACTGCCAGGAAAAGTGGAAGTCCCGGCTTCCTGTGTGGTTTGCACTGATGCCATGGGAGGTGGAGAGTGGAAACTCTGTCTCCCCACTTGGTGGTTGAAAGTCCTGTCTCCCTACTCGATCTTCTCTGACACCATCCAGGCCAGAAGGAGGGACCCCTCATTACTGCCTGGTGAAGGTAGAAGTCTAGGCTCTCCATTGGACATTTACTGTCAGAGTTATGGGTGGGATAACAATTTTTTTTTGGGGGGTGGTCTTTGGCTGGTGTCTTGGTAAGGGTTCTCCAAAGAAACAGATCAATAGAATGTGTGTGTGCATGTATGTGTATGTATGCATGTATGTATGCATATATATTTATACACGAGAGAGAGAGAGAGAAATTTATTTTTTATTTTTATTTTTTTTACTAAAGTTTATTGGGGTGACAATTGTTAGTAAAATTACATAGATTTCAGGTGTACAATTCTGTAATACATCATCTATGTAACATATTGTGTGTTCACCACCCAGAGTCAGGTCTCCTTCCATCACCATATATTGATTGGATCCCCTTTACCCTCATTTACCAGCCCCCTGTCCCCTTACCCTCTGGTAACCACTAAACTATTGTCTGTGTCTATGAGTTTTTCTGAGATTTAATTTATTTTAAGGAATTGACTCACACAGTTGAGGGGGCTGGTAAGTCTGAAATCTGCAAGGTAGTTTGGCAGGCGAACCCAGGGAAGAATTGATGTTGGCAGTCTGGAGGCAGAAGTTTCCTCAGGGGACCTCACTCTGTCTCATAAGACCTTCAACTGATTGAATGAGCCTACTCACATTATAAAGGGTAATCTGCTTTACTCAGAGTTTACTGATGTAAATATTAATCTCATCTAAAAAATACCTTCACAGCAGTAACTGGTCTGGTATTTGACCAAATATCTGGGTATTGTGGCCTGGCGAAGTTGACACATAATATTAATTATCACTACTGGAGCAGAGTGATTATTATCTAAAGCTATTAGTCCTCAGGTCTGGAGGTTCCTAGATGGTTTGCCTTCTTTTCTCTACCTTTTGGAGTCGTCTTGTGTTAGTTTCATACATAATGTCCAGGGATTTTAGCTAGACTTAGCAGGAGGAATATGGAAAAGTGCCTGTTCTTGCTCTTTATTTGCTGCCTTAACATATCAGATTAAATGCTTCTTTGGTATTTGATATTTGAGGCCATCAGTTTTTATTTCTAAGGCCTGTTCTCTGTTTTCTCCTGAAAATTTAGTTTTTCCTTCTGTGTGCTTTTTAAAAATATCACATCTTTCGGATTAGAGTGTCTCATTTTATGATTTTATCCGGGATTTTTTTTTCCCTCTTCTTTCAGATTTTAGTTTAAAATTTTTTCTTCATCTGGCAAACAGCCCTATGATTTGACTCTGTTGTTTGTATTCTACTGTTCACTTCCTTATCTTTCTATTCCAAAGTCCCAACCTTTAACTTGAAAAGAAGTTGAAAATATCATCTCTTTATTTCAGAGACATTCAGTGTCCTACCTATGACCTGAGAATCACTTGAGAAACAGTCTGGTTTTCTTCTGTCATTTGTTTCTAAAGTAAGTTGGCACAGTTTAGTGTTTGGTAGATTTATGTTTTAGCTGGTTTCCTATGAAGTTTGATATATTGAGGAAGATGGGATACTTTTCTTTTCCTTTTAGCTATGTTAGGTATGTTTTCATGTAGATGCTTCTGAAATTCATCTCAGTCAGGGTCATTTATAGAAACTCGTTCAAAGCCTGGGCGCCACAGCCTGCCTTGTGTAACTGAGCCTCTTCCACCTAGTCTGTCTGGCTCACTTACACCTGTGAGCTTACAGAGGTCGTTTGCTATTCCTATAATGCCACTATTTTCTACTACCTTTCCTCCAACTAGTCTTCCAAACTGTTCTTCAGGCTACAGATCTTGTTTTCTATGGGAGTTCCTTGCAGATTGAGCAAGGGAGAGCTACTGATATTTCTTTTTATCTTGTTACTGTGACACAATTTTCCCGTGCCTCGTCTCCCAATAATTATGCACTATCCACTTCCCTTTTAAAATCTACTTAATCTTTTAAAAATCCATACTCTTAACACGTGTAATATAACTGGCCCTCAATTATCTATGTTAATAAAAGAAATAGTACATAAATAATCCCTACTCCTGAATGCATTTTTCTATTAACACATCAATATTAGAATATTTTGGGAATTCACAGGATTTCAAATAAGGTAGCAAAGTTGCACATTGAAACCCAACATAAGAATCATGAGAAAGTTGGTCACTGTCTTTAGTTTATTTCCCCTACCTAGCTTTTCCCACTGTTTTAGGTAGGAAACAAGTCATATAATTTCATAGGTTGATGCACATATTAACTGGGGTAGAACTTCATCTGTTGAATTTATACTCTTTTGAATGGGTAATAAAAATAACTGTGAAAAAGGTTTGAGTTTAAAAAGTCATTCCCCCCCCCAAAAAAAAACAGTTATTCCCTCTCTTTGGATCACAAAATGTATACCAGAAACTGATCATAATGTCAATTGACCAATTAAGCAGAGAAAATTATAATAGCAAAAGATTTTTGTGAGCATATTTTGCCAACTCTGGATGATCAAAAATTAATTTCCTGTTACTTTGTGTTTATACTTTGGCATAATTGCTTTATTCTATTGGTTGAATGTCACTTAAAGTTTATTTTTCTGGTATTGTCCATCTTAGGTAGTAAGTTCCTGAAGGGCAGGTGTCTATCTATGTTTATCTTCTCCTGATCCTCTTTTAAATTATGACAATATCAAAACTTTAAAGAAAAAACTTGAAAAATTTGACAAAAAACTGTATAGCTTATTGTACACATGACTCAACTCTAAAGTAGAAATTCTCTGAAAAATTGTGTGATTCAGTTTCTGTTTCCTAATTTTATACTTAATAGGCTTTTCCTAATGATGGTAGTGATGCTGACTTTAGTTGTAAGAATGAATGAATTTCATTCTATATTATAGATGTAGTCTTAAAATATTTTATATAAAGTGATATTTTGAAAATCAAATTTATAAAAGAAACCCTGAATTTGCTATTGTAAAACAAAAGAAATTAAGCAATCTCCCATGATTTCTCAGTTTTCTTAATATGCATTTTGTATAAAGTAGTAGGTTTATTTATATTGAAATATATTGTTGCAAACTGAGAGAGATGGCACTTTGGCTTCACTGAGTGGCATTCTCACCGTTGTGGGTGTTCCCCCCATGGTACTGATTTCACAAGGCAGGTAAACAGTTTCTGTTCATGTGACAATTCTGATCAATTGGACACGGCTTAATGGAGCCCCAGGTTGAAAAGCATGATGAGATTGTATCCAGGGTCAGTGAGAGAGTGCCACAGTGCTAGTGATACCTAACATGAGCAGTGGGAAGGGAAACAGCTGAGCTTTCTGTGTGTGTCATCAGCCAGCTTCAGGACAGGTCTATGCGGTGATTCTAGGCTCTCAAGGTAAGACATGTAACCAACCCATTCCCAAATCATACGTTTTATATTGCTAAAGCCCTCACAATTGAAGAAGCGCTGTAAAAAGGTAACATTTTTTCAGGCATGCAAGCCCACAAAATTTCCCTACCCCTCTCTGACATTCCTTTCAATGTCAGAATAACAGTAATACATCTGGGCTTTAAATAGCACCTTGACATCAGCAAATTCAGAGAACTGAACGATCTTATTTTGCCTTTGCCATTCCTGACAGATACGTATATTCAGCTATGTTCAGTGCTACAAGTAAGACAGACTTTCTAATTGCCCAAGTCTTGGCAATATAAAAAGCAGATCGTATGTATTTGTTACCTCCAGTGCAGGGTTGTCTTTCACTATGAAAACATATTTCATGATGAGCAGTAGTAGCTTTCAGAAGAGGAGAATCAGCAGTGTGGAGTATATTTACAATTGTGATGAAATTATTTTCCCTATAATGATCCTTTCTTAGAGTTGAAAGGGGTTTTAGTGGTTTGCAGTCCAGTCCCTTTGGAGGGATGGTGAAACCTCTGAGACTAGGTTAAGTGACTTCCCTAAATCACAGAGCTCTAGCTCTAACTAGAGGCAGAGTAAAGAGGTCCCGTTTCTTGACTCAAATGGTAACATTAGATAGATTTAAACAAGAAGAGCACTTAGTTGGAGACAGGACGTTTAAAACATTATTCTGCTTTTCTGATGATGTCATTTCAGAAGGTTAGCTCTGTCAAACATTTGTTTTCACTAACTGGAAAAAATATATGCACCCCTATGCTTACTACAGTGCTATTCACAGTAGCCAAGATATGGAAACAACTAAAATACCTATCAATAGACAATTAGATAAGGAAACTGTGGTACATTTATATTAGGTTGCTGCAAAAGTAATTGTGGTTTTTGCAATTATTTTTAACCTTTTAAACAGCAATTACTTTTGCACCAATTGAATACAATGGAGTATTAGTCTGCCATAAAAAGAATGAAACCTTACCATTTGCGACAACATGGATGGACCTAGAGGATATTATGCTAAGTGAAGTAAGTCAGACTGAGAAAGACAAATGCCATATGCTCTCACTTATATCTGGAATGTAAAGAGCAGAATAAATGAGCAAACAAAACAGAAATAAACTCAGAGATAGAGAAAAAAACTGATGGTTGCTAGAAGGGAGGGGGGTTTGAGGGGATGGGTGAGAAAGGTGAAGGGTTTAGGAAGCACAAATTGGTAGTCACAAAATTATCATGGGAATGTGAAATACAGTTTGGGAAATATAGTCAGTGATGTTATAAAGACTGTGTAGACTGTCAGATGGGTACTGGATTTATTAGGGGGATCACTTCAGAGATTGTATAAATGCCTAACCACTGCGTTGTACACCTGAAACTAATATAAGTAATATTGATGTCAACTGTAATTAAATACACATACACACACACACACACACACACACAGAGGGTGCCAAAAAATGTATACACATTTTAAGAAAGGAAAAAAGTGTTTTAAAATTGTAGTAATATATACTGATAACAAAAGATGAATACAAGTCACGTGTACATTTTTTTTGGCACCCCTGGTATATAGTCACAGGATGTAAAGTACAGCATAAGGAATATAGTCAAAGGTATTGTCATAGCTGTGTATGATGTCAGTGGGGTGGGGTAGTAGACTTGGGGGAGGGTTATCACTTTGTGAGGGGTATAAATGTCTAATAATTATGTGTTGTTTTGTACACCTGAAACTGATAAAAAAAATATGCCACAGTCCCACAAATGCCACAGTCTGCCTCCTTTTCTTGCTGGAATTTCTTCACAGCACCTATCACCAACTAACATATACTATTATCTGTGTCTTCCCAACGTGACAGCATGGGCTTGTACAAGCTTGTTGTTATAACTCCAGTACCAGGATCTCAATAAGTATTTGTTGAATAAGTTAATTGGTTTATAATGAAAAAAACACATTTGTTTTATAGTTGCTTGCTGATATAATTCACATCCAAACATAGTAGGATACATATACAGTAGGATTTCTTTTTATATTTGTATTTTTTATAATAAAAGATCTTGGCTAAAATGGAGTCAAGAGATAGCTTCTCAGAGAAATTCTTAATGTGCAGAAGGTTCTGTAAGCTTGCAAAACTGGACTTAATTATCTCTAGCATCTTGTCTATGAATTGGGAATAAGAAAGGAATATCCGTGTAGAATTTTGGTTTGCTCATAAATGTGGTTCTTCTGTTCATTTTCTGTGCTCTTTGAGTTCACTAATCCCGTTCCCAATAACAGGAGTACTCATAGATCTGAATGAAGTTGTAAATTCTGATCCCCGTAGAGTGGCCCAGGAATAAACGTTTAAATTGATTTCTTTAGGCAACTCTCATTCTTGAATTTTTCATTCTATAAAATATTCAAGTAAGTCAAATCTTGTTATGGTGAATTGTCTAGCCTTACTCAAAATTGGTAGTCAGTTTATTGGAGCTTGAACTCATTTTGCTAGTTAGAGATTTTTTTAGTAAATTTATTACAGTGTGATTTGATCTTTATTGTATGGTATTTTGAAGAACTGGATTTTCCTCCCAGGGCTAGGAACGAAGAGGAGAAATTTTTGGCACTTACAGATAGCTGGTCTTACTTTTTAACTCTTGGTGTTTGAAGTTGTCCGGCATCCTGCTGCAGCTTGTGACTTTTCTTTGCTTCTACAAAATACTGTTTGACGCCTGCAAGTGCCAGGTGCTGAACCAGGCACCAGGGATACAGTGGTGATGAAGGAATCAGTCCCTGCCTTCACAGAGTTTAGAAGGCTCAGCTGTAAGAAGTCCTGAGCCTTGCTGCAATTGCTCACAGAGGGATATGAGGACATGTGATAAATCAAAATTTATTACATGTTTTGGAAAGAAAGAAGACATCCTGAATACAGCTTAAAAGTTAAATATTAAATTCATACCATATGTCAGCCACTGTTGCTGCTTGATAGCCTCAGTTATGACCAAAGTGTACTTAGTTATAGGGCAAAGTGTCTAAACAGTTTTTTCAGCTTCAGTGCTCCCACTTGCCTTGGAAGTTATAGGACAGTCGATTTCGACTGATGTTTCACATTATCCCCTTAAACTCTTGGAGTCTTTATTACATTTGTTTCCCAGAGGATTTTTAGTGACATTTAAGAAATAAGACCTGTCTTATATATAGAGGTGGTTTCTCTCTGGTGTCCCCTGAACTTCATGCTGGCCCTTGCCAGAGATCTTTATTTTTACAGCTATGTGCGTCATTGTCATTACCAGCTAAATGCAAGTTCACATCCTTCCTGTCTCAGGACTTGTGGGGCTTGGCTCAGGCAGCTGGATAGATAGCAGGGAAGGTCCCGAGAAAAGAAGGTTGGGCTAGTCTCTCTTTCTTTGTTCCCACATGGCATTCTAAACCAATAAACTCATTGTTTGGTACAACTATGGAACCCATTCCTGTTGTTACCTTTTCTCAGTTTTCAGTCTCCTCCCACCCTTTCTGTGGGTTTTGAAATCCACTCTCCCCCTGAATTTCAAGACTGTGTGCTTCTTTGATTCTTCTCTTACAACCTCTCTAAAGGTTGCTTCTGTCCGTTGCTTCTTCCACTTCTTTCTTCTGCCCCGTACTGTAAGCATCCTCCCAAACTTACTGTGCTTTTCTGCTCCTCTCCAGTCTTTTCTTCTCTCCCTCTTCCTATGCTTTCACCTTTTCCTCCCTCCTCTTAATGTCACTTTTCTCATGCAGTCTGGTATGCGTTTGTTAAATATACATTTACTTAGCACCTGCTGTGTGCTTTGTCCTTTGCTAGGTTTTTGGAATGCATGAGTGAATGAGATAGACACAGCCCCAGCTTCCATAGAATTGACTTATTTCCCAATTAATTCATAAATTGTAATTGTGAAATGTTTTAGTGGAGACGTACTGATTGCTATGAGGGCATGTAATTTGGGAGCTGTCCTAGTTTAAGTGGACAGTGAAGTCTTTCCTAAAGAGATCATTTTTAGCTGAAATCTGAAGGATGAGTAGAAATGTAAGGCGAAAACAGGGAGTGTTCTAGACAGTAGGAACAGAAAACAACTCTGACTCTCAGTGTACCACTCCATGGGCCCTCTGTCAATCACTTGAATATACCATGCTTCTTCCCACCTTCGTGGGTGTAAAACGCAAGTCATCTCTCAGTCTCACCCAAATGGATTCTTCACTGCAACCCCCTCTTTTCCACAGTTCACTGGATTAGAAATCTTGATGTCATTGATTTCCTTTGAAATAGATAGACCTGAGATTTACTCTTTCTTTTTTCTTCATTCCCACCACCATAGAACTTCTAGACGTCATCACGTCACATCCGGATTCTGCATTCGTGATAGAGTCCTTGCTTCCAGGCTTTTCCTTCAGCACTTCCTCACTCCACCCTCCGCAGCATAGCCAGAATGGATGGACCTCTCTGTCTGAGATCCATTTCTTTCTTTTTTTTTTTTGTTGGGGAATATTGGGGAACAGTGTGTTTCTCCAGGGCCCATCAGCTCCAAGTCGTTGTCCTTCAATCTAGTGGAGGGCACAGCTCAGCTCCAAGTCCAGTTGCCGTTTTCAATCTTTAGTTGCAGGGGGCGCAGCCCACCATCGGCAACCTTGTTATTGAGAGCTCCCACTCTAACCAATTGCGCCATCCGGCCTCCTCTCTGGAAGCTCTGCAGCAGCTCGTTGTCTTTAATCTAGTTGTGGAGGGCACAGCTCACTGGCTCATGTGGGAATCGAACTGGCAACCCTGTTGTTCAGAGCTTGCGCTCTAACCAACTGAGCCATCTGGCCGACCCTGAGATCCATTTTTAAATCACGTTATTCCTTGGCTGAAAAACCTAGAGTAGATTCCTGATGCTCCAAATCTGATTCTCCTGATTTGGTCCTCCATTATCAGTCCTCAGATTATCTAGTTTTGTTTCTAAACACATACCTGTTGGGACAAACAGATTTTCCTCCTGATTCACCTGTAAACTTTGCTCATTTCTCCTCTGTTCTCTCTTTTATCACCATTTCTAGGACATCTTTTCAACTACTGTGGGCCCCAGTGATATCTTTCTCTGTGAACTCTGATTGCTCTTTTAATACTTCCTGTATTTTGTATGTGCTAATATTGTTTCCTGATCTAAATTATACTTTAATAACAGATGTGTCTTACAGGAATTTTATATACCTTAGTTTAGGATTCATCAAATATATACTTAGTAAAGGCTTTGATGATGCCCAGAAGATTCATTTTAATATCATTTACTATTAGGTTGGTGCAAAAGTAATTGTGGTTTAAAAGGTTAAAAATAATTGCAAAAACCACAATTACTTTTGCACCAACCTAATAAATGCTGTTAATTCATTGCTAATCGAGGACTGTGAGTAGTTAATATTGTAACCCTTCTGTCCTACATGTTGGGCATAACTTGAATTGATAGTAACTACCAATCAAGTTGAAAACAAAAATAATTCATTTTAATGTGCTCTAGTTTTCCAGGGTTCCTATCGATCAGTCAAGTTCTCACATTTCACAGTCAGTCAAGAATTCCTTCTAATATTACAGCTATTAATGTAGTGCTTTATAGTTTACAAGTTTTATTTAAATGGATTAGCTCATTTAATCCCCATTGCAACTCTTTGAGGTATTATCCTTATTTTACAAAAGAAAACATTGAGGTGTAAAAACTTAAATGAGTATGGGTCAATCCAGCTAGTTTGTGGTGGAGCCCAGACCTGAATCTATACTTCTGACTTGGAGCTCCTCTTCTAATTTTTTAAGTAAAAAATGTTTCCAACTTTATTGAGATATAATTGACACATGATGTAACTTTAAGGTATAAGTTTAAGGTATACAATGTGATGATTTGATATATGTATATATTTTGAAATGATTGCCACAATAAGGTTAGTTAACCATCACCTCACATAGTTACCATTTTGTGTGTGTGTAGAGTGAAACATTTAAAATCTAGTTTCTGAGGAGATATCTTTTCAAGCATACAACACTGTCTTGTTAACTGTAGCCACCATGCTGTACATTAGATCCCCAGAACTTGGTCATCCTATAGCTGAAATTGTACCTTTTGACCAACATCACTTCATTTTCCCCAGTCCCTAGTAACCACAGCCTGTTTCTATGAGTTCGGCTTGTTTAGATTCCACATACAAGTGAGATCATACATTATTTGTCTTTCTCTGTCTGGCATTTCACTTAGTATAATGTCCTCAAGTTTCATTCATTTTGTCACAAATAGCTATGCTTCCCTCTTTTTATGGCTGAATAGTATTCCATTGTTGTGTGTATGGTATATATTGGGGGTGCCAAAAAAATGTATACAAGTGGACACTTTGGTCAGTGTTGCTCAAGCAGTAGTTCGCTGTAATCAGAAGTGTCTGGACGCTGATGATAACCACTTTGAGCACCTCTTGTAATTGCAGAAGTCAAACGTGACTTGTATTCATCTTTTGTTATCGGTATATATTATTACAATTTTGATAGTTTTTTTCCTTTCTTAAAATGTGTATACATTTTTTTGGCACCCTCTGTATATACCACGTTTCATCCATTGATGGACACTTAGGTTGACTCCTTGCCTTGGCTGTTGTGAATAATGCTGCAATGAACATGGGGATGCAGATATCTCTTCAAGATAGTGATTTTATTTCCTTCAGATATATACCCAAAAGTGGGATTGCTGGAGTTCTATTTTTAATCTTTTGAGGAACCTCCTTACTGTTTTCCATAATGGCTGTACCAGTTTATATTTCTACCAACAGTGTACCAAGGATTTCCTTTTCTCTACATCCTCGTCAGCATTTGTTATCTCATCTTTTTAATAATAGCCATTCTAACAGGTGTGGAGTGATATCTCATTGTGGTTTTGATTTGCATTGCCATAATGATTGGAGGTTTTGAGCACCTTTTCATGTACCTGTATGTCTTCTTTGGAAAAGTGTCTTCAGATTCTTTGCCCATTTTAAAATCAGATTACTTGTTTTTTTGCCATTGAGTTATATGAGTTCCTTATATATTTTGAGCATTAACCCCTTATCAGATATATGGTTTACAAATCTTTTTCCCGTTTCATAGGTTGCCTTTTTATACTGCTGATTGTTAGGGCTCTTTTTCTAATTATCTTATTTCTTCTCTAATAGAGAAACTGCCCTTGATCATACTTAACCATTTTTTGCTGGAGGCCTTTGTCCTTGTATGTTTTAGTTGTTCAGTAACTGCTTCCCAGGAAAAAGAATATTCAGCAGCTTCTTCCCAGAGAGATGAAAAGAGATTACATTTTAAAAGATGGATTAGTATCTCAATTAATATGATTTTGCCTTGGTATCTTTCTAAAAACTTTAAATGGAGTTTGCATATGGATAGTGTGATGACTGGAGTCTAAAGCTAACTGGTATAGTTTGGTATTAATTAATTACTACCCCGTCTCTGGTAGCCCATGTACCCAGTACCAGATCTAGATAATCAGACCCGTAGTATGCCTGACCAAAAATGGCCCAGCTGAGGTCAAGTATTGAAATGTCATACTGAGAGCTCCCTCACCAAAGGAGATTGTCTAGGCATGAAACCATGAGAGTCTCTGCCCCTTGCTGG
Organism: Rhinolophus ferrumequinum; assembly: GCF_004115265.2. NCBI lineage: Eukaryota > Metazoa > Chordata > Mammalia > Chiroptera > Rhinolophidae > Rhinolophus > Rhinolophus ferrumequinum. The sequence goes on along the minus strand of NC_046294.1, from coordinate 80,205,895 downwards.
TTCTATTTGATTACAGAGGCATGGTAGTTGCAAAGCTTTTAAAAACTTGTTTCATGTTTTTAAAATCCTTGGGAGCTACAGAGTGGGTGTTCAGACCAAAAAGGCTGCTTCCTGAAGTGTTTATGCAAAGGATCATTTTTAGAGAATTATGTGGAATGGAATTGGGTCTGACGTCAATTCTCAGTGTGCTTTCTCTCCCCTGGAGGAATAGCCCATATGTAGAGCCAGATGTGAGACAGAAGTATTTTTTACATGTAAGTAATGCTGGGAGAGAATGAAACTATTACTCTGAGTTAGTGGGTGGGGAAGGACAGAGTTTACTGTAAGCCAGAGATGACCAAGTTGTTCTTATATGCACTTTAAAAAATCTTTGATGGTGTATGACCCATGAGCCTATATGTGCACAAATACATAAGTGTGCAGTAAATTAATAATAATATAATAATAGAGCAAATACCTGTGTAACCATCACCCAGGTCAAACACTAGAACGTTGCTAGCACCTAGAAGCTCCAACAGCAATTCCTTCTGATCACTGTCTACTTCCCCCTTCAGATGGAGTTTCCTGACTTTTATGATAATAATTTCTTTGCCTTTCTCTTTACATTTACAACTTTTATATGCATTCCTAAACAATATAAGTTAGTTTTTTCTGTTTTTGAACTTCATATACAGGGAATCATAATGCTTTCTTTTGTGTTAATCTTTTCACTCAACATTTTGTTTGTAATAATCACACATGTCGGTGCAAAGAGGTGTAGTTTGTTCTCTTTTATTACTGTATAGTATTTCACTGTATGAGTGTACCACAGTTTGTTATTTTACTGTTGATGGATGTTTAGTTATTTCCAATCTGGGCCAACTGCAAATAATGCCACTTTGAACATTCTTGAACTTGTCTTTTGTTACATGGCATGTCTGTTGGATATACTTCACTTGAACTATGTGAAATTACCATTTTTGTGCATCAAACAGTCAAATATTAATGATTTCATGTGGTTCAATCTAATACCCAGGAGTAGAACTGTTGGATCATAGGAAATGCATTATGTTCAATTTTAGTAGATTTGCCAAATAATTTTCTAAAAATCTTGTACCAACTTAATCTCCTGCCAGCAGTGTTTAAGAGTTACTCCACGTTCTGGCCGACACTTGGTATTCTAATTTTTCATTGTTGTTTTGATTTACATTTTCTTGGTTAATAAGTAGGTTTAGCACTTTTTCATTTGTTTTTGGCCATTTAGATTTCTTGTTATGAAGTACTTATTCAAGTTATTTGCCCGTTTTTTTGTTGGAAGGTCTGTCTTTGTCTTAGTGATTAAAAGATATCCTTTATATATTCTAATATGAGTCCATGATTGTTAAATGTGTCACATATATCTTCACCGATTCTGCGGTTCATCTCTTCACTCTTTTAATGGTGTCTCTGATGAACAGATATTCTCAGTATTTTTTTTTTTTTAAAGATTTTATTGGGGAAGGGGAACAGGATTTTATTGGGGAACAGTGTGTACTTCCAGGATTTTTTTCAAGTTAAGTTGTTGTCCTTTCAATCGTAGTTGTGGAGGGCGCAGCTCAGCTCCAGGTCCAGTTGCCGTTGTTAGTTGCAGGGGGCACAGCCCACCATCCCTTGCGGGAGTCAAGGATTCGAACTGGCAACCTTGTGGTTGAGAGGATGTGCTCCAACCAACTGAGCCATCCAGGAGCTCAGCGGCAGCTCAGCTCAAGGTGCCCTGTTCAATCTTAGTTGCAGGGGGCGGCGCCCACCATCCCTTGCGGGAGTCGAGGAGGCCAGCCAGTAACCCTGTGGTTGAGAGCCCACTGGCCCATGTGGGAATCGAACCGGCAGCTTTCAGCATTAGGAGCACAGAGCTCCAACCGTCTAAGCCACCGGGCCGGCCCGATATTCTCAATATTAATGTAGTAAAATTTATCCATCATTTCTTTTATAGTTAATGATTTTTGTGTCTTGTCTAAAAAGACTTTTACCATAAGATCTTGAAGATATTCTCCCATATTATCTTCCAAGAACTTTGTCATTTTGCTTTTCACATTTAGTTCTGTAAGCAGTCTGAAGTTGATTTTTGTGTATGGGGTGAGGTTGAGGTCCAATTTCATTTTCCCCGCAATGAATATCCAGTTGTCCTAGCACCAGTTAGTCCTTTCCCCACTGCTTGGAGGTGACACTTCTGTCTTAAATCAGTGTCCATATGTGCCTACATCTGTTCTAGGCTCTATTCTCTTCATTGGTCTCTCAACCTATTCCTGCACTAATACCTCATTGCCTTACTTATGCTAACTTTATAGTAAATAAGCCCCCCACCTTGATCTTCTCTCAGAGTGCCTTGGCTATCCTTGTTCTGCATTTCCATTTATGTTTTAGAATAAGCTTATTAAGTTTCACACACACACAAAAAAAATCTGTTGGGATTTTTAAGATTGCATTTAATCTATCAGTCAATTTATTTATAACATCTTTATAATAGTCTTTTAATCTAGGTATAAGGTTTATCTCTCCATTTAATAAGGTCTACTTTATTGTCTATCAAAATTTTTTGAGATAAAATGCATCATTTCAACAGTTTGTATTGTGATAAAATTTACCACTTTAACCATTTTTAGGTATGCAGTTTAGTGGTGTTAAGTCTATTCACACTGTTGTGCAACCATCACCATTCTATCTCCAGAACTTTTCATCATCCAACCTGAAACTCAGTACCCGTTAAACAAACTTTTTGTTTCTCCATTCATCCTCTGATGGACATTTGGGTTGTTTCCATGGTTTGTCTGTGGTGGATAATGCTACTGTGAACATTGGGATACAAATATCTGTTTTCAATTCTTGCTTTTAATTCTTTTAGGGTGTGTGTGTGTGTGTCTCCTAGAAAATGAGTTGTTGGATTTTATGGTAATCAGTGATTTTAAAGCATACTACTAAGTAGCTTTTAGTACATTCATAATGTTGTGCAACCATCACCACTATCTAATTTTAGAACATTTTATTCACACCCCTCCTAAAAAAACCCCATACTCATAAAGCAGTCACTCCCCCAATTCTTAGCAAAGCTTTCTGTCTCAATGGATTTGCCAGTTGTGGACATTTCAGATGAACGAAATCATACAAAATGTGATCTTTTGTGTCAGGTTTCTTTCACTTAGCATAATGTTTTTGAGGTTCATCTATGTTGTAGTATATATCCTTTTTAAGACTGAATAATATTCCATTGCATATATGTGAATATTCATTTTATTTACATGAATAACCACATTATAATAGACTTATAATAGACTTCATCAATAAAATTCTATAATTTTTTAGAGAACTTTCCCATTTTTGTTAGATTTATTCCAAGACTATGTTTTAAATTCTTATAAACTGTACTTTTGTAATACAATTTGAAAATAACATAATTAAAAAAACATAATTTTATATATTGTTCATTGCTGTTATATAGGAATATATGACATTGATTTTATATCCTGTAAGTCTAAAGTTTGATAAACTCTTAATTCTAAAAATTTATCTGTCAGTTCTTTTGGATTTTACATATAGCAATCATATCATTGTGCTGAATGAGTTTTCTTTGTTTCTTCTCATTTCTTCTGCCATTTGTTTTTTTTCTCTTACCCTGCTGACTAGGACCTCTAATACAGTGTTGAATAGAGTAGTAATAATAAGCAACCTGGACTTATTCCTGATCCCAAAGAAAAAGGTTTCAACCCTTTACTATTAAATATGACATTTGCTATAGATCTAGTCATATTTCAAATGGTTTTTATCTTTGCTGAAATCTGACTTTCTAGGAGGCCTCTTTTTTGGTTTTAATTTTTAAGAAACATTTAGATGAGCTCCTGAAGGGCACTGTGCCTCTGATTCAGTCATTTTTGGCAGTCTCGATATATGACTTTTGAAGTCACAGTGACCTGGTCCAAATATGACTGCTGTATACTGGTGTGATTTTGGTTAGTACTGTAAATCCTTTTAGGGCAAGAACTGTGGCTTATTTATTTGATTCTGTATCATTAGCTCTAACTTAATGCCTAGTACGTTGTAGGGCTTAATATATGTATCTTGAAAAAAATGAAGTTATTTAACTTGTCTGGGTCTTGGCTTCCTCATTTATAAAATAGGGCTTAATAATCCCTTATAGGACTTGATATGATGATTTAAAAAATAATACAGCAGGTCCTGAATAATATTCATTTTCTTCAACGTTGTTTTGGTATAACATTGATGAGATGCTGTAGGAACTTAAACTCATGTTTGTATCAGTTAGCCCATAGTAAAATTGGTTTTGTGATACATGGTTTTGCTTAAAGTCACAGAACCTATTGCCGACATTAAGTGAGGACCTACTGTATACGTAAGTAACATATTAGCATCTCAAAAAAGAGTGAAAAATAATAGTTTCTTTCCCTTCAGACTTACTTTTCTTTAGCTGACTACGTTAGTGATTAAGAGGGTTCTGGGACCCAATTTCCAATTTGCCGGTGGGTTTCCTCATAGTAACAATTCCTAGATACCAGCTGGGCGTCCTATAATTCAACTCAATTCTGGCACTATCTGCCTGGAGATAGCACCAGATTCCACAGGTTGGGGGCTCAATCCTACAAGACTGCCCCCCTCCCACACATACACTCAGACACCAGTCGCAAATCCAGGTTGTTACTTTACTTCTGACCTACTGGCTATAAATCAGAGGTTCCCATGCCCCCCCTCCTAGGGTTTGATTAATTTGCTAGAGTAGTTCACAGAACTCAGACAAACATTTTATTTTACTTAGTAGATTACCAGTTTATTATAAAAGGATATATGTAATTCAGGAATAGCCAAATGGAAGAGATGCATAGCACAAGATTTGGGGAAAGGGTACAGATCTTCCCTCCTCTCTTCCAGCATGCCACTCTCCCTGAATCTCCAGGTGTTCACCAACCCGGAAATTCTCAGAATTGGTCCTTTTGAGTTTTTATGGAGGCCTCATTACACAGGCATGTTTAAATTGTTGGCGGTTGGTTATTCAACTCAATCTCCAGCCTCTCTCTATTCCCTAGAGGACAGGGGTGGGACTGAAAGTTCCAACCTTCTAATCACATGATTAGTTCATTTGGTAACCAGCCTTCCCCCGCTCTTTAGGTGCTTTCCAAAAGTTCCCCTATTTTCATAAACTCAGTTGTGATTGAAAAGGGGCTTGTTATGAATGACAAGACACCCCTTTCACCTTACGGCTTTGAAGGAATTTCAGGAACTGAGAACCAGAGACCAACTATTGTAACACAAGATGCTCTCATTGTTCTTATCGATTAGGAAATAACGGGTTTTGGGAGCTGTGAGCCAGGGACCATGGACAAAGACCAACATATATATTTATTATAAATCACAGTATCACAGAGATGTTTTCCATCTTTGAGTTTTTATTTAACCTCACAGAAACTTCTGTATTATCTTTATTTTTAGTTCAAAAATAAAATTTTTTTTGATGCAACTTATCCAAAATAATTGTTATTCTGTTAACTGAATACCACTCTGTAATTGCAAAAAAAAATTTGGTGGACATTCTGAATGCTTCTAAGTAAATACAATTTTTCTTATTAAAAAAGATAAAAATAAAAAAATAAAACTTTTTTTAAAATGGAAAAGGCTTAAGAATTTCCCTGTGGCTGTCAAATATTGTAATGGCTTCGAGATGAGAGAAAGAATGTAATTATTGTTTGAAATGATCTATTTAACTGCAGAAGTATACTCCAGATTTTGTAGCATGCTCCATTCAATTAATTTTGTGAGAATAATAGCATCATGATTTTAAATAAAATGTATTAATGTTTTCCTATGAGTACCCGTGATGTTCTGTTGGATCCATCTTATGAGCAACTGAATGACTATAGTTTTGCTTGTAGTTACTATATGTATTTTTCATAATCTTCTGCACTCTTGCAGTTCTGATATTTAGTTTCATTGATGTTTTGCTGCAGGAACAGTTCCCATTTCTCTGTTGGTTCTGTTGAATTTTTGAAGGAAACAATAGATATATTTCTGTACCATTTGTGAGGCGTAGGGTAACCTCACATGGTTCTGTCAGCAAAGATGGGGCTTCCTCACACATTAGCATGTGTGGTCAGTTGTGCCCTTTCAGTCTCTGGAATAAGAGGTGATAGATTGGAAGGGTTTGATAGTGAGCAGAAGATAGTTTTTAAGGTAGGTTGTGGGCTCATACTAGCTTCAGAAGTGCTTCTAAGGCTAGAGGGACTTAATACCCAAACTAGAGTCAAAACTTCCAAAGCTTACATACATATTTGGGTGGGTGAGTGCAGGTCTCCCTCTTATCCCTAGGAGCCTGCATAATACCCCAACACCCAACGCTCTTCTCTGAGTGGAGAGAGCACAGGTAACGTCTTCAAAGGACTTGGATGTTTGTGTTTCTGAAGCCCTGTGGGAATGCTTAGGATTGCAATTGCTGTTCCTCACCCTGAAAGGACCTTTGCAATTACTGATGAAGAGTTGGCCTTTCTCCATTGCAGATTGATATCAGTAAATGCCATTATTTAGTGGATTTGGACACCATGAGAGAAACACCTCGGGAGCCGAAATATTCATCCAATAAAGAAGAATGGATCAGCTTGGCCTACAGACCATTCCTTGACGCTTCTAGGTATGTAGCTGTAATCCTAAGAGAGATACTAAGATTAGTAAGGGTGAAAATTGGAATCTAAGATTGAATAACTTCTAGTCGTGGGCTGACTCTCATAGCCATCATTTTATTTTATTTTTATTTGGACTCAAACACATCTTCTATCCTTGTCCAGTTTCCTGAGAAATCTGAGTGTGCTCTGTTTCTAGGCACCAGAATGTAAAATATATTCTGGTATTATCCAAATAAAAAAAATCTAAGTAAAGCAGGTAGATTTACTGAGGAAAATGCATACAAGTGTTTGACATTGATTATTTTTGGCAACCAACCTCAGCTACCTTAACAGAGGGTATTCTAACACTATTAGGAAGATTGACTATGTCCTTTAAGGAACTAGAAGTTCATAGCCATTATTTTTGGGCTCAGGGCTCAGTCAGGGATGGGACATGCCTTACCAAATCTTAAATAGAGAGACCAAATACACTGGCTTTTTAGAGAGGTCTCAGAATTAAGGATAAGAGGGAAGTTAGGACATTCAGGTGAAGGAATAATGAGGGGATGAGTTGAACTGGTCAGGTTGTCTGCGGCAGAGGTCCAGGTAAACACAGTTGAAGTTAAAGAGGTTCAGGGCATAGTCCAAGATTTCAGATGTCCAGCAGACAGCAAAAGGTAGAGGATCAGGTCTTGAGAGGCAGGTCTGGACTCAGAAACAGAGAAGAAAAGTTTTTCAGGAGGAGGGAGTAATCAGAAGTTGCTGATAAATCAAGTAAGATGAAGAATAAGAACTGTCTATTGGATTTGGCAGCTGAGAAAAGCAATTTTGGTGCAGTGGTGGGAGCATAGGGACTTGAGAGATTAGAGGGGTCAAAGGAAAAACAAAGGACAAGAATTGGCAAAGGTCAATATAGACAAGTCTTTTGAAGAGTTTTGCAATAAAGGGACACACAGAAATAGGGCTGTAACTGTAACGGGTGCAGGGTAAGTGATGACTAGAATAGGTATTTGTCCTTAAAATTTTTTTTATTATGATATCATGTATATTACATAAAATTTGCCATTTTAAATATTTATACCAGTGGTGTCAAAAAAATGTATCCAAGTGGACCCTTTGGGCAGTGTTGCTCAAGCAATAGTTTGCTGTAATCAGAAGTGTCTGGACGCTGATGGTAACCACTTTGAGCACCTCTTGTAATTGCAGAAGTCAAACGTGACTTGTGTTCATCTTTTTATCAGTATGTATCAAGTATTACAATTTTACTAGTTCTTTCCTTTCTTAAAATGTGTATACATTTTTTTGGCACCCTCTGTATATTGCAATATGATTACTACAGTACCATGTACTGACACCTTTATCATATCACATATTTATCATTTTTTTGTGTGTGTTGAGAATATCATTATCTATTTCCAAAACTTTTCAACACTCTAAACTGCTCCTCTTTTATTTTTTTAAGATGAGGAAAATAACAGTCATAGTTATATACTGATGGAAACGATCTCTTATAGAGCTGAAAACTGATCATGTAGGAGAAAGGAAAGAATTGCTGGAACAATGCTGTTTGAGTTAGGTGAGAGGAGATGCATATTAAGTAAAGGATATGTTTTAGATAGATGTACAGAGAGATCATCTCTGAACAGCACTGTCCGATAGAACTTCTTGCAGTGATGGAGATGTTCTATATCTGCCCTGTCCAATATGGAGGCTACAAGCCACATGTAGCTACTGAGCATTTGAAATGTGACTAGTAAGACTGAGGAAATGAATTTTTAATTTTACTTAATCTTAATTAATTTAAATAGCCACACAAACGTAGCTACTAGACAGAGCATAATAGTAACAGGCAAGGGGTAGGTGTGATGATGGGAATCTGACAGTTCTCTTCTGATGGCCTCAGTTTTCTCAGTGAAGTACGAAGTAGGATTATCAGATGAGAAGGAAGAATAGGGGATGAGGTGTTGGAGATTAGAGGAGAGAGAAGGTGTGAAATAGTTGAAGAGAGTAGGAGATAAAAAGAGCTTGAGAAATATAGTATGATTGAGGACAGGATCAAGAACTCACTTGAGTTTTAAGTGGGGCCAGTGTAGTTGCTTTTTTCTTCTTCAGCTATTTATAGCTAGTGAATCACAAAAATAGGTGAATTGAACCAAAGTTCATTTAAAAAATAAAACTTTATTGAAGTATAATTTACATAACATAAAATTTACCCATTTTAAGTGTGGAATTCAATAATTATTAGTAAATTTACAAAGTTGTGCAACCATCACCACAATTCAATTTTAGAACATTTCAACCACCGTAGTCCAATCCCTAATTCCCACCCCCAGCTCCAGGGAACCACTCATTTACCTTCTTTCTATAGATTTGCCTTTTCTGAACCTTTCATATAAATGGAATCATGTAATATGTGGGGTTCTGTGTCTGGCTTTTTTCACTTAGCATGTTTTGAGGTTCATTCATATTATAGCATATCAGTGACTGTCCCTTTTTATTGCTGAATAATATTCCATTGTATGCATATACCCATTTTGTTTTTGCCTTCACCAGTCAATAGACATTTGGGTTATTTCTACTTTTTGGTTATTATGAATTATGCTGCTTTGAACATTCATGTGCCTGTCTTTGTGTGTAGGGTTGGGTTTTAGCCAAAGAAAGGGCAAGGGAATTGAGAGTTTATGCAGGGAAATAATATAATGATTATTGGCCTTAAGTTGAATAAGGAGGGAGAAGGGAAGGCATTGGCGGAGTGGGAGACCATGAAAATTGGTAGGGTTATGGATGGATTGATATTTGAAACATTGTCAGAATTGGAGTAGTTAGAGCAGAGAGCTGGAAAGAGAAGCAGCAGTGAGGGTTCTCTGCATAACATATGTTCTTTGGTGCCTGGCTTGTTATTTGATATAGTACTTGGGTAGGTCTTTATTGTGCCTTCGTTTTGGAGTTGAGAAAACTGTGACAAACTGGACCTGGAAAGACCTCTAGCTCTGAGGGGACAGACAGCAGATGCTGTTAACAAAGTGAAACTTTGTGCCCTTGGAACAAGGAGAAGAAACTTGACGCTTGTGCACTTCTCACTGGAAAAGATTTGAAATCTTTTTTTTAAGATTTTTTTCTTTTATTGGGGTAGGGGAACAGGACTTTATTGGGGAACAGTGTGTACTTCCAGGATTTTTTCCAAGTCAAATTGTTGTCCTTTCAATCGTAGTTGTGGAGGGCGCTGTTCAGCTCCACCGGGCCAGCCCCAAGATTTGAAACCTTCTGAGGAAAGATCAAAAGGTGTTGGTCACCTTCCCGCCTGCCTTGTGATAAGCAGAGTGACTGAACGTGATCACACAGTCACACAAGTGATGTGGCTGAGCATTGCCGCTCCAGGCCCCTCTGTATTCAGCGTCCTCTAAAGCCAGTGGAAGCAGGTGACACATTGGGAGACTATGAAATAGGAGTGCCTTTCCCAGAGAACATACTTGCTGTTCCCCACTGAATATCCTGCTTCCCTAACAAGCTAGATTTTAAGGGCAGAAATAAAGCGTAACTGGATCAATTTGATAAACATTTATTGAACATATTCTACATCTAAGATTTTAGACTATGTGCAGGCAAGACGCTGCCTTGGGGAGTTCTAGTATATGTGGGGAGATACAGTGTAGTTCAGAGCAGTGCCATTACAGCATAGGAGGCAGGGGTAGTTCCAAAAGGGCTCGGCTGGGAGGAACCAAAGTTTTCAAGAGGAAATGCCATCTGAAGAGTGCATTGTATGGGAGGGGGACTGAAAGGAGGGCAAGTTGGAGGCATGGAAACAAGTTAGAAGGCTGTGTTAGTTGACTAGATGAAAGGTAATGAGCGAGTGACCTCAACTGCAAAGTAAGGGATAGACTCAGGGGACTCATTGTTTCAGAGAAAGATGAGGCCAAATGTTAGATCCCGGAAACCCACGGCTTTCCCCAGTGCCCTATGTCAAGCTTCTAAAATTTTCCTTTGCTATATTAGAAATGTGATACTAGTTATTGTTATGGTTTGCTTTCTCCAGCTGGGCTGGTCCCAGCTACCAGAAGCTTTTTTGCCAGTTGAGCAGAACTTCCTAGAGAGATCAGACTCTAAGGTTATTCCGTTGTACATCCTGGACACCCTGCTGCTGCTTCGTTTCCCATTCACTCACTGAGCACACCTCTAGTGTAGGTGGAGGGATAGAGAGGGATAGCAGGGAATGCCTTTAGAGGTTTTTCATTTCCCCATACATTATACTAGTTTCCCATAAATTGGCATTCTTGTTATGATCATCTGCTGAGAAAGAAAGAAATCAGTTGGTTTAAGAACTGAAAAGGTGCAGTTCACTTGAAGGTGTGCGAAGTGTAGTGAAATGAGCCTGGGGTCAGAAGACTCGTGCATTTTATCTTGGCTACTTGCTGGTTGTTCCTCTCTGATTCCCAAATTTCCATAAATAAGTAAAAAAGAGATAATATTTTATTTACATAAGGTAATGTTGTAAGGATTAAATGAGAGCAGAAATAAGAGAGTGTTTTCAATTCTAAAGCATATGTCAGGCCGTTCAATTAATTAGCAGCCTGCATAGGGTTCCAATATTATGCTGATTTTCTTTATATTTCTCTTCCTCAGTATTTTATAATATATATATTGATCTAACTACAAAAATAGCGATCGTACAGCCCAGTTTGCCACAGCAATTTATAACTGTCAGCACGGAGACATCTCATGTTGCTGATTTTGGGTCAATTAAGTTAGATTGTGCTGTGTGCTTCAGAGCTGTCAACTCTGAAGTGATGCATGAAATGCTCTTGGGAGCTTGGTTGGTCCTTGAGTGCCTTTGAGCCTATTCACTAGGGCTGTTAGGTTTTGTCTGTCTTCTTGAAACAATGGTTTTTGTATTTTAGCAATTTATATAACAAGGAGAAATAATGGTACCATCCCCATGAAACGGTCACTCACGTCTCAGATCCTAGATAGGATGGGGCCGCAAGCCTAGCTATTCTAGCTCTTTCTGAGGAAAGGAGGTTTTAATACGCCTGTGACATACCACCACATGACCTTTTCAGAAATGTAAGCAGGTTCATTTCTCAAATGTTTAAGTCCCTACAATTTAAGTTTCTGCTTTCTTTATAGATCACTTCGAGATCATTTTTCTTTTTCCATTATCCACCTGTCTGTGCATCTAACATCCATCCAATCAGCAGATTTTTTTTGAACACTGCCAGGCACTGTGATGGATCTTAAGTATATAGTGCTGAACAGACACACAAACTTCCTGTCCTCTTGGACCTTACAGTATAATGAGGAGGCTGACGTTAAACAAAAACTATACAAATTAACATATAATTACAACCTGTGTTAAGTGCTTTAAAGGAAAAGTACAGGGTGCTGTGAGAGAAGGATTCAGCAGTGGGAGGTACCTGGACTCTTCTTGTTATGTCCTCAAGCCATCTGGATAGGCAGGTTTGGAATATTTATTGAATAGCTGTTATGTCCTTGTCACAGAGCTAGATTATGTGTATAAGGGGTATTAAAAAAGTAATTAGACATAGATATTCTCCTTGAATAACTTACAACTGTGGTAGTTACACATACGAAAACAACTTGAAACTATTATTAAAACCTCAGAGGGTGCCAAGTGATGTGCTAGAAGGTCAAAGAAAGGAGAGATCTATGGAGGTTAGAGTACACGGAGAAGGCTTCCTGAAGGAGCTTGGGCTGGGGCTTGAAGGAAAAGGAGGATTTGTACCAGTGGTAAAGAGGGTAGAATCACTTATGTAATTCAAGGAGAAGAAATCATGAGCACAAGATGAAAGGAGCCCATTGGATGAGGGGCCTGAAGGTCAATAAAGAAAACTTTAATTTATCTCTTTGGCTGGTTTAAATTTGCTTTTAGGTAAAGTGATCTATCCAAAATGTTCGTCCAAAGCAGAACATTTTTGAAAGTAAACTGGCCGTGCCCTGGGAAAATTGAGATATGTAGTCATCCTGCTTTAATGTGATCAGCAGGACAGGAGAATGAAACACATACATATAGTTCTTTTGACCCACAGTTCATGTTTCCTATATGGATTTGCTCATACTTTACTTATTTGATTTCATTTGCTGGCATTCCTTGGTCATTTTTTCATTTCAGATCCATTCCTGAGATTAGGTCTCAACTGTCTGAAAGGGAAGCAATCAGGACAGTTTGAAGACAGTACTGTACTGGCACCTGAAAAATCCTCCTCTGAGGGTGTGTGTCAGTGGAGACTCAACTCCAGACGAAGCCACCTAAAGACTGCTAGGACATTATTGTGATTGGCAAATTGAGGGATTCTGAATATCTATGAATATGCCAAGAGGCTTGTTTTCTGTTGAAATTCTTGGAAGATAAGCAAGACCTTTATTGTTGGACTGGTGGACAAGGACTCACTAAATAGGGCTAAATGTCGTTTGCCCATTTGGGAGAATGGTAGCCCAGATGCTCATCCATTCACTTCTTTTTTTTTAGATTAAAGTTTATTGGGATGACAATTGTTCGTAAAGTTACATAGATCTCAGATGCACAATTCTGCATTACATCATCTATAAATCACGTTGTGTGTTCACCACCCAGAGTCAGTTCTCCTTCCATCACCATATATTTGATCCCCCTTACCCTCATCTACCACCCCCTCCCCGCTTACCCTCTGGTAACCACTAAACTATTGTCTGTGTCTATGAGTTTTTGTTTCTCATTTGTTTGTCTTGTTCTTTTGTTGTTTTTGGTTCATATACCACATATCTATCAGTGAAATAATATGGTTCTCTGCTTTTTCTGTCTGACTTATTTCACTTAGCATTATAATCTCAAGATCCATCCATGTTGTCACAAATGGTTCTATTTCATCTTTTCTTACCACCGAATAGTATTCCATTGTGTATATATACCACAACTTCTTTTTTTTTAAAAAAAAAGATTTTATTGGGGAAGGGGACCAGGACTTTATTGGGGAACAGTGTGTACTTCCAGGACTTTTTTCCAAGTCAAGTTGTTGTCCTTTCAGTCTTAGTTGTGGAGGGCACAGCTCAGCTCCAGGTCCAGTTGCCATTGCTAGTTGCAAGGGGCACAGCCCACCATCTCTTGCGGGACTCAAGGAATTGAACTGGCAACCTTGTGGTTGAGAGGATGCGCTTCAAGCAACTGAGCCATCCGGGAGGCAGCTCAGCTCAAGGTGCCGCGTTCAATCTTAGTTGCAGGGGGCAGAGCCCACCATCCCTTGCGGAACTCGACCAGTTGAACCAGCAACCTTGTGGTTGAGAGCCCACTGGCCCACGTGGGAATCAAACCGGCAGCCTTCGGAATTAGGAGCATGGAACTCCAACCACCTGAGCCACCGGGCCGGCTCCTATACCACAACTTCTTTATCCATTCATCTATCGAAAGACATTTTGGCTTTTCCATGTATTGGCCACTGTAAATAAAGCTGCAGTGAACATTGCAGCACACTTGTCTTTATGTATAAATGTTTTCAGATTTTTGGGTAGATACCCAGGAGAGGGATTGCTGGGTCATATGGTACTTCTATTCATAATTTTTTGAGGAACCTCCACACTGCCTTCCATTACGGCTGCACCAGTCTGCATTCCCACCAACAGTGTATGAGGGTTCCTTTTTCTCCACAGCCTCTCCAACACTTGTTACTATTTGTCTTATTGATGATAGCCATTTTAACTGGGGTGAGGTAATATCTCATTGTGGTTTTTATTTGCATTTCTCTGATGATTAGTGATGTTGAGCATTTTTTCATATGTCTATTTGCCATTTGTATGTCCTCTTTGGAGAAATGTCTCTTTAGGTCCTCTGCCAATTTTTCAATTGGATAGTTGAGTTGCATGAGTTCCTTGTATATTTTGGAGGCACTGTTTGCAAAAATCTTCTCCCATTCACTTGGTTGCCTCTGTATTTTGTCTGTATTGTCTCCCATTCAGTTGGTTGCCTCTGTATTTTGATGGTTTCTTTTGCTGTGCAGAAGCTTTTAAGTTTGATATAGTCCCATTCATTGATTTTAGCTTTTACTTCCCTTGCCTTTGTAGTCAAACTCATGAAATGCTCTTTGAACCCAAGGTTCATAAGTTTAGCACCTATGTTTTCTTCTATGCAGTTTATTGTGTCAGGTCTTATGCTTAAGTCTTTGATCCATTTTGAATTAATTTTGGTACATGGTGACAGATAGCAATCCAGTTTCATTCTTTTGCATGTGGCTTTGCAATTCTGCTAGCACCATTTATTGAAGAGGCTGTCTTTTCTCCATTGTATGTTTTTTGCTTCTTTGTCAAAAATGATCTGTCCATATTTATGTGGTTTTATTTCTGAGTTCTCAATTCTATTCCATTGGTCTGTGTGTGTGTTTTTCTGCCAATACAATGCTGTTTTGATTATTGTAGCCCTGTAGTACAAGCTAAAGTCAGGGAGTGTGATACCTCCAGCATTGTTCTTTTTTCTTAAGATTGCTTTGGCTATTCGGGGTCTTTTGTGGTTCCAAACAAATCTGATGATTTTTGTTCTATTTCTTTAAAAAATGCCATTGGGATTTTAATGGGGATTGCATTAAATCTGTATATTGCTTTGGGTGATATGGCCATTTTAACTATATTGATTCTTCCAATCCATGAGCACAGAATATCTTTCCATTTCTTTGTCTTCTTCAATTTCTTTTAAAAATGTCTTATAGTTTTCAGCATATAGGTCTTTCACATCCTTGGTTAAGTTTATTCCTAGGTATGTTATTCTTTTTGCTGCAATTGCAAAAGGAATTTTTTTTTATTTCTTTTTCTGAGATTTCATTGTTAGTATATAGTAATGCAATGGACTTCTGTACGTTGATTTTGTAGCCGGCAACTTAACTGTTATTCGTTGATTGTTTCTAATAGCTTTTTGGTGGAGTCTTTAGGGTTTTCTATATATAGCATCATGTCATCTGCAAAGAGTGACAATTTGACTTCTTCATTCCCAATTTGGATGCCTTTTATTTCTTTCTCTTGCCTGATTGCTCTGGCAAGGACTTCCAACACTATGTTGAAAAGCAGAGCTGATAGGGGACAACCCTGTCGCGTTCCTGAATGTAGAGCAAAGGGCTTCAGTTTTTCACTATTAATTATGATATTAGCTGAGGGTTTGTCATATACGGCCTTTATAATGTTAAGGTATTTTCCTTCTATACCTATTTTTATTAAGTGTTTTAATCATAAACGGATGTTGTACCTTGTCAAACGCTTTTTCTGCATCAATTGATATAATCATATGATTTTTGTCCTTTATTTTGTTTATGTGATGTATCACATTGATGGATTTGCAGATGTTAAACCATACTTGTGCTCCGGGGATGAATCCCACTTGGTTGTAATGAATAATCTTTTTAGTGCATTGTTGCATTCGATTTGCTAGAATGTTGTTTACAATTTTTGCATCTGTATTCATCAGAGATATTGGTCTGTAGTTTTCTTTTTTTGTGTTATCCTTACCAGGTTTTGGTATCAGGGTAATGTTGGCCTCATAAAATGAGTTAGGGAGTACTGTCTCTTCTTCAATTTTTTGGAAGAGTGTGAGTAGGACAGGTATTAGATCCTCTTTGAAGGTTTGGTAGAATTCACTAGTGAAGCCATCTGGTCCCAGACTTTTGCTTTTGGGAAGGTTTTGGATGACTGATTCAATTTTGTTACTGGTGATCGGTCTGTTTAGATTTTCCAATTCTTCATGGTTCAGCCTAGGAAGGCTATGTGTTTCTAAGAACTTGTCCATTTCTTCTAGGTTATTGAATTTGGTGTCATATAGTCTTCATAGTATTCTTGGATGATCCTTTGTATTTCTGTGGTGTCCGTGATAACTTCCCCTTTTTCATTTCTGATTTTGTTTATTAGTGTCTTATCTCTTTTTATCTTAGTGAGTCTAGCCAAGGGTTTGTCAATTTTGTCAATCTTTTCAAAGAACCAGCTCTTTGTCACATTAATTTTTTCTATTGTCTTTTTGTTCTCTATTTCATTTAATTCTGCTCTGATTTTTATTATTTCCTTTCTTCTGCTGACCTTGGGTTTCATTTGTTCTTCTTTTTCTAGTTCTTTAAGGTGTAACGAGAGGTTATTTATTGGGGATTTTCTTGTTTCTTGAGATAGGCCTGTAATGATATAAGTTTCTTTCTTTAAACTGCTTTTGCTGCATCCCAAAAATTTTGGTAGGATGTATTTTCATTCTCATTTGTTGCTATGTATCTTTTGATCTCTCCTCTAATTTCTTCTTTAACTTGGTTGTTCTTTAAGAGGATGTTGTTTAATCTCCATGTAGTTCTGTGTTTTCCTGCTTTCTTTTTGCAGTTGATATCCAATTTCAAAGCCTTGTGATCAGAGGAGATGCTTGGTATGATTTCAATCTTCTTAAATTTGCTGAGGCTAGTTTTATTTCCCAATGTATGGTCTATCCTTGAGAATGTTCCATGTACACTAGAAAAAAGTGTGTAGTCTGATGTTTTAGGATGAAGTGTTCTATAAAATGTCAATCATGCCCATTTCATCTAATGTGTGATTTAGGGCTGCTATTTCATTATTTATTTTCTGTTTGGATGATCTATCCATAGCTGTCAATGATGTATTTAGGTCCCCTAGTATAATTGTGTTTTGGTCAATTTCTCCCTTTAGTTCTATTAGTAGTTGCTTGGTGTATTTCGGTGCTCCCTGATTGGGGGCATAAATATTGATGACTGTTATGTCTTCTTGTTGTCCCCTTTATCATAATGAAATGTCCATCTTTGTCTCTTATTACCTTTTTCACCCTGAAGTCTGTTTCATCTGAAATAATTATGGCTACACCTGGTTTTCTCTGGATACAATTTGCTTGGAGTGTCAATTTCCACCCTTTCACTTTGAGTCTGTGCCTGTCCGTGTAGCTGAGATGTGTCTCTTGGAGACAGCATATGATTGGGTTTAGTTTTTTGATCCAACCTGCTACTCTGTGCCTTTTTATTGGTGAGTTCAGTCCATTTACATTTAGGGTGAGTATTGATATGTGAGGATTTCCTATCATTCTATCTTTAGTTTTCTGGTAAGACTGTGTCTCCATTGTTTCTTTGCCTTTTTGGTGTTGTCTATTATTTCTGTGTGGTGGTATTCCATGATGTTTCCCTCTGTTTTTTCTTTTATTACAGTATGTATTTCAGTTCTGGATTTTTTTTGAGCGGTTACCGTTAAGTTTATGTAAAAGAAAGCTTGATATTTAAAGTATTCCATTTTCTTCAGCATGCTTTCTTTTTCCATTCCCATGTTCCGGTTCAGGCCTTTACTCTCCCCCTTTTTGTGTTTTGGTTGCCACAAATTGTCCCTGTTGATGGTGGTCGAATAGCCTCCTTTAGTATTTCTTGTAGTGCAGGTCGTGCATTAGAAAATGCCGTCAGCTTCTGTATGTCTGGAAAGGTCTTTATTCCTCCTTCATATCTAAAGGATATCTTTGCTGGGTATATTATTCTTGGCTCATAATTTCTCTCTTCCAATAGTTTGAATATTTGGTTCCACTCCCTCCTGGCTTGTAGAGTTTCTGCTGAAAAATCTGATGATAATCTAATGGGCTTTCCTTTGTAGGTTACCATCTTCTTTTCCCTGGCTGATTCTTTCTTTGTCATTGATTTTTGACATCTTCAATACAATGTGCCTTGGAGAAGGCCTGTTGGGGTTGAGGTAATTAGGTGTTCTGTTTGCTTCTTTGATTCGAGGATCCAGTTCTTTCCACAAGTTTAGGAAGTTCTCATCAATTATTTGTTTGAATATATTCTCTGTTCCCTTCTCTTTCTTCTCCTTCTGGTATGCCTATTATTCTTATATTGCTCTTTCTGATGGAGTCAAAAAGTTCTTGTAGAGTTCTTTCATTTCTTGTAAGTCTCAAGTCTCTTTCTTCTTCTATCCATGTAATTTCCAGGTTTCTATCTTTGATGTCACTGATTCTTCCCTCCATTTGGTCAGCTCTACTACCTAAGCTGGCTATTTCATTCTTAATTTCTTCTATTGAGTTCTTAATCTCCAGAAATTCTATTTGGTTCTTTTTCAAAATTTCAATGTCTTTGGTAAAAGGTTCATGTTTTTCTTTGTGTTTCGAGTTCATTAAACTGCCTTTGTGTGTTTTCTTGCATCTCATTGAGTTTTTTCATAACTGCAGTCTTCAATTCTCTGTCAGTTAAGTCACATATTTCCATATCTTTAAGTTCATTTTGTGGAGACTTTTCATTTTCTTTCTGAGCTGTCTTGTTGCCTTGGTTATTCATGGCAATTAATGATTTATTATTTCTCTTCCTAGACATCTACAGGAGTGGTTTCTGCAACAGGTTGATAGGAAGAAGTCTTTCTTTTGTTTTCCAGTACGTGTTGGTAGAATGTTTTATTTCTCTCGGAATGCAGCCTTTTTTCCTCTCTCACACTGTAGTGTTATGTTTTCTCTGTACTATTCCAGCTTCTCATACAATGGGGAGGATTCCCTGGAAAGCAGGCTTCTCCTCTGTTAACAGTTCGCCTGGGTTATAGGGCGCTTCGTCCCTGTGGGTATTCGGAGAGCTTTTGACGTTCCAAAGCTCTTCCTGCACCAGATTCAGAGCCTGTGTGTTTCAGCAGTTCTGTTTACTCCTGCAGGGATCCGCCCAGATAGGTGGGGCCAGGGGTGGGGTGGATTGTGAGAAGTGGACCAGAGCAATGGCTGCGGTCACCACCACAGCCGGTCCTGCTTCTGCAGCTCCCTCCCCTTTGCCGGAATTAGTTGGGATGCGAATCTGCGACTGCAGACCACAGTTCTCAGAACAGCAAATATTGTGTTCTTTTGATCTGATACTGCTACTGTTCTGCTTCTAGCACCAGGCAGGTGGGGATGGGGCGAGCTCTGGGAGGGTAGGGAGGGGGCGGCTAGTCTCAGTGCCTAAGGCTTCCATTGTCTGCTCGGCAGTGAGGCTTAAACCACCGTTTTCAGCCTTCTTCCCTCAGTCTTTTCTCCGAGGTCTCTGCCGTGAGCGTTGGGTTCAGCCATGTTATATGCTGTCCCTTCAGCTCTGTGGGCCATAAACGGAGCTCTAGCAGTCCGGGTTCTTCCCTCTCCCACAGCTGCGGTAGCTCCGGAATACAGTGAGCTCGGAGCACTGAGCTAGGTCTGCGTCCTGCACTCGCGTGGCCCCATCTCCGCACTTCTCCCTTCCCTCCTCTGCTGCTCACGCAATTTGCCCACCTTTAGGTGAATTCAGTAGTATGCCTCTTCGTTTTGCCTGTCTGCTGTGCAGGGAGTTATAGTTGTGGAGTTATAGTTGTTCGATTTGTCATAAGTTCTGGGGGAGATTTCCAGAGGTCACCTCATGCCACCATTTTGATCATTCACTTCTTAATAGGCTTCTTCTCTGCTTTATCAGAGGACTAGAGGCCCCAGATCCAATTAGTTTGGAAGAGGAAACAGACATAAAATCTTAGTAACCATTTACTAGTCACCCCTTAGCTGGTACCATATACCATGTTTCCCGGAAAATAAGACCTAGCCGGACCATCAGCTCTAACGCATCTTTTGGAGAAAAGATTAATATAAGACTTAGTTTTATATTATATAAGACCCAGTCTCACAGTAAAATAAGACCGGGTCTTATATTAATTTTTGCTCCAAAAGACCCATTAGAGCTGATTATCCTGCTGGGTCTTATTTTTGTGGAAACACGGTAACTGCAACTTCTCCCTGAGTTTGCCATGTCTGTGTTTGGCTAATTTTATAAAGGGTTATCAAACTCCCAGGATATGAGAATCTACAGTAATTAACAATATCACTTTTTAAACCAAACACAGTTGTCACTATGGCTGTCTCATGTTACGTACTTTCTAAAGTAAGAGAATTTTTTTCTCTCTTTGAAGGATGTTATAATTGTTACTTGTATAAAATAGTTTAAAAAGAGAGTAGATGTGATGCGTACTCTGAGATTTCCTAGAGGCAAGTGAAGGGCGAATATTGCAATAAATGACCAGCTCAATGATGGGTTCCTTTCTAAGTGTAGTGAAAATGACTGTGGGATTCTGGAGGGAAATGCCTCTCTAGGATGTTGGAGTTGGCCTACTGAGCAACGGAGCCTGTTTGTAGCTTTGGAAACAAGTTGGGAGGTCCTGATGATCACTGCTTTGCAGAGCCACTTTCCGCCTGCCCTCCTCCTTCATTTTAAGTCCCTTTGTCTTACTTGCTTTGCTTTCACCTTTGATTTTTGTATTGTGAGATTTTATTCTTCCTTATTTTGGAGCAGATTAACCTCATCTAACTGAATTTTAGGCTTGCTTAATTAAAGGCTTAATTAAGATAATTTGGGGAGACTTAAATAGGGCAGGATTTCAAAGTCCTGAAAATCAGTAATTATATATGAAGAGTAGATCCAGGTAAGGAGTTAGAAGTGAACACCTTTGGCTGATATGGCAGGAGAGGGACCTTTTCAAGTCAGAGGACAGCAGCAAGGTGGGGACTGTGCTGATAGAATCAGCTACTTGTATTCCTTCAGTGCCCAGCACAGGATTTTTAGTGGCCATTGAGCTTTAGCTGCTATGGAGATTATTTACTGAGACTAGGACTCTACTTTTAGCATCCATGAAGAAGTGAATCTGGCAGCTTTGGTGTAAAGACCCCATGGCACCTGTATCCACTTTGGTCTTATGTGTAGTTGGGTTGATGGCAGCCATTGTGTGCCCAGTCCCTAACCCAGCATAAACAGAACTATTTATTTCTGGCAGATAATAAGACGACCAGTGGAATAATCACTGTGAATGGTTGGAAGCTCTTGTTCCAGTTATTGCTGTGTAATAAACCATCCCAAACATAGGGATATAAAACAAAAATTATGTATTACTGTTTTCTTTCATGGTTCTGGGGTTGTCTGGGCTCAGATGGGTAGTTCTTCAGCTACTCAGGTTTCTTATGCATTGGCCATCAGGTGGTGGTCGGGCCTGGAGACACCTCAAAGGTTTTCTCACATGCTGTCTGTTGACTGGATCTCAGCTGGGATTGTCGGCCAGAACTCCCACATGTGGCTTCTCCATGTGTCCTGTGCTTCTTCACAGCATGGTGGCTGGCTTCCAAGAGCGAGTATCTCAAGAGCTAATGACCTCGTCTTGGAGTTCACACAGTAACATTCCTGCCTCATTCTGTTCATTAAAAACAAGCCACTCAAATAAATAGTCCCTATTCATGGGGAGAGGAATTAGACTTTCCCTGTTGATGGGAGGAGTGTCAGAGAATTTATGGACACGTTTTGAAACCATCACAGCTCTTTTGATGCCATTCTGCATTCAAACTGGATAATTTCTGAAATTTTTCTTTTCAAAGGAGATTTCTAGAGAAGAGACATATGGCACACAGAATAGTCCAGCAGGCTGTTTCCATCTGCAGCTTCTTACTACCCAGGTGGAAAGGGACACTACACCCTATGGCAGAATTTGGTGGCAGGCCAGTAATTCGACATGCTTCAGATGGTGTTCAGATTCTTTGGGTAGAATAAGTTCTCTCTCCTAACCAGTAAATGACGTGCTCTTGTCATTCACTACACATCAGTCATGGTGGTGTCTCCAGCTCCTTCATCTATGCCTAGAATACTGACAAGCTGTAAGAAAGAAGTTGCCCTACTTCTGTAATTCTTTATCTGCTCATTATTCTTTCATACTTTCTGTTTCTTTATCAGTTTGGGCCTTTACTTTTTTCCTTCTCCCCAGATACTTTCCTAGACCTTCATCTGGCAGAGCTACTCCAGGCTAGATTTGGTTTCAAAATAAATTGTTGTTTTGCTCATTGTGTTCTTCAATTGCTTAATTATTGAGATCTGCTGACTTTTTTTTTTCAATTATAGTTGGCATTCAGTATTATTTTATATTAGTTTTAGGTGTACAGCATAGTAGTTAGACATTTATATAATTTATAAGTGATTCCCCTGATAAGTCTAGTACCCACCTGGCACTGTACATAGTTATTACCATATTATTGACTATGTTCCCTATGCTATACTTCACATCCCTGTGACTATTTTGTAACTACCAATTTGTACTTCTTAATCCCTTCACCTTTTTCACTCTGCCCCACAACTCCCCTCCCCTTTGGTAACCATCAGTTTGTTCTCTGTATCTATGAGTCTGTTTCTGGGTTTTATTTGTTTGTTTGTTTTGTTCTTTAGATTCTACATATAAGTGAGATCATACGGCATTTGTCTCTTTCTGTCTGACTTATTTCACTTAGCATAATATCCTCTAGGTCCATCCATGTTGTCTCAAATAGTAATATTTCATTTTTTATGGCTGAGTGATATTCCGTTGTATACTGTATGTACCACATCTTCTTTCTCTTGTTGTCCATTGATGGGCATTTCAGTTGCTTCCATATCTTGGCTATTGTAAGAAGAATAAATCTTTTCTTTTTTTCTGAAGCTCAGAGTTTGTTTTCCATTGTTGTAAAATTAGTTCTGTAGAAAGAGACTATGTGCAGACCATCTGTGCCCTGAGTCCATGCTATAGAGACTCATGGATTTGAAGAGTGTTACAATGCTTTAGAGCTACCACTGCTTTTACCCGGCTTAGACCCAGCAGCTGGCATCATCAGAGGTCTTTGTTCTAAGTTCCTTGAGAGTTGGAACTACATCTCTTGTTGATTCTCTACAACTCCTAGCACATAGTAGGGTCTCAGAAAATATTGATTATTTGATGTATTTCACATTCTTAAAACTGGATTTATGCCAGAGTAAAATGAAAAAGAAAAAAAAAAGGTGAAATAAAGATTGTTTCAGAAACTTCTGATGCCCTTATTTAGTAAAATAAAGATTGCTGAGTTATTTTAAAGTTATACTCATTATTTTCATCTCTTTAGAACCTGACAGAATCTTCTACCTATTGTGGTCTCCAAAGCTACTTACTCTTTGTCACACAGAAGCATACCCCAAATGAGGGTTCAAAGAGCAGGGGCAAACACCTTGACCACTGTTCAGTGTCTGCTCTACAGGAATGGTGGATGGAGTACTTTCACATATAAGTAGCTATCAGATGGAAAAAAGATGGGTAAAGAGCATTTCCTCAGCAGCCTTAGTGGGACTGAAGGTCAGAAAATGGGCAGTTGCCTAACAACAGTTCTTTCTCAATTCCCTCATTTTGAATATTGGCTAAAGGTGACTGGTCAAGAGGTTATGATGTTGTCAGACTGACCCAGGGCCACGAATCAGTGAAGTGATTCACTCTGTAAACCAGTTGTTTAGTGCTGTGATTCCAATTTATGCCTCAGCAAACTTCCAAATCATATGCAGTATTGACCCTTGCTACCAAATAGTCAAAACTATGAATGTATTCATTGAATGTCAGGGGTCTATTGGGCATGCCTGCTGAAAATAAAGTATCATTTTGGTGACGTGGGTAATGATGATTGAGCAAGTGCTGTGTAAACTAAAACCTGGAGAAGTTACTTGACCTTTTGCATGAATATTTTCTTTGCTAATATGGATGCTCTCCACATGGCACTTGTGATGTAACATCTCATGATCCACTGCAGTACCCCCCTTCCCACTCCAAACACTGTAGACTCCTATTTTGCTCTGCCTCACCTGATGGCTTTAGGACTGAAATTTTAGGAAGAAGATCTTCATCTTATTTTTGATATTTCCTTTTCCTTATGGAAAATGAATATTGGCAGAAGTGAGGTAGGTCAACTAATGCTCTGACTTAAGAGTCAAGGCATAGTCATTCATTCATTCACAGACAATCTATTGAGCACTTTTTGTGGCACTGTTCTGAAAGTTGGAGATATAGCAGTTAGACAGGTAAAGTTCTGTCTTCAGGGTACTGACATTCTAGTAGAGTATAATATCTAGCATGTAACTCTTGTGTGCATTTTCTTTCGTGTTATAAATGTCACCTGTGCATTTACTTATTGCCCATTAATGCTCCTCACCCCACTTCCTGTTAAAGAATATTAAAGAACCAGTCACATTTTTGTTGCATACCAGCTTTTTGAGCAGTTCTCAAAATGCTTGATAGGGGACTATACATTGACTATGGCTAAGATTAAGTCTTGAGGGATTTCTGAGATTTTCTTCAGAACTGAAGATTGCTGTGAAGGTCCAGTTCTGCGCTGAAGGATGTAGAAACTCTGTCACTGAAATGTGAACTAAGGTGCAAGAGAGAGCGAGAGGCATCGAAGGAACTAGCTTAAAAAAGAAAGAGAACTGGCAATCAGTGTAGACTACAGGTTCACAGGGATATTTCGGATGGGGGCGTGGGGATAAGGGAAAAGGTGAGGGGATTAGAAAGCAGTCAGTAACCACAAGATTGCCACGGGGTTACGAAAGTTAATTTGGGGAATGTAATCAATAATGTTGTAAAGATTTTGTAGGGTATCCGATGGACACGTGTCTCATTAGGGAGACCACCGCAGGGATGATGTAGATGCCTGATCATTACAGTGTACACCTGAAGCTGAAGTTGAACAATAATGAATGTCAACTACAAGTTTATATATATATACATATATATATATACGTGTATATATATATATATATATATATATATGTATGTATGTATATACTTACAAGAAGCAGAGTACAGTAATTAGGAATAGAGACAGTGGAAATGTAACGGCTGTGTGCGATGTCAGAGGGATAGTGGACGGGGGAGAGGGGTTGACACAGTGTGAGGGATATAAATGATAAACGTGTAAGTATTACTTTGTTTTGTGCACCTGAAACTAATAAAAAAATAAGTAAATTAAATTTAATTTAATTTAAAAAACAAGAAAAAAAACCTGAGTACTAGGATATTTTCTTATTAAAATGAAAAATTGACCCAGCATTTCCATTTGTGCCTGCTGAACTGGCAACATCAGGGACTGGCAGCCTGTCTTCCACTGATGTCAGCAAGAGCAGATTTAAATCTGCACAGCAGAATGCTCCCTAACCCTGATAAATAGGGCCGGTAATTGAATTAGAAAACATTCTGAGCTATCAGCTAATTATGCTATTCAGGCAATTGCTTTGTCCAGGTCTGTTTCATCCTTGAATCGCTTGAGTGACTTGCTCACTGGGAGAAGTATTTTAGTTGCCATGATAGAGGCACATATTTTACATCTCCTTAAATTATGCTGCCTGTACTTCCCTAGGACAATACTTTGGCATTTCACCGTATTATAGGCATTGTCGTATGAGTTTTGATAGGCATTAGTTTTCTTCTAATTTGTGATTCAGTCTGATCTGTGTTTCCGTGTGTATGAATGTGTACACATACATTATTCCAATGCTCAACTGCTCTTTTCAAAGGCAAATAACCAATTTGATTTTCCTTTTTCCAGCAGTTATACAGTATAACAATTTAAAAGGCCTAGTCATGCTTAACATGTTAAAGCTATTGATGGTAAAGAAATTAACCTAGAACAGTAGCTATAGTTAGAAACGAACAATTCAACCCAACTTGTTCTTTTGGTTTAAAAAAAAATCACAGAATCTTCCCATCCCAGCTCAGGGGTGTGTCTATTGACTGTTTCCTCACTTCATCTTCTAGAAGAAATTAGTGGCGTTAGGTGTTAAAGATAGATAATGGTATTAAAGATTACAAGCAGAATCTGCAGGAGAAAAGGAGGTTCATCTTGTAACAAGGATTTTTCTAGTACCAAGCTCTGATGATAAACAGATTCTTCTTCGCTTCTCCTATGTTTAGTCCCACCTTTTATATCGTTTTGTGTTCAGGCTTAACTAGAAATGCCTCCTTGCTTCTTGAATACATTATCTAGAATTTGATGCTGAATTTCTTATTATTGTACACTGAGGAAGAATGGCAGGTTGCTTCTTGGATCTCTTAATGAATCCAGGTCAGACCTATGTTTGTCCTTAGCAAGATGGTTATTCCAAACCACACATTCAATTGGACTTTGAATTCCTCACTGAGAGTAGGAACCCTCTTTGTCCATCATTGTATTCCTGGCACGTAACCCATTGCTTGACATGAGGCGCAGTCACTTGTGGTTGAACTGAATTGAATTGAACTCCTACCTCATTTGTATAAAATCCCTCCTTTGCTCTCTTCATCAGCCCTCCCTCCCTCCCTCCCCCCTCCTTTCCTTCTCCTTCCTTCCATCCACCCATCCATCCAACTTTTGTTTTTCAGCACTTACTATGTGCCAGACACTGTAAATGAAACAGACATGGTCCCAGAAATCTGGGGGGCGGGATGGGGGGGATAGACAATCACCAAGATAACCAACAAATAAATATATAATTACAAGTTATGCAGTGTAATAAAGAAACACACAAGGTACACTGAGAGAGGTTAAGTGATAGAAGTGGTTTCCTAGGATGGTTGGAAGACCTCTCAAAGGTAATATTTAAGATGAGGAATAAAAAATGATACGCACTTAATGATGAAAAAAACAGGGTGGAAAAGTGTTTCAGGCAGAGAGGGAAAGTATATGCAAAGACCCTAGGGTAAGAAAGAACTTGTAATTTTGAAGAACTGAGAGAAGGCTAGTATGGGAGCGTAGGGGGCAAGGAGGAAAATGGCACGAGGTGAGGTGGAACAGGTAAGCAAGGGCTCGATATCCTAGGGCTTTGTAGGCCATGAAGAAGAGTTTGCATTTTGTTCAAACGATTCTCTAGTTGCCGCTGAGTGAACAGAGATGCCTATAGATTTGATTATGAATAGGGAAGTTGCTTTTGTTTGTTTAGTTCCTTGGAATGTTGGATGGATAAAATGAAATAATGTATAGTAAATGCTTCTTCTACACCTATGCAACCCTCAGTGTTTGTCTTCTCTTCTGAATGTGTACATTATCACATTGAATTTCTGTACCAGCTGTTTAGTATTTACTATATGCTAAGTTATGGTTTACATATTCATATTCTGTTTCTCCCAACTGGATTGTTAGCTCTTTGAGAACGGAGACTTTTGTGTTTTCAGGGCCAACACACAAAGTACTACATACAGTAAGCACATAGGGGTTTTGTTTGTTTATTTTAAGGATTTGAGATTTCCTTTACATAAAAATTTGTCTACTGGTTTTAAAGAATAATTACAATAATATACAGAGGGTGCCAAAAAAATGTATACGCATTTTAAGAAAGGTAAAAACTGTATTAAAATTACGCTGATGGTAACCACTTTGAGCACCTCTTGTAACTGCAGAAGTCAAACGTGACTTGTATTCATCTTTTGTTATTGGTATATATTGAATATTACTAATTTTTGTAAAATGAAATTTACCTTTTTTTTTTTAAACTTTTACTTAAGTGTGTTTTTCCAGGACCCATCAACTCCAAGTTAAGTAGTTGTTTCAATCTTGTGGAGGGCGCAGCTCCCAGTGGCCCATGTGGGGATCAAACCGGCAACCTTGTTGTTAAGAGCATCACGCTCTAACCAACTGAGCTAACTGGCCGCCCCGAATATTACAATTTTGATACAGTTTTTCCTTTCTTAAAATGTGTATACAGGGGCCGGCCCGGTGGCTCAGGCGGTTGGGACTCCGCGCCCCTAACTCCAAAGGCTGCCAGTTCGATTCCCACATGGGCCAGTGGGCTCTCAACCACAAGGTTGCTAGTTCGACTCCACGACTCCAGCAAGGGTTGGTGGGCTATGCCCCCTGCAACTAAGATTGAGCACGGCACTTGAACTGAGCTGCCACTGAGCTCCGGGATGGCTCAGTTGGTTGGAGCGCGTCCTCTCAACCACAAGGTTGCCGGTTTGACTCCCACAAGGGATGGTGGGCTGTGCTCCCTGCAACTAACAACGGCAACTGGATCTGGAGCTGAAGTGTGCCCTTCACCACTAAGATTGAAAGGACAACAACTTGACTTGGAAAAAGTCCTGGAAGTACACACTGTTCCCCAAAAAGTCCTGTTTCCCTTCCCCAATAAAATCTTTAAAAAACTAAGAAGAAGAA
The DNA here is from genome assembly GCF_004115265.2 of Rhinolophus ferrumequinum. Classification (NCBI taxonomy): domain Eukaryota; kingdom Metazoa; phylum Chordata; class Mammalia; order Chiroptera; family Rhinolophidae; genus Rhinolophus; species Rhinolophus ferrumequinum. The sequence goes on along the minus strand of NC_046294.1, from coordinate 80,177,395 downwards.
GAAAAAAATGTGTATACATTTTCTGGGCACCCCTGTATTTCACCTACTTTTGTATATGTTTGAAATATTTTATTGTAACAAATGGAAAGTAAATTGTAAAACAAAGAAAAAATAAGCAATATGGTGTAAAGTACAAAATAGAAGTTCTCTGCTGTATCATAGGGGCTGCATAATTTTTGTTTTAATTGATACTGCTAAAGTCGCCTTTCTAAGTAGCTGTGCAGTTTTCCACAGCTACTTAGAAAGGCAATTTCTTTCCTAATTCCTCACCAGTGTTTGATACTGTCAGACTTTTCAACTTTTCCAAACCTGAGTATTGAAAAATTATATCTAGATTTACATTTTCCTGATTACTGGTAGTACTGAACATTATTTCATACGTTTATTGGCCTTTACATTTCTTTTCTCTGTTCATATCCTTTGTCATTTTTTCTGTTGAGTTGTCTTCTTCTTGATTGCAGGAACACTTTATATATTCTAGATACTAATCCTTTGTTATATATATTGCAAACATTTTGTTCCAGTCTGCTTTATCTTTTTACCTTTGTTTCAGCTTGCCTTTTGCATTCCACAATAATGTATAGTGGCCCTTCTTCCATTTCAGGGCAGTCAGTATTTTTACTGGTGCTATGTCCCATGTATAGCCCAAGATGGTGTTCTGAAATTACCTTTTAGAACTTCTTGGTATGATCCGTTAGCATACCAGGAAAAAAATAGTCAACACATCATTTACTGTCTTGGCCCAGTAGACACATTTTGTTTCTATATTTTTAGTTATTTTGTAAAAAAACTTTTAAAAATAAGAATAAAAGGATAGTAAAAAAAAAAAAACTTCGTTTAAATATTTGATAATAATTTAAATGTAGCAACACCAAATCTTTATTCCATATTCACCTAGTTTTGAAATGGACACCTCTGAATGCAACTAACTGCTCAACAGCTGTCATGCATGAACCTGGAATATATCCATCTTGAAAATACTGATTCTGGACTTCAGATATATCTTTAATAGGTTCTAGCTTATATCCTTTGGGAGGTCTTGCACTTGTATCATAAAAATGTGAAATTTAAAGAATTTTTTGAAAGCTTTAATGGCTCATAATTTTGTCAAAGAAAGGACAGCTATCTTTTTTGCTCTACAATTCACACATTTTTATTTTTAGACTTATAAACAATTAAAAATGATCAATCCATTGAATTTTTTTCTTTATCATCTATATCCTTCCAACTACTTTTGTATATGAACCTGCTTTCAGCATTTGCCCAGTTGGGAACTGTATCAAATAATACTTGGCACATAGACATCATAAAAGATGAAAGAATATGGTCATATGCCCTTTTAGCATAACAGTATGGTGTAGGTTCTTGTTGCAAAATATCACATGATGAAGTCTTTCCTGTTGAATGACTAATTGAATGAGACTACCTTATTTCCTTTTTGTTCTTAGAAATATATTCTTCACTCCTCACTTCTTGAGTTTGAGAAAATTCATCTAGTATGTTGTCATCTGAAGACACATAGTCTGAAATTTTGCTTATATGATCAATTTCACCATCATCATTAGAGTCTTGAGTGCTGCTGTTTGTCTCTTTGCTTTCATCTTCTGTTTTGTCTAATAATTGTGAAGTGTCTTCCTCTGTCAATTTTCTTCTCATTGCCATTGTGGACAGAAACCTTAAAAATGTGAATTCTGAACTGTGTTCAATGAAAGCTAAAAACAGACTACAAAGATAGTCTCCAGTCTTATACTTTATTTAAAGATGATTCAACACTCTGAGCAATGCACTAAGAAAATTGAAGGATAATGTAATACTAGTAATTATTTTACTTTTGCATCCTTTTTGATGATTTCATCATTTTCTTTTTTCTTGTTATTTTAGTCTTTTTTTTTTTTAAAGCATAGTTGTAAATAATCTAAGATACTGGAAAAAGTAAGACCACTAAGATCCTATAATATAGCTTAAATTTATAAAAGGTTACAGTGGATCCAAATGGTAATTATAAGATAGAATGAGTTTTATTCTGTTTTTTAAAGTAAGTATAGTTTCTCATTTTCAGTTTTTGTGATGTACCTCCATACAGTTTTCCATAGTGGCTGCACCAATCTGCAGTTTCACCAGCAGTGCACGAGGGTTCCCTTTTCTCCACATCCTCATCAGCACTTGTTTGTTGATTTGATGATAGCCATTCTGATAGGTGTGAGGCAGTATCTCATTGTGGTTTTTATTTGCATTTCTCTAATGATTAGTGAGGTTGAGCATTTTTTCATGTGTCTGACGATCTGTATGTCCTCTTTAGAGAAATGTCTCTTCAAGTCCTCTGCGCATTTTTAATTGGGTTGTTTTTTTGGTGTTAAATTGTATGAGTTTTTAAAATAAATTTTAGATATTAATCCCTTATCAGATGTATCGTTGGCAAATATCTTCTCCCATTCAGTAGAATGCCAAATTTGTTTTATTGATGGTTTTCTTTGCTGTGAAAAAACTTTTTAGTTTGATGTAATCCCACATGTTTGTTTTTTTTTCTTTTGTTTCCTTTGCCCAAGGGGATATGTCAGTAAAAATATTACCAAGCGTAGTGTCTACAAACTTTCTTCCTATATTTTCTTCTAGGAGTTTTATGGTTTTGGGTTGCACATTTAAGTCTTTGTTCCATTTTGAATTTATTCTTGTATATGGTGTAAGGATTTTGTAGGGGGTCAGATGGGTACTTGTCTTGTTAGGGAGACCACTTCATGGACGGTGTAGATATCTGACCACTGCGCTGTCCACCTGAAGCTGAAGCTGAATAATACTGAATGTCAACTATAATTTTACATATGTATATATGTGTGTATATATACATATGTATATATATATATATACACACACATATATATATTTATATGGTCATGAGATGTGGAGTACAGCATAGGGAAGATAGTCAATGGAATTGTAACAGCTATATACAAGGGGTAGTAGATTTGGGAAGGGAGGTTATCACTTTGTGAGGGGTGTAAATGTTTAACTATTGCAGTGTCTTGTACACCTGAAACTAATAAAAAAATAAAATAAAATAATTTCTCTTTGTTTTTTTGAATACTCTAAAAGACTAAAATTATGAAATAACAACCCTCCCAAATAGTAAGGAATTTTTCCAAAAAAAAGTCAAACACTAAATTTGGGCCCAGTGGCCCTAATGTTATACCAAGGACTGAGTCGACTTGAAATATATTCTGACTATATTAATGAAGCTTTTATTGTGGAGTCAACTGGAAGGGAAATGACACTGAATTAGTTTTAGCCTTTCTTTACTACACTTAAGCTTACAGGAGTTTGCTGTAGCTTACAGCTTTCTGTTCTGACCTTCCCCTTATCTGTGCAGCATGGACAGAAAGAATAAATTAACTTCTTTTTGACTGCAGTAGGTGCTTCTTCCTCCTGTTCATTTGGTTTGTGGGAGCCCTGCTTTATCTCGTGTGTCTCTATTCTAAGCCTGTTTTCTCTATCAGCCCTTGAGCTGTTAGCTGTTGAAGTGAAGTGCATCTCTGTTGAGCACAGAGCACTGCCAGTGTCCCAGTTGGGCAGAATCTCTAAGAGGTGTGTATGCCAAGCACGATATCATGGTGTGCAGGCATTGCAGGAGTCTGCCAAGCCCAGGGATATGCTGCCAGTACAAATGCCACGTTGACATGACATTTACAAGTTTAGAATCTGGAAAAGGACTGGCAATGAACGCCCTTCAGCTCCCTCATTTAGGGTGGCAGTAACTGGGCCAACTTTGGATTTTTAGACCAGAAATCACAGTCAAGAGGTAATATTTGATAGAGAATTTGAAACTATCGCTGCCAGTTATCTTGAGGAGGTCATGAATCCTGTTAGCCTATTCCTGGGATGCAGGATAAACCATAGTGGTTGAGTACAGACTCTAGAAATCAAATCTAGATTTGAATGAGGGCTCTGTCACTTATTGTATGACCCTGAGCAATTTATTTAATCTATGTAAGCCTCAGTTTACCATCTATAAAATAGGAATAATAATATCACTTTCCTCCTAGGGTTTTGGAGAGGTTAAATAATGTCTTTAAAAGTGTAAGCACTTTTCCTAGTTCTTGTCCAATGCTAAGTGTTCAATAAATGTGAAGTATTTTTCATATTCTTCAGAAACTCATGAGAAATTCGGGTTTTCAGCTGTTCCTGTATTTTAATAACATTATATATATATATGTGTGGGGGCCATATACATATATATACAAAGTAATATGTGTATATATATATATATATATTAACTTGCCAGGGCCATGTCATGACATGAGCTCATGTGTAAGACTTTCTCTTTGACTTAAGAATCGGCGGAACGCTATGCACAAGAAGTCTAGGACGTAGTTTTCTTTACCTCTCTAGGAAAATTTAAAATTGGGATCAGGGTCATTTGAGCATTTGGCATCTCTACAGTTTCTTATATGTAGAAACCATTGGGCATTAATAATTTATTACAGTAAGAGCAGTCCTTTGATTGGTCTGAAAGTTTCCTATGGTATATTCTAATGCAAAGTGAAGACCTAGGGCTATTTTGAAGGATATACTGTGGCTTGATAGGGAGACTGTCTTTTTAGTGTGGATAACAAGGTACTTGGTTTTGATTAAGTCTTTATCATGATCTAGTAGCTAAATAACAGGCTTTTGCTGCCTGTATAAAATATAATCCTCACCATAGCACTTGTTTTATTTCCTTTAATCATTTCCAATACCATTATTAAATTCTCTCAAATGATAAAATTCTGTCTTTTTTGTGTGTGTCCTTGTTTTTCAGATCTTCCAAGCTGCTGCGGGCATTTTATGTCCCCTTCTTGTCAGATCAGTATATAGTGTATGCAAACTATACCATCCTCAAGCCCCGGAAAGCAAAGCAAATCAGGAAGAAGAGTGGAGGTTAGCAACATGCCTGTGGCCCCAAAGGACTACCATGCTGTTAACTAGTGATTCCACTGACAGGACTCCCTCCAAGTCATCTCATGTAACGTGTGTAATAAAGGCCATCCGCCACAAATACGGGAACCTGGCTGCTTTGGGCCGGGCAGAGTCCACCACAGTCACGTCTCGCCTGTGTCTCTGTTCTGCATGTAACGTTTGTGTGGCTAGGCAGTGCAGGTAGATATAGCGCTCCACTTCTCATTGTTTTTCTTCTGTTCAATTATTTAGTAGACCGGAGAAGAGCAGAACCAACTCACAAGAAGAACTGAAAGTCCCTGAACTGGATGGCTGTGTTAGGCTGTTCTCCACACTCTGGCCTGGCATCCGAGAACTAGCAAGCCTCTCTTGGGCCATATGGGCTTCTCACCAAAGCTGTGTGGCAGCTCTTAGCAGACCTTCTTGTTCAAATCCTAGTACTGAAAATGAGCACAGCCCAGTTGCCACCCGACATGTCCTTTTCACCTCCAGCAAGACTAAGTTTCTCTGAAAGTACTTCACAGGACTAGGACCCTGTCCTGGAGATATCTCAGGAAAAAGGCAACTATTTGATGAAGTGTGACCTAATTTCGTTATAAAGGATGCCTCTTATTTTATTCCCTTTACAACAAACTAAATATATGTATTCTATTGCATTCAAGACTTCCCTGTGTAAAGATATCAACAGACCAGACTATAGTTATATAGGACATATTTGGAGAAATTTAATTCTACCAGTTGGTACATTTGGATAATATCACATCTTTAAGTAATGTATTCTGAGGCCATTTCTGAGGAAATTGAGAATTTCCCTTTTTAAAACAACCCTTGTGAAAAAGACCAATGTATATTTACAGCACCTGTTTTTGAGTCTATGTGTTACAAAGCACATCCTGCATGGGGCAATTCTTGTCAAATAGGCAATTATAAGGACCTCATTGAAGCGTAATAAGTATATGCTATTACCTTTATATACGGTATTTCATAGTTTACAAAGCACTTGCGCATTATCTCATTTGATCCTCAGTCACAACATGAGGTAGACAAAGCAAGTAGTTTTATCCCCTTTTTACAGAAACTGAGACTGCAGGGGGAGGTAAAGTGACTTGCCCAAGGTCACACAGCAAGTAAGTAATAACACTAGGCCTAGAACCTAGGTTGCCTAACTTCTCATCTATTGCTCTTCATTTCTCACTTGACTATGAAACCATACTTGAAAGAATGATGAGATTGGCCAGAGACCTGACTGATAATGTAACTTTCTATTTTAAGGAAGAACTTTATCTGTATTTCTTTGAGTTCTTTGGACCCTCTAGTCTGTCTGTTGGTTGGGCCATCACAGCAGGCTCTGTGGTTACAGCCTGGCTGGTGGCAGGGAAGCAGCGCTCACGTTTAGAAGTCATGCTCCTTTGTAAGCCACACAGGATCCAGTATCAGTTCCACTTCTGTAGTCAATCTGGGGTCACATTACAGGTGCCTTATTTCCCTAAGGGTAATTGTGTCTAGTATCTGCAAATAGATTGAATCTATTTTACAGTTTCCATATTTTTTCAAAGAGAAGGGCTTTTCAGTAGGAACTGATCCCACGAGAGGAGAGAAGTGATAAGGGAAGAAATGGCTAGTCACCATATAAAAAGCCTCTCTTTTAGGAGCCCCTCTAAAGGAATATATGGGATGCGGTTGAAGCACTGGAGAGGAATAGGTCTCGACAGTGTAGAATGATAACTGGAGAGTGAAGCAAAATGGGTCCCACTACTGCACATTTCTTCTGACTACGGGAGAGAGAATTTTCAGTGAAATAACTTGCCATCCCTGCATTAATGGTGTGCGGTCCTTCCCAGTTGCTAAAGCCCTGTACTTTTTGCAGAGGTAAATAGGAGAGTTCAGTAACGGAGATCCATGATGAGTGGCTTTTTTCTAACCAAAGGGGTGCAGTGCTGATTTATTTTATCATCTTGCATGTAAAAAAAAAAGTTTTCTGAGCAAGAACTTAACGGTAATATAGCACAAAAAAGGTCATGACTGAAGCAGGGATTCCGTGGGAATATCAGTTCGTATCCCTTTTAAAACCTGATTTTGGGTTTCTCTGTTCTATATATATCTTTAGTGACAGCACAATAAATTGCTCAACACTGTGCCAAATACTATAGGTAAGGGATGGAAAAATGAATGGTTTTGTTATGACGGTGTTTTTCATGTGATATTATATAAACTCATTTAAAAATCACCATCTCAGCAATTCAGGGAGGTTAGCTTTCCCTGGGAAGTTTCAAAACATCTGGTCAGAGTAACTAACATTTCTCCTCCAGAGAATCAATGTTCAGCATGAACTGACTGCCCAGGTACTTTCTTTCATAGATTGTTGAGTATCAAGAGATGAAGAACTACAGATTGTTTATAACAACCTTTGACTGTGGAGCTGAGGGAGGGAGTAGGTATACTTGGCAATACCAGGACTCTCTCATCTCTAGATCTTAAGCAGCCTTATCTGAACCCCAGATTAACGACACTGAGTCCCATTACTAAACCAGACTGTGTAGTGGGCATCTGTTATCACAGTTTACCTGTCACCTACAAGTTTTTCATCTGATAAGAAAGACTCATCATTTTAATCTCTTGGGATAATCACAGAGAATTGAGGCCCATACTCTTTTATTACTGAATTCAAGTTTAGAAACAGATTGTCTTAAATCAAGGTGGTTCTTTATGCCAACCATTTATTTGGGTCATTTTTCCTAGCTTGGAGTTCTGGGAAAGAACCTTGAAAATCCCACATGATTCTGCAGCATTAGATCTGGAAGTGACCATTTGGGCAGAGCACCAATGGCAGTCCTTTATTGTGTTTTGAATTTCATGGGATTTATTGAAATAAGACCTTGCTGTGATTGTATCGTCTTCTGGCCAGTGTCAGGCAGCTCTGCTTTTAATTTGGTTAATTTTATTTTCTCTGAAGAGGCAAAAGAGGCACAGTTTAATCTTTGTCTCCACAGGCATATTAAAGCTCATGTGTTAATTCATTCTTACGCTCCTACATTAAATTAAATGCCTTGGGTAAATGGATAAACGGACATGTGTTGAGTTTTAATTTTTTGCAAGGGAACATCAGACATCCGTATGGTATTGTATTTCACAGGCTCTCTGGTGTTTCAGTAAATCTAAATGAAGGTTGCCTTCAATTTTTCCAATATATATAACCATGTGATTCATGCTGCAAATGAAATCAGGAAGCAGTAAAGCGCTGAAGCAAGAGTATTGTCCAATTCACTTGTCTTCCTGATCCTTGTGCTTTATTTCACATGTCAATGTTTACATTCATACTTGTATTTTCTGTGAAAGAAAAAAATTAAATAAATCTTGGCAGTTTGATTTTCCTTTTCTTAAGGTGATATTTTCTCTCTCTTTGGTGGAGTTTGGAAACTAAAGGAGCTCAACTGCTTCCATCTACCCCACTCCCACCCTTGTGTATGAACCTGCCTTCTACAAGCCAAGTAGCTCAGACTATTTATTCTCAAAAGTTTAGGAAGAAACCCAGTGAGGATTAGTTTTATTCTGTGGAAAAACCAAGTACAGCAGGAATTACTCAGTGTGTCAATGTTGTACATAAAAGAGAGAGTTTCTGGGTTCATCTTACGGTTTTGGATTAAGAATCTCCATCATGTGAGAGAGTAAAGAAATATAGAAATGTGGATCTGTAATATCTAACATTTAGGTAATTTCTCCCTTTGTTGGGAGCAAGGAAACTTTTCTTTGTGAATGAATTCCGAATATCATTCTTACACCTTGCACCTTATAGCCAACACCTTGTAGTAGCCATCTGGTTTTATACCATTGGTTGTCAGTTTTCTTCCCATAGGACTCAAAATGCCCATGAAACTTAGTTTGATTTCTTTCTCCCAAGTTATTTTAGAGAAGGATGCTTTATGAATATAATTGTTTTTCCCTATCTAGAAGGTCATACTTCCCTCTCTTACTTTTACTTAGAGGGCTAGCTTGAGTCTCCCTCTCTCGTAAGAAGTCTCTAGACTTATACCCCTGTGGTTACTTCTTTCCTTAACCCTCTTGAGTACCTAGTGTCTTTACTAAAGGCACAGAACCTAACATGCAACCCTTGTAAATCTGCCTCTCAAAAGGACTGCTCGCACATCTGGGGGCAAAGACTATGTCACACTTCTGTATATTCCCAGGGCTCGACATAGTTCCCCGAGCATAGTGGGCTGTACCTGTTTATTGACAATGAAAGAGAAAAGTAAAAAGAAACCTGCAACTAATATACAGCTATAGTTTTCAGTTTGGCAGAGTTCTAGGCCACAGAAAATATAGCAAGTTCATAAGTCCTCTAAAACTCAAAAGAGTGATTTGCAAGATGTGAATGAGGTTCCATAGTGTGTATATTTCAGGAGTTCTGAAGTACACAGGTTTTCACATGAAGGCAGAATCCTCAGAGTACCTTCTAAAAAGAGAGAGGGGGTACCTTCATTGAAGTTTTCTATTATTACTTGATTTTGGAGGGTCAGACTTAGCCCAGGAGATCTTCTAAATGAATGTGGGGCAGAAAGCCTGTCCTCCAGGAGTGAGGAGGTGCTCTGTTCCTACCAACTACATGCCCTGCTAGGAAAAGGAAATCCAATCGCAAGATGACTTCGTAGTGATGTATTCTACAGTAATACATAGCAAGTAGCAAGTGACTTAAAACTAAAAGCTGTTTTGGCTCCTTCAGCTACGGAGTTCAACATACGGGGTTCAACATAGCCCTCAAACTGAAACAAATTGTAACCAACAGATTTGATCAATGAAATGAGGGAAATTCAGATAAGGGATATGAGATTACAGAATTGCAGTGACACAGATAAACCGGGAACTCCTATTGTAGCTTCTTAGAATAAATTCTTGTGATTAAATTAAGAATTGGGTTAAACAGCATTTTACCTGACTAGGAGCATTTTTTAAAAAATTTGAATCTTAAGGTATCTTCATAAAACACTTCAAGGTGGTAGGATTTTTTTATTTTTTATTTTGCTTCTAGTTTCTGGGCTGCTTGTTCTGTCTTTACATGCCTAGAGTTAAAAGTATAAACCAGGTGACTCTCCATGGTTCTAACAGCCAAAAGATTGTGTGAGTTGAAACGAACTTCTGGCAAGCGTATTTTGCAGACTTACAACCATGGATTCCAGCCATTACCTGCCTTACGAAAGTTCTTTTTCATTTGCCTTGCACAACCAGTATTTGGCAACTGGTGCCATTCGCCTATACTCTGCCAATTTTTACTTCAGAGTCCTAGGTTGCCCAATGAGAAGGGTATGCTTTTTGGTTTATTTTGCAACCTGCATCAGCAGTGTTGTACTCAATGTTGGAGAAAATGTGACCTGTACAGCAGTGATTCTCAACTAGAGCTGCATGAGAGAATCATCTGGGGACCCTTTAAAAACTTGCCACTGTTTGACCCACCCCCACCCCCCAGGAATTCTGAGTTAACGGCCGGAAATGGTCCTAGGCATCATTATTTTTTAAAAATGCCTTAGGTGATTTTTCTAATATCAAATGCTATTGGTATTAGAGACTGGAAGGCAAATAACCACACCAAAGATCAAAGATAGGTAGGCAAAATGTTTGATGTCCTTTTCCAGTTACAACACTTGGCTACCCAGGCCTCCATCTAGGCCTCTTCCCCTCCCCAAACCCTTTACCTTTTCCAGCCTATCAAACCTTCCCTGGCCTATCTCCCATTCTCACTGGGCTTTGCTTTCTGGGAAACAATTAACTAATATGGTCCTGAAGTACACTAATGGATGTTAATAATTTACTGTAGTTCTCTTCCCATTGATCTTCTCAACTCAGTATATCTGAATGATAACACATCTGGAAAACGGAATGGCTAATTTTGGCAATTTCCAGACCCATTCAAGTGCCGTTTTATTTATTAGGTGGGAGGAGAAAGTTTGAGCGGGCAGATCCAACCTTCAGGAAGAGTGCCTGGCCTTGGAAGTTCAGACACTATTATGGGCACTGCTTGGCCTACTCAGATAAGGACCTGGGGCTGTCTTGAGCAGGAGAATGAAATATAAAATGTGTGCGGTTGTTAGGTCCTCTTGCTCAGGACATACTGGGGGAGCCTGCTTTGTAGATTTTATATACTTAGCTCTGTTTATTTGAGACAAGTGCAGTGAGGACTTCCCCTTGTTATTCTTCCACTGGTCTGCAGAGCTTCTCTGGAGCTGCTGCTGTCCCCCTCAGACATGAGAGCAAAGGTTAATCTCATTTTGAGAGAAATGACCTGAAATGTGTTCACTCAACCAACAAGAAAACACCATGTTATCATTCAGGAATTGGTCTTGCTTCTTTTTTGTATCCCTGTTAATATGTCTCTTAAGCCTCCCTGGTATTTCCTATAATACGTTCCCATTTTTTTCTTGCCAGTGAGATACTTGTGGAATTGTGTAGAAAAGGAGCTAGTTTTACCGTGCTACTTTCATAAAAGAATCTTGTGAATTTTTTTATCTTATGCCTTTCAGCTTTCCTTGGGCCTTTTTCTTTAATTGTGTTCCCACAGTCTGTTATTACCGGAAATATTCTGAAAAATAGCACCAACGTTTAAATTTGTTGCCATGTTGTTTTGGTTTTGTTTTTGTTTTACTCCCAAACATCACTCTTTCAGAGAATTGCTTGTGGCCTTGTCGGCTGTGCCATCATAGAGTGTCCTGCAGAGGGCAGCCTATTCTCACTATAATTTTCAGCGCTCCTTTTCCGCCAGAAATCTAATTAGTTTCAGTATTTGCTGTTGGGGGTATACTGAAATATCTGAGTTGCATTTCTCTAGACTCTTTATCCCTGCATTGCACTTTTACATTGTCATAATTGCAAAAATTTCCTGGAGAAAGCCATGCCCATGATTTATGGGGGATGATGGATCATCCAATCACATTGATTCCCTGGTTGGTAAATCATCCAGGTCAATTCTCACTTAATTTCAGTTCCATTTGACATGGCATTGATGCTATTCATAGGCATAAAAGATACGTGTTTGGTGGAGAGAGGGAAGCAGCTACTTTTAGGTGTAATTACCTGCCATTTGTCCACTTTCAAGGTTCCAGACATGAGCAAACCATGTCATACACACAGTCTTAACTTTGTCTCTGCTAACTTATTGATACCGTCAAAGCAACCCAAACGATATATGACTGTCCAGGGTTCTCCCCTCTGCCAGAAGCCAACATATCTGCTAGTAATAGCATTTATCAGGGACTGAGCTCTATAAAGTAAAATGCCTTGGAATACCTTTGATTGTTCATCATGCTGAGGTCAGTCATAGGGTGAAAAGCAAACGTTTGCAGAAGGAAGTAGAATTTGCATTTAAAAGTGTAGGGTATCCACATAGGCAGATTTAGGCCTTAAGGAAAAGACAAGGTCAGCTCTTTGATATAGAAGGAGATTCCCTTCTTTATGTGTGTAACATCTGATAGATACCCTCCTTTGAACTCTGTCTTAGGGGAATGTATTGGGATTTGGGTTTTTTGTTGCTATTTTGAGGTGTTTTTCTGTTTGTTTTTTATACCCTCTAGATTGTTGTATTTCCTCTGTGGAGAAATAATATGAATAATAGCTAACATTTTTTAAGCTTTTACTATCTGTTATAAATGTTTTAAGTAACATTTTTTCCTCACAAAATCCAACAACCATATGAGGTAGGTAACTATTAAACTATCCTCTTTTTAAAGATGAGGAAACTGATGCTCAGAGATATTAAATGTCTTGCTCAAGATTATCTAGGTAGAAAGTTGCATACCTGGAATTTAAACTCAAGTGGGCTGTCTGACTCCAGACCTTCTCTCTTTTTTTTTTTTAATTATTTTTTTAATTTATTGGGGTGACAATTGTTAGTAAAATTACATAGATTTCAGGTGTACAATTCTGTATCACATCATCTATAAATTACATTATGTGTTCACCACCCAAAGTCAGTTCTCCTTCCATCACCATATATTTGATCCCCCTTACCCTCATCTCCCACCCCCCAACCCCCTGACCCTCTGGTAACCACTAAATTACGTTCCCCAGGTTAATTTTCAAACCCCGTGGCCATCTTGTGGTTACTGATTGTTTTCTAATCCCCTCACCTTCCCCCTTACCCCCACCCCCCCACCCATGTAGCAACCCTCAGTTTTTCCTCTTTGTCTCCAAAACTGTTTCTGATTAGTTCATTCACTTATTCTTTTCTTTAGATTCCGCATATAAGTGAGATCATATGGTACTTATCTTTCTCTGTCTGACTTATTTCTCTTAACATAATGTTCTCTAGGTCCATCCATGTTGTTGCAAATGGTAAGATTTCTTTCTTCTTTATGGCTGCGTAATACTCCATTGTATAAATGTACCACAGTTTCCAGACCTTCTCTCTTAACCATGACCTTATACTCCCTATTTCATGACCTCTTTGACATACACAGCGCTTGACCTTTTTTGGATATTATGTTGAAGTATCTGGAATGATCAGATGGGCAGAGATAAGAATAGGATCTAGTTGAAGTTGTTTCACTTTTTTTAACCACATTCTTAATCTGCTTCCAGTAATCACAGCCTAAGGTTATCCTTCTAAAACAGAGTACACAGATTCAGTCTTTGTAGGGGCTTTTCTAGACTACGGGGGGCACCCAGCTAATTTTAATCACAGATCCGAAACGGAGCTGATTTCCTGAAGTCCTAGAAGTTAGTGGAAATTCCAGTTTCTGATTACAGTCCCAGCTGAATTTCTGTTGAGATGTGAGGGGCGTGTCCAGGGGGCCTTGGCACTGGTTTTTTCTTGCTCCTATGTCCTTTTTCCTAACAGTTCTGCTGGACAGATCACAAAAGGAAGTGGTAAAGAATACCATCCTCAGGGAAATACCACAGGGAAAACCTTTCAGGGGACAAGGAATATTTTAAGTAATCCCTGCCTTTGCTAAATCAAACCTCTGTCTAGTTGGAGTCTGGGGACAGTGTGCCCAGATGCTGAAAGCTACTACTTACGTTGGCAGTCTAGTATAAGACATGTTGATAAGGACTTTCAAAAATAAAAGAAGGAAATCTGAACACTATGCCATGGACAAAGCAGGACTAGACAGGGAATAGCTGGCAGGAGGGGGCTATTATCCACATCTATGGATGCCATGAGGAAGACCAGCCAGGGGGAGGCAGTGTCCAATCTACGGTATGATAACCAGGAGCCAAAAGGTTGTTTGAATATGTAACAATTTTCATGGTTCAGCATTCAAAAAGCCTATGTGCAATGCAGTATCCTAGACTGGGTCCTGAAACAGAAAAGATTTTGGTGGAAAAATGGGTGAAATTTGAGGAAAATCTAGAGTTTAGTAAATAGTAAAAAAGCAAATGAGCAAAAGGACAAATGGATATATTGTACACGGAAAAATCTCCCTTCCATTTCTGTTCCCCAGGTATCCAGTTACTTTTCCGTAATCAACCACTGTAATTAGTCATATGTGTCCTTCTAGAGATTCTTTTAATGCCTATACAAGCACATCTGTATGCATTCTGTTTTACAAAAATGGCAAGATACAGTGCGCTGGCACTTGCTTTTTTAAAAATCTGAAGATATTTTAACAGGAACAATCTATTATTTCCAAACATTTTCAGCTTAAATTACACCCCACAATTTCAATAACAGTGTGTGACTTACTTTTCATTTAACACTGGAAGAAAGGGTTTTTGTTGAGGTGTGTATAGCATCTGGCAGGATCACCAGGGTTCTGACCTAAACATTTTAGAGCCCATGATGGATGTCAAAGGCCGGCTTTTGAGAAAGGTTGCCATGGCTGTGTGATCTCCAGGTTTGTTGTAGTTTGAATCTACCCTTGTGGTTAGAAGAAGGACTAATTCTGTTCTTGGGGCATCAGGGGCCTGCACACCTTGAGCATAGATCTCCAGAGGTTTTCTGTTTGGTGTTTGGGTTGGGCATCAAATTCAGTGAGCCCTTGGTAATCAATAACATAACTTCTAATATTTGCATAGTGCTTTCTGTTTGCAAAGAACTTTACCTTATGGATCTTATTAATCACAACAACCCCGAGAGAGAAGTAAGGTAAGATTTGCCCCTATTTTACCGATGAAAAAAATCTTCTGGAAGGCTTGCAGTTGGGTCTTCTAACTCTAAATCACATTCTCTTTTCATCCTTTCACACTGGTTCTCTTTGTTGCCAAAGCTCAATTCACTGGAATGTTTTCTTACCTGTTTCTACTTCCTCGGTAGATAATAACTATTAATGGCACATATTTGAGGGCTTACTCTTGTCAGGCACTAATCTAAGCATTATATATGAATGATTTAATCTTACCATGTCCATAAAGTATGCTTTAAAACCCCCGATGTATGGATGCAGAAACCAAGATTCAGAAGGTTATTTGCTCAAAGTCACACAACTTGTCATTGGTAGAGCTGATGTGTCAATCTAGGTCTTCCTGACTCCAGGGTATATTCTCTTAACCATTGTATATGCTGCCCTGCATCAGAACTGACTGTCCCATTTCTTCGATTTGCTCCGAGAATTCAAGGAAAGTTTTGCTCTGGAAATCCAATACTTTTCTTATATATAATGATAAACTGTGGCATGGACATAGAGGATGAAGCAAAGAGTAGTAATAATTCCTGATTATGAGTTCATAGCTTCTTCTGATTTATTGTGTAACTCCAGGTAAAGTCTCTTTCTCTTTGTCAAGTATTCCCAGTATAAAAATGGGATTAAAATTTGGTCACAAAGTAGAGACGAGAAAGAAACGAAGATATTGAAGTGAAGTTGAAGAGAGAATATTTGAGTCCCATGGAATGGAGACATTCTTTGTGTAAATAGAAATGTAAAATATCATTAATGCTATGGTGATAATCACTACTTTTTAATGAATTCAATTCAAACCTGAGAATCAGTTTACCAGGGTTGTCTTGCTAAATGAAGATAGTTGGGAAATGCCAGCATGTGTCTCAGATTTTCTGTGCATGAACTGGATGACCCACCACTGCCTTGATGGCCTTTTCAATGGGATGACACTTCTGAGTCTACCCTGCGATAATCACCTACATACTGTTTTCTCTCATGCATAGTGAGAAAGAGGCGAGCTTAGTAAATGTGAGGCAAGAGACCGGAGAGCACAATGATGTCATTCAGACTTGCTCAGGACTGACCCTTTTCTGTTATGGCACTGAGAGTGGTTACAAGCACAAGAGTTGATGGCTATTGATCCCATCTGCCTGTGCTGCACCTGACAGAAACTGGGCAAGTCTAACCCTGACTTCCCTTGATTCACTGAGTGAGGGAGCTGTACGTGGGTGTCAGAAGTCAGTGTTTTTGTGCTGAGAATGTCGTATTTTTTCCCGAGGGTTGCCTTACATCCACAACCTAATCTCAGCTGTTGCCTCTGGCGCTCCTTGGTCATTAATTTCTTGTGGTGTGTGTGGGACGTGGACAGGAGACTACAGGGAGCAGTAGAGAGGAGGGGAGAGGAGGGAAGGAGGATATGGAAACAGCTCAGTGCCACAGTAATTGTAGTGCTTAGCTGATTATCTAGCAAAGGAGGGATCATTTTACTCTGGCAAAAACCACAGCCAATAGGGACAGAATTGCTTATTGATAAGCAGTTATGCCTGTCATTTGCTTTTGCTGGATAGAAGTGGTCTCCAAAGATTCTTTTCAGACTCTACCTGAGTAGGTGCTTTTTTGTTGACATGGAAATTATTTTTGCAGACGAGCTTTTTAAATCAATGACCTTTGAACATCAGTGTACATTAGAATCACCAGGGGTCCATGGTAAAATGTCTCAACCCATTCTCAGTAAATCTGATTCACTAGGTCTGGGATGGGGGCCAGGAATCTGCATTTTTACACAAGCATCTTAGGTGATTCAGATAGTCAGTGGACCACACTCCCCAAAGACTGTCTTGTTCCAGTTTCCATTTGGCCCAGCTTTTGAAATAGCCTCTTTCTGCTGCAATCTGTTTGTTTGAATCACTTTCTTTATGAAAGGATTTATTAGCATCTCCATGTTTACTACCTGTTTCATTCTCGTATTGTCACAGTAACTAGAGAGGGATCCAGAGGTGGTGAGCTCCATTTTACTGGGGGTGAGGGCGTGGGAGGTGGGATTGGGGCACAGGGAGAAGTAGGTCACAATGAGTCAGAGACAGAGGTGGGAACTGAAGTCCAGAATTGATGCCTCTAAAACCAGTCAATTTTCTGGGGCCTATTTTCTCAGCTTGTGATTTCATACTTAATCATAGTTATTCCATAGGTGTCCAATTCATTGTGCTTGGGTAAGCAAAGAATATTTGAGTTTTAAACAAAATTGTTTAACATCAATCACTGTGCTAATTTTTGTTTAGCATATCGAGGCTTGGCTAAGCTAGAGCTAACGTCTAGATGATGATATGTGTGGAACTGATTTAATGTGCTTCTCTCTGCGCTTGCTTCCTTAATCATTTCTGAAGACTTTTTACAAGTATAAGGGAACAGATTTCTGTTCTCCATGCCAATAGGAACCCTCTCTGATCTTGTAACTGGTAAAGTACTAAATCAAAAAGCCCTGTCTCTCAAACTTGAGTAGTATCTGAATCCATTTCTAAAGACAAAAAGTCTTAAAAACTCAGTCAACTTAAAGTTATTTTTATCACAATGTTACTTAAATTTACAAATACAAAGTAGAAATTAATGTTCTTTTATTTATAGTTCTTATACAATTAAAACACCAAAATAGATTTACAAATGAAATAAAAATGAAACCAAAAAACTGATACAATTCATATTACTATTATAGTAATTTAACATGACAAATGATGTGTTTTGCTGAGATCAAATTAGCCCTTGTATTGTGACTATGGTATTGCCCATGAGAGCTCAGCTTCTTTTGAGTTCACTGTGCCACCAAATGACCTACAATATCTCTTTTTTTGCAGTACATTTCTGTTAGAACTACTGTGACATCAGTGAACATCAGTGCAGTCCCCTGATGTCATTTCATTTTGTTCATGAAAACACTATTTTCATTATAAATTTACTTCTGTTCTTTTCTCATTATCCCAGAACAATAAAAGCAGCACTGAAACACACATGCAAATGTAGGTGTTCAAATCGTGTGGCAACACCAGGATATAAAGTGGTCATTCAAATAATACAGAATATGTCTATGCAAATCTAAAAAATATCATCAAGATGAAAACAAGATTAAAACCCCAGAGAATATATCCACAGACCTAATTTGAGAAATACTGTTCAGGTCCATTGGTTCCCACTTTCACAACTATTAATATCAAATGCCCTATCTATTGCGTTTACTTCCAGGTACAAGGTGTTTAAAAAAAGTTTCCTAAATTGCATTTATTAATAATTTTACGTTTTTATTAATCAGACACACAGAATTACCATTTCAGAGCTTGTGATCGCCATATATAGTTATTACTCTAAGCTGCTTATATTCCAAAACAAACAGAAAAGGCAGGATATTCTAGTTAATCTGTGCTGCCCAAACAAGGGTAAATAAAAACTTTCCATTGTTTTGTAAGAAAGAATTCCATACCCTCACCTCCTCCCATTGCTGCCTTTGAGGACTCTTGGATTAGCCACTCCACCCAAATTGGAAGTATTCAAGCTTGTCCTACTTTTGCTTGTTGTACTTTTAGCACGCTAAAGACCTAAAAAATGGGAGGAAAAAAATACAACAGAAGGCACCATTCCAGTCCCAAACTGAAAAGAAACACAAAAACAAGAGAGCAGCATGTTTTTAACAGCTTGCATGCAGAAAGCAGAAAAAATATTGACTGGGGAGTTTGGATAACACTGTTCATTTTCTCTCACCGCCCGCGTTATTTGTCTTACGGAGCAGGAGCCAGATACACAGTTCTGGCGCAAAGGCAGAAGGAAGTGGTGGAGGGGTTTTGTGGAAGCTTGAGGCTAGTGGGTAAATGAGGGCTGGAGATCCAGTGGCTCTGGGCCAGAATGAAGTTAGGGGAGGCGAAAAATCGATTTTTCCTCCTGGCCTTGGGCATCCTCTTTGGTTCGCCCGAGTCCTAAAGAGGTCACAGCACAGATCATTCAGGTACGTAGGTCCCTGACCCTTCCCGACCACCACGAGTAGGATGAGTCCCTGCCCCTGTTTCTTTCGTCTGGGTAAACGACGCGGGGACTT
This sequence comes from Rhinolophus ferrumequinum, assembly GCF_004115265.2. Taxonomy (NCBI): domain Eukaryota; kingdom Metazoa; phylum Chordata; class Mammalia; order Chiroptera; family Rhinolophidae; genus Rhinolophus; species Rhinolophus ferrumequinum. The sequence continues at coordinate 80,158,309 of NC_046294.1, read as the reverse complement.
CATTTGCTTTCCCAGCCCACTCTCCTTCTGGAGTTCAGAACTACAGTTTTCGCAGGGGGGGCTGGGAGTAGGTCTCCACCAAACGGAGAGAGACTCGGTTTTCCAACTTCAGCGGAGCCGGAGCGCGGGGCTCAGCTCCGCCTGCCTGGGCGCGGGGCGGGGGCCTGAGCGCGGGGCGGGGGCCTGAGCGCGGGGCGGGGGCCTGAGCGCGGGGCGGGGGCCTGAGCGCGGGGCGGGGGCCTGAGCGCGGGGCGGGGGCCTGAGCGCGGGGCGGGGCCTGAGCGCGGGGCGGGGCCTGAGCGCGGGGCGGGGCCTGGACGCGGGGCGGGGCCTGGACGCGGGGCGGGTGGCGGTGACCCGGCAGAGGAGAAAGAACATGGCGGGCGCGGCGGGGCCCGGCACCGGCCCCGGGGCAGCGGGCGGAGATGGAGACGATTCGCTATACCCGATCGCGGTTTTAATTGATGAGCTCCGCAACGAGGACGTGCAGGTACTGGAATCGGGCCGGAGAGCGGAGGCGGGCCGGGCGGGGCAGAGCGTGTGTTAGAGAATGGGAGGCCGGCGCCCAAGTGGGGGAGGCTCGGGGATTGAAAGATGAAAGAGCTGGCCTCTGAGCAGAAACTTGAGGCGGAGGGTGGGAAAGATCCGTGAGGGGCTCGATCCGGCCGTCCCTTGGACTTCTCCAGTATTCCTCCTCCCGACCCTCTGGGGCGTCGGCGGTTGTGGGAGAACCGGCTTCCCGCCAAAGCACCCCTATCTGGTCGTGCGGTGGGAGTCCTGAGCTGGGCGGGTAGTCCTTGTTGATGAGCGGGCGGCGAGGTGGCTGGAGCAAGCTACAGGGATGCCAAGGGGCCCTTTTAAGTGCCGGTGGATGAATGCCATCCTCTCGCCTTGGAGACTGGCCAGGCTGGTTGGGTAGAAAGAGAGGGATAGCTAATTAACCTAGAAGAGCCCCTGTATCAGCTCTAATGGAACTCTTCTTTGAAAAGGCAGGAGTTGCAGTCAACCGTTTTACCTGCTTCACCGCTGCCAAAGTTCTCTTTGTAAGATTGCCTCACTTCCTGGATATTGTATTCTCTTTCATTCATTTCTCTAATGGGCCCTTCAGAATGTTTCTACTAAGAAATCTTCCTTTGGCCAACGAAGCCATGTTACACTGCTCCAGAGGATTCTCATAGAATAAAATCTAAATTAAAGGTTTTCCTACTTTTTATCATGTCATTATCTCACCTGTTTGCAACTTTTTTCTTTGGTCTAAATCACAACTGTTTCTTTGTTCTTTCCACTTCCTTTTTTAAAGCTCCGTCTCAACAGTATTCAGAAGTTATCAACAATTGCTCTAGCACTTGGAGTAGAAAGGACAAGAACTGAACTGCTGCCATTCCTTACAGGTATGTGAATCTTGTTTAAAGACAGGCATGGGCATTACTGTTTTCCAGTGGTTTTTAAAACTTTGTTTTTTAGAATTTATTACCCACAGTGTTAAGCACTAAACTGAGTGTGATACTTTCTGTGCAAAAGGAACAGGATGGAGCATATTGTAATGTGGTCAGACGTATTCAAATATGAACTATTTAGCTAATAGGAAAGTAATTGATAATGGGATTATGAATTTCTAATTCATTGTGTAAAACAGATCCAGGAAGACTCTTGATTGAGAAGGAAGAAAATGCTGTTAGGATAGTGACCGGACCATCTGGTTACATATTGAATCTATTCCTAGTTTTGTGTGAGTGTCCAGCTCTGGGCCAGCTATCCTTGTTGATGAGTACTGGGTTGTTGTCATTTCCAGATACAATTTATGATGAAGATGAAGTACTGTTAGCCCTTGCTGAGCAGCTGGGAAATTTCACTGGCCTGGTGGGAGGTCCTGACTTTGCCCACTGTTTGCTGGTGAGTACATTCTGCCTACCTTCCTTCTAGAATTTTTGCAGTATAAATGATACATTGTTTTGTGATAGGCACACTGCAGTATTTTTTAATGCAGATCTTTTTATGGATAGTCCTAGTGCTAGCTGTGGAGAGAATAACTTTGGACTCAATTAACCCTTATTTTTTCTGACTACAAATATGAGATCTTCCTCTTTTCTTGTCTGCCTCTGTAGACTTGTTAGTTTAGAGATTGGGAGAAAAAAGATTTGATTGTTTTTGTTTATGGTATTTTCCCCCCTGAAATTGGAAATATTAATTCTTATCTAGTAATGTCATGACTTTGAAAATGTTTATTAGTTTTTTGTCTTTGATTGTAAGCATAATTTTTATTTCTGACTTACTTTGTGAATTTGATGAGTTCAGTTCAATTTAGTTGACAATTATCGAGAGCCTGTTGTATCAGACCCTGAAGTTATAATGTTGATACTAAAGCAGACCATTGTGAATGGAATGAGGTCTCTGTTCTTATGTGTCAACAAATAATTACTATAAAGTATTAGGTGGAAAAATAGAAGTCCGTACAAGGTACCCAAGTAATAGAGAGGAGAAAGGGATTAACCTGGGGTGATCAGGGAAAACCTCTTGGGCGATGACGTCTGAACTAGGTTTTGAAGGGCGACTAGGAATTCCACAGTTGGACAGATAAGGATGTATGCTTAAAGGCTTAAATACTGTCTGTATGATGCTGACTCTCATGATTTCTGTTTCTATTCAAACCTTTCCATGGAACTCCACATATAGATATAGAAAGATGATACAAATATCTGTTTGTCTCTTTCTATATCTGCCTTTGATTTTTCTACATAGATGTCAAACAGGCATTTCAAATTTAACATGCATAAAATAGAACTCAGTTTTCTCCCCAAAAATATGCCTCTCATGTAGTTGTCCCGTCTTGGTAAATAGTATCACCATCTACCCAGTTACACAAGCCAAAACCTAGAAGACATTCTTGAATCTTCTTTCCCTCATTTTCCGCATCTAGTCCATTAGTAACTTATATAGCTTCTCTCTATATTTTAAATCAGTCCACTTTCCTCCATCCCGCCTATCACTTAGCTCGTTGTTCCTCTAGATTACTGCGGTAACTTCCTAACTAGTTGCCTGCCACTCTTGTCTCCTACCCCCCTCCCCCCCACCCCAGTTCACTCTTCACTTCGCAGGGATCACTCCCTGCCATGGCTCATAGAAAATCCAAATTCCTACCTTAGCTTGTCCCTTTGCTTACAAACCTGCCTCTGTGAGCTTATCTCATACCATATTCCCTTTTGATCACCTCATTCCATTCACAATGGTCTTCTTTCTGTTTTTTGAATCAACCAAGCTTATTATTGCCTTAAGACTGTTGACCTAGGTATTCCCTCTAATAAAATGTTCTTTTGAGCTTCCTGGATTGGCTCCCTGTCATTCAGATATCAACCTCAATATGTCTTCTCAGAGAAGAGCACCCCTTATCATATCCTATTTCTATTTCTTTGCAGAGTTCTCATCACCATCTAATTGTTTTCTTGATTAGTTGTCTTCCTCCATTAGATAGAAACTCCACTAGAACACCTGTCTTCCACTAGGAACCTGTCTTCCTGTTTTTTCTCTATCGTCAGTGCTAGAATATAACAGTAATCCTTCATGAAAGACTTGGTGTTTCAGAACTTGGAGACAGGTTGTGTTGCTGGAGTATAGAGTATTGGGCTGGCGTAGGTAGAGTGGTGGTCGGGGGGCAGTAGGAAGAGAGCATGGAGAAATAGGCAGAGTTCAAATCAAGGACAACTCGTATGTAATGTTCAGGAGTTTGGTCTTATCCTGTAGTGTAGTGATGGAGATTATCCAATGATACTGCATGAGAGAAGGTCAGAAGACGGGCAGAACGTGTAAGGAAGGAGTATCTTTTCAAAGGGCTTCTGAAATACCTCTTACGAAAGCTGAGTACTTTCTACCTTTGTATAAAACAATTTTCGAAATAGATTAAGTAGACACGCTTCTTTCCTTTGATTCCTTATGTTTTATTCTCTTGGTCAGTTCTACCTGTGGGTTTTGTCTTTACCATTTGCATCTCATGGCATATGCTGAATCTACCTGACCACATACAAACCCAGGAAGGACGGGGTTGAGAGAACCAGCCCGCTTTCACTTTTCACTGGGCGGTGTCAGTCACTGATCCTAGTCCAGACCAACCCCTTTGGTCTCTTCTGTTCCTAAAGCTGCAAGCAAGGATTCCTACCATCTCTGTACTGTTTACTTAATTGTTCTGTTAGAAACTGCTGCTGTATGTCTGTCTGGTTCATGGAATGGTTCTGGAGATATGCTGAAAAAAAGTGATTTTGCACTCAGCCTTTTATAGGTTGGCTAAGTTGAGGGTGTACAGCTAGTGGACAAGGGTTGCTTGCGCCTCCAAGAGTGGTAGAATAATACTTCAAAGGCTGTGGACTGAGTGGCCTGACGAGATGTCATCATGTAATTGTAGTGCCCAGTGTTGCTCATGTTTTTTGCACTTATCCTTAAGGAAATATACATGCTCCTGTCTGGATTTGGCTACATATCTTTTAAACCTAGTGATTCAGCTCACAATAATATTAATATTATGTCAAGTCTCTTCCACTGTGTCATTTGTAGACACCATCTGGGAATTGCCATCTGGGACAAGAGATCTTGGCTGTCCTACAGAAGTCGTGTCTTCAGGTTGGACACGCCATATGTTATCACTGTGTGAACTAAAAGTAACCATTTGGTGTGATGTAGCTAACATTCTGGTTACATGTACCTCCTCCCTTCAGTCACTTTAAAAGGTGAGAATCTGTATCTAACCTGATTCAGTAAGTTTTCTTCTCTGGTTTTCCTTTTTGGCCTATTCAGCCTCCTTTGGAAAGTCTGGCGACCGTGGAAGAGACTGTGGTTCGAGACAAGGCTGTGGAATCCCTAAGGCAGATCTCTCAGGAGCATACTCCTGTTGCCCTGGAAGCTCATTTTGTACCTCTGGTGAAACGCCTTGCAAGTGGGGATTGGTTCACTTCTCGCACATCTGCGTGTGGTTTATTCAGCGTTTGCTATCCCAGGGCTTCGAATGCTGTCAAAGCAGAAATTAGACAGTAAGATATGGTATTTTTTTGTTGTTATTTGGGGTTATGGGAACTCATAGCTGACAATTGACACAGTATCCTGTTAGCAGTGAGTGGTTGATATCAGGGTAGTAGGATTAATGACGTCACTTTTTATTGTCCAGTTGAATATACCAGTGGTTTTATTTTTGTTACTTCTATGAATTGAAGCCTAATCACTGATGTATGTGAGAAAAAACCTCTAAAATGTCTGCGTGCGTGTGTGTGTATGTGTATTGGAGGTATTTAATCATTGTATTTGACAGAAAGTACCTTCATTATTTTATTTGTTCCAGGCACTTCCGTTCCTTGTGCTCAGATGACACACCAATGGTACGCCGTGCTGCTGCTTCCAAATTGGGTGAATTTGCAAAGGTGTTAGAATTAGATAGTGTGAAAAGTGAAATTGTTCCATTGTTCACTAACCTAGCTTCAGATGAACAGGTAAGTTAACTCTTAGTATTTAAGGTACACAGATATGCTCCTCTCCTCTAATATTTTAAAAATTTCTTTGGGGAGTTTGGTTCTTATGTTAGGATTCTTTTTACAAAATTAGTACCTAATTCTGGCCTGGATAAAGTTTAATATGACCCACCTCAGTGTCTTTATATTTTCTTTTGTAATCAGACCATGATTTTCTCTTACATTAGCAGCTGTTAAAAGAAGGGGAAGTCAGGAAACGGGAGCCATGCTTAGAAAGGAAGATCAGAACTGCATTAAGGGGAAACATACCTTTGCGCATAGTAGGCTGGATTGTCAGAAGGGAGAGTAATGGTTCCTGGAATCTTTGACTTTCAGATAACAAGCATAGCATGTGTTAGGAAAGCCATTCGACCCTTTGAATCCTCTCTATGAATGTATAGGGTGACTACATATAATAGCAATTTTAAATCCAAGGATCTAGATCTCTTTGGTGTAGACATAACAATAATAATAATAATAGCAGGCACCTAAATAAAGTACATAACCTTCCTCAGCTCGTTTTAAGTGGTTTACATATATGAAGTAATTCATTTCTCACAACAGCTCCTTGAGGTAGGTACCGCATTTTACATATTAGGAAACAGAGGCACAAAAAATTGAAGTAACTTGCTCAAAGTTGCATAGTTTACGGTGGAGTTGGGATTGGAATCGAGGCAGTTTGGCTCCAGAGTTCACAGCCTTCACGGCTATGTTATACTGCCTCTGTATAGTCTTTCGGAGGGTCAGCCCCCAGCATTTCTGGATTCTAGAAAGTCCTTTTGGGTTTCTAATTTGCCTAGTGTCTGCCCTAGAATCACCTGTGTCCGGGACCAAGAGCACCAGGCACATACCGATAGTCTCATTTTTCACTAAGAATCTAAAGATCTTAAATCTTCGTTTCAAAATAAATTTTTAAATGTCATAAAATAGCATATAGAAAATAGCACAAAATAGACAACTTAATGAATTATTATAAGGTAATGTCATCTTGTAACTGTCGTCATGGAAGGAGACAGAACTTTGATAGCTGCTACCACAGAAGCCCTCCCCGGGCTCCCTCCCAAACACAGGGTCCCCTCCATTCACCACTCCTCACTCCCCACCCACTTAAGATTAACACTGTATCTTGACTTTTATGGTTACCATCTCCTTACTTCTCTTCGCACTTTTATTACTCAAATGTTATAGTTTAAAACAGCACTTGTCCAACAGAACTGTAGTGTAAGCTACCTATTAATTTTGTTTTTTAGTAGCCACATTTTAAAAAATGAAGAACGGGGTGGCCAGTTAGCTCAGTTGGTTGGAGCGTGGTGCTGATAACACCAAGATTGCCAGTTTGATCCCCACATGGGCCACTGTGAGCTGTGCCTTTAAAAAAAAAAAAGTAAAAAGGTGAAAATAATTGTAATAATATATTTTGTTTAACCCAGTATACCCCAGATAATTACCATTTGAACATGTGGCACGACCACTTTTTCAGTACTCAGAAGCCACATGTGGTTATCACATTGGACAGACAGCATAGGTTTAGAATCTTTGTTTGCAATTTTGTTGATTACATTTCCTAGAGTACAATTCAACATTTTCTTTTGTCCTCTCTATTTCTTGCAAAATGATGGTTGAATCTAGAGCGGGGCTTTCGCAAACTTTTTTTGTAAAGGACCAAATAGTAAATATTTTCAGCTTTGTGGGCCAGTCTCTGTTGTAACAACTCAGCTCTGCTGTTGTAGCACAAAAGCACCATAATATATAAACTAATGGGCGTGGCAGTATTCCAGTAAAACTTTATTTACAAAAACTAGCTGTGTCCTGGATTTGGCCAGTGTTTCGCCCACTCCTGATCTAGAGGCTCAGTGAGATTTAGTTTGATATTTTGGGGGTGATATGATCACCTCATAGTGGGGTGTGCTTTTCAAGAGGCATTTAATGTCTAGTTGTGGTATTAGCAATTGATGCTCAAAAAAATATGAAGTGCTTAGTTGTAAAAGATGTGTATGTATATGTCTTTCGATCACTGATAGAATTGCTGTTCCTGGCTTATTCACTGAAAAAAATATTTATAGAGTACCTACTACCGTGTTTCCCCAAAAATAAGACCTAGCCGGACAATCAGCTCTAATGCGTCTTTTGGAGCAAAAATTAATATAAGACCCGGTTTTATTTTGCTATAATAGACCGGGTCTTATATAGTATAGTATACTATACTATAATATAATACCGGGTCTTATGTTAATTTTTGCTCCAAAAAACTCATTAGAGCTGATTGTCCGGCTAGGTCTTATTTTGGGGGAAACGTGGTATTATACATATCAGTCACTGTTCTAGTGCTGGGATACAGTGTTAAGGCATACAAGGACCCTTCTGTAATGGAGTTTATATTTTAACAAAGGAAAACAGATAAATCAGCAGAGTATCAGGGATAAATGCTATGATGAGAATAGAGTAGGGTGGCATAATAGGGAGTGATTTATCATAGGGCATTTTCTCTAGACTGGCTAGTCAGAAGGACTATGAAAAGGTGACGTAAACTGAGACAAGAAAGAAAAATGCCAGCCATACCCTTTCTTAGAGTGTCAGAGCTCCAGGAAAAGAGAATTCCAGGAAGAGAGGACTCTGGTGTAAAGACCCTACGGTTAGAACATAGTGAAAGGGACTCTGGTAAGAGATGAAGTTGAAGAAGAAAAATGGGCCCTATCATGGAGGGCCTTTAAGCCAGGGTACAGAGTTTAGATTTTCTTTTTTAGGTGCAATGAGGATACACCTAGAATTTTAAGCAGGGATGTGACTTGATGTAGTTTCCGTTTTTTAAAGATGGTTCTCGCTTCCGGGTGGAAACTAAATTGTAAGGTGAGGGGCGAGAGTAGAAACAGGAAGACCAGTTAGGAGCTTGTGAATAACCCAGCTAAGACACAGTGGTAAACTAGGGACGTATAGTGAAGATGAAGAGAATCAGGAGATAGGTTTGGAGGTAGAGTTAGTCGAACTGTGATTGGATTGGATGAGGGGAAGAGGCATTAAGAAGGTCTTGATTTTTGGCTTGAGCAACTGGGTGGATGGTAGTGTCATTGCTGAGACAGAAGATTCTGGGAGGAAGAGCAGGTATAGAGGGTACTGGAAGAGAAATAATTGATTAACAAATATTTATTGGTATATATTTCCATAGGTGATAGTAGTCCCTTGTTTTTTTATTGTTTTTGGAATCTAAAAATATCTATAGCTACTACCAAGAACCTCGTTCTGCCTTTTTTAGACTGTTCATTTGGATAAAGGAGTCTTGGGCATACAGTAGTAAGTTATTGTTGATCTACAATTTTGGAAAGTTGGAGTCACTGTTATCTCTTGCGTATATATATGTACATATATACATACACATACACGTATGTTTTATATATATAAAATATCTATGTTTCTATATATATATATATATACACACACATACATATACTATTAAAACTTGATCCTGTTCCCTCTTGGTGCTCATATGTTTACATATTTTTAGTTTCTGTTTACATATTTATGATTCTCAAATCTGTAGTCTCAATTCCTAATTTCTCATTGATTTGTCTAGTTGTATATTTCTACTCGCTCAAAGGACATAGGTATCACATTGACACTTTGCAGTTTACATTTCGAAAGTTGAGTCCATTAATCCCATCTTTCTAATTTCTTTGCTGTGTTTTTCTAGGCTTTGCTACATCAAAATTATTCTGTTCTTGATCCTCAACATCTAAATCCAACATTTCTTTTATTACTATTTTAATTTGCTTTTCTTTCCAAGTCATCATCTCATTCCTAAACTTCTATTTCTGCCCTTTGAAACTGAGTACAGGTTTCCCCTGCTGTCTGAAAGTAGAGCGTTCCTATGAAACCTTCAGAAGTTGAAATGGTGTAAAGTGCAGAAGCAATTACCTTAGGACACGTCTTGCTAACAGATGCACGAAATAAACCAAGATAAAGCTCGGATGCTCACAGACAGTTCAAAGCTATGGCAGCTTATTGTTGAGATGCTGAGTGTGATTCCTGGAAAGGAGCTTGGCAGAGCCACTCTTGCTGCTTGGGGTGTGCCCTGCCTTTATAACGGCTCAAACAACTGCTGAACGCTATTTTTGCTTTTCACCTTTTTTTGTAAAAGTGAAAATCCTTTTCAGATTTCTTTTCGGTAGTGAAAACGGGTACTAATAGTGTAGGTCTTTTATAAAAGCAAAGTGGCATAAAGTGAACTGTCGAAAAACGGTGAGGGCGGGGTACCTTTATTTTAAAAACTAAGTGATTCCCTTACCCTTAGTCTCCTTCTCTGTTCTGATCTGTTAATAAACTTGTACAAGCATAGTTTTCATTTTTATCCCTTAATTTCGTATAATGAGGCTTTGAAGACATCATTAAAATGTTCTCGCTTTTTCATTTTACATTTTCCCTTCATTTTCCTTAATAAAAAGTCTGTACTCCAGCCAATGTAATTATTTTGCTGCTCACTCCTAGAATACGTGGTCTCTATCTTTACGGCTTTGATGTGCCATTTCAGGCCAAGGGAGCAGCTATTTCAAGACATAAAGACTTGACGCTGCATTTAGTGTGTGTGTGTGTGTGTGTGTGTGTGTGTGTGTGTGTGTGTGTGTATGTGTGTGTGTTTTAATTGATACCCACAGCACTGCCCCACACCATGCAATCTGGCCGTCAGTAAATATAGTCTAACAGAAAGAATGTTGTACCTTTAGGATTCAGTGCGCCTCCTAGCTGTGGAAGCTTGTGTCAGTATTGCCCAGTTACTGTCTCAGGATGACCTTGAGGTTTTGGTGATGCCTACACTTCGACAAGCAGCGGAAGATAAATCTTGGAGAGTTCGCTATATGGTAGCTGACAAATTTTCAGAGGTAAAGTGATTGCACTGACATTTTTTAAGTACTAAAGAAAAAAAAATCCAAACCCACAGATTTGCTGCTGTATCAAAAGTTTCTGAATTAATTCTTCTGAATTGGAAGTGTTTGTGAATAAAATATGTACCTAAGGATTATAGTAGTTTGTTTTGTTCATATTAATTATTTTGTTAGTACACATTAAAAGCTGTGCAAATTCTTTTATAGCTCCAGAAAGCTGTGGGTCCTAAGATCACCCAAAATGACCTCATCCCCGCCTTTCAGAACCTGCTTAAAGACTGTGAAGCTGAAGTCCGAGCAGCTGCTGCCCACAAAGTAAAAGGTTGAGTTCAATTTATGTGTCATTTAATGTCAGCATGTGTCATTTATTTTGGTGCATTGTCTTATGTTAGTGAATTTTGTATGTTTTTTGTTCTAGAACATGTTTTCAAGTTAATAGAAATGATTTCAATGTGTGGAAATGTTACAATATTATGTAAATCTACTTCCATTATGTTTAAAACCAAACAGCCATTTTATCTTGTTTCTATAAAACAGGTTGGATTAGTGTAATACATGATGGCCTATAGATTTACAAAAAAGTGCAGTTAGCATAAGAGCCATTTTTCTTCCTTGTAGCTTATTTGCTTAAACATATGATCTGATTGAACTTGAAACTGTTGATAAACCTTGTTAAATTTCTTCATTTGGCTCCTTGTAAATGGCTCTATGTAAGCATTATTTTTTTCTATTTATTTTTTCCATCTCTTTTAGAACTTTGTGAGAACCTGCCTATTGAAGGTAGAGAGACCATTATTATGAATCAAATTCTACCCTACATAAAGGTAAACCTAACTTTATTTTTTGTTTTACTTTGCCCTTTATGGAGGCAAACCTTAGCTCAGTTAATTTTTATTTGTTTGTTTTACTTTAAAGCTCTTTGAATTTACAGGTGGACAAGGGATGAATGGGACAGATATGTTAATGTGTGACATTGTCATTTATCACTTACTAGTGCGTTGTAATTTTAAAATGCTCTTTGGTACATAAGTTTATGTTATCTGACAAATGGTCTATGGAAACATGACCATCTAAATCAGTATCGAAATAGTGCTGTCTTTTTAAATTCCTTGGGAAATTTTATTGAAGTTTCTGTTATCTTGCAAAAAAGAAAGGCTTTTAATTTTGATTTTATATTTTAGGAATTAGTATCTGATACAAATCAGCATGTCAAATCGGCTCTAGCTTCTGTAATTATGGGATTGTCTACCATTTTGGGCAAAGAGAATACCATTGAACATCTTCTGCCCCTTTTTTTAGCTCAGTTAAAGGATGAGGTGAGTCTGGCTATAAATTCTGTTGCTTAATAGTTGGTGACTTGCTTTGGTTTTGGTTTGGGGTTTCACTAAAATAGAATCCAAAACAGGGATGAAGGGATTTAAAAAAGTAACTTATTTTAAACCAGTGACAATCCCTGTGTTTGACTATGAGGTTGCAAATTCCCCAGGAAATGGGCATAAGGAGCCATTGATACAGACTTTAAAGTGTCTGTCCATTCTCTGCCTGATTCCTGCTGATATGCACTGATTTCTTCTCTTTAAACTTAATATGCAGTTATACTTTCACAGATGAGGAAGCCGAGGCACAAAGAGATAAAATAACTCACCCAAATTCTCGGCAGTGGCAGATCTGGGATTTGAATGCACATAATTTGAATCCAGAGCCTATGTATGCTCTTTATTATCCTCTAGACTTTTCATTGAAACTTCTGCTTAAGATCCGTTACATTTATGTGCTTTGAATTGTGTACTCATTCATTATTCAGTATTTCTTCTAAGACTATACTTTTTTTCACCTGAGTCAATACTTTCGTAAACTTTATTTAGCAGTTTTTACCTTATAACCGCAGGAAAATACTGAGCAGAGAACTTGATTGTTGTATGTGTTCTTCTGGTGCTTGTATACTTGCAGTGTCCTGAAGTTCGCTTGAATATCATCTCTAATTTGGATTGTGTAAATGAAGTGATTGGAATCCGTCAGCTCTCTCAGTCTCTCCTTCCTGCCATAGTGGAGCTGGCTGAAGATGCCAAGTGGAGGGTCCGGCTGGCCATCATTGAATATATGCCACTGCTGGCGGGCCAGCTGGTGAGTATGTGTGCTCTGTGAAGTGAAGGGTAACACAGGTAGTGGAGCACATTTACCAGGCAAGCAAGTAAGAGGCCCCAGCAACTTGTATGATTATGTTCATTTAGACACATCTAAGTGTGGCCTGTCCTAGTTGCCTGTAGGGTGGCTTTCATTTTCATTAGTGCAGTAACTTCGAACAAAAAGGAATTACAGAAACACAGTACTGTAACTGTCTCTTACAAATCTGGTTGGGGAGATGGACAATGTCTCTTTTAGGGTAGGGACTGTGTTCAATGTTTTATTTCATGTGCCTGGCGTTCATCAGGCACTTAACATTTGTGGAGTGTTGAATAAATGAATACCTGAATATTTTTTGAGAAAGCTCATAAAATCATTTCAGTTTACAGCTAACATTACTGTACTCCAGTTTGTTTCCCTTCTCTCACCCCCACTTCCATTCCTTTCAGATCATAGCATATGGGATTTATTTTTTTCCTTTCTTGGACCACTGAATTTGTATTGCTAATTTTGATATATTTAGTTTATGAAATGCATCTTTTGCATGTCTGTGGCATCGTATGTTTTATAAAATTTGAAGTGTCCGACTCTTCAAAATGAATGCCAAAGATCAATATATAGCTAAAACGGTCAGACGAAGTCCTCTTGTTATCTCCTTTCCCTCTGTCACTTCCAAGTGCTGAGGTTCACCTTCTGTTCTTTACTGGTTACTCTCATGGTTCACCTCTCCAGAGTGGAAAGCAGCAGTGGCTAACTGGTTTGCTAAAGACTGAAAAAACTGTCCAGAAGGAGGGTGAATTTAAGGACTAATTTTTTTTAACCTCTGCTGCTTGTAGACGTGGGAGGTCAGTAAAAGTTGGTAGCTCTATGGAGGAAGCAAGGCAGATGGTGACTTTGCTGTGGTCATGAACATTTTGTTATACAACTTCAACTTCTTGTTAGTATTATATATATTATTTTTATTTTATTATCTGTAAAGGTTTTTTTTTTTTAAGGAGGGCGCAGCTCACAGTGGCCAGTGCGGGGATTGAACTGGCAACCTTGGTGCTACCAGCACTATGCTCTAAACAACTGGGCTAACCGGCCGCCCCTATCTGTAAAGGTTTTTATATCAGGTAGCCAATTTATAAAAGTCTTTTATGACTTTTTGTATGGCCTGGCTTGTGGGCCATCATGAGTAAATGTAAAGTTGAATCACAAAAATCAGGAAATTAAAGTTAATTAGGACTCAAGAAAAATCCATAACTTAAAATGAAAATGAAATCTTTGAGAGCTGACATGGTAATCTAAGTGTATACTAAAATTTGTTTATAATCTATTATACAACCATTTTATGCTGTTAAATCACTATTTTCAAAATGCTGAAACTTATACCATATCTTTTAATTTAAAATATGTAATCCCTGGACTTCTTAGGATCCAAAGAAACATGCAGATCCCAAAAGGGAGGTGTTAGGAGACCATATATCACACGTTCTCACACAAGATGCAGAAGACCCACAGTGACAGATCTGTGTAAATCAGCTCCAGGAGCTTGTCCCCAGCCTGTGCCGGAGTGGCCACGCATTGACAGGAAGAGCAAAACTGGGAGAGCCGCGATGCCTTTAGCTGTGCCCTTGTACTGGGGCCTTGTCACCTGTAGTCTTGTGCCTGCTTTATTCTCCTTCCTCTGGTTTCGCCCATCATCTCAGAAATACTCTGCAATTGGGAATATCTCTACTTCTTGATGTCATTTTCTTCATCCTTAATAATTTATTAAGGATGATACTAACCTAAAAGGGAAAATTTTGAGAATTATCAATACTATTGACAGGTGTTTTCCTGGGCAATTCAGTCTTAGAAATACTATACAGATTGCTTGGTAGACCATCCACACTGCATTCTTTCTGCTCAATTTGCAGTATTGTATCTGGCTCCTGGCCACCCCATTCTCTCCCACTTAGCAGGGTGTGGGCCATCTCACTCACTTTGCTTTGCTTTGTTTGTGATTTCTATCCAATAAAATAGATTTATAATTTGTAAATCAAATGCCACGGTATTCCTTTGCTGACTGGTTCATGAATTCAGCTTATTTGGAAACAAGTGTTTGTTTTTTTGTGTGTGTTTTTTTAGCTCAGATCACTTTGGTATAATACAAATAGATTGTCCTGATTTCTAAATTTTGGAGGTATTAATGGACTCTTCTGTATCCATAGGGTGTGGAATTCTTTGATGAAAAGCTGAATTCTTTATGTATGGCCTGGCTTGTGGACCATGGTAAGTAAATAAGTTAAAAACAGGTTATAATGGAAGGCTCATGTTTTTGCATATATTGCATTTTGTTTATATATTTCTTTTTTGGAAAGGAATCCTAATCTGAGCAGATATTTTGCCTTACCAATGTAGGGATGAAGAAAGACTGATTAAAGTCCAGGTAGCTTCCTCTGAACACAAGTTTGACATTTGTATTTTCTACCAGTTTACTTCGATCTTAAACTTTATTTTCTCCATTAAATAATCTCTTTGCCCTGTTTCTTACTCTGTTACATTATTTTCAGACTATCTCTTTTATACATGTACTCACTCCTTTCTTATCCCAAGGTCTTCTGCTTGACTGGTGCCCTCTTTGTGTTTTCAGCCACTCTAGACTGGGTTGGACTCAGATGAAAGGTCTACGGGGAAGAAATGGCTACTTGGCTTCTTTGAGGTGACATAGAGAAGGAGGTATACAGTGTCACAGTGAAGGAGTCTAGGAGTGGGAGATGTCAGCTGTGACCTATGATGGAGAGGGCCCAGATTTCTGTTTTCATGAAAGGCAAGCTCACTGCCTGCACTCTTGGCTACTGCTGCTGTAATGCTAAGAGATGGCACACTGTGAGCTCAGGGCAGGTCAGATGGGACAACATTTAGAAAACAAGTTTTTAATACTTTATCTTCTCTTTGTATTTATAACATAATTCGCTTCAGCAATCACAGCATCCTTTTCTTCGAATGCCACAAACTGTGTTACAAATGAAAACTGGTACTGCTGTTTATCATAATATACAAGACTATTGATGTTTATATAAAATAATTTTATATGTTAATTTGTTAGCAGTTGGCTTTTTGACAAGGTCTCAGGTCTATGTGTCTCTTCTTGTCTGCGGTGGGTGGGAAGGGTGCCCTCTGTACCAGTGAGGTCCAGTGCCAGGCCCCAGGTCCAGACTTGGCAGCTTCAGTGTGGTCTGAGACCTGTCAGATGAGGGCTCTGGGGGCTCAGAACATAATGTGCTGTGACCTTCAGTTTTAGATTTTGATGGATGTGGTAGTTCCACAGCATCTTACGTATGTATTGAGTGTATCTCTGTTCTTCTGGGTGCTTATGCCTGGGTATTTGGGAGGAGTGGTGATATCTGCTTGGTCATGTTGGTGGTTTTGTTAAGGGCATATTTGGATCATATGGGAGGTCATATGGTTAAGAGTGCAGAGGAGGGGTATGAGAAAAACATGCAAATACTGTAAAGGCATCTATATGTAGATAATTTCAATGTTTTCAAACTAGACTGTGAATACTATTTCTTTTTGCTTTTCTAAATTTACCATTTTATGGCCAATTTTTTTTCTTTTTAAATGAAACTTAAGTTTGACAAATCATAGGAAAGAAATTCCTTTTCTTTTTAGGAAAAAAGTGCTTATTTTATTTTTGATCCATATTTAACGTTAGTGGGAATGACATATCCCAGAATGTCATTCGATACTTTCTTGGAAAGCTGTCATTCTAAATTTATTTTGAGGAACTTCTAAAGTCCTAGTCTTCCACAAAGAATTTAATTCCTGACACTTTTTCTATGTAGAATTGCTCTGTGTAACTTAATTACTCCTTCCTCTTTCTCTTATATTTTCTTCCAATTTGGGAGCAGGAGAGACCCTGGTCTTTGTATGCTTGTTTGTTTTAGTAGCAGTGTGCTAAAGTGGGCATTACAGGCATTCTTTGAACCAATGAAATGTCATCTCTGAAATTGTCCTATACTTAATCACATAGATTTTTTTTGTTTGTTTATTTTTTACATTTTGGATAACTGTTATGTATTAATTGATCACTGATCAATGAATTTTTTTTTGAACTTTTGGAATTTTTTTTGAAACTGATTATTAAACTACTAAAAGAATATTGTGAAAAATCCAGAGAAGTATAAGGAAGAAACCTGTTCTCATGGTTGAGTGGACAGTATTGACCACGGGGAGGAATTTAAAAGGGGAATTAATTTTTTTATAGGAGAAAGGAGGAACTATCGAAGTTAAAGAGCAGATGGAATGTGTTAGACATTCAGAAGAACCTTGCAAGTCAGGCAGACCTTGAGTGGAGAGGGAAAGAAGGAGAGAGACAAAACAAGGAGAGAAAACAGGCAGAACTGGGGAATGGTTTGCGTTCTTTTGGCAACAAAATTGAGAGGAGCCAAGAACATAGTAGGCATCTGGCCAAGTAGAGATGAGTGCGTTTCAGGTAATGGGTCAAGGCCAAGTGTGTGTGCACTGCCTCTGGTTTCTCTGTAGTGACATGTCTTCTTATGGTAATGGCATTAGGATGAAAAAAATCTCAAGCAAATTAAAAAACAATTAGAGAACACATATGCTGTAGTTACTCCCTCCTTAGGGGAGGCACTGTGGACGGGTTGTGCCAGTGACGAAGACTATGAATTGCAAGGGAGAGAATCTGTACTGTGGATGAAACAGTTGACGTGAGCTTACTCCTTAGAGAGTGCTTCTAGATAAAACTGACAGGCTGATTCTCCCGCAGACTTGGGTCAGGTTGCATGTTGCTAATATATAATTCCTTGGCTATGTTCACTTGCCTGATCTCATCAATGGAATTGCCTGAAAGCCTCTATGTACTGGGAAGAGTTGGATATTTCTTGTCTGGAAGCTTTGTATAAATTGTCCAGGATTGGGGCTGTGGCTTAGATAGCTATTCTTGTCCATCCTGTCACCGAGCAGGGTTGGGCCTACCTGGAGAGAGAAGAAGAAGAAGGAATCAGTACCCCCTCACCCTAGATTTGTTATCTATGCCCCAATGTTGAGTTGTATTGGACCTGTGAAATGAAGTAGCGTTGTCTTTGTTCAGTGCTGTATGTAGCAAGCAGTTGTTGAGAAGATAGTATAGTACAGGCCTTTGTTATCTAGATTTATGCTATCTTTGATGAATGATCTTGTAGGGAATTATTAGATGTTAAAGCAGGTGTATGTATTCACAGAAGACATTTGACATGTCTCAACATAAACATTTTTAAGAGTCTGAAGTTTTCATTTGCTAGTGTGTAGATGACCACAGTGGCCTCCAAACCACTTCCTCACTGTAGTTCTCTCCTCAGCTGTTGTTGCCGCTGCTGGAATAATCCTGCTAAAGTACCACACCGGTCACCAGGTCACAACTTTGCTTTCAAAACCCATCATTGTGTTTTTTACAACATGTAAATTTAGCTTTCAAGAAGCTCTGTGTTCTGAGTCTACCCTGACTGTCCAACCTCACATTTTTAGATTTTAGTTCTTTTCCTTTGTGCCCTGGATACATTTTTTTGGCCCTTTCCAGGAATTCATGTCCTCTTCTCTCTATTTACATAAATCCTCTCTACTCTTCAAGGCCCAGGGCAAGGCCTCTCTTTCCAAAGCTTTCTCAGACCTCCCTGTTCTCTCTTCTCTAAACTCCTCTAGCCCTCATGGTCTTTACTACACAATTGCATACTTTATCATCATCAGTCTTATACCATGTGACTTCTCGGAGTGCCTTAGCTTTCATTTCTCTGACAGAGTGTAAAATCTTTGAGGTGAAGTATCTTATGTACTCCTTCTTTAACACATAGCACATAGTAGGCACTCATATTTGTTAATTAATTAATGATACCTCTAATGAGCTCTTTACCTCCTTTTTCCTTAGACATACTACACATTTTGAAACTATAAGACCAAACCAGTATATTACAAATTGTAGCTGAGCATGTTTGCCGTTGCAGTATGGCTAAATTTGGAGTGTGTGTGCAGAATTTGGGTTTTGGTGATGATGTAAGTAAACTAGGTTATGCTTATAATGTAAGCAGCGCGACAATATGTTTTTCACCTCTTCTGTAGTATATGCCATCCGTGAAGCTGCCACCAACAACCTCATGAAACTAGTTCAGAAGTTTGGTACCGAGTGGGCCCAAAATACCATCGTTCCCAAAGTGTTAGTAATGGCGAATGATCCTAATTATTTGCATAGAATGACCACTTTATTCTGCATTAATGTAAGTATTACACAGCTATTGTTGCTGTGCTCTGGTGTTAAAGCAATTATTCAAGACTGTGTTTCTGAATTCTGAATATATTGTCTTCTATTTGGAATTTATTTCTTATACTGATTCATTTGGACAGTTAAGAGATGAGAGAAAATGTCAGTTTTTAAAATCATATTAAAATCTACAATAGTGAAGTCAGTTGTGAATTCTGGTCTAATTCTGGGGTTTTTTGAATGCAACCTTGTATCATTCAAATGCTCAAAGTAGAAACATTTTCCTGTTGATCAGTTTACTTTCTTATTAAATATTATTTGTCTTTTTAGATTTTGAGATATTTTAAAAAATGAAAGTGCTTTAAATATGCCTTCCTTTTCTAGGCGCTGTCTGAAGCCTGTGGTCAGGAAATAACTACTAAGCAGATGCTGCCCATCGTATTGAAAATGGCAGGAGACCAAGTAGCGAATGTCCGTTTCAACGTGGCCAAATCTCTACAGAAAATTGGACCAATTCTAGATTCTGGGTAAGATTTTAATACTATTCTTATTTTTAAAATGGATTTAAATTTTTACCTTATAGTAGGGAATGATAGCTAAAATTAAATTCAGTGATTTTCACTTTACTTAAGAGGTGGGTTTGTTTAAAGCAAAGAATAAAGTAATTCAGTCATTTTTGAGGGTATCCACTCTGACTTCTGTATTTAAGCTCGTATATGTGTAGATCATTGAAACTAATTCTGCTGAGCACTTCAGAAATTATTTAGTACTTGTCAAACTTATAGGTGTTTTAAAATATTTTTTTATTTTAAACTTTAAAAATTACCATGGGGCGTATATACCATAACACATTTTTCTGGCCCAGAGACTTTCACAGATAATGCTGTTGGATTTTAGCGCTTTGCAGGAGGAAGTTAAGCCGGTACTACAGAAGTTAGGCCAAGATGAAGACATGGATGTCAAATACTTCGCACAAGAAGCTATAAGTGGTATGTCCTTCTGTGCTCTGCCTTACAGCTTCTGCTTTGGCTGACAGGCTGTGAGTGGTGTTAAGTGGGAAAGGCGATAAGCATGCGTGCGACAGGGGGGGGCGGAGCTCCCAGAATGCTTGTGCCCCTCTTCTTGGCCCACCATTGAGCAGGCCATTTTCTCAGGTCCATGTCTAGGGCTGGGTAAGAATGTGATTCTAAACTGGTGAACACAGTTTTTTTTTTGGATTTTAATCAGTTTTTAAAGTTTAACTTTTGATCAGCTGGCAGAGTAAAGAAACTGACCACAATGGGAAGTTCATAGTCTCATCCTTTTGGATCATTGTTGTCGTGCCTAATAGTCACATAGATAGTCCGTGAACTTTCTGTGCCACTAACTTGATTTTGTTTGGAATTTTCCAGTGCTGGCGTTGGCATGATGAGGAACAGGAGGGAAAAAGACTTTACCAAATTCTTATCACAGGTTTCTAGTCAATGTGTTCTTAAACTGGGTGGAGAAAAAATGGAAAACCTTCAAGACCTCATCTAAGCAAATGGAACAACTTAAAGAAATCAAATTTCTGTGACTTGATTCTTTCTGAAGATGAAATGGAATTGTTTTTATTTGTCTTCCTTGTTGGGATAATTATGTTTAAACCATTCTTATTGTTTGTGATCAATTCCTGACACTCAGTACAATCATTTCTTGATTGTCTCCTAACGAATTGTCTGGCACTATCTGGGCTCCTGCATCCTTGCTGTTTCATGAGGCCCTGGCCACTTAATGTTTCTGACCACGCCTGAATGGGTTGGGACCCAGACATGGAGTGCGGTGATTCTCTTGGTGTTTACATGTATCTGTGTGTCTCTCCATCATTCCAAAGTTAAATGTACATGGTTTAGAATAACTTGTAAGCACTCTATTTGGGAGACACATTTTCCTGGATGATCTGCATTAGTGTCTTACATAAAAGGGGAATGTGGAAGCTCAGAATTCATGTGTTGATTGTTTTGTTTTTTATTTGCTTGGTTTTGACTGTAATCATGTCATTTGGAAACCTGAAGTACAGATGTATCTTGCTACTAATGTGTGATGTTGAAATCGGACTGAATTTCCACAGCTTACCACTATGAGTGCATTCAAAAATACTGCTCTCCCCTGAGAAAACTTAAAATTCAGTGCCTCCTAATCAGTATAAAACCGCAGTTTTGTATTTCTAACCACTGGTCTAACACTGTGAGGCTTTCCTGCTCTTCAGTTGTTCTGCTTCCAGCTGTGTTAACATCTGGTCCTTGCTACATTGTATAGAAGTAGCTTTCCAACTGAAGTTTCGTTTATGGGTGATGCTGGAATCTTATCATTTGAAACCTTTGTTTTTCTGTTGTTACAGTAAAACCTCATTAATTCCTCCTGGAACTTAAGATAATGAATTAATCTGAAGGGAGGGTTTGCTGAAGCAAATTAATAGTATGTAAGGAAGCCTATTGGGTCTGAACTGAAACGATTTTAAAGCTCTCTTTAAAAATCACCCTTTACCAGTTGGATATGCCAGTTATTAGTCACTCTTTTCAATTATATTAAAATACCATTCATGAGAATTTTTATAAGGCCACACCTTTTTTCAAAAGATGCATTCAGTTTACTCTTTATCCCTGAAATATACACATTTGTATTTCATGGAGAAGTTAAATATTTTTTCATCTAAATTTATCTGCATTTTTACCTACTCAAGCTTGCCTTGTCCCTAATGAATTTTAGTTAATGAGGTTTCATTGTAGCTCATTTTTCTCTCAGTGCATCCTGCTCTGTAGTTTCCTTGTTTCTGTTTTGGTTTTGGAATTGTTTCTTCCAATCACAGCCTCTTTTAAACCCAGGGAGCCCTGGTCTGTTTTTTGAAGTCTCAAAGATGCCTGTAAAACTTCGTACCAGTACATAAAGCCAAGTTTGAGCAAATTACTTTCAAGCTTGTCCTACCTTAGAAAAACATTTTAAGTCAGAAATGACCTGCCTGTATTTAAAACGGCCGAATTACCTTATAGAAATTTTCTATTTTATTGTTTTTTGAGCAAAAGATTAAATATTTTCCTAAGCAAAAAATCTTTTCTACATTCTCATTTTATATCTTAAACTATTATGTTGTAAACATTTAATTTGTTTCATGGTTCTTTTTATTTTTTTATTACTTGTAGGTTGTGTTCCTCTTCATTGAATTTCATATTTGAGAGACTATTGTTGATTCTTGAAACAAATTTACAGAACCATTGCTTTACACTTAGGTAGAAATGCCGTTGGTTTTGGGATATGCCCTTCTGTACTCCCCTGGGAGCCCTGTGCATTGACCTTTGGCTCTAGGACTGTGGTACACGGGAGCCCCTTGCTTTCTTAGGCATGGGTCAGGGATTTCAATAGGGGCTTGTCTTCTTAAGTGACTCCTTAGGGACTTCATTGCTTCTTTCTGAATTAAACAGTAGGGAATTCCTTTAGTTACTGCTAGAGAAGTTTTTTGGCTCATAACTTGGTGATATTCTCCATGAGTTAGTTTTCTTACCTTGATTTCACTAGAATGTAAGCTCCAGGAGCTCTGTAAGGGCAGGGATTTTTGTCTGTTTTGTCTTCTGTATCACCAGCGCCTAGATCGGTGTCTGGTGTACATAATAGGTGCTCAATAAATACGTGTTCAATGAATTTCTAAAATCTGTCCTCTGATGTTTTGCATTCATGGAACAAGTGATCAAAGATACCAAACTACATTACATTCTCCCACTGACACAATGAAAGGATTTTACTGCTCTTAAGAAATGTTTTATATGACCTTTCTTTAGTCCCGCATCTTAGGCAACAGGTCCACTTAGATTTGTACAATTGCCTCAAATGTAGATTACTGTAATTTTTTTCATCCTAGGCAGTTTATATCAGTTGTTTGGTCGATTAGGATAGTGAAGCAGAGACAAACATACAAACCTATGTCAATAAAGTCTCATCAACAATGAAATTCACCTCAGTGTTTCTTTCTACAATTTGCATGGGGTTCATCATTCACAGGTTTAAGAAACCAGATCTTGTCTCTCTGTGCTGCCAAGAAGATACTAACCTGAAAATGCATCCTGTTTCATAATAATAAACAGGTTAATGTGTGGTTTCTTTTATTTTATTTTTTGGTGTGTTCTAATGCTTTTTTTTCTGTTATTGTTTTCCAATATTATTTTAATTTCAGGTGTACAGCATAGTGGTTAGACATTTATATAATTTAAGAAGTAATCTCCCTGATAAGTCTAGTACCCACCTGGCATTATACATAGTTATTACTGTATTATTGATTATATTCCCTGTGCTATACATTCCCATGACTCTTTTGAACAACCAATTTGTACTTCTTTTCCCCTTTTCAGCCACACCCCCAAATCCCCTCCCATCTGGCAACCATCAAAATGTTCTCTGTATCTATAACTTTGTTTCTGTTTTATTTGTTTATTTTGTTCTTTAGATTCCACATATAAGTGAAATCACTTTGCATCTGTCTTTGTCTGAGACTTCACTCAGCATAATACCTTCCAGGTCCATCCATACCACCGCAGATGGAAAGAACCCATTCCCTTCCATGGCTGAGAAATATTCCATTGTATACATGTACCACCTCCTCTTTATCCGTTCATCCACTGATGGACACCCAGGCTGCCTTCATATCTTGGCCATTGTAAACAATACTGCAGTGAACATACGGATGCACAATGTCCCCTTGAAGTAGCATTTTGGGTTTCTTCGAATAAATGCCTAGAAATAGGATTACTGGGTCCTTTTTTGTCTCTTGTCATAGCCTTTGTTGTAAAGTCTATTTTGTCTGGTATAAATATTGCTATCACAGCTTTTTTGTTTCTAATTTCATGAAATATTTTTTTCCATCCCTTATTGTGTGTTTCTTTCAATCTGAAATGAGTCTCTTGTAGGCAGCATATGTAAGGATTTTGTTTCCTTATCCATTCATCCCTTCTGTGTCTTTTTATTGAAGCATTTAGTCCATTTATGTTGAAAGTAATTGTTGGTAACTACATAGCGACTGCCATTTTATTATTCATAATTTTGGTCTTCCCCCCCCCATCTTAAAGAAGTTCCTATAATATTCCTTGTAATACTGGTTTGGTGGTGATGAATTCCTTTAGCTTTCCGTTTCTGGGAAGCTCTTTATCTGTCTTTTGATTTTAAATGATAGCCTTGCTGGGTAAAGTAGTCTTGGTTGTAGGTCCTTGCTTTTCATCACGTTGAACATTTTGTGTGTATCCCTTCTGGTTTGCAAAATTTCTGTTGAGAAATCAGTTGACAATCTTAGGGGAGCTCCCCTGTAAGTAATTAGTTACCTTTCTCTTGCTGCTGTTAGTATTCTCTCTTTGTCTTTAAACTTTGCCATTTTAATTATAACCTGTCTTGGTGTGGGCTTGTTTGGGACTCTCTGCTCCCTGGACTTGAGTGTTTATTTCCTTCTCCAGCTTAGGAAAGTTTTCAGTCATTATTTCTTCAAATAGGTTCTCAGTCTCTTGCTTTTTCTCTTCTGATACCCTTATGATGCGAAATTTATGCTTCATGACCTCATTTTTTTTTTATTCTTTTTTTTTTTGTTTTTGGTGTTCTGACTGGGTGTTTTCTGCTACCCTTTCTTCCAAATCACTGATTCGATCCTGTGCTTCATCTAGTCTGCTGGTGATTCTAGTGCATTCTTCATATCAGTTATTGTATTCCTCACTTCTGACAGATTCTTTTTTATGGTTCCTGTGTCCTTTTTTATGCGCACTATCTCTGTTGAAGTTCTCACTAGGTTCCTGAGCTTCCTTATAGCCATTGTTTTGAACTCTGTATTTGGTAGGTTGCTTGTCTCCATTTCGTTCAGTTCTTTTCCTGGAGTTTTCTTCTTTCATTTGGGATGTATTTCTTTGTTTCCTCATTTTGAGTGCCCCTCTGTGTTTGTTTCTATTTATTAGGTAGATTTTCTATGTCTCCCAGTCTTGGCCGGGTGGCCTTATGTAGTAGGTGACCAGTGGCTGCCTGGCACAGTCTTCCTAGTCAACTGCTCCAGGTGCTTCAGGAGTGTCCCTTGTGTAGGTTGTGTGTGCCCTCCTGTTATAGTTGAGCCTTGATAGCTATTGGCACATCAGTGGGTGGGATTGACCTTAAGGCTGATTGGCTGTGGGGTTTGGCTACATCCTCACCTTACCGGCTGCTGTGCAGGGGGTTTGCCTCACTGAGTGGGATTTGCCCCAGGGAGCTCTAGTGCCTGTTGAGACCAACTTTTGTGCGTGCCACTTGTGGGTGGTGTTCTGCTGTGATGTGAAGACAACCTCCAAGTATGTTGTGTCTGGGGCTCTGGAGCAGGTCCAGGTCAGCCACTGCCTGTGATTGGCTAGGGGCTACCTGGTAGGAGCTACAAAATAATCCTCAGTTGTTCACTGCCTATGCTAATTCTGGAGGTGCGTGGGTGAGGCCACGCTGCAAACTAAGGATGTCTGCTACCAGTACTGGGCCTGGGGTAGCTCCGCAAAAAGCCAGGACACCCCGAGACAAGCTGCAACCTGCTGGTTTCCTTAAGGTTTAGCCACTGATAAAACCTTGTGTATGCAAGTTGGGTGAGGCAGAGTCTCGGAGTCACTAGAGTGGGACGAGTTGTGGTCACCAGGTTAATGTAAATTATGGTTTGGTGCCAGTGCTGAGCCTGGGGCTACTTAGCAAAAGTCGCAGCACACTGAGGTGAGTAGCCATCCGCCTGGAGTCTGTCGGACTCTGATAGTTTTCCAAGAAGAGTGCAGTGCAGGCAGGACTGGCTGCTCGTGAGAAAGTGCTTCCAGTGTTGGATGGGTGGGGCCCAATGAGTCAGCAGAGTGGAGCAGCAGAGCTCACCAGACCAGTCAGATTCGGATTTGGCCATAACTGTAGAGGGAGGGCTCGACATATTAAAAGTGGCACCCACCTACTGGCTACACAAGAGGAGGACCCCACAAGAGAAAATGGGACCGTCCTCCAGCCCTTGCTCTGAAGCCATACACCTCAGTCTGCCCACCACATTCCCCTGACGCCCCCTGAGTCAGTCTTCCTCTGCCTGCAAGTGAATGAGTCTGTACCAGCTGTTTAAGAGGACTCGTGGCTTTCCCGCAGCCTCCGTCTTACCCGAACTGTTGGAATCCCCACTGTTTTTCACAATCAAATGTTGTGGGAATTACTCTTCTTGTTACCAGTGCTCTGGGCTGGGGAGGTTGGTGTGGGGCTGGGGTCCCTAGATCCTCCAGGGGGAACTTCTGTGGCCAAGATATCCTGCCTGGTTCTCAACTGCCACACCTGGGTGTGGGGCCCATTCCTTGTCTCTGCCCCTCCCACCAGACTCAGTATGGCTGCTGCTTTATATTCTTAGTTGTAAAACTTCTGTTGAACTAGACTTCAAATGGTCTTCAGGTTGATTGTTTACAATTTAGTTGTAATTTTAATGTGTTCACGGAAGGAGAGGCAGGCACCATGTTTATCTACTGCACCATCTTGGATCTCCTCTCGGTTAATGTGTGATTTTTAATGAGGCCTTCTTGAAATAATAGCCCTCAGCTCATGGAAATACCACAGCTTGGCCACTGTGATGCATGGCCCTGGGGATCTTTGCTGGACAGCTTGTCCTGAAACAAAAGAGACAGCAGCCTACCTTTGAGCTGTCTTATCAAAGCATGCAAGATCATTGCATAGACCTCCAGGGGAAAGAAGTATGTCATTCCTGACCCAGAGGTTAAGCAATGGCAATGTTTTTTTGTTGTGATTTTGTTTATTAATTGCTGTATTGTCACTGAGTTGACAGTCTGGTATTTTCCTGTAGAAATCACATTGGTTCCATCCCCTTAGCGATGGCAGGGCAGAGTAGCCAAAACAAGTCGGGTGCTTGTCCTGCCCTTTTGCCTTTTACTTAAATTCCTCTGACACTTTTTTTCCTCTTGGCACTATTATCTTTAAGCCTGTTTCTCCACTGCTTGGATGTAACACTCTGGAGGGAGAAGGAGCTGTCACCTTGTTTCCCTTGGTTTAACGGATGAAATGATTATGGTCTGATGTTATGTAACTGTTTCCGTCTGATTCTTCTATTCCTGTTTCCATCCAGTTCCTTGCTCTTCTCTTTCCTGTTCACTCACATGTCTCCAATTCTTTTTTGTACCTAGAATAGTCTCTCTATTCCCCATTTGCCTGCACAAGCCTGCTGTTTCCAGGAAATTACATAATGTTCAGTTGAAATGGAAATCTTCTGGAGGACGAAGAGAGTTTAATTACTCATTGGGTAGAAAAGCCAAGTCATTTCTTTCTCCAGAGTTGTTCTTTTAAACTGATATTACCGGTTCTGAATGCAGCCAGGTCGTTTTTGTCTGTTTGGGGCTCTGTAGGCTGTCAGTGTCCAAAATATGGGGGAGCATCCAGCTCGTACCGTAAGGCTGAATGGGGTGGCAGTTTCCATGGCTCTTGAGGAAAGACACCTTCAGTGAGGGCCTGGGGTGAACCAGCGTTTTCTGCACAGGGGCCCATTGCAATGCTGGAGCAACTGAGGGCATCCTGGCTAGGAAGCACAAGTGGGCTGAAGAGGGACATGCCCTGGTCAGGGACAGTTACGGTGCTGCTGTCTGTATCTCTAGTGGTGGCCCAAAGGCTGAGGAAGCTAGATTTTCCTGTGAAGGACAGTGAAGAGCCCAGCGCCCCTGGGGTTAACAAGAACCACTTCCTGAGACCCAAAGAGCCTAAAGAGGACACCGGGCAGGTAAGTGCCACAGACACACGGTCTGAGCCCTTCCCTCTCATGGGCGTAGGTGTGGGCAGAGGGCAGCCAGCATGGCCTGGTGCTAAAGCAGGCTAAGCCGAGAAGCAGTGCCGTTAACTCTGTCCCTGAGGAGAGAGTCAGGTTTTAGGGTCAACGGTATATTTTGAAAGCCTGTTGCCCTGTTCCTTGTCCTTTGTTCTAGGAATGCTTTCTGAGGGGGTGGAGTGGACTTTCCAGAGCTCTATCAGTCCATGGCTTGAGGTCTTTCCCCTTCCTCCATCAGAGACAGCGAGGCCCATGCAGGGGACAGGGGGGCGTTTAGTAGAGTTGCAGGCCATTCCCACTTACCTCACCGAATAGACACAGCTTTTATTTGCTCCTACTCCTCTCTGGTAGTCATTTCCACTTAAGGAAAAAACCATTTCTGTCAATTTTACTGTGTAATAGTCCAAATGTTTTATGAGCCCCGTTTGATGCCACTCTGGAGGAGGTAGGCCAAAGTTTAAGTTCAGCCATCAAAGTGGGTGCCGACCCCTCTCCCTCAGGGGGGCGATTTATGACATAAGTACATTCAGAAACAGCACACGGGCTTGGCTGCCTTGTTCCCAACTCAAGCTGCATTGGTTTATTTGGAAGATAATTCGTATTCTCACGCCTCCTCCAGTGGGTTTGCTTGGTGGAGATTTTAAAATCAAAAAAGACTGCCTTCTAAATGTCCCTGGCTTTTCCTTCATGTTATGTGAACTGAGGCCACAAAGACCTTCCTGTTTTCCGGCCCCGAGCGGCAGTCTTTCCTCTTAGAATGTTCACCCATTGCCGTGGTGCCACATGCTTGTCAGGGGATCGTGTTTAGGCAGCTCTGGGCTGTTGTGCAGTGGCTCTGCTGCGGGAGGAAGTGCTGGGGTGACAGTGCCCTCACAGGCACAGCCAGCAGCCAGCCCCTCGGTCCTGGCAGCTGCCTGAGGCGGTCAGCCCTTTGTGTCCTTAGGTCTGTTTCACACAGCTGGGCCTTACGAAGGACCAGGAATGATAGTTACATGTTTTTAGGGCTAAACCACAGACTTCCTTGGGAGTTTCCTACAAATTCAGGGTCAACTGGCCATGCCATTAAATGCACGGCATGCCCCCGTCTGCGCGTGGAATCCTGGTGGAAAGAGCACGGCTGCCCCTGAGCCTCGGGCCTTGTAACTGCAGGCACCTTGCCAAGCACTTGGCAGAACCTCTCTTAATCCTCACAACAGCCCAGGGGGGTGGGCGGCCTCCGCTCCGTCTCAGGTGGTGGTGAGACTCCCCCCAACGCTGTCATGTCTACCGGGGGGTCTTTTCCAGCAGTGGAGGCCTGGCAGTGCAAGGCCTCTGACGCTGCAGTTCATTTCACGCAGAAAATCCCCTGCTCTGTGACTCAGGGAGCCTTCTCTGCATTTGTTTCACTTAAGGAAAATGACCCGGGGGTAAGATGGAAAGGGAATTGGCTGTTGCCAGGCAGAGCCCTGTGTGTCAGGGGCCAGCAGCCAAGTGAGTGATCCAGGAAGTCATCCAATTGCAAACCAGAAATTGTTCTTAACCCTTCACTCACTGTCTGTGGTTCATAGCAAACTCATCCATCTGTCCAAATGGGGTCAGAGTGAACCCTGGCTCTTCAGAGTCCTGGGAACTGTCCTCAGGTCTTGGCTGGCTCCAGGGCCCTGTGGGAGCCATTCAGCATCCCAGGGCTTGGGCCTGCCACTTGGTCCAAGAGAGAACAGCCCCAAGGGGTGGGAGCCAGTTCCTTTTGGCAAAGAGGGCCTCTTTGGCCCCTTGGACACTGGCCCTTGGGTCTGCAGAGCCGCCTGTGCTCTGGATGTTGCATGTGTCCCCCATGTAGGACCTGCCAGGAAGCAGTGTGGTCACCACGCACACCCTTGTCAACCCTGGGTCAACCCAGCTGCTCCTTCCTGGTGTGGATGGGTGGTCTCCCGTCCTAGCCAGGTGGGGCTGCCCTCCTGGCCGGTCCGAAGGTAGCTGTCTGATGACAGCTGCTGGCGGGCCTGTCAAGCGAGGGTTAACAGAGGATTTGTTTATTGAATCATGAAGTAGCTGTCACATGATTTTAATCAAAACACCATTTCCCTGACAACAGTGATGTCAGTCTTGTTATTGCAGGAAGGAGCAGCTGTGAGGGACGTTCAGTCTCCCTGCCGAGCCCAGGTTTGGAGACTGAAATCAAGGGAAGCATCCATAAATCATGGTTGCAGGCCCCGACGTACCGAACCCACCCTGTTCCTCTTCCTCTTCTCTCTGTCCAGACAATCTGTTCTGCACGGACACTGGCCAGAGCCCGGCTCTGCCCCCTGAGACTCCGCGGAGATCTTACTGTCTGCAACTCTTGCTCTGTCTACTCTTGTTTCTACTTCTGATTTTCCCAGTTTTCCTTATTTTCCCCAAACTCAGTCTTCGGAGCCCCTAGGATCATTGGCCTCTGCCTTCTAGCATCTGTCTCTCCTCCATGCTCTAACCAGCACTTGCTGGTGACCCAGGCTCCAACCTCCTCTTGGCACCTTCTCCACTGTGGGAGCTTGGGGGCCGGGCAGCCATCTCTGCAGAGAGAGACCCACCCCCCCAGGCCCTGCTATCCTTCTTCACCTAGGAGCTTGGCCTAAAAGTTAAAGACTGATGAAAAAGGTGGGAACATGGATTCTCATGGTTGCTCTTATGTCTGTGGTACCCATAGCTGGTGCTGCTCAGAACTCATGAAAAATGAAGAAATCTTTGGCACAGTTCTGGAGCTGTTGCTCAGAATAGGACAGCCATTCTTAAATGAGAGGAGAGATTCCATAGGCACCAAGCAGCCATTTTCTATGTCTAGTGATGGGACAGTTAAGAGTTAAAGCAAGACGAGTCGAAGTGAGCTGCTCTGACAAGCCGTCCGGAGGAGCTGGGGACTCTCGTGGGTGCTCTCTTGTCTGAGGGCAGTGTTATGCTAGGCTGCATTTGAACCTCACAGCAAACCTGGTAGCTATGTCAGCCAGTCTGTGTTTCCAGGTTACCAGTGGGGACAGCAAACCTTTGCAGTGATTTGCCCAGGTTCGTTTTTTGCGCAGGGCTGGGAGAGGTGCCAGTGGCTGAGGACTCAGAGGTTCTTTGCTGCCTCCTGGGCTGTCCCTGGCAGAGAATGGGTAGGCACCACCCCGTCTGGAAGGACTTTCTGGCCAGGGTGGCTCCTCCAGGGGATGGGCTGGGGGAAGGCAAGCCTGTTCTCCCGGCCTCATTCCTGTCTCCTTGCCCGGCCCTTTCATCCCTGGGGCCTCCGACTGCCTGCCTGCCCTTCGGCCTTCCCTTTGCTGGCTAAATATTAGGCTTCTCCAGTGACCAGAGGGTCAAACTGAGAGTTAGCCAAGGCTGTGAACTCAGGGTCCTTCGCACAGTATGCTCCCAGGAAAGGCCTAGGGACTCTTTCTCGATTCAGTTGTGTCCCACTGCCCAGCTGTGGGACCTGTGTGGCCCTGCTGGGGTGATGGGTGTCAGAGTTCTCAGGCCCTCTGTTGGGCATGTCTGGCCCCATTATTCCCTCCTCTTTGGGAGTTAGGGAGATTGAGTCAGAAACTCGCAAAGTGCCTCATGGGAAGAGTGACTCAGTGCTCCCTTTGAGAAGCCAATTCCCCAATGCCTCATTTCTTCTGGGTCCAGATTTTCTGAGGTTTCTGCCCAGCCAGCTCTTGGGGACTCAGCTGCAGGGGGAGTCTGCTTTCCATGATGCTGTGTCCTCCCTCCCTGCCCCCATCCAGGCTCCTTGCTTGGTGGCTCAGCCCTGCACCCGCTCTGCCCAGGCTTCAGACTCTGCCAATTCAGACCAGCTCTGAGTCAGCCATGCCTAGGAAAGTCCCCTAGAAACTTACACAAAGGGAGGTATCAATACTCCCTAGGGGTAGTTGCAACTATGGGTCCAGAGGAATTCAGCTGCCCGGTGGGTTGGGACGTGGCAGCAGGAGGAGTTAGAGTTGAATGTCTGGAGGCACGTAAAGCTCCCCCTCTGCCTGACCTGGCTTTTGGGTTTGGCCTCCTCAGTGATTGAGGTCATAGCTTCATACCGTGTGGGGGCAGGTATGCCAATGATGGCTAGTTTCTGAGGTGAGGGTCCAGTGCCTTCACTTCAGTTAAGACCCACATCTGACAGCCAAGTATGAGCCATGCACAGTATCCCCTCCCACCACAGCTGCTCAGCCCTCTCATTTCTGTAAAGTCACAGTGGCTGGGGTTAAAGTGAGACGGGCAGAACTGTAGCCTGTGCAGATGAGACTTATTTTGTAGCCATGTGGTGCCCAGGATTTCGTGCACAAAGCCCAGAACTTCCTGCCACAGTGTCCTGGGGCTGCAGGCAGAGTGGGGGCCTCCCTCCCTTACCTGGATCAACCAGGGAGGGACTGGAACAGTCAGTGTGGAGGGGCCCTGTAAGAACCATAACTGAAAAGCATGAGGGATTGCTGTTGGAGACACTAATGCTCTTTCTAAGTCAGGGGTTAGAAATCCTTTAACTTGGGATCCATGAGTAGGCCTCAGGGGGCCCAGGAACCACCATGTTTCCCCGAAAATAAGACCTAGCCGGACCATCAGCTCTAATACATCTTTTGGAGCAAAAATTAATATAAGACCCCGTCTTATTTTACTATAAGACCGGGTAATTAATATAATATAATATAATGTAATATAATACAAAATAAAAATATGTAATATAATATATATAGTACCGGGTCTTATATTAATTATTGCTCCAAAAGATGCATTAGAGCTGATGGTCCGGCTAGGTCCTATTTTCGGCGAAACATGGCAACTGCTCCCCTGAAACATCTGTCCCAAGTTGTGTGTCTACGCACGTTTCTTGGGAAGAGGGGCCAAAGCTTTCATCAGCGTGTCAAACGGATCTGTGAAACCTCAGTTTAAGAACTACGGTAGGAAGGAGCAGATGGCCACCAGCAGAACCCAGCCTGGGCAGCTCCCTGACTGGCCGTGATGGAGGTGGGCTCTGGGTAGCGGCACTGCATCCCTGTGGAAGTGTGGGCACTGTCAGCTCTAGTCCTCGGCCCGGCCAGGCAGAGGTCCCAGGTCTGGGGCTCCGGTCCCCCCAGGCCCTCTCCTCCACCCTGAGGCCACAGAACTGAAGGAGGTCAGGGGCCTGACTGGCTGCTGAAATTCTGGCCAGTTTCTGCTGGCAGTTCTGTTATTTTTGCCTGTACCCTGGACACGGGGGTTGTTTTTGGCAACACAAAAATGTTGGAGAAATTTGGTGGGGAAAGAAAAAGTTTGCAAAACACCGTTTGTGAAATTGAGTGCTTTCCTTTAAAAAAAAAAAAAAGGCGCATTTGAAACTCATTGTTACCGAATTCTTGGGTAGTCAAATGGTCGTAACAGCCCTTTGGGGGCAGGACTGAGTGCCCGATAAGCAGTGCTGGGCCAGCAGGACAAGTTGATGGAGCGCGCTCCAGCCCTCTTCCTGCCCTTGGTGGTCTCCTCCACTCCTCCCTCCCCACCCTCTGGCCCGCGGGTGATCCCTGTTTGGGAACTGTCTCAGTTCTATAGCATAGGCTCAACTGGAATGGTTGGAGTGAAACCAAATCTCAGTTGAATTTGCTGCCAGAAAGTAGGATTCAGTACTGCCCTTTCACTCAGGGTCTGGCACTAAAACAAGTCCCGAATGAATGAGAGCAGCGTCAAATGCCTCGGCAAATGGGATCCCCCAGCACCTGCGGGCAGTGAGCTGGTGCCTGTGTGGGGGTCCACAGATGCATGTGCGTGTTGAGGCCTTTTGCAGCCCCCTGGAAGACGTGCTGTCATGAGTAAGCAGAAGTATCTTGCTGGCCCCCCGGTTCCCAGCCCATGCCCTGTAGCTTGCGTGTGCTTGGGGAGCCCACCTGTCTGACTCCCTCCTCCTGCTGCAGGCCCTTGCCTGACTACTGCCCTGAGAAGCCAGGAGCACCCGGCAGCGCCCCGCCGGACCTGGTCCGTGTGCAGACTGCGGTTAGCAGCGCTTCCGGCAGCGTTCTGCAGCAGCTAACGTGTACTCGGGCAATTTCAGAGCAAGGTATTACTTACCCTGCTGACGTCAATGAGAACGTATTATCCACTGTCCTCCTCTGCAGCCTGAAATGAGCACCAGCGCTCAGGGAACACAGCCACCTTCCATACTTTAAAAAATTCCACCCAGGGCCTGACGCGGTGAAGGCCCATGTCATTCGCTTGACATTCGTATCACCCAGTCTCTTAGAAAACAAGTTGTTTTTATTTTAATTCAAAAGGGATAGAAACATAAAAACAGTGTATTTTCCTTGCAGAAAATTACCCCATTTAAATTGCGTTTGATACAAAGATCATTTACCAAACTGCATTTTAGGCAATTTTCTAACATTGAGTGACAGCTTACATTTTGATTTTTCACATTGAAGCTATTATGATTTGCACTCAAAATACCGAAACTATTGAACTCACCTTTTTTTCCCTTAGTAATTAAAAAAAAAAAAAAAGAAGCACACAGAGAGAATAACTACAATTAGATTAACTTTATCTAAAGTAATTCTTCTTGGACCAAACATCCGGCAGAGACCACCCTTCTCCCTTTAGAAATAAGCAAGGAATCTTGCCCTTCCTACAAAGTGCAAATATCTCCGCATCACTTTTAGTTCTTAAATTGCAGTCCCGAAAGGGAAGAAAACCTCCTTTTCTCTCTGCTTCTTTTCAGAGATTTTGGTGGAGACAGATTCTTTTACTGTCAGTAGTGGGAAGGTATTACCCCTTGAAATTTCCTTGATTGAGCAAATCTGAACAGATAGGCATCACACAGCCAGCGGCAAATCCCAGTTACCTGTATTTACTAATGTAACATCATTCCAACCTGGGGCCCTATTTTTCCAGGATGCTATTCTTTACTTCTATTTTTAAAGCTCCCTGCTTAACTACCCACTCTGCCTCTGAAAAGACAAAGTATTCAATCAAAGTATATTATTTTGTTAACCCTAAAAGTGTCTAATCAGCACTTTTACTTGATGGGCCTTAAATGTAAAACTTTATGCCCCTCCTCAGGACCAGGCTGAGCTCGGCTTCTTCTGTGAGTAGCCCTATGTCTTGGGATCGAGTCTGTTGGCCTGCAGTGGTGGGCTGAGCAGTGCAGTCTGGCCCCTTGGAAATCATAGACTTCTGTAGGAAATGACTATATTGTGTATATAACTTGGAAAAACTAGACATCTTTAACGTGAACCTACACTTGTCGTTAACGGGCCCCTGCAAGGATGGCAGCGGGTGGGCCTGTCTCCCTCAGCCTTGATCATGGAGGGCCACCTGGACACCTGTACTTGTCACCTGGAGGGCACCTCTTCCTCAAAGCCAGACAGCTGTCAAGTGGAGAATAAGGTTGAGGGGACAATGTCACCCTTACCTGGCACTTAACAAAGCTGTTTGTTCGTGAAAAGAGTCAGCTGCTACTGACCAGGGCAAAGAGCGGAGTGAGAAGCCAGAAGACAAGAGCTTGTTCTGGCTCCTCCCTCACAAGCTGTGTCCTCAGACAAGTCACACAAGCTTCTGAGAGCTTTGGTTTCCTCAGTTGTAAAAAAATGAGGACTGTATCTGCCCAACTAATTTCAGAGAATTGCTGTGAGGATTAGAAGAGATTGTGAAAGTGCTTGGCAAATGAATGTACAAATATAAGCGGTTGCTCTTTTGGACGGGCAAGCTGAGTATGTGGGCAGGAACCATCGTAACGATCACCGGCTAAGTCTATAGGCAGTGCTGCTGCTGTTTCTCAATCTATGCGGTTTTATGTGCCCAGTTCTACCAAATGTGTCAAAATTTACCCACACGAGATGTGGACATAAGAGGTGATGCAACAGAGTGGCTGTCAATCATCCAGGATCAGCCAGGCTACCATACTGGGGAAAACTGATGAAACAAGTATGGGAGGGGCACTGTGAGACTAGAGACTCTGGGCTAACGGCCCCTGGAAGGTCTGCCCTAGCTCCTTCTGCTGCCTTCCAGAGGCCACAGGCAGATGCAGGAGGAGTCCTGTGATCAGTCACCTCCCTGGGACCACAGGCCGGGAAGGACAGTCCCACTGGACCTGTCAGAAGGGACATACAAATTGAAAACATTTTGGGGGGGGTCCAGTTTAGAAACAGAGGCAGATAATACTGCTCGTCTTCCACACATCGCTCTGAAGGTAAGCTCTGTAAAAATTTCCAGAAGCAACGACATGATCAAAGATCCCTGCCTATACAGTGACTCCAACTTACTACCTGTTCTCCAGTTTTTACCTTTGATGTCTAGGCACAAAGAGACCAACTGGCTCAGGTGGCTTCCAAGGAGGCAGGAGAGGCAGCCCAGCTTAGGGGCGCAGGCGCAGCCAAGGTCAGCCCTGCACAGCACAGTGATCCCACCAACGGTCACTGGGACCAACGTTGTCAAATGGTACTGTGCATTGTCTCTAGAGGAGGAATGTGAAGTTATCTGGAGTGTGAATTTTCTTTAAAGCAATAGGGAACTTGAGTGTAACTGTTGATACAGGGTTTTAAATGTAACTGAGCTGAGAATTCTGACCCCAACATAGAACCCAATATTTAAGGACCTGGGGCTTGACTAGAGATCAGAGACCCGCAGATAAAGCCACTCATTTCATTATGTCCACATGTCTGAACTGGCTGCATGTGACCAGAGGCTGCTCTAGTTGCTGTGTACCTAGATCTTTGAGCAGCTATAATGGGACGCTGCTGCTTTTCACTGTTCTTTACTTTCTGGTTGGCCACCCACTCTGGCTGAGAATACACCCTTCCTCCCAATTCTAGCAATTATGTGGAATTCTTTTCTCTAGGAGTTCCCCCCTTTAGGCACTGATGACAGTGTGGGGGCAGATGGGAGAGGCCAGTGCCACGAGGAGTCCCTTCTGCAGAGGCCTCTCGTCGGCTGGCGGGCGGGACTCCCACCAGCTGGTCCTCCCTCCCTGAAAGGGCACAGGGCCCCCCATTACTCTGGGACCTCTGAAGTGATGGCTGACTTCCTGATCCCAGGTTCCTGCCAGTCCCACCTGAGCGACTCAGGACACAGCTTAAACACTAGGGGTTCTTCATTTCTGAGGAGGGAAGGGGACTCCGACTTCTTCATATCAGAACAGAGTCCTTCAGCCCCATTTCCTAGCTCTCCTCCGTGGGTCCCCAATGTTTCCCATTATGTGATATTAGAGGGTGGCTGGTGCAGAGACCCTTCTGCCCCCTGCTCTGTTCCAAGGTAGCAAGAGGGCAACGCAGGCCTGGGAAGGGCAGAGGTGGCAAGGGGGCGGGAGGGATTCAGTGCGGCTCACCAGCAGTTTTAAAATGGAACTTCCACCGTCTTTATGTTGTGTTAACGTGCTCTCTTTGCCTTACAGGGACCAGCATATCAGTTGCATGTAAATACTAGAGACATGTTTCCCCAACTGGAAATTGCAGAACTAGTGCATTTTTCCCAAAGTAGAGACTAATTCCCCAGGATTAAAAAAAAGAACATAAACAAAAAATAAAGTACCACACATATTGCACTTTTTGTCAAGTGAAATTTTTACCTCACGTTCATCTCACCAAAGTCTCTTCAGAGGAGCCTGGTTTACATGATAATAAAGCTAATGATTATTATACAGTAGTGTACACACTGCTAACGTGAAACAGACTGGAAAGTCATTATTTCAAAGTAGCCTCTCATAAAAAGAGTGGTATTAAGCCTTCTTAGTGTTAATGTTTGTAAAGAGAAAACTGCTTGGAAGCTTACATAGGTCACTAGTTAGGGGACAGAGCAACGGAGGTGATCAGACAGGGCTGGGCAAACACCTGACTGGCCAACAGAACCAGTCTCCTCTCCCCAGCTTACCTTTCAGTAAATACAGATGGTTATGGAATTGATTTCTCTTTGAAATAAATGAGAAAAGCAAATAGCTTACAACACAGGTGAACAAGACAGGTCGTGCTGCTGGCCAGGGGAGTGCTGTGCCACTAGCCTGTGGTTTCCTAACAGACCTGTCACCGCCGGGTGCCTCCCTACGTCTGCCTTGGGGTCCTTTCACTTCAGCAGTCTCTCGCTCTCACTCATCTGTCGACCTAAGTGTCTTGCCATCGCTCCTAGGTTTCCCCCGCTGAGCGGCTCATGGCCTTGCTGGGGGCAGGTGTTTACGCCGATCTGTAACTGTGCCATTCCTGTGACTCTGAAATGAGCGGCCTCCATTTTCAATCTGGAAGGCATGTTAATTTCATAAATATTACAGCACTTTAATAGTTTATTTTGGGAAAATATTCTTTAGTCTAAACACATCAAGCCCTGTGTTTTGCAAAGACTTAAAACAGATCAGAGATCTTAATGAAAGGATCTGTTAAATGAAATGATGTTATCTATTTCACGAAATCATCAATCTTAAGCACGAGGAGGAATAAACAATCCATAGAAGGAACATAATTTACTCTTCCTGGATTTTCACTGTGTGTTATGAACTCACAAAAACAACAGTCCTCCGCGCCACTCCGAGTCCAGCCCCACACACAGCGCCCTGCGAAGGGTCCGCACCAAGTGGAACCGGTAACATGCGCGGCTCGGGGCTGGGCTGGGGGTGCAGGGCACAGCTCCTCAGACCTTCCATGCTTCTCCTCGCCGCCTCAACACTTACTACAAAGAGGAAAGGCAACTTAAAGGTGTTTCTAGTGCAGCATCAATGTAGTATTTCTCTTTGTGCTTTAAGGAAGATGCTTTGTGCTTAACGCATCCATTCATCTGCTGATAGGACAAGCCATTCTAAAAGACAGAAATGATAATCTTTGTAAATAATACTGAATTTGTAGCATTGGGGTGTTACTGTCCAAAGGACAGATGACTCATTACTTCTAGGTATACAGTTAACTAGCTGTAGCGTCTACTTTTTACTTACTTTGATGAATGAATTATAAGGGTTAAGTTTTACTAGTAATATAATGTATTTCACAGATTGATCTGCTTAAATGGTTAACACATCTGTGGTTTTTGAATATTGCTGTAATACTTGAACATTTCATTACAAGTCAAAACTTTAAGGAAATTAAGAATGCGATTCCCACATGGTGGAAAACAAACTCTGAAGTGACTTTGGATTTAGCATTGACATAAAGGAAAAACTGTTGGTTTCTACAGAAAAGAAATAAGTAAAGCATGATCTGGGGGGCGGGGAAAAGGCACAGCACTACCACTTCACATGGAGATAAAAGTTCATTCTGCTTGTTCTTAACATTTCTAAGCCCTACATGAAACTGTCCAAATATACAAAGCTCAATAAGCTACTAGCAACATATAGTGTAAAGTCAAAGTAGTTATTACATTTTAAAAGAGACGCTAGGTCCTCTAAAGACCGACTGCCCGGACCCAGAAGTGTCCACAACAGACTGGGAAGCGCCCGCCGTTCCCTGGCCCCGGGCCGGTGCTCTGGATGGTTTCTCGAGGTTCTCGCCCCCCACTCTCCACTCCGGTGCATCTCCTGTCAGTTCTCCAGGCAACATCTTTGGGTCCTGAATACACTCTGACTCTATAACCCAGGTAACCCAGGGCACCTTCTGAAGAGGTGTGTTGCCTGCTCCCAGATGGAAACGACTGCCAGTCTCAGGGGTCAGTACCAGCTGTTACTTAGAGGCCCCGGAAACAAAGCTCACGCTCCACTGCTTGGTGATGGTCTTGGAAACAACTTGCATGAGCAGCTTAGAACTTATGCTTCAACAAGAAAGTACAACTTTCCTTTATTTCCTGTGCATCGAATTTCATTATGCATTCTTGATTTGCCTTTAAGCAACATGCTGTGGCTTGGCTTCAGTGAAAAATATTGCCTTTCTCTTTCCCCCACATATAATGGCACGCATTTTTCCTGTTTTCACCAAGGGTTCTATCGATAATGAATTGGTATGCTTCTGCATAAAACCTAGGTCTGGATGGCTTTTTATAAAAACATTTTTTGGTGTCTCCCATGAGAGCTTGCCTCACTTGACCTAAGGGCATGAACTTCAGCCTACAACTATGTTCCAGCACTCGCCACAGAAAACTGGCAGGACAGAGCCAGGAAGAAGCAATATCCACCCGGCTAGGCCCTCTGATTCCAGTTGGGCAACTTGATATTTCCCCCTTGGGGGGGGTGGGGGTGGCAGGAAACTAGGCTTTAAATGTAAAAGGCTGGAATAAAAATAAAAACACACACTCTTCCTTC
This sequence comes from Rhinolophus ferrumequinum, assembly GCF_004115265.2. Classification (NCBI taxonomy): domain Eukaryota; kingdom Metazoa; phylum Chordata; class Mammalia; order Chiroptera; family Rhinolophidae; genus Rhinolophus; species Rhinolophus ferrumequinum. The sequence goes on along the minus strand of NC_046294.1, from coordinate 80,118,678 downwards.
ACTTGACCTGCCTCGCTTCCTGTGCCGGTTAATTCACCAGGACATAGCCACTGTGCTGGGGGTCCACAGCCTCCAGCATTTCACAATCAAAGAGTCCAGGGAACTCAGAGAGGGCTAGAGGGTCGTAGTTGGGGGGGGCCTCCTGCAGTGCTGAGCTCCTGGGACAGTCTGGCGCAGCTATGCCACTCTGCGGGGCTCCGTCCAGAGGGTACTGACAGGGAGTGGGGTAGTCTGGCTCAGGAGAGGCAGTGCCCGGCAGCTCACAAGTCTGATAGGAGAACTGCAAGGGCGCCGGAGCGGCTCCTGACGGTTGTGGCGGCGGCGTAGGGGGTGGGGGTGGGGGCGGCTGCTGCAAGTGTGCCTGGGGGCCTGGTGAGGAGGGCAGGGGCTGCAGCTGCATGTCCTGGTACTGGCTGACGAAGGGGCTGTACTGCATTTGCTCAGAAGCAGGCTCCAGGACGGGGCTCAGGGGCTGGGTCAGGCTGAATGGCGCTGGCTGCTGGGATGGCGGTGGTGTCTCCTGGTGGGGAAGGGACAGCTGCTGGTTCGGCTGTGAGTACGAGCTCTCTGCTATCTGCATCTGATTGAAATAGGCCTGCAGCTGAGACTGTTTCTGGAGGAAGAGCCGCTTCTGTTGGAGTCTAAATTGGCAAAACCAAAAGAATTATAAATCTTTGATGGCAATTTTAACGTAAATTCAGTATCATGCACTAGCTTCAGTCCTCTTACTTCTCTTTCCATGGCACAGAAACAAAGTGGGGGTAGGTACAAATCGCGTCTGCTTTCTTAAACCTAATCTTACTTTTCGTTCCCCAGTTCTGACTGATTCCTCGGTGCTAACGTGAACACTAACTCATTTTCTCTAAGATTCTTAAGTTTTTCTCCCTATGAAGCGAGAGGCTGATTTCCCATCCAGAGAGTTTCGAAGGGGGTAACACCTTGGCCTGTACGGGTGCCTGTCGGTTAATGAACTAAGTAATTCTACCTTGGTCAAGGTGCGTCTAGTGAGGCAGGGGCACGAATGAGCGCAGGGAAGACGGAGGCCCTTTTCTGCAGTATAACCCACTGCAACTGCATTAGGTCACGGGTTCTGAAAGCTTAGGTCTGTTCATAACCCACAGGGCATATGTGAGAAGAAAAGGTAAGCAAAGCACATTTAGGGCTGCTATTCCCCAACACGCCCATATTCCACAGACACTGGAATATCCGCAATAGCGATCACGTCTTGAAGACTGGCTCATGCATCAAAAATGTACTTTCCTAACAGAGGCAAACCTCTGGGGCGAAAGGACATCACCCAGCATTCTTAAGTCTCCCACAAAAGAAAGTGACTTCTTCGGCTAAAGACCTTTTCTCACCTGTGTTCCTGCAGCTGCTGTTCAAGGCTCCGTGGTGGTTCTTTACAATACAGCTGACAGGTGTTTTGGGCTTTTGACAGAAGGCTGGGCTTCTGGAAGGGCAGAAAAACAACATAAGCATGAAATGTGTTGTCACCTAGGATGCAGCCATCACATTGTACCTCTGCCTGGAGGATGAAGTCAAGTGTGGCCTCCAGAATCCAGGTGAGGGACCAACCCTTGTAGAGCCCTGGGGACCAACAGCATAGCAGGCCTGGGCTGTCTCAGCTCTAACCCACTTCAGTTTCCCATTTCTAAAAGTCCCCTGGCACTGTGACGTTCATGGAGATTAAAAACCATGAGAAAGGTGGGGTTAAATCTTGGTAACAAAGGCTGTAGCATCTGCTTCTCTGTAATACTATTTTCTAAAAGATTTTCAGGCACCAATGCAGACAGCTTATATTTCCTTTTCCTACCATTCAGTGGTGTTATCCTTTCCTGGGGCCTGAGGAAAAATCCTTTTCTAACACAGAACATAACACTAAGTCTGCACATGTTTCTAGAAACTAAAAGTGCAGAGTCAAACCTACCTGCCTATAAGGAATCAGGCAGCCACACTAAAAATAAAAGCCCAAGAAGCCCAAACCAAGCAAAGCAGGCTTCTGCTGCACAGAAAGGCTGATTCTGGACGAGCGCAGAGAGCCAGAGCAGCAGCGGGGAGGGTCCCACCTGTAGTCTGTGCTGCAGGAACTGGGCTTCCAGGCTTTGCCGCTGGGACAGCTGCGGGCGCGCACTGCTGGGGAGGGCAGGGCTCTTCTGCTGCTGAGAAACTTCCTCCTGAGGAGCAAGAAGGTGAAACATTTTCAATTCTCCATGTGGGAGAAAGTTTCAGTTCTGAGTTTAAGCACCTTGGCAACTGTCCAAGAGGAATTCCCACTCTGCCAGCATAACGCTCAGAGCTTTCTACATCACTAGTAGGCTGAGGGTTAATCACTCTGCAGAAAGTCCATACATGTACTACCTGTAGTAAATGATTACCGAGTCAGTACTAAAGCAAAGGCTCTTTTTGTCACCAGGAGGCCATTACCTTCATGTAGGCCTCAAATGCTGTAATATCCTTGATGCTGTACAAACAGGCTCAAAATAAAATTTATTGGATAAACAGCAATATTTTTTGTATCTTTAACATAAATAATCCACTTATAATATTTAATGAAGTGATAGCATATCAAAAGTAGTGTAACAAGCTTCTCATTTGGGTAAAGTTTATTATTCTTAATTTTTGTGTGCGTGCACAGGGGGACAGGAGTTCAAAGGAGACTATAAAAGGTAAGTCATATAAAATCCACCCTGTGAACCAAACTTAGCTTGACACAGTGTCCAGGCCTCCAGGTGGTACTGACCAACTGGGGCCTGTGTGGACAGGTGTCACCTTTCAGCGACAGGTGGCAGCAACAAAGAAAGCTTTCCAAAAGAACCTGTTTGCTCCAGGACTGGAGTAAATCCTCTAAATGAAATGACACATCTTCAGGACAAACTCACGCCTCATACTCACAAAGCCACTGTGGGAAGGGCCCAGAGCACTCACCTGAGGGCAACTGCTAGCAAGGTCTTGGAGCTGAGGAGTAGCTGATGCCAAGGTAGCGTCTGCCTCTGGGCCTATCTGTTCATACAGCAACTGCACTTTGTTCAACTCTAGGATTCCTTTGGTTCTAGCCAAATTCTGAAGATGCTGTCTAAATGCTACAATTCCTGGAAGAAAGGACAATGACCAACAGTTTAAACAAAACACAAAGCCTTTCAGTGACCACAGGTAGGACACCAGCATGGCAACAACCCCCGTCAGGTCCTACCAGGTAAGAGTGCTAAAGCCAGAAGGGAAAGCAGTCGGTCACCTTGGGTGAGGGAGGTATCCGATGCCCTGCGGCCCTCTCTGAAGCTCACTGGTGACCTGTTGTGGGCCTCTCGTTTCTGGGAGCTCAGAGCCTGCATGGCTGGGTTGGCAGGTCTCAGGCTTATGAAAGGAGACGTCACGCGTGGGGAGGGCTGGTTGGCTAACATGATGTCCTTAAGGGAAGGGTTGTCCTCCAGAAAGTTCAGGTCCCTTTGAACAGACCCCATGTCATACTCAGAGTCCACACTGTCAAGGGAGGGGTTGTCACTCACGGAGAAAATTTTCCCTTTAAGAGAAAACAAAACAATTACGACCAACGGCAAAGAGCATCTTCTTTGAACATGAGACACAAAGCGGAGCCAGCTTGAGTTCGCACAATTACAATGTCCTTAATCTCCAACAAAAACCTCTTTTCAAAACCCTTTAACTTGTTAGTCTCGTCAGCTTCGTACGGAGTGGGGAACACTCTAGAACCCGCACTCCTCAGACCTCTGCCCCTCCAGAAGAGCCAGGGCCCTTGAGGAATCACATAGCACCCAGGTGAATTCTGGGAGTTAGAGGAGACGACTCGGAGACATTTCCTTTCCATCTTTGCAGCTCCTGCGCAGGCCTAATGCTCCAGCCTGCTGACTGGGGTCCACAAAGGAAAAGGACTCCATCCCAGGAACTGGTCGGTACCGTCATTCCCCATGGAGCCTGGAGTACGAGCTGACGCTGTGAGCACTTCACCTGGAGCTTACCGGATGTCATACCCGAACCGGGCATCATGACCAGCTGATTGGTCACTTCTGACAGAGTGTGCCGTCTCTGCCCACTGCGTGTGGACTGGAACGCGTCAAAGGCCTGGCTGGGGTCTTCCTCAGCCTCTCCCTCTGTCTCCAGCCCCTCATCAATGGAGGTCTCCATCATGTTGCTGGGCAGTGACTGGCACCCCTTCCTCGCCAGCACAGGAGGCACCGGGTCCAGCAGGCAGCCGTTTACCTAAACGTCAGGGTGAGAGGGAACTATCAATTGCTGCTCTGCTGAGACATTAGAAAAATCCACACGGAAAAAATGTCAATGCTTGAGGCAAATTAGAATTAAGTAAAATGTTAAAATTGTACATGTTTCTTACTAATGATGACAACATGTAGATCGAAGTTAAGGCAAGTCAACTGCAGCACTTGGAGACAGAAGCCCATTGTGACCCAAATTGGCACTGCCTCCCAGGTTTCTCTGAGTCACCATTATTACAATAAACAATTTTTTTTAGTGGTTTCCAGATGAACAGGGGTATATTAGGTTGAGGCCTACCAGTTATTTTTTTTAAAAAAAGAGAAATGAAGAGGGGGAGATAAAAACAAAAACAAAAACCCTGCAAGGCTCATAGCTGAGAAAAAACAGTAGTCACGAGCATTCATTTCATTTTCTACCACTAAACACACTGTAAGGTTCTAGACATACTTTTATATTTATAATTTAAGTACCTGCCCATTTGACTTAGTGTTTAATTGGTTCTGTGTGCCTGAAGAATGGAAAAAAGAATAAAGATGGACTGATACCACAAAAAGGATTGAAAAAAATCCGAATGGCAAGCAGCCAAAGCCTTCCCTTATAGAATAACAAATGCTCACAGGCCCCGGATTCCAGCAGGTTAACGAGCGCCGGTGCACTGGCTCCTGTCCTGCAGCGACACACACACACTGTCTACAGTTCCTACCCCGCAGGGATGAGCTCAGCACAGCTCCGGAGTGAGAACTCTGCCTTCCCAGGCAGCTGCCACACAAACCACCTAATGGCAGCAGAAAGAGCAGACAAAGGGGAGCTGTGGTTTCGAGTTCTTCTGGCGGGTAAAAGCCCCAATGAGGAGGCAATTATTTACCTCATTACCTTAACTATTCCCCTGTGGCAGTCAATCTGTTTTCTCCTGTGAACGGCTGCTGAGGGCCGGCCAGTCATAAGACGCTGAGTTCTAAGCAGCACTTTCACCTGGATACACTGGGTAGAGCTATTGTTTCTTTTGGAAGCAGGAGAAGCTCATGTGTGTGAGAGGTGACGTGGGACATCCCTGTGCCAGACACAGGAAACTTTCCTCTTATGGCAACCAATCTGAAGGCGCTGCAAGGCCCTTTATTTGGAGAGGGAGATTTGGGTGACTCAGATCTTTGTTTGCTTGGGGGAGGGGACGGCGATTCCATGAAATCTGTTCTGGGGCTGTAGCCATGACTTGGACAATGTGGCTAATGCATCACAGGGTTTTAAAGTGAGGGGTGGTCATTTAAAAGGAAGAGGGGTAAATGCTTCCTTCCCAGACTAGGACCAATCTTCCCCACGGCACCAGGAAACAAAAACTCTGAAGTCTGGCCAGTGACTCTTATCTTCCCCTCGGCACTTCCCCAGATAAGTTTTTCTTTTTTGACTCCACTTAACAGTTTTCTTGTAAGAAAGAATGGCTGGCTGCTTGGGAACTTATATGCATACCTCGAGGTTCCTTAACTGTCTACTAATACAATTTTCTAAGACTGCCAAAGATGGTTTAGAAATGAATAAAACAACAGAAAAAAGACCGTTATTAAGTAATTGTCTATCTTAACACTTACAGCCTCTGTCAAATAGCAGATATTTATCAGCCTTTATCAGATATTTCTTGTAATACAGTCTTACAAGGTCCTTTTATCCTTAATAGAGAAAAGTTACCTTTTTCTGAGTACTCAAAAAACCTTTCAGTCCCTCTAAATTTATAATTTTTCCCCCTCAAATTGTCTGCTTATAAATTTATCTCCTCATCTAGACTATAAGAGGCATTGTGTCTTTTATTAAAAAATGTTTGCTGAATTCAATTTCATCCTGGGACAGGTAGAAAACAGTGACTGTTCTTCAGATGATGTTTGATGATTAAATCGGAAAGCACAGTGGGGCCTGCTCATAGGTGTGAACACCTTCAGCTGTAAGTTCATTTCCTGAAACAGGTGAGAATCATGCTACGCTTGCCTGTCAATTTACTACCCAGGGACTTGATATGACAAGAGGCGAAATTCAGTTATAGGATTTTGTGACCAAAACATTGGGCTGATCTAACTAGGCTGTTAGGAGTAAGATCTTTTGCTCTAAGAAATAATCTAGGCTAACTGTAAATGACAGGAATTCAGCATACAACATGGGTGATATGTACATTTGCCAGTACATTGTTTTTGTCTTTCCTACAAGTTCAATCTCACTTCACTTCTAGTAAGAGACCTCACATACATGCAGTACTCAAACTCTGAGAGACTGCCACTAAGCGATATCACGTCCCCGGGCCTACCACAAACAAGACTGGAGCATTGTAGGAAGGAGACTGGTAGACTTATGCACTGAGGTCTGTGTCTCCCCGCCTTGAGTGTGGCAGTATTTGGGCATGGGGCCTCTCTGGAAGTGTAGTTAAATGAGGTCGTGAGGGTGAGGCCCTGACCTGGTAGGACTAGTGTCCTTATAAGAAGAGACACAAGAAAGCGTTCTCTCCACGAGAGCACAGAGGAGAGGCCACGGAAGACCACAGTGAGAAGGCTGCCCTCTCCAAGCCAGGAAGAGAGCCCACGCCAGAAACCAAATTGGCCAGAACCTTGATCTTGGACTTCTAAAGTTGTGAGAAAACACATTTCTGTTGTCGAAGTCACCCAGCCTGTGGCATTGTGTTATGGCAGCCTTGCAGATCAACACACGACACTATCCAGTGGAGTCTGGAGGCTGGGAATGTGCCTTATTTAATTTGTATCCTAAGTGCCCAGCAAGTCTGGCATATATTGAGTAGGTGCTGTGGGCTCAAACCTCAGCTCTATCACCTATTAGCAAGTTGCTTAACTTCTATAAAGTTCCATTTGTTTCACTTGTAAAATGGAAGTCAAGTTGTTTGGGAGGATTAACTAAAATAATATATATAAAATAGCACAGTACCTTAGGTACTCAGTATCTGGGGGAGCCAAAAAAATGTACACACATGACTTGTATTCATCTTTTATGATTGGTATATATTGAGTATTACAATTTTAATATAGTTTTTTTCCTTTCTTAAAATGTGTAGTATACATTTTTTTTGGCACCCTCTGTATTGTATCTATTATTTTTTCTTGACAAAAGAGAATGCTTTATAACAGTAAAACATTTCAAAACATGAAAATGAAACTACAACATTTTCTTTTAAAGCATTTTTACCATCTTGAGGCAACTTAAAATAAAACAACCGGGTGAAGAAGGAAGAACTGTATAACCCTATTTCTAGAAATTTCTCTGAAGGAAATAATCAGAAGTATAGTCAAAGATTTAGACACAAGGACATTCACCTGAAGCACATATGAGGATGCAAAAAATTTTAAGTACCTGATTTCCGAAAATAGGAGAGTACATATTCAAATAAGTGTATATCTAATACAATATATTAGGCAGTTGTTAAATATAGTTCATGCTTTCAAAGAAGATTTCCTGATATAGAAAAACGCTCATGATGTTATGTTATGTAAAGCAAGATACAAAATAACATACAATATAATTTTGTTTTTAAAAGTCTACCTACTTACTGCCCCTATACTCACCCACTCACCTGTCTATTTTTCTATAACCCACTCTCAGGAAATAGGCCAAAATGTGTTTATCTCTGGGGTAGAGGGATTATGGATAAATTAATTTTTTCTTTACCCTTCTCTGAATTTTTTGTTCTGATTTTTTTCAATTATAAATTTAAAAATTCATATTCAGAAGTAAAAGTGCAATCTGTTCCTTTTACAAAGCCTTAGAGGTTAACATTATTCAGAGTTTGCTGTATGGCCTTTTCAGACCTTCTCTTATATGCTGTAGTACTTCTATAATAACGAAAGTTATTAAACATATAAACAAACATGGAACACCCTTGCTACACTTGCCTTTTCAGTTTAGCTTCACAGTTCTCTTCTGTTATCTAGCTACGGAGGTGGTAACTTGAAAAATCCAGTTATTACAATCTCTAATAAAATGTTAAAAGTGACTGAAGTGTGTGTGTGTGTGTAAAAAATTCAAGATTCCCAAAGAAACCCTTAAAAGAGAAAGTCTGACGCTATAGGATTTGTGAGCTGTCTTCCATGTCTCTTTGTAACCTGGGGGTCTCAGTTATTGCTCAGAGTTGGATGACTAGCTCAGAAACGTGTATTTTTTTTGGAAGAACCCCAAACCACCACTTCGACACAAACTCCCTAAGGGATTTTACTAACAGTTTTAAGTTGAAGACTTCTTGGAGGCAAAGAGAGGTGAGATCTCTGAGATGCACAATACCTGCCACCAACTGAGACTAGAAATGAATGAGCAATACGTGCAGTTATTAAACATCTTCCAGAAGACAACAATGGGTGTTACAGTAGCAAATGCATATGAGCAGCAGGAACAACAAAGGAACAGTATCTCTGTCTGATCGTTTTGTGTGTGTGTGCATTTATTTATGGGCCCCAAAGAAAGAGGTACTAGGGAGGGAAAAGGGATAAGTATTCTTGCTGACATAAACAAAATGATCCACGGGTAAGACCAGCGGATGTCTAAGGCCTGGCTAAATGCCACGGTGGCACTGCCAGTGTGGGTGGCCAGTTCCAGCGTGGCACGGCTCTTCCTACAAATGCAAATACACCATCTAGCTACTATCTATATCTTTCACAAAATCATTCATTTCCTGTCTGTTTCCTAGTTACGGTAACAATCACAAGCTTTAAAAATAACTTGCCCTATATAATACGCAGACAGCGCCCAATCTGTGTTTTGGGCCTGATGCCCTCACAGACTAGATTTTAGCAGACTGCATTTTAATTTTTTCAAGGGACTTAGATCTTAAAAGTAAATGAATTATGGTACTCCAACTTATGTCTAAATTTCTGGGTGCGGATGTCGTAGCCATGCATGAGGCCACTGAACGTGCCAGGCAACCACAGGCAGAGAAAAAAGCCTGTCCACAAGAAGCAGCGTCCTCGGGGCATGGACACTAACTCCTTGTGGTCACAACTCAGCTTCACACCTGTTTGTGGCAGCCCAGCGTCAAGCTGCCCTGACGAGGCTCTAGCTAAACTCATTATTTAACTTCTGAATCAGCTCTGCCTCCAGAACTCCCAACTTCTGATAATGGCACTCACCCTCCCCAACATCGAGGCTCAACGTACTCTTATCACCGTGGACCCCAATATTCGATCAGTTTTTTCTGTACAAGCTCACTTATATCATCCCCTCCCCTCCAGTTTCATGGGCACTATCCTAGTTTTGGCCCTCACTGTCTCCCTTCCTGGACACATGGTCTGACCTTGTATTGTCCTGTCACCGTCTCTCCCCTGTCCAATGCAGGCTATGTACCCTTCCTGGCTCATTTCTGAATTACAACATGGATCACAGTGCTTCTTTGAACAAAAAGTTTCAATCGTTTCCTACTACCTTGGAGAAGTCCATTTAAAAAAGTTCTCTTGATGATACTGACACATGTTCCCACGCTGAGAACACTGGCCCGGAGAACAAGCCTCAGTCCTTGGCTTGCCATTCACAGCTAAGTTATACATCTTTAACTTGTACTACTCCCCTTCAGACCCTCTTTCTTCAGACACACTGAGCTACTGCTCTGACTTAGACCTAGGCGTTCCTCATGTTTGCTGTTCCTCAGGCTTTTCCCTCTACCAAGGTATCACACCCTAGTTTCCATCCACCCAGATTCTGCCCACCTCTCAATTCCTAGCTTGGGCAGTTAACCCAAAGACTTTCCTGATTAAACCAGCTAAAAGCAACTCACTTCTTTCCTCCTTCCAGTCTCACAGTGCTCTGATTTATATTTCTTTAAAGGATCAATTATTATATACACCGATAATGAACGATCAGAAGAAAATTAAGAAAATAGTCTCATTTACCACTGCATCAAAAAGCATAAAATACCCAGGAATAAATTTAACCAAAGATGTGAAAGATCTGTACTCTGAAAACTATAAGACACTGAAGAAAGAAATTGAAGAGGATACAAATACCGTGTTTACCCGAAAATAAGACCTAGTCGGACAATCAGCTCTACTGCATCTTTTGGAGTAAAAATTAATATAAGACCCCGTCTTATTTTCTTATAAGACCCAGTCTTATACAATATAATGTAATGTAATATAATGTAATATAATGTAATATAATATAATATAATATAATATAATATAATATAATATAATATAATATAATATAATATAATACAATACAATGCAAGACTGGGTCTTATATTAATTTTTGCTCCAAAAGACGCAGCAGAGCTGATTGTCTGACTAGGTCTTATTTTTGGGGAAACATGGTAAATGGACGGCTATACCATGCTCATGGATTGGAAAGATTAATATTGTTAAAATGTCCATACTACCTAAAGCAATATGCAGATTAAACATAGTCTCTATTAAAATACAAATGACATTCTTCTCAGAACTAGAACAACTAATCCTAAAATGTATACAGACCACAAAAGACTCCACATAGTCAAAGAAACCTTGAGAAAGAAAAAAGTGGGAGGTATTAAGCTCCCTGATTTCAAAATATACTACAAAACTACAATAATCAAAATAGCATGGTACTGGCATAAAAACAGATATATAGATCAATGGAATACAATAGCCCCCAAATAAATCTTCAATTACATGGTCAATTAATCTATGACAAAGGAAGTAAGGATACACAATGGAGTAAAAACAGTCTCTTCAATAAGTGGTGCTGGGATAACTGGACTGATACATGTAAAAAAAATCAAATCGCATTACTTTCTTACACCATACGCAAAAGCAAACTCAAAATGGATTAAAGATTTAAATGTAAGACCTGAAACCATAAAACTTCTAGAAGAAACCATAAGCAGTAAACATCAGTCTTGGCAATATCTTTTTGGATATGTCTCCTTGGACAAGGGCAACGAAAAGAAAAACTAAACAAATGGGACAACATCAAATTAGGAAGTTTCTGCACAGTGAAGAAAACCACCAACAAAATGAAGAGACAACCTTCCTAATGGAATTAAGATGTCCGCAAATGATATATCCGTAAGGGTTAATATCCAACACATGCAAAGAACTCATACAGCTTAAGAGGAAAAAAACAAACAATCCAACTAAAAAATGGGCAGAGGACCTGAATAGACATTTCTCCAAAGGAGACATACAGATGGCCAACAGGCATAAAAAGATGCTCAGCATTGTTAATCATTAGGGAAATGCAAATTAAAACCACAATGAGATATCACCTCACACCTGTCAAGAATGGCTATTATCAAAAAATCAACAAATAACAAGAAGTGCTAGTGGGGATGTGGAGAAAAGGGAACCCTCATGCACTGTTGGTGGGATTGTAAATTGGTGCAGCCACTATGGAAAATAGTATGGAGATTCCTCAAAAAATTAAAAACAGAGCTGCCATATGACTCAGCAATACCACTTCTGGGTATTTACCCAAAGAAAACAAGAACACTAATTCATAAAGATATATGCACCCTTATGTTCACTGCAGCATTATTTACAACAGCCAAGATATGGAAGTAACCCAAGCGTCTATCGATGGATGAAAAAGAAAATGTAGTACATATATACAATGGAATGTTATTGAGCAATAAAAAGGAACGAAATCTTGCCATTTGTGACAACATGGATGGACCTAGAGGTTATTATGCTGAGTGAAATAAGTCAGAGAAAGACAAATACCATATGATTTCACTTATATGTGGAATCTAAACAAAACAGATGAACAAACAAAACTCACTCATAGATACAGAGAACAAGCTAATGGCTGCTAAAGGGGAGAGGGAGAGGAGATGGGGAAAAAATAATAAAGGGCCAATTATGTTTTATCAATTTATTCAGCACGGGGCACATTGTCTTTAGTTATGCATCATGTCTCTTCTTCTAGACTATAAACTTCAAGGCAGAATTCATGTCTGACTCATCTTTTTATTACCTAACTAGGCTAAAGACAGGAAAGCAATATTTACTGAGTATCTACAATTTGGCCAGAACCTCATACACATTATTATCTCAATGAATTCTCACAGCGGTCTCATAAAGTTGGTCGTTTCACTTTACACAAGAGAAAATGGAGGTTCAAAGAAGTTAGTCACTCTGTCCAAGTTCACAGAGCTAGTAAACAAGAGTTTATTTTGAACATTACTCCAAGACCTACGTTCCAAGACCTGCCCGTTCATATGATCCTCTGTACACCACTTGACGCTAAGTGTACAAAACACATATTAGAAGTAAATATCCATTGAATAAGAGAAGCTGTCATCTTCCATATCCTAAAAGCCAACTTTATGCAGTATACCAGGATGAACTTATGTCCTTTAAACATGTCCAAACTGGACAAAAAAAGATGTACAACTGACCCAAAAAGATGCCTCATCGTGTGTAGCTGCAGCACCTGCTGCAGAAGAGAGGCAACAACAACACAAAGCCCAATGAAGCACCATAGTTAGACTTTTGCTCTCAGAATTACACTTTGTTTACAAAAATGTCAAAACCTATGCGGGATCTAGAAACTTTAAGAGAGAAGGATTTGGTTAAGGAAAGAGAAGAGATTTTGAAAAGTACATATGCGGTCTGACCTGACAAGTGACACAACGGTCGTAATGATAAGATGGCGACGAGAGCAGAGTTTACCCCTGAATTCTTCTCTCAGGTTCTTCTGCACAAAAGCAACACTCCTGAGTGACTTCAAGAAATGACAAAGTTCAACAAAGCAAAGTACAACACCTGTGGACCAAAGTGAAGTCTCCAGCCGCCCTGCAAGCTCAGAGTCTCTCAAACACACACGTACCTTTGGAGTGTCGACACACTCTTCCTCCATAAATGCTGCTTCTGCCTGACAGCCAGAGGCTGGAAATGAGAAGGCCTCCACGTTGGATGCCTGTGGGAGGAGGGTAGATCGCATCAGTCGCACGTTCGGTGAATGCATGTTCACTGGGAGGCCCACAGTCTGTGCCTGTAAATACGGCAAGAACAGACAGTTTGGGAACATTAATACTTTCCATGTCAATACACAAACTTCCTAGAGTAAAATAAGTCTTCCTGGTACCATTCAAGGATAAATTGTTTTTTGGTGGAAACTCCTGAGAAGATTTGATGAAACATGTAAATGGTACAGGTGTTGATTTGAAGCAGGCTCAGCAGTCAATTATTCTGAGATAGGTTGCACAGAATTTCATTCCTGTTCCATGATGGGGAACATAGCTTTCATCGAGATGACAAGAAAGCTAGTCTTTGTAAGAAATCTAAGGATGCTTTTTCAATTCAACAAACGTACTGTCTACATCCTTACGTGTGTTACCTTGGAAAGCTATAAAGAGAAGTCCCTGACGCTAGGCGCTCAAAACTGAACGAGGGATGGACACCCCCCCACAATGAGCTACACTACAAAGTACACTGCAGGAAGTGCTATCTATCTATCTCCCCCACCACCCCCCTTTTGGTGGGGAGAGATGGTATGTATTTCCTGGCGAGTGTGTGTGTAAAGAGGATGAAAAAAGCAGCAGTTACTTAAAGGTGACAAGAATGTCCTATCAAGGAGATGCACAGCCTGAGCAGAGCCTGCCGGCCCAGTGGAAAGACAGATGCTAATTGCTGAGCAAGTAATGTTTTCCACTATAGAAAGCTCCTGATGGTTTTTAGGCCATTCTTCATGTCTCCCTTGATAAGAATGCTAAGTAAACCGGCATTACAAACTCTTCTTTTAAAAAAATCATTTAAAAGACAATCTTCCTTTATGACAGTTGGCAAGGATTGATTTTAAAGATGAAACTGTTGGGTAATCCTTTCCTCCCCATCTCTTCCAAACTAGGAGAATAATTTATTAGACGCCTTTTGAACATAACAGACATTCCAAAACATCTAAGCGAACAATCATCATACTAGTTTCTACAAGGCAGAGAAATGGCCTGTATTTTTTTTCTGTTATAATCACTTCAAGGGGTACAGAATGGTGAGTTTTAAACTTAAACAAATGAAAAGGAACAAATAGCATGATTCTAGCTTCTTCTCTCCCAAGACGTGGGTTTAATTTCTGGCTCCATCATTTACTCATTGTGTAAACTTTATCAGGTTACCTAACCCCTTTGAATCTTATTCTCTTTACCTGTAAAAAAGGGCATAATATCTACTCCACAATGAAGTGAGGATTGTAAAAGGTAACATGTAAAGTCCTTCACTCAGTAATGTTAATTCCTTCTTTCTCTTTCTTTTTAGTCTTAAAATGATCACAAGAATTTAATATAGGAATTAGGCTGCAAAATGAAAATGCAGTTTTGTTCTCAGACACTATCTAATGGTTTCTAGTTAAAATTTCAGGTTGATGGTTTTCAAAAATGGGGAGATATGTTAGAAATATACTTTATATTTGAATGTACTTAGAATATACTTTATATTTGTTATACTCACTAAATATACTATGTGAGATAAAGAATAAAATAGCAATAGCAAAGTATTAGATTATTATATAAATGGTAAAAACAAAAAATACATGGCATACCACTCTGAGTGTGATAAAAAAATAGCTTCTATCATCATTCCTCAGGCTTATATTCTGGGCCACTTTTGAGGCTAAACAACTTTTTCTTCCTTTCAAACATTAGTCATTTAAATGAATTTTTTTAGCCCCCATGTCACAATGTAAAATTTAAATTTCCTAATAAAGTATATTAGGTATAATCTTCTTACCCTCATCATCAGCTTTTCAATCAAAGGATAACGCTGAACTTTGATCTCTGTTTTCCAAAATTATCAGACTGTTCCTATAGGAAAGCAGTCTACATTACTTGGTCAAAGCATTCCTTGAAGATGCAGCACTGGATGTGAGATGCCAGCACCATCGCTACGATGTGCTGTCTGTCCCTTCTCAGTCCCTGCATCTCATTAGCTGTGACTTTAAATGGCAGGTGTGCTGTGCCAGAGCAAGCGTAGCACACTTCCTTGACAACTTTCACAACCTGGACTGCGACGACAACTTACCGTGAACTTGGTAAGGACAGAGGAATAACACATTTTACTGTGACAGGCACTTCATGGTAGGTTTTAAGGGTCTGCTTTTTAGGATTCCTGCAATCGTGGAGGTGATTAAAGAAGTCTGTTTGGAACAACGTAGGGTATAAATATTCAAATGGTATGCTCAACACTACAGAGCTGACTGAAGAATATGTTATAATGAATAGACGGTTGATTAATATCCCAAGGAAGCAGATATTAACAGTTTCTTTGGTAATAAACAATGATCATTTCTAACTAATTATAGTGACTTTTTAAAGCATGTTTATTGCTTTGAATCTCTTCTTCTGACTTTGTGCTTTCCAGAACTATTAACATGAAAATTATGTTCTCTCCTACGGGAAAATCTTTATTGTTCCAATAGGAATATGCTTGTTATTGACGGAACTGTGTCCCACACAAATTTGTATGTTGAAGCCCTAACTCCCAGTGTGACTGTATTTGGAGACAGGGCCTTAAGGGAGATAATTAAGGTTGCATTAGATTATCACGGTGGGGTCCTAATCCAATAGGACTGGTGTCCCTCTAATATGAGGAGAGGATGAGACACAAGAGATATCTCCTCCCCCTACTCCAACACACACACACAGAGGAAGGGCTCTGTGAGGACACAGAGAGAAGGCATCTGTCTATAAGCCAGGAAGAGAGTCTTCACCAGAAGTCAACAGTGACGGCACCTTGATCTTGGACTTCTAGCCTCCAGAAATGTGAGAAATGTCTGTTGTTTAAGCCGCCCAGTCTGTGGTATTTTGTTATGGCAGCCTAGTTGACCAATACAACACTTTTTCTTATAGTTGTGGAGGGTGACCTCTAATTGGTAATTAAAGAAGAATTGGGAAGAATCTTTCTTGTCTGCTTACAGTTGATAGAAACTTGGAGTGGAAGGGCTGTTGGGAACTAGTAGTTAGAATTCACAAGAAAAAGGCATGACACATGTTTTTCTAAATAGTTGTCTGCAGTCAATTAGATGTGACATTTCCTGTATATTACACAGCAAATATAAGGACTCTAAATCTATGTAAGATGGGAATCTCACTGGTTTCTAAGTAGTAATACTGGGTTCTCTATCACTAGACCATAAATTCCTTTAGGGCAGGGACTATCTCCTAGGTACTTCGGTCCACAGTGGCCGGGACTGTGCCTGACATGCAGTGCTCTATCCGCTGAACTGATCTGCTGGTATAGTTTAACTCATTTTACCTTTGTAGCAAACTTAGGAAGTAGGTATTGCTGTTTCCATTTTATATTTAAGGACACTGGAGCTCAGAGATTCTGACTTGCTGAAGTCACCCAGGGTCTGCAAGATTTGATGGCTCATGTGATCTTTGCATGGGAGCATGTCATTTCCCCAATTTCTTATTGCTGTATCAAATAAGTGATTTGCCACTTCTTTAAAAAAATTTTAGAACAAAGAATTAAAGGGAGAAGACTCTACTAAACCTGTAAGCACATTTATATTCATAAAAACAGAGAATATGAAATCTCGGAGGGAGAGAAACATGTTCAGCTCCAGTGCCTGTTGCATCCAGAAGGTATTGCACTCAAGACAAGTTTGTGAATGAATATTGAAGACTCTTGATTGAATTACATACATTTTTAAGTCACAGTAATAAGAAGCTTTCTGTGACAACTTAGGTCAATGCATGAATTGAAAAGAATTCATTGGGTGCCTGGTAATAAAAGTTATCAAACATAAGAAGCCATGTTCTACATCTGAACACCAAGCCAAATTAAATACAATTTGAGATCTGCCAGGGAATTTGCTTCAAGTTTAGATACAAAAGGAATCGTGCACAATAACGTGTGTGTAATGAGAAGCTATCAGTTAGGTAACCTCCTTCACTCACTGAGAGCAAAGAGAGCTGGGAGGGAAGCCTGCTACAGCGCTGGGACTCTGCTGCCTCCTATCCTTTTGCCTGGCAGCACTTTCAAGAGGGAAGAGGTACCACGACGTCTCACTATTATTACCCCAACTTGGGAATTCTCATTTTATCCTCCTCCTCTCGTTCTCAAAAGTGGTACCATTCAACTGTGAATGAATCCAAGTGTTCAGGATACTCTAAGCCAAATACCTGGAACTTGACTGCACAACCTTTTATCCACATTAGTGTCAATATTCACATTATTTTATATAGTAAGTATGTATAACAAAGTATACCATTTGCCTAGTAAAATCAAGAAGATTTTGATTTCCTTGTTTTTTCCCACATGTTCTATAGAAACCAATACAAAATTCTATCATGATCTTATAAATATTGTAAAACTACCAAACAAGAAAAAACTCTTGTGCTTTTCCTTGCACTTTCAACAGTCAGGACTCACACAGGTAAGTGTATACGGAAATCCTAATAGATCATATGAGTGAACCACACTGTCTTCTCAGCCTCTATACAGATGATTTTCAAACTCTCTTTAGCCCCAGCCCCTCTCCCGGCACCCAGACCCACTCTTCCTCCTAAGGGACAGAATCAGTGCCACCATTGTTCTCTCAGCCTTGGGCTCAGGAATGGAGTCACCTTTAACTCACTGTTGTCCCTTCCTCCCCAACATTTATTTATTACTTAATATTACAAACACATAGCACTGTTATAAGTGCTGCACAATTATTAACTAATTTAACTGTCATTAACATCCTATACTTATCCTTATTTTGCAGCTTGGGAAACCAAGGCACAGATAGACCTTAGGTTACTTTTTAGGGTCACATAGAGGGAAACGGCAGAATCTGCAATTTGCTCCAGAGTTTCTCATAAATTGGTTAAAAGTCCCTGCTTTTAAACACCATGCTGAGCTGCCTCTCCAAACCATTGCTAAGTTCAGACAGAGTCTACCTCTGAAACGGCCCTTATACTTACCCCTTCCTTCTACTTCCACCAGAACCACATAGTTCAAGCCTTCAGTATTTCTCATTTCAACTACTATAATAACCTCCTAACTGGTCCCTCCAAATTTCTTCTTTTCCCTTTCCAATCTATCCTTCTCATTGTTACCAGATTAATTAGCTTAAAGCATTAATATAATTATATTACTTTTCTACTTAACGCCCTTCAGTTGTTCCTCACTACGTCCTGAATTATAAGTAAACTCGGCATTCAAAGCCCTTCATAGCATGGCTTCAATTTATCACTTCAACTTTTTAATTTCCCTATACTTAATTCAAGTGGATTAATTTGAACAAGGCCTGCATTTGTCTATTGTGCACTTTTGCTCCTGCTGCTGTTTCTGCCCGCATACAATGCTTTTAACTACTGCTCTCCCTGACAAGCCCTACACATCTGTGAAGATCTCTCTTAAATGCCATCTCTCCCACAATGTCTTTCCCATTCTACCCTCTTTGCCCTTAGTTCTTCTACAGCATTTGTCTTTCTCTATTTTGAATCATGGTTATTTATAATGTCTTATTTCGCTTCAATACTGCAATGTCTCTGAGGGCAAAAACTGTATTTCATCCATCCTTATCCCCTGCAGTACGTATTAATAGAAGCTTGCACAGGGTAAACCTGCAATAAAAACTTATTAAAAGAAACTGAATGACAAGTTAGTTACATTAATCCTCAACATAAACTAATGATAAAACAATGAAAAATATCTTAAAGAAAATAAATGTCGGAAATAAAGTTGATCCTTAGAAATAGGAAGGGGATAAAACATTTGAGAATCTAGTGAATGACAGGCAGAAACTTTACAGAACAACAGAGGCAGTGGATGAAATCCTAACCCTTTGTACTACAAGATGAAAAATGTGTCAACCATGTGAATAGGCACATGCAGATAAGACTATTGGCTAATGGGGTGTTACCTTGGCAACTGTTTGCTCAGCAATGGTGCTGGGCCGACGCTGGCGGGCATCGAGTCTCTGCTCCACAGGAAAACTGCTCCTGTGTGATTTCAGGCGCTCCACCAACAAGTAATAAATGGCAGCGAAGTGATTGTAGCTCTTGTTCTGCAAAGACTGAAAGAGAAAACAAGTGCTGAAGGCAGAGAACCATAAAAACCAATCCAATGCTCTATCTTTCTAAAAAAAGACTGAAGAAATCATGTGCTCGTAAAAATAGAATAACAGAGTGCCTCAAAATGAAAGCTCTTCCAGAACTTAGAATGAAAGATCATTTCAAGTTTCTAGCGTGAATTATATAAAGGGTGACACCTTTAAATGACTAGACCGGCCCTTTTACATTAACAGGATCTGCTCATTTTTCTGCATTTAGAGACAATGCCACCATTGTCTCATGTGGACATTTCCCAATGCTGTCATATGGTTTCCTCTCATAGTTGTAACTACGGTGTTAGGCCGGTTAGCAGCCTGAGCCCTGAGGCTCTAATTCCACAACTTCAACGCCAAGTCCAAACCATTGCAAACTCTAAAGTGAATGATTAAAGTCTTCGGGGAGCTTTCTAGTGATTATTTTGGGCTGGAGAATGGCATTTGGATGCTAGAGTGAGAGACACTGTGTCTCCGTTCTTAGGTAATTTTTTCCTCTTGTTTTTGCAGTCCCACCCTCTTGAAACCTTGAAAAGAAAGTTGCTTCCCAATTTTTCACATCCCTCGTTGGCCAGCTTTCCCAGGACACTAAGGGAACAGAGCAGTAATTGCTCAGTTGGCTCGGGGTTCCACCTGACAGTCTACATGGGCACTGTGCAGTGCTCTCAGGGGCAGCGCACGCTCAGGAAACATCCCGGGCCAGCACCACTGTGCTCGCAGCTGCCATTCTGGATCTACTTCATGGACAAGTACAGAACAGCATCATTGAGCACATGATGAGCAGAGCGGGAAAGCCAGTCTGGTTTCACTTATGGCTACAATGGAGGAAAAGGCAGCACAGTTTGGAGCACTCTGTATTCACAAGGGAGCATTTCATAGTCTTTCTTGTTATGGTTCCTCCTGCAAAGTACCATTTATTTTTTTACTGTTGTGGAGGTATTAAAGATATGCATAGCTTATGAATATGCTAACCATGTATTAAAGACAGAAATAAAAGCGATGAGGAATTTCCCAGGTTTGTGACCTTCTCAGTTCTATGACCCATAATATTTCCATACTATTACGAATCCACCTATTTTTGCCTTCTCCCGTTCACACCCTAAATCCCATTTGCTTTAGGGTGCCTACTATTCTTGTTTTCTGCTCAGCCGTTAGCCTTGTTCCCTAGTTGCACATTTATGTTCCATATAAACTAATTTATCACTTACATAAAACTTTATGCTTCATCTTAGAAGAAACTTTCCACTTAGTATCTGTTAAGCTTCCATTTTGTCTTTACTCAGTCCTATATAAACCCTTCCTCTGAATTTTTTGGCAGATGAGCCTAAGGGAGTAATTTATACACTGAATAAAAGCAAACATAATAGTCGATGTAATCTTCAGGGAAAACTGACAGTATGCCTACGTGCTGGGGATGGCTATGCTAAAAGACCAGGATGACAGGTATGAGCATGAAATTACACGTTACTGAGTACAATAGAATCCTAAAATAGCTTTCGTCGAATCTCGGATCGCTTTACCTCAATGGTTTTCTGTTGGTCTATCCCGAGGCTGTGCATCAGTCGCAAAACCTGTTCATTAAACTCCCCGATGGATGGCTCATTTTCTTGCCCTTGTGGATAGAGAACAGGTCTCTGTACCGGAACTTCTACGAGCATCCATTTATGCTCCTTGATTTGAGCTATGGTCAGCCGTTTGGACGGGTCTAGAACCAACATCCTTCGAATAAGGTGCTCACAATCTATGGAAAACACAATGTTGCAAAAGTGAGGTAAATCACCTTGTACTTCAGAATATTTGCCTGCTTCATGTGACTTTGTACAATGGTGTTTATCTTTGTGTCCTCCAGGGTGCCCCCTGGAAAGCAGAAGGTCAAATGAATTAAGTGAATACATGAAGGTTACTTCCATTTGTCAAGTTCACATGGTGACATTGACACATAAAGTTAACCATCACCATGAATGAATACTTAAGAAAAACAGGAGGCTGTAGGTCTATCCAGTTCTGTGCTAAGTGAAACTAGAATAAGCAAATAAGTGGGTCTCAGTCACATCTAAGGCTGATACACTGAGGCTGTGGATGTGAGAGAGGGGCTGGCCAGGGGACTGTTGCTTTCTCCATAGCAGTGCAGCTGAGCAAAATGTATGTGAAACATTATTTACTTCTGATTACACTATGAAAAGCAGACTGCTGCAACTTTGGGCACTAGCTTATTCTCTGAGCTGACATGCTCTTTTCTAGCCCGCAGAAGCTAAACTTAGATTACTTGCTATGTGCCAGGCACCATGCTAAGTGTTTTATACAGATTGATTTAATTAATCCTCATAACACCCCTACTGGGAACTATGGTTATTTCCATTTTATAGATTGAGGAAACTGAAGCACAGAGAGGAGATATAACTTGCTAAAGTCAGACCGCCAGTAAGTGGTGAACTCAGGATTAAAATCAGGCATTCTGGATCCAAAGTCTACACTCTTAACTATGAGAGCATTTTTTTCTACTGTTACTAGGAACACAGGAGTTCAGGATGATAACCAAAAACAAATCTCAGGAGTAAACTTACCTGCTGCCTATGTTACAAACCAATACAAGACTGATGGGAATTATGGCATTTCATCTTATTTCAATAGTTTAGACAGTTGGTTTTTAAATTCAATTAAAAAATTTTAATTTTGCAACTTCTTGTCAAAGGACATGGGGAAATCCGCTTCATACTTAGAGTAAAAGGGTTATGAATCTGGATCTACAAAGAGCTTCTCTAAGTCTGAAATAAATGTGGGACATTTATGCACGGAGAGCAAATGGGAAGACTTGCTGTTCTTAATCTGGGAACCTTTCTGTTTTCAGATACAAGGACGAAGGCTGGAACTTTTCTCACCTACATGGATCGGGTTGCTTACTTTTATGGCTTTTAAAGTAACTCAGTCACTTTATTTAGCACCCAAACTCTTAGAAAAAGGGAAGCTTTGCCTAGGCATTGCGTTCGGAGCGTAAATTCTATAAAGCACGATTAGTAAGATGAACACGTTGTTTACCTTCTGACATGAAATATGGAATCCGGAATCTTCCTTCCAAAACCCTTTGCCTCAAAATAGGAAGAGTCGGTCCATCAAAAGGCAGAGCTCCACAGACAAGGACATAAAGAACAACTCCCATGCTCTAGGGGAAGAAAACAACAGGGTCAGTTTTTGAACAAAAACTTGAAACACCCTATTTTCCCAAACATCCCCAGAGCTCTAAAAATCATATGGACTGAAACATTTCTGTTTGAATTTACTATTTTCTTGAATTTGAAAAAAAAAGCAAACTGAAACCCTGATTACTGCAATAAAGTATGTATAATGAATACCAAAAGATCTGAATTTAACCATTTTGATTACTATTTAAATTTAAATTATTGCTGATATTAGGATGATAACATTTGTCCTTAGAAATTCCTAGAATCCAATTCAAGATGATCTAATTATATAATTATAGTCCAGTGGACAGGGCAAGTGTGAACTACTGCCTCTGTGTTAGGTACCAAGAACATCAAAGATGGGCCAGGGTACCAAGTATTATCATGATAGATGCATTTAACACAGCAAAGCAAAGAAATACCCAAATATCCAGCTGTGGTCCTTCATACTGCTGCCCTTCAAAGACTTCTGGGGCTGCGTAAGGGGGGCTGCCACACCATGTTGCCAGCAGTTCACCATTTTTAAAGAAATTTCCAAAACCGAAATCTATTGGGATGGAAATAAATGTTACTTTCATCTATGCTCTCAAACTACACTGAATTTCTCTGTAATAAATGTTATAATATGCTATATTAACGATATCACTACTGTGAAGAATGGGATGACGTTTACCTTGTGATGTTTCCCGAGCACTTAGCATAATGACTAGCAAATACTAAGTAGTCAATAAATATTTCTGGAATGAGTGTATACATGAATCAAGTTTTCTTCTCAGAAGAGAACAAGTAAGACATTGGAAAAAGGCTTTAAATAACGTGTTTTTAAGGCTGAAAGAAAATCTAGTGGTGTGGACAACCAACTTGAATTTGACAGTTTTAGAATTTTAATTACTCCATGATTAAGAGTTCTTTGTCTTATATGGTCTATAAGGAAAGAATAAAATGAGTAAACACTAAGATATGTACCTAAGCACAACCTACGGACTGGCTGCTCTTATAGCCATGACGCCAGGGTAGCAAGACATATAACATTTTAAGGCAACTGAGTACAGTGTTTCCTAAGTAATACCTGTCTAAGTGTTGGCCACAGCTTCGTGGCAGAGTATAACCTATGAAGTTAGGGAGAAGGAGAGCTGATCTCCCTTTTGCATCCTGATTTAGGCAGATACCTATCTGAATTGCTCATTAACATGGGATAGCTATCTGGTCCAGCCACAGGTCACCTGTCACCAGTATTTACTCATTTATGGAATGCAGTGGCATTATACTTCAAAACAGTTAATGTCCTCCCCCTATGGTAGTCATACTGAATCTATAGCTTTGATATACTGCATGCGCTCTGGAAATACCACACTCACATGCCTTCAATATGCATGAAAACTACAGTGGAATTCAGTGAGCTTTGGTATAAATGTGAGCTCGTGCCCACTTGCTAAGCCTTCACATGGCCTCGTGTTCTTCCTGAAGAAACAAATTCCTATTATTTTGTAAGTTATAGCACACTAGCTTCTGTTAGAGCGCACCCCAGGTTGGAGGACACTGCCTTCGTGACAGAACTGGCCATGCACCCAGCTAGTGTATAGCACTGTACGGACAGTGAGCTGTAAGAGCTGACCCAAGGGGACTGGATCAAGTTTTCAGCACCAGACTGACTGGCTGTGTGCCTTGGATACGTCTTGGTGAGCCTTAGTTTCCCCATCTCTAAAGCTGAAAAAATAAATACACGCCGTCAGCAGGTTGTTGTGGGAAGCCAATGGGTTCACATACACCTTAAGATGACACATCCACCTGTACCTGAGGTGAAGCATTCTCTTAGCTAGCCTACATAAAAGCTGGTGGCAAGCACCAGCAACAGTAACAACAGTCACAACCCCCAACACCACACCTTCGCGGCAGAGTACAACCTATGAAGTTAGGGAGAACGAGAGCTGATCCCCCGTTTTGCTGTGTTCTAGCTTCAGGTCCTCTGCATCAATTATTTAACTTCCCTGAACCTTAGTTTCTGTATCTATAAATGTGGGGATAGTCCACCTATTGAGATAGGATGCTCTGAGGATTACACGAGATAAAGAATGTAAAAGCCCTGGAACATAGCAGATGAGAAATGTCAGCTCCCTTCTTTGGTGAAATATTATCACCAACTATAGCCTTTCAGAGAAACAAGTCCTGAGAAAATATGCAGAAAGGGTGGAAAAAAACATAGAGGAGCGTAAGGGTTCAGAAGAGAAAAAGAGGGTGCCTTGGGGAAAGAGCCTCAGGTACTGGCTAAACCTGGTGGCACAACACTGTAGTCTGTCCTTGGCATCCGGAGTATGAGGTGATGAGAACCTCTCCCTTCACAATGTGACTACAGTTCAATCATGTATTTCGTTTTCCAAAATGACTGTCAGAGTGGCCTTATCTTCTCAATTCCACCTCTATGACTAACCACTCAGATTATACCACATGTCCATATCAATATAGGTTTCTGATAATCTAGAAAAAATATATTCTCAAATGAGTCAAGGACTAGATGTTCAAATAACATTTAATTTCACTCACACAGAAAAGCACAAGAAGCTCTGGGATGTGTGTTTGGAGATCCTGAAATAGGTCCAATAATTGCTGTACTTTAAACCATAATCACAGGATGAGTTTTAGCACATGTAAGTTGAGGATACTCCCCAAATAGCATTGTAAAGTTTTAACGTCGCAAAGAGCCATTACAGAACTTCTTTATTCTGAAATTCCCTGGTGGAATGAACTTAAAGGAGTGACTGGGACAGAGGCCTGTCAGGAAGGCGGCCTGGCCTCTTTATTCACTGGTACACTTCACAGGCAAGGAGAGAGCAAGAGTGAGGAAAGCATTGTGTCTATGGCATCCCACTCTCAACTTTGGCTTTACGTGTCTGGGGCAAAGGAAGCGTCCGTTAACTTATAAGGACTGTACTAAGCAGATGTTTACTTCTATTTCCCAGAAGTAACTAGAGAAAATAGGAACTTCAGCCTGTGGGAACATTAAAAAAAAACACCAAGAGACAATCAGGTTCACGAAGGCTATTATAACAGCATATATGCAGATGTCTTCAATAACCTTGCCAAAACACTTATACACATTGTATTTGTAATCTGATGTACGGGTTCAGGAAGACTGTGGAGTCAGGCAGATATGGTATCAAATTCTGGGTTTCCCACTTAGCCATTATGATTTTGGGTACATTACTTCTTAGAGACTTGGTTTCCTTATTTGTGAAATGGGGACGGTACCTATACTTCATAAAGTTATTGTGAGTAATTTATATATTATATTATGTCACTACTTATAAATAATTAATAAGTATATAATATATATAATGTTTGAGGCATGCTATTGGAACATGCCTCGTAGGCGCTCAATAAATTGTAGCCATTGAGTAAGCTACTCAGTAGAACAGGAGAATAGTAATTCTTATTGTTTTACTTATCTGTCTCCCTCATCAGACTAAACTCTTTGAGAGCACAGAGGTGGACAGGATGTATGTCTGCACTCCTAACACTTAGCACACTCTCTGTAGACAGCAGCTGTTCAATAAAGGTTTGCTGAATGAATACGTTGTGTCTATCTCTTTAAAAGTGTTTACTGTGTGTCAGAAGTTGATCTAAGCGCCCAGGGGAGGTTTTTTCTTAATAATCCTATTCGGTATCCTTATTTTAGGAGATAGTGAGGGTAGAAAGTTAAGTACCTTGCTAGAGACTATCCTAAGTTGCAGAACTGGACCGGAAACCAAATCTGAGTGCAGAATCCTCACCCTCATGGTTACCCACCACCTTCATGAAGCCCTGGCACAGTGATACGCAGCTATTTTTGAGCAAGTTAATAATGGTCAGGTTTAAGTAGTGGCAATGGAAAGGTACTTAAAAATAAAAGCCTTTTTATTTCTTCACAGGAATCTGGATAATTTACTTCATTCAGTTTGCAGTTTTCTGCCTAAAAGCACACAGTGAAATGCAGGGTGGCAAGAGGGATAAAACACGAAAGTGGTGTAGTTACGCAGGATTTATTTCTTATCGCCATTTGTACAGATGGAATGCGTGAATGGCTCATCACACCAACCCAATTTACTCATTCCTTCAGTAAACATTTGAGTGCATACATGTGTCAACCACTGTACAAACACAGAAGAGTCTCACTACAACAGAGAACAACAGAAGACCCCACATTCTCATCTGGCTTTTAGAAAGCATCATGAAAATCATCTCTCGGGTATTCCTCTGTATACCAGACCCAGATCCAGCCTGGCCTTGCTGGAATGGAAACACCCTCCTAGTTTAATGTCTTCTGTAATGCGCTGATCTGCAAGTTAATACCTAAAATGATGGCTGCTATGTCCCGCACACATTTTGCTTCCCGTTTGTCATAAAACTTATGCCATGTAATGTTGAATTCATTGATATTATGTAACTTTTAATTTTGAAATAATTTTAGATTTACAGAAGAGTTACATCAGTAAAGGAAAATTCCCTATGCCCTTCCCCCAGCTTCCCCCACTGTTAACATTATACCAACTCTAGTAGTACAATTATCAAAACTAAGAAAGTAACATTGATTCATTACTATTAATACAACCATGGACTTTATTTTCACCAGTTTTTGTCACTAATGTCCCTTTTCAGTTGACGATTCCACAATGCATTTAGTTGTCATGCCTCCTTAGTCTCTTCTCCAGTTTGTAACAGTTCCCCAGTCTTTCCTTCTCCTTCATGATCATGAAGTAGTAGTACAGGTCAGGTATTTTGCAGAATGTCCCTCAGTTTGGGCTTAGCTGATGTTTTCTCATGATTAGGTTAAGATTGTGACTTTGGGGGGCAATTATCACAGAGGTGAAGTGCCCTTCTCGGTGCATCATATCAGGGGTGTGTGGTATTATGTCTAATTATTGGTGGGGATGACCTTGATCTCTTAAAGGTGGTATCTGTTGGGTTGCCCTATTGTAAAGTTACTATTTTCTCCCTGTAATATTTTAGAAGAGATACATTGTGATTACACATACCCTGTTTCTCCTTAATCTTTCACCCACTAAATTAGCATTCATTGGTCGATCTTGACTGCAGCAGTGGTTACTGAGGTGTTCCAATGGTGAGTTTTCACTTCCCTCATTCCTTCTACATTTATTACAATTCTTCTTTAAGGAAGAGTTGTCCCTTCTTCCCCTTTTATTAATTAAATCATTTATTTATTATTTATAATACTGTCATATTATATTATTCATGAATATTTATTTTATTGTTTGGGTTATAATTCAATACTATTGTTATATTGTTATTTATTTTGATGTTCAAATAGTTCCAGCTTTGGCCATTAGGAGCTAATTCAGGTTGGCTCCTGTATCCTTTCAAAATGTCACTGCTTCTCGGCCCTGTCAGCAGTCAGAATTAGGGAATACCTGTACGACCCTATATTTATGTTTGTACCTATGTATATGTATATGTACTAAGACAAATCCCTGAGTTCATACTGATACTTCTCACTCCAGTCCAGGGTTCAGTCTGGCATTATTTTGATACGATTTTTATTCACACGTGATTGAGCAACTCTGACAAAATTTTGAAGGTATAAAGAAGTTTCTTTCCTCTGCAGTAATTTGTCATTTGTGTGGGAGTAATTGTTTGAACTCCCCCTCAGAACATACCTTGAATTTGTCAGATCAACCAATTTTCAACATTTCCTGAACATAGTAAGGAAAAGACAAAACTTTCTCCAAGAATCTCTTAGCTTCTCAATTTTAAGAAAGTTCAATATGAAACCATAGTAAGTTTTAGAAATAAAATGACTTGTCCTTCAACATGGTCTAGATGAGTTATAATCAAATCCAAAAACATTTATGTCATGCCTACGTTGGGCTAGGCATTACATACTTGGTATTTCTGCATTATCACATCATTTAATCGTGATGATGGCCCTGTGAGGTCTCATGGTCCCTTACCTGACAAAGGGGGTAATTGAGCTCAAAGCGGTTAACTGACTTGCCCAAGTATCTGCAGCTACAAGTGGTTTAGCCAGTATTCCAATACAGGTCCTTTGAACTCCAAGCCAGGTGTTCTTTTTTACTACACCACAGATGTTCCAAGAATACCACGAATCAGAGAAGTTTAATCCCACTTTAAACTGAAGGTAAGGCTGTCATAAACTCAGCAAAAATCCTTTACATTAAATACAAAGATTTTCTAATTTATCCCTCTGCCAGCAGAACTTGACAAGTGAGGGCTTTCTCTTCTTTACAACACTGGATGCTAAGTTAACAGCATCTTTAAGAATCGAATGGGAATAATTAATACCTATACTAAGTAAATGTCAGAAATATATACCTACATTTATTTTAGGAACTTATATTCATTTTAAGAATGCATGATGTGTTAAATAGACACACCTTGCTTGTCCTTTTCATGCAAACAGGATCCATGTTCCCATCGCTATAACACTAAGGCATGTACTCCAAGGTTTTACTCTAACAATACTTTTGAGATTTCCTGATATATCCATATTCTCTTTCCTGGTTTCTGTGTGGCCTAAAACGCTAATAAAAGAAGAGGGTTTGGGATAGAGTCTTGAACCACAGAAAAGATCAATTAGTGTTGACTGACTCTCATGGAAATCAACTTGGCTTCAAAAGCTGAACCCTCTAATTACCTGTTATCTAACTAACCAGTGACAGACCATAATACATTTGAAAACAGTGCCAGAACGGCTATTATTGTTTTCTGCTTTGTATTTTGAAAGTGACTGATTGACCTGTATCTTCCTGATAACAAAACCCAATTATCATGACTGCCATCATTAAATTACATAAATCATCAGTGCGCAAACATCATTAGCAAAGGGCCAATGTGTTAGGAATGACAGGGCCCTGCACAGAGTAAATAAGCTGATTCTGTTGCTTATGTCTGCTGGGAATGAAGCACATGAGAGAATTCTGTTGTTTGCTGGCGTGAAATAGATCACATTAGCATGTACACACACCACTTGGGAACCTGCTAAAACGCAGATTCTGATTCAGTAGGTCTAGGCCTGGGCTTGAGACCCTGCACATCTAACAAGCTCCAAGGCGATGCTCATGCTCCTGGTTCAGGAGAAAGAGAACAAAACAGAGGTTGTGAAAAAGATAAGAAGATGTTAACAGCTTGTCACTATTTATTGTTGCAAAATGGTTATAATTACTAAATACATTCTGGATTTTTATTTAAATGACATAAAGACCAAATAGACAAAGTCATTAGGTAAACTAAGTCATTTTTTTAAAAAGGAAAAAAAGCAAACAAAACATTGAAAACCAGTCGTTAAAGCTAAGAAAAAGTAAACAATTTCTAGGAATCAACACAACCAAGACAGTTTTTAAACTCCAGGAGTGTGTTATAATGTCTAATTTATAACTTAAAAAATCCTTTTACAGAGCCAGCAGACGGCTTTAGGGTTAAGTTTATCCTTGTTTCTAAAATTATCAGTAGAATTCAGATATTAAGTCTCGCTGAGGGGTTACACATCTTTTGTAATTATTATAATAGGAGTGAAGAAGACAGCCATGAGGAAGTGAAAGGTGACAAATGAAAAGTAGGCAGGTGGCAGAGATGAAGCTGACCCACTGCACAAACTGAATACCCATCAGCCAGCACTGACGTCAATGCATATACTTTGTTGCCCACCAGCAAGAAAAGGCCAGCTGGACGGCTGACTTCCAAACGTCAGTCACTCCCTCCTACCTGACAGGAGGGCACAAGAACAATCATCACAGCTGAGATGAAATGTGATCCTGCTGACCAGTGTGAGACATTTATTTGTCCAATGAGAGTTCAGTGAGCTAAGAAACAAACAAATGATCTTCTTTAGCCCAAAATGGAGTGGGGAGGCAATGAGGGGAAAAACAAAACCAAATGAAACTGGTTCCATATGCCAGGCTTAATGTGCTGCTAGTGCTAACTAGGCTTGAAGGATAAAGGCAAAATCTCATTCTGCTTGCTGATGCAAAGCTGTTTTGACATTTTACCTAATACTAGTGGCAGGAGGATAACAAATAAAAAGACTTTTAATAAATATCTTACCAATAAAATCTGTCTCAGGCCCCCCCCCCCCTTTTCGTTCCAGTGCACAAAAAATGGAATTTCATACACAGAAACCCTGTCTCCAGGTCTTCTTGTAAGCCGGAAGATTTTAGAAGCCATGAGAGACGACGGGCCACTCAGGGATCATGAGTCAACTCAGAAAGGAAGCACTGCTCTTCCGCTAACGACAAGGGGCTTGTGATGCACAGGTGAATGAATGAGGCTCATTACACGGTACTAATTACATTGAAGGACACTCAGAAAAAAATTAATTTGCATCAAGCAGAGACAATTTAAAATATGAATGATAAACTTTTCTCGTTCCTTTGTATTAATAAGGCTTTAAGGACTTGATAATTAAAAAAAAAACATGGTGAAAGGGGTTATATGGCTATCAAAAATTTCAGGATTTGCTTTCACGGGGAATCAATTACACATTGTATCCAAATAATAGCTACCTTTTATTGAGTGTTACATGGTGCCAGGAACAATTTATTTAACAAACACTTAAGTGGCACTATGCACCAGGCACTGTTCTAAGTACTTGACAAATAGTAACCACCACATGATATGAACTTCTGTCATTCCTTCTTTACAGATAAGGAAACTGAGGACAGAGAGATTAGGTAATGTATCCAAGGTCAGGCAGCTAGTAAGTGCCAGTGCTAGGATTCAAACCCAGGTAGCCTGGCTCTGGAGCCCATACTCTCACCTACTACCTACCCTCCCCGTTTCTAACATTATCACCAATCCCTACAATGCTCCTGAGAAACAGTAATCTTTGACTAATAGATATGGAAATCTAGGCTCAGTGAGGTTAAATAATCAGCCCAAGGCCACACAGTCATTAAGAGGCACAGCCAGAATTTGCACCTATAACTGTCTGATATCAAACTCCACATTCTTTATGTGAAGCCTTGTTTGAAATGTGACTTTGGGAAAACTTCCTCTGAGTAATTCATACATTTGTATCCCATCTAAGTATTTATTATAAACATTTCAGATTAGGAAAGTTAAAGAATAAAACTAAATGTCCTTCATCTATTTATTCTCACCTTAATGCCTGAATAATCATAGCCAAAATAGGCAGGAGGAATCAGTACTGCAGTTACTAAAACTAACGAAAGCAAGCATTTCTTCGTATTCTGCCTCTTACACTGAATGTTCTAACACTCCTATTTTGCAAAGGCTGGAGGTCTCCTAATTGAGGCAATGAGCACACACAGGTGTGGGGGAGTCTTGGCTCATCAGTGTCTGAAGTCTCTATCCACAGGAGTAGCATAAATTAGATGCTGATTTCAAAGCCACATTTCTATATTTATTAAAATGAACTGTATCATTTTCTGTCTTATAGAAACAAGTATTTTAATTTAAGCCTAGTTTTGGTTTGCACTTCTCTTCAATTTCAACATACAAGATGGCTAAAACAGTTCATTTATTCAGCCCATCTAGCAATTAAAGAGATCTTCATAAGTAGAATAAACAGAGAAAGTATAATTTGAGGGAATAATTTTATATTTTATTCTGGGTTCTTGCAATGTTTCCATGAAGCCCCATCTTTTCTACTTGTGTTAGATTTCTTTCAAATTCAAGAAGAATCCTCTGAAACCAGAAGATGATATTTTTAAAGGGAAGCAGGGCCATAAAAAAGTTATAAAATAAAATCTATGGATAAAGATAAATATCCTGGAGAAATGCTTTAACAGCACTGGAATACATCTAAGCTTTTGATGGCACGTAGGATCCTTTATGATCTGGCTGGACCTGATCAGGCTCTTTTCCTGACATTCCTCACTGATACTTCTGTCCCCCGTCTCTGCTCTGTAATTTCCCTGCATATTTTGAGTTTTCTGGCTGCCTGTGCACACGCTTGCCCATCTGCTTGGAGCTGCCAGCCCTACCTCACCCCTCAACACATTCGCCCCCCATCCCACCACGATCATCTTCCTCTTAATCAATATTTCTTGCAGGCAGAGTTAGTTTCTAATTGTCTCTTTGTGTTATATTTACTTAAAGGTCTGGTTCTGGATTAACTCCTTGAGGTAAGAACAGAGTTGAGCTTTTTTGCATTGTTGCTGTTTTTGTCTTGGAATATTTAAATCTCTAGGACTTGGCCCTGGGACATAGTAAATGCTTAATAAACATTTTAAAATTGGGGGTAAATGGTGGTAAGGATGACAGAAGGAAAAAATGTGGGCAAGAAGGTATCTGAGTGCTTAGCTATACTCTGTGTGTGTGTGTGTGTGTGTGTGTGTGTGTGTGTGTGTGTGTGTCTGTCTGTCTGTCTATACTTGTGAGGTATGGCATCAAAGACACTAAATGTATAAATACAGAATGATGGAACCCCAAATTCAGTTAGTGAGTATCTCTTGAGGAATAACTGACAAATAAAATGCTTGGAAACTACAACATGGTGTAGTGGAAGAAACACAAGATATTGTGGTCAGAGAGATGTAGGTTTGAATTCCAGGTTTGCGACTTATTATCTGAGTCACCTTAGCAAGTTACTTAATCTCTTTGTGTTACATCAAAAAACTGGCAAGAGCTATGCAGTTCCTAGGGTTGCTGTGAAGATTAAATGATACAAGTACCCAGCAGAGAAAATAATGAAGGCTCCATAAATGTTAGCTATTATACTAGCTTAAACAGAGAGAACAACACTTTAGGTCTCTGACATTTTACCTGTCTTCTAGATAAAAATTAGAAGGCCTTGAAGTTTAGATATTCAAAAACAAAAATAAAAACACAAAAAACTAGGTATCTCACAATGACATTAGAAATACTGAGTTTACCTACCTATATTATAGTAGACATAGTATATATAGCCAGGCAAAACTGAGTATATTTTGTTTGCAAGTTTCCTTGATGTTCTACTTGGAATTTTTTTTTTTTTGAGAAGTTAGAGATAGAGCACTTTGTAATTCCTAGAGCATGTGGTTCACACCTCTAACCTTTCTCTGTCTGAAAACACTCCCAAAACTTCTCTGAGGTATTTTTTGTTTTGGTGATAAAGGAACGCACAGGTGAAGCAGGGGTTTCCTCCTTTCTATAGAATTAAGAATTTCAAAAAAACAAGAGCCTTCTATGAAGAGAGACAATTTTAGTGCAGCAGATGCTTTCAATGAGAAGTAAACAAAAATTCCAGTGATGTGTATTAGAGAAGGTTGGCAAAAAGAAGTGCAATGAATGAGACCAAATGGAAGAAGGGCCAAAAGGAGAAGAGGGAAAAAAAAAACAGAGATAGGAAAAGTGAGCACACATAAACTATGGGAACACTAACACTGCAGATTTCATTTTCAAGAAATGACAACTCAAACAAAGCTTTACATGCACTGGGAATATAACAAATTAACTTTGTCTTATTAAACACTTTGTCTTAGTAGTCAGGCAATCTCATTAGAAAAAATATCACAGACTATAGAATGGAAAAGTCCGTTACCTCCCTGTAACATATGTAACATTGGCATTTAAAAGTAATTATTAAAATTAAAGTAAAAGTAAATAAAAGTTAAAGTAAAAATTAATTACCTTCCTCAAAATGCTCATGATAAAAACCAATGGGAAATGGCACAGAAATAAACTAGTTAAAATGTACACACCAGAGACTTTTAGCTTATACTTTAAGGATCCTAGAACAAAACACGACTACTTGCAATTTTGCTAAGCTTTTGCTTTGTGCTCCTTACCTTCTTCAAAACCCTGAACAAAATATATCTCCGTCTCTCCATTCCACACCCACAACCTCTACGGCGGCTGCTCTAGTTCAGACCCACATTTTCTTAATTGGACTATTGTGTTAGATTCCGTATCAATCTTCCTGTCTTCAGTTATATCCACATCTCCCACCTGTCTTTACTCTGATGCTACAGACATCTTTCTACCGTGCAAATGTAATTGTGATCTCAGTCCCACTTCACTCCTATTCCCCATTTTCAATAGATTAGACTCCCTATAACCTACAGAATAAAAAATCTTTTTCATTGCAGTCAAGACCCTTCGTATTCTGGTCTTTGCCTACCTGCTCCTCCTGTATCAATCTACATTCCTCCTTTGTCTCTTTCCTGTCTGTAACCTCTCTGCAGCTACCAGTCAAAATTAGGAGCAGGGTGTAGAGCAAGCCACCTGCACTGCTCCTCTGGCCTCTCAGTGCCTCCACTCACACCCTCAGACAAATGTACCTCCCTTGGCAGAGCCCACAAAGGGCCCTGGACACAAATCAGATCCCAGCTGTACCCTGCCATTGTGTAGATTAAGAATGAACTGATTTCTCTTACTTTTCATTACATATAGATCTAAAGGAATGAATGAAATACACCCTTTTTTTCTTTTTTTTTTTTTTTTTTTGGTGAAAGCTTGATGTCATAGGTAGACATGCCCCCGAACCTCCGCTTACAGGTCTGTTTCTGCACACACCCAGAGCAATGACACAACCGATCATGGAAGAGACGGCTGTGTCCCAGTTACCTGCTATTTTGATATTCATGTTGTTATCCAGCAGGAGATTTTCAGCCTTGAGGTCACGGTGCACGATCTTCCGACTGTGACAATAATCAACAGCAGACAGGATTTGCCAGAATTTGCGTCTGGCCTCTGACTCATTTAACCGGCCATGATTAGCAAGATAGTCTGTAGAAGAAAAGAGAATTTAGAATATTCACCAAAAATAAAATGACACCACTATTAGTAGTTTTCAGGATTTTTTAATGATTAAAAAGCTTTTTTAATGATTAAAGATTAGTGTGCAAAAAAAAAAAACACACAAAAAAAACCCAACATAAAAAATGCTGTTTTCCAAGTTCCTTGCCTTGAGAAAAGTAATTCCAATCATATTTCACTGGAGTCCAGATAAACGAAGACCAGAGTCCAAGACCAGACAACAGCAAGTGGCATAATATTCACAGTACAACTCAAAATGCCTTTTATGCCCAAGCACTCCCTCTGTTCTTTTGTTGAAAAAATTACTGAATATTGAATATTCCTAACCACATTTTAAAAATAAAATTTATGTAAAACAAAGAATGTGAATCAATTCTCTGACATCGCATCAGACAAGGGTTATCTTTCTTTTAAACAATCATTTCCTGTAGTTACTATACAAACCACCTGTAATATGAGATACGGTGGTCCCTGGAAGTAGCTTAAATAATTCACACCCTGTTCTCCTGTTCAGTGGAGCAATTCTGATCTACCCAAGATTATTCAGACTTGTTCTCTAAACCGAGCACTGTCATTATAGCCATTGTTCTCTAAACAAATATACTTTGCGAGATACATTAGCTATCTTTGTGCAATGTTATAATCTATTGAAGCAGTTTACTTGAAAATTGTATCTGCATATATTTACATGAATTCAAAAAAACTAAATATTACAACTCACACAAGTTTCACCTAAAGATCTAAAACAAGGCCTCTGAAATGATCTTTTGAGGGAGAGAGGGTCAGCGTAACTCTTGAAAGCCTTTTCTATTTAAGATTATTTTCCCAAGTAAAGAAACTGTATGGGTGAATCAATATTCACAGTCATCCTCACGCATTTTCTGCTCTAGACTATGTGATTTACTGGTTTTTAACTTCCATGCCTTTGGCTCATCTTCAATATTTACTATAAAATTCACTAACATTCATATAGCACATTACAGCTTAGAAAGCATGTTCATATCACGGTATCTCATTTAATCTTCCTAAAACTCCTCTATGATAACAATTACTCTAACTCCCATCTTATATTTGAGGAAGCTGCAGATCAGAGGGATTAAGCAATCTCGCTGAATTCATACATTCAGTAAGTGGAACTAGAAACTTTGACTTTTTTTTCCCTATATCAAGCTGCTTCTTTTCTAGACTCCTGCTGAAATCTTAACCATCCTTTCACAACACTACTCAAATGCCACCTTGCCCTTAAACAGTCCCTTATCACTTCAAGTAGAAGTAATCTCAATTCTCTGAACTCCTTATCACTTATAACACACTGTTTCACACTTATCTGCATATATATCAGAAATATCCCAACAAATGTGTGCACGTTTGGGCCCGTGCGAGTGTGTGTGCGTGTGTGCACACACACGGCCCTAATTCTAACATACTGTGTTTTAGAAAATAAAAGATACCTTCATTTAAGCTTCCTGAGGATAGGGACCATATCTTTCTTCTCCATATTCCCCACAATGCTTCACAAACATCATAGGTACCGTACACAAATACATAGCTGCGTAAGTATCATGGATACTATCATGGACCTTTCCATGAACAGTGCTATAAAATGTGGAGTAGTAGTGTTATACTGCACATGTTATAGGCTTTAAATTGACGTGGACATGTATATTCTTCGGTATCTTGCTGTTATTACACAAACTGAGATAATCAGCTCATCTTCCCTTTGCCTTTACAGAGCCCACACAGTCGCCATCGTTTAAGAACAAATATGTAGAATTTTCAATCAACATGTCCAAAATGTCATCAGAATGACTACATCTAAGTAAACTGGCAGTGGACAATGTGCTCTCTATTCATAAGAGTAAATCAAAGTCTCCTTCTATCTTGAATGAGCTGGGAAATCCATACTGAAGGGTTGGACTCTTGAGCAAACATAACAATGTGAGGAATGCAGCATTTTCTGTGAGGGGATCTCTTTTGGCTAGTTAATAATAATCTTTCCTATGATTCCACACCAAATGCTACTTAAACTGTATCACCAAGTGAGACAGTTTTTTCATAGACAAATGACTGGCTTCCCCAAATAGACAAAATTTCTTCCTGTTGAAAATGTTGAGTCAATGTGCATTAGTGGAGAAGGTTTTTGAGATTTTGGCAACACAGAGAAACCTAACAGATCCAATGTGAACAAGCACAAGTTAACATATTTGGAAACAGATCCCAAACTATTGTGTACAAAATGAGACCTGGGAAGTGCAATAGAATCTATAGCAATTGATATTTTTTTCAAAGCAAACAGTCCAAACTGGTACCACCATAGCCAAGGCGAAAGAAAAGCTTGGAAGCCTGGCAAGAAGGGTACTGTCTGAAACACAAAGACATGGTATATCTGAACCCAAAATTAACATGTAAAGCCACAGGCATCACATGTAAATAAATATATAACACACAGTGCGAGAAAAATGACAACATCTGCGATCCAGAGACTAAGAGATCAACTATTTAAAGAGGTGGTATTTTCACTCCTTAAGCAAAATTTTCAGTGAGTAGTCCAGCATATCTAATGTCTTTCCCATTTTTCAAATTATTTCTGCAGTGTGGGCATCCTTCAAAACTATATCATCTACTGAGAAATCAGTAACAGAAGTAACTGAGGCAAAAACCTGTGGCTGCAAATAAAATCACTTTAGGTACACATCATCCTCTGTGAAGGACACTGTTATTAATCCAAGCTCAAGTTAATGCACAAGGACCTCAAATTAACATGCAAAGGGCGCACTCATGTTTCACTTTAACAACTTAGTAAGGGGCAGCCAGTTAGTTCAGTTAGAGTGCAGTGCACTTAACAACAAGGTTGCCAGTTCGATTCTCAACTGGTCCACTGTGAGCTGTGCCCTCCACAACTAGATTGAAACTTGGAGTTGATGGGTCCCAGAAAAACACACTTAAAATAAAAAAATAAAACCTTAACGAATTATGGTTATAGAACAAACTTATGAGTGTCATAGCAATTCTTTATACTAATTGACTGTGTACATTTTTAGCAAATGGATACAGTTTTCAAAAATTGTTCTTTTCCTATGTTTGCATTTGTTCTGATTAAGTGAAATGTAATTTCATTTTTGTTGACTTTAGTAATAAAGCTTTTTAAGGTTATATTTTATATGTCCTTTTTCCTCCATTTTGTTTTTCTGGTAGTTGGTTTTTACTGTACATTGCAAAAGTCATGGTCTGTGACAGACTGGACAATTAAAAAAATTGGTCTTGCAATATTGATAGTTTGATAAATAGTGGTATAGACAAACAGGCAATTACAATATGCTGTGATAAAGGCTAGCACAGGAATAAATATATCCTAATAAATGTATTATTTTTACAGATCATTTTAAATTTTCTATCTTTTTATTATGAAAGTCTCAAATATACATGAAAGTAGAGAAAATAGTATAACGAATCCCCCAGATTCAAGAGTTACCAACATTTTGCCATACTTGCTTCATGTATCCTTTTTTCCTTTTATCCCTTTTTTCTTCTTCTTTTTTTTGCTGTAGTAACCTAAAGCAAATCTTGACATCATTTTGTTTCACGCTAAATACTTTTGTTTGTATCTCTAAAAAAATGGACATTTTTTTATATAACCACAATCCTAATTATCATAACTAACAAAGTTAACAGTTCCTTAATATCATCTGATAGCAGTCTGAATTCAAATCCCCCCAGTTGTCTATCTGAATTAGGATCCAAATAAGGTGTACATTTTATATTTATTTATTTTGTCTGTGGAGCCCTTTTATTCTGGAACAGTTCTTCCCCGCCCCCGAGCCCTTTTCCTATGCCACTGACTTGTTGAAGAAACTAGGTTGGCGGTCCTACATTCTGGATTTGTCCTTTGCTTTCTCATAATATTGTTTAACTGATTCTTCTATCTACTGTATTTCCTATAGATTGGAATTCAAGTATAAGGAATAGAATAGATTCAGATGTAATTATTTTGGAAGGTGGCAAGAATATGTCCTACGTGCATTTACTAGGAGGAATATAATATCTGGTTCTCCCACTTTTAGGAATGCCAAGATTGATTAAATGAGTTCTGGGAGTGATATCTTGATGCTTCAATAAAAGATTCTCATCACTCTTTCGCCTAATATGGTTCCCAAGCTCCAGTTACATTAGAAGCCTTAGAAGGCTTGTTAAAATGGATTACTGGAAACTACCCCCCGAGTTTCTGATACAGTAGGTGTTGGAAAGGGCCCAAGAACTAATACGTTTTTTAGAAGTATCCAGGTGATGTTTAACAGTATCCAGGTGATGTTTAACAGGGGCTGGAACAGGGGCCACACTTTGAGAACCACAGAACTAATTTTAGTAGACACTGGTGGTCATACCGAATCAATTATTTCATTAGGGGTTATAAAATTGTGATATCTAACTTTTTTATTCTTGCCACATTTACTAGATGAAATTCTTCCGTAGAGAAGAACTTTCTCTTGTCAGTTAGGGCTATTTAGTTATCTTGAAATAAACTAAAACAGGCAAGGAAGGGATGAATGCTTAATTTTTCCTCAAGTACCAATTTTCAGAGTAAGGGGTTGGTACACTGGCTACTGCCTCCAATGGTATCTATTAAGATTTGTATGTTTTGGTGGGGTTTTTTTTATAGCTTTTTTCTCCTATATTTAGCTTTCTTTTTCTCTTTTATTATTCTCTTAAGTATAAGAATGAGTACATGGAGTTTTACATATTCAATTTATTTCAATCACCTAGTCATTATTTTTTTTTGATGCTCAAATTTTCTCATCTTTGACCAGTGGGAACCCCTTTACACTGTTTTCGTTTTTTAATATGACCACAGAAATATTAAATACCTTTACTGCTTTCTGACATAATACAAGTTCTTCATGCTTATCTTAAATACTTCCTGCTCCAAACCTAGAATCAGTCATTTTTCCAGGAAGCCTTGGTTCTTTTTACTGGGGAATGGTATCTGGGTACTTTGGGTGCTTTTTAATTAATGGGTTGGTACTGATTCTACGCCTTCTCAGGGACAGAGCTAAGAAACACGTATTTTTAAAAAGAAAAAGGAATAATGAATTCATTCCATTTCAAATTCAAGATTATAGGAATTGCTTTTTTTGATTTTTATATTTGTATTTCTTTTTGTGTTACATAAAACATTCTGGTTTTTAACATTAACATACATTACTTGTTCTATCCTACAATACTCATAAAATGCGGAGGGTGCCAAAAAATGTATACACATTTTAGATAACATTGCTTAAAATGTGTGTACATTTTTTTGGTACCCCCGATATATTCAAAATAGCTATACAAGTATTACCACTAACAATAACATTATTGGATGAAGTTTAAAAGTTAACATTTCTTTGCAGTTCTAGTTATCTTGAGATTATATTATCCTAAGAACATACAGTCCAAATACTATGTTTTAAATTACTGGAATGTTTTAAATTACTGGAAAAGCTATCTCTGTATATGGTATGTTGCCAACATGACATAAAGATAGTACATTTATATGTTGGTTTTTAAATATTATTAGGGATTATTTTTCTTTCTCTTGTTTGATTTAATTTTTTGAATATGTAAAACATTTACCTGATGTTTAATATGATGCCAAATATAAAACTATGTAACACGATAGAGTCTGAGAAGTCTCTCTTCCATCACTGTTCCCTTCCTCTGCCTATCGGTAATAGTTTTTATTAGTTTTCGGTTTACCCTTCTGTGTTTCATTTTATATGGGCAAGTATGTATATATAATTGTATTCTCCCCACTTCTTACACAAAAATATTTATCCTTTCTTTCCCCCACTTCATAGCAGTGCATAGAAATCTTCCACACTCCTTTTACATTATTGCAGATACTTTCAGGATTTAGTAGTGTGGTGCTAAGAACGAAGGCTCAGGAGTCATGCTGCCTGGGTTCAAATTGTCTTCACACTTGCTAACTACAAGATCTCAGCAAATTACTCAAAAACCTCATTTGCTAATCCAAAATGGGGATAATAATAGTATCCATCTCACAAGCATATGTGACAATTAAATGGTAAAAAAACAACTGAAAAAGAATAAAACCTCTTCATGAGGCCTGACATATGTTAAGTTCTCAAAAATGTTAGCCGTATTATTTCAACTTGATAATTACTGCTGTTGTTACTATATTGTCAGGGGTTGACTCAAGCTACCTTCTTTTCCTAACTATTATCTACCCATTCATTAGCCCCTTATGATACCGTTTCTATGTTTCCCATTTCATTGAAATTTCTTCAGAGTCACCAGCAATTTCACTAGGCTAAAGCCAATTACCTTTTCTCAGTTCTCACCTTTTATGACCTTTCAATTACATTTTACATTTAATTGGGTTTCAAATCTCCCTGTTGACTCTGTTTAACTTTTCCTCCATCTTTTACTTAATTGGCTCCATTCTCTTTTTACCACATAAAACTACCACAGTCTAGTTCTGGCCCTCTGCCTTTCTATTTCTAAACTCTTCCCTCATAGAATTAATCTAAATTATCACCTTCTTGTGGATAGGGTAACCATTGACCTGCTTTATTCTTAGCTGCATGATGTTCTCTTTCACACTCTTCTCATTTAGTGCCTGTCTCAAGGGTGCTTTAGTCACTCCAGTCAAGACATGTCTTAACTCTCTGGCCTGGGGCCTTTTGCTCACAGATTCTATTGAGAATTTAATGAAAAGTATACTTACATGCAAACTCACACATAAAATTTTATATGCAATTTCAAAGGGATCTATAAAATCTTAGGCTTAATCAAGGTTAATAAACTCTACCTAGGGGGATTTCATTCATTGGTTAGAATTTTTATAAAAATAACTTCCATATTTGCGAGACGCATTTGACCTTTCAACAGTTAGTCAATTGTGTATCTACACAGATTTTCTTTCTGCTACCGCAGTGTTATCAAGACTGAGTTCATCTTTCTTTTTATAAACTTCATTACGACCTTCTAAGTTACTATAACTATCATTTTACAGCCACTCAACCTCAAAAATTCAAGAGTCATCTTCTACCAACCCCTACATTAAGTAGAGTTGAAGCCCCAATAAGTAGGTTTCAAATTATACAGATATAAGTTTAATGTAGTATAATTAATCAATGTTTTTGTCCTGTGTTTGTAAGTCTAGATTTCACAGCACAGTGCCTGACACATAATAAATGCTCAGTAAACGTAGCTGCTATCATCATCATCATCACCACCACCACCATCACCTCCATTACTACCACATGGCATCCCTTCTCTTCCCCCAGGGATAAGGGGCAGTTTCCCAGCATCTTATCAAAGAAGTAGGGAAACCCAGCTGGTTGAGTTTCCTCAAGTTTCAGGGATATCAGAATCTTTGAAAGATTACCTTTAAGCTTCATATTCTTTAGTCAGAAATTATTAGCAACCTTTAAAGCTGGAGCTGAGTAACAGTCCAAAAGATTAATAATGTATGCAATTAATTATTTAATGTTATGTTAAAATGATTAAATTTGTAATCTCATCAATTTGTAATTTGGGAATAAAGTAAAAAGGCTGATACCAATTTAATATTTTATGCTTAACCAGCCTTTAAAAAGGGGAAAAAAAAAATTCCATCTCAGATAATTAAATCCTGATCAGAGGTTCCTAACCCACAAAATTACAAAGACTTCGTACTTCTAATTACTAAATTTGAAGAGGAATAGTGAAGAGGAATAGTTTATAAACACTATAAACTCTGAGACACCAATAAGTTAATCAAAACTGGCTTATTTCTTCTCTTCAAGGTATTTTGAAGATCCGTAAGTTTCAATCCCCAGATTCAAATTTCTACTTATCTTTTCCTCTAACATTTCTTTCCTTTAATCAGTACAAAATGTTGCTATAAAATGAAACTCTATCTCAGTGTAGATCAGTATTCTGGTCTTTGTCAACTTAGATTTTGCTGACTCTAACGAATCATTCTTGGATAAAATATAACTAAGAAGAAAACGTCCGTAAATAAAATAAAAACCTGAAAAAGTGTTTAGTACATTGCTATATGTATCACCTTACACTCTGAACGCTAATAAAAATGGATTAGGTATATAATCTGTATTAAATTAGGATAACATGGGTTAATCTTAATTTAAAATATTAGATTGTAATATTAAATTACATTAAATTACACTAAACTTTTAAACCTGAGACATTTATGAATACGAAATTATAGATTTTAAAACATTTTGTTTTTTTGTTTGTTTTTGTAAATACATAATAATTTCAAATTGTGTGTTAGACAAAAATTAAAGGAAATTGCTGCTTGTGGTATACTCTGGCAATTTGTGCTTTCAGCAATTTCCCTACATTAGACTGTTCGCATCTGTTAGACTCTGAATCATTTCTTCAAGCTATTGGAACTACTGAAGCAAACCACAGCCTTCTGAGCATAAAATGGGTTTTTAGTTACATAGTTTAAAGTTTTAAAGATTATTTACAATTGACTTCTGTGACTATCTGTTTATATTTTCAGCAACAATCAAAAGCAAATATGGTCACACTTTTCTAAAATTATTTATAACCCCCATGTAGAAGCCAATACGTTGCAATATCTATCGATACTAGTAACAGACATCAAATAGAAAACTTCAAAAAATATTCACATCTTTAATAAAACACATAAGTAAAGTAAATTTCTGATTTCTTAGTGCCTAGGGAGATTTCGAAACATAATAGAAGTAAGTCCTAGTCAAACAAGCCTAATTCTGAACGGGTTTTCTACTTCTCAGTGCTGGACAACTCTGATTTCTCAGCAATAAACCCCGAGTTTTGCTCTTTGTGGGAGGTTCCTACCTTGAACTGCTGCACACATGAATTCTAACTTGATGGCAAATAATTTTTTAAAAGTGTTTCATTTCTACACGTATTCTATTGGCTTCTGTCCATACACAGCAATTTCTTTATCCTGTTCCATGAAAATATCATGCTGTCTGCAGTGTCTAATAAGAATCTAGTAGTTACAATACAAAAACAAACATTAGGAAAAAAATTCATATTTCTAATTTTGAAATATTTAATAGGGCAAATCAAGCAACAAGGCTTACTAAAATGAACATGTACTGAGAACAAGATTTTTGGCCCAGTATTGTAGGT
Organism: Rhinolophus ferrumequinum; assembly: GCF_004115265.2. Classification (NCBI taxonomy): domain Eukaryota; kingdom Metazoa; phylum Chordata; class Mammalia; order Chiroptera; family Rhinolophidae; genus Rhinolophus; species Rhinolophus ferrumequinum. The sequence continues at coordinate 80,074,456 of NC_046294.1, read as the reverse complement.
GTGTATAGTTCTTACATACACACACACACACACACACACACACACACACACCCCTCAGTTATGAATCAGAATAAAATCAATTACAAAAGAATAATGAGCACAGCAGAATATGACTACTTGGGCCCTCAATTGTACTGCCTCTCTTCAGGTCAATCTCAAAGCACAATGCTTTCTCCTTCATGGAATCAAATTAAGGAAGCAAGTTAAACTCTACTGTGAATTTAAAGTGTAAGAGTCATCCAATTTATTCATTCGTTTAACAAACATCTGAATGACTTCTTTGTGTTAGCCACGGTGCTCAGCACTTTGCCCTCATGAAACTTCCATTTGGGTGGAGGAAATGACAATAAATAAATAGAAAAATAAAAATTATAGAGCATAATAAATGCCAGGGAAATAGGGTGAGTAGCTGGAAAGTATCTGGGGGAGGCCACTTTGGATAGGGTGATCAGGAGAGTCCTTTATTATAGCAGGGGAGAAGGTACTATTATAGCAGGGGAGGAAAGCTTTCAAGGAACAGATGTAGCACACTCATGAACCAAAAGGACACGAAATGAGGCTAAAGTATAATGGGCAAGGAAGAGGGGAAGGCATAAGATTAAAGTGCAGAAGTGAAAGTTCAAGTCAAGAGGAACTTAGAAACCTAAAGAGGGAGTCTGTATTTTAAAATATTGGGTGACCATTTAATGCTTTTGAGTAGATGAGAGACCTGATCTAATTTACATTTTAAAAGTACTTAAAAATAATGTGAACTATGAACTCTGTGTTAACCAGCTGTATAGTTCCAGTAAGCAAAAATCCAAACAAAAATTTAAGCACCACTATGAGAACGGTCCTGATAGCTGATGTGAGAGACACAGGAAATAAAATTCAATCCCTAATGCAAACAAATGTACAAGACATATGTGAAAAGAAGGTTAAATACTAAAAACTGTACTTAGCCCTTCCAGACAATAATAGAAGAGATGTCATGAGGCAATACTGGCTTACAGACATAAGATGAGATACTGTCTGAAACATCATAAACTCTTAATTCCAAAACAATAGCTGGGTTTTCTTACTGATTTCGATATATGTAGTAACATTTCATTAACTGTCCCAGAGCTGTTTTTTAGGCAGTGATTTTTTTTTTTAAATTATGTCAACTGAATGACCTAGGAAAGCACCCAGAGTCATATTTAATACTACCAGATGATGATGTCATCTCAATGGCATTAAACATTCCAGACAATTCCCTAAATAGGTATTTTCATCCCACCTATTTTTATCTTCTCTACAGGACCTCAAAGTCTGTTGTGAATTATTTCTGAGTAATGACTATGACTGGACTGATAAATGAGTCACTCTAAGCTGAACTACTGATGTTGTGTGCTATTTACCCAATTTGTGGTAGTGTTATAATAATATTTATAAATGCAATCTGGTCACACTTCTAACACATTCTTTCTACAGATAAATACTCCAGATAGCTATTTTGATATGCGATTATTTCATAAGAAGGAAAGAAATACAGTCCAAAGAACAGACTATGGTTTGCCAAACCGTGCAATTTTTAGGAATTAGGATTGAAACGCCAAACTTGAGGAATGAGATGCTGATGATGAAGAAAGCAAATTTGTTAATTTTAATATTTTGGTTTCTGTATATATGTACTCTAAATATATGTGTTTAGCAAATACTGAGATCTAAGACATTGTCATTATTCACTCTTAAGTCACAGGACAAATATATTTGTTTTATTTTTTTCATTGAGTTCTTTAGGTGAGTTGAGAGTGGAAAACAACAAAACCAGGCCAGACTGGTTCATTCAGAAATGGACACAGAGAGATCAACATGTAGGTGAAGCTGTGCTGAGTAAGAACAATTTTTCAATGAAGCTCCTGCAATAAAATTGGTTAAATAACGAATTAAATTTCTTGGGTAAACAAGTTCAGGAAAAGTCAGGCTCCTTAGTTTATTAGCCAGTGGCTTGACTACGATGTATGTTTCCTGAGGTCTCACAAAACACATTAAGTAATAATGACACTGTGAAGTCATTTGTCAGACAGGAGAAAAGATAACAGAGAAAAGGAAGGGATAGCTGGAAAAACAAACAAACAAAAAAACAAACAAACACCCTACCTATCTGCTCAACATTTCAAAAATCAAAACGGACAGTTAGTTCAGTAACAAACTGATATTACAAGATCGAAATGTTTCTGTGGTAGATTTTTGTTCCCAATTCTTCACACCCTCCCTGTAACACGATTATTTATCCATACCCTCTGTTGAGTGGCTTTGCAATGCCTCCCAGTAGAATAGGTGATTATATCCCTGGCCTTTTGCTTTTGGTCATGAGGAATGTGTGTGGTTTGACTTAATCTCTTGCGTTTCTACTATGAGAATACCATGCCCTAGACATATGGAAAACTGAACCCAACCTACAGCCTGAAATAGAGCCACCCAAGCTGATCCACAGACAAAAAATATTTATTGATATAAATCACTGAATCATAGAGTTGTTTGTTATATAACAATATCACAGCAGAAATATGAACTGATGAAGTTTCCAATATTAGAAAAGAGAGGTTTGCTCAGCTATTAAAATGAATTACAATTGCATAAAGAAATCTTTTGAACATTTTTGCCAATTTATGTAATGTTTTTCTGTTAATATTTACACATACATTTGTATTATTTTTACACATCTGGATGACATAGTTAGATATCAAAATCAACCTTACTGGCTTTGAACAACTGGGTGGGAATTTCTCTCATGTAGACTAAGTTAATTATTAGCTTTATTATGTAAGATGATGTAAAAAATACTCTGATTTCCTTTCAGAAGGTGGTCTCTTAATCACTTTTCCCAAACCAGTTTATCCACTATTAGCACCTAGATTTACCCAGGTCTCCTATTTCCAGGTTGAGTGCTGGGAAACGGGGGCAACTTATTAGGCGTGGTTCTGAAGAACCAATTATGATTCAATTCCAAAGGGAGATAAAATAGAGGAGTTAGTTATGGCTAACTCCTAAGTCTAGAGAGTAATTAAAGAAGATAGCTCCAAAACAACATGGACTAATGTTGAAAACACTGGACTCTATTCTCCCCTTATGCAAATCACTTAATCTTTCTGGGTCTCAGTTTCTACATACAGTTAATATAACTTAATATAAGTTCTAAGGTTGCTTTTTAATTCAATATTAATACTTCAAAGCTATCAGTTTTGTATGAAAATGCAACTTCAAAATTTTCTTTGCTTTATTTATTAAAATTTTTGTTGTGGTAGTAAAATACACATAATATAAAATTAACAATCTTAACCGTTTTTAAGTGTACAGTTTCCCCTTGGTTTATGTTTACCTCATCTCCTTCCCTGTAATTTCTGGTACAAAAATCACTAGGGCACTTATTTCAGGACAGGAGAGAAGTCAGATGTATTGGGGAGGCATCTGTGAAGCTACTACGCATTCAGCAGTGAGGCTGAAAGAACAGAATCCTAGGTGGAAAAATACTGCTAGAAGCCAGAAGAAAACAGATCAAATCCAAGAAGCCCACAGGAAAGATAAAAGATAGATGGTTCCAGTTTGGGCAGTATTCAGGACAGCCTATATCTCTACCTCTGGTAGTTTTACAAAACAAGATCTGACATTTCATAAAGCCAGTAGTAGTGTGCCAAAACAAGAGTGGTCCCAGTGACAGAAATAAAACAAAATGAAGGAATGGACATAAGGACTTTAATTATGTAGCCAATTAATAAATGCTTGTTTTTTACAACAGAAAAAGAAACTGCAAAAGTTTATGAAACCTGCTGGTTCTAATAACTTAGTAGTGATGATCATGAATAACAGAGGAACAGGTGCATTCTTGAGCACAATATTCTTCTGTGGCCTTTGGAAGATTACTATTTGACAAAGGACATGACTTCAGAAAGTTGGGTTTGCAGATTCAGCTCTTACATTTCATGACGTCTCCACTTGGTTTAAGTAAACAGTCCTGTTACAGGTGTGGTTAACCAGGAAAGAGATTAGCATGGGTTTCTAGCTATTATCCTTAGGAAAACCAAACACAGTATTACCATGCACTGCTGACACTGCTGACACAAAAAACGTTAAAATAACGCACTCTAAGACACAGTTTGGTACCTTTCTCACTAATCCCTAAATTTTGTTAAAGTCAGAGTTTAACTAATAGTGGTTGGATTTACAGTTTAGAAAGTGTCTGCATCCTTATCTTAAAGCTGCATATCCACTGAAATTAGTACATGGCTTTATGATTTGAAAGACATTAAAAGTCCTTTTATCCTCATCAAAATGGTGGAGTAGGTAAATGTTGTGCTTACCTCCTCTCATGGTCACATCAAAATTACAACTACAGAATAACGATCATTGAGAATCACCTAGCTGAACCAAAGCCCAACAACTACGGACATACAGAAGAAGCCCCCTACAGACTAGCAGGAGGGGCAGAGACACAAAATGAGCTGGTCCCACACCCACGTGTGACCATTAAAAATTGGGAAGGATATCTTGGCTGCAGAGGTCCCCCTGAAGAGGAGCAAGGGGTCCCAGTCCCAAGCCAGGCTCCCCAGCCCAGGGTTCCAGTGCTGGGGAGAGTAGTCCCCACAATGCCTGGTTGTGAAAACGAGTGGAGATTATGGCTGAGTGAGATGGAGAGTGGCTACATTCTTAGGTGCTCCTGTTAAAGGGCCCGTACATGGACTTACTCACTGATGGATTCACTCGCTCTGAGCTGCAGAGCTGGGGCAGCAACTTGAAAGGTGTCAGGGACATTTTGGGAGGAACTGAGTTGTCTGGCTGCAGGATGAGAGCTGGAGTGGCAGCTTTCTTGCAGACAGAAGTGCTGGTTGAATCCACTGTTACTTTGTTGAACCCTCTTGTCTCCCAATGTGCAGATGCAGGCGGCCGCCATATCTGAGTCTCCATCAGCCTGGCTAACACTGTTTTTTTGCCTCACCCTGGTGATTCTGAGACTCTGCCCCATCCAACTCTCAGGCCCACCCAAGCCATTTCCAGTGGCTTTTCCAAACAAACGGCCTGTTCTGGCTCATGTTAAGGACTTTCCTAAAATCTCTAAAAGGTCCACAAAACCCAAACAAGCAGCATCGGGCTTCAGCATGTCTACCTCATGTTGAGCAGCTCCAAGCCTGGCACTAGTGGCAGCCAGCCTCGGTTAGCCGCTTTGGTTCTCGAGGCACCTCCAAGCCCAGAGCCATTGGAGGCCATCTGTGGATTGCTTTGTGGCTCATGCCAGGTAGCACCAGGAAGGGCAAAGGCTGTGGTTGAACTTGGCCTGTGGTGGGGCCCCTCCCAGGAGGGCCCAGCACTGGCATGTCTGGTGACAAGCTTTGGATTGATGAGCTGAAGCGTCACCTGGTCGCTTCTGAGGACAACACACCTAAAGGACAGAATGACCAGGCACCAGAGCCCTGCTAAAGCTCTGGTGGTCAGCCCTGCTAAAGCTCTGGTGCTCTGTATGGTCAGCCCCTGCACCACAGCTCCTCCACAGTAGTCACAACCAATGAGCCCGAGAGTCAATCACTCCTACTGATGTACAAACAGCAACCAAGGTTCAACTACGACAGAAAGGCAGACACAACCCACACAAGGGACACACCTGGGGCACATGGTTCAAGCTACCAAGGAGACTGTGCCACTGGGTTCCACAGAACACCTACTACATAAGGCTACTCTACTAAGATTGGGAGACTGAGAAGCCTCACCAAATACATAGAAACAAACACAGGCGGCAGCCAAAACGAGGAGGCCAAGAAATGTGTACAAAAGAACAAAGCTCCAGAAAAAGAACTAAACAAAATGGAGACAAGCAATCTACCAGACACCGAGTTCAAAACACTGGTTACAAGAATGGTCAATGATCTCAGGGTGAACTTCAACAAAGAGATAGGAAACATAAAAAAGTACCAGTCAGAAATAAAGACTACAGTAACAGAAATGAAAACTACATTAGTAGAATCAACAGTAGATTAAATAAAGCGGAGGATCAAATCTGTAATTTAGAAGATAAAGCAGCAGAAAACACACGATCAGAACAGTAAAAAAAGAATCCAAAAAATGAAGATAGTTAAAGGGGCCTCTAGGACAACATCAAGCATACCAACATTCACATCATTGGGGTACCAAAAGAAGAGATAGAGCAAGGAATTGAAAACCTATTTGAAGAAGTAATGACAGAAAATTTCTGTAACCTGGTGAAGGGTATAGAAATACAAGCCCAGGAAGCACAGAGAGTTCCAAAGAAGATGAACCCAAAGAGACCCACACCAAGACACATCATAATTAAAATGCCAAATGTTAAAGACAAAGAGAGAATCTTAAAAACAGCAAGAGAAAAGCAGTTAGTTACCTACAAGGGAGCTCCCATAAGACTGTCAGCTAGTATCTCAACAGAAACTTTGCAGGCCAGAAAGGGCTGGCACGAAATACATATTCGTGATGAAACACAAGGACCTACAAACAAGATTACTCTACCCAGCTAAGTTCTCACTTAGAATCTAAGGACAGATAAAGAGTTTCCCAGACAAGAAAAAGCTAAAGGAGTTCATCACCATCAAACCAGTATTACAAAGAATGTTAGAGGAACTTCTTTAAGATGAAAAAAAAAAGAGTAATAAAATGGCAATAACTACATATCTATCAACAATTACTTTCAATGTAAATGGGTTAAATGCTCCAATCAAAGGTGGCTGAATGGTAAAGAAAATGAGACCCTATCTATGCTGCCTACAAGAAACTCACTTCAGATTAAAAGACATACAGAGACTGAAAGTAAAGAGATGGAAAAAGACATTTCATGAAAATGGAAATAAACAAAAGCTGGGGTAGCAATACTTATACCATACAAAGGAGATTTTAAAGCAAAGGCTATAACAAGAAACAAAGAAGGACCCAGTAATCCCATCTTTGGGTATTTATCCGAAGAAACCCAAAAAGCTACTTTGAGAGGACTTGTACATCCATATTTTCACTGCAGCATTGTTTACAATGGACAAGATGTGGAGGTAGCCTGAGTGTCGATAAAGGAATAGATAAAAGAGGAGGTAGTACATATATACAATGGAATATTGCTCAGCCATGGAAGGGAATGGTTTCTTGCCATCTGCGGTGGCATGGATAGACCTGGAGTGTATTGTGCTGAATGGAGCACGTCACACAGCGAAATAAAGATGCAATGTGATGTCGCTTATATGTGGAATCTAAAGAACAAAACAAACAAACAAAACAGGAACAAACTCATAGATACAGAGAACATTTTGATGGTTGCCAAATGGGAGGGGGGTTGGGCAAGTGGGTTAAAAAGTGGAAGGGATTAAGAAATACAAATTGTTTGTTACAAAGTAGTCATGGGAAGGTAGGGTATAGCATAAGGAATATAGTCGATAATATTGAAATAATTATGTATGGTGTCAGATTGGTACTAGATTTATTGAGGTGACAGGTGGCAAGGGGGCTGGGGGACAGGGTGAAAATGTTGAAGAGATGAAGAAATACAAATTGGTAGTTACAAAATAGTCATGGGGATGTAAAGTAAAGCATAGGGAATACAGTCAATCATATGGTAATAACTATGTATAGTGCCAGGTGGGTACTAGACGAGTCAGGGAATCACTTCTTAAATTATATAACCACTATGCTGTACACCTGAAATTAATATAAATGTCAACTGTAATATTAAATGTCAAGTGTAACTGAAAAATTAAAAAGGAGGGGGAAGGTGAAGGGGAAAAACAGTCCTTGTATCCTCTTGCAGGTGCTGTTGTCTACAGATTTCAGAGCAAGAGTTTTCTCATTACCTTGTTGTTGTTTAATTAACAGTTTTCAGTAGTCTCTGACCTATCTTTCTAATTAACCTTTTCCATCCTCTTTGAGCAGAAAGGAAAAAAGAATTTAATGGTAAGCCCATGCTTTCTAGGAATTTGTTAAGACATGCTAAATCTAATCACTGTTTAACAAGCTAATTATTATACGGATGTTAACAACAAAAAACACTGATTCCTTTAAAATTTTTATTGTGCACTTGAAAAATTTCCACTCTAAGGTTTACTAAACACCCTAGTAAACCCTAGTAAGCATAGTCAAAGAGTAAGTTTAACATATATCATAATACTAGGGCCTTTTAGAGCTGTGTAACTCCAAGAGGAGCTAAATTCTGAGCTTGGGGAAATTCTGAGCTTGCCATATTTTTAATTTAAAGTCCATCATGTGTTAGTATTACCAACAATTCAAATAGAATACCTTATGTACTATTCAAATATTTGTGGACCATTAAGCTTTTCTATAAATAAGGATGTCTATTAATCAAACAAATTGGAAAAAGCCAGTGAGATCTGTCATTACCTTTGGATTTGTTCCTTTGAAATCTACCCGATTAAGCAATCAGTGCCAACATGGATTTATCATTCACATGCAGGAAGTTTCTGACTTTGTTTCCTAACAAAATTTTCATCATGCAGGTAAGTGACAAAAACTTAATTCACAGCATTTTAAACTACTATAATTAGGATGCAGTTTGTGTCATGAATGGAATGAAGCTTTACCAAATACGGGCATCTCCACAACACACAGATAAAAGGCAGAAAAGATACTTTGGGGACTGAGAACGTGCAGCAGGGTTTGGAAGTGTAGTCTGTGGTCACTGAGAAAGGAATAGGCAAGTTCAGAAATGATGGTAGGGGATTAAGGAGATGATGCATTGAAAAGGCAAATCAAAGATAAGGTCTATTAACCATAACATCATTATGGCTAGGTAACTTACCATAGCCAGAACACCACAAAATGATTAACATCTTAACTGCTAGTTTACTATTTAGTTTACTAAGAAGTTTTCTAACTTTGTTAGGAGTTGTGTGTGTGTGGGTGTGTGTGCAAACATTTCTCATTTTATATGAAAGTCAAAATGAAAAGGTTTTCTTTAAAATCGTTTTGATGAAATATAGCAATTCCATAAAGCCAGAATATCTCTATGTAGAATTACTAATAGCAACTATTTTTCTGAGGACTGTCATTTCTCAGATACAGGTAGATTCTGAGAGAAATAAACATTGATATACAAGTGTGTCTCACACGTATGAAACTCTTACTATTTTAGCTCTATTGCATTCAAAATGAGACCTACCTGGAAGTGGAGAGAAAAGGACCATGTATGTGAGTCATAATATAGGAGTTAACTGTCATTGTTGTTCTATTTTAAACATTTGTTTTATACATTTCTTTCCTGATTAAGCAATCAACAATGCATTCATTCATTAATAAGACACTGGGCACCCTGATCTCCGCTTCATCTATGAACTGCATACTCACCAACTCTACAGGGATATCTAATATGCATTTCAAACTTAACATGACCTAAACAGAACTCTTGATCATCTCCCCTAAGCTTGCACCTTCTCCAGTCTTCCTAACTCAGGAAAAGGCCACTGTAATTTAAGACTCTTTTCTCTCTCCACATGCAATTCATCAGTAAATGCTGTCAACTCTAACTCCAACATGTCTACTATTCCACCATTTTTCTTCATCTTCATCATTCCTCCTCTAGTCCAAGCCACCATTATCCCCTGCCTGACTTCTTCCTACTTCTATCCTTGCCTACCTTGTCTTCTATTCTTGACATAGTAGCCAGAGTGATCTTTAGAAACATTTTTACATATCATGTCAATCCTCTGCCCAGAATCCCCCAATGGCTTCCCATATCACTCAAGAGCAAAAACCAAGTCCTTACCATGCTGAACAAGGCCATAAATGATCTGAAACTGAAAACATTTTTGATTTAATCAAAATAGTTGACTCCAAAATTATTCAATATAATGAAATGTGACTGGTCATTGCTTAGAACTAAAGTATGTACTCAAATTTGTCAATGCTATCAAAACCAAAGCCTAACCTTTGACACAGAATTACATCCACAAGTTTGCAAGGACACATATACAAGTAAGTTCAGGGCCAAAACCAAGCAACGATCTAAATGTCCATCAACAGAGGAATAGTTAAATAACTTATGGCATATAATCATACTATGGAATACTATGAAGCTGTTAAAAGTGTGATGAGCTCTCTCCCTGTCAGTCATACACCACACCACACCACACCACACACACACACACACACACACACTCACTTTAGTAATTCCAAACTGAATGCAGGTATATGTGGGAACTACGGTCTTTCCCTAGTGATCTTAAACAACATCTACTTGGAAATGTGTGCAGTGAAGAATAACTTTTTAAATAGGTTTATTGAGAAGTAACTAGCACATATACAATTCACCCATTCAACTCACACAATTCAACGTTTTCTAATACATAAAGAGGGAAAATTATTATTTTTTTTTTTTCCCTTCTTCTGCCTCCCCTCCCCACCTCCGGTTCAAGCCACTGTTTCTCAGTCTAGTTGTGTAGGACACAGTTCCCTGGCTCGTGCTGGTATAGTAGTACCTCAGTTTTCTAACATCTCCGTTGACGAACACTTCGGTTTACGAACGCCGTAAACCCGGAAATAAATGCTTCAGTTTTCAAACACGCCTCGGAAGTTGAACATGTCACGTGGCTTCCGCTAAGTGCAAGATCCTGAGGCCTAGCTGAGGGCTGCTTTCGAACGTTTCAGAACTTAAACAGTTTTCCGGAACAGATTACATTCGAAAACCGAGGTACCACTGTATTATGAGCCTTGCGCTCCCCCCTGACTGAGGCAGTCAGTCGCTGGTCGTCGGTTGGCAGCTCTTGTCGGATGCCGGCCGCCGGCCACCGGCCACTCACGGCAGCACACGGCAGCACACAGCAGCTCACGCAGATCTCCGGCTGCTCATGGCAGCCCAGCTCCAGGGAGAGCTGTTGTTCACAATCTTAGCTGTAGAGGGCGCAGCTCACTGGCCCATGTGGGAATCGAACCGGCGACCTCTGGCATTAGGAGCATGGCGCTCCAAACACTTGAGCCACCAGGCCGGCCCAGATTATTTTTTTTAACAACACTGAAAACAGTCCCTGAGTTTGGAAATCATCAATTTGTGATTACCATAAGATGTAACACACAGGTGGTAAAAAAAAAAAGAAAAAGCAATGATTACATCTTACATATTTGGCTTAAAATATTTCCTTAAGAAAATCCCTCTGGGATCACATTACTGGGCTTACAGGAGTAGGAAAGAAACCTGTACTACTCTCAATCTCCTCAAATGTTAAAAAAAAAAAAAGGCATCTCTAGAGCTCAATAAATCTATGTTGAATGAATTATATTTCCAACTATGTAGTAAATATTTCCAGCTGGATATAATCAAATCCTTCATATTCAGCATGTTCCGAATGGAACTCATTACTTACTGGTTTCTTTTGGAACTTCCTCAATTCCTATTAATGGCACCAGTATTTCCTTCATAGTCATTTTTGATATCTGCCTCTCTTTCATTCTGTCTAGTTTTTACTTTTAATTTCACAGCTCAGGACATAATTCTCCTCCTCTATTCAGCACACCTGAAACTTTCATGAAGTTATAGCCTCTTGGTGTTTTGATTCATGTGGTGTGAGCAAAAAGTTTAAGTTTCAGTCCAAACTCAGCTCACAAACACAAACTGGGTCTACCTCATCATAGAAAAAAAAATAATACTCTTTTATTTTATTTATTTTATTTTTTAATATACATAATTTTATTACAAAATCTTTTTAAAAAACAAAATGCAACATTCTGAAAAACCCAAAATTTACTATTGATACTAATTTCTATAAGTTTGCTAATACTCTTTTATTAAGATAACCAATAGCCTTTAATAAATATTTTAAAAGCTGCCTCTTGAAGGAGACACAAACCCTTGGTACAATCTTGTATCTTTCTCACTAATACTTATTACTTATTATTGTTATCCTTAACTAAATCTAACTTTTCTAATCTCCAAAATCTGATTAGAATGCTAATGCAATCCTGGAGAGTCCCTTTTCATCACACACTTGTTAGAAACTATTTATTTTTGGCACTGCAAATCAGTTAGTCATTCAGGAATTTGTTCTAACTCTCCTGTTCTCTCAGGTAGAATAAAAAGACAATGAATACATCTTAGAACTGTAACAGAGTGTAAATTATTTTCTGCAATAAGTTCTATTTTCATAAGATTTTTCTGCCCTTTGCTATTATTACCCCCAGGATTTACTAGTTAGGAGTTTCCTGAAATTTACATTCAAGTTCCTATTTTTAGCTGATAGGGCATCATAAACGTAGACTGGTTTAAAAAAAAGGTTTTTAAACAGGTGAAGCTTTAATTGAAGCATTAGAAATTTATTAATCTGATGTGAAAATCATGAATATGTCCTAAAACTGAGGAGAAAGAGAACAATGAAAATATAAGTGCTTGGATTTTCCAGTGCCCTAAAAACAAACAACAAACCAAACCAGATTATTGTAATCAGGAAGCTAATCAACTTGCAACTCTATTGCAAACATCCATTGTTGTTGGCAATAGCCTGAACTTCAGTTTTTATTAAACACCTCTAATATGTACAGTATCTTTTTAATCTTTCAATTATAAACATAAGTGCCTACCAGAAAACAACTTTTAGGCAAATCCACCCTTCCGACCCTGACAAGGTTTTTGATTAATTTATAATAGGTCAGGAAATGACATAGAGAAGCAACTCCATACCTCAGGAGAATCTTTGGGAGAAAGCACGAGTATCTGAAAGCCCCACATCCCTTTGTTAACATCAGAATTTAAGGGAAACCCCATTGACCATAAGATGGCTTTGTGCTTTTTCCATAAGATGGACTGACATCTCTAGCCCCACCAACATCTCCATGAAGTTGTGGGAGGCAGAGATGCCAGTCTTTTAAATTCTGGAGATTCCAATAGGAAGCAAACAAGAGGGTCACTTTAGCATCAATTGTAAGAGTCTTTATCCTGTCTACTTCATGCCTGGGCAACAGTTACATACACATCTCTCCAGCCCAGCTCTGTTTGGAACTCTCCAAGGTTCTGACCCTTAATGGTGGTCTAGTAACCCAGAGAGCAGTACTTGGAAAACCAAAGTCCATGGAAAACAAGGTAGGCTCAGTGGTCCTCTGCCATTTCTAAATTCTAATATCTCACACTCATTTTGACCTTACTCTGATCATTTCATTCCATCTCTGGTTTACACCTGCCTCACAGCATTCCTGGTACATCATCATATCCTATGAAATTCCTACAGTATCTGGATCTATTCCTTTCTTTCTGTTCAACTATTCTCCCAAGACCACTATTTTAGAAACAGGGTTCAATGAATTGTGGTAGAAGGGTTAGATTTAATTTAACATTGATTTGTTGGTTAGATTAGAACCAATGCAACTGGAGCAAAATATTTCTCTCAACACTTAAATAGTTCACTAGACTCACTTCTTGCTTTCTTGGTTTCTGAGAAGCTAAACGTAATTCTTATCTTTGCTTCCCTACAGGTAAGGTGTTTTTTCTCTGACTTCTTTAAATATTTTTTCTTTATCTTTGATCTGCAGTTTTAATACGATATGCCTAGGTACAGGGTTTTTTGTTTTGTTTTGGCTTTAATCCGGCTTACTGTTCTTTGAGCTTCCTGGATCTGTTGGTTTGGTGTTTGACATTAATTTGTGGGAAAATTCTCAGTTATTATTGCTTCAAATTTTGCTTCTGTTCCTTCTCCTCCTCTTTCTCCATTACACATATTACACCTTTTGTAGTTTTTTCAGTCTTTGAATATTCTGTCCCATTTTTTTTCAGTCTTTTATTTGGGAAGTTTCTACGGACATACCTTCCTTCCAGAGATTCCTTCCTTACATTCTTCATTTTTGTTACAGTGTTCTTGATCTCTATCATTTCTTTTTAAATCTTTGTTAGGATTTCCATCTCTCTGCTTAAATTACTCATCTGTTTTGCAAGTTGTCCGCTTTTTCCATTAGAGTCCTTAGCATATTAATCACAGTTGTTTCAAATTCCCAGTTTAATAATCCTAACCTTTCTGTAATATTTGAGTCTGGTTCTGATACTTGCTGTTTCTTCAAACTGTGTATTTTGCCTTTTAATATGCCTTGTAATTTTTGATGAAAGTGAGACATGGATAAAAGGAATTCAGCCTTTAGTGGTATGGTGGTGAAGTGTGGGAGGAAAGGGAAGTATTTTTATAGTTCTAAAACTATAAAGTGTGGAGTCCCCCATGTCTACCTCCCCTTCCTGGAGTTTTTAACTCTCAGATTTGTCCACATTGAGCTTCTGGCAACTCAATATTCAGGTTTCCCTACCCCAGTAATGCTTCCCACAGAGGTTTCTGATTGTGGGCTCCTGCTCCGGTTAAGATGTGATTCTCTGCATTTGCCCATCTGTCTCTATAATTTTGGGGGGCATCAGTTTGCCCTGTGATTGTTTTTTAGTTTGTTCAGCCTTTTACTTGTCAAGATAAGGTGATGACTTCCAAGCTCCTTACATGCCAGACCAGAAACCAGAAAAAACAATTTCATATGTGTAAATTCCTAAGACTGTTTCCTCCCTCCCAGAAAGTGCTTTGAATCCCTTGAGCCAAGGAGGAAAAAGGGAAAGATAAGGAAAGGTAAGATGATGAACAGGTAAATAAGAGTTCTCCTGTTTCAATTATGCCCATCAGAATCATTCACGTTAGGCCATCGTGAGCAGGGAAACAAAGGCAGTTCACAACATTCTGACTGCTGTACCAGTTCTCTAATAGGAGATGTGTGTGTGGGGGAAATGTTTCAAAGAACTGTCAGAATTAACCCCAAAGAACACCTGGAATCTTATCTCACTGTCTCCCACACTCCAATCTGCCCAGCACCAGTTTATGCAGGCCTAACCTTTTCCTGTGGTGAAAAATAGTCAGAAAACATGATTTCCCTGAGAAACCGAAAGTCTTCAAAAACAGTTTCATAGAAAAACAAGAAAAAGGGCAAGGTTATGCAGAACTAGCTCAAACTTTATAAGCATATTAAAGAAGAAAATCCTTTATTTTATTTTTTATGAATTTTGCACATACTGGATGGAAGGTGGAAGGCAGAAGGCATTACGTAGTGTTTGCCTGGTACCGGCCCACATTTTTCCTCCAATTCCTCCCCAGGGACAAGAGAAGGTAGGGTGGCTGCGGGGCTAGAATTGCATAATGGTTAGAGCATAGGCTCTGGAGTTACAATGCCTGGGTTCCAAATCCAGTACCACCCCTTACTATCTACATGACCTTGGGCAAGGCACTTTTCTGTGCCTTGGTCTTCTCAATTGTAAAACACAGATAATAACTGTACTTACATCAAAAGTTTTCTATGAAGATTAAATAATTAGGGTCAAACACTGAAAATAAAGCCTGGTACATGATTTCATCAATAGTAATTCCTGTCAACTCTTAATTTCAAAATTTACCCTGCAGCTGACTGCTGACTACCTACTTCCTGCACCACTACCTCCTGAGTCTGAGCCACCACCATGTCTTATCTGGACCTTGGCGATAGTCCTAAGCAGTCTCCTTGTTTCCACTTCAATTCTACTCTAGTCTGTTCTCCAGATAGAGGTTAAGTGACACTTAAAAACTAAGTCACACCATGTCACTCTGCTCAAAATTCTCCAATGGCTTCCAGTCTTATTCAGCGTAAACTCCAAAGTCCTTACTGTGGTTGATTAGCCCTAACAGATCGGGCCCATTCCTGTCCTGTTTCCCCATCTCCTACCATCTTCCACCTCACTCTGTTCTTGGCCACCCTGGCTTCCTACCTCAACTGTCTTTGCATTGCCATTCCCTCTGCCTCGATATCCAGCCTTTCTTCCTAACCTAACTGAGGTCTCTGTCTATATGTCCACTCATCAGTAAGATCTCCCTCTAACCACTGCCCAGGGATTCTACCTTTCTGCTCTTCTGCTTTATGTTTTCTTTTTAGCACTCTTTACCACTTGCCATTTTTTACATTTGTTTATTTATTGCATTTCTTCCTCTCTTAGGATGTCAATAAACTTCATGAGGACAAAGATTTTGATTTTTTAAAAATTTTATTTATTTAGGTGTGTTTTTCCAGGACCCATCAGCTCCAAGTCAAGTAGCTGTTTCAATCTAGTTGTGGAGGGCGCAGCTCACAGTCGCCCATGTGGGTGGGGATCGAACCAGCAACCTTGTTGTTAAGAGCACGGCGCCCAAGATTTTGATTTTTTTTTCCTGTATCCCTTGGATCTAGAACAATACTTGGTATATAGTTGCTCAATATATATTTGTTGAATTAACAAATGAATATTCACTATTATCCTATCTGTAACATTTTTTTTCATGCCAAATTATTCCAACAGCTTCCAAACAGGACTTTATGCATCCAGTCTGTCTCCAATTCATCTTACAGACCACTAGATTACTCTTACTAAAACCCTGCTTTCATCATGTTATTCCTCTGCTCAAGAACACTCCTCACTGACCCCAGTAGTTCCTCAGTGTGCTTTGTCAGATATGATAGATGTTATCTGAAAAGACAGACTTGGTGATTAGGAACGTTTGGAAAATGCAGGATTAGAGAAATCTGTCATTTTACCATAGAGCTTCTCAGGGTCTTTAATTGATTAAAGTGCAGTATAAATCTCCTGGAGAAGAATTTGTTATTTCCCACTGTTTGTGACTATGGAATGCACCCTCTTTCCAGCAGTAGGCCAAGGACCAGCTTTTGCGAAATATGCTGTAGGAAATGCCGGCATGTAGAAGTATGCAAGACCATTTTCAAAAGTGGCCATCAGGGCCTCTAGGTAAAAAAGAAAGAATACAGTTGTCTTTGGCACCCTTCCTGCATCCTTTCCCCATTCCTCTTCCATATTTTGTGTTCTCTTTCTTAGCAACAGAGCTTATTAAGAAAAAACAAAAATCTCAAACTACAGATATATGTATTGGCACATATCTATAAAAAGAAGAGCCTTTCTGTGCTTCTAACCTACATTAGTTTCCCTTTTGATCCATAAACAATTTTGTTCTTCAATAAACATTTGTTATATTTTGAATCTTTTGTCTGCATACTGTATCAAGCAAAGAGAATCTCATAGTAGATATTCAAAGTTTTTTGGTTCATCTTAATTGGTATGCACAAATTTAGCAAGACACACACCATGCAAAGTGGACACTTCTTATTAGAAATTGGATACTTCCTACTAGAAATTAATCATGAAAATCGTATTAGATAATGCAGCGTGGATATTAAATCTATTAGGTTCAGGTTTTGGAAAGAATGTCTTTACTGATACTATGACCTTTTATGGTATGCTCAGTGTGAAAAGGGACTTTCTCTAAATTATATTCCATACATTGCAAAAATTTTATGTGACTGAATGCTCAATATTTTTTTATGACAGTAGTAAGAAGTACTGTTTCACTAAAATCAATGTATTTATTACTGAAAATCTCTGAGGAAGTACTGTGTCTATAAGAATTTCGAAAATGGATCTAAAAGAGGTATATACCAGATATATTTCAGGATACCTGTCTGCCATGTCCTTTTGGTAGAGTCTTCACTCATAATATAAAGTAGCTTTGTTTTCTACTATGTATCTACTATGTGCTGTGCCTCCCTCTCCAGGCCATAGCTAACTGGGAAAGGGGTACATACTTGACCCAAAGATAACTGTAGTCAGGTAAAATTCCCAGAGCAATTAGCGTTTTAAAAGAAGAGCTTATAATTCCATTGACTCTAACAGCTATATACGATGTCAGAGGGTAGTAGACTGGGGGGGGTATCACTTTGTGAGGGGTGTAAATGTCTAGCTATTACATTGTTCTGTACACCTGAAACTAATTAAAAAAAAAAGAAGAGCTTATACACCAATGTATATGGACTTCTATCTCTGAACAGAAGGACCTTTCTGGGCCCCATCAATAGTCTGCCATTCATCTCCACCCCCCAGATATAAGGTTTCATTTATTACACCAGAAAATGACTTCCATTACAACTTCAGAGATGGGCGTGTTTTAGTCTCTGTGTAATTCCATTTCCCTTGCCAGTGATGGGTTTAAGAATGGTATATTCTGGTGGCTTCTTTTTATCAACAGAATTTATTAACCCAAACAAATCTCGAATTGCAAATCTGGCCCATTAGACACAAGGGGAAATCTGCTCATTTCTAGAGTAGATTTTAGGAAAATGTTTCTCACTCCTAAGAAAAAGCCAAAGGAAGAAAGAAATGGCCACTTCCTTCTCTGAATTTTGTACCTGGATGTGATTCCCTAGAATGGCTGTAGCCACTTTACTAAGGATAAAGCCAATCCTGAGGATGGTAGAGTGAAGGGATTCAAAGAACCTGAGGTTCTTGATGACACTTTTGAGCTTCCCATCAACCAACTCTAAAGGCTGCCCTTCTTTTGGACTTCTTGTTATAGTAGATAATACATTTCCTCATTTTTCAGCCCATTTGAGTCGGGTTTTTATTACTGTTAGCTGCAAGATTGCTGTATCGGAAAGGATACTATAACTTGGATTGAGTTGGGTAAATCAGATTCCCTCTTTTGGAAAATACTAGGGCTGAGAGACAAAGAGGGAAGCTGCCAGTTAGTTGTGAGGAACTGAACTGAGTAAGTATATAAAAACAGGGAACTTGTATGAACCATTAAAAAAGGAATAAGCAGACAGAGGAAGCTAGGATAGAGAACAGGGATAGAGAGATGTGTAGCAAGAAGCGGAGAAAATACTAGTTCCTTTAAGAAAAAAACATTTTTATAGCTTCCTAGTTCCCATGATGCCTAGCTAAGCTTTTCTTCCCCATGAATTACCATGAGATATCTCTGTAGCCTCACACTGTATTCTCCTTCACGAGAGTTATGTTGAGTGTTTTCTGCTACTTAACAACACCTGTCTTAGAACACATGAGAGAAGACAGAAAGGGGAAAGTCAAATTAGACCAAAATTGCAAATTAAAGGGGCCAAAAATAATGGATGAGGGACGAAAGAATGGCTCCACTGACAGTAAAATTTAACAAATAAGATTATAAAAGTAAATAAGAAGTGAAGAAAATAATCAAGTAATCAGTATCAAACAAATTGGCCACTAAAAGAATAAATCATGTAAGTGTCAAAGATGTTCTATACATTGCAAAAAAGGTATGCAGGTCAGCATTAGGTTTTCAAATCCTTTCCTGACACATTTTTACCTTTCATTTATTCTTATGTTTCTGGAAAAGAATGCCAGGGCTTGACATTTTCTCTCTGCAATTTCTCTCCTATCTGGTGCCTCTTTCCTCCCTCCACTCCACCTCACCAGCCCCTGAGTTCTGCTAGTATTACCCCACATTAGTTCTGATTACATTTCACTTGGGTTACTATAATACTTGTCATAGTAATCACTAATTCCAATACAAGTTAATCTTTCTGAAGCAGAACTCTGAATATGTCATCTCTCTACTTAAAAATTCTCAATGGCTTTTCCATCTTTATGGCAGTAAGCCCGTGTTACCACCGCCCCCAGCCTAGTTAGTACACAGAGATAGTAAGGGCATAATATATCTTTTATGCCCTTACTATCTCTTCCTATTACCATCTCCTCCTACTCTCCACCTTTCCTCCCACCCACATTTGCTTTAATCAACATGATCTGCATTGTTCTCCATATAAACCTCATAATTTTCTAATTCTGTGCTTTAGCTCATACTGCTGCCTTCATCTGCACCTAACCGCCCCCCATCCTACATTCTCTTCCACCTTTGTAGGTAGCACAAAGAAGAAACACTGTTTTAGAAATTGCATCTTCGAATTAATAAACTCAGCATGTGAATGGATCAGAGAAGATATATGAAAAATCACTTTAAGGACTACGAAGTCAGCAATACTTTACCAAAACAGGAAGACAGAATGCAGCCAAAACTGGAGTTAATCAGCAAGATCAGCAGCAATCCATGTACTGTCCAAAGGTTTCAGTCAGAGAGACAAGAACCTTTCAATAGTCCTTCCAATTCCCACTCAAATACCACCTCACTTAAAAAAGTCCTGCCTTGACTGGGCAGGCACCAGAGCCCTGCTAAAGCTAATACTGCTCCATAGGGTCAGCCCCCGAATAACAGCTCCTCCACTGTAGTCACGGCAGTCCTCATAACCAATCAGATTGAGAGTCAATCATTCCATTTGACGTTCAAACAGCAATCAAGGCTCAAGTACAACAGGAGAGCACACACAACCCACATAAGGGACACGCCTGGAAAACCCTGCTCAGGTGACCAGAGAGACTGTGCTCCACAGGACACCTATTACATAAGTACACTCTACTAAGACTGGAAGACATAGCAGCCCTACCTAATACATAGAAACAAACACAGGGAGGCAGCCAAAATGGAGAGACAAAGAAACATGTCCCAAATGAAAGAACAGAACAAAGCTCTAGAAAATGAACTAAACAAAATGGAGACAAGCTATCTATCAGATGCAGAGTTCCAAACACTGGTTACAAGGCTGCTCAATGAACTTACGGGAAAAGCAGATGAATTCAGTGAGAACTTTAACAAAGAGATAGGGAATGTAAAAACAGAGATAGAAACTATAAAAAGAACCAGTCAGAAATGAAGAACACAGTAATTGAAATAAAGAATACATGAGAGGGAATCAACAGTAGATTAGATGAAGCAGAGGATCAAATCAGAGATTTAGAAGTTAAGGTAACAAGAAGCACCCAACCAGAACAGCAAAAACAAAAAAAGAATCCAAAAATATGAGCTTAGTTTAAGGGACCACTCGGAGAGCATCAATTGCACCAACATTCGCATCACTGTTGTACCAAAAGAAGAGAAACATTAAGGAATTGAAAACCTATTTGAAGAAATAATGACAGAAAACTTCCCTAACTGGCAAAGGATATAGACCAGGGGTGTCCAAACTTTTTTCAATGTTTTTCACCACGGGTCATATGCAGTAAAATACACAAACAGCCGGGCCACTCACTCGAGGTGAAGCACGTATTGCCTCACCTGGTTTATTTAAGTAAGCTAAATACAATTTTTGGAATTTGCTGCAGGCCAATTAACAATGGATCATGGGCCACAGTTGGCCCCTGGGCCGCAGTTTGGACACCCCTGATATAGACATACAAGCCCAGGAAGCTCAGAGAGTCTCAAACAAGATGAACTTAAAGAGGCCAATACCAAGACACATAATTAAAATGCCAAAAGTTAAAGACAAAGAAAGAATTTTAAAAGCAGCAAGAGAAAAGTACTTAGTTACTTACAAGGGAGCACCCATAAGACAATCAGCTGATTTCTCAATAGAAACTTTGCAAGCCAGAGAAGCGTTTGGCACAAAATATTCAACATGATGAAAAGTAAGGACCTACAACCAAGATTACTCTACCCAGCAAAGCTAGCATTTAGAATCAAAGCACAGATAAAGAGCTTCCCAGACAAGAAAAAGCTAAAGGAATTCATCACCGCCAAACCAGTACTACAAGAAATGTTAGAGGAACTTCTTTAAGACAAAAAAAAAAAACAAAACAAAAAAACCCCAAAAATATGAATAATGAAATGGCAGTAACTACATATCTATCAACAAGTACTTCCAATGTAAATGTACTAAATGCTCCAATCAAAAGATAGGGTGGCTGAGTGGAGAAGAAAACAAAACCCTTACTTATGCTGCCTACAAGAGGCTTACTTCAGAGTGAAAGACACACACAGACTGAAAGTAAAGAGATGGAAAAAGATATTTCATGAAAATGGAAACAAACAATCAAAAGCTCGGCTAGCAATACTTACACCAGACAAAACAGACTTTGAAACAAAGGCTATCATGAGAAACAAAGAAAGACCCAATAATCCTACTTCTGGGTATTTATCCAAAGAAACTGAAAACACTATGTCAACAGGACATGTGCATGCATATATTCATTACAGCAATATTTACAATAGCTAAGACATGGAGGCAACCTGGGTGTCCATCAGTGGATGAATGGATAGAAAGGAGGTGGTACGTATATGCAGTGGAATATTACTCAGCCATAAAAAACTAAAATCTTGCCATCTGCAACAACATGGATGGACCTGGAGGGTATTGTGCTGAGTGGAGTAAGTCAGACAGAGAAAGACAAATATCATATGATTTCACTTATATGTGGAATCTAAAGAACAAAACAGACAGACAAACAAAACAGAAACAAACTCATAGATACAGAGAACATTTTGATATCTGCCAGATGGGAAGATGGCTCAGGGGGTGGGTGAAAAAGGGGAAGGGATTAAGAAGTACAGATTGGTAGTTACAAAATAGTCATGGGGATGTAGGGTATGGCATAAGGAATATAGTCAATAATATGGTAATAACTACGTATGGTGTCAGAGAGGTACTAGATTTATCAAGATGATCACTTTGTAAGTTACATGAATGTCTAATCACTGTGTGGTACACCTGAAACTAATGTATCGTATGTTAACTGCAATTAAAAAATGAAACAATTATTTTTAAAAATCCTGCCTTGATCTTTAAGCTTTGTCATTGTTATATGACTATGTCTCACTTATTCCAATAGATTTGAAAGCAGAAAACCACATCTTACTCAATTTGTAGTCCATAGTACTAAGAACAGTGACCTATAAGTAATAGATGTTCAATAAATATTTGCATAAATTTCTTAGGCTATTGGAGAACAAAAGGGACACTGAAGTTTCCCTTTCTATCTTGAGGTTAAAATAATAGGAAAGGCCTTTTAAAGGCTTTCTATTCCTCTCTCAAAGGGAATTTGAGTTAGCTAAATATCTAGTTTAGAGTATAAAAACACAATTACAACGTGTGATAATATTGTGTTAACAGAGGAATAGAAGTTTCTGAGAAAAGTTAAGTGGGAAAATTGAATGGGAATTGAAATGGGTAGCAGCAACTGAAGTCATAGTTTCATAACACGATTATTTTACTTGGAGTGCCGAAATCACTAACAGTAAAGATCACATATTATGTGCATGTAAGGCACAATGCAAAACACAATTTCAGATTAGATATTTAAAAAATGTTAACAAATGCATTTCAGGAACAAATTGAATAAGTTATTTTGCATTATGAATAATTTATCCCTGTTTCTTTCCACTAACGAGTTCCTCTAAAAAGAGATAAAAAATGGTGATACTATGTCAGCTATCCTCATAGAGTGGAAAATTAGAAACTGGTGAGTTGTACATTTGGAGAATGGGTAACAAACTAGCTTGAAGTCATATAGTAACGAGGATGAAGTATCTTTATGTTAAGGCCTATCAGCACTCAACTATACTGAACAAAATTATCTACACATGAATACACTTAAGATATTAAACCTTGATAAACAGAAAAATAACACATTCTCTAGTAAATGAATAACTAGAACTATTAATAACAGAGAAGTGGTTAAACACAGAATAAATATGTTTCTGTCTGACTATCTTGGTCCACAGAAGCACAATCAAGTTCAAAACAGTAATCATAAATGTTAGAGAGTCAATTTTCTCAATTCCTTAATAAACATTTACAGAGTATTTGTAATATGCTGATGGCAGCACTCTGCCAGGAACTGAAAATACAAACATAAATAAAAGTATTTTTTGCCCCCAAGGAATTCAGTCTAGTAGGGGAGACTGACTTGGAATTATAAAATGGGAAGTACAACATTGAAAGAGATGCAGAAGCCATCACAAAACCACAGAGAAGTGACCTCTGCCTAACTCACCTAGCATGAGGGAGTTAGAAAGGCTTTTTCAGGCCATTGTTCTTTCAATAATATCTATCACCACTAACATTATCATCAAAAAAAGCCCCTGCATACACAGCTAAAAAAGCAGCAGATTACCCACATAGACTTTAAACAAGAGTTAATATAAAATATAGAAATGAAAAAAATTACTGATATCCCCTGACCTATATAGAGAAGTTTAAGATGTCAGACAAGGTGACCAAAAAAAAAAAAAAGAAAGAAAGAAAAAAATTCTAAAATTTAAATATTTAAGTGTAAAATATTTAAAAATCTGTCCCTTATACATCATTATATGTATTATAAATATATATTAATATATGAAGGACCCACTGATAAATCTAATAAATTGCTGCATTGCAGAATGTTTTAAGTACTTTAATTAAATTTTCCCTCAAAGAAATTTGTTTTCTGACATTAGATTTCATACTCATAATTATCTTCTAAAGCGTCTGCATTTATAGTGAAAAATAAAAACAGTCTTTACCTGGGGAGGGAAATTTCTCCTCATGTAAAACATAAAGTCATGTTCTCCATGAAGCGTTTGTACTATGTACTCCTCTAAAAGTGTGAAGCTGATGGGTGTACAGATTCTTAATAAGACACAACAGATGGACATGGTTAGTGAAACATGGATAAGATTGAGGAGAAGAGGCAGTTGATGACAAGCAGAAAAATGTACAATTCTCACTTGCATTTAGGTGTGGGGAATTAATTTAAAAGCTACTTGAGATGCCTGTCTTAGAACTGTAAAACAACATGTAAAAAAGTTACTTTATGCCAATTAAATGTAGCACAATATTAAAGAATTTATGTTTTATTTGAAATAACTCATAATTGGGTTTTTATACAGATAACAACTATACAGGGTACCAAATGACAAAATCATACAACTAAGTCAAGAAATAAGTGAAGGGGCCGGCCCGGTGGCTCAGGCGGTTAGAGCTATATGCTCCTAACTCCGAAGGGTGCCGGTTCGATTCCCACATGGGCCAGTGGGCTCTCAACCACAAGGTTGCCAGTTCAATTCCTCAAGTCCCGCAAGGGATGGTGGGCTCCTCCCCCTGCAACTAAGATTGAACACGGCACCTTGAGCTGACCTGCCTCCCGGATGGCTCAGTTGGTTGGAGTGCATCCTCTCAACCACAAGGTTGCTGGTTCAACTCCCACAAGGGATGGTGGGCTGTGCCCCCTGCAACTAGCAACCGCAACTGGACCTGGAGCTGAGCTGCGCCCGACACAACTAAGACTGAAAGGACAACAACTTGAAGCTGAACGGCACCCTCCACAACTAAGATTGAAAGGAAACAAGTTGACTTGGAAAACAGGCCTGGAAGTACACACTGTTCCCCAATAAAGTCCTGTTCCCCATCCCCAATAAAAATCTTTTAAAAAAAAACAAAACAAACAAAAAGAAATAAGTGAAGAGGCAGGTAAACGGTACCTATTTTGGCTAAACAAGCTGACAGTGGCCAAATACTGTTTGAATAATAATGACTCAAATCTTGGACCATTCTATATTGCAAAGAGTAAAAATCTGCAGCATAGGAGAACATATAACGATCAGAGATTTCAACAAGAAAATGAAATAATGCTTAGCAGAGAAAAGGAAATCAGAAATCATCTACTCTAACCCTGCCATCTAGTTTTTTTTTTCCTTTTTGTTTATCCGTAAGAATTAGCCCCATCATTAGAGCTTCTAGGAGTTTTCTCTCCCCTTTAACCATGTTAATTTTGTACCAAAAAGCACTGAAATGAAACAGTAGAAACTCCTTTAAGAGGGAATAATAAGATCATTGTTATGGAGCAAAAATATTTACTAACATATACTTTATCACAATCATGTTTCACTTAAACAATTTCTACTTTTGCTTTCCCCCCAGTTTTTTGTTTCAAATTCTTAACAGTGGATCCCATCTTGTAATTGACTTTAGAATTCTAGAACACACATGCAGGTGCCAAAGAATCCCTAATCAATAAAATGGAATAAAGCAAAGTGAAATCAGAAAGATGTTCAATCTATATAGATAACTTATAAATTGCAGATAATATAGAAGTGACTGAAAGACAGATCTGAGAAGGGAAAAAGACAACTAGCATTCCAGAAACCTCCCAGCTTGCTACACAGTGATCCTAAAATTACTTGTGGATCATTTTGGTACTGGCAATGAAACTGGATGGACTCTACCTTCTGATATGATTCTTTGGCATAAATCTGCATCCTGTTGCTATGACTGACCATTCCTCACCGTTTTAAGTTCTTAGAAAGCTTCTGTGCAAAGCTATATGCATTTACGTCTGTATCCAATCTGATCTCCATCCTGTGAGAAAGACAAACCTCCATTAATGCCTCTCTGAAAATGCCAATTTCCTTTTCCACTGCCCCTCTTGCTGGATTTTCTTTTTTCTCTCCTGCTGTTGGAACAATTATTCTAGTGCAGAGGAAGGAGGGTACTGGGGTTGAGGGACATGTTTCTAAGCATTTCAGAGTTGAGGATGAAGAATGAGAGGCTACTTTTCTCAATCTACATTTCCCAGAACGATTCAAGAAATAACAACACTCAAATTCAAGTCTGAAGTTATTTTTATAACGTATACTGTGACTGAAGGATTTCTAAATTGTCTTTTCAGAATTGAAGTAATAATGTCTTTTCCTATTACCTCTATTGTTGGATGGTTTCCTGTCTGTCCTGTTCTTGGGGTGGCCCTTCTTTCTGGTGGAGGGGAAGGGTAGTTGGTCCCAGGGCTGAGGGTCAAGTTACTGAGCCCTCTATCAGTATTGCTGAGCAGGAGGGAAGAGAGGCTGCTGTGTGCTCCTCGAATTTTCTTCTTGGGGCCTCTGGAAATAGATTTCAGGTTTGGTTAAATTTCAGTGGTTGGTTCACGGAAGCCAAGTCACAGCTTGAAGCTCCTTCTTGGATCTGAGGGTCTAGACATGAAGGTGATACTCAAGGCTGTCAAATTGCTAAAAGTTGGCCCAGAAAGGACTCCAGACCAGTCTGGGCCTTCCAAGAGCTTAAAAAAAGTGAGATACTTTGCCGTTTATTATGGATCTGTATGTATTAGGGACTAGGTTAAGAGATGGAAACACAGCCACGAGTAAATAGAATATCCAGTCTTAAGGACGTAGTCTAACGAAGAGACAGCTGAAATACAGTGTTTTAGCACTACTATACAGATGTGAGCAAGGTGTTAATGGAGCAGGATAAGTTCGCACCCAACTCTGCTCCATCTATTGGGAACTTCCTTCTTTTCTAAAGCACGGTCATAATCTTTAATTTAGACTTCAGAGTCCTGTAAGTCCTCTATAACACAACCTATGTTTTCCAATATTACCAATATTGCCAGTCCTTATGGAAATATTCACATGTCCATGATTTCGCATGTAATAATAGGAATACCCTACCTATTAAGTCCTTATTATTTGTCTTTACATTCCCAAACTATGTAGCAATATAGTATAGTGTAGTGGTTCTCACACTTTAGTGTTTATAAAAATCACACTGAGAAGTCTGTTAAAAATGCAGAGCCCTGGATACTATTCCCAAGAAATCTGATTCAGCAGGTCTGGTATGGGACCTAGAAACCTTTTTACATAGTTATCCAATATAATTTTGATGTCTGTGGTCTACAAAATATATTTTGAGAAACACTACTATAATGGTTAGGAGCATCAAGAATCTGAATCCTACCTCTTCCACTTGTTAACTATGTCACCATGGACAAATTCATTTTACCATGAGTCTCCCTTTCCTCATCTACATGAGGATGATGATAACATATCCACCTACGGGACAAGATGTAGAAAGCAATCAGCCGATTACCTGGCATATGGTAATTATTCAATAAATGTCAGTTATTGTTATTAGCATTATAAAAAATAACTAAAAACTTAGCTTTTACAATCAAGGCCATTTGAATCTGGCTGGTTTTGTCTCTCCAAGCACTTATATTAATTAGATGCCCTGTCACACGAATTCAAGTTACTCTCAGTCACATCTAAGTGGTCCACATTTTTCATAATAACTTGTTTAAAATTGGAGTGATGAGCCAAGGCAGCCCACCGCCCCACGATGATATTAACGACATACCGTCTAGCACCAGGATTCTTGGCAAAGCTGCAGATCAGGAGATTTGATTCTGGTGCTTTACAAGTTTCTGTCATTCTCTCCCCACCTCCAATCCCCTCCACATATGAGTGGCCCATTTGACTTTAAAGATGTTAAAAAGTTAGAAGTGATTAATTTTGGCCATAGCTCTCTAGTCACCAATTTCCCATAGTTTAATGTATCCAATGACAAGTTATATGTGTTTTTTGTGTTAACTCAGGATTACATTTATATATATGTAACAATGTGTGTGTATGTGTGTGTATATATATATAAAAAACAATGTATATATAACTATACATATATACATATTTATATATATTTATCCCTTTTTTACTGTAAGTTTTTTAGTATATACTCAATAATTTTGACACATTTTAAAAGAAACAGTGTGTCTAGAGGAGATCTTAGAAGCACCCATGCATCATCTTCAATTATAAAGCTATATGGGATCCACATTTGTATGAAAAGGTGATATTGGCTTCTTGGTACAGCTAATGTACAGCTAATAATTACTCTTATATAACATTTATGTAACACTTTAGGTGTTACATAAATTACTTCCATTAAAATTATAAGCCCACCAATAGAAAGCTACAGAGCCTGCGAAGCCATCCGGGCCAGAGTAATATAAGAGTATTTGCTACTGACAAAGCCAAAACCACAACTTTTTATACTGAAGCAAATTAATCAAACTGAAGTGCCTGCCATAATGTACGTGTTCAATGCATATCTGTTCAACGAATGAATGAATGTACAAACAATGGTTACCTTTATATACATCAACTGGACTAAAATGAAGTAAGCGCATTATTTTATCTTAAAAAAAAAACACAGCACCCAAACTGAAAACAAATAAGTTTCCCATTAGATCTCAGTTAAAGCTTATCTAATTCCTACAGATCATTACATTAGTAACTCAAATTTAAATTATCTTTATTTAATTTTAATGTACTCTAGTGAAGGAAAGACCCATCTTCCATGCATATCTTAGAAGCATGATATGTGAAAGATTAAGTGTTTTAGCAAAGAATATGTATTTGGGGCAAATTAACAATATTATATATCTAACTTGAACTCAGAAGTGCTCTTAACAAAAGAGGCCACTAAAAGCAGTAAAAATCAATTTTATTTTTATATATAAAATCAAAGGTAGAAAACATAACTTATCCTCGATGCTAAAACTCATAAAGAAAGGGTACTATTTCTAGAACACTCATGCCTACTGAGACCAGCCATATTGTTAGGTAAACATAAAAGTAGAGCTCACTTTGGTTTTAGCTCTGTTGAATACATTTTGCTTTAAGCTTATTATTTTTACTTTCATTTACATAATATAATTTTAAGAAAACCATTTTTCCTATTTTAAACATAAAATAATTTAGGAAAAACAAGCAACATGGTTAATTCAAAGAATTTATATTTTGGTGTTTGAATTACTAGAGGTCTGAATAGAAAAAAGAAGAAGTTGAGAATTATTTAAGATCAACAAAATGTTTCTAATATTTTTAAAATATTGATGCTAGCTTTTACTTCCCCAAATTAATAATTATGCCAAAGATTTTATAACTAGAGCATTATATAATTGCAATTTCTGTAATAAGTGCATAATAAACATTTTCAAAATGACAAGCAAGAAGTATTTCTGCTTTTTAGGGGAACACTACTTTCATTAAGAGCTTTTTCTTGTTGACTTCCAATACAGAGGTCAAAAATCTCTCAGGGTCTTAAACAACAGCAAGTAGAATATACAACTAATGATAACGATAGTCATGTGTTTCTATATTTGCATTGTCCTTTATCATTTATAAAATACTCTCACATACATTACATTGCTTAATCCTCATGAATGAATGAATGAATGAATGAATGAATGAGTATTTATTCCTTTTTAGATTACCTCAGCAAGCAAACATTGTGAGCCTCATGTAGATGATATAACTTCCTAAGTACATAACAGAGCTAAGATAATTACATGGGTCTCCTGGTATCTAGTTAAGTGACTTTTCCACTTATAACACCATATACATCCAGTATTCAAATACCTTCACTTTGTTACCTGTGGTTATCTTGGTGGATAAGATGTTAACTGCTCTGGGAAAACAACTGCAGTAACAATACATTAGAACACAGTGGTCACCAGCTAAAGTGTATAATGTATGATGAGCAGATTCAAAGTCAAAGTATAGACAGATACAAGGAATATGCGCAAGGATCAACAAAATGCTGTACTCACAGATGGAGAGATGAAAACACAGGAAAAAGGAATGAAACTATGTCACACTATCCTAACCAGCTGCAGTATGCTGAAATATAATAGGCACTAGAACACTGGAACTGACAAGCTACATAACATATCCATTACTGAATATGTGTAGCCTGACAGAATTTAGGGAAGAGTAAAAAAGTATTCATTTTGCTGACTAAAAATTCAAGAACACAAACATTGACTGGAAGAGCGTCATTGGTAAACAAGACATATATTCCAGCAATAGGACGCTCCCGTCTTAGCCTCCCATCTAGTTGAAACTTATCCAAAAGATCTACACTCTGAAAAGATGAAATAGTGCCATTTGCGACAAAATGGATGGATCTTGAGATTATTATGCTGAGTGAAATAAGTCACACAAAAAAAGTTGAGAACCATATGATTTCATTGATCTGTGGGATATAAAACTGAAAGCAACAAAGGAACAAGACAAATAAAGAAACGAAAACTCATAGACACAGACCACAGTTCAGTGGTTACCAGAGGGTAAGGGGGGAGAGGGGAGTAGGTGGGGGTAAATGGGGTCAAATACATGGTGATGGAAAGAGAACTGACTCTGGGTGGTGAACATACAATGTGATACACAGATGATGTGATACAGAATTGTACAATTGAAACCTATGTAATTTTACTAACCATTCACTCCAATACATTTTAATAGAAAAAGATCTACACTCTAAAATGTCTTCTGACCTTAAGTGCAGAGCTGTCTCATATTTTTCCAAATGAAAATTTATTTTTTCCAATAGAAATAGCTGTGTATACTCATTGTGGAAAAAACTTCAAACAGAAACACACAAAGTATAAATGAAAGCCTCCAATAAACCCACCCCTCAGACACACCACTGTATAGTTCACTTCATATTTTCTAAACTTTTCCCTATGTCTATGAAAATGTTATGTATAATGAAATACAAAGGTTGTATGTATGAATACATTTGTTATATAAATACATCATATCAATATGAACCATATATTAAATAAACTGCTTTAAGGACTAAACAGTAATACATAGTAATAATGTATTTGAAAACCTAAATACCATACATACTATTCTGCAATTTATTTTCTCTTAATAATTTATGTCTTAAATTTATATATTCCCTAATTCCAAGGCTAATTCGTTCACAGTTACTTTTGAATCAGAAAGAGAAATTTCATTTACTAAACGATGCCATGTTTCCCCAAAAATAAGACCTAGCCAGACAATCATCTCTAATGCATTTTTTGGAACAAACATTAATATAAGGCCCGGTATTATTACATTTTATATTACATTACATTACATTATATTATATTATAGTCAAATAAGTCTTATATAGTCTTATATATAGTCTTATATTATAGTCTTATAGTAAAATAAGACCGGGTCTTATATTAATTTTTGCTCCAAAAGACGCATTAGAGCTGATTGTCCATCTAGATCTTATTTTCGGGGAAACAGGTACAAAAAGAACAAACCATTTTTAAGACTTTAGACTTATTTTCATCTTAAATCCTAAAGAAAGTAAAGTAAAAATGCTTCATTACACAAAAGGAATATTTTGACTAACTGTATCTAACATATAGTTTTGACTAATTATATCTGACATAAATCTAGCATTCAAATGAAATAAATCTGATTTATGAAGATTTAATTTAAGGCAATCTGTAACAAAACCTTGAATGTTTGACCAAGCAATTTCATTTCTAGTCATTTACCTTAAATAAATAATTAGGAACATGTTCAAAGACTTAGTTTCAAGGATGTTCATGATAATGTGTAAATAGTGGAAAGAATCTAAATGTCCACCTACAAAGAACTGGTTAAATACATTATTCTTATTTAATTGATAGACTATTACATAGTGATTTAAAATAATTTTACAGGAATATATTTATTGACTTTAAAACATTTTCATGCTATTTGGGGATATAGAAGTATACTTATATTTACTAGAAAGTTAAATAAACATCTATCATATCATCCAGCCATTCCATTCCTAGGTATTTAACCAAAAGAAAAGTAAGCATATACTTGTATTTATACACAAATTTGTACATGAATGTTTATAGCAATTTTATTTGTAATAGCCAGAAACTGGAAACAACCCAAATATCCATCAACATCAAATGGAAAAACAAACTGATGGAAAAAACAAACTGTGGTATACTCAAACAGGGAATACACCTCAGCATTAAAATAAACTACTGATATATGCAACACCAAGGATGAGTCTCAAAATAATTATGCCAATTGAAAGAAAGCAGACAAAAACATGAGAGTACATACTGTATGACTGCATCTATATAAAATTTGAGAATTCTACAAGTTAATCTATAGAGACAGAAAGCAGATCAGTGATTGCTGGGGGGTGAGGGGATGAGGAGGGACAGACGGGAGGGAAGGATTACAAAGGGGAATGAGGAAACTTTCGGGGGCTGTGGACCCTCTGCCCCAATTTTCCAATTGAATAGTCTTAATATATAGTTTATGGTTTGTCAATTGTACCTCCATAAAGGTATCAAATAATATCCTCCCCCCTATAGCCACACACAATAGTTATGCTATCATCCATCCCACTGCTTTGTTTGAAATATAAAACACAAATGGAAAAGTGCCTAAAACATAAACTTGTAGTTTAATGAATTATACATGCACATATAACCACCACTAAGGTTAAGAAATAGAATATTTCCAGCACCCCAGAAGGACCTCTCCTACATTCCCCTTCATAATCACAAGTTCCTCCCTCTCCCCAGAGGTAACCCTATACTAACTTTTATGGTAATGACTTCTTTTAAAAATAATTTTACTGTCTAAGTATGTATCCCCAAACAATATAACTCAGTGGTTTTTCGTTTTGCATATTTTTGGGTTTATATAAATAGAATGTATTCTGTCTGTTTTCTTTCCCTCAACGTATTTTTAAGAATCATTCAGAGAGTGTACTAACATTGGTTTTTGTTGCTATATAGTATTCTGTTGTATGAATATATTACAATGTATTTATCCATTCTACTATTGGTGGACATTATTTTTGACTTTACAACTTATATACTACCAACAGTATATGAAAGTTCTTATAGCTTCACATCCATGTATTATCTTCATAGCACTTACTGCTACCTAAAAATTTGTTTTCTTTTACTTGTTTAATGTCCATCCTTCCCCAGGGTAGACTGTAACCTCTATAAGAACAGGGAATTGTCCTGTCTTGTCCACTGTTTTACTCCTAGCACTTAGAACAGCGACAGGAACAGTGCCGACCAAATATTTGTTGAATTACTAAATGAATAAATGAAATTTGCAGCCCATTCGTAATTTCAGCCAGGATTAAACAGAAGGACAACTGGTTTTGCTTGGTGACTCCAAAAGTATTTACATATTATGTAATAAAAAATGGATACATAATAATTTAAATATCATGATTCTAACTATGGAAAACTACCTGTATATACAAACAATAAAAGTGAAAGAAAACAAACCAAAACATAGGAATATTTGTTTTGGGGCACTACAGGACCTGCTTCTCTTTTCTCCCCATCTTCACTTCTAACTTTTACATATTTTCCAAAATTTGTTCAATAAATACATTACATTTGTGAAAAATGATAAACTTTAAAATATGTAAGAGCAATAAAAAAGAATGAACTACTGATAAATATAATAAACATGGATGACTCATAGATATAAGGTTGAGTAAATAAGTGGACATAAAAGGGTACTATTCCATTTATCTGAAATTCAGAAACAGGCAGGACTAATCTGTGGTGACAGATAAGGCCAATGGTTACTCTTGTGAAGACACTGACTGGGAGGGGACATGAGGGGGCTTCCAAGGGTGATGGAAACGTTCTATGTTCTGTATTAGGAGATGGTTACCTGAGATGGCACCTATATGGAAAATTCATCAAGCTATAAACTTAAGATTTGTGCACTTTATTGTACAGAAATTATACTGTAATTAAAAACAAGGAAAAACACGTAAAAGAACAATGACTGGATGGGAACAAAACCAATATTTTGTAATAAGACTGTCTGTATTCCAGTTAAAATAAATGAAAGCTTTTAAGTATGTTAGTCAAGAAAGCAGTGCTACATTTGTAAATCAAATTCTTCATACCATGTAGAAGCAAAACCTTTTGGTGAGAGTTTCTGAGTCTTTTAGTTTTCCTCTTTTTCAGATTCCTTCACATTTTGTAGCATGAGACATATCGTACATTTAGAATATAAATTTGGAAATAAACTAACAGGTGAATGTGTAGCAGAGTTTTTCTCATTCTAAGCAAATTTGAATTTCCCCAAATCAGTGATAATACAATTGCTCTTAGCAGTAGAAATGCTGAGAGCAGTCACGTAGAAAACAAGATATAGGCCATGTGGCTAATATGTTAGGAAAAATTTCACCTTTTTCCCAGTTCCTTCTGGGAAAATAGTATTTTCTATATTTGTTTGACATGGTAACAGATAATAACGCCTTATTATAATGCCCATAGGTTTTGTTTTCCTCAAGGTACTGC
Organism: Rhinolophus ferrumequinum; assembly: GCF_004115265.2. Lineage (NCBI taxonomy): Eukaryota > Metazoa > Chordata > Mammalia > Chiroptera > Rhinolophidae > Rhinolophus > Rhinolophus ferrumequinum. Next base: position 80,039,928 of record NC_046294.1, on the reverse strand, counting down.
CTACTTTTTGTGAATAAAATCAACATCCAAAAATTATTAGTCCATTATGAAAAATTGTTACAAAAAATAAAATCTATTGATATTTGTAATGATTATGACTACCTACTCTACATTTTAAAATGTAATATACCTTAAAATCAAAACAAGTCCTACCTCATTCATTCAATTACTGAGTGCCTATTATGTGCCAGATACTTTATTGGATGCTGAAGATACAGAAAATGAATTAGAATTATACACAGCGCCTGCCCTAGACAAAATCACAGTGGAATAGGAGAAAGATACATAAACTGACAAAGGTACTTTACAACAGACAAAACCATGAGAATGTGAATGAATTAGCTATAGAATAAACTGGCAAGATAGGGAGGGATAAGGGAAATACTAGAGGCAAGAGAGCACTTGCAATGCTTAATCATGAGCTAGAAGTAAATCAATAAGGGCCTAAATTAGTGTTAAGGCAATGGAAATATAAAATAAAGAGCAGAAATGAGAAATATTTCAAAGAAAAAATCTGCAAGACTAGGCAAACAACTAAATATAAACACAAAGAAGGAAGGTGAGTAAAAGATATTCAGTGGTAATAAGAACGGCGACAGAATTTTGAACATAGGAAGAGCTTACTTAGAAGGGAAAGGAATGTGTTCTGTATTGTAATTTATTTCCCAGATATCAAGGCAGAAAGTAAGGATCCGGAGTTCAGGCTAATGTAAAGATTCAGGTCAAAGACTTGAGAATCATCTTCCTGGAGGCATTGAAGCCTTCGTAACATAGGAGCTCACAATGAGAGAATGCACAGAATTCCTTCTTTTAGGGGACAGGAAAATGGGACAGACAGGCAAATCTTAAAAGCAGGAAAAGGAACTTGTCACAGAAGACAATTTCTAAGAAAAAAGGAGTACTTGATACGTGTCAAGTTGCTGCAGTGAAGACAGAATGAGGACAAAAAAGAAGCACAGAATTTGGCCATTGGGTCACTGGTGACCTTTGTCAGATGCTATATTGCCACTGAGTTTGTAACTACATTCTGCAAATATTATCTCTGCTTGTTAATGATTATCTACTTTTTTTTCTGACTTTCTACAGAATCTTTCTTATACTTTCTAATAGCACTATCACACACTATATTATGGCATAGTTGTATCTTTAATTCTCCTTTTAGACAGTACCTTCTCCCTCAAATACCTAGAGAAGAAGCTCAATAATTATTTTGTAAACAAAACCCCAAACAAATGGCCCACAATGGGATGAAGAAGCACAGAGAAAATGTTACACTATTTAATGTTTACTTTACCAACAGTAAAGCTAGGTATTTATTTTAAAAAACAACAAAACAAACCCTGATATTTAATGAAAAGCAAATGTATTTAAAAATGGTTAAACATAGACGGGGTCAAAAGAAATTATTCTGCCTGTTTCAAGATGGCAGCCTGAGCACTGGCTAGTTTCCTCCTCCACCATCAAATCCTGGAAATGACAGAAAATTAGTGTTTACACGAGAAGAAAGGAATTGAAGAGGTAGAAACTGGGAATAATCTGTGATCTACAATAGACTAAACCAAATTAAAGAGGCAAATCACAGGCTAAGATCAACATGGATCCTCAAAGGTAATACAGACACAAAAAATGGCAATAGAACTACCAGGTATTCCATGCCCACCTGGAATATAGAAACAGAAAAGGGCCAAGTGGCAATCAACAGCATTATTAGTTGGAATACCACATTGGGTGCAGCCAAGTCAAATCAGCTCATGTTCATCCCCTGCACAACACCCCGGCAGTGACAGAGGGTATATGACCCCAGGAAGGAGTAATGAGTATAACATCTTAGAGTGACAGGGCAGTGTCCTGGGTTGCTAATGACATCTAGGAAGAAAGGGAAGTGTTCATTCCTAGTAGATCAGTCACCAGGATATTCAGCCCAGAAATACTTTCTACTCACTCCTTTACTTCCACTGAAAATCGAGTGAAAATTCGAAAGGCAGGTCTTAGTCCTCTCCCAAGTAGGCTGCATAAAGAGAGGCAGGAGAGAATCTAACAAGGAATTTCAATTATAAAGATGAATATATAGTTAAAGAATGAGCAAACTCTCATTCTTACATTCAAGGAATGTAAATACCGTTAAATACAGAAAACAAGCTTAACAAATGAAGAACATACCCCAAGAAAGAGTTAAAATATAATCATGATAGGATTTTAAAATAAGTATGTTGACTTCCACTTCTAACCATAATGAAGTAAGTGAAACCAGATGTACTCTTCATTTAAAACAACTAGAAAACTGGAAAAAATATATAAAACAACTGTGTTCAGACACTGGACAATAGGCAACACAGGACTGTGATCCCTGAGGGAGGGGAAATGAATGAGGTGAGGCCTCCGATCTCCTGGCTTTCTGTCTGAGGGCACAATCTGACTTCACAGCAGGGAACGAGATCCAAAGCTGAGCATGGCTGTCTTGCTCAGTAGAGACAGAAATCAGAATTCAAGAAGCCTGAGGTTTCTGGAAGATGTGAAGCAAAATTCTAGAGAGGAGAGAACTAGGCAGAAAAGAGCTCACAAATTTGCATGGGGGTAGCATTAAGTCTTCGCTAAATATAATATCAAGGCCAGGGTGCACGGGATGAAATTTTACAAGGTTGGGCAAAGAATGAGTAGGGTGTTGTGGGCTGAATGGTTCCCAGAGCTCACACAGAGCGGAGAATCATCAAATTTCTATCAGCAAAAGTGAAGGGTTCTTATTGATCATTCAAGGCATTCAACAGAGACCTTAGAAAAACTATATCTTAATAATGATGCTAAATTATCTCTAGTGTAAAGGTTATACTCTAACACCCATCCTAACAAAACTTAGAAGGATCAAACAGAACTACAAGTAATTTTACTGCCTAACAAAACTCAATACTCTTTAAAGGAAGACAATAAAATCCAGAGGCGTGACAATATGAAGTTCACAATGTACAGCATCTAATAAAAAAAAAGTATTAGACATGCCAAGAAGCAGGAAAATGTAACCTATAACACGGAGAAAAACAGACAATAGAAACAGACCCAGAAATGATAGCGATGGTAGAATTATCAGACAATGACGTTAAAAGAGTTATTATAACTATGTTCAAATGTTTAAAGGAAAACATAGTGATAAGAAAAAAAGAACATCTAGAAATTAATATTTGTGTTTACTATCTTCCCAGAAATAAGGGAATATACCCCGTCTAAGAAAAAAAGTATAGGAAATCGGAAAAAAAAAACATTAGATAATTTGGAAACAAAAAAACTAACTATTGAAAAACAAACCTCAATTGACTTGAGAAACCTGAATCCTCAGCAAAAAAGAAAATAAAAACTGCCTTGAATCAATATAATTACCCCAGCAGACTCCTGCAAAGACTCAGGAACTGATGGCACAAGGAACGCTGAAAGTTGGTGTGAGTGAAGCTAAAACAAGGGTGATCAGTTGAAGATGTTTTCATCCCTAGATCTCATCTCTCATTCTATGTAATTGGGTGAGTACTCTGACTTACATTCCAGAAGAAATCTAAAGGCTTAGTCTCTTGAGAGACTAAAACAGAGGGTTTCTTAACTTAAGGACTAGATATAGGTGAGCACAGGGATACCACATTGAAAACGGGGATTAAGTACACATGCATTCTGGATACTGACATGCTTCAGCCTTCTTTACCCACGTAGCCAAAACTATGGTAACCAGGCCTTTACCTTCTGGGTAGAAGTCTTCTCCTAGGACTCCGTTAACTCAAGAATAAAGATACAAACACTGGGAATCTTCAATAAAAGAACACAGTCAGGTTGCTCCTACTCTAAATTTCATAGCTGACAGATCCCATCCACTGGCTCTTAGTTCCTCACTCTTAACTAGGAATTGACAACCAAGTATGTCCAGTAATTATCTAAAGAAACATCCTAACATAAAATATATAGACCAAAACATATACACCAACAGAAAAAATATCAACTTGGAGGGAAAAAAAGGTGACTATATAAAAAGAAGAAAATATGACAAAATTATTATTGTCCTCAGAGAGCTAAGACATTGTAAAATCATCAAATAAAAAATGAATGTGATTTTAAAAGGAACAATCAGGAAACAAAACTGACTCATAGATACTAAACATACAACAGCAAAAGAAAAGTTGGAGAAAAACTTAATGAAGTCCCCCAGAAAGCAGAGCAAAAAGACAAAGACATGGAAAAGAGGAGAATAAAAAAAGAAAAAACTAGAGGGACAGTCCAGGATGTCAGTATCTGAATAATAGGAATTTGTGAAAGAGAAGACAATGAAAATGAGGGAAGAAAGCCACCAACTAAGTAATTCAAGATAATTTCCTAGAACAGAAGGATTTGAGTTTCTAGACTTAAAGGGCCTCCCAATAGCCCAGCACCATGAAGGAAAACAGACCTACACTAAAACCAAGGCACATCATTGTGAAATTTCAGAACACTAGGGACAAAGAGAAGATCTTACAAACTCACAGAAAACGATAATTCCCAACAAAATATCAGGAATTGGATCACTTTAAGCTTTTTAAAAAGCAATCCTGGAAACTACAAGGCAACAGAACAAAGTCCTCATTCTGAAGGGAAATTATTTCCAACTTAAAATTCTATTCTAAGACTAACTATGAAGTATTATTGTTAACATGGAAGATCTCAAGCCATGTAAGGTCTCAAAAAAATGTACTATTATCTTTTCTTCAGGTTTCTGCTCAAATATGTACCAATAAGGCTTTCCTTGACCACCTTTTATAAAAGAACAAATCTTCAACCCCATCCTGGCTTCCCTATCCTCCTTCTCTGACACACTGGCGTAATACATTTTCTTTTAATCCCTCCAACCTGAAACAATCTCACTAAAATATAAGTTCCAAGATGGCAAGGACTATATGTTCACTGATGTGTTCTGAGCGACTAGAACCATGTCTCATATACAATAGACCCTCAATAAACAATGCATTGCTTTGATAGAAATAAAAAAAATAATTTAAGTAGACAATGAAGCAATAGCACAATCAGACTATCTATTCATGTATGAGGATAAAATGCATCATTTTCAGAAATACAAGGTCTCACTGAGAGACCTCTTTCTGAAAGCAGAAAGAATATTCTCCAAAAGGGGAAGAAAAGATCAGTCTCTATGTGGACTATGGTTTTCCCATTTTATTCTAAGTAGGAAATCTATCCTTCTTACCACCTTAATTAGAAGATAAAATCTACCTCTGGTTCTCCCCTTTCACAAACAAAGAAGTAGCTTTCTCTGAATTAATTCAACCTTATTGAAATTCCTTAATAGTATGATTCACTTAATGGAAATTTATCCTGAAAGAAACAGAAAACACAGGCTGCCAAAAGCCTCACATGAATAGAATTCGGCTGGGAATGGTTATGGCCAAGATGAGAATAGCTGATGCTTCTCTCTCTCCCTTCACTGTAGCCTAGCTGCAGCTGCCAGACATGGGAAAAGCTCACTGCTCACAGCACAGAATGTCAGCTTTGAACCATAACTAAGGGCAGGCTGCCAACAATCAGCAGGAGATAGCTGAAATTAAAATAGAAGTTAACAGGAAAACTGGACAGCTTTTCAAAAGTGTCTATTCAATTAAGGCCTGTTATGCTTATATTTCCAAATATATGAAGCTTAAAAATAATTTATTTAGTCATCTTTGACAAATCCATTTCATTCATCAAATATTCATAAACTGAACTTTATTTCCTGAGATTTACATACATCAACTTTTTAGACCTAGAAAATTGACTGTTATCTCTCCTAGTGCAGTGGCCAAGTCACTCATTTCTTTTTTTCTTTTAAATCCCCAGCACTAGTCATAATACTTAATAAACTTCTACAACTCCCTCATTTTTAGAAGACGCTGAGGTTCAGAAACATGTGGCTTGCTCCAGATGTTTGTATTAGAAGTTAGATCTAGGACTAGCAAACAGACCTCACTCCAGACTTTTCTGTTAATATCTGACTTAATTTAAACAAAGGTGAGGGGGGAGCAACAAATTTTTGAATCATAAATCATGTTGACTCTTTCATGCAGTGACTAGTCTCCCTAAAAGTTAACCAGGAAGATTTACAAATAATCTAATTAGATGTGCCCTATTCAAAGGTAACTATATTATAGGCATCTAACAAAAATTCAAAAGGAAAGATCCTAAATTTTATATCCAAAGACAGTCCAATTTAATTTGCATGAATTCAACATTTGGATACCCCTTCTGAAGTATACACCAATTTAATATCTTTCTGCACTGACATGTACCATCCTCAGATGTGTGAAAGCAACGTTCTCCTACATATCTTTTGTGTTCAGTTAATAAAACTCATACAACATGTGATGGGGATGTGACAGGAAAGGTAGATAGGGGCTGCATCATTATATCAATTCTATACTAACCTGATTTTATATTGAAGGCAGTGGGGAACTACAGAAATACTTTAAGTACAAAACACAAGGATCAGATCTGCATTTTAGAAAGATAATTTTGACAGCAGCATGGAAGATAGATTAGAAGATGGACAAATCTGGAGGCAAAGAGACCTTACGCTGCTTGCTGAAGTCAAGTGAGAAATGATGAAGGTCCAAACTAAAAGAATGATGGAACAAATTGGAGAAATGAGTACAGATTTAAGCAGTACTGCAACTGGGACCCTGCTTCATAATTTAAAAATTCAAAGAACTAAAACTTAAACTAGAGTAATACTGATGTTACAAAGTGACTAAAACCTTCAAAGTTTATTTAAGCTCACAATGAAAGGCAAATGAACAACTTTTCTACCATTACCTTCATACTGTTAAGATAGTAACCAAAGGTCACAAAAATTGTCCTTTAGATTCTCTGAGTAACCAAGTGTCTAAAGGTATTTTGGCTAAAACAAAGCCCCTTTTTAGTCACCACAACCAGCATCCTAATATGTTACCATTGAAAGGGAAAGACAGGAAATGAATCAATAAACCTCAGGCACATGCTTGGCTTGGAAAGACACACCATATCAAGCAGCAGAAATCTGAAAACAAAGGTCCCGGGTAATTTAATTACCAGGCCGGAATCTGCTGACTGCCGGTTTAATTGTTTGAATAGTGTTCAAACTGTCTGATGAGGTGACCACCCTAAGATTTTTGCACCATTTATTGCATGTGACCACATGGACAAATATGAGAAGTAGTTCTAAAGAATGTAGGAATCTTGAATAACTTTTGTTAATCTCACCTATGATTTCAAAGGAAAATTTCAGAGTTAAAATCTTATATTTATAAATAACCCAAGGTTCTTTTTAGCAAATTCATTTGCCATTACATACTCCATGCTGCCAGGTCAAGAAAATAATATCCTTCAGAAATGAGCACCAACTACTATACAAGAATTGGAAAACAAAAATCACTCAGATTAAATTTATATGTCCTTATTTACCATTATACTCTGTAAAGGTTATTTTAGGGAGTTGGAAGAAAGAATGTAACTGTAGGGAGGTAACTACCAGTAAGAACTCAAAACTGCTCAGTACACTAGAGGAAGCCAATTTTCTTCTCTCTTGATTTCAGTTAGCATTTCCTCATTCATGTTTATCTCCGGAAGTATAAACCAACAGAAAACTCCTTTCAAAAACTGAACAAAGAAGTACCTCAGACTCCTTAACCTGGCAGTGTTCTCCTGTTGGTTTCACTGAGTAAATAAGGCATATAAGGCCAAAGCAGACTATTACATCACTCATCCAACAGGTGTTTATAAAACACTGTATATTGTGCTGTCCTCAGCCTACAATCTACTAGAGATAAAAAGATACACATGAAGACTTTAAATAACAATGAAAGGCAGTATTAGATAAATTCTAAAATGAGTCGTGCAGGCAAGAGAACTATGATCCTCTCATAAGAGGAAATTAATGTGGATTGAATTCATTGAGACTTTATTGAAGAGATGGAACTTCAGGTAGGCCCTTAAAAAGGGGCATATTTGAATATGCAGAGCAAAGCGCTTTTTCTAAGGCTCCAGATCAACGTGAGCACAGATTTGCAATCAGAAATTTACATATTCTACTTTGTAAACCAATATAGAGATCAGCCTAGTTATGTATGTGTTTTGTGGTCATTGAATTAGATTTGGTCATTAGATTTGGTAACAAGTCCACTGGCCAGTTTCCAAAGCCCTGAAGACAGGGGCCCAAGTGCTTCCTACGTCTACAAAAGATAAGGAGAAAATATAGGACCAAAGTGACATAAGAAGCTATAGCAAGAATAGTTTACCCACCATAGTGGACAAAACTGTTAAAGTGCTCTGCCTATTTCTAGCTGTAATGATAACATTAAATTAATGGTACCTATCAAGATTCAATTCAATTAATTAACTGACATGCTTAAGGGGATGAAGGGAGGGCAGAGAATACCTCTGGCAAAAGAAAGAGTAATGTGCAGAGTCAGAGACATAAGAAACTTGTTAAATTCAAAGAACTTTAAGGAGGCATATAAATAGCATAGTAGAGTTGTTAAAAGCTCAGGTTTTGAGATCAGACTACGACTTCAAGCCTTGGTTATGCCACTAACTGGCTTACTTGCTCTGTGACTTGGGCAAATTGTTTAACTTTTCTGTTCCTCAGTTTCCTCTATTGTAAAATAGAGATATTAACAGTCCCTATCTTATAAGGGTTTTGAGAGGACAAAATGACATTGTATATGTACGGGAATTAGCACAATGCCTAGCACATGGTAAGTGTTCAAGAAATGATCACCTTTATTTTTATTGTTTTTAAGGCTAGGGTGTGTAAAGTGTAATAATCCTTGTTGGCCTTGTTAAAGATTCTGGACTTTGTTCCTAAAACAGTTGAAGCCCCTGAAAAATTTTTAACAGTTTTAATTATATTTTTGTTTTAAAGATATGGCTTACTTAGTGCCTTTTTTTGCTTTTTTTTGTTTTTAAATTTTACCAGGGAATATTGGGGAACAGTATGTTTCTTCTGGGCCCATCAGCTTCAAGTCATTGTCCTTCAATCTAGTTGTGGAGGGTGCAGCTCACCTCCAAGTTCAGTTGCTGTTTTCAATCTTTAGTTGCAGGGGGCGCAGCCCACTATCCCATGTGGGAATTGAACCAGCAACCTTGTTGTTGAGAGCTCCCACTCTAATCAACTGAGCCATCCGGCCACCCCTCCGGAAGCTCAATGGCAGTTCGTTGTCTTCAATCTAGTTGTGGAGGGCGCAGCTCACTGGCCCATGTCGGACTCGAACCGGCAACCTGTTTTTCAAAGATCGCGCTCTAACTTAGTGCCTCTTATAAGAATCCCCAAAGGAAAAATTTAATCTAGAATTTACTACTAAGAAAAGTTTTGCTTTCTTTGAGGACAGACATCCGTAGTTCTCTTAGATAAAATTCTGTAAATAACTAAATGTTCTTTTCACTGTGACAGCCAGAAAGTTTAGAGCCAAATTTGAAGCTCTTAGGACCTCACTTTACTGCCTGCACAATTGTGTTCTCTTCCCCCACCTCCCGTGATTGTGTTCTACTCTTCTATATATTTTCTGATTCACTTCTTTATTCTTATTTATATTTTAGAATTATTGTTTTTGTATTACTCTCCTTATTTCAACCGTTTATGGAATGAGGTGCAATCTAATTAACCAAACAAAAATAAAGGGCATAAACACCACAGCTTCACAATGTATGAATCATGCAGTAGTGCAGTCCCAGCATGGCACCAAAATCACTCTTTTGGTGTAAACCTAGTCAGATGGAGCAAGAACACCAGATGGTACAGGAAACCTCTCTCTGTGCAATAAAGCAGCAGCTGAGTAGAGTGCAAAGACCCAAGGCCCTTCCTGAATTAACATGGATAGTTAGGGCAGTCAGTGCCAGGAGCAGAAGAGAACTTGAAAGTAGCAAGCTGCTCGGAAGTTATGTACAGGCTCAACTTTAGAGTTTTTATTTTTTGTATACGAATGTTTTTCCCAAAAGTACTTCATTTTTTTTTATAACCTTTATCCATCCACTGTTCTATTTTCTCAGCTCATGAGATGCCTTTGTTGCTTCACTTACCTCCCTCCTGAATTTGGTTTTCACAGTCAGCCATTTCAACTCTGACCTCTCTGGCCACAGCAACTCCGACGTGCACTTGACCTTTTACCACTCCAATCCCCACCCTGGGTCATTCATATTGTCTTCTTTTTCTCCTCCTGGGTTGGAAAGGACTGCTGACTGTGAGTCTACCCTGAACTCCCTCTCTGCTAACTACTGTTGCTTTTATTCATCCCTTGACCATCATATGAGCACCACCAGCTGCTCTAAACCTTTCCCCTCATGATAATGTCTAATGTACTGCTCTTTCCCCGATGTCTCATCTGCTACCTCACAGAATGAATTAAATCTACTCTATATTAACACTCATCTTCCTAGTATTTCACCCCAAAACACCTCTGTAGCCAAATGCCACCTGGTTTTTAGGATACTGCATTCTCTTGGTTTTCTTCTGTCTCCTTTGCTGGCTGGTTCCTCCTCTTTTCCCAAATTCTTCCCCCATCTTCTTCTGCCTCCCGCCCCCACCCTGCCCACTCTGGTTAAAGCCGTTGTTTCTCAGTCTAGTTGTGTAGGACACAGCTCCTTAGCCCATGCTGGTATTATGAGCCTTGTGCTTCCCCTGCTGAGGCAGTTGGTTGCCAGTCGTTGGTCGGCCGCTCACGGCAGCTCACGGCAGTTCTCGCCAGCTGCCAGCCGCTCACGATGGCTGCCAGCCACTCACGCTGGCTGCCGGCCACTCACGCTGGCCACCGTGCGCTCATGGCAGCACACGGTAGCCCACGGCAGCACACAGCAGCCTATGGCAGCCCACACTAGCTGTCGGTCACTCATGCTGGCTGATGGCTGCTCATGGCGGCGCATGGTAGCCCGCAGAAACACTCAGCAGCCTGCGGAAGCCCACCATACTTCACACCGACCTCCAGCTACTCACGGCAGCCCAGCTCCAGGGACAGCTGTTGTTCACAATCTTAGCTGTAAAGGGTGCAGTTCACTGGCCCATGTGGGAAAAGAGCCATCGACCTCGGCGGTCCAACCACCTGAGCCACCAGGCTGGCCCCCCAAATTCTTAAACACTGAGTGCCTCAGGGATCAGACATTGGTGTCTTCCCTAACCATACTCACTACTTAGGTCGTTTCCATCTGTCAAGAAATTTTACTGATTCTACTTTCAAAGCATATCATAAGTCTGACCACTTAGCACTAGTGCAGTGCTACTTCCGCAGTCTAAGCCGGGACTACTGCAACAGCCTCCGACCTGTTTTCCCTGTTTCCACCCTTGCTCACTACAATCTATTCTCAACACAGCAGCCAGAGGAATGCTTTTAAAATGTTAAGTTAGATGAAATCACTTCTTTGCTCAAACACCTCTAGTGGTTCCCAATTTTATTCAAGGTAAGAGCTAAAGTCCTTAAAGTGACCTACAAATGGGCCCCACTCCTGTCTCCTATTTACCTTTCTGTCGTCATTTCCTACTACTTTTCTTCTTTGCTCTCGCTTTTTCCTCTCCCCCCATACTGGCCTCCCTGCTATTCCTTGAACACGCCAAACACACTGCTGTCTCAGGACCTTTGCATTTACTCTTCTCTCTCCCTGGATCACCTTCTTTCCCACGTTATCTCTATGAATGCACTTTCCAGTCTTTGTTCAAATGTCAGTGAGGCCTTCCCTGACCGTTCTATTTTATTTTGTAATCAACTTCTCCACTCCTCATGTCCCTTTGCTTGCTTTACTATTTCCATAGCTCTTATCGTGATCTAATATACTACATAATTTATTTATTTTGTTTATTGTCTCCCCACACTAGTAGGTAAACTTCTTGAGAACAGGGATTTTTGTCTGTTTTCTTTGTTGTGCTATTCTTCACACAGAACAGTGTCACTGTTTTCATTAAAGATTTGTTGGTTTTCATTAAAGATTTCCTGAAAAACTGAATGACTGAGTGAATTTAAGAAAGAAAAGGAAAGACAGAAAGAGAAAGGAAAAGAACAAAAAGAAAGAAGAAGGGAAAGAAAGGAAGAAACTTGCTCAAAGCAACGCAACAATCAATATGGTATGGCCAACATCATAAACCAGATCCGCTTGGCTTCAAAGCCCATACCAATCTATTATAACACCAGTTAAAAAGTTTCTAGTAGAGACAACGAAGATGACGTAGTAAGTAAATGCTGTATTTACCTTCTCTCACAACCATATCAAAATTACAACTAATCTACAAAACAACCATTATTGAGAATTGCCTAAACTCAAGCTGAACTGAAGCCTTTCAACTAAGGACATGCAGAAGAAGCCACTTCCAGACTGGTAGAAAGGTCAGAGACGTGGAACGGGCTGGTCCCACACCCGTGTGCAGATCCCATTAAAGATCGGGAGGGCTATTGCGGCTGTGGGGGACCCCTATTCCCTAAAGGGGTGAGAGATAGCAGCCACACTCCAGACCAGGGTTCCAGGTTCTAGTGTCAACAGAAATTTTTGGTTGTGAAAAACAATGGAGATTGTGACTGAATGAGACAGTACAGCTACACTCACAGGCACTCCTCTTAAAGAGACAGTGCGCGGACTTATCCACCAATGGAATCACTCGCTCTGAACTCCAGTGCTACGGCAGCAGCTGGAAAGGCGGCAGGGACATATGGTGGGGAACTGAGTTGTCTGGTTTGGGACGGGGGCTGGAGAGGCAGCTTTCTCTTGGACAAAGGAGTTGGTGGAAGCCATTGTTTCTTTGTTGAGTCCTCCCCCATCCCGGTGTGCGAACACAGGCAGCCACCATTTCTGAGTCTCCGCAGTTCGTTTACCCCGCCCTGGCAATTTGAGACCCGGCCCCACCCAACTTTCAGGCACACCCAGGCTGCTTTCAGTGGCATTTTCATGCATACCGATTGCCTTGGCTCAAGTTGCACTTTCCTAGGGTCTCTTAAAGGTTCGTGGAACCCAGACTAGCAGCATCTGGCTTGACCGTGTCCTGTACCTCTGGCTGAGCAGCCCTAAGCCAGCAATAGTGGCAGCCAGCCTTGGTTTGCGGCTTGGCCTCTCAAGGCACTTCCAAGCATAGCACGGCAGCAGCTATCTGGGGATTTCTTTCTGGATCCCACTAGGTGGCCCCAGGTGAGGCACGGGCCATGGCTGAAGTAGACCTACAGTGGATCCCCTCCAAAGTGTTCCTGGGGCTGATGCTCCCAATGGCCAGCTTCAAAATGAGCTGGAGCATCACCCAGTCACCTCCGAGTATGACACACCCAAGTGGCGGACTGGGCAGGCACCAGAGTCCTGTTGAGGCAGATCCTGCTCCGTAGGATCAGCCCCTGCACAACAACCCTTCCATTGTAGTCAAGGCCAGTCCTAACAACCAGTGAGCCCAAGGGTCAGTCCCTCACATTGATGTGCAACTATCAACCAAGGTTCAACTACAAGAGGAGGGCACACACATCCCACACAAGGGACACTTCTGGAGTGCGTGGCTCAGGTGACCAGGAAGATTGCACCACTGAACCCCACAGCACATCTACTACATGAGGCCACTCTACTAAGACTGGAAGACATAGCAGCCCTACCTAATACATAGAAACAAACACAGAGAGGCAGCCAAAATAGGGAACCAAAGAAACATGTCCCAAATGAAAGAACAGAACAAAACTCCAGAAAAAGAACTAAGCGAAATGGAGATAAGCAATCTGTCAGATGCAGAGTTCCAAACACTGGTTATAAGCATGCTCAATGATCTCATAAAAATGGAGATGGAAACCATAAAAAAGAACCAGTCAGAAATAAAGGATACAATAATGGAAAATAAGAATATATTACAGGGAATCAACAGATTAGATGAAGCAGAGGATCCAAACAGCGAAGTAGAAGATAAAGTAGCAGAAAACACCCAACCAGAAAAGTAAAAAGAAAAAAGAATCCAAAAAATTAAGGAGAGTTTAATGGGCCTCCGGGACAATTTCAAGCATACCAACAATCACGTTATAGGAGTACCAAAAGGAGAAGAGAGAGAGCAAGGAATTGAAAACCTATTTGAAGAAATAATGACAGAAAAGTTCCCTAACCTGGTGAAGGAAATGGACATACAAGCCCAGAAAGCCCAGAGTCCCAAACAAGATAAACCCAAAGAGGCCAACAGCAAGACACATCATAATTAAAATACCAAAAGTTAAATACAAAGAGAGAATCGTAAAAGCAGCAAGAGAAAAGCAGTTAGTTATTTACAAGGGAGCCCTCATAAGACTGTCAGCTGATTAGTCAACAGAAATTTTGCAGGCAAGAAGGGAGTGGCAGGAAATATTCCAAGTGATGAAAAGCAAAGACATACAACCAATACTGCTCTATCCAGCAAGGCAGTCATTTAGAATTGAAGGACAGATAAGGAGCTTTCCAGACAAGAAAAAGCTAAAGGAGTTCATTAACACCAAACCAGTATTAAAAGCACTCTTAGAGGGACTTCTTTAAGATGGGAGGGGGGTTAAGGACAGGTGAAAGGGGAAGGGAATAAGAAGAACAAATTGGGTGTTATACAGTAGTCATGGGGATGTAGACTATAGCAAAGAAATATAGTCAATAACATTGTAATAACTAGGTATGGTGCCAGATAGAGCTGTCAGGGTGATAGAGGAGAATGGGGTTTGGGGGCAGGATGAAAAAGATGAAGGCATTAAGAAATACAAATTGATAGTTAACACAGTATGGGGTATATAACCAACAATGTTGTAAAGATCATGTAAGGTGGCAGATGGGCACTGGACTTATCAGGGGGATCACATCATAGACTGAGCAGATGCCTGACCAATGCACTATATACCTGAAGGGCTGAAATAGAATAATACTGAATGTCAACTATAACTAAATATATAGGTATATATAGTCACGGGATGTGGAGTACAACACAGGAAAGATAGTCAATGGCAATGTAATAGCTACATAAGATGTCAGGGGGGTAGTAGATTGGGGGAGGGGTTATCGCTTTATGAGGGGTTTAAATGTCTAAATATTACTTTGCTTTGTACACCTGAAACTAATTTTTAAAAAAAAGGAAGTTTCTAGTTGAAAGAAATATCCTAAGAATTTAAATAAGCTTAATAAGCAGTAGCATATAAAAGAAAAAAAAAAGTAAAAGAGGCAAGCTAACTATCTTTCCTTAAATACAATTACAAAATAATCGAATTGGAGCTATTTATTTAAAATCAACTCTAAATAATACATTTTTAAAAACTACAGCAGTATATGTAATTCCTTGTTTTTAAAATAACTGAAAAATAATTCTGAGAGGATTAGAGACATCTGCTTTCAACCAAGAGGGAGTAACAGGAATCGAATTCACCATCCTGCCTGAAAACATCCTCTCCTTCCAGCAAATAAACAAAGAAACAAACAAACAAACAAATGGATAAAAATATATATTAGTTAACAAGACACTGAACATCAGGCAAAGGAGAGCTATCCCTGAGAGACAGGAAATAAATGAAGTAAAACCAATGAATGCCCTAACTAATGCCTTGAGAAAGTGTGTAGGACACAACATAGGGTGGGGAAACCCCAGCAGAGCTTAGCAAAGTCCTTGAGTTGAGGAGACAGAGCTCAGAGTTTAGGAAGAACACAGCAAATAGAGGCCACGAAACAGAATACCAGAGAACAGAGAGCTGCACAAAGAGAAAATTCTGAAAATCTGCAGAAGGTCCCCCTTGAGCATTCAGGAGAGTACTGATTGCCACACATGTGAGAAAACTACCCGAGGCCAAAAAAGAACCATATGAGAGGATTGGAGAGAACAGTGCCTGGTACCAGGAATAGTGCCTGTTCCTACTGGCCAGGACAAATATAAAACCAAAAAACCAAACAAACTCAGAATTCAGGGGTAGAGTACTCCGAAGTGGGAAATAATTAGACCTAGACTGAGCAATGCTCCACTCATAAAAGGAAGATCCAAATGGATCAAACTGTTTCCAAGTAACTTAACTACATCCCAGAACAAAGCTCAAGGTGAGTTATAGGAATACAAAAACATGTGGCAACCAATTAGGTAAAATTGACAATGTCTGGCATCTAATCAAAGACTACTAGGCATATGAAGCAGGAAAATATGACCAAAACTGAGGAGAAACCTCAATCATTTAAAACTGACCCAGAACTGATAGAGATGCCAAATTAGGAGACATGGACATTAAAAGTTATTAAAAGTATGTTCAAAAAGCTAACTAAAGCCATGGAAGATGTTTTTTTAAAAAGGCCCTCAAGCTTAGAGAGCTGAAAATGACAATGTCTGGATGAAAAAAATTACACTGGATGAGATTAATGGCTGATTAGACATTGAAGAAGAACAGACTAGTGAACTTGAAGACACAGAAACAGCAACTATCAAAAATGAAATACAGAGAGAAATAGGAATTCTTTTAAATGGAAAAGAACATCAGTGAGCTGTGGAACAATTTCAAAAAGCCTAACATATGTATAATTGGAATCTCTGAAGGAGAGAGAGAGGGAGGCCAGAAAAATTATTTAAGAAAATAATGGCTGAAAATGTCCTGAATTTGATGGAAACTGTACATTCACAAATAGAACAAGCTCAATGAACACCAAACATAAGAATCATGAAGAAAACCACACAAAGGCACACCATAATCAAATTGCTAAAACCAGTGATAAAAAGAAAACCTTACAAGTAACCAAAGAAAAAAGGCACATTTTATACAGAGAAGTAATAAAAACTACGATAGTGGATTTCTTGTCAGAAACAATGCAAGTGAGAAGACAGTGGAGCAACATCTCTAAAGCACTGAAGGGAAAAAAGTCAACCTACAGTTATATACCCCGTGCAAATATTTTTCAAAAACAGACAAAATAACAATTATTTTAGACACATGAAAGCTGAAAGACTGTATCATTAACAGATCTGCACTTGAAAATGGTAAAGAAAATCCTTCAGGCAGAAGAAAAATGACATCAGATGAAAATATGTATCTATACAAAGAAATGAAAATGAAAACATGCATCTATATATGGGGATGTGGCAATGGTTAAGAGTAACCCCACTGGTAAATATATAATTTTTTAAAAAAAGATTAAAATCTCTTTAAAACATAATTGACTTTTTAGACAAAAATAACGACACTGTATTTTGTGCTGTATAAAATAGGTATAAGAAAAATGTATGTCAAGAACACAAAGGTCAGAAAGACAAATGGAAGTACCGGTATATTATTGTAAGCTTCTTACACTATATGTGAAGTGCTGAATATTACTTGAAGGTAGACTATAAGTTAGAGATCTGTACATGAATGTTCAGAGCAATTCATTTGTAATAGTCAAAAACTGAAACCAACCCAAATGTCCATCAGTACATGAATAGATAAGTAAATTGTGGTATATTCATACAACAGGATCTACTTACAATAAAAAGAAATATGTTGATACACACAACAAAATGCATGGATCTTAAAATAATTATACTGAGAGAAAGAAACCAAAGAGTACATATTATATGATTACATTTATACATAAAATTCCAGAAGATACAAACTAATTTATAGTGACAGAAAACAGATCAATGGTTGCATGGTGCTGAGATGGGGAAAGCGATTACAAAGGGCACAAAGAAACTTTCAGGAGTGATGGTATCTTGATTGTGGTGGTGGTTTTTTTCACACGCATGCACACACAGTGTGCATGTGTGTAAAAACTTATTAAATTGTATCCATTAAATATGTGCAACTTATTATATATGAATTATTCCTCAATAAGGCTGTTTACAAAACAATTTTGAACTTAAATTTAAGTTATAAAACAAAAATACTTAGACTACCTACAGTGCTCTGGCTCCACAAAGTAAAAATTAAATAGATGAAAGCAAGAACTAATAATATATTTACAATTTTTTTAAGGGTTAGAATGGATCAAAGAAACCAGTTAGTCAAATACTTTCTTACTAGAGATAAAGGAACTGAGTCCAGAGAAGTATAGTGACTTGCCCTAGGGATTACAGTTAGAGCTAATGGCTTACTAAACTGTTTAAGGTCCATAACGGCAGGGATTGTGTTATTTGGGTCACCACTATATCCCTTATACTTAGTACAATGCCTAGGACACAGCAGGAGTTCAATAAATATTTGTTGCTGATCTTTCCCCTAAAAAAAAAGGTGAAAAGGAAGATAAAAGGAAAGAAAATCTCTCTTGCAATATGAAAGCTTTGATTCTCCAATCTCTTTAACACAGATAAGAGAATTAAGCAGCAGCTTTAATATCATAAATATAAGAGAATATATTATATTCCATATTTTTAATTTACTGGATATTTTATTATATTTTAATGCTTAAAAATTTCTAGTTCATGTTACCAATTCTTAAACAGGCAGGAGAATTAATAGAAAATACTCCATTCATGAAGATTAGTGACATTTTCAAATAAAAAAAAGTTAAGGAAAAGTGCTTACCAAAAATTTCTCCATTTTTGGCATATTCTGTCACAAGGTACAACATATTTTTGGTCTCCATTACCTATTGATAAATAATTGCATATTAGTCTGACAGGAAAGGATTGCAATTTACCACAACATTCTATGAAGTTACTTATTTTAAAACTACGAAGTGTCAAAATTATAAACAATTCAGAATATGGCAAAGCTTACAAGACTGAAAATATTCTCATGTTAACACTTTTGTGAAAACACCTTGCTCTTCGGAATCTGTCAGAAATGCAGGATCTCAGGCCCCAACCCAGACCTAATGACACAGAATTTACATTTTAACAAAATCCCCAGGTGATTATTATGCACATTTAAGTTTCAGAAATACTAATATAGGTAACAGGAGTTTTGAAGATCAACTTTTTACCACCCCCTCACTGACTTTTCTAGCCCTGTGGTAGACTCTGATTAAGAAAATAATAATAGAGCTCAGTGTATCCAGCCTGTAGTCGAGCTATTCTAGCACAATGTGATACTCCTCCTACTAAACTTTAATATTGTTACAAAGTACTGTTATTTCAAAACATTGTTCAAAAGCTTCTTCATAACTCCATTGCTATACACCTTTATTTAAATTAGTTTTTCTGGGTTCAGAAAGGAAATGTGTCATTATCATAAATTTTACGTTTCAAACTATACTGAGCCGAAAGGAAATGAATTTATAAATTCAAAATGAATGAATTTTAGATTGCTTCTCTCTAACACTCTATCCTTTTGTGTACTGGCACGAACTAATAATATAAAATTTAATTGCTATCTACTAAAAAGCTAAAACTAATTTTGCTCTAACATGTAGGTTTAGGATTATTCCCTGTCAGGCCAGAAAACTAGGAGCTACCTACCATATCGGTCTAAACAGGTCAAATAGTAAATCAATTTAACTGATTATTAGTTCAAACACATAGAATTATCATGTGAATCCTCGTAGTTTTTAACCCCAGTTTGGCTTATGGTTCATTAGAGACTTCTAAGAATGTTACTATTTTCTTATAAGTATCCTCTTTAGGAATTAAAAAAAAAAAAGCTTAAAGGGAGAAATACTCTGATATAAATTTGACTTAAGAGGTCTTCCACAGGTTTAGAACTTCAGGAATTGTTTTGAGTGGCACACCACAGCCTCTTAATCTCAGCTAATGGTAATGTTAATGGTCTTCAAAACTTTTTAATTGCAAATTTCTATCAATGAGGATTTTTTTAGTCAAATATATATGTACTTATGAATATATACATGGAGACATAAATGACATACTGTGCCATTGTATAAATACATTATATACATTATAAAATGCACACAGAATCCAAATTGGGAAAAAAAAAGCCATGGACCGACCAAACCAGCACACAAAATAAGTTTGTTCTAAGATGAAAAAAAATGCACACAGAAGATAAATCTAAAAAATAAACATAATTAGAAGTTCTAATATTTTCTTATTGTACACCAACAGACACTTATGCCGATCCATTTCAGTGCACAATGTGGTGCACTAGAACCAGCTCTGAGGGGAAAATAAAAGGCTCTGGCTTATAAACCAATGTCTGTGGTGTAAATACTCCTGCCATCGCTGATTTTGAGCTACTAACATGATGTTAATCAGCTTGCTAAACTTCTAAAAATTTAACAATCAGCTCTCAGCCAGTACAGGCTAAATTCAGCATACCACTAGGTGCATACGTCATACTTTGGAGACCAAAGTCATAGGCTAGCATACTGTAACATTTTAGTTTAAAACTAGTTTTCCAATATAAAAATTCTATATATTAATAAATAGAAATACTAAGCGTTTTGTATTACATTACCATTCTTAAACATGAATTACTCTTTAAAAATCTGAGAAAAATCTTCCTTGTAAAAAACATGGCTTATACTTCAAATAGTTGAAGTTTATTTTACAAAAATTATATCTTAATGTTGATTTTTTTTTTAAAGGCTCATTTACTTTATCTGACAAAACAACCCCCCAAAAATACAAGATTTGGTTCTAGGTATTACAAAGTATGCCACTAAGTAATATGCTATTTTGGCCTTTGTATTTCATAAGCAGCATATTTTATAAATAAGCAAAACTGCCATATCATCATTAATCCCCACCAAAACCCAGCAGGTTGCAGCATGGTATCATAAATGCACAACTATAAACTTTTTAAATGAGTAACTTACAGTCTGAGAGACAAGTTAAAATTAAGTTACTAGTTTTTAATTTCCTAATTTTTTATTTAAATATAGAAAGATGGAAGTACTCAATATAATAAAAGCATGTCATTATCCTTTTTGTAGACTGAAAAAACTAATGTAAAAGAGAAAAATGATGATGCAAAATAGAGAACTGAATGTGAAAAGCATGGAGAGCTGTAAGGCTAAGTCATACCTGATAAAGTTTTATTATATGAGGGTGGTCTAACATTTTCATGATTTGTACTTCTCGGTAGATTTTCTCAAGGTTCACTGCATCCAGCTGAGATTTATCTATAATTTTTATCGCCACCTGCATCCCAGACACAAATAAATACAATTAGTATAAAATAGTTAACATTTTCCAGTTAAGAATCTTTTTAATAAATGACATCTCAGACTTCACCGGCAGGTTCCTATGACAAGATGATAACTAGTTTAAATTCAATGCTCATTCATTCAACAAATATTTCTCAAACATCTACCATATGTTAAGACACTATGGTAGATTTTGTTTGGCAGTGTCTTTAGTGTGCCATGAAGAATAACCCTGAGAAATTACTTTAATAAAACATATTTCTCTTTCAGTACAACCGTAATGCCTTTTCACTCCATTTATAAATCGAAGAAATAAAACCTCAGCAGTTTCAGCTACTTATCATTCCCCCACAAAGTATCTATAAACAAATGATCAGCCAAGTAGAAGTTTGTATTGTACTGAAATAAAACTATTCTAGAAAAGCAAGTGATAAGTTCCAAAGAATATAGACAAACTTTCTGGAAAAAGGCTAAAAATAAAGTATCAAAATCCATCTACATGAAAAGATACCTATTGGACTAAATTTTGTTTTAAAAGTGAAAGCGCAAAAACTCAAGTGTTAGTAGTTACACTCAATTTTGACTTCCTTAAAGGAATCTGAGTTTTAAAGATGTAGCCTTTTCCTGTCATAACTAATTTGAAAGAATTGCATTTGAAGGTGAATAACTAGGTAATCAGAAACCAACAATCATGTATTTTTTTTCATGCAACCAAAAAAGACTAATTTTTTAAAAATTAGTAGGTATTTGGTTAGAAAATAAGCCATTCTGACTTAAATGAAATTTTCAAATAATTAGGAACCACCCAAACTTAACTATAGTTAAGTTCTGAAGAAACTTGAAAATGTACTTCACGTTCTACCAAAACGTGTTCTGAACATAATTCAGTTTTAAGTGGTTGTTTCAGGATAATTTTTAATATCAATTATTGTATGTGCTATAATACTTCAATACTCCTAAAAGGTATCCAAGAAAATAGTACTCAGCTCATCAATTCACCTCATTCCCTTAGACTCCTGTTTATGCAATTAGTTTTTTCTTCTTTCCTTACGGCTACTCTGTCCTTCGCTGTTGTCTCTTAAAGCTTTACTGTAAGGTTTATTTCTTACCTTTCTCTATTTCTAATTTGCTGTGACAGCTTGTTTCCTGATTTGAATTAATTGTAACCCACAGAAGAACTCAAGCTTCCCAGGGGAAATCAGATTACTAAATTCAATGTGTAAAATTAAATTTTGCCTAAGAAGCGGGGGAGCTCCTGTGCTCGGCAGTAAAGGGCATAAGTTTTATGATTGTTATTTTCATTGTTTGTTGGTATTTTATTTCTGTAATAAAAATATTCTAGAAAGCAAAAGGTACTAAACTTTGCTAGAAAGTAGACTGACATTGTACTTGCTATTAGGGATATTATGAGACCACCTCAAACCTAAATATTAGGTTGATGCAAAAGTAATTGCAGTTTTTGAAATTATTTTTAACTTTTTAAATCGTAATTACTTTTGCACCAACCTAATACATTTAAAACGACCTCCCTGCCCAATTAAGAGTATGAGAGAATATAGCACAGTATTATCATTTACTTCGGGTAACTTTGGGTAAAAGTTGACAGATAAAAACATAAATGTATACTTGAATCTCTTCAATATTCCTTAGGAAGGTACAAGGGCATACTTGAAGAAAACGTGTTGCCCTACAATTTTTGGTGTGTCTAGATACCAGTAACCCCTCCCCAAGAGAAAGCTTTTATAACAAAATGGGTCATAACCATCTAATAAATAGAAAAAGAATTAAAGTAAAAAGAATCATGACTTGTAAAATTGCTCATGATTACTGTTATTAAGAAAAATTTTTATTATATGTATCTTGAGTATCGTCTTTAATGTTAAAGAAAAAGTTCGGATACTAAATACCAATTAAAGCAAGATATTACCAAGACATATCTTCTCTTTTATACTCTTTTGGAAACTTGGCCTCAATGAAAAAGTGAAAAACATATAAATTATCTAATTAAATTTTAAGAAGTTATAAACTTTACTTAACGTTTTCCAGCCAAAAAAAATCTCAAATGACAAAATATAATTCTCTCAATTTTATCTTGGGTCCATATATATATGTATATATATACACACACATACACATATGGTCCATATATATGTGTGTGTGTGTGTATATATATATATATATACACACATATATGGACCACAGGTCTCTATATTTATATCTTTATATTGTTACCCCGTGTTTATAAGGCTGCTATAAGATTATGAAAAAGAAAAGCACTAACGAAAAAGTAGAACATGTTAGTTAGCATGTTCCTTATCATAGTTAGGGCTAATAAAGCCGCTATAACAACAAGATCCCACAAATAATGATTCAAACACAAAAGCAGCTTATTTCTTGCTCATGTAGCAGAACTGGATAGGTGAAAAGATAGCAGGTGGCCCTCTTCCATGAAGGCATTGGAGATTCTAGGAGGCCTAACTACCTTTAATGGGTGGCTTCCATGGTTACGCTAAAGGCTGTCTCCAGTCCAGCCAGAGAACGAGGAAAAACCTCAGAGGATCCCTCATGAGAGGTTTTTATGGGCCAGGTCCAGAAGTGGTACACATTATTTCTGTTCACTTCATGAGTTAGAACTTAGTCACATGACCCTACCTAAATGCAAGGGAGGTCAAGAAACAGTCGGGTTGCAGGTCCAGGAAGAAGAGGAAACTGAATTTCAGGTGAGCTAGCAGTCTCTGCCATACTCTTCCAGGTAATTTCTTAACAATGGGATCCTACCAAGTACTTCTCAGAAATAAAATGATGATGATGGTGTCTTTCACAACTGCGCAGCACTTTTAAACAAAATACTTTAACACATTTTAACAAGGTTTATCTCATTTATTTCTCAACTTTATATATGGAACAAGCAGTACACCCATGAGTTGATGAAAGTGAGGTTCAAAAGATGTTTCATAATCTACAAAGGTTCCAAAGCTCACATAATTAATGGGAAAAAAAAACGCAGACTTTCTAACTATAACTTCAATCTTTTCACTATTTCAAAGAGCCTATTATTCACACATTTACTGAGCACCTGTTGTGTGCCCAGAATTATGCCTGGGATACAAAAATGAACGAGCTCTGATTCCTATCCTCAAGGAACTTAATAGACCTGTGAGAACAAAGATAATACATTTTGGCAAACAAATTTTATCCAAAAATGATTTGCATTTGGGGATTTCCCCAATGGTGTACAAAAGTCCGAACTTACAAAAGGGTTGTATTCCAACAGTTCATTTTGAAGATAACTATGAACTTAGATTTCTTGGAACTTCCTCTCCACACCCCTTCTCTATTTAGTTTCGAACACAGTACCAAATACAAAATCTGCATGGTGGTAACAAACTCAAGCAAGGGACTTTGTAAATTGAAGGATCCCTTTGTTGTTATTGTTCATCTAAATTATACAACCCTCTAATTCCTAATTATGCATGATCTTTTAAAAAAAACCTTCAGTGAATTTATTGGAGATAGAAAAATTAATATTCTCTCTTCTAGGTATCCCTATACAACTTTACAGAGCGCACTGCATAGGCTAGAATGATTACTATCAAACTAAATCCCACGTAAAGTAGCAGCATTGAATAGTCAATCTCATAAACAGGAAAATGTGAATTAAAATATCTAATATGTTAATTATATCTCAAAAAATACCATTTTCACTTATTATATCTACAAAGATTAAAAAACACCCTTGTGAGTTAAGGTTCAATGAGAAGGCCACGTTTATATATTGCCGGTAAGAATATAAAACAGGTTATAATTTTTCTGGAAGGTAATCTGACAATCTTCATCAAGAACTTTAAAAATCATCCATCCCATTTAGCCTAAGGATTCTAGCTCTGAGAAATTATTTGAAGGAAATAATCTGAAATGATGATAAGTATTTATGTGTAAATACATTCACCAGAGTATCAAAAATAGAAATAGTAATTAGGAAATAACTACATGAATTATGGTAACTTTATATTATAACTATTCACAATCATTAAAATATTTCCTTTAATAACATGGATAAATGCTTAGACTAAATAATAAATTAAAAATCGGGATATCAGTGCAGTCTCAATACAATGTATGTATAGAAAAAGACCAGGAAAAACTAGATACAAATATGACAAAAATGTTATCAGTGGGTGAAAAATTAATGGATTGTTTTATTTTTTTGCTTTATACTTTTCTGTGCAATTTTTCTTTGAACCACACATATAAAAGTGGCTTTGGGGGACTTTACAAGGGAGTTACACAATAAGAACTATTTTTCTAGTAACAAATCAGAAGGGATTAACATATTTGCTACCTCAAGTAATACCTGCTTCAGTGACATTTACTACTAATACACAAATTCTACACTGTCCCTCTGAAGTATCAAGTAGCATATGCTTACCATACAATTAGATCTTTGAAGTTAAAAATTAAATACACTTTTAAAACTTATACATCAAATCACAGATGGAATCAGAATATACCAGCCTATCATTTGATTGAAAAGTGAATGTGATTGAGTAGACTACAATGAGCGAGTTTCTGAAAGCAGTAAGAGTCAGTAGTAAAAATGACATGGGAGTTCTCTAACTACCCTTTAAAATAATAAATAAGTTAAACGTTTTCTAATTTAAATTTTGACTCTTAAAATATAAGGATTTGATTATTATAATGCTCAGGTAAGGGAAAATTGGAAGAAAGATAAATGTCAGCATACTTTTATGTCCATAAAAAGATTATGAAAGAACTGATTAAAAATAACCTCCTATCTTAAAATTATTTAAACAAATCAACAAAAAAGACACTCACTTAAAAATTGGGCCAAAGAACAAAAAGCAATTCACAAAAGAAATGTAAATAGTCATATGAAATTGTGTAATCAAAGACATGCACATTAGAGTAATATTTTCTCCCATCAAATTGGAAAATGTTTAAAAATCAAATTTCTGGTAAATGTGCATTCCTCCTGGTGAGGATTAATAGGTACTCTTTTTCTGGAAGATAATTTAGCATCTCATGCCATAAGATATGGATGTAAGGACATACCCCTTGACCCAAGCATTTCTATTGCTATTGGATTACCCTGAGGAAATAATCAGATAGGTACACAGAGATGTATATACAGGCATGCCCTCTGAAACCTATTTCAGAAAGAGAAACAGCAAGAGAAATAATCTAAACGTTCAATAACAGGAAATTCATTAAATAAAATACAGAGGGTCATATGCAAGGATACTATTTAACCATGCTTTCGACAGTTTTTTTAAACTTGGAAAAAATGTTAATAACACATTAAGTAAAAAACACAGATTATGTGTACAGATGACATCAATTTTATTACCTACACATAAAATACATGTGAATAACTAAGAGGATCTGAACCAAATATTAACAGTGGTTATCTCTTGGTCTGGATGGTGGAATTAAGGATGTTTTTCTTCTTTGAGCTCTTTAATAATGTCTACAATAAATAAGCCATGTTTATAATTACTTTTGTAATTGGAGGGAAAAAACACCTAAATACTATGTTTATTTTAAAAAACTTAAAACAAATTTTAGCATCATTTTTTTTAATTTAATTCATCCAAGATTCATCTCTTAACTTGTTTAAAGTATTTTTAAAATGTTTTTTAAAATGAAGATTTTTCTGATGACATTCCCAAATGTAATTGTCTCTTACTCTTCTAATAATCTCAAACTGGATACATAGGCTCTTTCTCTTTGAAGGGTGAAAAAGCATTCTCCACAAATGTTCTGTATAATGGAACTTTTACATAAATAACTTATTTAAAAAATATTGAAGTGGAAGGCAGAAGAGGTACTAGGTATCCTAAAGAGAAAAAAAGTATTTTAATGAATTTCTGGAATCCATTTGGCTCCAAGGAAATGAATCTGTCATCAGCAGAGGGCCATAAATCAAATGTCATCATGTGAATCCAAGAATTGAGGCCAATTTCAGTTATTTCCAAATAAATGTTTTCTTAATTGCCTGATACTGAGATAGACTTTCCCAATGGAATTAAAATCAAAACACATTAAACTCTGTCAAAGTTAAAAATTTCTACAGAATACAAAAATTTACACAACTCTTATTTTTCATGTATGTCTCCCCCAACTCCCCAAAAAAGAACAGGGCATTTGAACAGAACAATTTGCTAATATTACTTGTCTGAGAGCCAAGAAACTAGGGAACAATTTCTAATAAAGCATATATACTTCATGACAAATAAAATTTTTATTTCAACACACAATTAAAGATCATAATAGACCTAGATACAAATATTAGTGATTAAATTACTTGGTAACAAGTCCTTCTGTTGCACATAGTACAGTTACTTGTTGAAATCTGCAATTTTTTTTTTGCTGTATTTTTTTAAATTATTGTTTTATATTAGCTTCAGGTGTACAACGCAATGGTTAGGCATTTATATAATCTATGAAGTGATCCCTCCAAGAAGTCCAGTACCCATGTGACACTCTACATAGTCTTTACAACATTGATTATATTCCCCATACTGTATTTCACATTCCTGTGACCATTTTGGGACTATTAATTTGTACTTTCTAATCCCTTCACCTTCTCCCCCACTCCAAACCCCCCTCCCATCTAACAATCATCTATTTCTGTTTTGTTTGCTCATTTATTCTGTCCTTTGGATTCTATATATAAGTGAGATCATATGGTATTTTTCTTTCTTAGTCTGACTTATTTCACTTAGCATAATATCGTCTAGGTCTATCCATGTTGTTGCAAATGGTAAGATGAAATCTGGAATATTTCAGAGCACAAGATTAATACTAAGACTACTAAGAGGAGTCTTAAAATTTTAAAGCAAAATATAAAATTCGATTGTATTAAAAAATAAGTTCTCTTCAAGAAATATTGCAATCAGGGTATAATATGCCCTTCTCTGGTTTCTAACCTTGCTCTAAAAATGCAATTTTGATACTTTAACTAGTTGGAAAGCTTTAAAAATACTTACTTTTAAAGATAGTATTAGTTTCAGAATTATGCCTAAATAAAAAAGCCCTCAAATGCACAGAGAAAGCTATTCAGTGAATCAAAGCAGTTTACAGAATGTCCTTACTATCAGTTTTGCAGTCCAGGTTTTCCCAACACCTAAGTGCCATTTTAATAAGGTAATTTTCAGAACCTCTGTGAAATTTCCTTAAGAGTCCATGGGCAACACATTTATATGCTCTTTAGCTAAGTAATAAAAGAGGCATGGTATTGAGGAAAACTCAATTATCTGTCATAGAAAAGGTCTGAAAATAACTAATGATGGTTATTGCTGGGTGATGATGTAACGGGTAATTCTTTCCATTTATCTGTACTTTTTAGTTTTTCAATAATAAACATGACAGATTTGATGAATATATATTACTCTTTAATGTAAAAATAATACCTTCTCACTTGGTAATTTCCTTTCTAGGAATTTACCCCTAATTCCTTCTCCCCGAAAAAATTAAAAATGTAGACACAGACTCATATACACAAAAATTATTCACTGCAAACTATTTACTATAATTCAACATTAGAAACTATATAATGTCCAGTAATGTGAAATTGTTAAGTAAAATACGATTCATCTACAAGGCAGAACACTACAGCTATTAAAAATGTTTTATAAAGTTATATACTAAACAAAATGATCAGGCTATACTGATAAGTGGAAAAAAAGGGTACAATTTATATAAATGTACCTACCATGTGATCTCATCTATGGAAAATGCATTTAAAAAGGCGACTAGAGGGAAATATGCCATAATGTTAACAATTATTTATTCCTATTGGTGGAGGAATTGTACGTGTACTATTCTTTAGATTTTCTACATTAAGACTATATTTCTTTAGAAGTCAGAAAACAAAAAAGTTTAAAGGCACAAATGACTTTTCTGAAATTTTATTTAATAGACAAAATACTAGCCATAGAAAGAAAAAGTTATTTGCTAGTACAGTATTAATAAAACACTACTCAAGGACATGTATAGCATAGCAAACTAGCAACCACTACCGCCTAAAATAGTTTAACAGTCTAAATACTATTATTCTTTTCCCATTATGCTAATTTTATAAAATTAGCTACTCTAATTCATAAACCACAAACCAATACTACAAAGCTTTTATGAAGTATTATATTAGGAAGCTGGATTCTACCACCACCTGCTTTCCCTTCTGTATGCAAAATTTACAGAGATCTAACATGAGAATACCACTTCAGATGATGATGTAATTATATTTCTTAAACAATGTTAAGCTATTTGCTATATTAAGCCAAAATGAAGATCTCTTTTCTCTACTGATATTTTTTTCTTCCTAAAAGGCAAACAGCCTTGGATCTCCCAAGTTCTGTAAAAGGAAAAAAAAAAAAAAAAAACAGAACAAGAGACAGAGAAGAGCCCATTAAAAATAAGAGTCTAATTGTTTATGACATAGATGTTTAAGCTAAGCCCTAAAATCTGCCTTGGGTTCAAATTTGGGAAAAAAGACCTATAAGTTTTAAAACACACAAACTTATATTGATGTTAAAGTATACTGAAGAAACTTCTATAAGCTGTAAGTAAAATAATATTTTGCTGATATTGTTCTTTATACATTAATTGTTTTCACTGTAATTACTGTAGTATGTTCAGCAATGAAAACTTAAAATAATGTTCAATAAAACGAAAGTTTCCACTAGCCATATTATTTATAGTATTTGAAGAAGTTGTTGTATTTGTCAAAGGCGTAAATATGTATACAATGAATGCATGAAGATAACAAATACTGCTTTAAAAAAACCCTAGCAACAAACAGTATACTTTAACAAATAATTGTATCTGCGCTGTAGCTAAACAATTCTAAGTGGAAATTACCATAAAAGTTCACAGAGCAACTTTACAAACCTGAGATCTATAGGAACTTTTCACTATTAACCGGCTATTTCACTCACCCCTCTCAACTGTAGTATCTTCAATCACACCAAATTTTCACAAACACTCACCCATCTTAAATGCACACTTTCTTTTTATATGTTAAGGACACCTTCTTTAGAAATGCACAAGGGAGATGGGCTCTGTGGACTAGAAATTTAATTTTTAACTTAATCGTTTTACACATATACACTACACACACAATTCCGGATCTGGGTGCTCTTTCATAACCTGACCTGTGCCTTCAATTACACATTGATCTCACTCCATCTCACATAGCCAAGCCGTGATACTACTCCACAGTGCCCCCTAGCTCTACAAGAGATGTCAGTTTAAGAGAGACTCCGTTTGAACTGTCAACCGCAGGAGAAAGTATCAGTCACTATCAGCTCCACTTAAGCAGTTCTTAAATAGACACTGTACTACCTAAATTTGACCTAATAAATAACAGCTGACTTCATAAAATAGTGCTACTAATACTGATAAGAGCTGATGAGAAAAAAGTATTACGAACTAAAGGGTTTCTGTAGAAGCTCTCGGTAACGTGCAATTTGTTACATTTTTAGACAGTCATTAAGAAAGGGCGCACACAAAAATACACATTGAAAACGGCTTCTTTTCATGTAATTTAAGGGGAAATGCCATGGCATTAGGCCATGGTTCTTAAGAATGGTACCAATTTCTTCATTTTCAAAAATGCAGGGATCAGAGTAATTTCACTACAGTCACAGTATTTATCATTACATACCTAATCTAAATTGATAACACTGAGAAATTTTTGAGAGGAAAACTTATGACCTTGGTCCTGATGCTAAAAAATAAGTCATATTTGGACTGTTTCAGGATCAATAGGGGAGGGCAAAAAGTGAAGATGACACAATGACATATACCTCTTCTTTTTGGAAATAAGAGTCCTTCACAAAAACAAAACATAAACAAAGTTAAGCAAAACTTCTAAGAAAAACAGCTACAAAAATCACTCAAGTTTTCAAATGCCCTTCACCTTACACTACCATTCTGAAAGAAAAAAAAAAAGCCCTATGGTATTCCATATTCAAACTCTAGTGCATTCACAATTAGGGGGGGAAACTGAAAAGGATGCAAACTGGAGGGGAAAAAAAAACTGAAAAAGGATGAAATTCCAGAACAACTACAATGAGGCAGAGTAGAGTATGTCAAAAACACGAGGTTTTATTCTAAAGAATGGTTTTGTTTCTACCGTTTTCTAAAGTATTTAATTTGCGAGTCTTAAAATAGAGACCCTGAGGAGAGCAGCTTGAGGCAGTGAAGGAAGGGGGTGGGTTAGGTAAGAACAGAGACTTGGGAGAAAATATGTGCCGCGCACTAGAATGTGCAACGGGGAGGAGGGGGGATGCTGCTGACTGAATTCACCGTCGGGAAGCAGTCGAGGGCTCTAAGAGCAGAGAGGTAGAATCTTAAGGAACCAGTATTCACAGCCAGAAGATACACCTGGTAAAGAGACAAGCCACGATAAGAAAGGCCAACCTACCAACCATGCAAATGCAGAGATGACCATTTTAACCAGTTCCATTGTCTGGAATATTAGAGGGAAATGCCTCAGGCACGACATCAAGCTAGCCTGACACCAGATCAGAGACACAGTCGGGTAAAAGGAGGGAAAGAAGGTGGACAGTGGCCGTTGGGGCATTCTCGGCTACCCGGCCCCCTTCCTCACCGGGCCGGGGAGGGGCGCCGGGGTCACAGGGAATGCGCGATGCCCCGTCTCCGGAGTTCGAGCGCGGGCGGTCCCGTCCTCGGAGCTGGCGACGTCTCTCACCGCGCAGCCCGGGAGCACCGAGACTTCCCCTCCCACCCCACCCCCAGCCGAAAGCTGGGAAGACGCGGAACTTGGGCTCCGGAGCGGAGGCCACAGACCAGGTCAGGGCCAGGGTGGAAGGCTCTGGGCGAAATTCTGTGTGGCCACCGGGGGTGGCGTAGGGAAGGCAAAGCCCCGGCTGGTGGGGTTTCCAATCAGACGACACTCGGCGAGCGCCTAAGGGTGACCGGACTCCGATCCCTTAGGCGCTCATCGATCCCCTGCACCTCCTGGGTCCTCACAGTCCCAGGCCCTCTGGTCTCGGCTATGACCCGGCCTCTCGGGTCTCCCCAAGGCCCCGCTGCAGCCGCCCCTCTCGGTAAACAGCTCCTCTCCCGAACCCTAGCCTCGGACGCTCCCGCCGAGCCCCCGGCCGCACCTCCGTCTTGGTGATCCGGTGCCGCCCCAGCTTCACAACGGCGAAGTTGCCCTTGCCCAGCGTGCCCTCGATGTCGTAGAACCCCACCCGGACCGGCCCGCGCTGCAAGTGCCTCGGGCCATCCGCCATGACCATGCTGGGCCCCGCTGCTAGACAAGGCGGACTGGAGCGCGGGCTGGCGGGCGGGCGGGCGGGCGGCGCGGCTGAGCTCGGGTGGCGCGGCTGAGCTCGGGCGACCGCCGCTCCGCTCGCTCCTCCGCTCCGTCCCTCCCGCTCCGCAGGGCCCAGCCAGGCGCGCGCGGCTGCTGACGTGCGCCGACGTCAGGGGGCCGGAGCTGGGGGGCGGGGGTGGGACCGGGTCTTGATTGGTCACCATGGCGACCGGAGCAGCGTCGACGTCGGCGGCGGGAGGGAGGAAGGGAGGGAGAAAAGACGGGCGGGGCTTGGACGGTGCGTTCTTTCCGGGCTCCGGCGCCCTCCGCTCTCCTTTCTGCGCCGCGGCTGCCTGGGGCGGGGTGGTCCCCTGGCCCGCCCAGTTCCTCGTCCTCCCAGCCGAAGGCCAAGAGCGAGCCCTGGTGGGCGGAGCGGAGGGGTGCAGAGACCTGGACCCGGCCTCAGGTCTCCTTCTCCAGCGCCAGCGTTCTCCCACCCCGGGACCTTCCCGCCAAAACCTCTCACCTATGACTACAGTGCGTCCTAAATTTGGCACGGGCAAAGAACAGTCGCTGAGCAATGCATTGCTCACAGGCTCCTTTCTTTGTATCCTTTTCTCATCTTGTTTCTATATAAATCCTTCCACATTTTGATGTCACTGAGGAATCCTCCTGACAGCAGCAGGTCGCTTATAGACTCACTGAATGTCAGCCTTGAAGAGACCCTAGAGATCACTTAATGCAGGAATTCGTAGTCTCACATGGGCTTGGGATCCTTGAACCCCCTAAAATGTATGCAAATTTTGGCTTACTTGTCTCTGAGGAGATAGGACTATAGCTTTTATCAGATTCCCAAACGTGTGACCACGAAAAGGTTAAGAAATACGTACTTATCCAATTTCTTTTCAAGCCCCACGGAATGAAGGGAATTGCCAAGGTCACGCAGGTAATGCTAAAGTTAGGATTGCAAATCACACCAGTATTCCGCATGGTGACTCAAGGAAAAAGGTACAGTGTTATTTTAAAATTTGGAAATAATATGCCTCCAGATCTTGATTTCTAAATACCATTCTCCACTGAAAGGAATCAGACTCCTTGAAGAAATGGCCGATTCCGGGGCAGAGAGAGGGAAAGTATTAAATGCCCTTGAAAGATCTTGTATGAGAGAGCAAGATTTTCAAAGAATGTCTAAAGCAAGATTTTCAAAGAGTGTCTAAAGGAAATAGAAGCTAGCTTGAGTGTCCCTCCACTTACCGAATCTGGGATAATTTGAGCGTCATGAATGACTAACGATAGAAATGAGTTTTTTAAAAGGAATCCACAAGTACATACTTACTCCTAAAAATTTTAAATAAATATAAAGGGGGAAATGACAATTCTCCCTTACAGTGGAATGCCAACTAATAATACACATGGAAGAAATGATGAAATTAGGAAAATCACCATTTTGCAACCATTATAGCAATAATTGATTCAGACAGGATTATCAATAGATATTAAAATCATTGGGTGAAAGTGCTTGGTGAACAGGATATTTACATAATCTTAAAATACCTTTGGATTTTTTTAGTCATTAAAATAAGGAATAAACACAGTACCTTTACAGTGGAGAAATATGACAGACATTTCCCTAACAAAATGATTAAAGTTAAGGCCACCAATTATGGGATAAAATGACATGACATGCCTCCTGATGTGAGATACTAAGGACATATCTCTTATGTAGTATCCC
Source organism: Rhinolophus ferrumequinum (assembly GCF_004115265.2). NCBI lineage: Eukaryota > Metazoa > Chordata > Mammalia > Chiroptera > Rhinolophidae > Rhinolophus > Rhinolophus ferrumequinum. The sequence goes on along the minus strand of NC_046294.1, from coordinate 80,005,927 downwards.
TGTTAAAAATACATATTCTGAATCTAATCACAAAGAAACAAATCAGAAAAATGCAAATTGAGAAAGTCTATGCAACCATTGGCCGGTACTCTTAAAAAATGTCAGTGTCATTAAAGACAAAGAAAGGATTAGGAACTATTCTAGATTTAAGGGATTAAAGAGACATACTACTACAGACAAAGTGTGGTCCTGGATTGGGAAAAAAAAGTTCTGTAAAGGAATATTTTCAGGAGAATTGTTGAGATTTACATATGGATTATATATTAGATAATAGTATTATTTAAATATTAAGCTTCTTGAATTTCATAATTGTGCGGTGGTTATGAAAGAGAGTACCCTTATTAAGTGATACACACTGAAGTATTTAGGGATAAAGGTTTTGATATATGCAACTTACTATCAAATGGTTTAGCAAAGATAGATAAGGCAAATGTGGCAAAAGGTTAAACTGATAAATCTAGGTAGAGAGTATATAATAGTGTATTGTATTGTTCTTGCAATTCTTATGGAGTTTAAATTTTTTAATGAAGTAGTATATATGTATACATTTTATTTTATTATTTTAATTTAATTTTGTTTTATTTCACATTCCTTGTGTAAGATCGACGGACTCTTGAGCCCTCCACCTGCTCACTGTGCTTCTGCCCTTCACTCTCCCCAACCTTATTCTACTGTGAGTTATGTTGTTTGCGAAGTCGAGGAAGGTGGGAAGAGGCTTTAAGACTGATAAGATTTGGGAGTAGTATATGAGAGCTCATCTAACTGACCAGGAGGAGCCCACATATGTACCCCAGTTAAAAAAATTGTTCCTTTATACATTTTGCCTATTAGATTGATGAGTTCTAATTGCTTTGGAGGTTCCTTTGAGACTGATGGAAAGCTACTTACTCAAGAACCAGAAAATGCACACAGAGACCCAGTGGAGCGAACAACCTCCTCCTTTAAAGTATGTTTTTTTAACAGATATTAAGACTCATTTCTAGCTGATTATTTTTATCAGATAACAGGCCAACTACCTATGTGGACAATCTTGGAGTAAGATTTGATTTAGGGCTGGAAATAAGGGAATGGCACGGAGGACCAAAATGTTTTCTGCAAACCACAGTTCATTGTGAGTGTGCTGAGTGTCTAGAGGTTAGAAAAAGGGCGGCCCGAGATTAGGGAAAGGTAGGACGGACTATGCCATAAACAAACCTTGGCTACTTGGAAATGCAGTGGGTGTGCCACTGAGCATTATGGTAGGTTGTAAATGTGACTCTGGAGAAATACATGGGCGCTGTTAAAATATTGCAGCCTTGGAATCCACGATTCAGCTCTGTTTCCTCAATCCAAAAGATCTACTGCTCCCTCTCCAATTTCAACCTGTATGTATCTTATGTGCTTTTGCTTCAATTAAATATTAGCTAAATACGTTTTAACAGTTATTAATATTATCCAACTCCTACTTTCTTCTGCTCTTTTTTCTCCCTATTTTTCCTCTTCTTTTCTCTTTTTCTCTCCCTAGACACACACATACCACCACCACCACCACCATCACCACCACCACCACCACCACCACTATCACCATTCCTTCTCAGGAAAAAGAATAAAAGATAAGAGGGAGAAGAAGAAAAGAGGCTTCATATAATTCCCATCTTTTTCATCTGGGGTTTTTTGTATCATTGAGGTAGAGTGCTGTAGTCACCAGATTTCCTATTTGCTTGACCTTTAAAATGTAACGTTTCTAGGTAATGCTGTGAGTATAATGCTATATTTGCCATTGAGCTGATTTAAAAAAGTTAAGATAACACTTCAAAAAGCAAAAGAGTGTAGATATGGAAATAATTAAGAAAGATTATAAGAGACTGAGATAAGAATGAATTCTGTAGCATCCTTAACTTAGAATAAAATGGACTTAGAACAAAAATGTGGAATGAGGAGAGTAGTTAGCAAAGAGGTAATGAAAGAATAATTTGAACTGCGAGGAAATAAAACTTCATGGCTCACAGTGCTATACATATTTTGTGAAGCAGACACCCCTGAACTTGAAAAACAAGGTGTGTGCCATATGTTTCCTTGATCATGAACAATGTCTACATTTTTACTGTTTTATTATTTCAGGACTAAATGAAAGTCAATGCACCAGTAGGCTTAGGCCTGAATTTGGATTTAGTTCAAATTGAAAACTGATGAACTCTTTATTAGAGGACTTTGCTTAGAAAAAAACGATTATAAAGTTAGAACGAATACTTAGCTTTTTATATTACAAAAGGCAGAAAGTACATGAGAAAATCCAAATCACTGACCCATGCCAATTACAAGTACTTCTTTTTATTATAAAATACATGTAATCCTGAAACATGCATTAATGTTGGTGACACAAAATGTTTAAGGTACTATTATGGATAGACGATAAACTAGAGGATTGAGGTAATTTAAAGAAAATTTCTTTAGTTCTTTAAAATGATGGGTAACCATGCCCTGTTTTAAATTTTTCTAAGTTTAGTTTTAGCTGTGATAGACCTTCTTTAAATGAAGAACATGTGATTCTCTCCAAACTTTGAAAATAATTTCAAAATTTTCGTATCTCCTCCCAGATGACAGATTTTCCTAGGATCTTAAATTTGAAAGAGATCTTAGAGGGTATCATACGAATTCATCTTCCCATCTGATACAGAAATCTCTAGACACTTGACAGATGGCATCAAGCCTTATTTTACTGCTTCATGCTTCATTACATGTCTCACATGCAATATATGTGAGACAGTTCGTATTAGTAGAAAATGCTTTCTCATATTGGCTTCATAGCTACTTCTTTCTGACTCCTGTCTATAGTTTTAGTTTTTTCCCTGGTGCAAGACATTACAAATAAGTAGACACACACCTATTATCACAGTCTTTCTTCAGTTCTCCAAGCAAAACATTCCCAAATTCACTGTCAAGCTGACTGTGTTTCTAGAAGTCTACCCTTTCTTCTTGTGCTTCTCGGGTCTCTGATTTGTCACTGTCCTTCTTTAAATGTTGCTCCCTAAACTGAATTCAGTAGCCTAGGTGTAGTCTAAGCAGTGCAGAATACTGGCCACTGACCAGTCCCTCCTTTAATCCAGACACTCAACTCATGCTAATTCAGCCAAAGATTGTGCTAATTTTCTTTTCAGCATCTATAGCCCACGGTTAAGATCAAGGCCAACTAAAACCCCTGGGTCTTTCAAAATAGTAATTATTGTTACCATTTTTTTGGGCAATTGTTTTTTTTTTTAATATAAATGGAAATTCTGATAGTTAAAATGTCATCTTGTTAATTTTGCTCATTGTTCCAGATAATAGAATCATTTTGTATTTTCACTCTGCCATCTATTATGTTAACTAATCTTTAGTTCTCTGAACCATCTGCAAATTCGACCAGCACACCTTCTATATCTTTATTGCAGTCATGATTCTTTGTATCACCTCTCCTAGTGCAAGTGTGTGGCTCCTGGAAGGTTTATGACTAGATTGGTAAACTGGTAAGGTAAATAAGGCAAAGCCTGAGCCAAATTTTAAAACTTGCTAATAGACATCGTCCAGGTGTACTTCCAACAATTTATTGGTCAACATTCATTTAATTTGATTTGTTTTTTTACATGAGTTCCAGGAAGATTCTATGTTTATGCTGCAGGGATAAGATTTTAAAGAGTGTCCTCAACATTCTAATACAAACGTTTCAATGTATAAGTTACCTCTCAGTTACTTTTGCTTTATTTCATTCTTTTTTATTATTGGAGTACTTTACTAATCTTCCCCACGAGATCGTGAACTTCTTTGGAAAAGATCTTAGTCATTTTTAAATTCCTAAACATTTTAGCAGAATTCAAAATGCAGTTTTGTTTGACAGCTATTGCATCATACGCTGGACATCATGGTAGACACGGGGGTTGCAAACAGAATAAGGCATCGTCCCTGCCCTGGAGAATTCATGGTTAGAACGGGAACTCTAAAATCTGGCAGCTTAAGTGCGAACTGTGGCTCTACTACATACTAGCTGGTGACCTTGGCAAAGTTGCTTAATCTTTCTCTGCCTCAGAATTGGAAAGGCCTAATAAGAGTCAGCCAGGTGAAGAAAGATTTTGTGAGCATTTGAAGAAGAAACAGCACGAGCAATGGTTCTGAAGGTATGAAGAGTCATGATGTGCTCAGGTAAGTACTGTCAGTTGTGAACATTGAGATCAGTAATGAGAGTGTCCACAGATAAAACGGAAAGCTACATGGGACCAGGTCATCGAGGGCTTCCTCTTCCCTTTCCAGCCAGATTGTTGCTCCTAAACCCCTCCAAAGAGAAATTCTGAAGTTGTAACTGGGGAATAAGTTGCTGGAGCGGTAGCTTCCAACTGTGGCAGTGATGACATGTAAGGGGTGGGAGAGAGAGAATGTCAAAGATTGCTTCCAGGTTTTTGACAGGGGTGAACAGATAAAATCAATTACTGAGAGCTTAACATGTGCCATTCACTCTGATGGGCACTGAACATACAAAGGTGGATGAAATATGGACCTGGCCCTTAAAGAGCACGTAATCTATTTCACTCAGACATTTAGTCCTTATTTCTCTAATATACCAGGGTGCCAAAAAATGTATACACGTGACTTGTATTCATCTTTTGTTTTCCGTATATGTAGAGTATTACAATTTTAATACAGTTTTTTCCTTTCTTCCAATGTGTATACATTTTTTGGCAACCTCTGTATATATTGTGGAAGACTAGTAAATAACTAGAAATCAATATACATTATGTCTATGTACTGGAGCAAAATGAGTTGTACTAGGAGTGAAATTTCTGCATTGTCATTTACAAACTCTGGATATGTAATTCCGGAAGTTGGTGGAGAGATCAAGGCTGCAAATTTAGAGATTGATCAAGTCAAGGGTGTGGATGGTATCACGCAATGGTATTATCAGGAGTGAAGGAGAAGAACGTGCGGCTACCTTGCCTTCTGCTAGTCTAGGAGCCTGTTACTTACAGCTCAAGGGGATACACACACAAACTGGTGGGGGGCCCAGTGTTGAGTTTTTGCCATTATGACTCATCTCTGAAAGAAACAAATATTACAAGGAAGTAAATAGTCATTCTTTTCTAATCTTCAGTCTCAGAAAATGTTTTATACTGTGAAAATTGGAGCCTTATTAGCTACTAATTTACTAATGGACCTGTTTCTTTTGGTTTTGTAGGTATATTTTAGGAGATATTAATATGTAAATTTCAGTTTTTGTATAATTATATCCAATTTTGGTGACTATTAATTTTAACCTAGTTTTAGCAGATACTTTTACATTAAGTGTTTGTTCAACTTAAATTTCTTATATTTGTAACTACAAAAATTATTCTTTCAATCACATGTATTTCTAGTCTCCAAGACTGAGGAATATATTTATTTGCTTACTTAATTGGCCTAAAGATAACAAAATAGAAAAACAAGCCAATAAAAAACTCCTCACACCCCCCACCCCAAAAAAAAAAGTGAAGAAGACAGAATCATATCCACAGTATTTGTTCAGCACTCAGGAGAGTGGGCAAATAAAGAGCAGTATCCTCTCCCCGCCCAGGAAGAGAGGTCAGAGAAATAGAAGGAGAATGGAGAGGGAAAGTATCTTTAAAATCAAGGGAAAAGAGAGTTTAAAGGAGGAGAATGTCAGAAGGAGGGTGTACTTTCAATCACTGAAAAAATGTCAAGCAAGATGAAGATGAAAATAATTCATTGCATTTAGGCATGAAGAGATAATTAATAACCTTCTCAGAGGATTTCAGAATACTGAGGGCGGAAGTCAAACTGGAATGAGTGGGAAGTGATGAAGAAGAGTGTAGACTGTTTTTTCAAGAAATTGTCTGTGAAGGAATGAAGATAGAAGGGGATGTAGAGTCAAGAGAAGTCTGTTTTTGTTTTTTCAGTTGGTAGAGAGTTAAGCATTTTTGGAAAGAACCAGAGGGGGGAATGATTGAAACAAAGGTGATTAGAAATCATCTATAGGGGGTAATGAAATCTAGAACAAAAGGGACTCTTTAGTCCGGAGTGAGATGCCTCCTTTACTCTGATGTGGTTGGGGAAGAAAGCAAGAGCAGCTTTGGCTGCAGGTAAGTGAGGACTTTGCAGTGCAGGAAATTTACACTAGGCCTCAGTTGTCTCTGTGAAGTAGGAAGCAGATCTTCCGCAGAATGTAAGAGTGGAGGAATAGGAGGCTTTTGATGAGTTGTGAAAGTTTGGAAGATCTGCTATGAGAAGGGGAGAGGAAATTGATTAGGACGTATAGAAAAATTTGTGGGGCAATAAGAAGCTCCAAGAGGGTTCAATTGAAGCAGGAAAACCATGAACTGGTAGAAATACCAATTCACATGGTCATGGGACTTTTTGCAACAGTGTTTGGTAGCCTGGATGTCACACTGATACAGGGCTGGAGTTTGCTGGGTAGATTCTACAGAATGTCAAAGGGGCAAGGGAGTTGAGGATTCAGCAAGAAAATTACTGAAAACAAGTACCATGTAGTCTCGATAGAAAAATAAGTGAAAATAAGAAGGGGCGGGGAGACTGACGGGAACAGAGGGCTCAAGAGTCTGGAGCATAAATGAGATAGATAAAGCGAGGGCGTAAAAGATCTTGAGAAGGAATGAGTGATGTCTATGTTGATAATTTAAGTTCGATATGGTTTTAGATGATGATAAGTCTTCAAGAATTGGTGATTGAAGTGAAGAGGAGTGGTCTGCCTCTTCCTCTGCTATATTCCCAGTTACTTAACACAATGCCTGGAACATAATAAGTTCTCAGTATATGTTTGTTCAAAAAATGAATCAGAATGCTTTATTTTCTACTTTCTAGTATATTACACTAATTTCCCTTTTCCCCGTATATTTCATTAGTTAATTATAATTATGGAAAATGCTCTAAAATAAAAATACTCTGTGCTATGAGATTGCATAACATGGGTTCCTAATCTAGTCTGGGGGGTGGAGGGTCAAGAAGTTTTCCCAAGGAAGTGACATTTAAGGTGAGATCTAAGAAATCAGTAGGAGTAAGCCAGGGGATGAGATGTGGGGAGAGCCTTACCAATGAAAGTAAAAAGATTTTTGAATATCTTGAGGTGGGAAGAAGCTGAAAATACTCCAATTGAGTAGTAACAATGGAGGTATAAGGATGGGGCCGAAGGGGTATGCTAGGACCATATTACATAAGGTTCCATATATACTAAATCATGAAGTGCATTTTGACCTATTAGATTTGAAATGGGAAAAGTTGACTTATAATTATTGTTGTTAGTTTATAAACATTAAAGGAATTATAATAGTATATGGATGTGCGATTCTACACAGTGAAATTTGAAAGCTGAAAGATTGTATTTGTCTAAAATGTTTCTTGCACTTGCCTCCTACTTCCTTTCTACAAAGCCTTATTCCTTTGGATTAAACAAAGCAAATGCCTTCCAAAGACCATTAAAATGCACTTTGGTTACCTGAAGAATCTCTAGTCTCCTTCCTCTTTGCTATTCTGATTTTTTCCCATTAGCTTTATGATTGAGGTAATTAAGTATTTGCATAGGGAAAAAAACAAGCATCAATTAATGAGATTCCAAGAAGGCAAGGAATAGCACAGAGACCTTTGACTGATGATGCAGAAGGGAGGCTCAGGTAGGTAAGCATTGTAATGGAGATTTTGAATCTCAGTTTGTACTGGTGCAACCAAGGTCCTAGGAAATACTTGTTTCACAATTTTGTCTAATATAAACCTCCATAAAACCTCCAGTTTTGCCAAGATAGAGAATTACCATGGGCCAGCTGCTGACCCCAAGATCAGTGTTGGAGGAACTGTAGAGGAAAATCATCATGAAACTAGGAAATAATAGGGGGAAAAAACAAAACAGAGAAATCTCCGGGACAGAGAAGCCTGTTTTGAACTGGTGTGTGTATGTATGTGTATGTGCATTTGTGTGTGTATCTGTTTGTACATCTGAAGCCTGGGGAAGGAGACTTCTATGGAGATTATCAACAAAGGCTCCGACTGCTGGTGTGTGTCCTCCACGGTGATAATGAGGGCAGAAGGAAGCGAGAGTGTAAAAACCTGGTGAGGATTGACTGACCTTGATCATTTACTCACTCGCATTCCCCAACTCCTTCCAGCTCTTAGGGCTGGTGAATTACTATCTAGGAGTCCCTCCTTCTTAAGGCTGCTTCTCCTTAATGGGTGGGTGGGTTGGGCCTCATGGTAGGGCCCTGACCAGAAGAATTACTTGGTGGCCTGATACCCAGCCTGAACAATTAATGGTGGTTAGTCTGGTGCTTGGAACTCTCCACCCTAAGGTTATCTTTTCCAGTCTCCTTGATCTCACTGGATGTTGACAAAGCCTGGGATCTGCCCTTTGGTCGTTTCCCATACCAAATGCCCAGACACAATAGCTGATACTATCAGAGAAATATACACTCACAAGCCAAAGTAATGAGATATCTCTAGAGTATAGCTACTTCAAAAACAAACAACAACCTGGATTACAAATGCCACCACAAGCAAATCTGATGGTCAACAAATACGACGTCTGACAATTAAGTTCACAAACTTGTTGCAACAATGTTGCTAACCTTTTTTGATATCAGAGGGTTTATTCATTATGAATTTGTACCAACTGGACAAACAGTTAACCAAGTTTACTATTTGGAAGTGCTGAAAACGCTGTGTGAAAAAGACAAAAATGACCTGAACTTTTCGCCAACAATTCATGGCTCTTGCATCACGACAATGCACCAGCTCGCACAGCACTGTTTGTGAGGGAATTTTTAGCCAGTAAACAAATAACTGTATTGTAATACCCTCCCTACTCACCTGATCTGGCCCTCAATGACTTCTTTCTTTACCCAAAGATAAAGGAAATATTGAAAGGAAAACGTTTTGATGATATGATATTCAGGACATTAAGGGTAATATGATGACAGCTCTGAAGGCCATTCCAGGAAAAGAGTTCCAAAATTGCTTTGAAGGGTGGACTAGGCGCTGGTATCGATGCATAGCTTCCCAAGGGGAGTACTTCGAAGGTGACCATAGTGATATTCAGCAATGAGGTATGTAGCACTTTTTCTAGGATGAATTCATGAACCTAATTGTCAGACTTTATATAAAATAAGAATAATAAATAATTGATCAGAAAATTGTAAAAGACAAGAATACTAGGCATGAAATACTAGGCATGAAAAATATGTAATAGTAGAGATAACATAACAGATGAGATAGATAGTAGAATAGACATGGCTAATAAACAAATTAGTGAGCTGAAAGATCAGATTAAGGAGCTCTTCTAGAAAGAAGCAGGGAAGAATAAAGAAAAAGAATATATAAAATAAAAGCTAAGGGACAAGGAAGATCAAATTGGAATGCGAACTTCAACTTACAGATAATAGGAATGTCAGGAAGAGAGAAAAATACAAACGGAGAAGAGGAACTATTTGAAGAAATGGAAATAAATTTTCCAGAATTAAAGAAAGATGAAAGATGCCATATTTATGTATTACCAAACAAGAGTAATAAGGAGAAATGAACCCTGGTAATATTACAATGAAATTAGAGTTTTACAGGCAAAGATGAAATTCTAAAATTTTCTAGAGAAATAGAGCGGATCGACTATAAGGAAACAAAAAGCATCAGGATCTCAGACTTTTCAGGAACGACAAGAAGACAATGGTAATATTTTTAAAGTATTGAAAAGACAAAAGAACTTTGAGCCTAGATTTATATCCAGCCAGATTGTCATTTAAATGTGATGGCATAATAAAAATATTTTCAGGCATATAAGGCCTCAAAAGGTTTGTCACACTGAAAACAGTATTGGGAAAGGTACTCAAGAAAAGAAAATTCAGGAAAGGCTACTAGAGATATATGAAGTAAAGATAAATACCTGGAGAAAGTTTGGTGTTGTCTTTCAAAAACTGGCAAAAACCAAAGAAAACAAAATGAGAAAGTATGTCTATAATAGACTACACAATATTCTACACCATATTCAAAGTCATGAAAAACAAGGGCCCATAACCAAGACTACTCTACCCAGAAAAACTATCATTTTAAATTGAAGGAGAGAGAAAGAGCTTCCCCAGACAAGAAAAAGCTAAAGGCATTTGTTACCACCAAGCCAGTATTACAAGAAATGTTAAAGGGGCTTCTTTAAGAAGAAGGGGGAAAACAAACAAAGAAGATCAAAACTATGAATAATAAAATGACTATAACTACGTTCCTATCAAAAATCACTTTAAATGTAAATGGATTATATGCTCCGATCAATAGATATAGGGTAGCTGAATGACCCATACATATGTTACCTATAAGAGACCCACCTCAGATCAAAAGACACACATAGACTGAAAGTAAAGGGATGGAAAAAGATATTTCACGCAAATGGAAACAACAACAAAAATGTTGGGGTAGCAATACTTATACCAGATAAAATAGACTTTAAAACAATTGCTATAATGAGAAACAAAGAAGGACCCAGTAATCCCACTTCTGGGTATTTATCTGAAGAAACCCCAAAAATCACTACTTTAAAGGGACATGTACTTCCAAGTGTTTATTACAGCATTATTTACAATGGCCAAGATATAGAGGCAACCTGGGTGTCCATCAATAAGTGAATGGATAAAGAAGAGGTGGTACATATAATATGCAATGGAATATTACTCAGCCATAAAAAAGGAACGAAATCTTGCCATCTGCAGCAACATGGATGGCTGTAGAGACTATTGTGCTGAATGGAGCAAGTCAGACAAAGACAAGTGCCATATGACTTCACTTATATGTAGAATCTAAAGAACAAAATAAATGAACAAACAAGCAAACTCATAGATACAGAAAACAAACTGATAGTTACCAGATGGGGGGTGGGGTGGGGATTGAGGGGATGGGTGAAAAAGGGGAAGGGAGTAAGAAGTACAAATTGGTAGTTACAAAATAGTCATGGGGATGTAAATTACAGTATAGAGAATAAAGTCAATAATATTGTAATAACTATGTATGGTGCCAGATAGGTAATAGATTTATCAGAGTAATCACTTTGTGAGTTATATAAATGTTTAATCACTATTTGTACACCTGAAACTAATATGATATTGTATGTCAACTGTAACTGAAAAATGAAAAACATAATTTAAAAAGTTATGTCCTAAAACATAATTTTAAATTATTTGTGACTATATGTAAATATACAGTATAAGCATTTAAATGCTTTAATGTCAGTCTTTGCCAATGCTAATAAAAACTTGTCATAGCAAAAGTAAAACAAAAAAGGGGGGGGCCAAAGCAAACTATGCTATTTGACCCAAAGTTTATAACACCACAAGCATTTATGTTAGAAATTATGTAAAGTGATCTGTATAGATTTGTAAAAAACAATGAAAATTCAGAAAGACTGGTAGCACACTAGAAAAGTCAAAAACTTTGAAATCTACTCTGTTTACTAGTCTTTCATAAAATGTCCCATTTTCAAAATACTGTTTTCTAAATTCTTTTATTTCTGTTTCCTCCTATATATATTGCTGAATATTAAAAATAATTTGTCATTAGTAATATGCCTTAGGGTATCTGATTACTAAAAAGTAAATAGTTGGCACTATTCTAACAATCTTATAACCCAGGTGCTGTCAGAGTAAGAATTTTGGTTTTACATCGTAATATATTTCCAAAATAAGTGGACAATTTTGTTGATATTATTTTATATGTTTGTTTTTGATAAATTCAGATGAAGATTGCTTTATGTGTTTCAGTTTCTGGTGTATCCATATAGCCACATTAAAACCTGTTCTTTTTGAAAAAAATAAAAAGATTCAAGGAAGGGGAAATAGAGGAATGGATTGGGAAGAGCCCGTAGGTGGTGTAAATGATTATTAATGTTCTAATTTTTATGTCGGTGGTTGGTTCACAAGTATTTATATTATTAATAATAAGAAACAAATACACAAATAACTACGTAATATGTATAAATAAAAACAAAGTGGGTCATACGTAGGCCAATGATGAGAGTGTCATAAATCAAAGATAATCCAACTCTGTGCACTTGAGTGGGAAACAAAAGACAACATCAACTTCCCCACCATGTTTTGCTTTTATTATTAGTCATCATTAATCCCCACAACAATCCTATTTTTGGTTACTACTATAACCCCTTTTTACAGATGACTCTGTAAACTTGCTCGAGTCCACAAAGCTTGCATGTGGTACAATCTAGAATTTGAAGTCTCATCTGTTTGACTCTAGGACACCAACTAAGAGCCGTTGTTCTGCTGAGGATAACAATCTCTAAATATGTGAAGTAAGAGTTCATTTAACATTTACGTATTTTGCCACACAAGTATGCCATGAAAAATTGAGGAACTTGTACATGCATGTAATAATGGAAAGGCTGTGTTAAAATGAAGTCACATATCATATTGAGTAATAAAAATTTGAATGCAAGAAAGCTCAAATAAGAAATGCCATACACAATTGGTTCGAGTGATTCATTTCCCTAGTCTGCATAATGTTCCTTTTTCATGTGCCACGCAAGAATGGAAAGGTATCGAGAGAATGTTCGCAAAATCTTCTTAGTGGTTGTAAATTTGGTCTACACATAATTTATTCTACTTTGTGCCCAAATCCAAGCACTCTTCTTTCTGGTTTCTTATTTCTTTAAAGAACACCCATTTGAAGCTCATGCCCCCTCTACTGGTTAGCCACATTTTGTCATAAAATTTTCCTAAATAGCATCCATCTAGCCCTGTGAGTAAAGATAATTTGATATTTATAGTGCTGACTTTTTTTTTTTTTTTTTTTGGAGGGCAGAGTTGACAGTGAGAAAGAGAGGGATATGTCTTTTCTTGTGAAGAAGACAGAATGCCACCAAGAACCTGGTCTGTGGGCAGATGCCATGTAATGACTTGTACAAAAACTTTGGGGGAAGGATATTGGAGGTGTGGAGGTCAGCTTGAGGCAGCATCTACAACCTTTGCTTTACAGCTGAAAAATCTATGAATTTTCTTCAACTCATCATCAAATTAAACTTATTAGTTACTCTCACAGACGTCTGGTTTTTTTGGGGTGTGTTTCTACCCCATTTCCCCTGAAGTTCCTGTTCTCTTCTCCTTCCTGTGTTTACATGTCAAATCTATTCATCAGAGTAAAATAAGGACCTCTGAGGGCAGAAATCACATTTAATTTTCTGTCAGGTTCAGCCCCAAATTCCCAAATAGTGCACACCACATAGTAAATAACAATTATGCTACTTAGCTATCCCTCTCAAATTGCCATGTAAGAACAGAAAACATCCCCGTCCAGTAGCCCAAGGAAATCCAAATCAAAAGGATGAAAGGAGATACTGACCACTCCCCAGGAGACTAAATACAGTAATTTTATTGTTGTGCCCATAATCACTATCTGACCAGAAACATTTCAGGGTATGTCGGTTCTAAGATGTGGAAGTTCAATAATAAAGTTAAGAAAACATCTATTAAAATGACTTCCCTTTTCCTCCATTCCTTACACCTCCAAATCCTTAAACACTACAGAGGGCAAAACAATATGATGGGTTTTTTTGTTGTTGTTGTTCTTTTCGACTCGCATAATACTTGACACAAAACCCTGCCAGAAGTTTAGGAGCAACTCTGAACACCCAGAAGCGAGACACAAGGCAGTTAAGTTTCTGCGTGTGCGGAGCAAGGAGCCCTGGGTTCTGGTTTTGGCTCCACCAAGCTGTAGCTAGGTGACCGCTGGGTAGTCAATTCAGTTCGGTTCTTGCCTCAGTTTTCTTATTTGTAAAGTAGTAATACTGTAATCATATCTGCTTTATATGCTAACTTCACTGGGTAGTTAGGTAATGTATGAGAAAGCACTTTGTAAAGTCTGTTCCTATGTCCACTTCTCTGTATTCTCTCTGGAGCAGAGTAGAGGGGGTTACATCACATCCACTCTTTCTATTTCATTATGCACCTGTCTGCTGAAAACTTCTGACTGTCCTCAGTCTAGAGCAAGCAAGGCCTGCGCTGGCTGTAGAAGGTCTTACATATCACAATGCACCCTACCGCCATCCCCAAATTATTAAAAAACACATAGGCTCCTCTCTCACTTGGGCATTCAGCATTGACATAACATAACCATAAACCTAAATACCTCCTTTTATTATATAACTAACACTGTTTAAGCCCCAGGAAAACCTTTCCCCGTATATCTTGCCTTCTGTCATCAAAACAGAGGATAGCTGCCTCTGAATGCTACAAAGGTTTGTGGGTTGTACTGTTCCCAAAGATAGTCTCACGCTGCTCTGAAGTGTGGAGAGGATTTGAGTGATGGAAATGCTTAGATAAGAGGAAAGGCAAATTAATCAGTTTTTCAAATCTTCTCTTTCAACAAGAACGAATAGATAGATCCTTGCATATTCAATTGTTATTCTGCAGTAGTGCTAAGTGTACATTTGTTTTACTTCTTTTGTGTTCATAAATTTGGGGTGGTTTCACAACTGTTGTACATGGTGGCTGAGGAGTATTTTGCAACATTAAATAATTGATATCCTTCTTAAATAATATATATGAAGATCTAACTAAAACATTTATGAAGCATGATACCAATTCTTTGCATTGGGAACCAGAAGGACGATAAATTCTGAACGAGGAATTGTTTTATTTTATATACCATTTAATAACAATGAAAATTTCAAAAATTTAAAAAGTTTAAAATTAACATTTATTAATTTTAATTTATATTTTTCCTTTTAATTTTAATAGGTGCTTTTGAATAGTTTAGAAGAGGTGTAACTTGTTTGACTATAGATGAAACATAACTTTGCATTTTTATTTTTTACATTTAGTTTACATTTTTATGAACATATAATATTTTATATAAATGCACTTACATTTTAATTTTATATCTTTATTACTGGTAAAACGTAAATTATATGAAAATCTTCCTAATAACAGCTTAATTAGTGATTTTGCTAAAAGTAAAAAAAACGGTAGTTACTCCATAAAAGTTGGTTGAGTAGATAAAATGCAAATTTAAAAAATATTAAATCGCATTTATGAATATGAATTCTACCCCAGCGCAATAAATATCTATTATATGAGCAGTTTCTCAAGTGGGGTTTCTTAAATGAGGATATGCAATGTGCTATGGTTAAGAAGGGGGAAGGATTCCTCAAAGTCTTTGTTAAGCATACTACATCTTCTGGAATACAAATTTTCCCTTTTAGACTTTTATTTACATACAAAAGAAGAGTAGGTAGAAATTTAAACAAATATATAAGGCGAATGAAGGACTTTGGAGAAATGTTTATTTCCTAAAGATTATGTTGGGCCACTTTCCCAGGGTTGTGCATTTATACACACACACACACAACACACACACACACACACACACACACAGACACACACACACAGGTGTGGGAGGGCGCGGGGGGGGGGAGAGGGCGGGGGAGGCGGGGAATGTTGTGGGTATGTATGTGTTGTGTGCAGCTGGCACTCTTCTCTCCTGGTACTTCAGTGGAAAAGTTTAAAAAGCACTGAAAGAGGTAATGAACAACTGACTATTGGACAAGATTAATATGCTTGGGGAGGGATTGACAGAATCCTTTAAAAATCCTTCACTGAAGAGGCATTACACCATGTTGCTCGCTTAATCGATTGTTTTAGTGTGTGACACTAATGAGACCAAGTCATTAATTCTGTTCCTGAGTGGGCTGGTTAATTGAACTCTCTTACTTTTCTGAGATGACCCAAATTTGGCCAACCTAGTGTGTAACTGTTCACTGGCAAAAGTGAAGGACAGAATGCAAAAGACACAGCACCATCTAAGTGTTTTGGAAAAACAAAGGAATATTTTCTACTGAAGGTGAATAAGTAGTGCTTCTTACATGTAGAGGATGCCAAAAAAAATGTATACACATTTTAAGAAAGGAAAACTGTATTAAAATTATAATACTCAACATATACCAATAACAAAAGATGAATACAAGTCATGTTTGACTTCTGCAATTACAAGAGGTGCTCAAAGTGGTTACCATCAGCGTCCAAACACTTCTGATTATGGCGAACTACTGCTTGAGCAACGTTGACCAAAGTGTCCACTTGCATACATTTTTTTGGCACCCGTGGTGTAACTGAGCTCTGAGTTCTCAGTTCCACAGAGGAACTATGAAATCCCAAGTGAATTTTATCCTCCTTCTGTTCCTCTCTGCTCTGTTGTCTGAGAGTGGTTACATTAGGGCAAAGAGTCAGAAGAAAAGAAACAATGTTAGGGGTTAGGTGGCCTAGTCCTAGGTCTGCCGGGGGCACTAAGTAGTTATCAAACTCGGAGCAAGTTCACTGAACTTTGCTAGGCCTTCTTTTCCTCACTTATAAATGAGAGTTTTGGTCACTAGATGATCTCTAAGTTTCCTTCTAATTCCAGTGTTCTGGATTATTTTCAAACACTTTCCCACAAAATTTTCCTTTACTTTTGTAACCCCGTATAGTGTAAACTCAATGAGATTCAAAACAGGCTGATCAGATAGCTTTCAGAAACACTGTTAGGGTCAATGAGTTTCTAAGCTTCTCAGATTAGAAGGATTATATTTATAGTTCTGATTTTTAATTGGAAATATCAGTATGAATGCATTACATGTATTAAAAATTTTTTTTCCTAGCTCTGTCCACTGAAAAGGCCTAGAAATAGACACCAAACCAGGAGCAACGAGCACTCCTAGCACCCAGACTAAGGTCTCTACATACTCGTTTTCTCTCCAAGTAATCAAGGCTTGCAGTGGGTGCTGTGGTGTGCCACTCAGATCCCCCTTTCAGGATAAAGGTCTCCCCCCCACCCCCCACCCCCCACACTCCACCACCATGATGCGGGGAGCACTGGTGGCTGTTGGCTCTCTGTTGAGTCACTGTCTGGCTTTGCACTAAACCAGAATTTCTCAGCCTTGGCACAATTGACATTCTGGACTGGATAATTCTTTGTTGTTAATGGTTGTTGCCCTGTGCATTAGAATATGTTTAGCAGAATCCCCGGCTTTTACCCACTAGATACCAATAGCACCCCACTCCTGGTTGTGACAACCAACAATGTCTCCAGACATTGCCAGATGTCTCTTGATTGAGAACCACAACTCTAAAATGAAGAGAGCCACTTCACCCAAGGTTCTACCCTCCTCCCCAGGGGCAGCCCACGTCCAATGACTGGTTAATGGTTAGAAAGGTCAGGCTCTTTTGCTTCACAGCAGGACAACTTGCAGGGCTAGATCATCTCCAGCACGAGCTGTGGGATTGGCTGTGGGGACACTGTAGTTCAACTCCTTCTCCACCCACTCCTACTTCTGTCACTCTCCCAGAGGTATTGATTGATTTTGAGGGCAGTCCCCCAAAAACTTCTTGCATGAAAATATTCAACTCAGAGTCTTTTTTGGGGTAACCCAACCTGAGAAGTGGCTGATTCCTGGTCTGAAATAGGAAATATGCCAAATAAGCCTGGAGTCTTGTGATAGTAGAAGGCAAGGAAGATATCAAAGAATATTAGGGTCATGTCAAAAGGATTCAGCAGTCAATTTAGATAAGCAATCACTGACCAAAGATGGTCAAATATGAACATCAATAATGATAATAACTCAATGGATTGATGCTTAAATTGATGGCATAAAAGATACAAAACACCAAAGTCATTGGTCACTTTGGATGGAGGATGCAAGGAACTATTTAATTTGAAAACTGGTAAAGAAAAGAATTAAGCATTTTTCCCCTGATATTCCTATATTATCTGTATATATATCTGGCATATATCTGATATAGATAGATCTAGATAGATATTTAGATCAATCTCTCTGTCTCTATCTAAATAGAGATAGAGATATAGATATACCTACAAGGTCTGACAATCGAGTTCGCAAACTTGTTGCAATGATGTTGCTAACCTTTTTTGATATCAGAGGGATTATTCATTATGAATTTGTACCAACTGGACAAACAGTTAACCAAGTTTACTATTTGGAAGTGCTAAAAAAGCTGCATGAAAAAGTTAGACTACCTGAACTTTTCTCCAACAATTCATGGCTCTTGCATCACAGCAATGCACCAGCTCACACGGCACTGTCTGTGAGGGAGTTTTTAGCCAGTAAACAAATAACTGTATTGGAACACCCTCCCTACCCACCTGATTGGCCCCCAATGACTTCTTTCTTTACCTGAATATAAAGGAAATATTGAAAGGAAGACATTTTGATGACGGTCAGGACATCAAGGGTAATACCACGACAGCTCTGATGGCCATTCCAGAAAAAGAGTTCCAAAATTGCTTTGAAGGGTGGACTAGGCGCTGGTGTCTGTGCATAGCTTCCCAAGGGGAGTCCTTCGAAGGTGACCATAGTGATATTCAGCAATGCGGTATGTAGCACCTTTTCTAGGATGAGTTTGCAAACTGAATCGTCTGACCTCATATATCTGATATAGATATATGATGAGGGGAAGACTAATAAAGATTAGTAAAGAGGGAATGATAGAAATAGGACACCATTTTGCAGTCCCTAAAGAATTAATAACCTTAGGCATATCATCAATAGCTGATAACATCAGAAACAGAAATACCCAGGAGTCATGTATCTCCTGATACAGAGTGGATAGACACCACCAGTATGTAGTGGTCTTGTGGGAAGTTTACAGGGCAGTCTTCAAGACAATCTTCACTTCTGGCATCAATTGCAAGTTTGGGGATTCCCCAAACCACCCTCACTTTTGATAATTCTCTAGAAGGGCTCACAGAACTCACTGTTGTACAAACAGTTATAGTTTATTAAAGCTAATGCATACAGATAGTTTATTAAAGCTAAAGCATAAAAGTAGCCAAGATTAAAAAAAATAACCATATAGGGCAGAGTCCAGGAAAATTCCAAATATGGATGTTCCAGTTGTCCTTTCCCCATAGAGTTGTGGACTTTCCATTAACTTTCCAGAATCAATGTATGAGAATATGCACAGATTACTGGCAATCAGTGAAACTCACCTAAGTCTTCCTGTCCAGAGATTTTATTTGGTTGACTGCCCAGCACCACTGAAGTTGAGCTGATTATGTGTGACCCAAGGCCCCCAGGCAAACAAAAACACTCATATCAGGCATGATATTACAAGGGATTAGACATTACCTCCCAGAATCCAAAGGCTAGACCCCTTTTTGGACAAGATTCATTTTCTATCACATATCTTGCAAAACGAAAACGAAAAATCCAGATTGAACCTGAATCTGATTAAGCCTTTAGGTGCAATTTTTTACAGGAAACATAAGGGATAGAGAACATGTTAAATGACATTATGGGTATGCAGTCAGCAAATCAACTTTATAGGACCATCAACCTGGTATCTTTAACAAAATATTGCAAGCAAAAAAGATATGGAAGAGAAACCATAGAATAAAGTAGACCTAAAGACATAACACTCAATTGCTATATGTCTTATTTGGATCCTGATTTAAATAGAGAAGCTGAAAATATTTGTAAGATAATTGGGGAAATGTGAATGCTGATTGGATATTTGCTGATATTAAGGAATTATTGGTAATTTTTGCATTTGATAATTGTGTTATAGTCATGTTTACAGAATAAAAAGTATTTATGTTTTAAAGAGACATACTGAAATATTTACAGGGGAAGTGCCATGCCTAGGATTGTTTCAAAATAACTTGGGGGTGAGTTGGTAGTAGGTGGGGTTTTGGATGGCACAAGACTGTGTTGTAAGAAAGCAAAAATTTGGGCTTGTTACTTCATATGTTCATCTTTACCACTTTAAAAAAATGTAAAATGGATATATAACATAGCTCCTGGGAAACAAGTGGCCTTCACTGGACCTTCCTTTTCTACAACAAACCATTCTCAGTTACCCATCTAAGGTCTTCTCTGGGCCTTTGAGAGAATAGAAGTTGGTAACTTTGATTGAAGTTGGAGGTAATATGCATATTAGCTGAGGGTATACAGTCATTGAAAGAGAGACAGATGTGTATGTATAAAAGATAATGGATATATGCCATCTATTTTTCCAGGGAAATGTTATATTTTTATTTTATTTTTTATTTTTATTTATTTTTTATTAGTTTCAGATTTACAAAACAACATAATAATTAGGCATTTACACCCCTCACAAAGTGATAACCCACCCAAGTCTACTACCCCTCTGACATAGTACATAGTTATTACAATACCATTGACTATACTCCCTATACTGTACGTTGTATCTTGTGACTATATACATATAGAAGCATATACATACATACATATATATACACATATATTTAATTTGTTTTAAATTAAAGTTTATTGGGGTGACAATTGTTAGTAAAGTTACATAGATTTCAGGTGTACAATTCTGTATTACATCATCTATAAATCCCATTGTGTGTTCACCACCCGGAGTCAGTTCTCCTTCCATCACCATATATTTGATCCCCTTTACCCTCATCTCCCACCCCCACCCTCTGGTAACCACTAAACTGTTGTCTGTGTCTATGAGTTTTTGTTTCTCATTTGTTTGTCTTGTTCTTTTGTTGTTTTCGGTTCATATACCACATATCAGCGAAATCATATGGTTCTCTGCTTTTTCTGTCTGACTTATTTCGCTTAGCATTATCATCTCAGGATCCATCTATGTTGTCACAAATGGTACTATTTCATCTTTTCTTACCACCAAATAGTATTCCATTGTGTATATATACCACAACTTCTTTATCCATTCATCTATTGAAGGACATTTTAGTTGTTTCCATATATTGGCCACCGTAAATAAAGCTGCCATGAACATCGGAGCACACTTATCTTTATGGATAAATGTTTTCACATTTTTTGGGTAGATACCTAGGAGAGGGATTGCTGGGTCATATGGGAATTCTGTTTGTAATTTTTTTAGGAACCTCCACACTGCCTTCCATAGCGGCTGCACCAGTCTGCATTCCCACCAACAGTGTTTGAGGGTTCCTTTTTCTCCACAGCCTCTCCAACACTTGTTACTATTTGTCTTGTTGATGGTAGCCATTCTCACTGGGGTGAGGTAATATCTCATTGTGGTTTTTGTTTGCATTTCTCTGATGCTTAGTGATGTTGAGCATTTTTTCATATGTCTATTGGCCATTTGTATGTCCTCTTTGGAGAAATGTCTCTTCAGGTCCTCTGCCCATTTTTCAATAGGGTTGTTTGGTTTTTTGTTGTTGAGTTTCATGAGTTCCTTGTATATTTTGGATATTAGCCACTTATCGGAGGCACTGTTTGCAAAAATCTTCTCCCATTCAGTCGGTTGCCTCTTTATTTTGTCGATGGTTTCTTTTGCTGTGCAGAGCTTTTAAGTTTCATATAGTCCCATTCATTTATTTTAGCTTTTAGTTCCCTTGCCTTTGGAGTCAAATTCATGAAATGCTCTTTGAACCCAAAGGTCCATAAGTTTAGTACCTATGTTTTCTTCTATGCAGTTTATTGTTTCAGGTCTTACGCTTAAGTCTTTGATCCATTTTCAGCATATAGGTTTTTCACATCCTTGGTTAAGTTTATTCCTAGGTATTTTATTCTTTTTGCTGCAATTGCAAAAGGAATTTTTTTTTATTTCTTTTCCTGAGATTTCATTGTTAATATATAGGAATGCAGTGGACTTCTGTATGTTGATTTTGTAGTCGGCAACTTTACTGTATTCGTTGATTGTTTCTAAGCTTTTTGGTGGAGTCTTTAGGGTTTTCTATATATAGCATCATGTCATCTGCAAAGAGTGACAATTTAACTTCCTCATTCCCAATTTGGATGCCTTCTTTTTCTTTCTCTTGCCTGATTGCTTGGCAAGGACTTCCAACACTATGTTGAAAAGCAGAGCTGATAGGGGACAGCCCTGTCGTGTTCCTGAACGTAGAGCAAAGGGCTTGAGTTTTTCACCATTAATTATGAGATTAGCTGAGGGTTTGTCATATATGGCCTTTATTATGTTAAGGTATTTTCCTTCTATACCTATTTTATGAAGTGTTTTAATCATAAATGGATGTTGTATCTTGTCGAATGCTTTTTCTGCATCAATTGATAAAATCATGATTTTTGTCCTTTATTTTGTTTATGTGATGTATCACATTGATGGATTTGTGGATGTTGAACCATCCTTGTGCCTCTGGGATGTTGAACCATCCTTGTGCCCCTGGGATGAACCCCACTTGGTCATGATGAATAATCTTTTTAATGTATTGTTGCATTCAATTTGCTAGAATTTTGTTTAGGATTTTTGTATCTGTATTCATCAGAGATATTGGTCTGTAGTTTTCTTTTTTTTGTGTTGTCCTTACCTGGTTTTGGTATCAGGGTAATATTGGCCTCATAAAATGAGTTCGGGAGTACTGTCTCTTCTTCAATTTTTTGGAAGAGTTCGAGCAGGATGGGTATTAGATCCTCTTTAAAGGTTTGGTAGAATTCACTAGTGAAGCCATCTGCTCCCGGACTTTTGCTTTTGGGAAGGTTTTGGATGACTGATTCAATTTCTTTACTGGTGATCGGTCTGTTTAGATTTTCCAATTCTTCATGGTTCAGCCTAGGAAGGCTATATGTTTCTAAGAACTTGTCCATTTCTTCTAGGTTATTGAATTTGGTGGCATATTTAATTATAGTTGACATTCAATATTATTTTATGTTAGTTTCAGATATACAGCGCAGTGGTTAGACATTTATATAATCTATGGTGTGATCCCCTTAATAAGTCCAGTACCATCTGAAACCCTACATAGTCTTTACAACATTATTGATTATATTCCACATACTGTATTTCACATCCCTGTGATTATTTTGTGACTACCAATTTGTACTTTCTAATCTCTCACCTTCTTCTCTCTCACCCCCAAACCTCTCCCACCTAGCAACCATTAGTTTTTTCTCTGTATCTATGAGTCTATTTCTGTTTTGTTTGCTTACTGATTCTGTTCTTTAGATTCCACATATAAGTGAGATCATATGGTATTTTTCTTTCTCAGTCTGACTTATTTCATTTAGTATAATATCTTCTAGGTCCATCCGTGTTGTTGCAAATAGTAAGAATTCATTCTTTTTTATGGCAGAGTAATACTGCATTGTATAACGGTACCACACTTTCTTCATCCTAATCATCTATTGATGGACAGATTGGTTGTTTCTGTATCTTGGCTATTGTGAACAGCGCTGCAGTAAACATAGGGGTGCATATATTTTTTCAAACCAGTGTTTTGGATTTCTTTGGATAAATACCCAGGAGTGGAATTGTTGGGTCATAAGGTAGTTTTATTTTTAATTTTTTGAGGAACCTCCATACTGTTTTCCGTAGTGGCTGCTCCAATTTGCAATCCCAGCAAAAGTGCATGAAGGTTCCCTTTTCTTCACATTCTCGCCAACACTTGTTGTTTGTTGCTTTATTGATGATAGCCATTCTGACAGGAGTGAGGTGGTAGCTCCTTGTGGTTTTTATTTGCATTTCTCTGATGATTAGTGACGTTGAGCATCTTTTCATATGTCTATTGGCCATCTGTATGTCCCCTTTGGGGAAATGTCTATTCAGGTCCTCTGCCCACTTTTTAATTGGATTGTTTATTTTTTTGGTGTTGAGTTATATGAGTTTTTTTAAAAAATTTTTTTGAATATTAACGCTTTATCAGATGTATCATTGGCAAATATCTTATCCCACTTAGTAGGATGTCTTTTTGTTTTGTTGATGTTTTGTTTTGTTTCCTTTGCTGTTAAAAAAAAACTTTTAATTTGATGTAGTCCCATTTGTTTATTTATTTATTTTTTGTTTCCCTTGCCTGACGAAATATAGCAATAAAAATATTACTAAGGGCAATGTCTGAGAGTTTACTTTCTATGTCTTCTTCTAGGAGTTTTATGGTTTCGGGTCTTGTATTTACATCTTAATCAATTTTGAGTTTATTCTTGTATATGGCTTAAGAAGGTGGTCCAGTTTCATTTTTTGCATGTATCTGTCCAGTTTGCCCAGAACCATTTATTAAATAGACTGTCTTTACCAGGAAATGTTACAGTTTTATTAAGACAATAAATTTAATGTGGATAAACATTATCTCATATAATATTCTGGAAAGAGCAATATGTTTTCAAATTCAAATTAAAAGCTTCATGTTTGCCACTTAACTGAATGTTTATTTTTATATGTCTAAATATATGCCTATGATGGAAGATTAAAATTATTAAACGAAGGGAGCTTATA
Organism: Rhinolophus ferrumequinum; assembly: GCF_004115265.2. Classification (NCBI taxonomy): domain Eukaryota; kingdom Metazoa; phylum Chordata; class Mammalia; order Chiroptera; family Rhinolophidae; genus Rhinolophus; species Rhinolophus ferrumequinum. The sequence goes on along the minus strand of NC_046294.1, from coordinate 79,981,766 downwards.
AATGATGAAGAAGAGAAAGTTGGTACACTATTTCCGAAGAACATTGAGCTTTGAGTATCTAGTCTGCTCTGAACAAGAAATAGCAAAAAGTTACTCTATGCCCAGCTAGAAGAGATTCCATGTGTCACTAAAATATACTTTAGGAGAGAGCCTGTTAACATTTTGTGAAATTTTTTGGTTATGTACATAAATAATTTTCTAAACAAAAGTCTACTTCTAAAAAGGGTACATCTCCTAATACTTACTGCTATTTACTGCTGTCTATATTCACTATATCCAAGACTGTAACAGTTTCTTGTGTTTAGTCATCTATGATATATGCTCTCATCTTGTCTCTTCTGACAACTTTTTATATTGGCTTATACAAATCCAGCCCCAAATTCTGAATAAGAAAACTGCTCAGGTGTCTTTTGCAACCAAACTATTTTTGAGGTTTCTCAGACAGCTGCTGGACAACACCAAAGATTTACTTTCTCATTTTGTAAAAGGAAGGATGCTAGAAATCATTAGGAGCACTCTGTATTGTGAGAGCTGTGTGTCAAGCCCACAGTGTGGGAAGAGCTGGCAAATCAACCTCCGGAGGTCAGTTGCATACAGGCGTACAAGTAAGATGTTATTAATATTAAAATGAAATTTTTTAGCAATTGTGTATCTTCAGGATGGATACAGTGTACTCATGCTCATGTGCAAAGACTGGCGCAATAACTCAACAAAATTTATTCACAGTTTTCTATTTTAAAATATCTGTGTCAATTACTTACAATGAAATACACACTTAATGGGATAAAGTAAAAAGCTCTGGAGATCAGTCAATGCCCTAGTAGTCCATACTATGTTACTACTCTCAGGGCAATTGTTGATTAAATCCTTATAAAACATTTATGCATTATGTCTCATTTTTCTTCTTGTAGATATTGTTAGTTATTATAGTACATTAACCCAAGCCATTCAGTTCTGTCAGCAATAGGTGGGTTCTTCTTTCCTTAACAATTGTGTAAACACCCCAGTTGTTAGGCTATATGCTAGTAATGGCGTCTTCTGCAAGAAACATCAAGAGTCATAACCTCACTAAAGGCCTGAAGTAGGTACTCTTAACTATTAACACTAAATGCAATAGATTCACAAGTACAGGCTTTCCAGTATAAGCCTGATGTCACGAAGCACACAGTTGGACGGTGTGACTGAAGATTTCCAGGACTTTTTTTTAGTTCCAAAGCAGATGACTTTGTGATAGTATACCAATTATACTAAGATTAGAAAACAAGAATTAATTATCTAGGAATAAAGGAAAAATTTAAAAAGATTTTTATTAAAAATATAGCTAACATACAGTATTATATTAGTTTCAGTATTAGTTATAATACTGTATTCATACAGTATTATAATAGTTATTCAACATTTATATACTAAAGCAGTGATCACCATGATAAGTCCAGCAACATCTGACACCGTACTACGCTATCACAATATTATTGACTATATTCCCCATTCTGTACATTACATCCCCATGACTTATTTGTTTTATACCAGGAAATTTGGAAATCATATTCCTCTTCCTCCCTCCCCCTATTTTAAATATATCAATTACAGTTGACACTCAGTATTATTTTATATTAATTTCAGGTGTACAGCATAGTGGTTGGTTTTAAGAAGTGGTCCCCTGACTAGTCTTTTACCCACCTGGCACTACATAGTGATTACCATATCATTGACTACATTCCCTATGCTTTACTTTCCATCCCCATGACTATTTTGTAACTACCAATTTGTACTTTTTAATCCCTTCACCTTTTTCACCCTGCCCCCAACCCCCTCCCATCTATCACCCCAACAAATCTAGTACCGATCTGACACTATAATAGTTATTACAATATTATTGACTATATTCCTTATGCTATACCCTACATCCCCATAACTGCTTTGTAACAACCAATTTATACTTCTTAATCCTTTCCCCTTTTTTCACCCACACCCCAACCCTCCTCCCATCTGGCAACTATCAAAATGTTTTCTGTACCTACCGTATTTCCCTCAAAATAAGACCTAGCTGGACAATCAGCTTTAATAAGTCTTTTGGAGCAAAAATTAATATAAGATCCAGTCTTACTTTACTATAAGACTGGGTTAGCATAATATAATATAATATAATATAATATAATATAATATAATATAATATAATATAATATAATATAATATAATATATAATACAGAGTCTTATATTAATTTTTGCTCCAAAGAAGCATTAGAGCTGATTGTCTGGCTAGGTCTTATTTTTGGGGAAACACTGTATGAGTTTGTTTCTGTTTTGTTTCTTAATTTTATTCTTAGAATCCACATATAAGTGAAAGCACATTGTATTTGTCTTTCTCTGTCTGACATACTCCATTTAGCACAATACCCTCCAGGTCCATCCGTGCTGCCACAGATGGCAAGAATCAATTCTCTTTCATAGCCAAGCAATATTTCATTGTATATATGTATCACCTACTCTTTATCCATTCATCCATCAACAGAAACCTTGGCTGCCTCCACATCTTGTCCATTGTAAACAATGCTGCAATTAACATATGGATGTACACGTCCCCTCGAAGTAGCATTTTGGTTTCTTCAGATAAATATCCTGAAGTGGGATTACTGGGTCCTTCATTGTCTCTTCTTATAGCCTTTGTTTCAGTCTATTTTATCTGGTATAAGTGTTGCTACCCCAGCTTTTTTTTTTTTTTCATTTCCATTTTCATGAAATATCTTTTCCTATCCTTTTGCTTTCTGTCTGTGTGTGTCTTTCAATCTGAAGTGAGTCTCTTGTAGGCAGCATACCTAAGGGTTTTGTTTTCTTATTCATACATCCCTTCTATGTATGTCTTTTGATTGGTGCATTTAATCCGTTTTAGAAAGTAATTAATAGATATGTAGCTATTGTCATTTTATTATTCACTATATATATATATATATATATATATATATATATATATATATATATTTATATACATATATATATATATTTCATTTTAAAGAAGTCCGTTTAACATTCCTTGTAGTACTAGTTTGGTGGTGATGAACTCCTTTAGCTTTTTCTTGTCTGGGAAGCTCTTTTTATCTGTCCTTCGATTTTAAATGGTAGCCTTGCTGGGTAGAGTAGTGTTGGTTTGTAGGTCCTTACTTTTCATCACGTTGAATATTTCATGCCAATCCCTTCTGGCCTGCAAAGTTTCTGTTGAGAAATCAGCTGACAGTCTTATGGGAGCTTCCTTATAAGTTACTAGTTGTCTTTCTCTTGATAATTTTAGGATTCTCTCTTTGTTTTTAATCTTTGCCATTTTAATTATAATGTGTCTTGGTGTGAGCCTGTTTTGGTTCTTCCTGTTTGGGACTCTCTGTATTTCCTGGACTTATATGTCTATTTTCTTCACCAGATGAGGGAAGTTTTCATTCATTATTTCTTCAAGTATGTTCTCAGTCCCTTGCTTTCTCTCTTTTCCTTCTGGTACCCTTATGATGCAAATGTTGTAATGCTTGATGTCCCAGAGGTCTCTTAAACTATATCCTCATTGTTTTTGGATTCTTTTTTCTTTCTCGCTGTTCTCATTGGGTGTTTTCTGCTATCTTGTCTTCCAAATCGCTGATTCGATCCTCTGCTTCATCTAGTATGCTGGTGGTGCCTTCTAGTGCATTCTTCATTTCAGTACTGTATTCTTCACTTCTGACTAGTTCTTTTTTATGGTTTCTGTGTCCTTTTTTATCTTTGTTGAAGTTCTCACTAAGTTTCTTGAGCATTTTTATAACCATTGTTTTGAACTCTGTCTCTGATAGGTTGCTTGTCTCCGTTTCGTTTAGTTCTTTTTCTGGAGTTTTCTCCTGTTGTTTTATTTGGGACATATTTTTGTTTGTTTGTTTCCTCATTTTGGCTGCCTCTGTGTTTGTTTCTGTGTATTAGGTAGATCTGCTACATCTCCCAGTCTTGGCCTTATGTAGTAGGTGTCCTCTGGGGCCCAGTGACAAAGTCTCCCTGGTCACCTGAGCCGGGTTCTTAGGAGTGTCCCTTGTGTGGTTTGTGTGTGCCCTCCTGTTATAGTTGAGCCTTGATTGCTCTTGGCACCTCAGTGGGTGGGATTGACCCTTATGCTTACTGGCTGTGGGGTTTGGCCATGTCCACAGCTTATGGGCTGCTATGCAGGGGGCTTGCCCCACTGAGTGGGATTTGCCCCAGTGGGCTCTGGTGCCTGTTGAGACCACCCGTTCTGTGGGCTGCTTGTGAAGCTAATTGGGCAGTGCTCTGCTGTGGTCTGAAGCCAACCTCCAAGTATGTTGGTTCTGGGGCCTGTTGGGAGGGGCTATGGTGAAGGCCCAGGTCAGCCATTGCCTATGATTGGCCAGGGGCTGCCTGGTAGGAGCTACAAAGTGATCTGCAGTAATTCACTGCCTGTGCTGGACTGGGAGGCACATGGGAGAGGCCACGCCATGAACTGAGGACCACCAGTATCAGGTCTGGGATAGCTCCACAAAAACCCAGGACACCCTGAGGCCTGCTGCCAGCTGCTAGCTCCGTTAAATTTCAGCCATTGATAACTCCTCATACCTTATGCGAGTTGGGTGAGGCAGGGTCTCAGGGGTCACTAGATTGGGAAGAATTAATGTCAATTCTGGTTCGGTGCCAGTGCTGAGCCTAGAGCAACTCAGCAAAAGTCTCAGAGCACACTGAGGCCAGTCACCACCTGCCTGGGGCCTGCCGGAATCTGATAGTTTTTCAAGAAAGAGTGCAATTCCCTTGGAGCTGGATGCTTGCAGAGAAAGTGCCTCCGGAGTTGCTTGAGTTGGGTGGGGTAGGGTCCCAGTGAGTCAGCAGAGTGGAGCAGTGGAGGTCACCAGACCAATCAGATTCAGATTTGGCCGGGCTCAACACAGGAAAGATGGTGCCCAACTGCTGGCTGCATGGAAGGTAGATCCTTCACTGGAAAAATGCCAACTCTCCTCCAGTTCTCCCCCCAGAGACACACACCTCAGTCTGTCCCTTGTATGTCTCTAAGGACCCCCGAGTCACCATCCCTCCACTGGAGCTCAAGGTGAGTGCCTGCAAGTGAGTGATTCTATGCATGGGCCCTTTAAGAGGACGTCTGGTTTTCCCACAGCCTTCCAGCCCACCTAAATAGTTGGAATCTCCACTGTTTTTTTACAGCCAGATGTTGTGGGGACTCCTCTTCTCGGCACCTGTACTCTGGGCTGGGGAGCCTGGTGCGGGGGCCTGGGGTCCCTTACTACTCTGGGGGGATCCAAGGCAGCCAAGATAACCCTCCTGATTCTCAACCGACCCACACAGGTGTGGGGCCTGTTCCGCATCTTCATCCCTCCTACCAGTCTCGAGGTGGCTTCTTCTTTATATTTTTAGTTATAGGACTTCTGTTCAGCTAGACTTTAGCTGGTTCTCCAGGTTGATTGTTCTATAATTTAGTTGTAATTTTTATGTGTTCACGGAAGAATGCCAGCACAGTGTTTTTCTGCTCTGCCATCTTGAATCTCTTGGAATGAAGGAAATTAAGGTGAAAAATTTGCTTGTGTATAATTTTCTATATTCTTTTGTGTAAATAAGACCACTTCTTTCTTCTGGATTTATCACTTATTCTCGATTTAACAAGCTAGCTCTGTGCAAAGTGGAACAAAACACTTTTTTATTTACCCCCTCCATCCCTTCCTTTTGCCCCCTCCCAATTCTGAGTCAAGACATTGTTCTCAGTCTAGTTGTGGAGGACGCAGCTCACTGGCCCATGTTGGTGTTATGGGCATTGCACTATACCCAGCTGAGCCAGTCAGTCGCCTGTTGCTGGCCGGCCACTCACACTGGCCACCAGCTGCTCATGGCAGCACACGGCAGCTCAGTTCCATGTCCAGTTGTTCTCAATCTAGCTGTAGAGGGTGCAGCTCATTGGCTCATGTGGGAATCAAACTGTCTACCTCGGTGTTAGGAGCACAGCGCTCCAACCTCCTGAGCCACCCAGCCACACCACAAAACACTTTTTAAGTGATGTCTTATTGCAACTAATCTCTCAGAATTCAGAAAAACAAATCTATAAAATATCTTAGGAAATAGATTATAAGCTAATAAATTAAGATGAAAATCTAAGAAAAATTATTTTTTGACATAAACATTTTATTTGATTTGTATATTTTAAAAATTGATATAAAATTGACATATAAGTTTCAGATACAGCATAATAAGTCAATATTTGTATATATTGTGAAATGATAACTAAGAAGTGGTTCTGAGGAAAATAGTGACACATTGATTGGCTTTGTCTGTAAAACTACACAGAACAATGATTCTTTCTATACAAAGTGCCATTTATTGCTTCTCTTTACTTTTCCATGACCATATCTTTATTTACATGGGTTCAAAACAAACCTGTCTTTTTCCTACTGAGATATGATTAAATAAAAATGTTTGTAACAGAGACCATGCCAGAAATATCATAATCAAAATCAAATCTCATTTAATTAGATACAATAAGCTCACTATTAAGAAACAAGGACTGCACTTCATATGTGGAAATGCTGCCTATAGAATCCTCCCAGAAAACTTACCTTGTACATGCTCTATGGCTACTGAAATCTCAGCCTTACGGGTAATTAACAATGTTACTTCCTGACAGACGAAGAACATTGACAGATATGTTCAGAGAAGGAAGGACACTCCAGTTATATAGCTACTGCAGGAAAGCATGGTAAAAGAAAACTGGAAGTCTTTGTTCCTAGACTTAGAAAGGATAAATGGATAACAGCAATTCAAATACTTCTGTAATGCTGATATGATGATGAAAGTTTGACAAGGGACTTTATGAAGCCTTTAGATTTTAGGAGTTAATTTGCCAAGCATCGGTATCGTATGGTTTTAGTTTTTTTTAAACCATACAATAAGGAAATCTCTGGATATTAATTAACACTTCTTGTGGCTCCTTTGTAAATTGAAGTGGCCAAATAGAAAAAACCACCAAGTTAACGGTATAAATAAGAAAATTGCAGAGCAAACTTTTATGGTCAGATCTATGCTTAAGGGGCAGGAAGTGGCCAGAAGGAGGGACAAAGCAAGCAGGAATGATACTTGCCCTGCTGCCATTTTGACTTAGCACATCATGTACCACAGTCATAAAAAAGAGAAAATAAAACAACAAAAACCCTACAAACACTTGGCATTCTTATATAAATTTTAAAAAGACAGAAATGCCCTGTTTAATACCATGTTTCCCCCAAAATAAGACCAGGTCTTATACCACATTTCCCTGAAAATAAGACCAAGTCTTATATTAATTTTTGCTCCAAAAGACGCATTAGGGCCTATTTTCAGGGGGTGTCTTATTTTGTCATGTACAACAATCTACACTTATTCAAAGACAGTCATGTCATCTTCTTCTGGAACATCGTCATGCTGTACTAAATGTGTCTGTCTGGCTGAAAATCTTAACTGAGGCTTATTTTCAGGGAAACATGGTATTAGCCTCTAAATGAAGACCTGAACCCTTCTTACTGTGTTTCCCCCAAAATAAGACCTAGCCGGACAATCAGCTCTAATGCATTTTTTGGAGCAAAAATTAATTTCAGACCCAGTCTTATTTTACTATAAGACGGGATCTTTTATAATATAATATAATATAATATAATATAATATAATATAATATAATATAATATAATACCGGATCTTACATTAATTTTTGCTCCAAAAGACACATCAGAGGTGATTGTCTGGCTAGGTCTTATTTTCAAGGAAACACGATATATGCTGCTAACAACCTAAGGCAAACAAATTTATTCCTGCAATACTGATTTTTACAGATTCATGACAACCCCTGCAATATTATAATTATGTGAGGAACAAACTGACTACTATTTTAGCAACTTCTCAATTTTTTTCTCTCTAAATACCTGCTGTGTCCTTTGTTTGGAGAGCACAATTATTCTCAAATATGGTCTCTCCTACAGAATAGTGAAAGAAAAAATTCTTTATTTAATGGTTTTGTGTCTGAGTTCTCCTTTCACAATTGGTAATTGTTGAAGCTGGGTGAAAGGTACTTCAGGTCTTTTTACCCTTTTCTCTAATTCTGTATACAGTCATCCCTTGGTATCTGGCAGGGGATTGGTTCCAGGACCCTCCCACAGATACCAAAATCCCAAGATGCTCAAGTCCCTTATATAAAATGGCATAGTATTTGCATATAACCTATGCATATTCTCCCATATACTTTAAATCATCTCTAGGTTTCTTATAATACCTAATACAATATAAATGCTATGTAAATAATTGTTAACTGTATTGTTTAGGGAATAATGACAAGAAAAAAGTCTGTACATGCTCAGTACAGAGGCAATTGTATGCTTAACTACACGGCACACATCAGCCACAATGTAACTTTTTTTTTCTGAATATTTTTGATCCACGGTTGGTTGAATCTGCAGTTGTAGAATCTGTGGATGCAGAACCTGGAGATACAGAGGGTTGTCGGTATATTCTAATATTTCCATAATTAAAAAATAATAATATAAAGGGCTACATGCGGTATCAAAGAGATATTGTCAGTGCTTTTATTCAATGACATAGGGCTTAGTCTAATTTAACTAGTTTCCAAACTTGAAGGCTACTTTGAGGCTGTGTTCAATTTTAAAGACTATGCTACCGGTAGAAATGACAAACCACCAACAAAGATTGTACTGGAGGTGGCTGCCTGGAACCAAGGAAAGTTATCTTTTGTGGTTGTAAAGCTGGTGTTTTCTGGCCTCACTAGTGAGGTTAGGTTCCTCAATGTCAAATAGCAATGAAAGGAGCCGGGCTTGCCATATTGTTTGCTACATTCCGTGTGCATGTCAAAAATAGATCCAAAGCTATGGCAACTGAAAAATATTTGTTTTAATCAGTGTTTGGGAAACAAATGCTTGTATTTGGCTTCAGGATTGGCTTCTTCAGTATTGATATTGGCAGACCCAATTCACAATAAAGTCCTTTAACACTTTTTTTTTTTTTTTTAAATCCCATATGGATTTACCTTGTAAAACCTCTTGTTACATTTGCGTTTTTGTTTCCTGGAGGTTCCTTTGGATTTGTTTGGTTCTAGTATCATGATTATTTATTATATTTTCCCTTGGAATATAAAAAGAAAGAACTCACTTGTTACATATAGTCATTTATATATTTAACAAGTATTTATTGATCTACTGTTACATGGCCTTTTTCTTTGCTCTCTGGAAAGACATAAAAATGAATCCAATAAGTATTCTCATCTCAGCGTACTTTCAATCCCTTAAAGAGGACAAGTTATGGGCCAGGTATTGAGCTAAGTGCTGGAGAAGATGTAGAGGTGAACATGCAAAGTTCCTGACTTCATGTTGCCCCACATAATCAAGATAGAGAAGCTTTGTGGAGAAAATAACCTTGAAGCTGGAGTCATAAAGGACAAATTAGTGTTAGCCAGACAAAGTGAAATGGCATAGAAGGCATCTCTTAAGGAGAGGGAACAGTAAATGCACATTGAGGTCCTGGGATGGAAAAGAGCCTGTGTTGTTTATTTGCAGATGTAGAACATTATCTTTCCAGGGTCTCAGAGTGAACTGGACGCAGTCTGGAGATAGAGTCACAGGAATCAAATCATGATGGCCTTATATATACACCAGACTAATAATTGATAATCTGTAGTGAAATAAATATCATGCAGACTAGAATGCCCATGGCCTGAATATTTCTCCCAGTCGATAAATCTACATGAGGAGCTTATTTATGCTTATTAAAATTGCTTTGTAATCCAAGCATCCAAATTAGGGGTTAGTTACATGATTCAGAGGTTCCCAGTCTATGATTGCTTCTGCATTCATCTCTGGAATATGAATGGAACTACCATTGGGAATAAACTGGTTAAATTTGAGGGCCTTGTCTCTTATGTCGTGTTGGATATTACATACTAATCACTATTTTTTTCTGTGGCTCCCTCTTTTCTGTTTTTTTTTTTTTTTTTTGTGTGTGTGTGGTGTTTTTTTGTTGTTGTTGTTTTTGTTTTTGTTTTTGTGCTGGCCATCCAGGTTATTATCATCATTTCTTATTTTTTATTTATTAAATTTTTTATTATTTTTCAATTAGTTGACATACAATATTTTATTAATTTCAGGTGTACAGAGTAGTGATTAGACATTTATATAACTTACGAAGTGATCCCCCTGATAAATCTAGCACCCACCTGACATCATATATAGTTATTACAATCATATTAAATATATTCTTTATGCTGTACTTTATATCCCTGTGACTATTTTGTAACTTCCAATTTGTACTTCTTAATCCCTTCACCTTTTGACATTTCTTATTGTTATGTGTCCAATCAATTGAGGAAATAATTAAGTAGTTTGTTCATGATTGCACAGCCAGTAAATGGCAGAAACAGGATTTAGAACCTAGACACTCTGCTTACCCAGGATTTTAGCTACTTCATTATACTGTCTTATTTCTCCTTACATCACTTTTTACTGCCCCTTTCCTTAAAACTGCAGGAAGTTACTTGCTAGAAACTAATGAGCATTGACAGTAAGTAAAATTTCTATGGTGCCCTAACACTGCCACCTGGTGGTAAAACAGTTTCCAACTTCCCAGCAAAAGTTGTATGAAATGCTCACTGGCTTTTTCCCCTAATTACACCAATACAGTCAAGAAATTATGAATTCTGTTTGATCCTGCTTTCAATCAAACACAAGTAATGTAAGAAAAAATAAGAGCAAAACAGTACGAATGTTGAGCCCCTGAAGGGATCTAAATTTTGCTGAATAAAATAATGTAACCTACCATAGGAAACTCTTGAGTACCTATTTTGTGATAATATATATTTAACAACTTTACATTTTCAAAACCTACATATTTTTGAGACCTAATTGGGCCTTATTCTATTTTGAAAAACTGGTTTTTCCTGATTTATTGCTGTGATTACTCATTTTAGACACCAATTTCTTTCTGTTGTTCAAACACAGGATTCAAAAATAACTCAAGATTAATTAGCAATTACTAACCATTAACCACTCTTTGAAAGAAAAAAAGAGGGGCTGTACAGAAAAATTGGCTTTGTTGCTTTTCCATCTACTGACATGCAATTGACTTTCCTTTGGCACCTCTCTCTATAGTTTGCTATCCACCATTCAGTGTGTCTTACTACAAGTTCAGAAGTAATGTAACATAACATGTTCAACAATAAACCAGAAAAAAAATCACGTTGAAATCAACTGATTTTAGAGCTGGGAGACACCTGAGAGCTTTTCTAGTCTAGATCACACTATTTGTTTGTGTTTTCACAGGGGAACTATGGGAAATCTTGGAAGAAAGGAATTCCTGAATTGACTTTTGGGGGTGGTAGTGGTCCAAATCAGAAAGTACTCATTATGGCTTCCCGGAGCCTTCAAGGACATGGCCAAGGTGGGATGTGGCATTGACCCCGAGGCTCAGGTGGGGGTAGTGATGGACAGCTTTCACAATGATTTAGTTTTGTCTTTGATCAAATACTTTCAACCACAACATCAGGACAAACTGGCGTGTTGAGCTTAGACGCAAGGCATACTGCAGATAATGCGTTACTAATAATGATAGCACCACGGTTTGCAAATGCTTTTCCCTCAAACAATTTCAAACTAAGAGGAAAGGTGCAAGTACAGTACAAAGACCAGTTTTCCCTTTGAGAGTAAGTTGTCAACCTGATGTCTCATCATCCCTTAATATTCCCATGTGTGTTTCCACAAACAAGGAGGTTCTCTTAGATGACCTCAATACAGCCATTGACATCAGGAAATTAACACTGATAAAGTACTGGTGTTTAGTCCTCAGACCCCATCCAAGTTTTGCCAGATGTTCCAATAAGTTCCTTAATAGCAAAAGGACGAGGCTCAGAATCAAATAGTGCTTTTAGTTGTCAACTCTCTTTAGTCTCATTCACTCTAGAGCAGTTCCTCAGTCTTTTTTGACTTTCATTACCTTGAGACTTTTAAAGTTGGCAATTATTTTATAGAAGGTCCATCAATTTGTCTTTGCATGATGCTTCCTCATAATTTGATTCAGATTATGCATCTTTGACAGAAATATCACAGATATGATGCTGGGTTTATCTCATTGTATCTGGTTAGGTGGCATATAATTTCAATTTGCCTCGTTATTGATGTTCACATTGATTATTTGATTTAAAGTGGTATCTGCATGCAGTGTTGCCTTTGTAATTAGTGAGCATTTTGTGAGCATATTTTGAAACTATGTAAACATTCCATAACTCATCAAAATATCAATTTATTATTTTATATCAGTGTGGATTCATCCTGTTTTTGCAGTGGGTTATAATCCATCACTATAATTATTTATTTTGATGCTCAAATTATCCCACATTTGGACACTATAAACTGGCTCCTTTGATCTATTGACATATTCCCATCATTCTTGAAAATTTCCTTGCTTTCTGGCACAAAATTTTTTCCAAGCTAATCTAGTATTTTCCCGGCTCCAGCCATGGAATCAGCCTTTTTTCCCCAAGGAGTCCTGGTTTACTTTCATGAAGAATGTTATTTAGAAGCCAAGATCTCAGTGTTAGCTTATGTGTATGTATGTATACATATATATGTGATATACGATATATACTCTATATGGAAAATCATGAGGTCACAACAGTGTTTCTAATTTCAGTATAATGCCACAGATTCCACTCCAGTTTTTCCCTTTTCACATCTGCAACTCCTTTCTGTGACAGCGAGAAACCTGGTTCTACTTGTCCTTCTTAGTATGCTGACTTATTTCATCAACCCCCCTGTTGCAACCAACATTCCGCTGTGGCTGCTGCTCCACGCCCTGCGAGACGGCCTCCTCACGTCTCCGGTCACACGCGAGCAAGGTCTGTCCTCAGCATGGACCGCTTTCTCATCCTGCTCAGGTCGGCCCCTCATTCTGAGCTACCACGTCCCCTCACCTCCCTGGATATGGACGCCTACCTTCCTGTGATTTACCTAATACCTTTGGGACTGAAGTTCCTCTCTGTTCAAGGGAAAAGAGAGGAAGAATAGAAAGAGTTGCATACAGACCAAAAAAAAAAAAAAAACAACACAAAACAAAAACAAAAAAACCCCAAAAACACATTATAGCAAATTCTCTTTTACTTATGTTCTAATATATCTTCTTTTGCTACTCAAATGTAAGCTCCATGAGATAGAGCCTGTATCTATCTTATTTACCATTACACACCTAGCACTTAGCATATTTTCTGACACAAAGTAGGCATGCTTAAACTTTGTGAATAAAGGAATGAATAACATGAGAAAAACAAAGAGCTTTATAGCTAGCATGTCGGGAAATGTATGTAACCTACAACCAAACTTATCCACGCCTTGGCCTGAAAGCTGGCTTTGTGTCACATCTAACACAGTGTATGGCACAGAGTAGGTGGTCAATAAATTCAAGTGGATAGACCCAAGGAATTATTTGATGCATACATTTCATCTGTTGTGTGTGTCACAGTGGGGGAAAAAAGCTGGGAACTATGGTTCTTTAAATTATGAAACAGGTTTACAAAATTTAAAAACCATACCAGGATGAATAAGCTCAGGGTTAATTTGAACAAAACAAACTTAATAAAGTGTGTTAAATTAGTGAAGTGCAATTATCAGAGATAGAAATGGAGTTGGATAAATTCAGGCTAGTAAATCTGAGGAGGAAAAAGAAATGGAATAATTTATTTATTTATTTTATTTTTTATTTTTTATTTTTTGGAATAATTTAAATACAGGGTAAGACTGACTGTGTGCAAACCCAGAAGGAAGAGATCTGTGGGTCCCAGTGGAGATGCCACACTAATGACAAAGGGAAGATGTTGAACGGGTTACTCTGATTATAACCTTAAGAATGGGTCCTCATTTCAAGTTTTAGTGACATGGTTAATGTAAGTTGTTAACACAATTCACCAGCTTTGTTTACTTGTTACTGCGCCCCCTTCTTCCTAGGCAGTACGAGTGCTTTTCAAACTAAAATGAACCAATTGCCTCCCCCATCAGGTGGATTGTGAAAAACAGGTCCTACAAACTTTTAAGCTGAAATATTTAGACTTTTATATCAGCCCGAAAGATGAATTCTTCATCCATTCAACAGGTGTTTACTGTCTACCCTGTGCAAGGTACTGTCTTTCTTGGTTGTAGGAGGTACAGTGCTGACAGGGTGGATACAATCCCTACCCTCATGGTGCTTGTAGCCTAACACGGGCCAGAGTTGAGGGGCACAGAGGAGGATAAAGGGATAGATCACAGAGCCAAGATGTGTGACACAAAATGGGGACTTTGGTGTTTTAGAGTAATGAATTTGTCCTTCAGACCACATGGTGACTGTTTTTGCTTGAAATGTTGTAATTCCACAAAACACACTTCCCCGAAGCAGGCATACATGATGTTTTTGTATCCACCCTGTTCCCTGTCCTAGTAGGGCAGGGTTATCGGGCAGTGAACACAATCCACTGCATTCCATACAGCTCTGACCCAGGCTAGTCCATTTTATCTAGCTTGGCGCTCCATATGTGAGGCAAAGTTACAAACTCTTCAAAAATAAGATATACGAAGAATGGTTAAAATAAAAGGATTATTCAACTGATAGAGGTTGCTAGTAATTTTAACTAATGGCTTTCAGACCTTCAAAAGGTAAATAACCGATGTGAGGCTACAAAACATTTCTCTGGATTGGAGTCCAAAGGTATTAGAAATAGTCAGGTCCCTAAAACAAAAAGGAAGAATTATTTTCATTATTAGTAATATTATGTTGATGCTCTACTGGAACAAACACGCAAACAGAACAACGTGCAATATCAGGCTTGGGAATGCAAATAAGCCTAGAAGCCAAGATTCAAATTTCATTTTTAGTTTCTAAAGTATTTATAAGTTGTGTATTTCCAAGTTTGGATGTCAGAGAAAGAAAAAAGGTCCCCTGAGACCATATGTAGAGGAAGGACTGTAGACACAGATTGACTAACACTGTGCTTCCTGCTTTTTATTTGATTCAATTCTTTGAAGAAAAAAAAGATACAAGAATTGCTGATGCACAGGCCGGCCCAGTGCTGGCATACGCGGGCTTTGAAAGCTTCTCTATTTTTATCTCTCTGTGATTATGTGTGGTACTGTATAGAGCAAGAAAAACAGAACCTAGGGATGGGTTTCCAGTCCCACATCTACAGTCTCTCTCTGCCAATGAAAGCACTGTCCTTTGAACGTGAGATATAACCAATCAATTGACATTTATTGTCAACTATGTGCCAGATCCTCAGCAAGGTACTTCCTCATAAAGTTGAGCTGGGTAAAAGACTGGAATAAGGGCTATAGCCCAAACTTGGGGGTCAATAGGGGCTAATGGAGATCACATGCTCACCCCCAGGACCTGATCTGAGCATTTTCACAGGCTATCTGAGTGTTTTCCTTATAGAAAATAGGAGAATTTTGCTTCTTTTCTTTCCCATTTTTGTTGGTTCTTGTTTTCTGTGTGTCCTAATAACCATATATTTCATTTTCTACCCATCCAGACTCCTTGCTCCTCCCCATTGGGTCTGGAGAGAACTCATAAATGTCATTGTTCACAAAGCCACTCTCTATGCTCGCCAGAGTCACAAATCCGCTCTCAGATGGGTTCACAGCCATGTTGTCATAGTCACAACACATGTCATCAGGAGTGGCTTCTCCCGAACAGACTCGGAATGAAATGTTTTTCAAGTCTGGCCGGGTCTCGGCTAAATCAGCTTCACTTTGTTTTCGTATCACATTGTAAACCTCTAGGTCCGGACTGTTTCCTTGATGAGAAGAGGGCCAAATGGTGTGCTGCTCCTTTGTGCTGGGGCCTGGCTGCTCTCGTTTCCTAGGATGAAACAAAACCAGGGCTGAGGATTTTAGACGAGGGGACTCAGACTGTCCCTGTGCCTCCTGGTCAGGCGGGAGGAAGCCATTCCTCAGTCACTATGCTGCCCTTCTCACCAACCTGAACTTACAGGTCAGGGCTTTGGGGTGGGGCGTGGTAACCAAACAGGAAAGTGTGGTTATGATCAAAGCCATTGTGTACCTGTCATTCACTGCTGCCAGAGCATAGACCAGAGGTGCTTATCCTGGGGCCCCAGAGGGTCCATGAATAGGATTGGATGGCAGGGGTGGAATATCACATTTAAAAACCCATCTCTAAGTGAAATTTGGTGTGCCTTCAATTCTAAATGTAGGCAACAAACCAGAGTAGAATTAGTAATATCTTTGACTTGATCACCAACAGAAATTATAGATATTTCATCACATCACATTTATAATAGATGCCTTAACATATTTTACACTCATCTCTACTTCAATCTGATGTAGTTTATTTTATGCATTAAAAAATATTGTGCTGGGCAGGAGGCCATAGGCTTCACCAGACTGCTATAGGGATCTGTGGCACACAAAAAAAGTTTAAAAACCTCTGAGATAGACTCCAGTTTCTGAGTCACAATTCCCAAATCCTGGTGAGATGCTAAATAGTAAGGAAGAGAAATCAAGAACCAACTGCAGAGTAAGCAGTTGGAAAATATATTTGTAACTTTTTGAAATGAATTCTATTTTCAGATTAAAAGGAATTACCTAATAAAAATGATCATAGAAAAGGCTAACATTTTTGAGTGCTTACTACATGCCTATCCTGCATGTATTAACTACTTTAATTCTAATAATCCTATAAGGAAGTTGTTATTAAATGAAGTAGGTTCTACACCAGAATCTTACTAATTCATCTTAAATTGGTCATCAAAGGGTGTCAAATCTTAAATTGGACCTTAGTTTTCCTGTTGTAAAATGAGCACACCAGCCTTCTTCTACTATGTACACCATGATGATGGGGAATAAAAAGGTAGCTGAAAAGAGTTCTGGGCTCCTCAAAAATGGTGGCACATGATCCATAAACAGAGATCCAGTAACAGATCCAGTAGCAGAGATGCCCTAGGTTACTTAGTGTAGCTATTTCGTAGCAATCTTTAGTTATGTATACAATTGAAAGAAAATTCAATTAAAAGGGTTTGGCTATTTTATTTTGAATAAAGTGATTTAGTTTCAGATGTTTGCCGGAATGCCTTGGAACAGTGATTTTTCCTATGGTTCACTATTCATTCCTTCACTCACCCAACAAAAATTTTTGGAGTGAAAACATACATTCGTGAGAGAACTTTGAGGAGTGAGGAGTGGATACACAAGAGGTGAATAACACAGTCTCACCCCTCAAGTCATTTAAAACCTTCCACACAAAAACATGAAAGGATGTAAGATCCTTCTCTTAATCACAACTAAACACAAATGCTTAGTATTACTGAATGCAGAGAATTTACTCTTCTATCTGCAGTGGTGGTTCTCTTGGAGCTGCCATGACTTTTAATGAAGTAAACAGGGCATTGCCCAAATCTTAAAGAGTTCAGGAGACACAAAAGTTTACGCGATGAAGGTTTTACTTGCCTCCTTCTGTAGATCCAAACCCAACATACAACTGTGGTGACAACAAGGAGAAGGAGAAGGGGAATGCTGGGGATTAGGATGTAGGCAAGATTCAAGGCAGCTTCTGAAAAGAAAAACACATTATCAGTACTAATGATGTTTTTGTGTGCTGCAAAACAGTCTTCAAAAAGCATAATCAATATAAAGTATTCCAAAGAGCACATTCCTAGAAGGAAAGAGATACACAATTAATTACCCAGTTAGGAAAGTCTTCCAGTTTCAATAAATGAGCATTTTAAATAACCTGTTCCAATATCTTAAATAGTGGAGAAAAGAAATGTAAAATTTTGGGTCTCATGCAAAATTATCAGAAGGGCAGTTTGTTTGTTAATTTTTTTTTTTTTCCAGAGGAAATGGATTCTCTCTTTTCTTGTCCTTCTTCTCCCTTAACAAATGGTCTGCTTGGGCAGTGTGGGTGTCTTTGACTCTAAGGTCAGAAACGGTAGTTCCCAAGGTGGGGAGGGGTGGGGGAGGGAAGAAGAAGCAAGCCAGAAGTCTTGGAGTTTTTACCAGGAAAGGAAGGTCACATGAAGAACATGAATCAGACTAGAACCTTCCCAACATTTCTGATTAAGACTAACTGCATCCAGTTGGGTGTATGAGCAGTGATTGTGGTGGATGCTTCGAAGTCTGCTTTCCTGATCTTTCCTGTCCTTTAAGTCTTAGAACCAGAGAATTTTTCCATAAGTGGCTTTGGGAGAAATCATGGATTGGGGACTGACCCCTTTTCTACTCCCACGGATCCAAGATTCCCGGCCATTCAGAGGCTGTTGCTTTGTTTTACTGTGAGGCTGCAAACTTGACAACCACCAAAAAAACCCAAAAACCAAAAACCAAAAAACCAACAAAAGACCCCCAAAACAAAACCCACTTTAAATACCACACTAATAACAAAATAAAAATGTCACCTCTGCCTAGCACTTTGTACTTTTATCAAAACATTTTCACATATTGTTTCACATATTTGTTGTATTATAATGAATTTGATTGGCCTTTGCCCTTGGTTCCTGGGAGGGAGGCTTTAAATCTTTGAAAATGATCAGATAATAGGAGTGACTGTTATTCATGAGTCCCTCAGACCATATCAGAGTTTATGCCGACAGAGATGTCTCAGGATGGAGGTTGGAGGGAAGGGAGTTGGGCCTAGAGACTGAGTTCAATTACATGGCCAATAATCAAATCAATCATGTCTGTGTAATGATACCTCAATAAAACGTCTGCACACCAAAGCTCAGTGGTTGCACACCAAAGCTCAGTGGTCTGCACACCAAAGCTCAGAGCTTTCTGGTTGGGGCACGCATAGATGTGTCGGGAGCATGAAAAAGCATCCTGACTCTACAGAGAGAGGACACAGAAGCTCCTCATTTGGGACACTTCCAGACTTCATTTTATGTTTCATTTGGCTGGTCCTGATTTGTATCCTTTATAATGAAATGTAGTCATAACTATAGCATTTTTCTGAGTTCTCTGAGCTGTTCTCCCAAATTAATGAACCTGAGGGGGTTGTGGGCACCCCTTCGATTTATAGTCACTTAATCAGAAGTGTGGGTGGCCTGGGGACCCCCAGAACTTGTGGCTGATGTCTGAAATGAAGGCATTATTATTGGGGTCTGAGCCCCTTAACCTGTAGGGTCTGCAATAACTTGGAGTGGTTAGTGTCAGAATGTAATTGCAGTATTGCAATATCTTATTTCATTTTATGGACACACTCTTAGGTAGGTGAGAAAAATATTACTTCTGTTATGCAAATGATTAAACAGAAGCACAGAGAAATTAAGTGTTTTTTTTTGTTGTTGTTGTTATTGTTGTTGTTGTCCGGTGACAGAAACCCAGATTTCCCTCTTGAAACTCAAGATGAGAGTCGAGTTTGAAAGTCAATTAACACTCCAATTTATCACTCCATTTAAAAAAAATCTTTTGTGATTTAACTTTTAAAATGTTGTTGCCCATTTTCTCTATTTGTTTCACAAATGAATATTAATCCTGGGTGTTATGCATCATAGCCTGGGTCTTTCTGCTCTTATTTCTCTATGTCCATTTTCTCAGTCTCTGCCCCCTTCACTTCCCCATCACTTCTGGGTGGTTTCCAGGGCTCTGACTTCACACAGATTTTTCACCCCGTTTAGTCTCATCTCCCCAATATCTTAGGATAGCTTCATTTGCATATTTCTGATGAAATCTAACATTTAATAGAATTTTTGCAAAGTCATAAA
Organism: Rhinolophus ferrumequinum; assembly: GCF_004115265.2. Taxonomy (NCBI): domain Eukaryota; kingdom Metazoa; phylum Chordata; class Mammalia; order Chiroptera; family Rhinolophidae; genus Rhinolophus; species Rhinolophus ferrumequinum. Next base: position 79,962,045 of record NC_046294.1, on the reverse strand, counting down.
TGCCATCTAGTTCCATTATTAAGTAGCTGTGGAAAAGAATAAAATAGGGAATGCAACCATAGGTAATTGTGATCAAGAGAGTCCCATTCTCTATTTTTCCCAGGAGACTTCTGAATATACCTTTGTTTTCTTTAAATGTTTCTTTGGCCTCTTCTTTCTCTATGTCTTCTGGAAGTATAGGTATGGCTGGCTCTGTTCCTTCACCTGGAGACAGACACATGGACTTGAGAACCTGGAGAAAGGCATCATAATCCAGATGTTCCCTGAGGTCCTACCACGTTCAAGGTGGGATGCCAAAAAGCAGTAGCAATGTGACCAGTGTCATTTATAAACATAGAAAAGTAAAGGGAAGAATCTGTTGGTGTAGAGGTTGAATTATCTTCATCTTTCTGGTGAGACTCTTGCTGCCAAGAATCATGTACTGGAATATCCAGCAAGCAGTTGACATCAAGGCACACAAAGTACTGAGGTGCTAAGGTGAAGAGCCAATGACTCACTTCTAGAACCATAAATTATCAGTTTGGCTCACTTCTTGTTTAATTCGATCGAGTTCTTCCTTTCATATTGTCAATAATGATGAGTAACTTTCCAAACCAAATTTGCAACTACTCCTTTTCAGCTTTGAAAAACAGACAACAGTAGAGAGTGAGATTACCATGGCTGGGTGTGGCATACGAGGGCTGACAATTCAGTTTGCGAACTTGTTGCAATTGTGTTGCTGTTTTTGACGTCAGAGGGATTATTCATTATGAATTTGTACCAACTGGACAAACAGTTAACCAAGTTTACTATTTGGAAGTGCTGAAAACGCTGCATGAAAAAGTTAGACGACCTGAACTTTTTGCCAATAAATCATCACGACAATCCACCAGCTCACACAGCACTGTCTGTGAGGGAGTTTTTAGCCAGTAAACAAATAACTGTATCGGAATCCCTCCCTAATCACCTGATCTGGCCCCCAGTGACTTCTTTCTTTACCCGAAGATAAAGGAAATATTGAAAGGAAGACACTTAGATGGCATTTAGGACATCAAGGGTAATACATTGACAGCTCTGATGGCCATTCCAGAAAGTTCCAAAATTTCTTTGAAGGGTAGACTAGGTGCTGGCATCGGTGCATAACTTCCCAAGGGGAGTACTTCAAAGGTGACCATAGTGATCAATGTAGCACTTTTTCTAGGATGAGTTCTCGAACTTAATTGTCAGACCTCATATACCTGTCCAAATGGTCTGGGTTAACACCAGTGGTTTTTCTGTTGAATAATCTGGTCTAATGGAGATATGGTTCCAAACCTATAAAGAAGAGCTGCGAAATGGCCCAAATTAGTGCAAATCTCAAAAGACAGGCTTACCTCTGGGCCCCGTAGAAGGAGCTGTTGATTTCTCTGTTGTAGAAAGAAACAAAAATGAAGATAATAATTAACTTTCCATGCCATCTGAATGAAATTGGCCCGATCATGGCATCCATTTATTTGCTCATTCAGTCATCCAATAAACTATCTTAGTGTTACCTGATGCCAGGAATGGGGTTAGTAAGTCAAAAAATCATTTGTGCACAAAAACTAGCCTTCCCCTAGCTTTGCTTGGGCATTTTTTTTTTTAAGTATTTTGAAACTTTCAAATATGGGAATTTCCAAACATACACAAAACAGAGAGACGGTATAATGAACCTCTATGTACCATCACTTAGCGTCAACTCTTATCAACACATGGCTAACATAGATTCAACAATAATCCCTACTTCTCCCCAACTACACTGAGGTCTGGATTATTTTAAAGCAACCCAAGACTTTTTAACAATTCCTGCTGGGGATGTTTTAGAAAGCAACAAACATGAATCTCCAAGCAGTGGAAATGCTTGAGGGGCTAAATAGATCACCGACCAGCCCCAAGGCAGAGACTGGTGATCTAGAATCCTGAGTCATTTTAAATATTTCAGAGCCTTGGGAAAGTCATGTTGCACAGACAACTTACGTCAAATGTTTTCACTTTTGGCTGGGAGTATGTCAACCTCTTATATTGGCAGTCACTCTCTTATGCTAATCAGATGCCCTGGGATTCATAGGGATGGGGTTCCTAAAGGCAAGATTTTAGAATTCATAGTCCTAAGGCCAGGATGTCAAGGCTATTCAAGAGAAAACTCAATCATCTTCTCACAAGTGTGTGAGTTTGTAGAGGTGATGCAAATCCATTAATTTATTTAAAAAACACTTATATAGTGCATGCTATATAATGGAAACATCATCGTGTTCTGTTTTATAAAAATAAACACAATTTATCCTGATAACAGCCTTTTGAGTTAGGTCCTGATTTTGTACACTAGGAAACAGCAGTACAAGGAGATTAAATAACTTGTCCAAATCTTGCAGCTAATAAGCAGCTGAACTGGGATTTGAACAAAATATTCAAATAAAAGTTAAAATCACAAGGAGACAAACTCTGTGCTAGGTAGTGGGGATTCAATAGCAAATGAGAAATGGTCCCATTCCTCTAAGGCTCTTATATACTACAGTTTGTCCATAAAATATGGAAATGCAGGACAATATTAATAAATATTGATTTTGTGATATTATGTTACAATGTAGAGTATACTCAGTTACATATATGATCTATTCATTTTCCTGTTTCTCCATGGTTCAATTCATTGGGAAAAACTTCAGTAAGCAGCACATTAATGCATCATTTCCTTCAGTCCTGCAGTGCATCTGCAATGGGTTGCCTCTGATGACTTGTCTCTGATTTTCACTGTGTCCACCTGTGCCTTTAGCATGTCCCAGATGTAATCAAGTGTTCAGATCTGGCTAGCATGCCACCTACTTTATGTGGTCATGGTTGTCAAATCTAGTTTTAGATGTTATTCAACTGGTCTCTTGGGACTCTGGCATAATGGATGGTGTGCCATCTTGTTGGAACCATACTGGATGAACTTCCCTTAGCCCATCAAGTGGCAGGATTAATTGGTCAAGCATGTACATTTCCAGACCTCATGCCAACCCTAAAGTGAAGGGGACAAACTTGTACACTGGCAGTTAAAGTACCGTGTGTGTGTGTATGTGTGTGTGTGTGTGTGTGTGTGTGTGTGTGTGTGTGTGTGTTTAGGATCCTCATAGGAGGAACACCTAACCTAGTTTTGAGGGGACCTTGAATGTTTCCCAGAAGAAATTATTTTTTTAATTTCTTATTTTGAAGTAATTTCAGATTTATGAAAATTTGCAAGAATAGCACAAAGAATTCCTATGTATCTTTCACCCAAATGTTCTCATTTTATCATATTTCATTTATTTAATTATTCTCTTTATGTATATATCTATATTTATCTCTCTACATATTTTTATTTGTGTATACATAGAGCCACATATATGTATATAAACATATGCAGACACATGCATAAGTTTTTTCTTGAGAGTAAGTTGTAGATATGGTTACACTTTACTCCTAAGTACTTCAATGTGTATTTTACCAGCAACCTTGTGGTTGAGAGCCCACTGGCCCATGTGGGAATCGAACCGCAGCCCCCGGAGCTAGGAGCACGGAGCTCCAACTGCATGAGCCACCGGCCTGCCCTTCAATGTGTATTTTAGAGGTGGGGGTGGGAAGCATTCTCTTACATCACCACAGTACAGAGATCAAAACTAAGAAATCAGCATTGATATCCTATTATCTAACCTACAGACCTTATTTAAATTCTCCCAAGTTTCCTAATGCCCTTTATAAACATCATCATCATCATCATCCAGAATCCAACCCGCAATCACCTGTTGCACTCAGTTGTTATGAGAAGAAGGTGATGTTTAACCTGCACCTGAAAGGTGAGAATGAGTTGACAGAGAAAGAAGAGGTTTTCGATCACAGGAAACAGCAATTAAGAACTCTTGGGGAACTTCAGAGTGCAGAGGAGGTGGGATGGGGGAAGGTAGTGAGAAATGAGCCTGGAGACAGGCAAGGGTCTGATCACAGATCTTTCCATGGCAGGTTAAGGTGTGTGAACTTAGCCCGAGGGTGGGGGGCACATAAAGGCAAGGGGTTAGTTTTTTTCTATGTGCCTAAGACAGCTCTGTGTGGTGGAGAGGGCCAAGTCTCTGGAGAAAAGAGTTCATCCGAGGGGGGTGAAAAGGGAGGAAAGAAACCTTTTATCAGCAAAAATTTCAGCAAAAGCATAGTCCAATTCAAACAATATTTAAATGATAGAATTATTTAATCACCAATTGGATATAACTAATAAGTCATTCTACTCCGGTCAGGAAAGGATGCAGAATTGGAGCCAAGCAGTTGGCTTCACGGAGATGAGAAACTTCAGGGACAGATCAAAAATCACTTCAAGTTTAGATCATAGTCAGTTATAATGGAGGAATTTGGGAAACTCTAGTAGAATGAGACTACAGGCTTGTAGCCCAAACCCTTAACAGATCTATAAGCAAATGGCAGTTGAATTTGCAAGGCATACATAGAAGGTGGCCTGGGAGTTTGAGCCTGATCATCAAAGTGTCTGCTCTCTGCCCAGTCTCGGTGAAACTGGTGTATTTTACCATCGACCTCCTCTGGTTTCCTTGAAGCCCCAGAAATTATTCTGTTTCCTTAAAGCCCCAGAAAATAATCTCATATGACTGTTAGAAGACTTGCAGGAACAATGGCCAGCTTCCTTTCATATTTCTTCTTTAGTCCAAGTTCCTACAGCCAACCTCACATGTGGAAAGAATAAGAATTTGTAATTGTACACTTAGAGTGCTTTTTGTTTCCTGAAGTTCTCATAATTCTTGCTTTATCATATATAAATCAGCCCCTTTCTTTTCTTCATCCCTTCTCTTAGCATCTGATACCCCTCCACTTTGCTAGAATTACTCCTCAATGAGAAAGTGTTATTACGTTTCCCCTTGTAAGAGTTCGCAATTCTTTAACACTGCTGGCATTAGCAGCAAGCTTTCTTAGAGACTACTTAACAAATTCTTGGAACTAGCAGTTGCTTGAGAAATGAGAGAGGAAGTTGAGAATTCAGCCACATAACTTGAGAGAGGATTCATTACCATCGGAATATTTGCAAATGAAATTATTCTTCATGTTGCATCGGTCATCATTCCACTGGAACATGTATGGTCCCCCGATACCGGTGGGTGCTGATGGCTGATGGTACATGACCACGCAGACCTCGCTGCCACAGGAAGGCTCATCCACATACCAGTTCCTGTAGGAAAGGAGTCAACAATTAGAGGCAACTGGAGAAGGTACCACAGGACTTCAAAGCCTTTAATTTCCCATAAAATTCCACTGTGCCATGAACTTAAGATTCTGCTTCAGAACACAATACACAGAAAGAGAGGAATAGAAGTACTGCCAGTAAGTAGAATCACACACTTTCTAATATGGACATCACAGTCAATCATCTGACATTTGCCTCAAACTCTTTGCAGGGAGGAATATATTGCTATATGATGTCTGCAAAGTAATTATGAGAAAAAGCAGCTAGCAGTGCCAGTCTGGACGATATTACTCCTTTCTTGCTTTTTGATAACTGGGTTTGTTTTTCTATTTTTAGAAATTGATGCACTGAGAAGAGGAATGATTTAACCTCACCCAGAGCTTGCCCTGCTACCCATCTCCCCATTTTTAATTGGCTATAACTACCTTCCCAGCCCTGGGAAGCAGATGGAAAATTCAAGCATCTGAGCAAGACTTTCCAAAATGTAGAGGCTGTCAAAGCAGGTGAGGGGGTGGAGACAAGAGCAGGGGGCCCACAAAGTCTTTTGCAGTTGTTTCCACTTTGTCAGCCTCATGAGCCCTTCTGTAAATCCCCACTGTTAGATTTCTTGTCTTTGTCTCCCTACCTCCTGGATGGATGCATTAGTATCTTAGTGGTACTTGGAATTAAATGATGCTGCCGCTCCATTGGATATGTGGGTGCTAGTTAAGGCTTTGGACTCCATAGAGAGTCTAAGTGCTGTGAGCACCCACCACATGCGTTGACCCAGTGCTGGGCTATCTAGTCTGCCTGGTTACCCACCTGAGCTGTTTCCTTCTAGCACTCAGATCTTATCTGATGCTCAGATTATTAGCTGGGCCCTGCTGCTCTGCCTAACTCTTGTCAGAGCCCCCCTTTAGGAGACAGCTAAGAGATAGGTCTCCCGGTAGTACCCCATTATGACTCTGTTTGAGTGCTGTGTTGCTGTCCACTAAAAGGAAGATCCTTCACTCTACCCACTGGGTTGAATGTGCCTGGACAACAGCTGAGTTTGCAAAGCAGCTTGGACGCTATGCCTGGATAGCTGGGGGCCCTGGCTGAGGCTAGGCTCTGCTCCTCATTAGTTACCTCCAGGCCATTTCACAACCGCATTGGTGGGCCTCCTACCCTGGCTTGCCCGTTTTCCTTCCCACTGGCTTTATGCCTTCATGCTATTTCATTTCACAGATGATGGAACGGTTGGAATATTATACCTGGCACCTAGTTTCTGGACTTGGGCCAGCTTTCAGGCTCAGAACTCACAGATGGAAGGAGAGACTAAGTTCTTGGGAGGGAGGACCCTGCAGATGCACGTGGTAATGATTTCCCCTGTTCTCCCAAAGGGACCCAGGACCACTTACTTAAATAACCATACACTGGGGAAAGAGGAATACCCAAATATTATACGGACTGTTGGACACAGGGTATAAGTTAACGATGCCCAAGTCTTCAAGCCCAAAGACTTGAAGTGTCATCAAGGCTACCCATTAGAGTGGGCACCTATTGAGGCCAAGTATTAAGTGGTGTTCTGGCCCGGGACCAGCTCACAGTGGAACCCGCCTAGTGGTAATTCCCTAGTCCCCAAATATGTGAATTGAAAGCCTATGTGGAAAGAGTTAAAATAGTGGAGGAGATCAAGTGAAAGCCTCTGAAACTGCATTCTTCCCCACCTTCTCCAAGACAGTAAATCAAAACAATATCTTATCCAGGGGAAGATGACAGAAAGTAGTGCCACCCCTAAAGATCTAGAGAATGCAAGGGTGGTATTCCCCCTCATATCTCTATTTAATCCACTAGTCTGGCTCCTGCAAAAAAAAAAAAAAAAGGCAGATCCTGAAGGATGATACTGGAGTAGCATAAACTCAACCAAGTAGAAGTCTCAGTTGTAGCTGTGAGCACCCTAGCTTTTTGCTAGAGCAGGTTAACATGCCCTCAGTACTTACTATGTAGATTGGGTGAACACTTTCTTTTCAATCAGTATCAGAAAAATAATCAGAAGTAGTCTGCATTCACTTGGAATGGATGACAGTATACATTTATGGTCTTGCCTCAGGACTATACTCATTTTCCTACCCTATGTCAGAATATGCCCAGGCCAGAGGCCTGGGCTGCCTAGACATCTTGCAGAAAATCACACTCTTCCACTATCTTGTGGACATCATGCTAATTTAGTCAGATGAACAAGAAGTAGCTAGTACATTGGAGGCCTTAGTAAGTAAAACTCATGTGCTACAAGGGTTGGAGATAAATCCTGTGAAAATTTAGGGGCTTGCCATTTCATGAAAATGTGTACATGTCTAGTGATTTAGGGAATGCCAGAGCACCCCTTATGGATTAAAGGGATTTCATGCAATAACTTGAAGAAGGAAGCATAGCACCTAGTAAGCCTATTTGGGTTCTAGAGGCAGCATATTTCACACCTGGAAATATTGCTACGGCCCATATACCAGCTGACGCAAAAGACAGCCATCTTTGAATGGGGTCCAGAGCAGAAAAGGATTCTGAAGCAGGCCTAGGCTGTGGTGCAAGTTGTCTTGCCACTTGGGCCATATGATCAAGCCGACTATTAGAAGTATGAGTGGTGGGGAAAATAATGTCTGTCATATAGAATTTGTGACAAGCCCCAGTGAGAGAATCACAATACAGACACCTAGGATTCCATAGTAAGGCCACGTCATCTGTAACTGAGAAAGATCACCCTTTGTAAAACAACTCCTGGCTTACTACGAGGCAAGGAGCACCAAGAGACCATGCAATCCAATTTGCCCATCGTGAGTGAGGTACAGTTAGACACACCTAGTCATAGGTTGGGCAGGCCTGGGATCAGTCCATCGTAAGATGGAAGAGGTATATACAGGACCAAAGAGCACTGTATGAGTGGGCAGAGCAGATGGACATGACGTCTACCACTGTTGTACCAGAGCCTCTCTCTCAGCTTACACCTACAGCTGCGTAAGGGACCCCTTACAACCAGCAGACAGACGCAGCCTGAGCTTGCTTTGTGGATAGGTCAGCCAAGTATGGGAGTACAACTCCAAATGGACAACAGCTGCACTATAGCCCCACTCAGAGGTGGCTTTGAAAGACCAAGCGGTAAGGGGACTTTCTCCTAATGGCCAGAGCTTGGTTAGTGCACCTAGTTAACCTCTTTGTGTGGGAAGAGTAGTTATTGGAGGTGAGAACATATAAAGACTCAGGAGTAGGGCAGAGAGCTTGGCCGGCTGATCAGCAGAAAAAAACCTTTCTTAAAGGAGAAAGAGTGGAAGATTGGAGACAAGGAGCCATTGGATAGAGTCATGTGAATAGATATGGCAGTAGGTATAAAGTATGAGACTCTATCACATATTAAAGCCCACCAGAAAGCATCTAGCGAGAGGCCTTAAGCAATCAGGGAGAAAAAATGACTCAGCGAGTTGATGTCAACCAGCCTATTATCAGCTTGGTGAGCCCTCCTCTTCCTCACTGACCTGGCAGTAATGCAGCCTGCCTCCTTTTTGAGTTATGTCAAGTGAGTTAGCGGCTGTGGGTTCTACATACTTACCTGAATGTTGATGTGCTGCCATCGATCCAAGCGTAAAGATCCTGGCAGGCTGTGCCATTGCTTTGTTTCTCCTCACGCCTCCTGAGCCCAATCCAGAAATCACCATCAGATGCCAGGAGGTTTTCAATGAACTTTTCTATCAGTCTCTGTTCATCTTCAGACTCGATGCTGACCAGCTGGCCCCCATCCCTCCGGCAGGCTGCTCTGGCTTCCTCAAAGTTCAGTCTTCGAGAAGCATCATGGAAGTAAATGACTTTATAACAAGGCCTTTTTGTCCCTCCCCGGCAGACCAGCTGCCCTAGAGAAAAAGAAGCCAATATATTTCAGTGTCTCCTCAGATATACCAGGACAGGAATGCTTAGAAGCCTGTGAATGAAACCATCCCGGGGCAGGAATTCTGATTACTCAGCAGTGGACTGTTACAGTGTCCCTTAGGGTTCCCTGAACAAATTAATACCCCTTCCAACCTGGAGATGCGTGAGTTAAACTATACTGCGTAGGGACTCCATGTTTTGTTTGTTCCATTACAAATTCTTGAAAAGCAGACATTTTTTTACTGTCCTTTAAAAGAGAGGTAGAAGAAGGCATACAAATCAGGTGACAGTGTGGCTCAAAGTGAGTTATCTCTGTTTGGGTGTTCCTTCAGGTAAGAGAGCCATTCTGAAGTTGGGTGTGGGCTTCTCTGCCCTGGAGCCCTCTGCCTATGTGGCGGGATTGAGAATTCACCCAGTCTATGGTATAAGCAGCAACTATGAGCACCAGATCCGTGGGGTTTTCTGCTACTGGTCTTGCCTAAGCACAACAGCTAAGGTTTACTGAACTCTCAGTATGTGCCATAAGCTATGCTAAGGGCTTTTACATTTACACCCATTCTTTATCTCACTGAACTCTCATAGTAATGCCCTGATGTAGGTATTGTTTATGCCCCATTTTATTGATGAGAAAACTGAGGCTTAGAGAAATTAAGTAATTTGGCTAAGGTCACTCAGCAGCATCGCCAGAGTCAGAACACAGATCTAATAGCAAAGTCATGCCGGTAACCACTGAACTATATTGCCCATTTCGCAGTCCACCCCAGGCTCAGGTTGCTCTGGGAGCCCATGCAACGTGTCTCATCTGACTGACACCTGAAGGGCAGAAGACCATTTCAAATAGATGGGATTCTACTGAGGTGCAAATAAATTGTTCACTGGTACACACCTGGCTTGCGTCTGGGTGCCTGAAGCCTTGCTGCACCTGAAACATTAGCCTCATTATTCCTTTGTTTAATCACATGGACTGAATGTACACTGTGCCTGGCACTGTGCTAGGTGCTGGAAATACAGAAACAAATGCCAGTTCCTAGCCCACAGGAGCAGACAGCATGTGTTTCTGGATCCAGATGTACAAAGTGAAAACCAAATCCCTTGCATTCGAGAGCCCAGTCGTAGGCTGTGGGTATCAATTGCTGCCATAGTGCAAGGGATAAAGGATTTTGTTTGGGAACCTCTTCCCAGCCCGCATGGAATGTTCTCATTTTCCTATCTTGTTTTGCAGCAGTGCAGTGAGCCAGCCAGATAGCATTCATTATTTTCAGTGCTAAATGGGAACAGAGCACTTACAAATAATCCAGAAAGCTCCTGTGATTTCTTATTTTCTATTTCTTCTTTCATCGCTTTGGTAAAGAAATTCTCAATAAGCAACAAGTTATAAGAGGTTTGCATCTTCTTCCTTGGTCTGTCATTCTGCTATTGCTAAGTAGAGAAAGTAACATGACTGGTCCACCAGGAAAATAGGAGGCCTCAAAAGCGGGACATTCTCACTAAAGAAGTGTTCCAGAGAGACTGCGGACCACCCGCCAAAGACGGTGGCTGGGCTACCGTCTACGGAGAAGGCTGGGTCAGCCCAGCTTCTATGAGTGCTTAGAGGTGGCTCCAAATGAGGCAGCAACACATGAATGAGTCCCAGGAACCCTCATCCCGGCCACCAGCAAAACATAAACTGGAGTTAAATTTACTGGCAGTCCCCGCTTTCCCACCGTCGGATTACCAAGGGAAAACCTAACACCTTAGAGCAGTTTCCTGTATGGGTCCAGCCTGGTCATACATCCCAAGTCAGCTGGTGAGTGCCAGAGCTGGAAGGAGGCCCAGGGCCACATGTGGTTCCCCTGCCTTCAGGAAGTGCCTTTCTCTTCTCGTTTGCAGGAAGGGGAAGGGCGGGAGGGCCTTCTGTCTCCCACGGCCACGGACAGAATCCATGCAGCCCTAATCCAAGCAGCCTAATTCAGTTTCCCTCCTCTTTTGCTGTCCCGCACCCCACCCTATCCTGAAACCAGCTTTAGATTCTTTTAATCAGCAGCGGAAGCATGCATCACCGAATGCAGGTTTTCATTCTCCATCCCTTCGCGAGCCGGCCGCCTGCGAGGCGGACCTGAAAAAGGAGCACGGACATTGCTCCCCCCCACGACATGCAGAACGAATGGAAGAGGCAAGAAGCCACAGCACTGTACCTCCTCTGAGGTCCAAGTCCGAGGCTGCAGTGACACGACAAGAGGAAGGAAGCAGAGAGAGTCATCTCCCGGAGTCAGGCGGGGAATGTCCCGCGCTCACTAGGTTACTTTCTCGACCTCTAAGCGCTCGTATTCCAGGCGCTGCATGCAGCCATCCTCCCCACAGAAGAGACCGGGAGTAACGGGCTGGGTTCCCGCGGCACCTTCGATCCCAAATCCCTACTATACCCTCCGTCTCCAGGGGGCAGGACAAGGGAGTTGGTGAACCCGCCCTGCGCTGGGGTCGCGGTTTTGTTTCGCTGCTCAGTGGAGCGGGCCGAGGGTACGCCTACTGGGCAGATTTACTCACTGTCCCACCCAGCCTACGTCTCCCCAGTTCCCGTAACCCTGGGCTGGGAAAGCACTTCGAGCTATCCAGGATATACAGGGAACCCGCGCGGGTCTCATTCGCGGGGAGTTGGCTCCTCTAGAAGCAGGGGAGGCCGGAGGGCTGTCTACTAGTAGGGTGGGGGCGCCCCGCTCTCCGCCGACTACCAGAGAAAAGGCGCGGCATCCCTGAAGACGGTCAGCAGCAGCTGGGGTGCAGTGGGTGTATCAGCCGAGCCCGCCCGGGAACCAGCCTCCTCCCCAGCGCGCGCACTCACCACTTTGCAGACGGCCGCCCGCGCCCCCAGGCTCCGCCAGCAGCACCGCCAGCAGCACGGCCTGCAGCGCAGCTCCCAGCTGCATGGCTCGGCTCTACTGCGCCCTCGGACACACGGGCGCTACCCCGGTGGAGTCGGCGGACAGGCAGCTGCATGCACAGCTGCAACAGCGGCAGCAACATCTCGGGAGGACCGACGGGCCCGGCACCCGGAGGAGGCGGGGAGGGCGCGGAGCCAGCCTGTCGCCCCTCCGCCCCCTGGGACGTCACTGCGGAGAGGGTAGCCCCTCGGGCTGCCCCGCCCCCGATAGCCTACTCCAGCAAGCTAGGCGCCAGACACCCAACCCGCGGTAGGGGAGCGAGCAGAGGAGGGGAGCCAGCTTCCCGCCCCACTCCGAGCTTTCCAGGGAGCTCCTGCATTTGCCTAGAGCGCAGGGCCCTGGGAAAACCCCAGTCTGGCTTCTCTAAAATCTGAGGAAGAGAGCGCTGTGGCTAAAAACAGGACCTCATCTCACCCCCACTCCTGGGGGCATAGCCAAATTCACCCAGCCCTCTAGGCTCTGCAGTGTGGACCAAAGGGAGAGGCAAGGGACTGATACCTAGCTGAGGCTGGGTAGGGTGCAGTGCAGGCGCTCAGTTCTACCCCTGCGTAAGGAGTGCTGCTGAGAAATGAGATGCTGAGGTAGGCAATATGCCTACTGGCCAGGCAAGTTACGGGACAGCTCCGATAGCGTCCAGAGAAGGCGGCTAAGTTGGAATTCTGGCTGAGAGGACAGTAGCTCCACCAGAAGCCAAAGGGTGACCCTGAAATCAGCAAGGAACTAATACTGTACTACTGTTTGCGGGGCACGTTAGGAGGTGGGGCGGGTTGTTCAGCCTTGGACTGTGATTAGAAGGGAGATGAATCACCGCCCTTTCCCCCCTCCCCAAATAGTGATCCCAGTTCTTCTGGGAAAGCTTTCCTCAGCAACCCAACCCTCAGCGTGGGCTCCTTCTAAACTCCCACAGTAGTTGTATTCTACACTTGCTTCTTATAGTAGTAAGCAACACCTTTTCAAATATATTAAGACAATAAAGTGTGAGCCTCCTGTCCAAAAACTAAAGGTATAAGTGGCAGAAGGTGGGTGTGATTTCCTTGCCCTTTCCCCGACGCCATGCTCTTATGAAGCATAGCAGAAAGTCCATCTGGGCTGCTGACTACTGGGCTTTGGTCTCAGCTGAGCCCCTGCAGTTCTAGACAAACAGGCCTGAATACAGGATGGAGAGGAGGAGGAGTCTTTTTCAGTACCAGCTGATACCCTGTTTCCCCGAAAATAAGACCTACCCGGACAATCAGTTCTAATGCATCTTTTGGAGCAAAAATTAATATAAGACCCTGTCTTATTTTACTATAATATAAGACCAAGTCTTTAATATAGTAAATATAATGTAATACAATATAATATAATACTGGGTCTTATATTAATTTTTGCTCCAACAGATGCATTGGAGCTGATTGTCCGGGTAGATCTTATTTTGGGGGAAACGGTAATATGGGGAAGCTCTGCTACTGCAGAAAACAGTAGCATCAGCATGATGAGAACTCACTTTATGGCAAGTTCATTTACAGCCAGTATTTATGTCCGAATTAGAATATCTCTTATCCAACATACATTCTTTCTAGAAACTCCTGATTATCACAACAATCAAAGAGAGTGGCTATGGTGAAAAGCAGCCCTTGAATTGGCATCTGATATCTGTTTCCAGTCCCGCCTTTCTTCAAGTTTTTTTTTTGCCTAACACTAAAAGTTACCTTAAGAGTTTTGTGAAGGGTAGATAAGGCAAAGAAATATTCAAGTATGTAGACAGCTGGGCACTTAATGTCAAGTGCAAAATATTTATTTCCAATATTACAACATTTATTACAAGTTAGAGAAGCTTTAGAGAAGCTTTTCCTTGGCCCAATTAATTAGATTGTGCCCTGAATTCTCCCTTTGATACCCTGGCCCTTGGTCCACATAGATTTTATTAAGGTATGCAGGCAACCTAGTGTGGTAGATTACAATAATAACTCCAATTCTTTTTGTTCTCTCTTTTTCTTTTTTAGTTTTAGGTGTACAAAGCAATGTAATAGTTAGATATTTACACCCCTCACAAAGTTATAACCTCCCCCAGCAATCTACTACCCCTCTAACATCATAGACAGCTGTTACAATACCATTGACTATCTTCCCTATGTTGTACTCCACAACCCATGGATATATATATATATATATATTTGATTACAGTTGACATGCAATATTATTCTACTTCAACTTCAGCTATATAGCATATTGGTCAGTCATCTATACAGTCTATGAAGTAATAACCCCAATTCTTCACACCACCCTGTATCCACACCTTTTACTGTGACTTTGAGTTCCTCTCACTAAAGGGGCAGAGTATATTTCCCCACTTATTGTCTTGGTGTTTGACCATGTGACTTGTTTGGCCAATAGAATCAACTAGAAGTTTCTGAGGCTAGAAAAGGCCTCACATATTATTGTTTGTTCTTTTGCTTCTCTGCTACTCTCTGAGAGGAACATAGCTCAGATATCCCACTGGTCCATGCATTTCCCAAAGAAGATACAAAGAGCAGAACTGCCTCAATCAACGGATGCGTAGTGGGAAGCAGACCTGCCCTAGGTGCCGTAGCCTGAAGCAGGGCTGTCTGGCCAAGTCTAGATCAGCCAGCCAGCCCCCCAGCTGACTGACAGATGTGTGAGCAAAAATAAATGTTTGTTTTACATCACTTTGTCATGAAGTGTTATTGAGTAATACCTAACCATTACACTTGGTAATGCAGAGAAGGGTTATCAGGGGAAGGCTTGTTGCCAAGAAAGCTCACAAAGTGGAATTTTTCTTGGTAAAATTATCTTGGTCCAGGGTCCAATCCTTAGTTTGAGAAGCTTACACCCAATCTAAGAGATTATTATATTTACATATTGAGAAATATAATTATCAGGTAAACCAATGTTTGCATTGGCCTGTTAAGCGCGTATTCTCCCTCTGGGCAGAAGATTTCTTAGTGAGCATGGAATCAGAACAAAGGGAATTAGTTACATGATTTGAAAGTTTAGGCTTTGAAAATCTGCTATGTCCATCTTTACACTCGAGATCTATCTGTCTGGCAGACAAACACATCATCCTGATGGGGTACCTTTTATTTTTGATACTGCTGAGATGAGTTGTCATTTCGTAACTTTCTAAACTTCCCTTTTCTAGACCTGACTGCCTTCCTTATGTTCCAAAGACTTTTTTCTTCAAATAGTGTTGTGGCAGAAACCATTAGTTGTCCACTAATCTCCATTTTAAACGTCTTTAGTGATAGAGTCCTGAATTTTAACTAGACAGATACCCCTTCCCACCCATTTAAAGCCTATTTCTCAGCCTCCTTGCAGTTTGGTGTGTCCCCGTGATTAAGTTCTGACCAGTGGGTCACCCATTCCTCTGTTGGCACTGTGGAGTGGGAGCTGCATCTTACCGACGTTATGTCCAGGAGTTGAAGGTGGCAGTCAAGAGAAAAGTGAATGGTTGTTCTAAATAGAGCTGCGAGCACGGGAGCATAGCATAAAACCCTGAGTAGGACTGCCGGTTGGACAATGCAGAAGGGAGAAATACTTAACCTTCTTTTCTCCAAAATATACCAAAGGGAATGACCTTTGAAAGTGACGGAGGTTGGCACTGGTATTACGTACATGTGTGTAAGACATAGGAATGCTAAGCCAGCTATTTACAGACCTAGAAGCAATTCATTTCTGACTTCAGACATGTTCCAGAAACTGAATAAACCAAATTTTGGAATTTTTTTAATAGTAAGAAGACTTTCAAGTTTTCAGGACTACCCCTTCATCCTTATTTCCTTACTAATTGTTTTTACTGGTGGTGTACAAGTTGGGGTACATAAAGCCCCTATTTCTTGTTTATCTGATATTCATAATATAGATCAAATATAGCAATTCTTGAAATACCCTTCAAACGAAAACAAGATAAATAGGAGTTTAAGAATGTATAAAATGAGAGGTGATTATTGTGTGGCGTCAAATTCAGTAGTACCCAATAAGTAAAATAGACACAAGTATCCAATAACGGGTAAAATTCCTAGAAGTGTTGCATATTTCACTTTTATTTCTTTGTCTATTTTAACTAAGTGGTTCCAATAATCCTGCTATGAGAGCAGGTTGTTTCAAAAGTGAAGGTCTAAGTGAACCATCCTCTACCATGTGTCAATCAAATTAATCCAAGCCTTTGACTTCTTCTTGGTCTTCTTTATCTGACTCTGGAATCACTTTCCTGTTGGCAGTAACACGAATCAGTTCCAAGACACAGAACTCTGTAGTTGTGAACACAATGTAGCATGAAAACAACTTTTGAAAGTTTCCCCAATAAAGATTTACTGTCTTGGATTCTGAATATGCATTAGATTTTGCAACCAAGTGTATACACTTACATGGAGAAGTAGTCTGTGCTGTGGAGTGTGGTTTGAAGGGCATGGGAGAAGACCGCCTAACCCTAAATATATTTTACTCTCCAAAAAGTCAAACGTGGGAGAGTTCATCATTGGTAATTGATTTCTTTGGATTACCCAGTGCTCCTTCTAGTCAGCCTTCTTTATAATGCAAATATTCCTGGGGAGGATAATAAACATATTGCTACTAAAATCTTATTATATACACACTTTCTAGTTCTTTTTTTCTGACAGAAGGGGACCTGGATTGTCTTAAGATCTGTTGGAGAAGGAATGATAAGGGTGTATCTGTGTATGTAGGGGGGTTTGGGGCAGACAGGAAAGAATGGAGGGAGGACAGAGAGGGCAAATTAAAGTTTTTACAATTGTGTCTAAAATATTTCAAAATATGAAAAAGTTTATAAATGAGTGTACACTATAAAAACATCATTTCCTAAATTAGCTAATACTGAACTACATGATCTTTCTGAAATAAATTTTTTTTGTTACAAATATTGTCTGAATTCCTACATGCAGGCAGTGTGCTAGACACTTTGGTGACCTAGTTTCTCCTGGAGCTGGCAAGTTAAAACCATGTGAAAAGTTAAATAACAACTCATGAGATAATAAGAATTAAATACTTATAAAATATGGGCAGAAAGTAGTGCCTGGTCAATTGCAAAAAGAAGGATACAGATGGTAACTGTGTAAAAAGCTCAGAGGAAGAAGATCTCACAGTATAATGGGATGAAAGTCAAGGCTTCAGGACAAGAGGAGAGAGAATGGGCAAGCTGATACACAAAAGGAATTAGGTAAGCATTTAAATCATTAAGGACATTATCTGTGCAAGCTGTGAAGTAATGTTTTACTCTTAGGTGGATCCGCATGCATAATAGCAGAAATACTCAGATCATTCCTGTAAAAATATGCACAGAAATCCAAAGCATCCAGACATTGTTGATGCTATTCACGTAGCACTCTTCATCCATTATTTGAATCAGGTAAACAAATCTTTCAGGTGGACTACTGTTGCTCCACCCTTAGAAGCTATGTCTAATCATCTGGCTAAAAAGTACGAAATTAAGTTACTGAGCATTATGTAGACAATTTAGCCAGGTGATTACATGATTTTTCCATTTTTCCAGAAGTTATTAAAATTAGTATAGACACATTCATTTTTCTTTAATAACATTTGATAAAGGGAGCAAGCCTCAATACTAATGAGATAAGAATAAAAATTCTATTACTTTCTAACTATTCTTTCGTTAAGGTAGTATGCAAATAAATACTTGTCAAATTAATGTTGAGTCAGCCATATGGGTTTTCAGTCATAATACAAAAATGGACAGATTTTTGAAAATTTTATTAGGGGTAGCTGGTTAAACTCTTATGGACCGTGTGCCTGGTCCCATTCTAACATTATTCCAGGGATAAGGCTATTAACCTGTCACTGTGAGGCTAAAGCCCTTGCTACATGAATTTAGATTTAGCAACCTTAGGTATGCCACTGGTGATATCAGAATTGATAATCTAGAAGACCTGCTGATTTGCTAAAGATGGTGGGGCTAGGTGTGTGTAGGGAAGAGCAGAGCTGAGGAGTGTGGCAGGTGAATACAATAACCCAGGATGGAAAGAATGTGTACAGAGATTCAAGGCTGATTTACTTTCCTTTTTATACCAACTTGTGCTTGCATATTGTCCAGATATGGAAGTGGGCCCACAAACATTAATGTAGACGAGGAGAAGAAAATTTATTCAAGGCAAGAAATCTCTAAAACAGAGGGTGGGTTGTTAGAGGATTTGAGGGCAGGGGAAAAAGTGAGTAAGAAAAAAGTGCTTCTTTGTGGGGAACTAGAAAGGTGAGAATATTTAACAGAAGTAAACTTACTTTGCTTTGTGTACTTTGGCCTTAGGTTTATAAGGAAGGGAAACCAGTTCTTTCTAAAAGAAACGAAACAAAAAAATGAAAAAGGAAATGTTTTACTTCTTGCACTGACTAAAATTAACTTACTTGAAAAGAAACTGAGGTAAAATTATCACAGAGTTTATACAGACTAGCTTCTTAAATCTGGAGACTGTGGGGGGTCAGAAGTGTTCCAGATTAGGGAATTTGGGGTTCATTCAGGAGAGTGCCAGCTTGTACATTCATAAGTTTACGGGGTGCTATATTGTTTTTATTGTTTGTTCCTCTTCATTTAGCATTTGTTTTTGTATGATCTAAGTAAGATCAATCACTGAAAAACAAATATTAACACTGAAGTAGCTCATGTTAATAAACTACAGATTTATAGTATGTGACAATACGCCCACTGACAGTAACACCTCATTTCTATGCCAGCAGAACTACACATTCTGGAGATATATTTGGTTTTTATCAAGGATTGGAAAATTCTCTGATGTCTATAGGCTGAGCCCTTTTAGTATACAGAAAGCTCTAGACCATGGGTATCTAGATTTAAGGGGTCAATCTATAAAACCTCTGAGAATTTGCCACAGTTCACTCGCCCCGGAAAGACTTATCCAAATGCCTCATTATGTCTCACCGAGATCCTTTCTTCTCTTTGTTTTCTTAAGAGTTGAAGAATCTCATCTCTCCTTGTAGCCTGTTTAAAGGGGGAATAAAAAGTGGGTGAGTCTTTTGATTCATTAATAGAGCTTTGTGTCCATCGAAGGTAGAATTTTTTTTTTCCATTTTCCTTCTTGTATTTTTTGGCAGAATTAAATTTTTTTCCTGTGATAGATTTGTACTTTTCATTTGTAACACAGTCCAGTTTTTATTCCAAAGGATGCTGTTTTACAATATAATTCGGAAGGTTTTTTTTCCCCTCCCATTTAACAATAACTAACTTTTATTAAGACTTTACTATATGGACTCTGCTAAGAACTTCAGATACATTGTGTCATTATTTTCTTACAATAACTCCGAAGTCTGACCCTACTATTATCCTGTTTTACAGATGAGGAATCTGAAACTTACTAAGGTTAAATAGCTTACCCAACCTATTAAGTGGCAGAACTGGATATAATACCAGCTATATTAGACAATGGCGCCCAAGCTATTGACCGCCACACTAAATTGTCATTAAGTTAGTAGCAAGATACAAAATCAGCAAGCTCAAACAGCATACCACCGCCTAAGTCCACGACGACAGGGCTCTCCTCAGTAGCTTGCATATGGAACACAGCCTTACTCTTTCACCTCTCCTCTGTCTTAGATAACAAACATGCACATTCTGAGGTAAGTTTTCCTAAGCGTAAAAAACTAATTTAGTGCAGGCATGAAGATTTATCAAGACATAGACTATATAAAAAGAGGCAAATATAGGTACAAAAATTTTTTTATAGAATTCAGTTATGTTCAGTTTTGGAGACAGCCAGGCAGAAAATTGTATCTGGAGTAGGTGAGAACAAAAGAAAAACCTAAGAATCTGAAAA
Organism: Rhinolophus ferrumequinum; assembly: GCF_004115265.2. Lineage (NCBI taxonomy): Eukaryota > Metazoa > Chordata > Mammalia > Chiroptera > Rhinolophidae > Rhinolophus > Rhinolophus ferrumequinum. The sequence goes on along the minus strand of NC_046294.1, from coordinate 79,942,261 downwards.
ATAAAACGTGTAGCTTCAAATGGCCAAATAAAATGAAAGAAGCTCTGTTTAGATTAGGCTAGAAGAAAGAAATAACTGAGAGTAGACATAGATTTGTCATAGCCAGGTAACAATTCTAAGTCATCCATCCTTCCATTCCAATTTATTGAGCACTGCAATATTTTCCCAGGGCTGCTGTAACAAAGTGTCATAAACCTGGAGGATTAAAACAACAGATATTTATTGTCTCACAGTTCTGGAGGATAGAAGTACAAAATCAAGGTGTTGGTAGGGCCATGCTCCCTCTGAAATCTGTAGGGGAGAGTCTTTCCTTGCTATCTGCTGGTTTCTGGTGGCTTGCCAGCAATCTGTGGCATTCCTTGGTTTGCAGCTGTATAACTCCAATCTCTGTCTTCATTGTCACGTTGATTTCTTCCTGTGTGTTTCTGTCTTTACATGGCCATCTTATAAGGACACCAGTCTTATTGGATTAGGGGCCCACCCTACTCCAGTATTAACTTCTTAACTAAGTAATCTACAATGACTCTGTTTCCAAATAAGATCACATTTTGAGGCACAGGGGGTTAAGACTTCAATATATTTTTTTTTGAAGGACACATTTCAATCCACAGTGAGCACCTACAATTTCACATTACAGTGCAATGGACTGAAAAAACACAATTCCAGCCTGCAAAGTGATTGCAGATTTGTGGAGAAAAAGACAAGTAAATGGTTTTAAAGGTGCTACAATGGGGTCAGCATAGAGTGCAATTAGAGAATGGAAGAGTGATCCTTAATTCAGACTAGAGTACGTACGAGGTGTGATCAAACAATACAATGAATGTTTAAATAAAAAATTTACAGTAAAAGACACATTACCATTAATCCCCCTCAAAATACTTCCCCTCGCTTCAAACACACTTATCCCATTGTTCTTGCCACTTTCTGAAGCAGTTCTGGAAGTCCTCTTTCTTGAGTGTCTTTAGTTGCACTTCATGGCTGCCTTGATGTCCTGAATCATTTTGACTTTGGGGAAGAGCCAAAAGTCACACGGTGCCAGATCCGGTGAATAAGGTGATCACAACGGGAAGGCTCCATGTCACACATCACTTCTGGTATATGACAATTCTGTCAAATAAAAATATTACGGTGTGTCCTCATCTACCTTATTCACTGGATCTGGCACCGTGTGACTTCTGGCTCTTCCCCAAAGTGAAAATGATTCAGGACATGGAGGCAGCCATGGCAGTGCGACTAAAGACACTCAAGAAAGAGGACTTCCAGAACTGCTTCAGAAAGTGGCAAGAACAATGGGATAAGTGTGTTCGAAGCAAGGGGGAGTATTTTGAAGGGGATTAATAGCAATGTGTCTTTTACTGCAATAAATTTTATTTAAACATTCACCATTTGATTTTTGATCACACTTCATAAGTATCTGTTGGGGGACTCAGAGAAGATGTCCCAGAGGAGATGATATCCAAGGTTAGATTTGAAAGTGGTAGTCACCAGATAACAATAAAGACAGAATGGGGAAGAAAGCTTTTGAGGCAGAGGAAACAGGGTGTACAAAAGAAGGTGCTGCCTTGCTAAGTTGTTCTTCAAGATGATTCTTCAGTCCTGATGCCTGTGAGAGAAGCTGCAAACCTTCGGCATGCTCCACTGAGACACATGAGAGGAAGAGCCCGTGCTGGGGGCCAGGAGTGATCAGCAGCGGGGCCAGGTACACCGGTGCCTTGGCTTTGCATCATTCTGTTCAAGTCGTATTAATCTTGCCTTTTATGAGCCTACAAAGCTTTTATTTTACTCATTTTGGGACAAGATTTCTACTGTTTACTTGAATATTCGCTATCATACATGAGTTATTGAAAGAAAAAAATTCAAGGTATTTTTAAAACTAAGTTTCACGATACTTGTCAACTTGCTGTGGATTTAATAAAATTATGTCTGTAGATAAAGACCTGGGATATTTTCAATGTGCGTATTCAATGTTAGTTTTCTTTCCAACTTTTCCATTACACATGTAATCAATTAGAGTCAATTGCCCCCATACAGTGATTACATAGCTCTTTACGAGTATACCTTTATCACGGTATTGATCTTATTTTCCCTGCTTTATCTCATAGTTGCTACTATGTCTCTTTCAGAATCTTATTTATCTTTTTATCCTTCCTTAGAGCTCAGTCGTACCTTGTATATGATACTCAATGAATTTTTCTTGAATTGAATTGAGTCATGATGTATAAATGAAATCATTACATTGTCTAATATGCAATTATTAGCCTAAGCAAAAAAAAAAAAGTTTTAGAAAATGAAATTAAACAGGTGTAAGTTTAGTTTTTAAAATCCCCTATAAACAAAACTACATGATTATTTTCTGTGCAATCATTGGGTAGCCATAGAAGTTGTGTTGTCATAATGCTTGTATAATAATATAAAAATAGACAAATATTTAGTTACAAGATAATTCTAAAATAATAAAATAAAAAAATATTTTTAATTTTTATTTCAGGTTCTTTTTTATTATAATGATTTTTAGTGTCTAATCAGTTTCATAATATAATATAATATATAATATAATATAATATAATATAATATAATATAATATAATATACCAGAAACAAAGCTTTCAAATATGATTTGATTTCTGCTTCCTGGACATGTTTCCTGGGAATGAATAATAAAACTACTGTAAACAACTGTGTCATCAGAACTAAAACAATGCTGTCTATTCTAAGAAGTCTCTGCTAGGATAACTAAATTCAGTGGTAAGAGAAAATCCTTACAATTTACCTTATTAGTAGCGATAAATAATTGAATTGTTAATTTCAAAACAAAAAAAGAATTTTTATTTCTAATTATAGTGTTTTAGTTGTGTTCATTAGTGGAATTTTATGATATTTTACTCATTTAATATATTAAATTAAAAAATAATACTAAAAGGGGATCAGAACTTATAGTTACAATATTTTAATATTGGATATTTCTTATACATTTTATTTATATTATTTATATTTATATACTATTCTTGAAAAAATAAATTATGGAATAAAAGTTCATTCCAGGAAATTAGGATATGATAATTTATAAATTTAATGTGTCATAGAAGGATAATGAATTTTAGCGTCACTTCTACAATTAAATTGCTTAGTTCTCTACTTTTGGCTATTCAGAGCCAAACAACTTGAAACATAGATTCGAGGAGTCAAATACATTTGGATTTGAATCCCAATTCTGCCATGTGATTGATGGCAAATAATATCTTAACTATCCCTCCTGGCTCTTCCTTTCTTCCCTCCAACTGTAATCACTAACCCACAGGTTAAAAGTTTGTGATCTAAGGTAAATCTAAGAACCACTTCTCTGAATCTTAGATTTCTCATCTATAAAGAAGGTTGTTGTGAAATTGGAAATCATACAAATGTTGCTTAACCTAATGCATGGCATATGGTGCATATTTAATAAATGGTAGCTATCATATTATGTGGTGATGATGATGATGAGAGAAATTTTTTCTTTCAATGCTTTCAAATTTTGGAAGAGTGGGAAGAAGAAGAGAACGATGGATAGCTCACCTTCTGTGTACAGGCATGGAGGATTTCTGATGATTCAACCTTTGACCTATGGGTGAGTTGGTGAATAGAGTTGGAAGGAAGAAAGAAGAGATATCTAAGATATTATTTGCCCTGAGTTATGAAGTGCAAATTCCTCTGTCCACAAATTCTCCAGTATATTATAAACTTTCTTCTTAGTTAATCTTCAGGTATAAAAAAACCTTTTAATACACACTAGACTTTAAAAGAAAGGTCCTTTCTTCTTAAGACCTGGTTCGCATATGAAAAATGCATTTCTTCCTTGTATTATTGTTGAAATCTTTTGAGTGAAACATTCATCAAAAATAGCATCTGGTAGTGTTTATTTCTCCGATTACTTATCTACATTACCAAAAGAAAATTTCTCTTGACTATAGTATAAAAGCTGAATTATTGAATTTAATCTTAAGAATACCTTAGAGCAATATTGCATTGATTCCAAAATCAGCTCTTTGCTTAGTTACTTGGCAACCATCCCAGTACTTAGAGAATTTAGAAACTCTTGATACCAGTGTGGTATAGTTGTTAAGCACCTTGGCTCCATTGTCAGATAGACCCGGTTCAAACTGTCTTTACTATATTTTAGCTGTGTGACTTTAAATAAGTCACTTACATGTTTCAGCTTCAGCTTCCTAACTGTAATAGAGATAATTATAATGCTTCTCAGACAGAATTGTTCTGAGCATTAAATGAGAATGTGAGTAAAGGACTTACAGTTTACGTGCTATGTAGCTAGTTCTCAAAAACATTATTATATAGTGAGAGGAGCAGGTGGTCTGGAAGGGCAAAAAAACCATGAAGAAAACATACTAAGAAGCACTGGGAGAAATACGTTAATTCAAATGTAAATTACATAAAAAATATTTATTCTTACCATTGAATATAAATGCAATATATGCTTATGGCACAAACATCAGAAAATGTGAATAAAAAAGCACATAAAAGGAAATAATATTTCTACAAATCCATTGTTGAATCTTAGTATAAGTTTAAAAATTTAAAACATAAAAACTTTAGAAGAATTAAAGAAGTTGCAAAATAAATAATTTTCTAAGGATTTAAAAATAATGCATTACAGGGAAAAAGGCAGCTAGGGAAGCAGTGGGCTAGTTTAATGATCATAGCGGTAATACAAAAAGCATGCTCAGTGATGAAAAGAAAATAGCAGTCCAATTAAAAATAAATGGAGACATGGAGGTACAAATGAACTTAAAGGTGCTTAAAGATAGCAATAAGCCTGGCTTGACAAGGATAAAATGTGTGTTTTGGGGAATAGGGGTATAAAGGGTAGGACAGTTGAATGGTATCATATTGAAGATACCTCTGTTTAAACTTAATTTAGTAGAAGATAGGAACTATGTTTCTGACCTCAATATAATTAAATTAGAAATAAAAAATAGATAACTTAAGAAGACTTCTAACATTTGAAAATTAAAGAGCATACTTCAAAATAGTTCATGAGACAAATTATAAATCAAAGTAGAAATTTAAAAATACTTAAAATGGTATAATAATGAAAAATACTATATAGCTTATGAGGTACAATTAAAATGGTAATTTGAGAGATATTCATAGCTATAAATGATTAGATTAGAAAAGAGATAAAACAGAAAATTAAGAAACAAGTGAAAAGGGAAAGAAGGTAGAAGGGAAATAACTAACCCAAAATGGAAGGGAGAAGCAATAAAAATCAATAGCTAATAATATAAAACCCCAAAATACAATAGAGGATAATAAAGCCAAATGTTGGTTTTTGGAAAAAGACTTAAACTAGACAATGCTCTGCCATAATTACTTAAGAAAAAAAGATACAAATGATTAGAAATGAAAAGGGTTATAACTAGAGCTATGGTAGAGATTAAAAAGATGTTTAAAAAACACTGTGAACCCTTTACACCAATAAATTTAAAAATGTAAATGAAACAATTTTCTAGAAAAAAATAACTTACCAAATTATTTCAAGAAATAAAAAACAGGCCCATCCCATTTACTCAAACACAAAATCAAAACAAATAAGCAAATCAAACGTATGGTACTTACGTAGATTACGGCCATATTAATCATTTCAACTAATTTTAGTCACCATTTAGCTTATCAACTGTGTTTACTTGGGTCTACTTGCTGTACGATTTACCCCTTCTAATAGTGCCTTGGCTTCAGTAAGTTAGTGTCTATACTAGAATCTTTTTCTAGGTTTCCAAAAACTGTTGCAAAGGGTGTGTGTAGTTGAAAATATTCCTTTGACACTTGATTTTTGATAGGGTTCTGGTTGAGAACCACTGATCCAGACCTTCAGAATCATTATGACATTCACTTCTTAATCTACACTTGTAGAGAGAGGCATTATGATAAATTCCATTACTTTTTATTTACCTGCAAGGGTTAAATTAACTTTGCCCACACATTTTTGCTCCATAGTTGAAATTTCAAAATATATTTTCAGTGTTAATTTTTATTTTTGCAGTTCATAAATAAAGAAGAATAAGGGAAGATATCATGAGAGTCTCTTTAACAGTATGAGCAAGTCAATCTTGATCCTGTCTTTTAATCAGGATGTGGATACTTGGGTGACCGTGCCTTTAGTAATGTACTCACCACCCTTTGAGATTTACCAATTTGGTCAAAACATTTCATCTAATACTAAAGCTTGTTTTGTACTTGCTAAAATTTTATTTTTTCAGTATGGGTGGAAAAAAAGAGGGAACACAGAGAAGATAAAAACAAACTTTAATTAAGTAACTGCTGGATGTCAGGCCTGTGTGAGGGATTACTCATTTAATCTTAACACAGTGAGGTAGATATGATATCATTATTGTTACCTCTTTACAGATAGAAGGAACTCAACCACATAAAAATTAACAGCCTTCCTCAGGGTCACTTAACTATTAACTAACTAGTACCTGGCCTCCCAGTTCTGTTAGACTCCATATGCTTTTTTGGCTATACTACTTCAAACACATACTAGAGATTTTGGTACACTTACACCTAAACAAAAGTATTGACAGAATAGTTTCTTCATTCAATAGTCATTCTGAAAATGAAGAATTAATTGGGATTAACCATAGTGAAGAAGACAAATACAGTCTCTACTCTCACAGAAAAATTTGTATTCTAGTAGAAAATGTGTGCTATGGAATACACAGTGGTGGTAGCTAATCCAGTTTACAGTCAATTTAGTTCAAAGTTAATTTACTAATTTTATGGTATCATGGAGCACTTTGCAAAAAGTGGTTAAAGGGTAAAGAATAGTCCTCAACAAAATATTAGCAAACTGAATTCAGCAATACATTAAAAAGATCATACACAATGATCAAGTGGGATTTATTTCTGGGATGCATATTTGGTTCAATATTGACTAATCAATTAATGTGATACACCACATAAACAAAATAAAGTATAAAAATCATATGATCATATCAATAGATGCAGAAAAAGCATTTGATAAAATCCGGCATCCCATCCATTTATGATAAAAATTGTCAGCAAAGTAGGAATAGAAGGAATATTCCTCAACATAACAAAGGCCATATATATATGACAAATCCACAGCTAACATACTGCATGGTGAAAAGCTAAAAGTGTTTTCCTTAGGATCAGAAACAAGGCAAGATGTACACTTTCACAACTTTTATTCAACATAGTATTGGAAGTCTTAGCCACATCAATCAGACAAGAAAAAAATAAAAGTCATCCAAATTGGAAAAGAATAAGTAAAACTGTCTATTTGCAGATGACATGATACTATATAGAGAGAACCCTAAAGATTCCACCAAAAAAACTATAAAAATTGATAAATGAATTCAGTAAAGTAGCAGGATATTAAATTAATATTCAGAAATCGTTTGCATTTTATACACCAATAACAAACTATTAGAAAGAGAAATTAAGAACACAATCCCGTTTACAATTGCATCAAAAATCAACCAACCAAAAAAAACATAGGAATAAATTTAACCAGGGAGGTGAAAGACTTGTACTCAGAAAACTACAAGACATTGAACAAAGAAATGGAAGAAGATACAAATAACTGGAAGCATATTCTGTGCTAATGGATAGGCAGACTTAACATTGTTAAAATTCCATACTACCCAAAACAATCTATAGATTCAGTGCAATCCCTATCAAAACACCAATGGCATTTTTCACAGATCTAGAACAAATAATCCTAAAATTTACATGGAACCACAAAAGACTCCAAATAGACAAAGCAATCTTGAGAAAGAAGAACGAAGTTGGACGTGTCATGCTACCTGATAGCAAACAATATTACAAGGCTATAATAGTCAAAACAGCATGTTAATGGTATAAAAACAGACACATAGATCAATGGAACAGGATAGAGCGCCCAGAAATAAACCCACATCTACTCATATGTGGTCAATTAATCAATGACAAAGGAGACAAGAATATATAATGGGATAAAGACAGTCTCTTCAATAAATGGTGTTGGGAAAACTGGACAGATACATACAAAAAAAAAAACTAGATTACTTTCTTACACCATATACAAGCATAAACTAAAAATAGATGAAAGACTTAAATGTAAGATCCAAAACCATAGAACTCCTAGAAGAAAACGTAGGCAGTAAACTCTTTGACATTGCTCTTAGTAATATTTTTTTGGATATGTCTCTTCAGGCAAGGAAAACAAAAAGAAAAATAAACAAATGGGACTACATCAAACTAAAAAGTTTTTGCACAGCCAAGGAAACCATGAACAAAACAAAAAGACAACCTACTCAATGGGAGAAGATATTTGCCAATGATACATCCAATAAGGGGTTAATACCCAAAATATATAAGGAAATTATACAACTTAACACTAAATAAAAAACCCAAATAATTCAATTAAAAAGTGGGCGGAGAACAGGAAAAGACATTTCTCCAAAGAAGACATACAGATGGCCAATAGACATATGAAGAGATGCTCAACATCATTAATCATCAGAGAAATGCAAATTAAAACCACAATGAGCTATCAACTCACACCTGTCAGAATGGCTATCATCAATAAATCAACAAACAACAAATGTTAGCCAGGATGTGGAGTAAAGGGAACCCATGTGCACTGTTGGTGGTCTTGCAAATTGATGCAACCATTACGGAAAACAGTATGGAGGTTCCGTGAAAAAATTGAAAATAGAACTGTCATATGACCCAGCAATCCCACTTCTGGGTATTTATCCAAAGAAATCCAAAACACTAATTCAAAAAGATACATGCATCCTTATGTTCACTGCAGCATTATTTACAATAGCCAAGATATTGAAGCAACTTAAGTGTCCATTGATAGACAAATGAATAAAGAAGTTTATATATATATATATAAACTTTTTTATATATATATGCATATTACTTGGCCATGAATAGAATGAAATCTTACCATCTGTGACCACAGGGATGGACCTAGAGGAGGGTATAATGCTAAGTGAAATAAGTCAAACAGAGGAAGACAAATACCATATGATTTCACTTCTATGCAGAATCTGAAAAACAAAATAAATGAACAAACAAAGCAGTAACAAACTTATAGATAGAACAAAGTGATGGTTACCAGATGGGAGGGGCGTTTGGGAGCTGGGTTAAAAAGATGAAAGGATAAGAAGTACAAATTGGCAGTTATAAAATACTCATGGTGATGTGAAGTGTAGCATAGGGAATACAGTCAATGACATTGTAATAACTGTGTATGGTGTCAGGTGGGTATTAGACTAGACTAGTACCCACCTGACTAGATTTATTGGGGGGATCATTTCGTAAGTTATATAAATGTCTAACCACTATGCTGTGCACCTGAAACTAATATAATATTGAATATCAACAGTAACTGAAAAATAAAAAGACATTTTAAAGGGTAAACAATAGTTGAATTATGGTGGTACTTGTAAATTGATGAGCTTTCTATGATCTTATTTAATGTAAACTAAATATTTATGATAGGATTTTTGATTATAAGTTGACTATAAAATGGGAATTACACCCTAAATTTAGAATATTACCTAAACAGAACCAAGGTTCTATGGTTTCACAAAGATTGAGAACATTGTCTAAATTTTTTCTTATGGCTCCAGAATTTAATTTTTAATTCTATGCCATTGATTGGGGGTTAAATGTCCAATAGGATCACTAGGGAATTTTAGTTCTTATTCTACACAGAGTCTTAATCCTTCATAGGTTCCATTTCTATTCTTTGTTTCAAATGCAATCTTGAGGAAGGTGAGAATTACTATTGGCTTAAGGTAAAACTATGTATTCAGAAAAAGTATCACATTTGAGATTGATTCCAATAGGCAGTGTGGACCTTGTAGCTTGTTGATTCTGATAACAGAATGCTTCAACTATGAATTTTCTCTGTGAATTTAATATCATTCCCTGTGTCTATTAATTGAAATCTGCTATGTAGATTCTGTAATTTCCATGTAGTAAATTTTGTATATCTACCACAATAAGATACAGAACTGTTGGGCCTTAAATGATCTACTATGCACTTTAAAAGGCAGACTAATAATCAGTGAAGCGGCTTTCTCCAGCAGTAATTTGAGTTTTAGAAGGTAGACCTAATGCAGTTATCCATGAGAGTTGATGAAAGATACCAGAGGATTATTAATCAGAGGGAGGAAGAAGTCTGACTTGCAGGAAAAAAATGCATATCTAAGCACCTTTCCATACCTACTGGAAATTGCTTGATCCTGGCTCAATTCCCAGCTCTGTCATATATAATTTTCATTTAAAAAATGACAGCTTACTAAAATGAGAAAAACATATCAGTCATTACATAAGAGGGAGTTGATATATTTTTTTCTTAAATGTAGGTTTCAATGAAATATGAATTTATCTGTTTTGAAGGAGAAAAATGTGTATTTTCTTGATTATGTTATACATTTTTTTCTTAGTTCTGTTACATAGATATTAATGGAAAACCAATAATAATTACCTGAAGAGCATAGCTCTTGTTTTAAAATACTTACACAGAACAAATGCATGAAAGTAAAAGTGTAAGTGATTTTTAAAAACTGCTTTAATGCTGTTCTAAAGGAACATTTTTTAAAAAGAGCAGTGAGATTTAAATTTTAATGTTGAAAAAATATGAGCATAAAATAAACATTACATTTTAAATTAAATATAGATATTTGAAGGATACTTCTATATATGATTGAATTATATACTATTGATGATTCAGTCTGCAATAATTATCAAGGCTTGTCCTTAGCAAACAAATAAATAAGGTTTTCATCATGTTAACGGTTACATAGATATGATGAATGGGTGAAATGGACTGACCTCATTTTTCAGATATATCTTTCCTGTCTTGCCCATTAGGATGTAAGAAGGAGGGGGTGGCAGATTCCCCATTCAGATGACTCTATCTCATCTCTGGCCCATACTTTTCAAGCCCATATATTCATAGGCTTACTTGACAGCTCAAATATGCTTCTCTTTGCTTATCTCAAAGGTACCTCAAACTGGATAAATCTAAACTGAACTTTTAACCCCTTCTCCCCTCCAAAAAACCTCAACACCTGACCTTCATTTAATGTTCCTTGTTTCAAAAAATGGCACCATCCATCCCGTTAAGCAATCCAGAAAACCAGGAGTTATCTTTGATACCTTGGTATGTCGCACCTTCCATATCCAATAAGTTCCTCAAGTCCTAGCTAGTTTACTTCTTAAATACGTCTCAAATTTATCTACTTTTTCCTAATCCAAGCCACCATCACCTCCCAACTGGATGATTGCAATGGCCTCCACTCTGGTTTCCCCACTTTCAATCCATTCTCCATATTAAGTGTCCTGAACTTTTTCAAACAAATCTGATATTGTCATCCTCTGACTTAAAACCCTTCCATGGCTCCTTATTGTCCTTCCAATTGCCTAACCTTCACATTACTGCACTGCCCTTTCAGCTTCTGAAATGAACTATGCCTTTACAAAGCACAAGGTTTTTGCATGGCTGTTTGTTCTACCTGGAATGCTTTCCCTATGCTCCTTCCACTCCCTCCTCCTGGCCTAATTAATGCCCACTTTTCCTTCTAATCTCAGCTTAATCTTTGCAGAAATCCTCCCTGATTCACTTGATTAGATCAATATTGCCCTAGTAAATGTTCGTCTAACTTCGTGTATAATTCTTTCATAAATACCTGTCTCTCTGATTAGATTGCAAGTTTCATGTAAGGGCTGAGTTCGTATCTTTAAAACATGTTTTTTGTTGTTCATTGTTGTACTCCAGTCCCTAGCACAATCTTTCTCCTTTCTGTTTTTACTTATTCAGTACTCTCAAAAGTTATCCTTTATAATGAAACTTTCAAAGTTTAGATATACAGTAGTCCCCCTTTATTAGTGGTTTTGCTTTTCATGGTTTCAGTTACCTTCGGTCAACTTTGGGCCAAAAGTATTAAATGGAAAATCCGAGAAATAAACTGTTCATGAGTTTTAATTGCATCCTCTTCTGAGTGGCATGATGAAACCTTGTGCCTTCCCAATCTGTTCCACCTGGGATGTGAATCATCCCTTTGTCCAGTGTACTCATGATGTATACGATACTCTCCCATTAGTCACTTAGCCATCTGGGTTATCAGGTTGACTGTCATGATATCGCAGTGCTTGTGTTCAAGTAACCTTATAGTAGCCTAATGCAGTGTCACAATGCTTACGTCATTCACCTCATTTTAACTCATCACGTAGGCATTATATCACCTCACATCATCACAAGAAGAAGGATGAGTACATTACAATAAAATATTTTGAGAGAGATCAGATTCACATAACTTTTATTACAGTATATTGTTATTATTGTTCTATTTTATTATTAGTTATTGTTGTTAATCTCTTAGTGTGCCAAATTTATAAATTACTCTTTATCATAGGTATTTACATATGTATAGGAAAAAACAGTATAGATAAGGTTCAGTCCTATCTGTGGTTTCGGGTGGTGTCTTAGAACACATCTTCCATGGGTAAGAAGGGACTACTGTACTATCCTAAATAACTTCTAAGTTTTTTTGAATAAATTACTGAATTACTGTTACAATGAAAAAATATGCCTTTTAAAAAAGTTATTTAACAGAGCTTATCTCAACAATGGAATCAACTGTAAATTGATTTTTGAACAATATTTTTTGGCTTGCCCCAATCCCCCAAATTACCATAGTTTGTCAATTTGTTTCTCTTGTATACCGATGACTCTAAAGTAATTTTCTGGTTATGGCACTAGGGAATATACAATTGTTTAGCAATGTGACTGTAGTTTGGGGGAAGGGTATATGCTTCTAGGACTTTGCTTTCTTATGTATAATCAGTCCTCTCTCATACCAAAGTTCTGGTATATGGAATATTATCTTGTCCCATGTCAATTCTTTGTCTTGTTTCCTTGTACAGTATCCCAGCTACTCTGGGACAGTGGTACTGTCTTATTTTCCACTCATGACCCTGTATCCAAATTCCTATGTCACGGTTCCTCTTACATGCTGTTGAACCTTGGCACCTTGACCTTAAATTTCTGTCTTTTGTCTTTTCTTGGTATCACTTCCTTCAAAGAACATACAATGTTCATCTACTGTGATTTTCTTCTGTCAGACCAACAGACTGTGTTTTCACTCTTGTCTGTTGCTTGCACATCCTTTTGCACAATTGACTACATGTCTGCTCAGCACCGATGAGTCTGTGAGGCTTCTGAGTTTTGGTCAATACTATTTTGAACTGTCCTCCTATTAAATCAGTACCTCATATGCCATCTAGCTTGAGGAACTGGGCTATCATGCAGGATCCTGGCTGAGATAAGTTAAATCACCCATCTATTTCTTTGTAAACATTTATTTGGTAGGTTAGAAGATCATCTACTATTTGCAAGACCCTGTGATTATAAAGTCAAAAAAGTCATGATCCTTTTCCTTAAGGAATGCAGAACCTGCAGGAGAAATATACCACAGTACTATGTGTCAAGACTATGACAGGGGAATGTACGCGCAATGTCACAGAGGTATGAAACAACTTGGTGGGTTCTTGGAACTACAAGTTGTTCAAAATGGCTATAGTGTGAATTGCACTTACAGAGGAATGGTGGTAAATGAGGCTGAGGAGGTATAGCAGCAGGCGGACAGTGAAAGACTTTATTATTAAACTATGATTCAACCAATTTTAGTGCAGTCAATTCTCATTTGTGGTAGCTATGGTGTATAAAGTTTCTGTGACCACTGAATTAGCAAATACTGAACCATTGCTCCTAGGTTCCTGCCTGCCTTTGGTCACATTTCATTGATGGATCAATATGTAACTTTGTTTTATGTGTGTTTATCTTTAAAGACACCTTATTTAAAATACATTGTTGATTCATCAATATCGAACTCATGGCCATGAGTTATAACTCATGTCTGAACAAAGCTTATCTAATGTATATATTTTCCCCATAAGGCACATCACAACTTCTTGCTCTTGGTAACACTAGATAGCACTTCAGCACTTGGAGGCTATTTTTTAAACAGCAAAATCATTTTTTAAAAAGCTAAAAATGTGGCACTAAATAAACCACAGAAAGGAAATCTGTTCATAGTATCAGAGCTGAAAGAAGACGGCAGAGCATCACTTTGTTCAACCTCAGCTAAAAATGTGTGTTGGGCAACTCAAACTTTTTATTGTTCTGTGAGCATCCACCAATGACCATGAAAGCACCATGACAATTAATTTGAGGGTTACAGATAAATTGGAGCCAGAAAGTGAATTTGCAAATATGGAGCCCGTGAAAAATGAGGATTGACTATATTACCAACACAGTGGCTTGGGGAACTGTAAATCTCAAGAGACAAATGACTGTATCAACTCAGGGACTGAGGGCATTCTTGACCGCACTTCATGTGACTGACATACTTATCATAAAAAATTGATAAAATGATGAAGTAAATATAGATACAGAAATTGTTTAACTTTATTATCTGGCTCCAATATAGCTTGCCCACAGATTTTTCATCTTGCCTTTGATAGAGGCAAAGGGAACAGGTAGTTATAGTTTTGATTTCAGGTATGTCATGATTCTTTTCTGAGTCATTTGATCCACAGAATAATCCAGTTCTTCAATAAATCCTATTTGATTTGCCCTACTGCTTTTAAGGTGCTTACTAATTTGAAAAATAAGGCTTCAGTAACTGGAATCAAATTGTTAGTGCTGCATTTATTTTAAAAAATACATAATCCTTTTTTTTTTTTTTTTTGCTTCATCCTGCATTTAATAGTTTCATTCAACCATGTTTTATAAGCAGATAATCAGTATGGGTCCCTGTCCAATTGCACCTTGGGTTTTAATTTTGTTCTTAAGGTAAATGTGTATAGGAGATAAAGTATACAGGTCTTTGGAAAAAAGACAGATGCATCTGGAAGGATGGCCTTATCCAACTCTGGGGCAATGAATTTAGCTATTTGATCCCAAATCTCATTCCTTTTCCCAAGTATGTTTTCATGGACTGCAGATGTGACTAAAGAAGATTAAGAGGGGAACCTCATCTGTCAACTGAAAACATTCCCCAAGATTAAATAAGTTTGAAAACAAAGTGGTACTATAGATGATATAAAAGATTAATTCATATTTATACAATCTTTTATCATTTGCTACCAAAATATTTGCTTGTTACTATGAATGCACAGTCTGTTTTTATGATTATTCCAATTGAATTTTTTGACAAATTAGGAAAAGAAAGAATTTAAATGACTAAGTATCTTTTGTTGGTGAAGGAGAAATCCACCACTTCCTAATGGTATTTGTTTTATGAGCAAAAAGGAACTTTGTTAATATTACAATAGGGCAGGACAGCAAAATTAAAACAAAGCCAGATAACACTGTTACTGAGAAAATTTAGCTTTGTCTGGGAAGCCAATCCTGATCAATGCTGACACCAAAGAGGATTTTTTAAAAAAATTTATTGGGGTGACAATTGTTAGTAAAATTACATAGATTTCAGGTGTACAATTCTGTATTACATCATCTATAAATACCATTGTGTGTTCACCACCCAGAGTCAGTTCTCCTTCCATCACCATATATTTGATCCCCCTTACCCTCATCTCCCATCCCCCACACCCCTTACCCTCTGGTAACCACTAAACTATTGTCTGTGTCTATGAGTTTTTGTTTCTTATTTGTTTGTCTTGTTCTTTTGTTGGTTTTGGTTTATATACCACATATCAGTGAAATAATATGGTTCTCTGCTTTTTCTGTCTGACTTATTCCGCTTAGCATTATACTCTCAAGATCCATCCATGTTATCACAAATGGTCCTATTTCATCTTTTCTTACCGCTGAATAGTATTCCATTGTGTATATATACCACAACTTCTTTATCCATTCATCTATCGAAGGTCATTTTAGTTGTTTCCATGGCTTGGCCACCGTAAACAAAGCTGCAATGAACATTGGAGCACATGTGTCTTTACGTATAAATGTTTTCAGATTTTTTGGGTAGATACCCAGGAGAGGGATTGCTGGGTCATATGGTAATTCTATTCATAATTTTTTGAGGAACCTCCACACTGCCTTCCATAGGGGCTGCACCAGTCTGCATTCCCACCAACAGTGTTTGAGGGTTCCTTTTTCTCCACAGCCTCTCCAACACTTGTTACTATTTGTCTTGTTGATGGTAGCCACTCTGACTGGGGTGAGGTGATATCTCATTGTGGTTTTTATTTACATTTCTCTGATGATTAGTGATGTTGAGCATTTTTTCATATGTCTATTGGCCATTTGTATGTCCTCTTTGGAGAAATGTCTCTTCAGGTCCTCTGCCCATTTTTCAATTGGGTTGTTTTTTTGTTGTTGAGTTTCATGAGTTCCTTGTATATTTTGGATATTAGCCACTTATCGGAGGCACTGTTTGCAAAAATCTTCTCCCATTCGGTCGATAGCCTCTTTATTTTGTCGATGGTTTCTTTTGCTGTGCAGAAGCTTTTAAGTTTCATATAGTCCCATTCATTTATTTTAGCTTTTACTTCCATTGCCTTTGGAGTCAAATTCATAAAATGCTCTTTGAACCCAAGGTCCATAAGTTTAGTACCTATGTTTTCTCCTATGCAGTTTATTGTTTCAGGTCTTATGCTTAAGTCTTTGATCCATTTTGAATTAATTGTGGTACATGGTGATAGATAGCAGTCCAGTTTCATTCTTTTGCACGTGGCCATCCAATTCTCCCAGCATCATTTATTGAAGAGGCTGTCTTTTCTCCATTGTATGTTTTTTGCTTCTTTGTCAAAAATTATCTGTCCATATTTATGTGGTTTTATTTCTGGGTTCTCAATTCTATTCCATTGGTCTATGTGTCTGTTTCTCTGCCAATACCATGCTGTTTTGATTATTGTAGCCCTGTAGTACAAGCTAAAGTCAGGGAGTGTGATTCCTCCAGTATTGTTCTTTTTTCTTCAGATTCCTTTGGCTATTCGGGGTCTTTTGTGGATCCAAACAAATCTGATGATTTTTTGTTCTATTTTTTTTTTTAAATGCCATTGGGATTTTGATGGGGATTACATTAAATCTGTAAATTGCTTTGGGTGTGGCCATTTTAACTATGTTGATTCTTCCAATCCATGAGCATGGAATATCTTTCCATTTCTTTGTGTCTTCTTCAATTTCTTTTAAAAATGTCTTACAGTTTTCAGCATATAGGTCTCTCACATCCTTGGTTAAGTTTATTCCTAGGTATTTTATTCTTTTTGCTGCAATTGCAAAAGGAATTGGTTTTTTTTTATTTCTTTTTCTGAGATTTCATTGTTAGTATATAGGAATGCAATGGACTTTTGTATGTTGATTTTGTAGCCGGCAACTTTACTTTATTCATTGATTGTTTCTAATAGCTTTTTGGTGGAGTCTTTAGGGTTTTCTATATATAGCATCATGCCATCTGCAAAGAGTGATAATTTAACTTCTTCATTCCAAATTTGGATGCCTTTTATTTCTTTCTCTTGCCTGATTGCCCTGGCAAGGACTTCCAAGAATATGTTGAAAAGCAGAGGTGATAGGGGACAGCCCTGTCATGTTCCTGAACGTAGAGCAAAGGGCTTGAGTTTTTCACCATTAATTATGAGATTAGCTGAGGGTTTATCATATATGGCCTTTATTATGTTAAGGTATTTTCCTTCCATACCTAAACATTTATTAAAGTGTTTTAAAACACTTTATTAAAACATTTTATTAAGTGTTTTAATCATAAATGGATGTTGTATCTTGTCAAATGCTTTTTCTGCATCAATTGATATAATCATATGATTTTTGTCCATTATTTTGTTTATGTGATGTATCACATTGATGGATTTGCGGATGTTGAACCATCCTTGTGCCCCGGGGATGAACCCCACTTGGTCGTGATGAATAATCTTTTTAATGCATTGTTGTATTCGATTTGCTAGAATTTCGTTTAGGATTTTTGCATCTGTATTCATCAGAGGTATTGGTCTGTAGTTTCCTTTTTTTGTGTTGTCCTTACCAGGTTTTGGTATTAGGGTAATGTTGGCCTCATAAAATGAGTTAGGGAGTATGGTCTCTTCTTCAATTTTTTGGAAGAGTTTGAGCAGGATTGGTATTAGATCCTCTTTGAAGGTTTGGTAGAATTCACTAGTGAAGCCATCTGGTCCAGGACTTTTGCTTTTGGGAAGGTTTTGGATGACTGATTCAATTTCGTTACTGGTGATTGGTCTGTTTAGATTTTCCAGTTCTTCATGGTTCAGCTTTGGAAGGCTATATGTTTCTAAGAACTTGTCCATTTCTTCTAGGTTATTGAATTTGGTGACATAGTCCTTTAGAGTATTCTTGGATTGACAGTATCCTTTGTATTTCTGTGGTGTCTTGTGATAACTTCCCCTTTTTCATTTCTGATTTTGTTAATTAGTGTCTTCTCTCTTTTTATCTTAGTGAGTCTAGCCAAGGGTTTGTCAATTTTGTTAATCTTTTTAAAGAACCAGCTCTTTGTCACATTCATTTTTTCTATTGTCTTTTTGTTTCATTTAGTTCTACTCTGAACTATTTCATTTAGTTCTACTCTGATTTTTGTTATTTCCTTTCTTCTGCTGACCTTGGGTTTCATTTGTTCTTCTTTTTCTAGTTCTTTAAGGTGTAACATGAGGTTACTTATTTGGGATTTTTCTTGTTTCTTGAGATAGGCCTGTAATGATATAAATTTCCCTCTTAAAACTGCTTTCGCTGCATCCCAAAAATTTTTGGTAGGATGTATTTTCATTGTCATTTGTTTCTATGTATCTTTTAATCTCTCCTCTAATTTCTTCTTTGACTCAGTCGTTCTTTAAAAGTATGTTGTTTAATCTCTATGTATTTGTGTTTTTTCCTGCTTTCTTTTTGCAGTTGATATCCAATTTCAAAGCCTTGTAATCAGAGAATATGCTTGGTATGATTTCAATCTTCTTAAATTTGCTGAGGCTGATTTTATGTTCCAATATATGGTCTATCCTTGAGAATGTTTCATGTACACTAGAAAAAAATGTATAGTCTGATGTTTTAGGATGAAGTGCTCTATATATGTCAATTATGTCCATTTCATCTAATGTGTCATTTAGGGCTGCTATTTCGTTATTTATTTTCTGTTTGGATGATCTATCTATAGCTGTCAATAATGTATTTAAGTCCCCTAGTATAATTGTGTTTTGGTCAATTTCTCCCTTTAGTTCTGTTAGTAGTTGCTTGATATATTTCGGTGCTCCCTGATTGGTGGCATAAATATTGATCACTGTTATGTCTTCTTGTTATATCGTTCCCTTTACCATTACGAAATGTCCATCTTTGTCTCTTGTTACCTTTTTCACCCTGAAGTCTGTTTCATCTGATATCAGTATGGATACACCTGATTTTCTCTGGATACCATTTGGTTGGAGTGTCAATTTCCACCGTTTCACTTTGAGTCTATGCTTGTCCTTGTAGTTGAGATGTGTCTCTTGGAGACAGCATATGGTTGGGTTAGTTTTTTGATCCAATCTGCTACTCTGTGCCTTTTTATTGGTGAGTTCAGTCCATTTTCATTTAGGGTGATTATTGCTATGTGAGGATTTCCTGTCATTCTATCTTTAGTTTTCTGGTATGGCTGTGTCTCCATTGTTTCTTTGCCTTTTTGTTGTTGTCTGTTATTTCTGTGTGGTGGTATTCTATGATGTTTCCCTCTGTTTCTTCTTTTATTACAGTATATATTTCAGTTCTGGATTTTTTTTGAGTGTTTATCCTTAAGTTTATGTAAAAGAAAGTTTGATATTTAGAGTATTCCATTTTCTTCAGCATGTTTACTTTCTCCATTCCCATATTGTGGTTCAGGCCTTTACTCTCCCCCTTTTTATGTTTTGTTTGCCACAAATTGTCCCTGTTGATGGAGGTTGAATAGACTCCTTTAGTATTTCTTGTAGTGCAGGTCGTGTATTAGAAAATTTCCTCAGCTTCTGTATGTCTGGAAAGGTCTTTATTCCTCCTTCATATCTAAAGGATATGTTTGGTGGATATATTATTCTTGGCTCGTAATTTCTCTCTTTCAATAGTTTGAATACTTGGTTCCACTCCCTCCTGGCTTGTAGAGTTTCTGCTAAAAAATCTGCTGATAATCTAATGGGCTTTCCTTTGTAGGTTACCATCTTCTTTTCCCTGGCTGCCTTGAGGATTCTTTCTTTGTCATTGATTTTAGACAGCTTCAATACAATGTGCCTTGGAGAAACCCTGTTGGGATTAAGGTAATTAGGTGTTCTATTTGCTTCTTGGATTCAAGGATCCAGTTCCATCCACAAGTTTGGGAATTTCTCATCGACAATTTGTTTGAATATATTCTCTGTTCCCTTCTCTCTTTCTTCTCCTTCTGATATGCCCATTATTCTTATATTGCTCTTTCTGATGGAGTCAGAAAGTTCTTGTAGAGTTCTTTCATTTCTTGTAAGTCTCAAGTCTCTTTCTTCTTCCATCCGTGTCATTTCCAGGTTTCTATCTTCGATGTCACTGATTCTTTCCTCCATCTGGTCAACTCTACTACCTAAACTGGCTATTTCATTCTTAATTTCTTCTATTGAGTTCTTAATCTCCAGAAATTCTATTTGGTTCTTTTTTAAAATTTTAATCTCTTTCGTAAAATGCTCATGTTGCTTTTTGATTGTGTTTCCGAGTTCATTAAACTTCCTTTCTGTGTTTTCTTGCATCTCGTTGAGTTTTTTCAGAACTGCAATCTTGAATTCTCTGTCATTTAAGTCACATATTTCCATATCTTTAAGTTCCTTTTCTGGAGACTTTTCACTTTCTTTCTGAGCTGTCTTGTTGCCTTGGTTATTCATGGCAATTACTGATTTATTATTTCTCTTCCTAGACATCTACAAGAGTGGCTTCTGCAACAGGTTGATAGGAAGAGGTCTTTCTTCTGTTTTCCAGTACTTGTTGGTAGAATGTTTTATTTTCTCTCTGACTGTAGCCTTTTTTCTCTCTCACATGGTAGTGCTATGTTTTCTCTGCACTATTCCAGCTTCTCACACAATGGGGGGATTCCCTGGGAGACGGGCTTCTCCTCTGTTAATAGTTCACCTGGGTCACAGGGCGTTGTGCCTGTGTGGGTATGCAGAGAGCTTTTGAAGTTCTAAAGCTCTTCCTGCACTAGATTCACAGCCGGTGTGTTTCAGCAGTTCTGTTTACTCCTGCAGGGATCCGCCCAGATAGGTGGGGACAGGGGCGGGTGAGTTGTGAGAGGTGGCCCAAAGCAATGGAGGTGACCACCACCACAGCCGGTCCTGTTTGCACAGCTCCCTCCCCTTTGCCGGAACTAGTTGGGCTGCGAATCTGTGTCTGTGGTCCATAGTTCTCAGAACAGCAAATATTCTGTTATTTTTATCTGACACCAATACTGTTCTGTTTCTAGCACCAGGCAGGTGGGGGCGGGGTGAGCTCTGGGAGGGCAGGGAAGTGGCAGCTAGTCTCAGTGCCTAAGGCTTCTGTTCTCCACTCGGCAGTGAGGGCTTAAACCACTGTTTTCAGCCTTCTTCCCTCAGGCTTTTCTCCAAGGTCTCCACCGGGAGCGTTGGGTTCAGCCATGTTATATGCTGCGCCCTCAGCCCTGTAGGCCATAAATGGCGCCCTAGCAGTCTGAGTTCTTCCCTCTCTCTCCGCTGCGTAGTTCCGGGATGCAGTGAGCTCAGAGCACTTAGCTAGGTCTGTGTCCTTCGCCCACGTGCGTCTTTGTCCCTGAACTTCTCCCTTCCCATCTCCTCCGCTCATGCGATTCACCCACCTTTAGGTGAATTCAGTAGTGGACCTCTTCATCTTGCCTGTCTGCTGTGCAGGGGTCCTTTGTGGAGTTATAGTTTTTCGATTAGTTGTAAATTCCAGGGGAGATTTACAGAGGCTCACCTCACGCCGCCATTTTGATGACGTCTTAGAGGATTTTCTTTATCTAAGCATCCTGGCAATGACATTAAGGAAATTCCCTACATATATGGTTTGGCTCAATGACCCTGACTTATAGTGATTCTGAGTATCCCTCTTTCTACTTTGAAAGTGTAGGATAACAAAGGACATTAAAGTTTTCCACTTTCATGATTCAGTGCGTAAAAATACACTTTTGTGAAGCTTCTTAAATTCTTCTTTTAAGAATGTCCTCATCATAGCACAATTTGCTGCTGGTTCACAGCAGTTCCATAAAGCATACTCACTTTTGAGTCAGACTTACACTATGGTCAGTATTGGTTGTATAGGTTGTATGATAGGACAGATTGTTTATCTGAGATGTTGATATGCAGATTGAATAACTTCCTTGTAAAAATTTTTAGTTTATAGTCCCTCTTGTTAAAACTTTGATTACAGATGGACATTTTCAAATATGTTATCTAGATATGCCTTAAAATACTGCTCTCATCTCTTTTTCTTTCTCCCAGCAAATGAATCATTTATAATTCTTTTTATAAAGAGATAATCATCTAAAGAGCTTTCTTAAAGGTGGCAAAACTAGAAAGCAAATTAGTTTTATGATTTCAAAGAATGAGCTGACTATTCATTTATTATAATGTTTTGAGACTACTTTAGAACTCTCAAAGGAAGAATAATGGTCCAGTATAGTGCTATAAGTTTCCTTTATGGACAGAGTAAGCCATCTAATCTTGACAGACTCAATTGTTTTTGATTTTCTGCCATGAGCACCCATCACTGAAATAGAAGTTGTAATTAATGGCATTTTGTCCACTAACCAAAAGCATTTATAATGTATACCTGGAAAATATTCCAAAATGGAGGATAACATTAAAGTTTCAAAAAATTTCAACAACTGAAAAATCAATGTCAGTTGAGGAGATAAAGCTATAAAGGTACTTTTTAGGAGAGATGGAATATACATTTTTAGATTTTCATTTATTTTAAGGAGATAGTGGAAGAAAAAACATTAAGGAGAAGTGATGGGAAATATTTTTTCCCATTTAGAAATGAAAATTATACCAGGAATTTACTTATGAATGTAGATGGTCAAAACATGTAGAGTCTCTTAAATAGATCATTATAAATATTTTATTAGTTAAAGCTAAAAATTCTAGAATGGGGGTGGTAGCAATGCAGAGAGAGTACTATGAAGTAAGAAAAACAGTGGTATTCAAAAATAGATTTCATGTTTTAATAATTACAGGGAGTTACCTTTCCTCTCATCATATATAGACCCATGAGATAAACACAAAACCGAGAAGAGAGGTGATACGCTAAAATGGTCCTAAAGCAGACTTGCAAACAGATTGGCTTTTGGGAGTATTCCTGCAAAAATTATCAGCCTAGAAAATTTGCCAGGTGGATATATGTTGAAAGGCTAAACAAAAGGGAAATATCACTATAGAACATACCTTCACACATTAATTCAATTATTCATTTATTTATTCAATAAACAAATATTTGAGTTTCAATAACTGGAAAGGTACTGGGGGTAAGCAAATAAGCAATAACCTCTGTCCTAACAGAGGAAAAGAAAATGAACGTTTGTTGAGGGAAAACTGTGGCCAGGTACTTTACATCTTATATCAACTCTATGAGGTGGATGTTTTTTATCATGCCTACTTTTATGTCTGAGGAAGCTGAACCTCACAGGGGTTTAATAGGTTGCTCAAAGTCACATAAATAGTAAGTGGCAGAGTTAGACTTCCAAACCTACTTTGTCTCCAAAGTCCTCTATACTATGGTGCCTATAATCAAGCAGGAAAGATGGAAACATACACAATTACCTGTAACACAGATCAGAGACTGTGATAAATACTAGGAGAGAGGTATATGGGACCTCCTATGGGAGCATAGAGAAGGAAGTTGTTCATCTGCTCGTCTCTAGGTCACTTCTGGGAAGTCTTCACAGAGAATGTGGTATTTGAGCTTGGCCTTGAAGATAAATGGGGGGAGCATTTTAGGTAGAGACATAAAAGTGCATTGCAGGTTGAAGAAACAGCTTATAGTCCTGCAGGGCTGGGATCGGTGTTTCTCACACTTGTATTCATACTGAAGTTTTGAATTTTAGAATATTTGGCAGCATACCTGAACAATGCCATGGCCAGCAATCATTACACACAATGAGTGTCATGGGCTTTGGAGTTAGGATACAGGCTTTGAATGCAGGCTCTGTCACTTCCTAGTTGTGGGAACCTTGGAAAGTCGTTTAAACCTTGTTTGATCAAATGGGGATAATCACCATGAGGCTGTTTTAAGGAGAATATGAGTAGCTACATGTAAACTTCTCAGCTTACTATATAGCACATGGCATGCCCTCATTAAATTGAGAGTTACTGTGTTTCCCTGAAAATAAGACCTAGCCGGACAATCAGCAGTAATGCATCTTTTGGAGCAAAAATTAATATAAGACCCAGTATCATATCATATCATATCATATCATATCATCATATTAAATAAGACCCACTTTTATATTATAGTAAAATAAGACTGGGTCTTATATTAATTTTTGCTCCAAAAGACGCATTAGAGCTGATTGTCCGGCTAGGTCTTATTTTCGGGGAAACACAGTAGGAATACTATATCATAGTAATATGTGATGCTATCTATAAAAGTATTCAGTTATTGCGGGATTCTCTTGGTTGCTCTTTGCACCATGGGATTGTTTGAAGAGAACTGTATTGTGCAGTACTGACTAAGCTTTCCTATATACTCACGAGGCATAGTTTCAGTAACATTCTCTTTCTTCCCCTTTGGCTGGCTGTTTTGTTAGGCTTCTTTTACTTTCAAAAATAGAATCTTCTATACTGCATTGCAGGACCCACTTAAAATAATGTACAATTTGGCAGATACCACAGAATAATGTATATGTTTAGGTTTAACAAAACTCTATTTTACCCGTTCACCACTTTGGTGGTTGAGAACCAACTGTACAGAGTATATTACATTGTGGGTCGGGGAAGGTATAAGGGAAGAGAGTGATAGGAGAAGCCAGTCAGGTTACGGTCAGATTGAAAAGAAACTTAAATGACACACCGAAGGGTTTGGTCTTAATCCTACAGAAATGGAAAGCCATAGAAAAAAACTGAAAGTAGGTGTATGGACTGAATTGTGTCACCTCCCAAATTCCTATATTGAAGTCCTAACCCCCCCAGTGTAACTGTATTTGAAGATAGTGCCTTTAGGGAGGTAATAAGGTTAAATAAAGTCATAAAGGTGAGGCTCTAATATGGTAAGACTGGTGTCCTTATAAGAAGAGGAAGACACACCAGAGCTCTCTACTGCCATGTGAGGACAAAATGAGAAGGTGGCCAACTATGTAAACCAGGCAGAGAGGCTTCATCAGAAACCAACTCTGACAGCACCTTGACTTCAGACTTCCGGCCTCCAGAACTGTAAGAGAACAAAATTCTGTTGTTTAAGCCACCTACTCTGTAGTATTTTGTTCTGGCAGCCCTAGTAGACTGATACAGCAGGAAAACAGCATAATTGGATTTGGGTTGTAGGAAGATAACCAGTGTGGAAAATTGCTTTGCCTATTTTTTGTCTGGTGAACTCTATACAGTCTTTGCAACTCGGCTCCTTTGGGAAGAGTTCTTGATTCCTTAAGTCTGATTTTGATGTTCTGCAAATCTATCATAATAATATCTCATAATTATTGACTTTAATTGGCTATCTCTCCCACCAGATTGTAAACTCCTTGAGACCAGAGATCGCACCTTATCTCTGCATTCCCAGAACCTAGTACAGTACTTGGCATAGAGCAGGTTCTCAATAAATACCTGTGGAATTAAGTAATCAGTAAGTTAATAGAAGACTCTGAGGCAAGGAACCCAATTTTTAGGCTACTAATATAATAGTCCATTAGCAGAACGTCTACCTGTAACTCATATCATATTATCTTAACTGTTTGACAAAAGATGATAAAAATTGATAACAGTTTGTCTTTAACTTTTACTTCTAATCCCTTCCAAAAATGCAATTAGATGAAAATTTAACTCAAAAAAGGCTGAAAAAGTAATTTTTAATGATCACTGAAGTTTAGGCTCCCTCCCTCCTGTTAAGTCCTGGTATAAATATACAGTACCTAATATCCTCAAGAGAGAAGAAAATGCTGACTATTTCTAATCACCTAATTTGTTTGGAGGAATCACCAATAGTCCACAAAGTGAATTAATATGATCAGTAAACTTAAATGTATTGTTCTGTAATTTATGTAGAATTCCCGATAAGTCTTTCAGTGTTTGCCAATATGTCCAATGATTAAAGACGTTAGGCCAAAGTGAATCCTCTGTCTTTGTTTTTATACCACAGGAACAGTTACAGGAATGGAATTTGTCCATTAACTAAACAAAGTGTTTCTATAAATCACTGCATTAATTGCTGAATTAAAGGCTGTGCCTGCATCATGAAAAGCAAACAAAGGATATTGCCAAAAAAAAAAGGACATGTTCACTTGGTTTGATAATACCAATGTGTTTGATTTCAGCCTTTAGCGATGAAAATGGTTCTAGATGACAGCCTCCTTCCTCTGATCATTTATTTTTGACATATTAAGACAGTCAATTCTATTAAATTTTTCCTGTTCTTATAATATTTCTGTTCTTAGAACATTGTGTATGGTTTGGGGCCTTATTGGATGGAAAGTCTGTGAATCCATCTTTCTCCTCTAATTCTGTTGTTCCTATACATCCTTGGGCTTTTGCAGAGACTGAGAATAGCCAAAGTTTAATAGAATTTCTTAATCTTCAATTAAAATTTGAATAAAGCTTTTCCATTTGCTCAGGCAGACACACCAGAAGTAGAAAGTTTGTATATACATATGTTAAAAAATAATAATTGGGATTATTTATAAAGTTTAATGAAAATCAGATGACCTTCTGAAATATTGTCTTACCTTTTGGAGATACTTTTCTTTCTCTTCAGATTCCTGAATCTTTAGGGTTTCAGCAAGGACATCTGTGCCCTCTAAAGGAAATAAAGTCAAATTCAATCTGAAGTGATTTTATCATGATTTTACAATAATGTTGATATAAAATTGGACAAAGGTTGAAAGAGTGATATAGTAGGAAAGTAAACACAAATACGTACTGTCTTGAAACTTTATAAACCAGATTCATATGTAATTGGATATGGACTTAGCTATGGCTGCAGGGAACCTCCGATCTTGTTGGAAGATGAGTAAGCCTGAGTTCAGAGACAAGAAAAGGTCTCTGAAGAGAACATACTTGCACTATCAGAGATTCTAATTTCCACATTCGTATTCAACATGTTATAAGAATTGAGGCATTTTCCTCTGGATAAATAGGGTGGTTTCTGAGGCAGGGTGTTGGTATGCAATTCAGAAAGTTATGCCAACATATAAAGTTGTATCCTTGTACTTTCTACTCATTTCCTGAAGAATTTAAGAATCAGGATGTTGAAAGGCATAAAACTTGGTACCTACTGTTTTTCTCAAGGAAAAAAGACTGCAAATAACGTTTCACTGAAAAATACAAAAGGAAAGTAAAGAAATCATTGGAAAACCACAGCATTAAAGGTATTTAAACTTTCTATACCTATAAAAATTGCATAAGAATTTTCTTTTTTTAAATTAAAATTTATTGGGGCACAATGGTTAGTAAAATGACATAGGTTTCAAGTGTACAATTCTGTATATCATAATCTATACATCACATTGTGTGTTCACCACCCAGAGTCAGTTCTCCTTCCATCACCATATATTTGACACTGCCTACCCTCATCTACCACCCCCTTCCCCTTCCCTTTGGTAACCACTAAACTTCCCCTTTGGTCTATTGAGTTTTTTGTTTCTTTGTTTGTCTTGTTCCTTTGTGGCTTTCAGTTTTATATCCCATATATCAGTGAAATCATATGGTTCTCGACTTTTTCTGTGTGACTTATTTCGTTTAGCATAATGGCACTATTGCTTCTTTTCGAATAGAATTACCATATGACCCAGCAATTCCTCTCCTGCATATATATGCCCCCAAAAATCTGAAAACATTTATCCATAAAGATATATGTGCTCCCATATTCATTGCAGCTTTATTTACGATGGCCAGGACATGGAAACAATCAAAGTGTCCTTTGATAGATGATTGGATAAAGAAGATGTGGTATATATACACAATGAAATACTATTTTGGCATAATAGTTTTCACCTCTTAGGCCTTACTAAGATCTTACAGGACAGGGAACTTGGTTCCTAAGGTTGACTCTGCCTTCAACTTTCTTTAGATATTTCATATTTGAACTCAATTATGTAAACAACTATCCTTAATATCCTTTCAGCCACAACATAATATTTCCTCAGATTATTCTATACCATTTGGCCAAGTAGATGCCATAACCTAAGGGATACTTTATTTTAAAGTATCTCTTATACTTTTAGATGTAACAAAGATACCACTGATCTTTTTGGGGTGGAAGGATTGCTGAGAATGTTTAAGTATTTCTATTGGGTTTTAGACACTTGAAATGAAAGATACTTATTTTAGAATTAGGTTCGCTAGACAAATGCATCAAGATGTGTGGTACATATATACAGTGGAATATTACTCAGCCATAAAAAGAATGAAATCTGCTATTTGCAACAATGTGGATGGACCTAGAGGGTATTATGCTAGGTGAAATAATTCAGATAAAGAAAAACAAATACCATATGATTTCACTTATTTGCAGAATCTAAAAAACAAGACTCATAGATACAGTGAACAAACTGGTGGTTGCCAGATGTGAGTGGGCTGGATTATTGGGTGAGAAAGGTGAAGAGATTAGCATAGGGAACATAGTTAATAATATTATAGTAACTATGTATGGTGTCAGATGGGTACTAGACTTATGGGGTGACCACTTCCTAAGTTATATAAGTGTCTAATCACTATGTTGTACACCTGAAACTAATATAATATTGTATGTCAACTGTAATTGACACATACACAAAAAAGAATTATGTTGAGTAGTTTTTCTTGGGAGGGGCTCTGGTATCTTCCAAGTTCCTTACGAGGGAGGTAGAAAGCATCAGTTAGAGGGAGCTACTCACCAGGTACACTGCTCTTAGAGGACCGTGCCACCGGCAGGCGCTGAGTGCTACCTCTGGACAGCACCAACTGGGTTTCGTTAGGAGGGTACATGGACGCCCGGATCCAGAACTGCTTGGCCAAGTTGGTGTCCTCTTCGGAAGAACCTGTGAACACCAGTAATCCCTGGGGACAAATTTCAGAGGACTCCTTTCCGTTGCTAGGACTTGCACTGGGCCCTGTTTCCATGGCAACTCAGGACGCTTCTCCACGTTCCCTCGCCCCTCTACCAGCCCCTCCCCTTGGAGAACCGCCAAGTTGACAACAACCGCCTGGAAGCCCTTAGTTTCCTCGATAGATGTTTGCGTCCATCTACCGCTGGTGGGCCATCTGAAGCCCATTTGTGCAGTGATCACAGGCTTTGGGACCAACTTTAGCGCTGGAGTCGAGATAGGAGAGTCGAAACATCAACTTGGGGGCGTGTCTTGTCCTGTTAAGAGTCAGTGGGGGAGCACTTCAGCTCTCATACCCTTAGTCAGCCTTCTCCTACTCGCTTTCCCTGTTTTCCAGATGCTATGCCCCCAAAGATATCTAATAAAGCTTTCAATTCCTTAGCTCCACGCTGCAATCTCCCCTTCCACACCAGATTGCCGTAGCTCAGCACCCTCTACAGGGAAGCTCTGGGTCTGCTTCGGATGAAGAATAGGGCCGTTAACATCCGATTGGGAGCTAGAGGTATGAACTGGGCCAATAGGTAACCATGAATATAGTTTTTGTTATACATTTCCCCCCTGAATCATTTAAAGACAAATCTTAGGAAAGAAGCTGGATTTAGATTGTAACTGTATTTACTAATCAGTCCCACTGAAAGCTGCTTAGATTGCAACAGTTGGAAATGATTACTTAAAAGAAGGAACATATTTGATGAGTGGACTCAGTCCCTTCGTGAAAAATAAATTATGAAAACTTTTGTTAATGTAGTTTTATACAAATATTAGCAAGTGCTTGTGAATAGCTTTCCCAGGAGATTTTGTTAATCTAGGAATGATTTAACCATTTCAGCCATAAGAAAGCTGTAATTACTGTGGCAGGAATTGAGATGATCCTCAAAGGCAATTTAGGAAAGGAAATGGACACAGGATAATAACAACTTACGATGTTATGGCACTTTATTCTTTGAAAATATTAATACAGTCTCATAGAAAAGATGCTTCAAAAGTTGATAATCACAAGTTTATACAGCATAGATCAGCTAAGGAAAATTTCCTATTCCCCAATCTGAAAATTTTCTGGTTAAGAGCCTGAAGGAATATTGAAAAAAATATATAAAAATACATGTATCTTACATATGTTCTACATTTAGAAGCTAAAATGTTGATTTCTCTCTTGGCTGAGCTATTGATAAATAGGCAACGATAATATTAGCTATTCCAAACCTCCCACCTCCACCCCCAAACACATTGATGTGCACAGGTAGCTTATTTGGATGAACTCCCAAATCTTTTTACCTGGCCGTGTGGTTAGTGATTGGTACTATTAGCAATCAGCTAACTACACTGCCTAGTAACTAGACTCACAGGGGAAAAAAAAAGGTTTACTTTCATCACGAACTGCAGTCTTAAGTTGGCGCCCCCATGCATTGTGAGAGACAAATCGTTGTTCAGCTGTAGCTCACTTTAGTTGGTGGGTTCGTGAATGCCCTACTAAATTAAAATAGGCACAATAAATCACAGCTATACAGCATTAAACGTTACCTGGGGGTTCCTCCCAGCAGTTTAAAAAGTCTAACATCTTACAATTGAAGCCATTAAACTCCACAGATTTCGCTTTCCTTACACGGGATTGCACACTCTTGCGTTTACTCTTAGAGAGGGGAACAGTTTAAGTGTATGTAGAAGCAGCAGCCCGCCGGCGTTTGCAGGGGGTTTACTCGCACTTGGACAACGTGCTCGCCGAGCGGCGCAATGCCGACCAAATGCTGACGCATCAGATCTCGAAGGGCCGCTTTCTCCTCTCAAACGCTTCAGGTCGGCCGTAAGTCACCGAGGGTGGCGTCCTCCTCCCGGCGGGGCGACGGATGATGCTGTGCCTTGTTTTGATGGCAGTGGAGTTAGTGATTGTAAGCACCAGAGTACAATCAGCTAATTACACTGCCTACAAACCGAGCACCGGGCGCCCGTGGGCTGCAGCTCCCTGACGGTCCGCAGCGCCGACGCGGTGTCCCCAAGCCGGCAAGCCCGGGATTGGGGCCCACCTAGCCCCCACACTTCACCTGGGCGATGCCCACCAGTGCCTGGGCGCAAGGGTCCCCGGAGGACGCCCCCGGGCCCACTGGGGGCTCTCGCCCGGCGGGCAGGCTGCGCTGTCCCCGCAGGACTCGCCACTCACACTTGGCGTGGCACGGCCAGCGGGCGGCGCTCCAGAGGGGACCTGCACCACGGGGCCGGACCCCAGCCCCAGGTGACTCCCGGGCGCGCTCAGCTGGCCGGTTTCACCTTAGCCGCGGAGTCCCGGCTCCCGGCCGCCGCGGTCCCGCAGTCTCCCGCACCTCCCAGGGCCCTCCCCGCCAGGTTCCCTTCCCAGTTCCTTCCCCCTGAGCTTTCTCCGGCCAGGCTCCCACCTCCCTCACTCCTAGTCCAGCGGCTCCAGATAACTTGTCTGCAGTTAGTTCCCAGCCCAAACTCTAGAGCCGGCTTTCTCCACCCCGTGCTCTTCGCAGCTGCCAGCAGCGTACTGATCTCGGCCTCCGCGGGCCAACCGCCCTTGGAACCCCGCGGGCAGAGGGGCGGGGCGGGCGTGTTGGGGTAGGATGGGGGAGGGGCGGAATAGCGGTGGGGAGGAAGCTGCGAGAAGGGCCGGAGGGCGGGTCCCTGTAAGGAAGAGGCTCAGGAGACCAAGGCACAGATTCTTGAAAAGTTTCTCTACCTGATATGGCTAAGGACAAAGAGCTCCTTCTCCCCTCCTCCCTCCTCAAGAAGCCCCCACAAGACCTGGGTACCCTGTGACATGCCAGAGGACTGCCTTTGAAAGCCCCATCTGCACCCTTGCATTCCCCTTGGGTTCCCATTATAGTCTTGGAGGACTGTGCAGTGAGGTGGGAGGCTGGATCAGCTAGTCAGATAGTGAACCATCCAGCCGTTAGTTGGATCAAAGTGTGGTCCTCTTGAGATCAAGGTCACAGTTTTGTACTCTCAAGGTCTGCTTTAGACAAAACTCTTCTTACTTCCAATACATATTTATTTAAATACCTGCTATGTGTTCAGCACCCAAGGTCATACATTACACCCTCCATATGTACAATCTAAGTGGTAACACAAAGGGAACACATTATTTACCGATCAAGACAGTACATAATGCATTAACAACCTGGGTAGAAATAGAAGGGTGGGGCATTGAGAACCATAATTGGTCAGGGAGGTTTCATGGAGGTGACACTGAGTAGGTCCTTTAGCAAGACTAAATTTGGATATTTGGGGTAAGGACTGTGGAGGCCAGAGAAACAATGTCTTGTGACCAGTTACGGTTTCTTATTCTCACAATTCCACGTTTGATGATGTAGATGTGTTTATATATGTGTATTTGGAGTAAATTGGACAAAGAGGACAGTTACAGAAGATTTCTGGGAGACTTCTATTAATAATTCTTTCCTTTAGTTACTCTACTCCTCTCCTTTTTCCTTCAATGAATGAATCACAAGAGGATAAAGAATATTCTCTGATTACACACTTTGTGGAACTCAACTGGAAATCTTCACCAGTGTAGTGCACCCATTGTTGACCCTGAAAGCTTAGTTCTAAATTATTTCCACAAGGGAAAACTTCCCAGCTATACAGATGGTGCCAAAAACTGTATACCTATTTTAAGAAAGGAAAAAACTATTAAAATTGTAGTACGCAATATATACCAATAATAAAAAGATGAATACAAATCACGTTTGACTTCTGCAATTACAAGAGGTGCTCAAAGTTGTTACCATAAGCATCCAGACACTTCTGATTACGGTGAACTACTGCTTGAGCAACGTTGACCGGAGTGTCTACTTGTATAGATTTTTTTTTTTTACATCCCTGGTAGATTGATTCCCTAAACCCAGCAAATAGTCCCATAGATGCCACTTAGTAACATGGATAGGGGCCAGTGATCTAGATCACTCGACACAGATTCCAAACTCACACTATTAAAACACCAGAACTTCCCAAGGATGAGTTTGAGTAAGTTATAGCATTATCATTGAATATGAAGGCATATTTTTTTGCCAAATTCATCGTTTGTTCTGTGCACACCAAAATGAAGAATAAGAAACCAAAGTGAAGTATAGAATGTACAGTACAGAAAATGTTAATTGTAAAAATTAACTTGTAAAGTTAAATTGCAAAAGACAGGTTACTTACAAATAGCAATAATTTGTATTCACCTTGTGTTTGGGCGAGGCACAGTACCATACGGCACATTACGTAAGTCCTCACCGTCCTTTCACCTGGGCAATATAGCAAGTCATACCAGGCAACACTGAAATCTGAGCTAATTAACCTCTGAGCTCTCTAGAGTGAACTGTAGAGCCAATTTTGTATTTTATATTTAAATATACACATATAAATAAAATCAGGGATGAAATAGCCTCCATTCCATTAACAATATACCAACTTCTAAGTCTTGATTAAGACATAGTTACAAAAAACAATTCTATTCTTTCAAATTGTTAGTCATTTTTATCCAATACAAGATTTACTATCTCTTCCTGATTGATATTCTATGATTATTAGTTGCATCTTACATGTCTTACCTGAACTGGATTGTTGCCATCCACGGCAATAGCTGCAGTAGTGGCCTTGAAATTTAGATTTTTAAAACTTTTCTTCAAAGATAGTAAAAAATAAAGAAAACTCACATATAAAAATCATCAAGATGTGTCGCCCACTGCAATAAATTGTTTGAAATGCAGTTTATTTTGTATGTAGTACAACTAAAAAAGTGAAATAATGAGAAAAAACGTGTGTGGCCTAGTTCTGTTGAGAGAGAGAGAGAGAGAGAGAGAGAGAGAGAGAGAGAGAGAGAGAGAGAGAGAATGCTTGTTCTTAGGGTTGCTGTTGATTTGGCCTGCAGTTACTAGAGAAACTCCAAGGCTCTCATTCCCTTTATGGTTCATGTCTAGGCATGCCTGGAGACCAGGGAGACCCATGATTTTAATCTAAGTAAGAATGCTTGTGGTGTTTAAAATGCCCAAACAGAAGACTGTGTTTGTTTTAGACAGCACCAGGAAGGTACCTTGCAGTGGAATTGTTTACTGTTTTATTTAATTTCTGGGCTTTTGGTGAATAGGAAGATGGGGAAGGGGCACTAAGGAAGGGAGGTGAGGTTAGTGATTAGGAGGAAGCCAAGAAGAGTGTAGAAAACGAATACCTTCTGCTTTAGCTTTGGCAAATTTATATTGGCTAAACTTTCCACTCATACATAAAAGACTAGAGTGGTGCGAGTTGGGAATTATAAAAGATGGAGACAACATGCTCTCTCCTTTCAACACATACGAACACACCATCTGAACATTTTCTGTCTTCCATAGCTTTTGAAGGATGTTGTTAGGGAGTAAGAAATGATGAATCAGACTGATTAGAAATTATTGGAGTTTAGTGGCTTCTTTTAAACCTGTTTTTAAAGGCATATTTTCTTAGGAAATATAAAACCATGTTTTGGTTTTTATATAGATCAATAAATGTCAGATTATCTTATTAACATTCATGATAATACATTTAGGAACTAGTTTATATGTTGAAGAAAGACTAGCTTGAAGTCAGCTAAGTGACTTTGAAGAACTAAACATCACTGAATCTGTTTAATTATGAGAGGAGATTTTCTTTGTAGCTAAAATGAATTGCCAGCAGTTTTTATAATTTTATACTTCTGATTTCATTTCATTGTACTCTCATTAGTAAGAGTGCACCAGATTTTAATTAACTTCTTGTTTATACTTATTGATTAATCAACAATGTTGCTTTCAATATGAAAATGTTAAATTAATCTTTTAGTAAATCAGAGATAATCTAAAACTAGGCTTTATAATTAAAGTTGCTTGAGTCCTTAGTTATGGCTTAGCAGTAGGAGCAAACATGTTGCATATTTACATTTTTAGAGGACCCAGTGTAGGGATTCTCTAAAATGTACTATGTAAATAGTTGTTATACTGTATTGTTTAGGGAATATTGACACGAAAAAGTCTGTACATGTTCAGTATAGACATAAGCATCCTAGGCCTAACTACATAGTGCAGGTCAGCAACAACGTAACATTTTAAAAAAACATTTTTGATCCATGGTAGGGTAAATCTGCAGATGCAGAACCCATGGGTATGGAGGGCTGACTGTCTATTAATTATTATTAATATGTACAATATAATAATTTTAGGTATTATTTAGATAGTTACATGTAATTATATTAAGTACCAAGATGGTACTTAATTATGATGTGTTTAGGTTTAAGCATGTTTAGTTTTAGGTAAGGGAAAGACATTGTGGTAGAATTAGATATATGGAGCTGGAACTCTGGAAAGAGGCCAGAACTGAAAACAGAGATTTCGTAGTTTTCTGAAGCTGTAATAGTTGAAGTTGCTAGGATAAATGAGATCTCCAAGAGAGCTACGTTGTCTTCTTTTTCACTGACCCTCCAGCACCTGCTATGGTTCACTCATGACAGAGTAGGCGACTTAAAGCAACGTATTCTTCTCGAATAGGCAACAGAGTGAGGAAAGCAGAATGCTCAGGACCAACTTTGAAGCATCCATCTCTTATTTAGAGGCTGGCAGGAAGAAGTAAACCTTGAGAAGGGTTAGCTCACAAGGAGAAGCAGAAGAGAGGACTCTCACAAGAGCCAAGCTGTTTTAAATGGGGTCATATACACATATGAATTCAAGGGTAACTGCTGTCTAGGCACCATCTCATCACAAGGTTTGGTCAGTGGAATTAGCCACAGGGCAGCAGATGGCTGCATTGGCTCTGTCAGAACGTTTTGTCTCAGTGCCTTATTCATGAGTCAGTAAAGTGTCCATGAACTTCTCTAGGCTATTAATAAATAGAATAACTTTCATGGCTGCCTCTCACTACATGGCCGCCTCTGTCACTTTTCCAAAAGACCTTGACTAGATTTTTAAGTTTTATTGAGATAATTTAAGGGTTTCAGTACATCAAACAAGTAGTCTGGTGCACGGTTGAAAGTGTAGTGCACAGTGAAGAAAGAGCTCCTTAAGAGCTCTCAGATGTGTTCTGTAATTCAATGAAGCCAAAAGGAAGACATTGATTGATTATCTTGTTAATTAATTCATTTACAAGAACAAAAATACTTTATGCTATTTTTAAAAGCATCATTCTATGTCTATTTATTTCTGTTTTGATTTTTGCTCTCCCCATTTATTTCTTTTTTTCTAGGTGAAATTTATATGTTTTAGTTTAAAAAAATTACATAGCTCTCATTTGTTATCTTTATTTCCTCTATATCCACAGAATATGTCTCAAGGATTTCATTTCATCACATTGTCTTTCCCCTCTTAGCTCATTTATAGCTTATTTAAATCTCTAGCTCAAATCCTACTTCTTGGGTAAAATCTTCTTGGTACCTTAGCTCATCTTGATTATTCTCCAACTCCCTTTGCACTTAATCCATTCACTCTACAATTAGTATCTTCCATTAGTAGGAGAGTGTTATTCCCCAACATCTAATTGCATTTTGAAGAAAAGCATTTTATTATAATAACAGAGTGTGCTGGTACATATAACACATTTATTGTATTAGTACAGAGCACTGCATATGCATTTTCTTATACCTGAATTATCTTTAGTGGGCTATCAGGTTGTTGCATGATATATATACATATTTGCACTCTCTAGCACAATGCCACTTACATTATGAGTGCTCAGTAATGCACATGGGAAATACAAATGAAGTAGGAAAAATGCTTGTTGTAAATAAAGCACGTGTGTGGTAACTATGAATAAGAATCATCGTATAGTTTAAGGTTCATTTAATTTGTCAGTAAATGTGTTTCACTTAGTAGATTAGGCAGCTCTAAACTTAATTTCTTTTGGGTTCAATATTGCATGACTGTACAATTTTATTAGGTAACATTCTGGCATGTGAATTTTGTTTCACTAATTAATGTAACTTCCTGACGGTGGTTTGAACATAATGGGACTGAGTTCAGGCATGGGTTGTAGAATAGTTTATTGCCATATAAAATGGTGCTACATACTTGCTGTTATCAAAAAAATACAGTCTGTCAGAACTGGGATTTTTTCTAAAACGTCTATATTTTTTCATTCGTTAACAATGACACGCACTAGCAAATGGATAGATGAGCCTAGGAATGTAATTTGCAACTCACAGAAGTAAAGCTAATGAAATCAAATAGATCTGATTATAAGACTGGCTATGACATCGAAAGCCTAGTGAAGTTAATTGTTCAATTTAGATGATATTTTCAATTATTTGCCTATTTTAAACTCTTATATGCAAAACTATTTTCATTTTATAGTTGACGTTTAGATAAAATCAAGAAGACAAATGTAGAATCAGATTTTCAAGGTTTACCATCATTGATGAACCTTGGGGCTTGAAGATACCTTAGCGATCAAGTTGAATTCCCTCAGTTAAAATGAAGAACTGCAAGTCTGGAAACTGTTACTTGTACAAGGTCATTTTGGTCATTTTCACGTTTAGTACTATTTGATTCTCTGTTACAGGCTTAATAAGAAGGTGAAATATGTCTTTGATGGTCTCCTTCCTTCTGTTCTTCTTGCTCATTCCTAATAGCCAGAAACCTCGTGTTCCCCGTTTTCTGTGGTGTCTCCCCCAGGCTTCCTCCCCTCTTACAAACATCTCCAGACAGAACATGATCCTTTTGTTCTACTGTGGATAACTCACTTGACAATTTCAAAAGGAAATCCTGGAAAGACTATGTCTTAATCAAGGGAATAAGTGTCTTGTAATGGGAATTTTAGACACCACATAAACACAGTGGAAAAGCTGTTTTTCGCCTTCAAATTTCAGTAACCAATTTCAGTGGCCACTTATCAGTGTCTAATATGTAATACATGGTCAGTAAATAGTCACCGAGTGAATGTTAATTATAGCAGAAGGTATAGTTGTCATTAATGTGTAGGAGGTGATTTAAATAAGGAGTTTAAAAATCGTAAACAAGTAACTGAAGGAAGTCTTCCATGATGTTTAGTTTGTATTTGATTGTTCTTTCTTGAAATCTAAGTACATTGTTATCCTACTGTTCTATTCATAACTTCCAAGGCCTGCCTGGGCCTGTTGGAGAAAATAATGGTAGGAGTGGGTTCAAAGCCTCGTCAGGTAACGTATTTCACCAATTCAAAGTGCAATAGAATAGTATGTCATCCAGGAAGGTGAAATAATGAAAGAATTATTAAATACCTGATATCCTTTTAATAATATAAATGCAAGCACTGATCATTTGAAAAGGAAAATTTGAGTATGTGCCAATGCATATGTTGCCTTTAGTTCTGAAGCAAATTTTATTTCAGCAATATATAATTGTCCTGATTTCCAATTTTGTTATTTCTAACATAAATTTAAAAAATAATCTTTGCAAAAGTTATTCCAGCAAAGGCTAGAAAAAAATGAGAATAAATGATGCAAATTTGTCATAATAATCTTTGTTAAGCTTAAGGCATTACTAAGCAATCAAAAGTGTAAATTTGAAATCTCCTTGATAGCTAGGCGATATCTATCTTTATGATTATCTGCCTTTGCTGCACATTAGAATCAGTTGGGGAGTTTTTAAAAACCTGATGCCCAGGTTGCACTTCACCCCAATTAAATCAGAATGTCTGAGGGGTAGGAGTCAGGCATCAGCATTTTAAAAAGATATTCAGGTAATTCCAAAGTGCAGCAATTTGGGAATTCCTGGAATTGAATAGGGAGAGTAAGAAATATATCATGGAAAGCTGAAATAAATGATACAGTGAAAGAGGAAGATCATTAAGGTCCTAGTTGCAAGTTTATTTTCTTTTTATATGTTCTGGATATATAGAGATACTTAAATACTTACTGAATTGAATTGAACTAGCCTTATTAAATCATGTCATTACTAGATATCAAGGTGCTCAGCCATCCATTTCCATAGTTCTTATATTATCATTTCTCATACCTCTTAAGCATCAAAGATATTATTACACTAGTCAATGCACCCCCTAGTATCTGTACTTCATCTTCATCACTGATGAAAATTTTAACAGTTACACCACTCCAGCATGCCAGGAGCCATCCATATCCATATATTCTACTACCACTAGCAATAAGGTTTGTATTCCAGTTAGCAGGTGAGTAATCCATCTCCAAAATCCCATTTTAGAGTCAGCTTTCTTAAATCTTTCCTGGTACAAACTGTCTTAAATGGTATTCTTTAGAAACAGGCTCTGAGATGGGAGTCGCATGCAGAAGTTTTACTGGGGAGTCCTCTTGAGAGATCTACCCAAAAGGGAGTAAGAAAGATAGAAATGGGCAGAGAAACACCTGGATCAGTGACATGGTCGCAATTGAGGCCTCAGCCTATCTTCGGGGAAGCTCTAGAGATGAATGGCCCTTCAGAATTGTTGCAAATTGAAGCAAGGGGACCAGATTTTTGTATCCCCACAATGGCCAGTCAAGGGCTGCAAGCTACCCCTTGGGGAAGGGACAGATAACTTTATTCTGATGTAGTTTCTGAGAGGAATTCCCAGAGAGGGATGCAGCTATGAACCATAGTGTCTGACTGTTATAGAAATTGGAGGGTGACTGTGTTGACCCTGAAGAGGGGAACTGGTTGAAGGACCGCAGTATCTATTACCATGTTCAGAATGACTTGTCTTTGGCCTACGGGAGTGCTTCATGTAGACTCCTTTGTCTTTTGACATAACCTTTTGATTTTGTATAGCTTCCTTGCTTTCTGGTAAAATATGTTCCAGGCTCATCTAATATATTACCTGAACTAGAACTGGAATCAGCTATTTCTTTAAGGAATTTCTTTTTTTAAAGAGGGAAATGGTATTTAGAGACCACAAAAAGTGTTAGGATTGTTTGTTGATTGTAGGCCTTTTCACTGGACAAAACTAAAATACATATTTTTGAAAACAAAAAATATTATGAGTTCATATTAATATTGCCCTTTCAAATTTAACATTATAGTTTACTTAATTTCTTTAATATTACACTTTTATCCTTTTTTCCTTACATTGAAAATTTTAGTTCCTAAAACATCAAAATAAATATCTGTATTACCCTATCCTATTCTCTCTCTCTCCCTCTTCAGATATGTATTTGCTGTTTATAGTATTAATTAGTAAATACAATTAGTAAACTTAATTGTTTACAGTAATATTAGTATTAGTATTCTGAAACTATTATCTATAATATATAAAATGTTATAAACATAAAAATTTATACATAATAATCATAATTATATGTTATATAATATTATAATTACATTTTATTATATATTATAGATAACAGTTTCAAAATAGTAATACTAATACTACTGTAAACAATTGGCCTACAGAACGATTTTTTAAAAATAAACATATTCCAATGTGTTCTAGAGGCACCTGAAATATTTCTTCTTGTGTGTGTGGTTGTTTTTAGATATCATTTTCATCTTGTTAGTAGAATATAAACATAGTAAATCCTAAAGATTAACTTGATTTTTCATTCATTTTGAACTTCTAGGGAGAAATTTATTTTACCATTCTCTTTCATGTTATATATTTGCTCATATTATAGACTGAGACAGACATCTTATTTAGTTTTTTTCTAAAAAATTCAGAGCAGCAAAATTGATACAGGGATGATTAGACAAAACAGAAATACAGTAAGATT
The DNA here is from genome assembly GCF_004115265.2 of Rhinolophus ferrumequinum. Lineage (NCBI taxonomy): Eukaryota > Metazoa > Chordata > Mammalia > Chiroptera > Rhinolophidae > Rhinolophus > Rhinolophus ferrumequinum. The sequence goes on along the minus strand of NC_046294.1, from coordinate 79,901,408 downwards.
AATCAATTTGCTCATAACTACAGGGAACAGTGGAGATATACTATAACTTACGTCTTTTGACTTCATTTTATGAAAGCAAATGAAAATTTAAAAACAGAATTGAGGTATGGGGTGCAGACTGTAAATATTACATTTGAGTTTGAAATTCCATAAATGAATGCTAACTTGACATACGTAATAGTGGACTGTGCTATATTAGTACAAGATTTTAAACTTATATAAGTATATGAAAACAAAGGGGCTCTGATTTCTATTCTCAGATGTTAAGATATGGAGCTTTGATTTTAAGTGCCAGATTCATACATGTATGCTACTGTAAATGTATCTAAATTTTGACCTGTTGGTAGATAGTAACTACGCATTTTATTAATGATGTTCTTCTAATATGAATATTTCATAAAGTGATGCTCTAAGACTAGAGATAGTTACATATTTTCTTGCTTTTTCACAAGGGGAAGACGATATAAACCTTAAATTATAGACCAATGATCTTGACCTCAAGCGGGGCAAAATTTTGAAACATCTTGCCAAATAGATGGTTTCTAATTATTATGGAAGTTGGGATTACTTGGAGCAGCATGGGCTCTTAAAGAACAAGGCATACCAGGTTAACTTGTCTTCTTTTCTATTCAATTAGATTTTATAATACTGGTAGTTTAAAGGAATAGTGTATGTGGATTGCAGCAAGGCAATTGGTGATATCTTTACTCCACCGTTGACTAGCTTTCACTGGGTGATAACAGAATGAATTGTTTGAGTGGAAGTGACTGTATTTAAGGAACATATCCTAGGATTTGTCAAAGCACTCTGCTTGATCTCTATCCTATTCACCTGTTTATTCATTACTTGTGGGAGGACACAGGTGGATTTCTTGTCAAATTTACAAATATCAGGTAGCCAAGAAGAGAATTTACTGGATGACAAAATCAGGGTCACAAATAATTTCAGTTCCCTATAGTGATAGTTTAAATTTAACACAATGAAATATGATAGATATAGGTGTAATATGTACTTTTATACTCCACTTAATCCACAAAGCATTAGAAAAGATTTATACTAAAATGATAGATATAAACTTATATTAATTAAAAAACCACCACTTTTTGAGTACTTACTATATCCAGGCATTCTGCTAAGTGCATTATATAATTGTATAATTTAACTTTGACAAAATCCTCATAAGATAACAACCTCCTAACAACCCTACAATGTGGGCACTGTTATTCTCTTCTTTATATACATGAGGAAATTGAGGCACAGAGAAGTTGAATAACTTGTTAAAGTCACACCGTAAATTGATCTAGGATACAAATCTGGCAGTCTAATTCCAAAGCCTTAGGTATACTTCTTACCCCTTTTTTACAAATGAGATTTTAAAGATTAGGGTGGTTGAGAAACTTACCCAAATTTCTGGTAAACGGAGGGACTGCGATTTAATTCCATGATGCTTGATTTCATAGCTGTTTTCGTAACTGCGTGCTCTGCTATACTGCCTTCCTATAACAACTACTAGGTAACTAGTAGTTAGGTCAGATGCTTTAATACATTAGTGGTTGTAATCTTGATAACAACCCTATGAGGTCGCTGTTATCCCTCCATTTCACAGACAGGAAACTGAAAGTTCAAGAAGTTAAGCAACTTGCTCAAGGTTACACAGATAGTGAGTCGGAAAGTTGCAGTTCACACCCAGGTCTGTCTGACTCCAAAGCCCATATTCTTAAACATCGTGCTGTGCAGGAAGGGAAAGATGCCACAAAACAGTAGCATTAGTACATTGTGAGGCAGTGGTGTGACATCACTGCCAACAAGATGACTGCCACCTGAGGCTGCATTGTAGAAATAGAGTCTTCAGAGCAAGGGAGGGGCCAGTCCCATTCTGTTCTGGAATGGCAGAGTAGGTGATTGTGTGTGATTCTGCAGCGTTGTGTGTGATTCTGGGCTCCACACTTTAAAAGAACATTACTGACACACCTGAAACTCAGCCCAAGGTGAGTGCCCAGTATGGTAAAGTATCTCAGTTCTATAGGAAATTCTATAGGAAGAACCATTAAAATGTTGAGAATACTTAGCTCCCCAAAGAGGAGACTCAGAGAAGGCCGAATAGTATTTGAACTGCCTTTGTGTGGTGGAGGATTAGATATAATCCATATGTATCCAGAGGGAAAAACTAGGCTGCACATATAGAGAATAAAAGAGGTGAACTTGGCTCCTCGTAGGGAGGAAGGACTGCCTGGTGTTTGCAGCTTTTTAGAAATGAAATGGGCTTCCTTGTAAGAAAATGAATTCTTTTCTACTGTCGAAGAACCTGAATGACCACTTATTGTGGGTGTCAAACACTTATATGTTAGGTTGGTGGTTCTTCATTTTAGTGGGTATAAGAATCACCTGGGGAAACTTGTTAAATACTGATTTCCGGGCTTTACTTTTAGAAGTATTGACTCAGTAGATCTGGGATAATATCCAAGAATCTGCATTTTTAATAAACAGCCTGGTGAGTCCAAAGCAGGTGGTCAGTGACCCACACTTAGATAAACTCTGAAATCTCTTCTATTTATTTTGCAAATAAACATTTAGTAAAAAATGTGTGTAGTCAACATAATGACTGTTCAAAGAAAGTTGTCTTAAGTTTTATAAAAAAAGATTCAAGACAAAATTCTTTAATATGTTGACAGCTACAATTAGAGATGAAATTATTGGAATGTAGGATATTAGGATATGGAAGGAGAAGGCTTGCTTCTCAATCTCTGTCAAAAAGACAGGACTTTAATAGTAAAATGGAAGATACTAATTTGGTTTCAAAATCTTTAAACACCTTCAATAACCCACTCTACATATATATACCAAAGGGCGCTCTCGAGCGGACCTAGAAAAAACTATCTGATTATCCTAAAAGACAGCGCCTGTGTAAGGTTAAATACCGATCAGGCTTTGGGGCTCAGGCTTATATAAATTTCAGCCTAAAAGTAACAAACAGGTGTGGTAGAGAATTGGAAACTTAAAGCATAGTTGGTCTTCTAACTCTGGCCCACTTTTTGTTGGGGCTAAAGAGTTTTTGCTCGCAAGTATAATATGTTTGATTAATCTTAACCTTTACTTAAAGCATGCAACCCAAGAGCCACAATTTAGAATGATACTGTATCCTGAAATGCTTTTGCTCTCTGCAAATACGTTTTTAAACAGTGGTGCTTGGTGTAATTACTGTCTTATATCAGGACTTTTAAAATGTAAGTGGCATAATGATGTTTCATTTGTTTCTTAAGTGTATTAAAGTTTTAAAAAATACGTTTTTTTTTCCTTTGAAAATCGTTAAAAACTGGCTCGTTGAGGAATTGGTATTCTTGGCTGTTTTGTTGATTGATAGTATTGATGTGCTTATTTAGTTCATTAAGGACCAGCAAATGATTTTTGTCTTAAATTTAAGGTTTATAATATTTCCAAATGGCAATTACATGTTGATAAATTAGACCCTTGTTTCTTTTTAATTTCTTCTTGCTTCTTTTAATGGTTGCAGACCTCCTCATAGATTTTTCTTGAATCATGAGAGATGAAATTGCAACAACAGTTTTCTTTGTCACAAGATTGGTGAAAAAACATGGTAAATTGAGTAAACAGCAAATAGAAAACTTTGCAGAAAAGCTGATGACTATCTTGTTTGAAACATACAGAAGTCACTGGCACTCTGATTGCCCTTCTAAAGGGCAAGCCTTCAGGTGAGAGCTAGTATGTAGTATGGCAAAGGGAAGTAACAACCAAGTAATGCCATCAGCAATGATTGTGTTGGCAGTCTATAAGTAATGAAAGTTTTATGGGCTTGCATTTATTGAAGGTGGGCTTGAAAGAGAGAGATGCAGTTGGTGACAGTGTGGTTGACATTAAAGAAAAAAACCTCTTATGTGAGGTGGATTAAACAATTTCTAACTTGTATTTACCATGAAAGATATGCAATGAACATTCGGTGAACTAATTGTGTGACTTGATGCAACCCACATTCTGAGTTGCTGTGAGAAAAGTTGAGGATGTTTTACTCTTACTTGTAAAATTGTGGAGGGTGGGCAAGGGGTCAGCAGAAGGCAGGGGTGAGGTGGGAGCTGTGTATATTGGAGCAGTATGCCTCCAACATGATTCTTTTGCTAAAGCATCAGTTACCATGCTTTTGTTTCCCTTTCCTTGTTTTTAAAGGTGTATCAGGATAAACCATAATCAGAATAAAGATCCCATTCTGCAAAGGGCTTGTGCTGAAAGTAATGTGGATTTTTCCCACCTGGGACTTCCAAAGGAGATGACCATATGGGTAGATCCCTTTGAGGTTTGCTGTAGGTGAGTATTCTCATTGGAGTTAAGAGTTTGTGTGCTCTGTGATACCTGAAAACCTTAGGTTATTTAGTCAGCTCTGTACAACTTTGTGAAACACGATGCTCTAAAGCCTTGGATTAGCATTGAGGGCACTGGTTGATTAAGATTATAGATAAAACTTTATTAGACAAAAAACTTCCAGTAGAAGTGGATGGAGTGGGAAGCACAAAGACTTTGCATAATATTTTTAATTTGATTTTAATGCCTGCACCCTATTGCCAAGAGTAAATTATAATGTCTAAGTATTATAGGCAGAATCAAAGGGCAAGAGGAGTTATCTATCACAGGGCAATTGAGTCCATTACTTGAATCAAAAGAAACTAATCTTACCAAATTGGCAGTGTAGATGCCTGATCACTGCGCTGTACACCTGAAGCTGAAGTTCAATAACACTAAATGTCAACTATAATTTAATATATATATAGTCACAGGATGTGGAGTACAGCATGGGGAATAGAGTCAATGGAATTGTAACAGCTATATACGATGTCAGAGGGGTAGTAGATTGGGAGAAGGGTGTAAATGTCTATTATGTTGTTTTGTACACCTGAAACTAATTAAAAACAAACTAGTCTTTGTTTTTACCTGAGCAATTAACCAAGACAGCTATTACAGAATACCCCCACTAATTATGACAGTGTAGTAGTTGAAGGTGATAATGTCTCTCAATTTTCTTTGCTGTCAAGTCATTTCAATTTGTTTTTTAAAATAACTCTTTTTGTAAGTTATTGAGTTATCTCCACAAAATATTAGAGAGAAAACTGAGAAGTTGAATCCCTACTGAATACTTTATTTTCCTTTCCTATTTAGGTATGGTGAGAAAAATCATCCATTTACAGTTGCCTCTTTCAAAGGCAGGTGGGAAGAATGGGAACTCTCCCAACAAATCAGTTATGCTGTTAATAGAGCCACACTGGACTACTCCTTCGGCACTTCCTCCGATGAAGAAAGTTGTAACAAAGAACCTCAGATTATTCCTAAAGTTAGCAATCCAAAGAGTATTTATCAGGTAAAGTGTGTTCCAGTTCTTCTCTATACTTTTGTTTTCTATTCTAATTATTTTCTATTCTAATTCTGAAAAGAATATGCTCACTGTAAAAGCAAAGAAACATTGGAAAACATGGAAACAGCAAAATGGTAAAGATTAAAATCACAATATTAATATTCTGACAAAATGATTTTTCTGTTTTTTTCTTCTATATGTAGTTCCTCTACTTGGCTGGGTGCTCAGGATCAATCTCATCTTTTGCAGGCCCATTTTTCCAAATAGTGTTTGAACATGTTTCCTTTCATTTAAATTTCTTCAGAATTAAATATTAAAATCAGTGGGCTTTTTTGACAATAGAAAATAACATACCTCTCACAGGAAATTTGGAATATTAAGAAATGGTCAAAAGTCTGCAATCCCATTAACAGAGCAGTTTTGCTAAAAAAACAAAACAAAACAACAACAACAACAACAAAAACCATAGAAAGCTATGCCTAGCTATATTTTGGAAATAGGTTTCATGAAACAATACTTGTCCTTACTAGCTACAATGCCCCTGACACTTTGTATTAAATTAAATTGATTTCAACCACCTAAATTGATTTCATGACTCACTAATGGTGGCAACTCATGGTTTGAAAAACACTGATCTAGAGAGAACCTCTGTTGACATTTTGTACGTATATATTAGGTCGGTGCAAAAGTAATTGCAGTTTAAAAGGTTAAAAAAATTGCAAAGAACACAATTACTTTTGTACCAACCTAATATTTGTTTATATGTTTTCTTAAATTAATCCCTATGTATTAACATGTTAAAGCAATTTTATTTAACATTTTGATATTCATTTGCTTTCCTAGTAATTTACTTAGTTAATCGACTATTGGCAGATATCTAGATTGTTTCCACGTTGTTGTGCTATAAAAAAGCTGATAACTTGTACACAGATGTCTGAATTTTAAATTATTTCTGGAGACTTGATTCTCAGACATGGAATTACTGGGTCATGGGTATGGACATTTTACTATATTGACCTCTTAGAAAGTTGTATTTATTTGTAGTGTAACAAGCTTTGTGTGATCATCTTTACCATTTTTCCTAAAATTGGGCATTCTCACTTAAAAATAGTTTGATAACAATACAATCTATTGCAGATATTATTAATTAAATTAAACATTTAAAAAATCTCTATGTCCCCAAATGTTTTAGGTATTTACTGTCTTACGACTTTTCTCTTCTTTACCCACTTATCATTTGAGGTCTGAATGTATTATTACAGGCTCTTCAAACTTTAGGAATATTTTAACTCCTTGTCATGTTACTGGCACATATTTCTTCTCCAGCTTGTTTAGTTTTCTAAACCATATATATATATATCAATATGTGTGTGTAGTTTATATATAGTTCTATATGTGTTACCAGTTTAAAATTAGGTAGTGAAGTATTTGCCCTTAATTCTATTTTTATGCTTAGAAAGGTCATCTTCCATCTAGAGCTCAGATCCATAGTCAGCTATATTCTTCTAGAGCAATATCCTTTCAAAATATGGTCTGCAAAACATCTATATTGGTCATTTCAGATGTTTAAAATGAATATTTCTAGACCTCAGCCCCAGAGGTCATGGTTAGGCAGTTTTGGGTTGGGTCAGTGAGGTGGAGTGAGGTAGCGAAGAACTCAAGAATATATAGAAATTTGCATAAACGTGTTTTTAAAAATTTTCGTTGGATTAAAAAATTGATTTTATAAAAGGTATGAAGTGACTTACTTTATACCCCACCCCCAATACTAGTCAATCTTCCAAAGATGATTATCCACTTTTATTTCTATTCATTTGTACTTATGCTTTTGAAAGGTTTAACTTTTGAGTTACAGGCTTTATTTAATCCTTAGAGCTAGTTTATTAATTTACAAAAGATCTTCATACACCTTTCCCCCTTTTTTTTCCAGGTTGAAAACTTGAAACAACCCTTTCAATCTTGGTTCCAAATCCCCTGCAAAAAGACAATGGTGGATGGCCGTATGGGCCTCCTAGCAAATGCTTATCATGTGTTGCATAAGAATCCTAAGGGTCAGAGGCCTGCTGCTGTGCACCGGGTGGACAGGTACCACTGGGTCAACACAAACCGATAATGCAGCGGCTGGACACTTGGTGGGAAAGAGCTCAGAGGAGCCACTTTATTTTCTCTAAAAACTACTCTAAGGTTGAGAGGCCCAGAAAAAATAACCACATTAGGGACCAGGGTGCATGGTGGTGAATCCTCTCACACAGATCATGACTATGTTCTTAGCTGTACTTTTAATTCTTATTTAATTTTATATGAACTTTTATGTAATACTAATGAGTGTACCCAATAAGGTGATAGAATGAAGATATTGACCTGTGATAAGATTCAATGAATTATGAAAAGTAACAGTTTAAATAAATGTGTTGTGTTTTTAATATATTCCTATTTCAGTTTATTGCAAGAAAATTTTACAAGTTTGCATTTCTTCATTAGCCATTAAAAAAAAGTAAATCTTCATTTAGGAATGAGTGAGCCACATAATGTAGTATTCTCATTCTACTTTATTATCTATGTACCGTCACTGTTTTATTTCATAAAGTCAGTGACAGCTTGTTTGAAAATGACTCTTTAAGATACAAAATTCCCTTTTTAAAAAATTAGCTTACTTCTAAACCTCTTAATAGCCTTAATAATTATGACTTAAAATTTTAGTGATACATGCTCATCATGAAGAATTCAAGCTAAGCAGAAAAACAGCACCAAGCAAGTAAAAATTGATCCCATCCAGCCAGAAATTGCCATTAACATTAAATGGTGACCATCTTTCCAGTCATCCTCTTATAAATACAGATGTAAGAAACTATATACAGATAATTTAATAAAAAACCATACTACATGAGCTCCTGGAAGAATATTATTTTACTTGGAAAATAAAGAAACCTACAGTGAAACTGAAAGAAGTGTTGAAATATTCATAAGCTTTTCTATCACAAAGTATTTTATTTCCTAAAAATCTTCTTTATGCTTTTTTTTTCCTAAAGGAAAACACAAGGAGGCTGGAACAATCTTTAAAAATTAAAAAAATTATTTTTTTAAATAAAGTATTGATTATTTGTTGCTAGGTAAGCTGTAGAAATTAGCACTTAATTTTTTCTTTGTCCCTTATTTCCTGTCATTTTTAAAAACTGAGTTGTAATCGACATACAACATTTTATTAGTTTCAGGTATACAACATAATTAGGATATTTGCATACATTGTGAAATGATCACCGCAATAAGTCTAGCTATTATCCATCACCATACAGTTTCAATGTTTCTTTTCTTGTGATGAGAACTTTTAAGATTCATTTTCTTGGCAACTTTCAAATATGTAACATTTTTAATGTCAAGGTTTAACATTTATGTTCTGTCTTAAAACAATTATTCCTACAGTTGTTTTTTTTCTTAGTTCTATATTTAAACTGATTCGGTGCTCAGCAATAAACTTTTTGCATATGTGAAATCTATTTTGATTCATCTTTCGTTAGCTGGATTTTATTGTTAAGCAGCTTTTTCATAAATGGCTCATAGGTGTTATAGTCTAGGAGTTTGTGCCTGAGATGATCTCTGTCCTTTAATATTTGTGAAAGATAACTTGGCTGAGTACTAAAATCTTAGGTCATACTTTCTTTCCCTTATAACTTTGTAGACATCACACTAATTTTTTATTATTATTAATATTTTAATTAAAGTTTATTGAGGTGACAACTGTTAGTAAAGTTACATAGATTTCAGGTGTACAATTCTGTAATACATCATCTATATATCACATTGTGTGTTTACCACCCAGAATCAGTTCTCTTTCCATTACCATATATTGGATCCCCTTTACTCTCATCTACCTCCCCCTGCCCCCTTACCCTCTGGTAAACACTAACAACTAAAGAGAAACACATGAAGAAACAAAAACTGGTAGACATCACACTAATCTTATGTTTCTGGCATTATACGTTGCTGTGGAGACATCGGAGACCACCTTGATTTCCCCAACTCCCTGCCATGTGAACAAACATGTACACTTACATTTTTAGGTGACTTCCTTTGACTGTCAGTCTGAAAACTCTCTATACAGACATGCCTCATTTTATTGAGCTTCACTTTATCATGCTTCACAGGTGTTGCCTATTTTTTTTTTTTTTTTTTTTTTACACAAATGGAAGGCAAGACCCTCCACCAGCCAAAAGATCATGACTTCCTTTGTTGAGATACTCGCTTTATCATTATCATGGTCTGGAGCCAAAACTGCGCTCTCTCTAAGGTATGCCTATACTTGGAGCCTATGTCTTAGTCAATCATCCTGTATCAATTTTTCCTGAAACATTGTGCCACTTTCTGACCTGCAGATTTAATTTTTCTAGAGCAAACTTCTGCAGTATTATCTTTGAATACTTTCTTTGTCCATTCATTTTAGGAATACCAACTCTTTTTATTCTGGATCATTTTTTGTCTGTTATAACTAATTTATCCCATTGCCTTAATATTGTTCATCTTTTTTTTAAAAAACTGTAATTGTCTTAAGCCTTCCTTCCACCAGTTTGGTTCTCAGTCCTGTCTAGCGTTTCTTGCTTCTGCCTTATTTATTCCGTAATGGCGTTATTTTGGATTTCAATTAGTGACTTTTTCTGTAGGTGTTATTCACATGTACAATTTGTTGGACTGAAAAGTGAAAGAACTGTATAAAATAGTTATTATATGTAAAGTGTAACATAACACTTAGTTGTGACAGAACGATGGATTTCTAAGAAACTTTGCACAGAGGGTTTTATTAACAAAGTGTCTCTTGAAGTTTGTGGGGTTGGTTTTAAAAAACCTTATTCCAGCCAACAGAGATGATAAATCTGTGGTATTTACCACTCCTCTACCCCATGCCAATGATAGACATCGCTAATCAATCTCAATATTCTTAATTGGGTGCAGAGATTGCCTCAAAATTCTATGCAACACAGTACTAAAGATAGCCATTAAAATGAATTGCTCTAAGTTGATACTCAGGAAGATATCAATTTCATCACTGTTGTAGGATTTGGCCCAAAGCTTTAGAGCCCTATATAATTCTTTAGAAATTGTTATTTGGCCCTGAAGCAAATGTATAGGAGAAAATATAATGAACCATATATATGTATTTTTGCTGTGGTTAAAAGTAGTCAATACAGTTGAAAAGTCCCAAATAAATGAATATTAGTATCTATTAGTATATCAGTATAATAACCAAATTAGATCTTCCTAAACTGCATTTTGAGATTTTCTATGAGTATGTACTATTTTTTTTCTTTTTTTAAAATTAAACTTTTGAGAGAATTGTAGATTCACATGCAGTTAATACATAAAGAGATCATGCATACTTTTTACCCAGTTTCCACCAATGGTGACATTTTGTGAAACTCTACTATAGTAATATTGACATTGATTCAGTCAAGACAAAGAACATTTCCATTACCCACAAACATCCCTTTTGTTGCCCTTTTACCAGGTGGGATCAAACAATATGGTGAATGTTTAAAAAAAAATCATTACAGTAAAAGACACATTGCCATTAATTCCCCTCAAAATACTCCCCCTCGCTTTGAACACACTTATCCCATCGTTCTTGCCACTTTCTGAAGCAGTTGTGGAAGTCCTCTTTCGTGAGTGTCTTTATTTCATCCTTCATCATGACAATGCTCCGTGTCACACATCCCTTCTGGTACAGTAATTTCTGTCAAAAACACTATGGTGTGTCCTCATCCACCTTATTCACTAGGTCTGGCACTGTGTGACTTCTGGCTTTTCCCCCAAATCAAAATGACCATGAAAGGTAAACTTTTTGAGTTGATTCAGGACATCAAGGCAGCCACAACAGCACAACTAAAGACACTCACGAAAGAGGCGTTCCAGAACTGCTTCAGAAAGTGCCAAGAATGATGGGATAAGTGTATTCAAAACGAGCGGAAGTATTTTGAGGGGTATTAAATGGTGATGTATCTTTTACTGTAATAATTATTTATTTATTTAAACATCCACCATATTGTTTGATCACACCTCATATCATTATACTCACTTCCCTCCCACTCTTATCCCTTTGTTAACCCCCTGGCAACCAGTAATCTATTCTCCATTTCTATAATTTTGTCACCTCAAGAATGTTATAAATAGAATTATGCTGTAGGTAACCTTTTGGGATTGGCTTTTTTCACTAAGCATAGTTCTCTGGAGATTCACTCAGGCTGTTGCATGTATTAGTAGTTTGTTCCTTATTATTGCTGAGTAGTGTTTCATGGTATGGATATACCGTGATTTATTTAACCATTTACCTATTGAAGGACAACAACTGGTTGTTTCTAGTTTTGCGGATTATGAATCAAGCTGCTATAAACATTCATGTACCTAGAGTGGGAACATAATTTTTAATTTTCTGGAATAAATGCCTAAGAGTGTAATTGTTGGGTCATATGGTACTGTTTAGATTTTTAAGAAACTGCCAAACTGTTTTAGAGAGTGGCTGTACCATTTTATATTCCCACCAGCAGTGTATGAGTGATCTCGTTTTTCCATATCTGTACCAGCCTTTGGTGTTATCACAACACACTTATCAGAATGGCTAAAATAAAAAAAATAGTGTCACCTCATTGTAGTTTTAATTTACATTTCCTTGATGGCTAGTGATGTCAAACATCTTTTCACGTACTTATTTTCTGTCTGTATATCTTATTTGGTGAAATGTCTGTGCATGTCTTCTGGCCGTTTTTAAAATTGGATTGTTTACTTTTTTAATCAATTGAGTTTTGAGTTCTTTATTCTAGATACTGGTCCTTTGTCAGATAATGTGGTTTGAAAATAGTTTCTTCCAGTTTGTAGCATATTTTTCTACCTTTTAAATAGGGTCTTTTGCAGAGCAAACATTTTTAATTTTGATTAACTCTAATTCATTAGTTTTTTCTTTTATGGATTATGCTTTGGCATCAAGTCTGACATTTCCAACCAGCCCTAGATCCTGAAGATTTTCTGTTTTTTTTTTTCCCCTCAAAGTCTTATAGTTTTACATTTAAGTCTGTGATCCATTTTGTGTTAAATTTTGTATGAGTGATGAGACTTTGGTGAAGTTCATTATTTTTTTCTGTAAGTATCCACTTGCTCCTGTACCATTAGCTGAAAAAGCTATCTTTTCTCCATTGAATTGTTTTAGCATCTGTGAAAATTCAGTTAGGCATGTATGTGTGGGTTTATTTCTGTCTTCTATATTCTGTTCCATTGATCTGTGTGTTTATTCTTGTGCCAATACTACACAGTCTTGATTACAGTAGCTATAAAACTCTTGAAATTGAGTGGATTGATTCTTCCCACTTTATTCTTCATTTTAAAAATTTGTTTTAGTTATTTTAGTTCCTTTGCCTTTCCATAAATACTTTAGAATAATCTTGTCTATGTCTATAAAAAAAATCTCTTGCTGAAATTTTAAAAGGAATTGCTTTAAGTCTGTATATGAATTTGGGGAAAATCAACACCTCTACTATACTGAGTCTTCTAGTCCAAGAACGCAATATATTTCTCCATGTATTTAGATTATCTTTGATTCCTTTCATCAGTATTTTGTAGTTTTTAGCATACAAGTCCTGTACATGTACTTTAGATTTACATCTAAGAATTTCATTTTTGAATAGTTATAAGTCGTGTTGTATTTTTAATTTTGGTATCTATCCACGTGTTCATTGGTAATATACGGGGTGCCAAAAAAATGTATACAAGTGGACACTTTGGTCAATGTAGCTCAAGCAGTAGTTTGCCATAATCAGAAGTGTCTGGAGCACCTCTTGTAATTGCAGAAGTCAAATATGACTTGTATTCATCTTTTGTTATTGGTATATATTGAGTATTACAGTTTTAATAGTTTTTTCCTTTCTTAAAATGTGCATACGTTTTTTTGGACCCTCTGTATATAAATACAATTGACTTTTGTATGTTTACCTCTTGTTCTGTGACCTTGCTGAACTCAGTAGTTCCAAAAGCTTTTTATTTTTAATTTTTTTGTAGATTCATTGGGATTGTCTAGTAGATAATAATGATATCTGCATATAGGAACAACTTTATTTCTTCCTTTTCCATCTGGATGCCTTTTATTTTATTTTCTTGTCTTGTTGAAGTGGCTAGACCTTCCAGCACTAGGTTGAATGAGAATAGTGAGAACAGACATCCTTGTCTTGTTCTAATCTTAGGGGAAAGCAGTCGTTCTTTCACTATTAAGCCGATATTTACCATTTTTGTTGATGATCTTATATCAGATTGAGGACGTTCACTTCTATTTCTATTTTCTGAGAGTTTTAATTATAAATGAATCAAATTTTGTCAAATGCTTCTTTGAATTTTGTCAGATGCCTTTTCTGCATCCACTGATATGATTTTGTGGTTTAATCCATTGATATGTGAATTACGTTGATTTTTTTGAATATTGAACCAACTTTGCATCTATGAAATAAAGCCCACTTGATTGTGACATATAATTATTTTTATATATTGCTGAATTTTATTCACTAATATTTTAAGGATTTTTGCATCTATACTCATGAATAATATTGGTTTGTAGTTTTCCTTTTTGTACTGTCTTTGGTATAAGGGTAATATCATCATGCTATAAATATGCATAAATATAATATATACACACATTATAAACACTTCATAAATCAACTTGGGAAGTGATCCCTCTTCTATTTTCTGGAAGAGTTTGTGTTCAATTGGTGTTAATTCTGTTTTTAAATGTTTGGTAGAATTATATGGTGAAGCCATCTGGGCCTGGAAATTTCTTCTTTGGGAATTTCAAAATTATGAGTTCAATTTCCTTAATAGTTATAAAGCTATTCAAATAATCTGTTTTATATTGGGTGAGTTGTAGTAGTTTGTGTTTTTTGAGAAAGCGGTCCATTTGTTCTGTCAAATTTATGTTTTGTAGAGTTGTTCATGTTTCCTTATTATCTTTTCGATGTCTGTAAGGTCCATAGTAATATCCCTACATTGATTCCTGATATTGGTAATTTGTATCTTCTCTCTTTTCCATTGTTAGTCTTGCTAAAGGTTTGTCAATTTTATTGACCTTTCCAATGAAAAAAGCTCTTTGTTTTGTTGATTTTTTCCTATTTTTCTCTTTTTAATTTTATTGATTTCTGCTCTTTATTATTTTCTTTTTCCTGCTTGCTTTGGCTTTTTACTCTTCTTTTTCCAGGTTCTTGAGGGAAAAGCTTAGGTTATTGATCTGAGACTTTTTCTCTTTTCTAATGTATGTATTATAAATTTCCCTCTCAGCACTACTTGAGCTGTGTTCCATAAACTTTGATATGTTAACTTTTCATTGTCATTCAGTTCAATGTATTTTAAAATTTCTCTTTGTGGTGACTTCTTTGACCCTTGGATTATTTAGAAGTGTATTGTTTGGTTTCTAAATGTTTTGAGATTTATCTGTATTTTTCTGTTAGTGATTTCTGACTTGATTCCATTCTGATTGGAAAATATACTCTGTATGTTTTCAGGTCTTTTAAATTTGTTCTATACCCGATGGTATAGTTTATCTTGATACTATTCATTGGGCATGTGAAAAGAATGTATTCTGCTATTGTTTGGGACAATGTTCCATAAATATTAATTAGTACTATTGGTTGATAGTATTGAGTTCTTTTATATCCTTTTTGATTTTGTCTTGTATAGATACATTTTTGATGTTATAAGACTTGGAATCTTATTTAAACTTTGTGCAAGCTGATTTTCTTTGACACCATTCCAGTGAGGGGGGCAGAACCAGAAGGTGTTGACTTGTTATTGCCTGATGGGAGATAAAAGTCCATGTTCCCCACTTGGCCTCCATTAATACTCAAGGAAGGGATTCCTCAGACCTGCTGGACAGGTATAGGAGTTCCAGCTCCCCATGTGGTTTCCACTACTACTTTGGTGAGGTGACCTCATTACCAATGAGCAATGGTGAAAGTTTTGACTCTTCACTTGGCTTCTGCTGACGCCACTCCAGCAGGGAGGTGGTGGTGAGGGGACTTATTACTTCCATATGTTGATAGATGTCTAGATTTCCCATGTGGACTGACATCATGAGTGGAGGGGGTTTGTTATTGCCCTCTGGGGATAAAAAGATGAAAATTCCCATCTCTTTGCTTGGTACCATAGAAGGAGGTTGGGATGCCTTGTTACAGGCTGACAAAGTGGAAAGTCTAGACTTCCCACTCATCTTTTGCTGGTGTGGGTGGAGACAGTTCTTTTTTGTTGCTGTTTGTTTGTCTGTGATGTTTGGCTGGAGAAAAGCAGTTATTGTCGAAAAGTTTTATGCCTTGCTAGGCTGCTCCTTTCTTATTCCTTTGGTTACAGAAAGCAGGCTTTGGGGGAACTTTTTTGGTCTGTACCCATTTGTTTTTTTGGGTTGCTGGCTTTTTTATTTCCAAGTCTGGAATACATGAGGGAAAAAGAAAATCTGTGGAGTTCACGACCATATCCTGCCTTGGGTTCTCCGGTTCCCTAGTTGGTGTATTTTCTTCTCTATACCTTTCAGAATATTCTTGTTTGTTTTTATATAATGTCCAGGGATTTTAGTTGTGTTTGGTGGGAGGAGGAAGGAAAAGTATGCCCACTTCACCTTCTTGGAAGCAGAAGTATATTACCACTTTTGAAATTAAAAACAAAATTTTATTAAAACAATTATTATATTTTGGGGAGAAGGATCCTTTTTGTTAATAGTTGGTAAAATATGGCTTCTGTATCTATTAAAGTTTTTTTATCCTTTTCTTTGTCAGTGGGCTGTGCGTGTGTGTTTATGTATGCGCATACAAGCTAATTTCTTAAAGATAACTAGAATCTCAAAACTTAAAAGAAGAAATTGCTATTGATTAGATTCAGCAGTAAATATACATAATGCAGCAGGCAGGAGAACATGATCCCTGCCTTGTAATCTGGCATTTCCATTAGAAAGCATATGCTTATTAAAAGCCTACAGCTGTTAGTGTATTAATGGAATCAGACTGAAGGCCCAACAAATCAGCCAGGAAGTTAATAGAATCATGTTTTGGTAGATGCCTTGCTCAGCCAAGAATAAGACTACAAAAGAAAGATCTTTAATTTCTGCATGACATTTTTTTTACCACCTCTCTCAGAGGCCCTGGGCTTTTGGCCTAAATGTCCTAAATAGTCTTGTATGTCTGGCATAATTAATCTTTACTCTAATCTCGAGGAAATATATTTCATAATTTATGTGAATAACTAAATAAAATTCTTGAGGACACACATTCAGTATTTATCACAACAAAGATTTACCTTCTTCTCAAAGTACTGGAGAAGTCTTTAATCTTAAAAAGTTATTATGCATTGATTAGGGGATGTGCTTTGTATAAGAATTCCCAGTTCATAGTTCATTCTTATGGGCAACTAACATTTTATTGGTATCTGTGCTACGAAGGCAGCTGGTGATTTTCGTTGAGATAGTAACTAAATGAAAGAGTTTTAAGGTTGACCGATTTGGTACTTACTTAGCCTGATGGTGAATCTAATCATTTAACCTGAATGACTACTTAAGATGACTAAGTGACCAACCTCTAGCAGCAAAGAAATGAGAGCTGAAGGTCAGTATAAGATGGGAGAAATGGAGGAATTAGGTGTAGTGAGTGGATTCTGAGCAGATCTTCCTTATGGCTCAA
The DNA here is from genome assembly GCF_004115265.2 of Rhinolophus ferrumequinum. Taxonomy (NCBI): domain Eukaryota; kingdom Metazoa; phylum Chordata; class Mammalia; order Chiroptera; family Rhinolophidae; genus Rhinolophus; species Rhinolophus ferrumequinum. The sequence continues at coordinate 79,884,371 of NC_046294.1, read as the reverse complement.
TTTAAAACTCTTTGTTAAACCTTAATTGTAAAGTTTCTTGTCATGTTGTCTCACAATGTTTTTAGTTTTATTTTCCATAAAGTAATTCACCACTAGTATTTTGATTGGATTTAGAGTTAAATCCTCATTCATGTGTGAACATCTCTTTACTATGACAAAAGACCTGTTGGGCTAAAAAATGTTGAATATGAATTAGATACTGAATTCACTAATTAGTTATTCATTATCTACCCACATAGTGTTTGTTCAAAGTTTTCTTTACTAACCTGCCTTCCTTGCATTGCTCGAGAGACTCAACAACAATTGTTTTACTTATTTATTTATTTAGTTAGTTAGTTTACCAACAGATTAAATTTTATTTGTTTATAGGTAACTCATTTACAGGCTCCCTCCACTATTTGGAAGTAGAGTGTTCCTACTAAACCTTTCATGAGCCAAACTGGCATAAAACAAAGAAGCAATTACCATTAATTTACATGGAACAATTTTTGAGCATTCCCAGACCCCAAGATAACCTACCAAATCATACCAACTATTGTTTTATATATAAATCCCCTTTGCTACTCATCTTGGAGCACAATAAGGAGAATTATTCATGTAAGAAGCAACCTGAATTGCTGGCATTGGGTTTGTAATTTGAGCAGGCTTTTGATTTGGTGTTTGTATTTGAAAAAAAATTTTTTTCTGCTTACATTTTTTCATGTGAGGGTTGTATCTTTCTTGATCAGCACTCAAATCCTGGAACTTCGTTTTAGATGACTGCTTATCTCTTTGAGGGATTCTAAGCAGGGCCTCCAAAGTGAATTTTGTGTATTCCACATGGACTATATTTTATGCACTTTCATTCCAGATCACCAAATATTGTGCAAATATATCTAACTACTTTATGTGACTTGGTAACAGACAATTTTAGATAAGTTAATCAGCCTGACAAATAATAATAAACAGAAATTTTACATCTCTAGAAAGAGGTTCAGTCAATGTCTTTAAACAATGAATATTTTAATAAGATATGTGGTCTAATGATCTTTTTAGTCACAGTGAAAATGTCAGCATGTTCTTTATCTTTTATGTCAAATGTTAACCCTTGTTATGTTATATATCCACCAAAGATTATAATAAATACTTGTGTGATTTATACATGAATGTTGTAGGTATTTTTAAAAATTCTCTTAGCTTCATCAGATGTTGTATTGACATATTTAATACCATTTAATCATGCAGGCTGAAATGAGATCACCATTTTCTTTCTAGAGCTAAAATAAAACAAAAAGAACATTATAGGTAGTTATTTTTATAAATATGTAATGCACAAAATGAGAAAAATAGTATCAGAGTAAAGAATTCCTACCAATCAATTAAATAGGCAATCCAATGGAAAATGGGCAAAATACTTGAACAGGCACTTCTCAAGAGAGGATATTCAAATGGTATATAAATATATGAAAGGTGCTCAGTTTCACTGGCCATCAAGGAAGTACAAATTAAAACTACACACCCAGAAGAACGGATAAAATAAAAAAGATGAAAAATATTAAGTGCAGGTAAAGATGAAGAGCAACCAGAACTCTTATCCGCTGCTGGTGATAGTATGTGTTTATACAATCACTTTGGAAGTCTGGTTGTAGTATCTACTAAAGTTGAACATTTTCAATTATTTGTTGGTTTTTAAAGATATAACATTTTAAATACTTATGATTAAAAACAAACAACCTTTTATAAATTAGTAGTAGGCATCATATGATACAGTAGAAGAACCCCTGAATGAGAAGGCAGAGGACCCAAATTCGAATTACTTTTTGTCCTCTTCCAGCTGGGTAAACTGGGGCAAGTCTGAGTCTCAATTTCTGCTCTCTAGGATTAATACTTTACCTGCTTAAAGGCAGAGAGATAAAAACTCTGTGATCACTTGCGTCCTTTCTAACCCTTAGATCTAAGATCCACCATCTGTTGGTACTGGGAAAGCTAAATAAAAAGCTGATGATACAACTTATTTATGCCACCATTAATTTCTAATCATTTGTTCTGCTGACATGTTCAATTATAAATATGGCCCCAAACACATAATAAAAAATTTCAAGGTGTGTAACAAAGTATAATCTTAATGCTGTAGATCCTAAGGGCCCCTCACCTTATCTTCACCTCCAAATTGATCTCTTGGTTTTCGTTGCTCTGCAGCGAGGATGCTTTTCAGGAAATGTTCCATATTGGTGAAGAGGAGAAGATCTTTGTTTTTCTTAAGGTACTAGAGAGAGTGTGGAGTACAAAGTTAATACTTTTGCTCCCATTTCTTTTAAGTACTCTTGGATCTTCTTAGCCAGAGTGTAGACTGGAGAGTACTATATATTCATATAATTCTGCTTTTAAAATAAAATGAGATCTCTTTATAGATGTTGTTTGTCAGAGGACTCACATTACAGCTCCATAACTATCCATGTCTTGGGCAAATTGTTTTTAACATTTCTAAGCCTCAGTTTCCTCGTCTATAAATTAGGAATAAAAGTAGTATCTACCCAATAAGTGCATGAGGCAGAGTAAATGAGATAATGCACGTAATCTCCTAGCAGAACATCTGGCATGTGGCAAGTGTGGTATAAACGTTTGCTATTACCTTCCTTATAGTTAGCTCTAGCAGATTGGAATGTGGCAGTATTTAGCATCAAGGTGCACATAAATCTATTTATTCACTAACATAGTAGTGAATAAAAGCCTACATATCAAAAGCCTACTGTGAGCCAGGTACATGGGTTATATCAGGAAACAAAACGAACATCTCTGCCCTCATGGAGCTTACGTTCTAGTAGGGGAAGAAAAGTAATAGCAAGCTTAAGTAAGTAAATTATGTAGTATGTTAGGAAGTGACACATTAAAAAGGAAAGTAGAAGAGAGTAAGGAATAGCTGACGAGTAGGGGGTAAAGAAAGTTGCAAATTAAGATGGGCTAGTCAGGGTAGGCCTCATCGAGAGGGTGGTATTTGAACAAAGACATGAAGGAGGTGAGGGAGGCAGGATGCTCTAACTCCTTAGGTCAGGGTTTCTCAACCTCAGCACTATTGATATTTTTATGGATAATTTTTTTGTTGTGGGGGCTACCCCATACATTGTAGGATGTTTAGCCGTATTCTGGGCCTCTATCCAGGATACCACTAGTTGACATCAACCCCCTCTCCTGAGTCAGGACAATCAAAAATGTCTCCAGACATTGCCAAATGTCCTGTGGGGGAAAATTGTTCCTGGTGAAGGACCACTGCCTTAAAAGAAAGAGTGTTGTAGGAAGACGGAACCCTTAGGAGGGGATTGTGCCTGGTATGTCTGAAGAACAGCAAGGAGGAAACTGTGGTTGGAGTTGAGTGAATGAGGGGAAGAGTAATAGGTGAGGGGGTGGTAGACAAGGGGACTGGGCTTCTTTGGCTTTACTCCAAGTGAAATAGGGAGCCACAGCAGGATTTTGACCTGGTCTGATTTTCATTTTAAAAGGATCACTCTGACTGAAGAGAGGCAAGGTTGGACTCAGGGAAACCAGGTAGTAAGTGTTATAGTAACCAGGCAAGAGATGATGGTGACCCCTTGTACAGGGCTGGTAGTAGTGCAGGTGATGAGAAGTCAGATTCTGGATATACTCTGAAGATAGAGCAACAGGATATCCTGATGGATTTGTTGTGGGGCATATCTAACACACAGAGAGAGAGAGAGAGTTTTCAAGGAAGACTTTGACCTGAAAAACTAGAAGAATAGAGTTGTCATCAATTGAGATGGGGAAGGTTTTGAGTGGAGCAGGTTTAGAAAAAACAATGGTTTGGAGCATGTTGATTTTGAGATACTTATTAGACAGAGGGAGATGAGTCGTGAGCAGCTGGATATATGAATTAAGTTAGAGAGGTGAGTTAGGGCTGAAATAAAAATTTGAAAGTCACTGACATATAGAAGGGATTTAAAGTTAAAGACTGGATGAGATCCCCAACGATAGTGAATATAGACATAGAAGAGAGAGAACAGAGAAGAGAGAGGACTGAATCCTGGCCATCCAACATTAAGAGGCCTGGGAGAAGAGGAGGGATCAGCAAAGGACACTGGGAAGGCATAGCCAAAGAGGAAGGAGGAAAACCAGAGGAGGCTGGTATCCTGGGAGCCAAGTGAAGAATGTGTATCAAGGAGGAGAAAGTGATCAGATGTATCAAATGCTGTTGTTAGGTGAGGACAGGAAACTGACCATTCGCTGTGATTTGTGGGAGCTGGTTTGTAACAGAATTCTGTGATCTGGATAACCAATATCACCGTCTACAGCATCAACTACAAAATAAACCTCTAACTTAGTAACTTATGGAGATTTGGTTACAGAGAGATGTATATGGAACATTTGCTTAGGAGTCAGGAGATCTAGACTCCAGTCTCGGATCCACCATTACAAATAGCTTCATGATTTGGGGCAAATTGCTTAATCTCTCATTAAGTACAAAACGTGACTAAAAATATGTGTTACCTATTTTGCAGGATTGCTGGGTGGATCAAATGAGACAATATATGTAAAAGTGCTTTGAAATTTTAGAAGTTTAATATAAATAATGAAAAGAAGGTATGTTCTTGTTTATAATTCAAGAATGAATTGACCTTTAATGGAGGATGACCTTTTTTAGATCACAGATTTAAATTTTATAGTTTTCATAGTTAGAAAGCTGAGATGATAATATTCTCACAAAAGTGCTTTAAAGGAACACAGTATTAAGAATGCCACTGTGAAGCTTGCACAGAAAACAGCACACTGTAAGTTCGGGTAAATAGGCTACCGCTGGGGCATCTAAATTTAGTCTCTAAGTAGCAGTGAGTTTTACATATGGAATTCTCACTTATTGATAATATGTTAGTGGGACATAAGTTAAGTAACTATGAAGACACATTTGCAATCCCCATGTATGATTCAAAGAGCCAGGTACCCACTGTCTGCCGTGTAGAATACAGAATTAAAAAGACACTGTTGCAGCAGTCAGTTAGCTCAACTGGTTAGAGCACGATGCTGGTAACACCAGGGTTGCTGGTTCAATCCCCGCATGGGCCTGTGTGAGCTGCCCCCTATACAACTAGATTGAAACAACTACTTGACTTGGAGCTGATGGGTCCTGGAAAAACACACTTAAAATAAATAAAAGTTAAAGAAAAAAGACACTGACATATATGGTTTGAGAAGCAGGCTCAGTGTCAAGGCAGTGTACCACCCAGGGAACCCAGAAATATCTGAATAGGTCATACACTGAGGCATTTACTCTGTGAAGAAGTCAGTTTTTTGTTTTTTTGTTTGTTTTTTATTATTGGGGAAGGGGAACAGGACTTTACTGGGGAACAGTGTGTATTTCCAGGACTATTCCAAGTCAAGTTATTGTCCTTTCAATCTTAGTTGTGGAGGGCGCAGCTCAGCTCCAGGTCCAGTCGCCATTGTTAGTTGCAGGGGGCGCAGCCCACCATCCCTTGTGGAAGTCGAGGAATCAAACCGGCATCCTTGTGGTTGAGAGCCCGTACTCCAACCAACTGAGCCATCTGGCCACCGGGGAGCTGAGCGGCAGCTCATTGACTTCATTCTGGTTGCGGAGGGTATAGCTCGCTGGCCCATGTGGGAATCGAACTGGCAGACCCATTGCCCAGAGCTTGCACTCTAACCAACTGAGCCACCCGTCTGCCCCAAGTAGTCAGTTTTAATCAAGACCATGTGCTACACAAGTTAGAGTTAGTTACCTCTTCTGATGACTCTGGCTCCAAGTGAGACTCATGCTTCCTTTCAATGAGTTTAGAGAGAAGATCTCTTCCTCTTTCAGAGATGGGCTGCTCTTCCAGCAGAATAGCACTTATGCTTTGATCCAGCTTCCTGTCCTGGGAAATGGCTGAAATTTGCAGTGTGATAGAGAATGCTTCCCTGAAATAGGCCTTCAACCCCTGGTCAAGGAAAAGGTGAAGGGGGAAGATCAATACCACTTCTAGGCAATTGCTATTAAAGCTTTAGAATCATAGTTGAAAGAAAAATGGGGCTTGAGATTTATCATTTTTACTTGTCCTCATCATGGGTTACTGTTGTCATTTACTATTATGGTGAGGCTTAGTGTTGACAATGAAAGAGCCACAGAAAGTTGTGAGGCTGTTCTCATAGGAAGAGCACTTCTCTCCAGAATTCTTACAGAGTGGTGCATGCATGATCAGGAACGTCTTCCTGGCCAGGCAGTAGGAACCAGAGGCCACCAATAGGACTTCAGTAGATTTGAAATGTTGCAAAGCTGATAGCCTTTATTATCCTGGGGAGTGGGGTCTTAGTCACGGAGAAAGAGAAGCATAAAGCCCTGTGCACCTTGTAAAATGACCTCTGAAAGGCGGGACTGGAGTCCTGATGGAAGTCCTCAGCAACGATGTGGGCCAGGCAGTGGATCAACAGCAGAACGAAGCTTCCCACCGATGCCAAACACTCTCTCTCAATAAACAGTGTGTTTTCAGCCCTCTGGGTGGAGAAAATACCCAAACACAGAGATGGTATCCTCGGGGCACATTTCCACTGCCTTTCTTTTTCTAGTTTTATATAGTCTAAAATAACTTTTCAAATCATAAAGTCAGAGACTCCCTGGGCTTAGTGGAAATTTACTGAAGGAAAGATTCAGATGACAAAGGAAAAATTATTTTAGTTCAACTCTCTGAATAAATCATTTTCTCCACTGCCTCCCAATTTTTTTGCTTTCCTCATCTTCCAGAAAACAAACTGTTGGAAATTCAGAGCAAAATTACTCATGTATCTGTTCTTTATCAATGTTCTCCAATCGCTATTTCCTTATGCAATGGTTCTCGAACTTGACTGTGAATAAGAATCACACTTCAATGATTCCATTTTTGGGGCCCGTCCCAGAACTGCTGGTTCTGTGGGCTTTAGGTGTGAGGCCTCAGCATTTCCATTTTTACCAAGCTCCCCAGGTGGTTGATGCGCGAGGTCCAAGGACCACAGTTTGAGAATCTTGTCTCAGAGGGTTCTCAGGCTATCTTTGTCTTTCATGCCTTTATTGTAATCGATACTAAGTTCTCAAATTCGTGTTGTGGAATTGATTTGAAATAACTTGGTTCATTCTCTTAAAAGGCAGTAGTGCGGCATGAAAGAGACTTAGGTGGTTTGGAATCAGGCAGTTCCGAGCTCTGTCCCTGGAACCAGCTGTAGGTGGCACCACCAACTAGTAGGTAAAACATGAGTTTGGTGCCAAATATACCTGGACTGAAGTTTCACCTTTTGCTGATACTGTGATTCTGGGTAAGTTACTTGGCCTCTCTGGGCTTCAACTTCCTAATTCATAAAATGGGGTCGGGCTGCTGTAAGTTGTAAATGAGATAATGCACGCAGCACATGGTCAAGTGTCTGACACACAGCACTCAGTGAATCCTGAGTTTGTTTTCCCATCAGTAAAATGAGATTAAATGCTTGCCTACTTCATAGATTGCTTTGATGATCAAGTGAAATAATGGCTAGAGAGTACCACAGATGAGTAATTTTTGGTCTCCTTAAACCCCCTAACAACCTCTAGTCAAGTATAAACAATTTCTAGTCCTCTAACATTGATTAGCAGTTCCTCCTCTCACAATCAGGGTTTACCAATGTACTGACATCAGTGTTTAAGGTCTATGTACACCAGCTTGGAGTTTCCACCAAATCACTGACAATCTACATATCTGAAGAACTACCAAGACAGCAACAATTTAGATCCATTTCTGTAGAAAGATGCTGATTGTGCAGGATTTCCTGAAGCTGGAACCATGACTCTTACGGGAAGCACCAGTCTGGAACCACTGGCTTTGGTAATAATAGAGATTCATTAATGTTCACAGAGCCATTATGACTCTCTGGGCACCAGCCAGGACATATTCATTTCACTGATTAGAGAAAGCTCTTACGTGGCGACATTTACTATGCCTTAGCTAAATGATTTATTACCAAGGGGGAATAAAACATGTCAGGACTTGAGAGAGAAAAATGTTTTATAACTTTTTTTTTTTTCCTTCTGTCTATCTTTACTAGACCCTAGAATTATATAACCCCACATCTAGAGATGAATTTGCAGTACCTGATAGAAGAAGCAACCTTGGAAGGCATTGTCAGGGGCTTCCATAGCAGGAAGATGAGAAGCAATCTGCAGGGTGATTTCTGGAGCCTGAAATAATAAAAACCAAGCAGAAATGCAAACAAAACCCATACTTTTGCTAAACAATTCTCATGCAGCTCAGCTACATAGCACCACAAAATCAATGGGAAGTAAGTGCATTAGAACATCAATTCAAATTTTAACAGGGTAAGTTGATTTAGCATACACTCTAGGAAAGTGGACAGAGTATTCAACTGTGTGTTTGATATTTATGGTAACTGCAAGAATGAATCTACTACTTTTCTAAATACAGGTAGGCTAGCGTGGCATCGGGGCACTGGAACCATGATGCCTGGAGTCTAACCTGGCTCTAACCTTCTGGTTGTACTCTTTCTAACCTGGCTCTTTTCTAACCTGGCTCTTTTCTAACCTGGCTCTAACCTTCTGGTTGATTACTCTTGAGTAGGTTTACTCAACCATTCTGTATTTTTCCCCCTCAATTTTAAAATGAGACAAAACTAATAGTATCTATGTCACAGGGTTTTTGTGAAGATTAAATAAATGAGTTAATTCATGCAAATTATTAGAACACTTTCTGGCATATACAAAGTGCTTAATTCATTCTATTTATTATTAATATCATTTGAGAAATTAGACTTTAGATTGGTAGAATGATTCCCATCAGTCCACTTAAAGGACAGACTAGAAAGTTGCCTGCTTCAGGTGCTTAATCCTAAGGAATTTCCACCACCTCAAAACCTCCTTCCTGATCACCCTGACCTTCTTTGTTCCAAGGATGACTGATCCACAGAGAGGCAAGAAACCAGACTTACATGGAGCTGGGGGATGAGCAGGTGCAGGATGGAGAGGCCATACTGGTAAACCACAAACTCCCTGGCAGAAAGCTCTGTGGACTGCACAGTTATCAGCTCTTCCTTCTGCGTTATTTGAGGTTTAGGGACATCCTGCAAAGAGCTTTTTGGGGCTACAGAGATCAAGAAAAACCAGTAATGATTTCACTGACTTTTCTGTACAGTAATGATATATTAATAACAACACAATTCAGCTTAGGAAAAGGTGACTATCCATCCATCCATCCATCCATCCATCCATCCATCCATCCATCCATCCATCTTCCTGTGCTATATACGTGTATACACTGTGCCTCTGGTTCTCCTGCCCATCTTCATGGAAAAGCCATGATTTTCTTCTATTTCATAGGGCTGTTTGGAGCATTAAATGTATTCAGAACAGTGTCTGGTGCACAGTAGGTATAAATGTTAGCTGCATCAGCAGTGTTATTTTCCTACAAAACCATCTCTAATGGGACTTGGCTTTTTAAACATTTTCTGTTGTCATTTTGTTCTTGAGAGGTCAATGACGAAATGCTTGGGTAGCATGATATAGGAAAGAGTGATGAACTAACAGTCAGAAGACATGAGTTCTGGGTCACGTTCTGTGACCCTGGGAAAGCCACTTACCTTTTTTGAGCATCAGTTCTCTCATTTATAAGAAAAATATGAGTTAATTTTCCACTACCTTACAGAATTAGAGTTTGGGTTTCCAAGTGTACACAAAATTGTATATAAAATTGCTTTCAATATTATAAAGTCAACATAATTGTAAGATGAAGAAGGTTGAAGTAGTGGTGGGAACTCTCAAAGGAGGACCCACCTCTCTGCCCACACTCTTCTAAGTTTCCCCCAAAGGCAGGCAGAATTAATACTAAGATTGGTCAAGTTCTGGGTCAGCAAACTTTTTCTGTAAAGGGTCAGAGAGTAAATATTTTAGGCTTTCCCAGCCAAGAGCCAAAACTGGGGTTCAAATTTAGTGTTCCCTGTCATCATGGTAGAAGAGTGGCCTCATTCTCCTAAAAAATCTTCCCTTGTTTCTCTGATAGACAGTGATCTGTCTTTTTGGGAACTCACCAGAATATGGTGCCTGCATCTCCCTTTGGCACAGCCTTTATAATGTTGGATAATTTTTCGTATGGGGACGCAGACTGAGAGCACAGACTCTGGGGTAAGACTTCCTGGGATTGAATTGCAGCTGAACTCAATAGCAGTATGATTTTTGACCACTTCCTTGACCTATTCAGAAACTTCACTTTCTTATCTACAAAATGAGTAAGTACCTACTTCACTGGGTTGTTGTAAAGATTAAATGAGCTAACATATCCAAAGATTTAGAAGAGCACATATTGTATGTACAGCACTCCAGAAAAGTGTTATTCTTCTTTTGACATTTTCCCTCCAATCATTTACAAATGTAAAACCATTCTTAGCTTGTGGGCCATACAAAAACCGATAGCAAACTAGAGTTGGCCTGTGGGACACCGTTTGCTGACCTCTGGTTCAGTTCAAGGATGTTCATAGAACTATGCTTACTAGTGGCCTGCATCGTGGTCAACTGCCAGGAATGCACTCACTTTCTGTTAATCCCTCCACTTGGGAGGTGGGCAAGTTGAAACAGACCCTCAGGGCAAGCCAGGCACATTCTCCTTTGACTTCCAATTCCAAGGAGTGGTAATATGATCTGGGGTCCCTATTGGTGGGGGCAAGCTCTTCTCTCTCTTTGCCTCCTCTGTCTTTCTCCCCATGTGTCACACTTTTTCCCATTAACTCCTTGTGAGATGTGGCTGGTCAGTCTAGGATAAAATCCCAAGGTTTGGATTCAGTGGTAAGTAGGATAATAGAGTGCCTTTAGGAATTTCCTTTTTAGGAATTAGCCAAGTTATTACTACAGTGGGACTTCGATTTCTATTTGTTATTCCTTATATGGAAAAATTCCTTAGGAATCTTAGGGTCAGGGTGTGAAGAAAGGGATGATTGGCTAGGCAGGATTCTGACCTTCCTAGTCCTTGGGGGTTACACCATGGAATACCTTTAGTGTGCCGTGATAATTCCAAATGGGGGCTACCAGGGTAAAGCAGTTACCTGGTTTATGATACACTTGTCCTTGCAGTTCAGCTCTCTCCTTGTAGACCTGGGACCAGATGTCTACTTTCTTCAGGGTGGAGAAGAGTGGTAAGGTCCACATGATGTCAACTTTATCTGCATCTGAACAAAGGGGAAGAGAATAGTTGTTGAAGTAAGGGCATAGAACTCTGGCCAAAGTCAAAAAGAACGAGACATAGCATCAGGTGTGACAGACAGTCTCTAAGATGCGCCCCCCGCCCCATCCTCCCATGTGGATCCAAGCCCCTGTGTAATCCCCTCCCCTAGAATGTGGTTTGGGTCTAGTGATTCGCTTCTAGTGAACAGCATATGGCAAAAGTGATGAGATCAGTATACAACAAGACTGTGGTTTCCCGTTTTTTTTCTTTTGCCCTCGCTCCCTTGCTCTGAAGGAAGCCATCTGCCATGTTGTAAGCTACCCTATGAAGTCAATGTGGCTAGGAATTGATGTCTCTGGCCACCAAAAGTGAGGACTTGAGGTCTGCCAATAGCTGCAAGTGTGCATTTGGGTTCCCCAGTCAAACCGTAAGATGACTGCAGCCCTGGCCTGACACCCTGAAGTAGCCTACGTGAGACCCTGAGCTAGACGCCCCCACTAAGCTGCACCCAGATTCCTGACCCATAGGAACTGTGAGGTAATAAATATTTGTTGTTTTAAGCCACAACATTTTGGAGTAATTTGTTATGCAGTAATGTATAACTAATATGGTGGGTTTCTCTATGTTCTTCTTCAAGAACACATGGCCATACTCTTATGGTGCCTGAAGCCCTTATTAGAACTGGTATTAGAACTTATCAAAACACGGCCAGCATTGGCAGCAGAAGGGAACGTTGGACCTGGATCAGCCTTACCTGTTCCTGGGCCCCAGTGCTCCAATCCTGGGCCATGGCCTTGAGCTCCCACCAGTGCTGCAGTGACGCTCTTCAGGAACGGGATTAATAGTGGGCAGGCAGCAGCCTGGTCCCTGAGAGAAGTGGTGACTGTTCCATAAAATCTGTCTCCAGGGTAATTCTCCAAACACACGGGGGTTCCTGAGGCAACAATCTAGGATGAAATAGAACCTAGTTCCGTGCTTGGTTCATACCTGTCCCACGTGGCTTCTTTGGGAGCTTCTCTCTGAAGCCCCCATCAGAGAATGACATACAGATCTCCTTGGCCACGACCAGAGGTCAATACCTGAGTGTGCAAGAGCTGGAGGCGGCTCAGCTCCCGTTGGTACTGCAGCTGACCGAGGGCCCTGTCCAGGAAGCTCTGTCTCTCCCTCACCACTGCCTGAAACTCGTCAGAGAGATGCTGAACCACCTAGAACACAGGAAACATAATTCCCAAATTAAAATGGAGCTTCTTTCTCTTTCTTCCTGCTCCCTTCCTAGCTCGTCCTCTGCTCCTTGGGCCCACCTATCCCTGAGTATTAATTACGTTGCCCCGAAGAGTCACCTCTGCTGACCTGGGAGGATGTGCTCATCCCTCATGGGGCTTCTTGTTAGCCTCCGAGCCTCACCTTCCAGGGACGGTTCCAGATCTGTGGGCTCTGATTCCTTTTCTTCTGTAGCCACATCTCCTCCTCCTGGGCCTGCAGCCGGCCAGCTGCTTGTCTGAGCTTTTCTGCTGCATGTCCTAAACTCTGCAGGACTTTCCGCATGCCCAGTGCCACCTGTGCCTCCTGTTCCCACTCCTCTCGGTCTGCTGCAAGGAGCAGAGAAAGGGTGACAATTGGGGCTAGGGAGGAGAAGAAAAGACCGTGGTTTATTGGAGCCGGGGGAACCTGCCAGGTCAGAGCTGGGGCCTGGCTGGAAGCCTGGGAGATGAGCACATTCAGCGGGTAGGGGAGACTCCTCACTGGGCAGCTATGGGTGGTGGCACCACTCCCAGAAGATTTCTGCTCTGGGGATCTGTGCCCAGGGGATGCTTTTGCACCTTGGGAGAGTAGGACCCGTTCTGGACCATTCTGCGCACTTAGGGCTCTGGCTCTCCTCTCGGTCTCCTGCAGGCAGCGGGACTCCAGGTTTGCACAGGCCTCCTCAACAGCCCTCAACTGCACAGGACAGGAAGCACAGAGGAATGGGCCATGAGGGGAAGGCCAGAGCTCTGGGCTGGGCCACCTCATGTTGGCCCCTTCTCCCCCGCCTCCATCCTGCTGAGTCACATAGGGAGACTGGAATCTAGGGCCTGGAGCTGGGGAATCTTGGGAGTTGTCTGCCCTGAGATGGGCTCCATTCAGGTAGTCAGGGAGAGGAAAGGGCTTCCCACTTCCAAGGGAAACCTGTGAGTCTGGGCTGACAGGCGGGTGGGGGCTGTGAGGTGGTGCTTCTCGGCCTCACCTGCTGCCTGGCATCTTTGCCTGGAGTGGAGAGCAGCTCCTGCCTCAGGTTCCCTAGGTGTTCTGCTAGCCGCGCCTCTTCCTGCTCCTGGTGATGCCAGTACTGCTCCCGGGCTCTCAGCTCGCTCTCCAGGGTGTCCAGCTACCACATCCAGCTTGTTTAGGCCCATAAGCTATTTCTCCTCCCAGCCCCACATGGTCTGGCTGAAGATTCCAAAGCTCCTCAAGACATGGGTCTCTCCCACCCCTGGGTACCCATGACTAAGCTTGGTGAGGCAGTTGACTTGTTTGTAAAAGGGAAAATAATAACCATTCACCTTCTTCAAGCTCCCAGGCCCTCCCTCCCTCCTTCTAACACCTGGACTCTCCAGAGTCACCCAGCCTTCTTCCCACCTTTTTTCTTGGGAGGCCAGGGGAGACGGCACATGGCAGTGGGAAGTCGTTCTCACCTGCTCATATCTCCCCTTCATACTCATCTGTGAAACTGTGAGCTGGGCTAGAATTTAAATTTCTTGCCTTCTAACGAGATTCTTTTATAACATCTCCATCTTTGTTTTTGAAACTGTAACTAGTCTGAGAAGGTATGGGAGAATGCTAAATCATTTTCATTTCATGGAGATATGCCAAGGGCTGAATTACTGCAATAGCCTCTTGACAGAGCTTTCTGCTTCAGTCTGGCCCTGTTCCCATCTATCCTCTGCACTGCTGCTGCCAGAGAGAACTTTCTAGAATGCTGATTATATATACACATACATAAGAATAAAAATGTCTGAGAGGTGTGCCAACCTGTTAATAAAAGCTGCATTTGGTGAGAGACTAGAGGAGAGTAGTGTCTGGATAGACGAGCACGATCGGGGGTGCTGATGGTAGATGGAGTGAGGAATGGAATGGAGGGAGCTTTTGATGCTTCATTTACATAATTAAAATGTAATAGGATTATGAGTAATTTGTTTCCTACTTCTATTGTTACATATTTTCCAAATTTAAAAGTCTTAAAAATATTTATATCTGATCATATAACGTACCTACTTAGAATCCTTCAGTGGCTCCTCATGGTTTTCACGATGAAAGTCACATTTCTTGGCCTCAGCCAAACATACAAGGCTTTTCAAGATTTGTTTCCTGCCTTCCTCATTGGAATCTCCTGCTGCCTTTGCCCCTACACCTTCCTCATTCTCCTAGGACTTCTGTGATCTCACATCTGCCACCTTGGCACTTGCTGGCCTCGAGGCCTTTTTCTGATGTTTCTTCAGGTTTCAGCTCAGGTGTTGCCTCTTTCGGAAAGCCTTCCTTGAACTCTCCTCCATGTGGCCTAAATGGCCCTCGTCTGTGCTTGTAAACCACAGTGAAGAAAGGAACCCATGTCCAGCCAGTTCCCTGAAGACAGCAACCCTGTCTAGCTGCCTTTCCATTTCAACACCTAACACAGTGCCTAGAACATAGAAGGTTCTCTATATGGAGTTGCTGAGTGGATGAAGAAGTGAATAGAACAAACTTCTCTTACATACCAGCCCATGGCCTCTCACTCCCCGAGGCAGGGCCTCCAGCGTCTGGACAATGGGCACCACCACTCTGGTAGACGGATCCGTTTGAGCACCAATGACAGGACCAGGCTCCCCAGTCAAGGGGTCTATGGCTTGAGCCCCAATTGAGATTGGGACAAGACCTGTGGGGTACCAAGCCCACCACTGGCTTTAGTACCCAGTGATGGGGGACAGAAGGAAGGGCAGTCATGGGAAGAAAGAAACACGGCTGGAAAGGAGCTTACAAAGCCCTCGGAACCCCTTTAACTCTTTGAGGGGCTGCACTGGATTGGAGGACTTTCTGGCGGCCACAGATCCTGAGGGTAGGGGTGGGTGGTGAGTTTGTGAAGCACTAGTCTTTGAAAGGACCAAATTTGATCAGTGGGGGTTAATGACTGGTGGTTTTGGGGTTTTGGAATATCTGAGCACCTTTATTTTGGGTCACAGCAGCCCAAGCAGAAGCGTCAGAATGACACCATTCCTTGCCACATGAGTGAGTGGACTGGGGGAACCCCTCTGAGATTTACAGGGTTTTCTCTTCCCAGGCTAGGTCACATTCTTGGGACTTTCAGAGGCCACAAGTTCCCTCCTACCTTTGCCGTTGGCATCTTCCATGGAACCTGCCAGGGGAGTGGCATCAGCTGCATTCCCATCACTCTCCATGCCCAGGATGGGTACCATGAGCCCGGAGCCCTCAGGGTCTGGGATCTCCATCCCATACAGGACAGGGACCCACAGTTCTGTCCCAGGATAGCACATCATTCCTAACAGAAGGGGGCGGGGATACAGAGAGGAGGAGATGAGGGGTAAGCGCCACGCTGAAGGTCTGTCCAGGTTCAAAGGGCTACATCCCTGGCCAGAGATGCTTCCCACAAAGATTTCATTCGTTTCCACTGGGGCCAAGCTTAGCAGTTTGAATTCAGAAGGGACGAACTGAGTGACATCTGGACATTTGGGAAGCTGGAAATAATTTCTAGGCTACACTGAAGAGGTAGATGAGAAGAGGACAAACATTGATGAGTACCTACCATAACCAGAACCTGAGCTAAGAACTCCATATAAGTTATATTTTCTTTGTTCTCACAATTAAATCTCTGAAGTATGTACTATATCAATCCTCATTTTAAAGATGCCAAAACAGAGGCAGAGCGAGGTTTAGTAACTTGCCCAAGGTTAAAGATTTAATAGATGGTGGAGCAGGTCTTCAAACTCAAGTCAGCTCTGACCCATACTCTGGTTCTTTTTTGTCAAACCATGGGCAGAAGGATGCTTCTAGAAAGAGCAAGTGAGATAAGCTCTGGGAAGATTCTATTCCTACTTCCTGTTCCTGTCCTTCCTTGCATTAATGCTGGGGCGGGGGCGCCTAGAGGATTTGGGTGGGCTCCTCTCCTGAGTTTGTTAACGGGAAGTTGAAGGTTGTTGCAGGAATAAAAGTGAGAAGAGCACTGAGGACTCAGACTCAGGAGTCTTGGGCATTAGGCCTGGCTGTGCTGCTAACTAGCTATGGGGACCCTGGCTGGGCAAGTTACATCATTCCCTGAAGTTCAGATTGTCAATGGAGTATGGGTATAATAACACTTGTTATGGTGTTTGGGGAGCCTATAAAATAAGAGAATACATACTTTATAAACATAAAGTGTTGAGACCCAGTGAATTGTCAAGAGTTTAAAAGACCGGGAGGCAGCCAAGCATCGCTGGGTCAGGGCACGAAGTCATTGAATTCCTTCTCTTTCCTTGTACGGGTCATGGGTGTGCATGGCCAGTGGGGCTGCAGTCCTATCCCTGAGCTTACAGGCTAAGCATCACTGAAGCACCACTGGCCTGCGATTTCAGGGCCTGAGAGTTAGGTCAACATGTACCTATCCTGCCACCGCTGGCCTCGATGCCATGTGCTGCCTCCAGCTGTCGCTCCAGTCTCCGAGCCTGCTGTAGGACATGGTGCAGACTCAAAGCCAGTGCATGTCTCATGTCCCTGATGGCAGCCTCCAGAAGCCGCTGTACCCTTGATGCTGGCCTCTGCTGGTACCGCCGAAGCACTGCAATCACTTGCCTCTGGGCCACCAGCACATTGGCGTCCAGCAGGGCCTGTGACCCTCCCATGTGGGGCAGTGTCCGGCCCTCCTGTCGGGAAGCACCCTGGAGGCGGACTGTCTTTCCACTCAGTGGCTCCACAAAGTTGTCACCAGGTAACATGAGGTTCCCTGAGGCATCTCGCAGCCCTCCCAGTGCCAGCACCTGACCTGAAATTGGGAACTCAAGAGGGTGAGGTGGAAAGGGGATGCAACAGAGATGCAGACAGGTAAGGCGTGAGGACCAGGGCCTAAGGGCAGAAGGAGCCACAGAGGTGGGGGATTGGAAGCTGCAGGTTGGGGGAGAGTAAGGGGCAAAGGACAGGGCACAGTGGTGGCAGGAGGGGGAATGATGCCCCTTCTTGGTTGAAAACATCCATTTACTTTTACTGCAGAACCAGCTCAATTCTCTTTTTCCTCTCTGGGGCACTCTGCTGGAGATGGGGGAAAGGGTGAGCTGGGAAGGAGAGGGAAGGTGGGGATAAGAGGCAGAGTGAGGATGGTAGGTGGAAAGACCGGCTGGGGTGAGGGTCTAGGAGACTGGGGGTGGGGGTGTGGGGATGGGGAAGCCAGGCCAGGCAGGGAGGAGAGAGGTTGAAGGACAGCATTGAGGGCCGCCAGGAGACCTGTGTTTTCGTCCAACCCGACTCCCAGGATTGGTGAGATGCCTCCTGTGACTGGATCCTCCATGGGACTCCCCAACTCTAGCGGAGCCAAGGTCTTGGTGAGGGGATTGCAGTATGTACCCCCAAGAGTGAGCCACTGCCTTGTTTGGGGGTGCAGAGTCACAGCGAGCACAGGCACCTCGATGCCGGTAATGGGGTCAGTCATGAGAGCCCCCAGCTGTGATGTCCTTCTTGGCTGCAGGATGGGCAGGCGGGTGGCTGCAGGGGACTCTGTGGCAGGACAGGTTGGGTAGGGCACATAGGGGAGGATGGCAGCTTCCGATGTTCGGACACCACCTGGGCGGAGACAGGGAGGCATAGATACCCTCGACACACCAGTCTCCCTCCCTAGCGCTGCCCAGCCGGAGCACAGAGTGGCTTCCGCACTTGCTTTCTTTCATCTAGCCGCTCCCTCTAACGTGGCGCCCTCTGCAGCAAGAATGTTAAAGTGAGGAAGTGGGGAGAAAGCGGTTACTGATCTGCTGGTCACCAAGCCCTCTCACCCCGTGCAAAGAGAGAGCCCTTCCTGCGCTGTGCCCCTGGGGGTTCATTCCAGAGTGCCCCACTGAGCCCAGGGCTGGGCTGGGGCTACTTAGCGGTCAGGGGCTCACCGGAACTGAAGTCAGTGGTGGGCACCAGGGTGGCTCCCTGCAGATCGTATCCCAGATTTCCAGCCTCGGGCAGCACCCGCCCAGTGTCAGGGTGGACGAAGTAGCCATGGGGTATGGACCCTGCGTGGCCACTGGCTGGAAGCATTGCACAGTTGGGGCCAGGGACCATTAACTTGGTGATGGGATCCACACTGATGTCATCAGCGTCCCTTTCAGGGCCTGCTGAGGCTGGAGGAAAGCAAATGCCTGCTCAGCCCAGGGTCTGAGGCCAACAAGGAAGGCAAGGGGCTCCCTTAGCTGGTGACTAGACGCTGAGCCACCGTCAGGAAGCGCACCACAACCCCCACAGTAGGTGCTTCCCGAGGGCAGGGGATCTCATCTTTTGCTGAGTCCAGGGCAGGACTCCACATTCAAAATGTGACGCTTTGACATCATTATGTTGCAGGCCGGCAGTAACTGGAAAAGCCTTGGGGGATGGTGGTGACAGCGCATGGGGTGATCAGATGGGACTAGGGGAATCCCAGCACTCAGCATGCCCCACAGGGTTCCCAAGGGGATCCTTCTCCCACTTTTCCTTTCCAGGCAAGCCCAGCGTTTTCCAAACTTGGCGGTTTGCATTCATCTGTCAGGCTTTTGCACTCAGGAAGTGCTACTTTATACATACAGTTATAATTTGTGGTGGTTTTGTTTCTTTCCTTCTCTGTTCTTCCCATTTTTGAAGCTCCTTCTTCTGTCACACAGACACTTGCTCAGAGCACTGCACAGGAAGCCCCTCCCCCCCTTGGGGGTTTCCACTTTGTTTTGTCCTTCTCCCTTCCTCCCCTGCAGAGTGTCTTGAGGGTGGAACTCTAGTTACTGCAAGGCCTGTCACCCTGAATGCAGGGCCAGGTTTCCTGGGGGCCCTGGCTGAGACCGAGAAGGGCTCACCTGGCCGCAGCAGCTCTGCCCCCGTGCCGGTGCCCAGGATGCCCCAGGCCTTCAGGCGGTGGCCCTCCTGCAGCAGGGCCTGGGACAGTTGGTCCAGCACAGCATCCAGCTGGGGGACTTCCCTGCAGGGGCATGGGGGCGGGCTCATCGGGGGAGGGGCAATTAGGGATGGAAAAAGGACACATTGGTGTGGCCAGTTCCAGGACCCAGTGAAGCCACCCTCATTCTTCCCCCAGTGCAGATCTCACTAAGTACACACCCTTTGGGGTTCTGCCCAGCCTGAGAGGACTTCTTGGGCCTGGAGCCTGTCTGTGCCTTCAGTAGCCGCTGAGCTGCCATCAGTACTGAGGAGAAAGAGGCCCACTGGTCCTGCCTGGCATGGAGGTCTTGGCGAAGGAGCTTTAGTTGATAACTAAGGCATGCTGCATACTCGCCTGCCAGGTATCCCCTTTGCCTGGCCTCCTCCTCCGCAGCCCTGGCAGCTTCCTCAGCAGCCTGGGGGCAGAGAAAACCCTGCTGGCATATCTGCAGGGGCTACAGCCAACCAGAGACAGCAGCCTTGGGGACTGGACCCCCAGCTTCCCCTGGGAACTCCAGAGCATTCTGGGCAGGGATGGCCGCAGTGGCAAGGGGAGTGAGAAATCCCCAGGGGTGGGTGTGGGTGTGGGGCTAAAAACCCTGGGGCCTGGGAGATGGAATGGGTGGGAGACATGCTCAGAGGAGAGCATGGGCCTCAGTGAGGCGGGAGAATCACATTTGGGCACAAGGGCCAGATGGAAAGGTGTGTAAGAACACAGCCCAACCTGTTGCCGTTCCTTCTGGGGGCTCCCCAGAATCTGGTCAGTGGAGGCTGGGATGCCACGCTCAGCACCCCACAGCTGCCGGAGAGAATGGGCTTCACTCACAAGTTTGAGGCAGAGGAGTTTGAGCTGTGAGAGATGGTGTAGTACTCCCATGAGCTTGGCTACTGGAGCCACCCAGCCTCTTTCACTGCTGTGATTACAGCGCCCCCTGCTGCTAGTTTGTGGAGGGACTCCCGAGGACAAAATGTCTGAGACACTTGGAAGGAATGGGGGTGGAAACCGGTTGAAGAAGCTGCTGGCAAGTGTCAGTTCGCACATTCCGTCTGGGAAACTGCTGGCCTAGTTTACATACGTGGACTTCTAGTGTGTTCTTTTTGCTCCCAATATCTGTCACGTACTGCCTGAATTTACTCACCCAGTTGGGCTACTGAAGACCAGGAATGGGGATCGAAGAAGAAACTCTAGAGGTGGCCTTGGTAGAGTCCTACTATTGATCTGAGGCCTTACATCTCAGAAGCTCAGTCTTAAGTGTAATCTGAAACCTTCTATCTTCCCTCTTGTATGCTCTCCTTTTTTATGATTCCTTACTGATAGACTGAGGATTTATTTATGCTCTACGTCCCATAATCAACCCTCCCAGAGGCGAATCTGTTTCCAGCTCCACTTGCTTGCCCAGCTTCTCCACTTACCTCTTCCTTGGTCTGGCTGAGTTTGGTCGTCACTGACAGAGACTGCCTGAACAGGACCCCAAAGAAGGTTTCGGTGTCAAACCACTCCAGGTCCACCTGCTCCTCGGTCCCCCAGCTCCCACCTATGCAGGGACAGGAAGCAGGATTATCCTGCTGAAATGCAAACATGAGCTTCCCTGCAGATCCTCAATGGTCTAGACACAGTCTTGCTACTGAAAGTACGGTCCTTGGAAGAGCAGCCTCAGCTTTGCTGAAGAACTTGTTAGAAATGCAGAATTCTAGACGCCATCCCAGACCTCCTGCAGCAGAAGATCCCTAGGTAATTTGTAATCTCACCGAAGTTTGAGAAGAACAAATGAATCCCAGGCTGCCGTCTAAAGACCATGTTTTGAGTAGCAAGGGTAGACAGGCGAAACACGTCAGCGTGACATATAAGGCCTTCTGCAGGTTGCTCCTCTAGGTAGTACTGGTCATTCCCTGACTTGGTCACTCTGTACATGGTTATGTCACTTCTGTTTTGGAAACTTTGTTCTTAGATGTCCCTGTCCCCCTCTACACTTTACACTCCTAGAACCTGACAGTATCTGGCATACAGTAGCCACTCAATAAATATTTGTTGAGCAAATGAATGAGTGAATGAAGAGGAATGGAACAATGAGTAATCTAGGAAGATGAACAAAGGAAGCAGGAGCTGGCCAGCTGGATTTGTGAGCCCCTCTGGGATTCTAGCCCAAGTCTGTCACTCACCATGACCTCCCTCAATCCTGGGGGTATCAGAGTCTTGGTGTGATCCGCCTCTCCTCACTGATGTCATCCCAGTTCTTGGAGAAGTGTAGGCGTCCAGGTTGTATCCTTGCTGATGCTTCCTGAAGGTGGGGTAGGGAGCAGCTTTCCGAGCCCAGCTCAGGCGGTGGCACTGAATCTACAGGGTACATAACGGGGTGCTGGGAAGGAAAGGGGGAAGTGAGGGGGAAGCATCCTTTCTGAAGACTCTGAGAGGAGGAAGATCCCTGCTCAGCTATGGTTAGGGAGCACCTCATCGTCTCTTGTTTGGACCATTTTAACAGCCTACGTCTTTGGGGCTTTCTCCTCCCTAATCATCTCCGTCTTCCACCCTACGCTACAGTAAGCATAAGTCTTGCTAGAGAAAAAAATGGAAGTCCCTCTAGGGTTTCTCCCTCGCTCAAATTTCTTAATGGATCCCCACTGCCTAGAGAATAATGTCCAAACTTCTTAGCAGGGCCCCTGAGACCATCCACAACTTGGTCTGTCTCCCAGTGCCAGCCCCATCCCTGTCCTTGCACCCTAAGCTGCAGTCTCAGGGGACCACGTTTGGTGCCCTGAGCAGCTGAATGCCGTGTCATGCCTCTGTGACTTGATCATAATACTCCCTTTCTTCTCCTCCCTCCTCTCCTCCCAATTGCCTTACCCTCCCACCGCCCAACTCACCAACCCCTTTGTTAGTACAGGGACTGCATTCTTATAGTCTCATATTTCAAGCCTCATTCAGGAATCACCTCTTCTGGAAAGTCTGACCCACCAGGGAGACCAGTCAACTCCCTCCTTTGTGTAGCCAGGGCACTCTGGACATACTTTCACCACAGCTCTGAGACACTGGCTGACATTTATGTGTTTCCTTGTCTATATTCTCCCTACTAAACGTGGCCCACTGGAGGCCTGAGGCTGTACCTTTGTCACTTTGGCATCTTTGCAACTGTTATAATGCCTACTGCAACAGAGGACTGGAAGACCCATTTACGTGGGATTGGAGTGGCATAGTGGTTAAAATGTCACTAGTCCAGCTTTACTCACCAACAGAAGTAGGCAGAGACCCAGCAGCAGGACAATCTCCCCTAGGATTCCCGGCCAGTCAGAACTCTTCGGGGGCCTGGGGATCCTGGCAATGCCAGTTTGGATGAGATACCTGGGAGTCGTGGAGGTGTAGGGCCCTTCCCCAAAGCACTGGCCCCCTGGCGGGAGGGTACGGATGTACTGGATGGAAAGAAGTCTGTTCAGCCTTTGTCCCACTGTCTGCCAGAGACTGGCGGGGGGAAAATGTGGGAACCCAGGGCTGTCAATATTCACTGAATAGTCCAGATCTTTATGCAGACCTGAGGGGAGCAGAAGTTGGGTTTTCCCTGCCAAAAGAATTCATGTAAGATAACTACTTGTCTGCATGTTCCTGGGCTAAGTCAACACACCCTCTTAGAAATGCAGTGAGAGGCTGAGATACTAAATCCTGCATTTGACCAAGACAGAGCACCAGCATCAGTGGTGGCATCATGTGCTGGACACATGGCTCACAGCCTGTGTAAAGGGGCTTGGGGTATGTGCACTCAGGACGAAAGAGGGTGGCGATGGGGAAAAGGACGAGGGCCGTGAGAGACAAACAGATGCTCTGATGTCTTTCCATACACATTGAATTTTCATCCTCAGTCTTCCCCTCTTCACACATCACAGGTTGGGCGTTATAGAGTAACTTCTTGGCGCCCCCAGAATTATCTGTTAGGACTGAAATCTGGGGTGGGGGTGGGGCATCCATGGCATCCCAGATCTCTCTGGGATGGTTATGAGGCGGTATTTTTTAAAGAGAGGGGAGATACAGGGATAATGTCTTATATGAAGCAAACCATCATAGACAAACCATCTTCCGATGCCGGTTGCTACTCAGACAGAAGACATAGACCCCAGGCTGCTGGAACTGGTGCAGAAAGAGGAAGGGGCTTTGATCATGGAGGGGGGATTCCTCAGCCAGGGCCCGGAAGCGTCCCCAGTCAAACTCCCTCAGTGTGTTATAGAAGTGGCCCCTGGGGATAGAGAAAAGAGGGGGTGCACTGTCTATTAGAGGCGGCTGTAGGCACAGGAGCATTTCCCCGCCAGAGTCTTGGTGGTAGGGCCATGTTCTCTGGATACTCACTGGTCATACTCAGGGTAGTGCTCACGGGTCACCAGGAAGGCCAGTGTATCGTTGATTTGGAGGCAGACTGTGGGGTTTCGGATGCCTGGCTCTGGGGGTGACAGATCCCCAAGGTGTGTGGAGTTGAGGCTCAGTGACCAAGGAGCGGACAGATGTCCTTCCCTTAACTTTCCTGGTCAAGATGGAGAACATGAGGGAGAGCAGCCACTCTTCAGATGGATTCATGCTGGGACTGGGAAGGGTGGAGGAGGCCACAGGTGTCAGCGGGGACGCTCACCTGCACCCTGGCCTGGGAGCCTGGGCTCTCTGAGGGGCAGGCTGAGGGCAAGCAGCAGTTCACGACCCGGTCTGGTCAAGCCCAGAAAGCCAGTCTCTAGAACAAGACAGGGCCCGTGGAGAGAGTTTTCCTGGTGCATGGACATAACTGACGATTTCCATCCCTGATTTGCATATGGAAGGATTCAACTTTCTGAAAAACTGAGGGGTCAGAATCCACGTGTACTTCTTGGGGAGCCCTCAGCTTCTACTTGCAGGGGCAACGCTTACACCGGGCATGGACAAGGCTTGCCCACATGTGGTCCTGTGCCGCGGGCCTCCCTGGGGCCACCCTCTGTCCAGCTCTCTTACCGTCCATCCAGACCACATACAGAGGGACAGGCTTCTGCCTTTGGTCTAAGTTGCAGGGATGGCCCACAGAGCGTGGTGAGGAAGGCCTGTCCAGAAGGTAAAATTCCTGGGAACAGGGAGGTCCAGTGTTAGTTCTTCCCTTAAGACACTATAACACACTGGCTGGCAGGGAAGTGCTGTCTGAGTGTCGTGTTGGAGGGCGGTGGTGGTGGTGGAAAAGGTTGAGGAGCTCCGTGGGGCAGAGGCAACCTGGAGTGATGACTCTGGGTATGTCTCTTGCTTACGTGGAAATATTTCCATAGCAGTTCCCCTTCTTTAATGGACACAATGAGTTATTCAAGGAGTTTGATAGGATGAGATTAAATTAACAATGGGGGCTATTTTTATGGTACCAGAGATTGTGCCAGTGACATGGGTCAGTGAGCAGGGCCTGAACCCGGTGCCCATGTGTGTCACATACACTCCCCCATTCCCCCTTTGGAGGCAGAGGCCACAGGTCTCTGCTTTCAGCAGTGGCCCAGCTCAGCATGGGGTTGGACTTCAGGGCACTCTACCTGGCTCCCGGTGTCTTCAGAAATGGAAATCTGTGGGATGCCCTCAGAGCAGCTGAGCTGTAGGATGTGTCTCTGTCTCTCTGCGCACGGGGGGCCACACATTCCACTTGAGTATTGTCCCCAGCACTGACAGAGCCCCAGGCCTGGGTCATAGCCACGGGCATCTTCTGGTGTGGCACATACCTGTACAAAGACTAACTTTTGGGGACCCTTCCCTGGGGGAGGCTCCCACCAGTTCTTTCCAGCTTCAGAGTGTAGCTGTTTCCATGTTTCCAGAGAAATGCTAGTGGAACGAGCCCAGAGGCCCAGAGGTTGGGCATGTGAACGGTTGGGCAGAGGGCCAGGAATGCAAGGGGTGCAGTGTATCAGCAGCCTCCTACCTCGTTGGCACAGTGGTCATTCCATTGGTCCTTGGTCAAACACAACCCCTCCTGGTTCCAGGTGGCCCCATCCTTGCAGCTTTTGTATTCCCGCTGGACACAGCCCCTTGGCTCCCCAACGTCTTGGTAGCCTGGGAGGCAGGGGCATAGCCCATCACTAGGCTGGGGGTTGGAGAGGGAGGGAATACAGTTTCAGGCTGGCTGGTTAATACGTGGTTGTAGTGAACTACACACGACCCCTTGGCTGTGACTCTGCCTGACATGGGCCAGAAAATAAGGGTGTGGTTGGGAAAGTGAGGGATCAACCTCCTGGACCGGGCTGGACAGGAGTCAGATCAGAGGGGAAGGTTCCTAGCACATGCTGGTTAGGATCCATTTTGATCAAAAAGTCTTGGGAATTTTAGGAAAGGAGGAATTCACAGGCATATTTATCGGCTTATGGGAAAAGTTCAAGTTGGAAGGCGTTGGGCAGCATGTGTTTTGAGAGTGGTCATTGTGGAGAATAATAAAAGTCTGCCCGTTCCTCCTAGTAGGTTTGCCAGATTTAGTAAGAAAAATAGAGGATACCCAGTTAAATTGAATTTCAGATAAATAATTTCTTTGTATAAGAACGTCCCATTCAATATTTGAGACCTACTTATGCTGAAAACTCATCAATAATTTATCTGAAATTCAGGTTTAACTGGGCAACCCTACCCCCATGTCACTTGGAAACCTGAGCTAACCCCGGTCGGGTTACACCTGAGCTGAACTTGACTAGAGACCATAACAGTCCTGGAAATGCCCCCTGTCCTTGGGTCCCACCACCAGAGGACATACCTGGAAAACTTGGCCGGGCCCAGGGCAGATGCACGTCTCCTTGCCCTCTTCTGGCTGCGTGGCCACCGAGCCACAGGGATAACAGGCATCCTGGCCAGGCCAGGGGTTGAAGAATCCCCGAGGGCAGAGATGGCAGAAGGGGGTGTTGTGGGGACTCACTCTGGAGAGGAAAGTTCCAGGGGGACAGGGAGCAGGTGGTAGACTAGGACAGAGTTTACCTGTGGAGTTACAAGTGCACAGTAATTAGGGCTAAGACTAAGCTCCCGGAAGCTATGAGGCCCCAGGTGATTTCCCCAGGGGCCCTAGGTGGATCCCTGACTGCTCTTTTTCCTGATGTAGGGGCTTCTGACCAGCCTAGGTATCTCCTAAAGCCAGCATCTCCCCTCAAGGATGTTTTTCTTTCCCCACTAGTCAATTTATCCCCAACTCCTTTGGAGCAAATTCAGTCCCAAGCCCTACCCTGTGGACACCCTGCTTGCTCCGGCTCTTCTTCTGTACAGGGTGTCGTGTCCCCACAGTCCTGAGGATTCTTCCTGTTCAGGCACGTGGCGCTCTGGAGGGCAAAGCAGAGGAGAGCTACACAGGCCCATGTCCCGAAGGGGAAAATCCTCACCTTCTGAGCAGGGTTGAGAGTGGCAGGGAGAGAGGCAGACATGGAGGCGGGGGGAGGACAGCGTCCCAGAAAGACCTCTGGGGATGCAGATGGATAGAGAGGAGCAGAAGGCAAAGACACAGCAACAGAGCAACACCAGGAGAGGATGAGATCAGGATGCGAGCAGCACAGAGAGAGCTGGGTCCAGGGATCTGTATGTAGAGAGAAATGCCTGGAAAGGCCAGCCTCTGCCACTCACAGGAGCTTCAGGAAGCACTCACTGAATATTTTATGAAGATGAAATCTGAGATATGGATCTTCTGGGCAGCTTCGGCCCACACAACTTAAATATTGTCACCTTCTTTTCCCTCTCTTCATATACCATTTTACTTGCTAGAGCAGCCGGTGTGTGTGTGTGTGTGTGTGTGTGTGTAACTGGGCTCTGTGGGGGCAAGGGACATGCCAGCTCCCTCCTTTTGCAAGGCAAAGTCAGCCAACCTCATTTAAGCACGGTGTGTACAAAATCCTGCAGGAAAGTTGCAAAGGGAATGAAACATATTCTGGCTTTGCTGCACGTTCAGCCCAGAGATCCACACGATTTCAACATTAGAAAGGACCTTAGAGATCATTTAGTTCTGTCCTCCCAATTTATAGATGAGAAGGCCGAGGCCAGAAAAATGGAAAGTTTTAATAAATTCACACAACCAGTCAAACGCTCTTAAAGTATATGCACACATGAAATACCTGGAAATGTACACCAGCCAGTGAGCCCTTGGAATAACCAGTGATGCAATAGATAAAGCACACAGCAGGTTGTGGAGAGAAAGGAGGAAATCCCGGGCTTGTTGTTGATTATCTTTGGAAATTGGATAATCAGTTGACTTATCCCTTGTAAAAATGTGATAATAAATAATACTACTTGGTTTTCTTCCTAACAGTTGTGGAAATCAATCAAGTAACAGGTCTGAGATGCTTGGGAAGCCATGAAGTGTTAACAGAAGTGCTAATGGATGAGGTGTGGCTATGAAGGAAAGTGTGAAGTGAGACTCTGGGACTTTCATGGCCACCCAGTTTGTAAGCACAACTTACAAATGGCAAATGAGATCTCCGACTCCAGTTTGAATAGTAGTGGGTTAGGAGAGCCTTAAGGGAACTTGTTGTATGACGTTGTGCTCAGATCTTGGTTTAAAACATGATAAATGGTGTATCTGATTTGATCTGTCCCACTTAATTAGTCAAATTTTCCTCTGAATGACTTATGACTTGGTTGCTTCTAAAAAGAGATCCACCAGTTAAGGACAAGGTGTCCCTCTCCTTGAGGACACTTCATTCATTCATTCATTCATTCAACAAAGATTTATTGTGCGCTTACTTATGTACCAGGCTCTCTTCTAGGACTGGTGATTCCTATAAGAATATGCCACAAGCACTACAAGATTGTTGGGTGCTGTTTGTGGAGCTGAAGCCAGAAGGAGGATTGCTGGGGTGCAGAAGTATATTTGAGGGGGAAGAAATTAAGATCCCTGGGAACCCATATTCTGAAAGAACACAGCCTACAGCAGTGCTGTCCAATGGAAACATAATGTGAGTCACACACACAATTTAAAATTTTCTACTGTGTTTCCCCCAAAATAAGACCGGGTCTTATATTAATTTTTGCTCCGAAAGATGCATTAGGGCTTATGTTCGGGGGATGTCATCCTGAAAAATCATGCTAGGGCTTATTTTCCGGTTAGATCTTATTTTCGGGGAAACACGGTAGTAGCTATATTATGAAAATAAAAAGAAACAGGTGAAACTAATTTTAATAAGATGTTCTTTTAACCCAATGTATCTAAAATATTACTTCAACATGTAATCAACATAAAGACAACTAATATGCCATTTTACATTTTTTTTTCATACTGAGTCTTTGAAATCCATTTTATACTTGCAACACAGATTAGCCACATTTCAAGGGTCCAGTAGCCCTAAGTGGCTAGTGATTACCATATCGGACAGCACAGAGTGTCATCGTCCAGCAAAGCCACTTCTCTGCAGGTTCTGTAGGCCTGTGAGCCTCCGCCCACCCCCACCTTTGCCCTATCTCTGTCCTCTGCTTTGTCCTTGAGTGGCTCATTTGTCCTGCCATTGTATTTCCAGAAGGTGGCACTGTGAGCTTGCAGGAAATGGCGGTAGTGGTTGGTGGTGGTGGGGTTGCTCTAATGGAGGGAGAAGAAATGCAGTTACAAGGGTTCTGAGAACGGGTATGTGTGTGTAAATTAGTATTATTACCTTAATTATTTTGGTGGAAATTGAGATTAACATCTATGTAATGTTTTACAACAATTCTAAAACTGTACTGTCCCTACCAATTACCTGGGGATCGTTTATTTTTCAATTTTATTTACTTTTCTTTTTTCTTTATATACTTTTTCAAGATAAAGATGTATACATTTAAGGTACACAGCATGATGATTTGATATACATATATAGTGAAATAATTATATAATTAACATATTTCCTAATTAACATATTTCCTCACATAGTTATTTTTTTGTGTGTGATGAGAACACCAGAAATCTACTATCTTAGCATGTTTCTAGTATTCGATACAGTATTATTAACTATAGTTACCATGCTGTATGTTAGATCTCTAGACTTATTCATTTTACCTAACTGAAACTTTGTGCCCCTTGTCAAACATCTCCCTATTTTTTTTTTTTTTTTTTTAGTTTCCACGTATAAGTGATATCATAGTGTTTGTCTTTCTCTGTTTGGTTTGTTTCACTTAGCTTAATGTCTTCCAGCTTCATCCGTGCTGTCACAAATGTCAGGATTTCCTTCTTTCTCATGGCTGACTAACATTCCATTATATATCCCACAGTTTCTTTATCTATTTATCCATTGATGGACACTTGTGCTGTTTCCATAATTTGGCTATTGTGAATAACACTGCAGTGAACATGGGAGTGTAGATATCTCTTTAACATGCTGATTTAATTTCTTTTTGATAAATACCCAGAAGTGGAATCGCTGGATCATATGGTAGTTCTATTTTTAATTTTTTGAGGAACTTCCATGCTGTTTTCCATAATGCCTGTACCAATTTACATTCCCACCAACAGTGCACAAGGATTCCCTTTTCTCTGCATCCTTGCCAATACTTGTTATCTTTTGTCTATTTGATGATATCCATTCTAACAGGTGTGAGATGATATCTCGTTGTGGTTTTGATTTGCATTTCCCTGATAATTAGTGATGGTGAGCATCTTTTCATATATCTGTTGGCAATTTGTATTTCTTCTTTTGAGAAATGTCTATTCAAGTCCTTTGCCTATTTTTAAATCGAGTTGATTGTTGTCTTGCTATTGATTGTTTGAGTTCCTAAAAGGGAGATTCTGGTTCAGTACTCAAGGTGATATAGGGTGGGGACGGAGAGTCTGCATTTCTAACAAGCTCTCAGATAAGGCCACAGTTACCACGTTTTAAGCAGAGAAGTTCTGTAAGAACTTTGACATACACCATCCTTTCTGATACAACGACCTTACGCGATAGACATTGTGCTTAACCCCATCGTATCATGTAAGAAATGGAGGCTCAGTAAGGTTAGGTCACTTGCTTAAGATCCTACTCTTAACAGGAAGTGAGGTCAAGGGTAGAACCCGGTAACCTGGCTCCCAAGCATGTACTCTCCATATCAATCACATACATTTCCCAGGTGGCACAATGTGGGTTCATCTCATCACCCTTCCTTCCTCTGTGAGAAGATAGGTGAACTTTTTCTTGCTCTGAGATCTGATGGGAAATTCTGTAGCCTTCTGAACTCTCTTTAGCCTGTGTCTATTGCAATCATGGCTAGAAAAACTCCTCATTCCCCTTTCTGCTGTGAAATCAATCTCAACAGTTATTTCTACCCAGTGAATGGGCCTCTGAGATTGTACTTGGCTGGTAAAAGGGTCCTGGGGGCCTAAATAGCATCAGATTACTCCAGTGGGTGGAGAGTATTCCAGCTAAAAGAGACCCTAGGGGTTGTGTCCTTCAATCTCCTTATTTTGCAGATGAGGAAACTGAGGCCCAGGGAAGGGAAGTGATTTGTCTTGGGTCAACACAAGCCAAGATGGAAAATGTCCATAAGGTCAGGTTGCTGGATCAGATTTCTAGAAATAATAAATTGGGAAAGAGAAAAAAGAAAGTTCAGATTGCTCCTCAGATCAAAGATTGAATAAAAAAATCTGATCCTGATTATTCTTTCCTGGGATGCCTGGCCTTAGAGCTATTGGATATGTTTTGAGCCTACGAGGTGGCAAAGGGTTGAATGAGCCCCTTTCCTTAGCCCAGACCTGTGGGAAGACAAAAAAAAAAAAAAAAAAAAAAAAAAAGCACAAGACACGAATGGACGCTGCCCTCATAGGCTATATATTCGTATATGACAAATGAGGGCACAATGAAAGAGAGAGAATCGGTGCTACTGACTACACGTGCTGAAAGGGCCCAGAAAGAGAATGTTCCCTGGACTTCACTGGCATAATAAGCAATGAGAGTGGGAGAGTAAATGACAGAGGCCTGGTAGAACACCAGCCCCTGCCAGGGGATGCTATTTGTTTTCCTTCCTACCTTCACTCACAAATTGCATTAATTGGTGGAATCAGCGAAGGAAGCTTAGACACTGATGAGAAAACAAGGCGAAGAGAGGTGAAGGGATTTTTTCACAAGGTCACATAACTGGTTGATGGCAGAAGGAGGTGCTCAAATTCCCATCAGTGCTTTTTTCATGATACCCTGATTGGAACCTTAGGTTTTCCTTTGAGCTCCCAGTCTCTCCGTTTTACCCCAGCACCAATATTTATTGGTCTTTATTTTTTTTTTCCTGTTCCTTAAAGCTTATATCAGAGTGTCCTGCTTAACAGGGATGTTTGTGGCTTTCAAAAACAAACTTCCTGATTGAGAGTTTACTTTAACGTAGTCCACCCTCACTTCTCCTCTCCCACAAAGAAATCCCCTTTGGATGCTGTGCTCTCCTGCCTTTCTTCTTTGGCATCGCCTACCTCTCCCTTCCCACTGCTTCCTTTTCTTTTGCCTTTTCTCCAGTTTTGAAGAAAATCTGATTCCATTACTTCTTGGCAACACGGCTCTCCTTTTACTCTTCCCTTCCCTTTCTTTCTTGCCAATCTCTCCCCCGCACCTCTATGTTCCTCAGGTGTAGAGGTTTGAGTTCAGAAAAGTGATGAGTTCCCTTTGAGTTCTTACTCAGCTCATGGCATATTTTCATTGCTGGTCTGGGCAGGAACTCTCTCCTATTGTATCCGTTTATTTTTCCCATTTATTCTCTCATCTCCCCACAAGCAATCATTCTAATAAATTTAACACGTGTTCATGAGTGTCCTTGCAAAATGAGTATTGTTTATGCACGTACACTTTTAAAATGTTAGGAAAGGTTATTGTGAGATCTTGTTTTGTTTTTTACTTTTCCCCTCAGCACTGGTTGAAAGACTCACCTGTGTTTCTAAGTGTGTATCTAGTTTGAGTCTTCTAACTGAGGCTTAGTGTTTCATTCATCTTTTTGTTTATCCCCAAAGACCACACTTTCTGAGTCTGTCTACATTTGTTCTTTCCATGTCCTTGCACTATCTCCCCTAGCTTTCTGCCTTCCATACTCATCATCTCCTAACGCTGCCCTCTCCAAGGCCATTGGCAGTATCCCCAGCTGATCTAGATCTTTCAGTTCTGATTTTAACTGACTCTCCACTAGTTCTGACAGGTTGGGGACTTCTTAACTTCCGTGATTCTGAAGTCCTCTCTCTCAGTCTCTTATTTTTCTCTCTCTGTTTTTACAGTTGTATTTAAGTTTTTCCTGGAACGTGCTGATTTTTATTTTTGATACACTTTTTTAAAGAACAGCTTTAGATTTACAGAAAAATTGCAAAGGTGGTACAGAGAGTTCTCATATATTATACCTTTCATCCAGTTTCCTATAATTAACATCTTACACTAATATGGTACATTTGTTATAATTAATGAACCAATAAATTATTATTAAGTAAAGTCCATATTTTGTTCAGATTTTCTTAGCTTTGACCTAATGTCCTTTTCTGTTCCCGGATCCCAGATTCCCTGTAGTTGTCCTGTCTCTTTGGCTCCACTTGGTTGTGACAGTTTCTTAGACTTCCCTTGTTTTCGATGACCCTGGCAGTTTTGAGGAGTACTGATGAGATGTACTGCAGGATATTCCTCTATTGAGATTTGTCTGATGTTTTTCTAATGACCAGACCGGCATTATGGGTTTTTGGCAAGAAGACCACAGAGATAAGGTGCTGTTTTCATCATTACACATCAAGGGTGCATACTGTCACGAGGAGGCATCACTGTTGATGTTAACCTTGATCACCTGGCTGAGGTGTTTGCCAGGTTTTCTCCATTGTAAGTTACTGTTTTATTTTTCTCCATTTTATACTGTACCCCTTGGAAGGAAGTCACTTTATATACCCTACACTTAAGAAGGAGAGAGCTATGCTCCACCTCCCTGAGGGTGGAGTACCTATTAGGTCAGTGGAAAAGTAATTGTGGTTTAAAAGGTTAAAAATAATTGCAAAAACTGCAATTACTTTTGCACCAACCTAATACATAAATATATGGAATTCTTCTGCATGAGAGATTGATTTCTTCTCCCTTATTTATTTACTCAGTTATTTATTTATAGAGTATGGACTCATAGCTATTGATTTCTTACTTTGGGTTGTACTTCTTTCTGTTTTTCTTTTTTTTTTTCTCTCTCTTAAAATGATCCAGCCTTTGCCATTGGGAGCTCTTTCAGTTGGCTCCTGGGTCCTTTGACATAATTTATCATTGTGGGTATTTTGTTGTTGTTGTTTAGCATTTCTTTACTTTCCAGCACTAGAAAATGCCCTAGGCCCATTCTTGTCTATTTCTTGCCCCAGTCTTAGAATGAGTCATTTCTCCAAGGAGTCCTGATTCCTTTTGTGCTGGAACGGTATTAGAAACCAAGATCTGGATGCTAAGTAAGTGTGCTCTGGTCTCTTCTTTTTCAAGCCACTTTTCCTTTTCCTTTTGTTAAGTTTCCTGTCCCCTGCCCATTGACCATGAGGGTTTCCCAAGACTTAATCACAAATTCAAGTCAATAGCAAAGACTCCTGACTCTGCACAAGAACTTTGTGAGAGATCACAAATAAGTAATGCACAGTCATGGAGAAAATTTACAGTTGAGTGTGGGAGATAGAAAAAGTCAATCTCTGAAGAATCCCTAAGGAACGAGTGACTAACTCATACTGTGGTATCTGGGAAGTCTCTGAGCTGGGAGTTAAAGGAAACAGTGTTCTACATTTGCTGTGGTCCATTTCCAAGACTCATAAAATCTCCCTTGACTGGGACCCCAATAAGGGTCCTTCTCTGGAAGGAGCAGCGATTGCCAATGCTGAGGTTAACCTCCCTGTTCCCTATCAATGCTTCTCCCCTTCCTGGGTAGAAATGAGCAGACCCCCTTTTCTCCCTTACTCTCCAGGGCCCTGAAAATACATGTGGCACAGGGAACTTCCACAGTGTCAGTAACATTTTATTTCTTAAGTGAGAGGTGGGTGCACGGATGTTCGTTTTTGCATCCATCATTCCTTTTTGTATGGCTTAAATATTTCATAATAAAATTTGAAACATAGTAAAGAAGAAAATACAAAAGGCCTGTGTGGCCCTGGCCTACATGACCCTGCACCCTTGCTCCTGGAGCAAAATTGGCTTTGCCAGATGCCTGCCACTCCTAGCCTGGAGCCAGGAAAAATGCAGCTAGTTTGGGCCAGGTGGGTCTGCTGGAGCCTGTCTGACCAGCATTGCTTGGTATGGATGTTACTCAATACCTAAGTGGTGTGGCAGATAGAAACCTCCCTCCCCACTCCCCGTTTTCATTGTCCTACTCATGTTCAAGGCTCACCTTTGACTCGCAGAGAGCCTCAGAGCACGATACAGGTGACCACCCTTTCCCTCAAAAGGGACTGGCTGCTGGTGTGATTCTGCCATGGCTGGGATGGGATTGAAAGTCTGGAACATTAATCCCCTATCTTGGGGTAGTATCTTTGCCTCTGCAAAAATGGACTCAAACTTCCTTATCTCTCATCCAAAGCTATCTGTGAACAAAAACTTGAAAAGGGCAGCTGTAGGTCTGACAGCAGCCAAGAAAAATGAAAGATTCTCCCCATAGGCCAAGCAATATGTCAACTGGGGATGCCATACTAGGCAAGGGGGAGAATATTTGTTTGAGTCTCTGGGGAAAAGAAGGAGAGTGATGCCAGCACCTAGTGCATGCAGGCTGGAAAACTGCAATGTTCTATTTGCAAGGTTAGGCTATTCAGGCTTTGGGCCCGGGACATTGCTCCTGTACTGGTTACAGGGGCTGGTGGATTCTGACAAGACCTTTTTAGCTGGCCTGGGAGAGTAAAGATGTCTGCAAATTTACTCATCTTGAAACTGCTTGATCAATTGAATGTGACAGAAGTGAGGTTCTTGGATTTCTGAACTTAGGTCATATGAAGACTTTCAGCTTCTGTCCAGTTCTTTTGGAACATTCTATCTGGCAGCCTTGATTTGCTATGTAAGGATAGGCCCTTTGGTCAATAGTCCCAGCAGAGCCAAGCCTTCTGGTGACACTTACCAAGTCATAAGACCTGAGAGTGACACTGTCTTAGACTCCCAGATCAGCCCATTTACCAGCTGAGTACCACAGAATAACCCCTATTGATGCCACATAGAGCAGAAGAATTGCCCTGAACAATTTTCTGAGTGACAACATTGTGAGATATAATAAAATGATTGTTGCTTTATACTTCTAGATTTGGGGGTTATTACATAGCAATAAACCGAGACAGCCAAAGCTCTCCCATCTAGGCCACCTGTTTAATTATAGACTTCCAAATCCCGTATCAATATGAGACAGGAGATCATGGTTCAGTTTCAAAATGATGTGGCAGAGGGCTGGAGCCGAGACCAAAGGTATTAAGTATCACTCTGAAATAGTGTCCCAGAGACTCTCTGCTTGGGCTACCCTATGAGTCCTAGGGGTGGAGTGCTGAAATAAATAGGAAACTGACCTACTCAATGACTCTCAGATAGTGGGGCAAAGGGTGCATAAACGGAGGGGCTGGGTGAGTCTGGGAAGGGAAGTGTGAGGGGGCTGAACACTATCTGGAAAAGGATGAGGATCAACTTGGAAGACCAGTAAAGAAGGAGCTGGATTTTGGGAGCAGGGCATGGGGGTGAGTGAGGAGGGATGGTGGCGGTTGGGGGAAGAACAGGGGCCTGTGTGAGTATGGGAAGCCTAGAGCTGGTGTCTGGTGAGGGGTTCAAGTAGCTCTTGGGCTGGTGCCTTCTCCTGGCTGCCCCCGCCCCGCTGTGCTCGGCTCCCTTTAAAGAGCTCTGTGGGTGCCCAGTGATCTCACACAAACAGTGCAGGTGCAGGCCTGGCCCGTAAACCACAACAACCAGGCTTGTGCGGCCATAATGCGAGGGGCAAAGTCTCCTGGAGGGGGACAAAGGGCGATTATTTGTTTAGCATCATTAGCAAGAGTCCCAGAACCCATCCAAAGCAAAGCAGAAACTTTTGTGTTAAGGAGATTAAACCTTAAACTCAGCTGAGAAGGCTCTGCTGTGTGGAGTGGCTTTGTTGTGCCTGGCATTGTGTGCGATTATATGCAAATCACCAGGAGGCCTCACTGGGGTCCTGACCACAGAGGCTTAGCTGCCGCCCGCTGGGGTATGTGTGAGGGAGAGAGGGCAGCCTCACACGCTGGATGGACGGGGCAACACCCAGCACCCCAGGCAAGGGAAGCCTGTTTTTCCTCAAGTTCAGAAAATTGGGATTTTGAAAAAGTGTTTAATATGTCCACCAGAAGTTTCTCATGGATGAATAGGAGTGTAGGGACAGAAGTGTCACCAGAAAAGTGTAACTGGAAATTCAGGGCAATGTCCAGTAAGAATGGGGAAGGTTCTTCTATCCAGGGACCCTCTGACAATATGACCAGGGCGTTCTCTAGCATTCTCTTTTGAAACTTTGAGTAATATATATTGTTGCTGAGGAGTGGACATGTTTTGGTTTTCTTGTATATTTTTTTCCTCTCAACCATTAGCCAGGACCCCGAGTGGCCTATTAGAAGGACTTAGGGGGATTAACCTGGATTTACTGATCCAGAAAATGTTTAATGTTTGCTTAAGGAAGGTACAGTGCTAGGTGCTGGGGGCAGGGAGCAGTGGGAGGTCTGTAAGAACAGAGATGAGTAAGATAGCTCTGTCCCTCAGGATTTTACAGATAAAATGTGTACTTAGATAACTAAAATACCTGGTGGAATTTGGTAAGCACTGGAAGAAATGCCCTAAGAGAAGGCTTGGCTTCACTTAGGAAGGGGCCAGGCCTTGAAAGTCTGGAGGCCAGGGCAGGTGAGAGGGCAGGGACTGGGGAGCCAAGGGATTCATGTTGGAAAGCATAGGGTGCAGGCTGCCAATGTGCTCTGGGTCCCATTGTGTCCTTAGGGACTGGGCAAAGCAGCTTCTGCACATCAGGGTCCAAGTTCTCTTTCTGTGCTAGCATTTGGCCTGCATGAGTTGGAGTCAGCAGTTTAACCGACAAACTATGGAGTCTGGTCTCAGGAGTCTGGGACCCTGTGTCAGCATCTGCAGAACTGCCAGTGGGTGGCCCCGGAGACTCCTGTTGCCTGCCTGCTGATGACTCTATGGATGCCCTGGAATATTCCTTTGCCTTTTCCCTTAAGCAGCATCTTTAGCTGCTTCTAGGCCCTTGATGACAGGCTTGGCTTGGACATCTCCAAGGTCCTACTTCCAGGTGGGCAAAAACATTGTCCAGCAGGGGTCAGGAGTAGTAGACTTTAGTTCCTCCTCCCGGCAGGCTCTGGACCTATCTGGGGTCCTGCAGAGCTGAGCTGAGCATGAGGGTGGAATGAGATGGGCCTTTGAGCTATAAGATGTGTTGCTGATGGAGATCACCCAAGAAATGACTGGGGCCGAAAAGAAAACCCAGGAGGGCTGGGTAGCCAAGCCATCAATTTGAGAACCTGAGCAGAGTGGTAGAAGCAGGTAAGAGACCACAGGTTGAAAACTGGGATGTCAGCCTGGTTCCTGATCACTGGGCAGTGGTGTGGGTACAGGGGATGGCTGCAAGCATTCTCTATGGAACCTCTTGCTCAGGCCTGGGCAGAAGGACACTCAGAAGATTGCCAGCCCCTGCATCCTGTGGGAGCTGGCGTTGGCCCACAGTATTGCCACAGGGGGCGACACCAGTCCTCAAGCTGAGCACAGCTCTTGGGGCCAGATGGGAATTTGGGAATGACATACATTTGCTTTAAAAGCAGAGAAACTCCATCCTTTTCTAGCATCAAGGACATTTTCAGGGGCAGTAAAATTGGAGGGTCACCGTGGGCCCTTCTGCTGAGGTGAGATCTGAACATGGAGGATGAGAATTATCTTCTGCCTTCCACAGATCAATACACCCCTCTCTTTTTGCCAGAAGTTTCTGTGAGCATGGGGGTCTCTGGGTTCTGAGAGGGCCCTAATAGATAAAAGCCAAAAAACAAACCAGAACAAAATAAACTCCTGCCCCAAACAAAGCAAATTGTTTTTGGAACTGTGTGTCCTTTGCCCCATGAGAAGAGCAGATGTCTCTACGAGGGTGGGGGCATGTTGGGGGCTCCAGTTGACTGGGAGCCAGACAGGCAGAGCCCCAGATGACGGGGGAGTTGAAAGGAATTTTGTAAAGATATTGTCTGGACTTGGGTTGGATAAAAGATGCCGGCAGACGGGCTGTTCACCTGTTAGGCTTTTGTTCTGTCCTGCAGCGTCTGCTTTCCACACAGCCCTCGGGATGGGGTGATGGCGGGGAGAGCACACTGCCTGCCATCTGCAGGAGAAATACAACAAACACCCACACGCGAGCCAACGGAAACTCTCAGCAAAACAAACAGCATGGAGGGTGCTGGTCTGAAGTGTGTGGTGGGGCGGGTGCAGGGAGAGGTGAGCCTGCGCCTGCCGGTGGGTGGGGACTCTGCTGTGCTGTGGCCTGGGCTGGCTGCCTGCGGGCGCAGGGTTCAGGGAGGTCTGTACCCAAGTTTGTGCTCAGGCTGCCAGGTGAGACCCTCTCATTCATTCAGATGCCAGGTTTGGAAAGCCAGGGGTAGCAAAGCCGCAGTCAGTTATAACCCCCTCTACTGATCACCAAGACCAATCAATGATCAAGCTGCTGAGTTTGTAGCGACAGATCCAGTGTGACAAGCAGAGTTAGGTAGCTTGGGGGCAACACCGGACTTTGCCACTGCAATGAATACCTGTTTGAGCCTCTTCCTTCTGTATCTGATGCCTAACTTAGAATGTCGTTAGGAGGACAGAAATATCTGTAAAAAGAACTTTGTCAATTGCAGAATATTTCAGGAATGCTATTGTTGTTAACATTGTACTTGGGTGGCTGACCATTTGGGTCACAGGTGCTTGCTCCTGGCTTGTGACATGCAGAACACATATGTATACATCAGTGGGGGAGGCTCACCATCTGGGCAGGTAGCGTTTGGTAAGTCCCTCAATTTATGGGGTGTATGGAGAAGAAACCCTGGACTTACAGTTGTGCTCTGGGGCCTGGGTAAGTGAGGAAAGCGGGAACTGAGATAGCATCAGTTCAGGTGGGGGTACAGAGTTACATGCAATGGTTTGGTGGCATTAAGTGCTGGGCCCTGGCCTTGCTCTGGGGGGTTGAGGCTGGACGAGGGTAGAGATCTTCCCCAGCATCCCCACTTCTCCAGGATTGGCTTCGTTCCTCTCCTTCCACGTCCACACCTCAGCGCAGTGAGTGGCAGCCGGCAGCCAGTGTCCACAAACCTGTTGGGACAGGGCAGGCAGCTTGTTTGCTCTTCCCAGGGCCAAGCCTGGTGGGCTGGACCCACAAGTATTGTGTTACTCAGCCAAAGAATTCCTTTCCTTGCCTGCCTCCATTTGTACAGGAGAAACCGAACCCTCAGCTCTATGCTCTCGTGGCCCCAAGCCAGGCCCTCAAGTATCATTTCTGGGGAGCTGCTCTCTCCAGGGCAGGGTGCAGCCTCCAGCGAAACAGGAGCCCTTCTTCCCCTTCCCACCTGTCGTGGCGGCCGACCTTCTCCAGTCCCCACCCACCCCCAAGAGGCCTCGTGTTGTCCAACACTACCCTGGATAGCTTGCTCACCCCTGGTCTCAGCCCTTGAGAACAGAGTAGGGCTTGAAGCTTCCCTTGGCCCAGTGGAGACCGGGGCTGGATTGTTGGATTTCTTTCCGAACCCTGGGTGGTGCTGGGGCAGGTGCATTGCAGCCAAGAGAACCACCAAAGAGGTCTTTTGCCATTGCCTGTGCCTGGTGCCCTCATCTCTGTTTGCTTTGAGAAGCTGAGATGGGTTTTGGATCCTCCAGGGCATGTACTGCTACACTTCAGAGTTCTGGTCAGAACTAGGCAGCCCTGGGGAAGCCTGCACCAGCCTTTCTGAGTTTCATCTTGCTGGAGACTCCCGGGACCAGTTGAGGTCTGACTGTAGAGATTTGCCGGTGAAATCTTATATTCTGCAGCCAGAATTGGAATGGCTGGTGAAACAGAGTGAGGCAGGGAGAGTGACAGGTGAGGTGGATCAATAAAGATATTGTCGAGGAGGCCCTCAGAAATTCCCTGCCTCCCCACCTCTTCCTGGACACAGGGTCCTTTTTCTATCCGGAGGAAGAGAGCTCATTAGGAAACTTGGATTTAAGTCTGCCGATGACATCAATCCAAGCACGGGCAAAACAGTTTATATCCCATGCCTCAGTTTCTTCATTTATAAAATAAAGAAACCAGGCTGGATCATCTTTAAGATCCCTTCTATCTTTGGTGTACATCTTATGACCATTTTATGTGACTGATCCAGTGTGAAGAATAAATGCTGGTTTATGAATGAATTCCGAACACCAGCTCCTTCCTCCTCCCCTTCTGGAAAGTCTGCCTGGTTGGGCCCAGCTGAGACGACAGGGCTCCTAGAACTACTCCTAGGAGGAACACATCTATTATTTGAGAAGTAAGTAAGATTCAGTTTCTAAAAAATATGCACGTTTATTTTTTAAACAGTCTAAAGCAGTATTCAATTAAATTTGTTCCGCACTCTTCCCTGCCTTCGAACATATTCTACCTGGCAGGACACAATTTTATTTGACTTGCTAGTTTTTCTCCTTTATTTTCTTTACATCTTACTTAAATATTGGATTGCAATTTAGCTTGCCATGTGTTTGTTTAGTATCCATAGGCCAGCTTTGAGATTGGGGCATAGAGATCATGCTCTATGTCACCCCACAACGAAATGCCCCGTTCGTAAGCATTCCCCAAGAGTGTCAGTGTAATGAGAGCTGGGCTTTACCTGTGTGTTCACTGCTATCTTTCTAGCTCCAGGAACAGAGCCTGGCACAGAGTAACAGTCAAGGAATACTTGTTAATGACTAGAACGTCAAAGGCATGAAAAGTAGCTACTCCTAAGGGCTCACTGATTTATTTGCACTGAGCTATTCTCCCTCTTGCTGCCGCCCTCTGACCAGCTTGTTATATTCTCCTTATCTCTGACAGTCTCCTTGGCTCTATTCTCAGTGTTCCTTACTATCTAGTTCTCTGGCTTCTGCTCTGATCCCTCTCTGTGTCCTGCCCTGGGAACCCCAGCCACTCTTGTGACAGCATCTACTACTTTTGAGCTCATGGCTGTGAAGCGTGTGTCCTCAGCTCTGAACTTTGCTAGAATTGACTTCTTACATCTCCCGTTGACTCTCGGCCAATTAACAGAAGCACAGAAATTTAGTGTTGGAAAACAAATTAGAATTTGTCTAATCAGATCACTTACCTGAATTTCCTGTGCTTTTACTCTACTCCTGTCAGCTCCCTCACAAAGCAGCCCATTTCGTTGTTGTCCAGCCCTGGCAGTGGTCCCACTTCTTTCCCTGCATCTGTCCTCTTGCTTAAATTGTGAGCCTTTCCACAGCAGTGGCCTACCTTTTATATATCACCTAACACCTCTTTATATGTCATGAATATTTGATAATATGAAAAGTTTATCAAAGTTGAATATTTGAACTCAGGTGAGAAGTGCTATTCCTTAAATAGGTTTTTGGGGGTCTTCCTCTCCTCTCTGATTTTGGAATCAGAAAACCTTGAGTTCAAATTCTAAAATTACTATTTAGCAGCTAGGAACTTTTAGAAAAGTTACTTCTCTAAGTTTTGATTTCTTCATCCATAAAGAAGCGATAATAACATTACCTACCTTGTAGGTTCAGTATGTAGACTCATGAGCTGTGTAAATTCAGAGCTTAGGACATGGCCTAACACATATCAGAGGCTTGAAAAATGGGATTGCTGTTATTATTATTAGGCTGACATTCATGCTGAGCCCGGGGTTCGAGGCCAGCCACAAAGCAACGTGTGCAGCTTGCATTGCACTTCCCCACCCCCAGTTCACCTCTTAGTACATTACTGAAAGTACATTCCTCCTTTATTCTCTGGGTCAAAGTGCAAGGACCAGTTCTCCCTTCAGATAAATCCATTAATTTCTGCTTCTGGAGGTGGAACCATTTCGTCACTGACATGGACACTTTGGGGACACAGTGAGAAGAAGGAGATGGATCTGTATATGTGAGGCACTGTGCTGAGCTGCTTTTATATCATGGCACCTGTCCTTGAAGTAACCTGGTAGGAAGGAAAGGCCAGTCTGTATGGAATAATGAGGAAACGATATTATCTCCACACGGTGAAGGACTACAGATGGCCAGACTCAGTTGAGAGGCCCCCTAATATGGTGGTTAAGAGATTAGGTTCTGGAATCACAAAGACCACATTCTAGTCTTGGATCTGCCACTTAGTGTTTTATGACTTTGAGTAAGTTTTCCTACCTCTCTAGGTCTCAGTTTCCTCATCTGGGTTCTTTTGGGAGGATTAAATGAGGTCATGCATTGAAAAGTGCTTATCACAGTGCACGACACATGGCAAGGTGTTAAGTACTATTATTATTGTTGTGTCTTTTCTGCATTCAAGTAAAAGAGCTCACCAAGGCCTGTGCTAATCAGAAGGGACAGGATTTAGATAAATTAAGAAGAGAAGAGAATCCTCTATAGATGGAAAACAAAACAAAAGAACAACAGTACAGAGCCCCAAAAGACTAAGGAATGTATGATGAGAGGAGGCTAAATACCAGGGCTTGAATAGAGAGCATAATCTGGGAAGATATGAGAAATTACGTGGGAGCCATCGAAGGAGAAGTTGGGGAGTCATTTCTTTGTATTGTCCCTTGTGCCTCATATGGTACTTTGCTCAGCAAACTCTCCTTATTTGCTACTGAAATTCTTGGCCTATTTAGGCGGGCCCGTGTCTCTCTAGCTAATGAATTTCACAGGTTTACTAATCTTCTTGAGTGCTTCCATTCAATTTCCTAAAATTATCTGGTTCAAAGTTCCATAAATGTGCCTTTTCCCCTAATATCTTCAGGTTTAGTCAGCAAATTCATGGAAACCTCATCTGCACTGTTTATCACTGAGAAGATATGAAGCATCTTTCTTCTTA
This sequence comes from Rhinolophus ferrumequinum, assembly GCF_004115265.2. Classification (NCBI taxonomy): domain Eukaryota; kingdom Metazoa; phylum Chordata; class Mammalia; order Chiroptera; family Rhinolophidae; genus Rhinolophus; species Rhinolophus ferrumequinum. The sequence goes on along the minus strand of NC_046294.1, from coordinate 79,841,261 downwards.
GCCTTTATCTTCCAGATAGAAGTATCTGCCTCATTCTGGAGTCAGACAGCCTGACTTCACTTGTGTGACCTGGAGCAAGTTACTTAACGTCCCATGCTCTATTTCCTCATGTGCAAAATTTGAATAATGTGCCTTTTATCTATTTATTGCCTCTGGCTCCAAGTTCACCTTCCAGTACTTGCTCTGCAACACTGGTCGGTCTCTAAGCATTTCTCCCTCCAGCAAGCATGATGTTAGCTTTGTCAGTAGGGGTCGCTACCTCAAAAGCAGGTTCTTGTGAGTAACTGCTTAAAAGGCATGGTGCTTGATTTGGGGGCTGATAAAATGTTCTGGAATTAAATAGGGGGATGGTTGCACAACATTATGAATGTACTGGAAGTCACAAAATTATATACTTATAAATATTTAAAATGGTGATTTTTAATTGTTAGAATGACCATATTACTCCAAGCAATCTAGAGATTCAATGCAATCCCTATCAAAATACCAATGGCATTCTTCTCAGAACTAGAATAAATCATCCTAAAATTTATATGGAACTACAAAAGACCACAAATAACCAAAGCCATCTTGAGAAAGAAGAACAAAGTTGGAGGTATCACACTCCCTGATTTCAAACTATACTACAAGGCTATAGTATCAAAACAACATGGTACTGGCATAAAAACAGACACATAGATCAATGGAATAGAATAGAGGGTCCAGAGATAAACCCATGGTCAACTAATCTGCGAGAAAGGAAGCAAGAACATACAATAGAGAAATGACAGTCTCTTCAATAAATGGTGTTGGGAAAAGTACAGACACATGCAAAAACCTGAAAATGGACCACTCTCTTACAGCATATACAAAAATAAACTCCAAATGGATTAAAGACTTACATGTAAGGCCTGAAACCATAAAACTGTTAGAAGACAACATAGGTAGTAAACCACGTAGTATTTGACATCAGTCTGAGTAATACCTTTTTGGAGCAAGGGAAACAAAAGAAAAAATAAATGGGACTTCATCAAACTAAAAATCTTCTGTACAGCAAAGGAAGCCTCCAACAAAACAAAAAGACAGCCTACTGAATGGGAGAATATATTTGCAAATGACATATCTGATAAGGGGCTGATATCCAAAATATACAAGGAACTCGTACAACTTAATAGCATAAAAATAAATAATCCAGTTAAAAAATGGGCAGAAGACATGAAAAGACATTTCTCCAAAGAAGACATACAGATGACAACAGACATGTGAAATGATGCTCAACATCACTAATCATCAGAAACACGCAAAACAAAACCACAATGAGATATCACCTCACACCAGTCAGAATGGCTATTATCAAAAAGTCAGCTATAACGTGTGTTGGCAAGGATGTGGAGAAAAGGGACTTCTTCTCCACTGTTGGTGGCAGAGCAAATTGGTTCAGCTACTATAGAAAACACTATGGCGATTCCCCCCAAAATTAAAAATAGATCCACCATATGACTCAGCAATTCCACTTCTGAGTATCCAAAGGAAATGAAAATGCTAATTTGAAAAGATATATGCATCTTTATGTTCTTCGCAGCGTTGTTTACAATAGCCAAGATATGGAAGCAACCTAGATGTCCATTGATAGATGAATGAGTAAAGAAGATGTGACATATATATAATTACATATATATAACATATATATGTAATATGCATGATATATATAAAAATATATAATATATAACATATATAACACAGCAATAAAAACAAATGTAATCTTGCCATTCGCGACAACATGGATGGACCTAGAGGGTATTATGCTAAGTGAAATATCAAACAGAGAAAGACAAATACTGTATAGCTTCACTTTTATGTGGAGTCTAAAAAAACACAAAACAAAACAAAAATGGACACATAGAAACAGAGACCCAATGTATGGTTGCCAGAGGGGAGAGGATGAGTGAAAAAGGTTAAGGGAAATATAATCAATAATATTGTGTGATAAGTTCCCATGGTGACAGATGAATAATAGAATTAATGGGGTGATCGCATTGTAAGGTATAAAATTGTCAAATCACGATAGTGTACACCTAAAACTAATATAACTAACATAATATTGTATACCAACTATACCTAAATATTAAAAAAATAAAAAGTAAAATGGTGAATTTTATGTTATATGACTTTCACCTCAATAAAAAAACGTAGGTTGTTGTGACGATGGGACAAAGTTGTGAATGGAAAAAATTTAGAGCACTCCTTGGACCATACTGAGTGGTCTAATATAGTGCTTATAATTTTGCTTAATTATTTAGTGGCCTATCATTGGACCTACTCTTCCTTGAGCTACCAAGACCCTCCCTCTGTCTTCCTGGTTATCAGAGGCTGGCCCTGGAGCACTTCCTGTCTCTCACACTGGTGTCTGTCATGCTGGTATCATTCACGCTGGCTCTGCAGGGGGCTGAGTGAATGCCTGTACGCCCACTTTTCTTGAACTGCTCCAGACAGCTGATGACCAAGGGCTAGGAGTAACTCCCCATAGGAAGGAATGGCTGGATAGCAGAGGGGAGTCAAAAAAGATTTAATATTGGGCTTTGTGTCCTGGGGCTCTGGGCCTCTGGGCCAAAGTTTAACCGGATGGGGAACGGCACTATTGATGCCTGATTATTCTCCCCACTGGCCTGCCGTTCCCCATGTGGTTACCGTGGAGCCCACGCCTGCAGTTTCCAGTTCCTTTTGGGTAGAGGAGGAGGATCTGTGATTGGAGGCTCTGAAAAGCTCTGTAGTTCAGCACGGCCTGTGTAGGCTCACAGGACAGGGATGCAAAGAAAAGCAGCAGGAACCACGTGGTTGGGTTTGAAGAAATCCTGAGGGCTGGTTTGCAGGAGATCCTTCTTTAGGATATAATTATAGACAATGACGGAGGGAGGGAGACTGGAGAAACAGGTAGAGATGTAAACAAGGAACTCAATTCGTTCATCTTCTTCTTCTTCTTTCATCTATGTAATAGTCCTTGTCATATCAATTAGCCAAGAAGTCCAGTATTTCCATTCTATACTTGATCATTCGTACAAATCCCAGAGTTTTCAGGACAGCCCTAACTCAGAAATTTTCTGTCCTGGTATCTCCACCTTACCCACAAACTTGTCGGGCCACTTGTCCTAATTCATGGTCATTAGTCAAATCCTTCTCCCTACAACTTCATCCTCAGATGGAGCTGCTTATCGGGAATTGTCAGAGTGGGAGGGCAGCGTGCTACTGCTTCGGGTCGCCTCCCTGCAGAGCTGTGTGTATCCTTAGTTTAAAGCTGCGGATCAGAGACACCAAAAGAATGTGCCTTTTGTGATTGACAGCTCTGCCATTTTGTTGCCATTTGCCATTAAGCCCGCTCAGGAAGGCTCAGCAAGCAAAGGCCTGTGCTATAAGTAAGAGAAACCAGCTGATTACTTTCAGGGCCCACGCATCTGACCCCCACCCTGTGGGGTAGCCGCAGCTTCTGGGTGGCATTGGTTTTGGGGTCCCTGAGCTGTCAGGGTATCCCTCTGAGGACTCCCCTTACACTTCCCCTCAGACACAGTTACCAAACATGTTTTTCATCTTTATTAATCTGCTCCTCTTCTCACGTTTCTCAGGTCACAGCTGCATTGTTATCTGATGGGCTCGTTGCCAGCCCCATGAAGCCTGACAGTTACAAAGGGTGGATTAGCTGCAAAAGAATATTTATTAGGAAAAATCCCTTTTTACTCTTCTGTCCTTTCATGTGGAGTTAGCCATATACTGCCTGAGTGAGGTAGGAGCACTTTGCGAGCTGTGAGCAGAGGTCGGTTATCCGGGTTATCGGCAATGTCGGGGGAGCGACAACGACGCTCCTGCCCTACCGGCCATCTCTCTCCTGGCCTCTCTTGGAGGATCCTGCTTGGTTCCACAGCTCAGAAAGTCTATAATGTGGCTGCCTTTCTCCGGAAAGAGGAGAATCTTTCTGTGCATGGATCTCATTTTTCCTCTCATCTCCTGGGCTGGAGATGTGTAGAGAACTGATCATTTAATACTTATTTTTCAATTTGCTGGGGTTTGTTTAATGGCATCACGAGAGAAAAGACATGTTCCAGTAGGAAAATGGAGGCAGCAGTGACTTTTCTTACCCATCTGTGAAGAAACTCTGCCACTGAGGGAATTCTAGGTCTCCAAGCAAATCAATTCCTTTGTAGGAAATTGATTTTCATTCTGTTTTTGAGACTGGTGGTGGGATTGCAAATTGGAGATGCTTGTATTTGGCTGCTGGAAGCCTGAGAAATGTCCTAATTGTGCCAACCATAGTCCCTGTGAGGTCGGTCCCAAAGGACATGCTCTGTTAGAGCACATGCATTTGGAGTAAACTCCGAGGAAAGGTCACTTTCCCACCCCAGTCTGGGAGCTGCCATGCCAGACCTGCCTGGGCCTGCCTGCCTCTGATGTAGTGTGATAGGGGGTGAGGGCATAGGTAAGAGTCCCTGGGTGTGGGCCAAGAGCATGACTTCTGATCTGCTCCTTCTGATGCCAGTGGTAGCCATCATCTGGAATAGGACCAGCCTGGACTCTGGGGGTGATGGGAAAACTGACGAGTCAGGATCTTGGACCAGGAGTTGGGGTCTCTGGAACATGGAAGGAGAATCACTGTCAGAAGAGAAGCCGAGGTAAAGTATGAGAACTGCCAGGGACATTGGAGATGAAGACCCTGGGCCACCCACGACCACTAGAATCTAAATCCCTTTCAATATCCCCCCCACATTTGTCACGCATATTTCTACTGTATTCTCTGTTGCATGGTCTTCTGGGGGAGAAGCTATGGTTTTTAGGAGAGGAAGTGTATATTAAAGAGCTCTGGAGACATGTAGAGACAACAATAGGTGCCAGGGTCTTGAGGAGATGTAACTGCTCACTATCTAGCCCTCCTTTGCCATTTTTATATTTCCCTTCCCTTCCCACCGCCCTCTCTTCTCGGTTTCTTGGCTATTCTCATCTCTCTTTGAATGGAACACCCCTTGCCTCCTTGGTGGGCAAGACATTGGGCATACCCTCCCGTAACACGTCATCTTTCCATCCCAGTGTGTTCTTCTTGACTCCTGGTAACGGCACCAACATTCTCTGTCACATAGGCTCTAGAGCCCAGTTCAGTTTGATGCTTTCCTTGTCCTGCTTCTACATCCAGCTAATTCCCAAATTCAGTACAGTCTATCTGGGTAGTATTTGTTCCATTCATACCTTTATTTTCCTTTTTACCTGTCACCATGGTTTTGGTCATCATGTCTCATCTAAGTTATTGCAATAGCTTCCTAATGGGACTTTCAATTTTTTGCTTCTTTCTTCTGAAATTTGCCTTATACTCTGGGGCCAAATCAATCTTCCAAAGGGCTCTGATCACAACCTTTCAATATGAAAAACTGTCACTAACTCCCCAGTGCCAACTTGAAAATCCCCAAACTACTTCAAAGGGCAGAATTGGGGGTTCTCCATCTTTCTTTTCAGCCTTATCCTTGGAGGGACTGTAGCTCTGCGAGGTCAGAGACCTTGTTTTGTTTAGTGGTGTATCCCCATGATTAGTATAGAGCCTGCCTGTAGCACACAGCCTGGCACATGGCAGGCCTGAGCAATGCTTGTGAACTATTCCCTATACACAAATGCTGCTACTATCAGAAATCCTCACTGCTTCCAAAAAATACCCTTCATTTCTCCCACCTCTGCCACTGTACATATTCTCCCTGGAATGCATGTTCCACCATCTCTGCCTGTCTACTTCTACCCACTTTTCAAGATCCAGCCCAAATCTCACCTCCTTCATGAAGTCCTCTGTGATTGCCCAGAGGAACAAGATCACCCCCTCTCTGTACTGTCATGGCAGTTTGTACCCTCCAGTGGCATTTGGCATATTTGAGGGCTTCTCATCGTGCTCTACTAAGGTTTGAATTACTTGAGGACAGGGATATTTTATTCATCTTTTCAAGCACCTAATACAATGTCTTCCTCTGGAAGGTACTATTATAGGTAAAATCTACTGAATTAATAAATGAATACCTAACTGACTGGTAAATATTTTACTCTTATCTTTAAGTCTGGTTGATTAGTAACCACACAATCTTTCAGCTTTAATGATGATGAATAACTTTGAAACCAATTAGCATTCATCTGTGCTGTTGCTGCTGCATTGATTAATTAACTCTCATAACTGTGAACAAATTAACATTTGTTGTCTTACAGCAAAACTTACCTCGAGGTGAATCCTACATCAAGTGGTGTGGGCCAGGGTTATACCAACCTGGGCTGTGATGCGAGGTGCCCTGAGGTCGAACCCGTGAAGAGCTCCAGCATCCCTCCAGTTGACCGCTCTCCTGGACCCTTCTGAAGATGCATTTCACAGTGATGGTCAGGACAGGAGAGACCAGTCAAGTCTAGGAGCCTGTACCAAGTCCCCTCCTCTGTTTTGCTTCTCCAGGAGTGTTGGTGGCTCTAAGGCTGTGCAGATCTGAGGAGGGTTCCTGTGGCGAACTCAGTGCCTAAGGAGGGAGAGTTTGGTTCTTTTCGTCTGGCAGGATCCTGAGAGCTCAGGCCTCAGAGGTTTCCTAGTTCCCAGATGCCTACTCCTTAGGGTCCTCAGCTCAATAGCTCTGGCACATGACCTCATCTCTCCATGCCTCAGTTTCCTCATCTGATTGGTGACATCTGCTTAATGAGCAGGGGGGTTGTAGAGGTGTTGAGCATCAAATGAGATAACCAATGTCATGTATGCTGAGAACCAAGTATATTATATTAGTACTCATTTCATGGACATCAACAGGTCCCTCAGAAGCTGTAGGCGTGTGCTTAGTGTGAGAGGTGGGCAAAGTGTCTAAGAAGTCCTTTGGGGAGGGGTGGGCCAGCGCTCTGGGTGGTGGACAGCGTGGGCACTTATTTGAATCTCCTGGCACACATGATTCTTTGAGCTCAGTGCATTGAGGACCCTGGAACACATCCCATCAGTCTGGCCCAGTACTGGGTTAAGGGCCTGGCCTGGGTGTCATTTCAAGTTCTGCCTGAAGTTCTGTGTTGTCTGGGGAGCCTTGGCACTGACATAAAGGAATTTGCTTCTCAAGATCTCCTGGATAAGCTGTCCTTATTTGGGAGTGGTGGATTGAGGGGAGCTGGAAGGTATTCAGGGAACCAAGTTTCACAGAACGTTGATTAGGAGAGAGACTCACCCCACAAGCCTTCCTGGGCCTGCCACCACACTGAGCTGTCAGCAGGGGGAGCTCTGCCACTGTAGTGCTTCCTCTTCCTGCCTGTGGGGTGTGGGTCTGTCTGGGGACCTCAGGAGGGGTTTGAGGAGTGGCCAAAGGGGGCTCTCTTTTGTAGGCATGCACTGAATTACTATTCAAGAATAGATCAAGAATCACAGGCTGTCGGAGCCTCAGCTGGAAAAGAAGTGGAAATCCCTTGTGTCTGGTGTCCAAAGATTGGAAAGGAGCTCAGGCTAAGCACACACAAAAATTGCACGAATGTCCTGACTTAGGGTGTCTTGGTGAGGAGGAAAGGGAGGAAGGGGTGTGGTCTCACTAAGACTGAAGCTGCCACAGCCCCTACTCACACAGGGCTGCCCTAGGGTCTGGCTGCAGCGGGGCCCAGCATGGAACCTGGAGTCCCTGAGCATGCCCTGTGAAACTGCCTCGTGTCCACGCTCACTGAGCGGCCTCAAGGAGGTGCCTTGCTCTGGTCCTGGCCGATCTGCAGCCAAAGGCAGGAAGGTTCTAGATGAGAATGTTTCCAAGTGGTAACAGTTTCTTCTGGACTCAGGTTGACTGCTTTGCCTGACCCCCAGCTTTAGACTTGGGGGAGATGAGGATGAGATAAAGGGACACATCCTTCTGTTTCAGTGCTTGCGGTGGCCATGTGAGCATTTGGGGGACAGATGTGTATGTGCACGTGTGTCCCCAGGACTCTTGTGCTGGGGGGCTGGTGTGAGTTCTATGAATGTCCGTTTCCTGCAGAAGGTCTTCTACTCAGGTGATACTTGCATTTTCCCTTTCTCAGAAGGCCACAGAGCCGCTTCTCCTTCTCTGTTTCATGCTAGATGAGGCCGTGGGGAGCCTGTGGACAGGACATTAGGTTTGTCGTCAGCCCTGCATGTGTGTGAGATGAGACGGGCTCGTGTGAGTCCAGGCTTTGGAGCAGGAGGGGGCAGGAAGGTGTGAGAGGCTGAGCTCAGGAGCCATTTCTCACGGGCAGGTGGGAAAGAAGCCCACAGAAGTGGGGCCATGTAGTCTTATCCAGAATCACTCTACTCTTATTAGTGACTTCTAAGACGAATCTTTGCACAGTCTTTGGACATGAAGACTGGGGTGCCAGGCAGGGTGGTTGGCTCAGAAGGGGGGGAAGAATTTGCTGGAATTCTTTTTGAAGGTCCCTGGGACCAGAAGGACCCTCTCTACATTCTTCCTGTTTGGGGTCAGAGAAGAGACTGTGGCTCAGAGCAGTTAGGAAAATTCTACCAGACTGGGGGATTAGACATTCCCGTTGGGTGAACGGAGAAGAGACTGCCTTTGTGTTTGTGATGGAATTTGCTGTGAACCACAGAGTTTCAGAGATGGAGAGCAGCTCGCGTGCTTTGTAAGTCCCATGAGCTTGATCTCAATGGTACCATGAAAAAAGCACTGTAACCTGTCACACCTCCCACCTGTAAGCCTCAGTGTGGAGCAGTGCTCTTGAAGCCAGCCTCACTTTCTCTTTCCTGCATCCTGGGTGGTGTGGACTCTCTGCAGTGCCGACACCAGTTAATGTGTGGCCTAGGTCGGAGCCCACAGGGACATGCAGCCCTTCTGCACACATAAGTGCAAACCTAAACTTTATCGTTGCAAATGACTTGGCTTGCTCTGCTCACTAGAAACAAACTAACCCTCTTGAGTTGTCCAATGTAGAGTTTTCAGATCATGATGGACCCAGACACAAGGTCTAGTCTCCCCATCTGCAGCATTAGGTAAGAAGGGAGGCCTGAGTGCTTAGGTTGGCATACCTAGTTACGTCACCTCTTCCTCCTTCGAGTCTTTTTACGGCTCCTCACTGATCGTAGATAAAAATCAAAACCCTTTAGAAAGTTTGCAAGGCCCCACATAATATGACCTTCCAGAGAAAGATGCTCTTTAGGCCCATCTCACATCATTCTTTGGACTCCTGCCACTCTGGATCTCTTAGTTTCTTTCTTCTTCTTTTTTTTTTTTTAAAATTTATTGGGGTGACAATTGTTAGTAAAATTACATAGATTTCAGGTGTGCAATTCTGTATCACATCATCTATAAATTACATTGTCTGTGATGGATCTCTTAGTTTCTTGATTCTGTCATGCTCTTTCCAATTTCAAGGTCTTTGCCTGTGTTTCTCCTTTTTCCTTGCATGTTCTTCCCTCTCCCCAGCCCATCCTTTTATCTAGGTCATGCCCACTCATCTTTCAGAGCCCAGGCTAGGCGTCCTTTCCATGGAAGCCTTCTCAGACCTCCCACAGTAGGTCCTATCATGTGCTCTCAAAGCCTCTGATAGCATTTGTGACAATTATGAATCGTTTGAATTGTATAATTGATTATCGTTCCTCTGCTAGAATGTGAGCTTCATGAGGGTAGGACCTATGAGTTGATCTTGGTCACCACCCAGCACAGTGCCAGGCACAAATTCGGTGTTCAACGATATGTGCTGATGAGTGCATGAACGGGCCTATCACGTTGCCAGAGGAATCCTTCCCACCTTCTAGCTGGTAGAATCCTGTCCCAGAATGTGCAGGTGCTGTTTTATGTTCTTACCCATGGAAGGGGAGGACCACAGGTGGACTAAGGAGTTTTACAGGCAGCGCCTATGATGTTTGATGCTCACCTCTTGTAAGACGATCATTAGTTTCATCTCCTCCTGTTTTTATCCGCTTCTGCTAAGGTAGGGTCCATTTCCTACCATGCCCCCTGCCTTCTTCCTCCTGATTGTTAGCCTTCAAGTATTTGTGCGACAAATGTGGCTTTCTCCAGGCAAAGCCCAGAATGCCACCTGGTCCAGGGAAGTTTGTTGGCTATCATCTCCTGAGTTATAGCTCCAGGGCTAGGCTTCTGAACTTGGTCTACCCTGCCATAGATGCAATTTCAGGAGCAGGTCCTCCGGACTGCTTGGAATGATTTTGGAGAAGCTCTAACATCTGGAGAAGTCTGCATCTGGATTCTGCAAGTGCTCCAGGACTTCACACCTTGAAACCTGGCTCTGGGGCAGCTGAGACACCTGCCTGGAAGTTCGCTTCCTCTAGAGAACTGGGTTGCAGCTTGCTGGCTGAGCTCTGTGCATCTCTAGGCCACTCCAGTTGTCTTAGTGGGCGTTCTCCACCCCCAGCCACTCCCTCACCTGCCTGTCCTTGAACTCTCCTGTGCTGAGTCAGCAACATCTCCCTGCTGTTTTGGCATTGTGCAGCCACGCTAAGCCAAGTCTGTTACAATGATTCGGTTGATCTGGAAGCTTGCATCCTGTACTCTTTTCCAACATGACATTTAGCCACCTGGCACCCAACAGGGAAGAACAACCCTGGGAACCGAGGCTGCTGAGGACTCATGACCCTGCATGAGCCAACGGCAGGGTCTGTGGTGAGGGCAGGGCCATCCGGCTGCCATGCCTCTCTCTCCACTCCATCTTGGTTCCTGCTGGCTGGCAGTCAGCACTCCACTGCTGGTGCTTGTTAGTGGCTTGGCTCTCCTCCATCTAGCCAGGGCATTTGGATCTTTTCTCTATGTTCTGCTTATGAGCTTGGGAAACAAGCCAGTAGCTCTCCTTAGAAATCACCTCCATCAATGTCATTTCCCATCCTAGTCCCAAGGGAGACATGTTTCTTTACTTTTTTCCCACATTGACACCTTCTTTTGCCCCTGGCTCAACTACAGAAACCTCAGGTAGTACCAGTGCTATCGGGAGGTGAAGGGATGAGGAGGCACTTACAGGAAATGGGGGTGACAAAATAGGGTTATGTTTGGCCACCAGTGTTGGTTGAAGCTTTGACTCTCCAGAGTTGTCAGTCAGCCAAGAAGGGAGGTAGTCACAGGCCTATTTCTTGGATCCTGGATTGATTGGCCGTGGCTTTTATCAGGAACTCTCTGGCGCTTCTGTGAGCAAGAGTGTTGATCTCTATTATGGGCAGAATTATGTCTCTCTGCCCCCTGCACCCCACCAATTCATATGTTGAAGTCCTAACCCCCAGTACCTCAGAATATGACTGTATTTGGAGACAACGTCTTAAGAAAGGTAATTAAGGTAAAATGAGGTCATATAGGTGGGCCCTAATCCAATGGGAGTGGTGCTCTTATCAGAAGAAGAGAGTAGAGAAAAGGCCATGTGAAGACACAGGGAGAAAGTGGTCATCTGCAAGCCAAGAAGAGAGGTTCTCAGAAGAAACCAATCTTACTATCCCTCGATCTTAGACTTCTAGCCTCCAGATTGTGAGAGAATACGTGTCTGTTATTTAAACCACCTAATCTGCGGTGCTTTGTCATGCTGTTCTAGCAAATTAATACAACCTTCTCCAGACATAGCAGAGAAGGTTTGCAGAAGGTCCGTGAGAGAAGTAGCTTGGATGATCCTATTTTGACTGATCTCTTGGGCTTTCAAGACTGGTGGTGTACCTCTGGCTTTTCCTGTTCTCTCCTCCTCTGCAAGCCACCAACCTCATCTTGTTTGGGTGTTTCTCCAAATATCTACCATTATTGGTGGCTAATACACAAAGCATTTCTCTTCTTATTTCACCTTTATGAAAACTTTATGATATGAGCTGCAGAAGCTCAGTGTCACCCAGCATGTCCTACCCTCCAGAAGCTCACATTCTATGAGGAAGAAAGACATGGAGATTGATTCGCGAAAGCATGTAGGTGTCATGATAGTGGTTAGCAGAGGGACATGGGACCACAAAGGAAGACAACCTGCACCTGCCGGAGGGGGTCACAGAAGGCTTCATGGAGGTGATGACAGAACCAGAAGTTTTGCTTCTACCAAGGCAGAGACTTGGTCTTGTTCACCTTCCTTCACCCGTGGACTCTGGTACAGTGCTTTGTACATAGTAAGCTCATCTAGTTTGTTGGATGAATGACTTTCCTGACGTCACTTCCAGCTTTCTGATTCCATGATTCTGTGACCTCAGAGGCCCATAGCAGTCAGAAGGTGGAAGGTGCTGCTGGCAAATGGTGTGAAGGTGAACACATGGGGGGTTTGTAGTATGCAAAGTCACTTATGAGCAACTGAACTGGAAACGAGGGAGGAGAGCATAATGAGCTTCCCTTCTTAGCGTTTCTGGGAGAATCCTCAGGCATAATAACAGGAACCCAGCCAGTGCACCTGCCCCACGTGCATGATCAGAGGCGACGTCTTGCTCTCCACAAAGCAAAGGTTGGTCAAGCTCCTCACAGCTGTTTCCCGCAGAGAGGAAAGCCCCTAAGTTCCCAGGCAGTGTAAACTGACCGTGTGTTTATAAAATACGCCCCACGGCCCAAGAACACGAAAAAGCCTCAGATGCACAAACCAGCAGCTGGTGCAGCAGGGATTCAAGACGCTTGGGAGCAGGGAGGAGAGTGTGGGAGCGAGAATGGTTGAATGCCAAATCAGCATGGCTCTCCTCTGGAGAACACCCAAATCGATCTAAAACTGAAGTTCAAAAAATAACAAACATACAAGCCTTTTGAAAACAAATTGTGCCCAGACATCTTTTAAAGCTGAGTGGTCGACCCCCAGACAGTGCTATGAGGGAGTGGGTGCAGACCACCCAGCACCCAAAGGGCGGCTTGTTGTCCCCATTGGAGGGCTGCACGAGCTTAGATGAAAACTCTTTCTGCCTGGCTTTTGCAAAGTGGAACCGAAAGAGCCCACTTGTCAGAGGATAAGATTGAGGAGGGCGGTCTCCCTCCCTCTACAAACAGTGTGGTGCCTTTAGACGAGCTGTTTGTTTCACGCTGAGCGGAGCTCACCTGGGCAATGACCATGTGACAAGAATACCAAGCTGAGTCCAGATCAGCAAAGAGAGGACAGGAAGAGGAAGAGAAAGAGAAGCTGAGGCAGCCATGCAAAGCAGTGACTGGCAGAAACCTAGTCAGAGCTGCTCGTTAATATCATGTTTCATCCTTCCATCTGAGTTGATAAAACTTTGACAAGGGCACATTCATGTAGTTAACCTCTCAGTCTATGAAAAAGCTGGTTCAGACTATGAAAAAGCTGGTTCAGACCCCAAGGCACAAGACAGAATTGTTGGAGTCACCAAACTCTGCTCAGAAGGTAGGCCCACCCTCAGGTTGCACGTTACTTCCCTGACCATCACGGTTAAACTAACATATAGCACACTGTGCATACTGACGTCCTCAAGAGTTTACTGGGACTTGGGGAGTGCTGGGGGACTGGCTTCATCGAAAGTACCCTCTAAGAGGACTCACTGCAGGCCCAGTGATGCTACCGATCTGGGGGGAAACAATGATAATAGGAATAAAAATAATAAGGATCACTATTAGTAATGGAGCGTTTGATCTGCCCAGGCACAGTGCTAGGCACACACAGTGTCTCATTTAGTCCTATCAAAGACCATTATTATCCCCTTCCTACATGTGAGAAAACGAGGTACAGAGAAGCCAAATGGTGTTGTCCAGGTTACAAAGTACATGGTGCAGCCAGAATACAAGACCAGAGGCTCTGACCCCAAAGCCTGTGCTCTGGTGGTCACACGGTTCTGCCTTAGGCAGACGCATTCTGTGCCTTTTGGTGGGTTCGTGATGTACTGGGGGAAGGCATGGGTATTGAACTAGAACCAAGGTGTGCTCTGGGTCTACTTGAGGTGCCTCAAATCATTCAATTCCATGGGCATGACTGATGGCTTTTCAAATCTATTCTGATCTAACCTCAGTAAGTCAGAGCCCCCAGAAGTCTGGGCGATGTCAAGTGAGGGGCATACCTTACCTAGGATTAAATGTAATTACATAACCAAGAAGAGGTCAGAGCGGGAGAGACTCAATTCTTTCTAACCAGGGGTCCGGAAAGGAACCGACAGGGTTCCTACAGACTCAGTCTATATAATCTCGTTTCCCCAACCAGGCTATTCCATCAGTAATACCCCAGCTTTCCCTTTTCCACACCCTCCAAACCTGTGACCAGGTGGACTTCCATTCTGGAGACCAGTTCTTTTACTTGTTCCATGTGGATGTGTTGTGGGAGGCTGTTGGACTGGCCACTTGGAGAGGCCATCCCTAGGTCCCATGGGGCCACACCTGCTTCTTTGTCCTGCTGTTTTTCATACCAGGAGATGAATAAGGAGTCCCAATCTCTCTCTCTCTCTCTCTCTCTCTCTCTCTCTCTCTCTCTCTCTCTCTCTCTGTCTTCCTCTCCTCAGCCTGACCTCTGGGACCTAAGGTCAGGAGAGCATGATTCTTTTTAAGTAAAAAGAGACATTTCTAATTCTTTTACCCTCTGTCCTTTCAAGCCCTCTGCACAGTGCTATCTTTTATACTCACTCTGATTTCTCAGTAAGTATTTGCATCAAGGTGACTGGTATCACCATCTTATAAAATGAGGGGGTCTGAAGAGGAATGAAGGAGAAGGAGAAGGCGTGGAGGAAGAAGGTATGATCAAAATTCAGTTTTCCTCCTCTGGGGCTGGCAGAACACACCAGGAATCAGCCAATCAGTCACAGGGTTCACTGAGCAGGGCTAACTCTGCACTCTGCATTAAGACCACCTCTGCATCAGCCTGGGTCCCAGAGGAGTTAGTCCATTATCGTAGGGCACCTTGCAACTGGAATCTGATTACAGAGCCAGGTAGGAAGCAGGGTTTGTGCGCATAGTCATTTGTTCCTTTCAGCTGTTTCTCCCTCTTCAAGGATATATGACTTTGTATTCTTCTATCTTTCCAGAGCAGTCTGCTTCCCTCTCCCTAGGCTCCCCTACGATCCCCACAGTGAGTTCTCTTTTAGGTCGTTGTCTGCCCTCATCCCCCAGGGCCGGGGAAGGTGGCAGCATCTCCAGCAACCTCAGGCTTGAGACTCCCTCTGTGAGGTACTGACTTGGCAGCCCATGCAAATCAGTTTTGCCTGGAGATCTTCAGAGAAGAAAGGGAAGCTCAGAGACATTGATCTTCCCTGTGTTCTGGGAAGCTGCGTTTTTCGTTTTTCTTCGCTGCTGCTTTCAAATGACCCGGAGCTCATTACAGATATTGAAACGGGGTGTGATTCTGAGGAGGCGCCTGAGAAATGGGAACTTGGTTGCTGGTTGCCTTTGAGGGTCGGTGGGAGAGAACCACAAGCCTGTCTAGATCTTATCTCCTCAGGAAGGGGCAGGAAAACAACGCAGCAAAACAGCTGCCCAGGCGAGAACCCCACCTTATGTCTTCACACCACACACCCACATGCGGTGATGTTGCCGTTTCCCATGAAGATGAAAGTGGAGGGTGAGGCACACCCGGGATTCCCTGAGCCCTGGATGGGGAGGTCAACTGACACCGTCAGGCCAGTCCGTGGGATGGACACACTTAGCAATCAGGACTTGTCATCTCCACCACTACTGCTCTTCCTGGAGGGAGCTTCAGGGACCTGGGTGAGGCTGGGCGGCTTTCACTCTCCAGAAGAGGCAATCCATCACATAAACCTTATTAAATACACACTGTGTGTCTGCCTTATGCTCTGGGGAATCCAGTTAAATACAAGACAGTCCTGACCCACATGGAACTTAATAAAAATTGAGTGGGGAGACCAACCATAATACAGTAACAGTTAAATAACATACCCCCCCCCCCCCCCCACACACACACATAAATCACACACGAGCAGTTAGTGGTACATGACTAATTGGCACATGAAAGACGCATTCACTCTCGGTTTGCTCCCACACTGACATTTTGCTGAACGAACGGAACAGAAGGATAATACCACTGCAGCTAGCTGAGCTGGGGGCGGACAAGAGAGGGGTGCTCAGAGTAAGGCAGCATGTCATGGCTGGAGCTTCCTCCACACGTCCCCTGTACTAACATCGGAAGGATTTGTTTTCTTAAAGGACTCAGGGACAACTTTGCCGTGCTCTCAGGAGGCCCTGGTTGGATCTTCCTGTAAGACATTAATTATACCCACTCACATCTACCCTCTTTCTTTCCATCTCTACTGTAGGAGCCTTCTTCAATTGTTCACTGTAACAAACTTTGATGCATGCCAGCAATAGCTTCTCTGCTGTTTTCCTGGTCAGGCCACCCTTTCCTCAGGCCCTTCCTGTGGATTTCTCCTGAATTACCAATGAGCACTGAATTTGAAGCAATTTGGTTTGGGAACAAATCTCTGCCACTCATTAGGTGTGTGACTGTCACTGTGGGTCTCAATTTCCTCATCTGTAAAGTGGGTACAAAAAGGATATCTTTATTGTATTATTATTATGAGGATCAAAAGGGATCGTGGAGGTGAAGCACCTGGTGCGTGTCTGGAGCCTCGTGCTATGTGGAAATTCACCAAGGTCTATGCTACAGCAGTGCTTCTCAAACCTGCATGTGCTTTCACATCACCTGAGGATCTTGTTAAAAGTTTAGATTCGGGTTCAGTAGAACGAGGTAGGCCTGAAATTCTGTATTTCTGGTAAGTTCCCGGGTGATACAGATGCTACTGATCCAAGGACCACACTTTGAGTAGCAAGGTGCTAACGGACTTTATGATCAGAATCCTGCATTTCCAGGGTTTTTGTGGGTGCTGATCCTACTGTGTGTCCATTGCTTACACTGACTCTTACCTCCTCTGTGTTTGGGACCTCCTGCTTCATCCTTCTAGTCTTTATTTCACACAGCCTTGTTGCTGATCTTTTCCTCTCTTGCCTCTGATTATACTCTTCTCTCTATTTGACTCTGCCCGCTAGAGCAGCATTGCTCACACTGACTACCCCCCTTTAATGTTTCTGGCTTAGTCTCACAAGGCTGTCTTACAATTTGCCAGAGGTCATCTCTGGCTGGAAACCATCCCATTTTCCTTTTCCCCTGGGCTGCAAGGAAGCTCATAGTTAAGTTGTGTGGTGAGTTGTATCAGTGTTTTCTCCCCTGAGTTTTCCTCCTGCTGGTTCTTAAAGAATTTATTTTTTGTTTTATTGTATATGTTGCCATTAGCTAGCTGAGTGATCTTGGACAACTCACTTAACCTCCTTGGGGTTTAGTTTTCTCACCTATAAAATGGGGATAACAGTGATAGCTATCTCATAAGATTGTTGGGAGGACTAAATGAGTTAATATCTATAAAGTCTTTAGGTCAGTAGTTGGCATATAGTAAGTACCACATGAATGTGATTTTTTGTTGTTATTTTATAAAATGCCTCAAATCCTTTTGAAAATCAAGATGGATATACGTAATTATTGTCATCACCATCCGAAAAACCATGTTGACATTAACGTGGTAGACAGTATACCTTCAGATTATCATGTTGTACTGGAATACTTGAGTTACGGGACACCTTTCTAGTGAGAAAGAAATAAACTTAGAACAAATGAAATCAAATGCAGTGAATAGTAAATGTTGAGTACATGTTTCTTATATTCTAAAATTAGTAGTTCCAAGATGGGTTGAAATGAAATTTGTCCCTCCCAGTCCTGTGCCTTTAAACCACGAGCATGATGTACCATGTAACGTCCATACCGTAAGTGGGCTTTGAGCATTGCAGTCACGACTGAAGCAATTTTCTTGAAACTTCTCACTTCTCTTTTGCCCTCCCTCTAGCTTTCCGGTCCATTACTGCTCCGACTCTTGGATCTCGCCTCTCATAGCTAGCCCCACTTATTTCTTAAATCTAATGACTGGATGCAGCTGACCTGATTTAACTCTGTTGCTTTCTCTGGGTGATCGCATTTCTGTCTGCTTCAGGAAATCATCCCAGTGGACTCCACTTCAACTCCTAGCGCTTTATTACATGTCTTTCTGGGGTTCCTGCCATACTTGCTCCACGCCCTCACGATTCCCTCATTCATTCACACAATGAAATTTATTTTATAAGCGCTAGGGACTACAGAAGTAAACCAAACAAAGTTCTGGCCCTCACTGAGCTTACATTTTAGTGGGAAAGACAGACAATAAATAAATGCCTGCTATATACTGTATATTCTTGCTACTCAAAGCGTAGTCCACGGGCCTGCGGCATGTTAAGCAGATATACTGAGGAGGCAGTTGCTTACATGAGTTAAGGTGGGAGACATTTAATAAATTTTACTGATCATCTATTCCGATGATTTACAGATGAACAAACTGTCTGTGTGAGGCTTTGACCAAGGGCATATAATTAGTTGGTTGTAGAGCATGTTTTCAGTCTTTTCCTTTCATTACATAACACTATCCTTTCTTGCATAGATTCTAGATCAATGAATTATTAAGGCAAATTTGTTTATTTAGGGGAATTTTCAAATCTTATGGGGTTGTGGAAATGTAGGGAAAGCCATCTAAGATATTTCCCAGCAAAGCCTCATTTCTGCATTAGAGGGAGCATGAGGTGGCTCCCACGTGCCAATTCTTGAATTTCGGATCAAGGAACACTTAGGGGTGAGGGGATAGAGATTGTGCAAGTTTCCTTATAAGATACTCTACAAACTGAGAATAAGAAAGGGTTTCAGAAAGACTCACAGATTCATTTACAAATAAGGAAATTGAGGCCTAGAGAAGTTAAGTGACTAATTTAAGATCCTGCTGCAGGTTAGTAGCAGAACTGAGACCAGAGCTATGTCTCTTGACACACAGTGCCAAACTTAAGACTTAGAGCTGGAAGATCTATGCTCAACTCCCATCATTTCCATTAGCCAGGTTCCTTACCTTCCTTAGGACTCCATTTCTGCAGGCATGTGACACTGTACAAGTCACTTATCCCCGGTGTAACTCAGCTTCTTCATTTGTAAAACAGAGTTCATCAAATAAAATAATTTACATAAAATTGTTTGGTGAAACTGCTTTTTTCCTACCACAACACACAGCATTTCTTATGCCAAAGCCATCTAAGCTCGAGGAAACAATCAGAATCCAAACTGAGTGCCCCATTAGGAAGAGAACTCAGACATGGGAGAGTTGTGTGAACCTCATGAGTGTATCTAGTCAGCTCCATTTTCAGCTCCTTTCACATGCTAAAGGGGTGATTTTAAAACCTTTCTCTCTTCCATCACTTCTTCCATCACTCTTAGAGAAGATATTCGCTATTGAATAGGAATGCCTTTAATTTCTTGTGACTACAACTGACAAACATCTGCATAAACCCTCCTCCTTCTGAAATGGTGTTATCTTGCCTCTTTCCTCAGTTAACTCTAATTCCCAAGTATTCTTCACAACTCAACTCAGAGGTCACTGCACTTGCCCCGTCCACCCATTCTTGGCTATTAGGTGCCCTCTACTGTTCTCCTCTATCAAACATAAATCCCATTTTCTTCCGTATTTGTTAACACAAAAGCCTCCCTCACTAAAATGTAGGGATTCTATTTATCTCTATAGCTGCCTAGTGCCTGGCACATAGTACGTTTTTAATAAATGTTTTTTGATAAATGAGTGCACGCATGATGCTTACTTGGGTTGCCCTGAAGATGATGTCATTAGCTTCTCTTTTATCAGCCCTCAAAGGGTCTGGATTTCCTGATGAGAGAAATGTCTCCAGTTTGTCCAGGCTCTCTTTATACCTCTCAGCCTCAATCAGAGATGAATGAAAGCAGAGCTGCTCTGTTTTGACTGTGGCCCAGCTGTGCATCCGTTGGGTTGGCCAGTCGTTAGCAGCTCCTGATTCTCCCAGCAGTGAGCCTGCTCCTCCACTCACTCCTGCTGGGGACCTTCCTTCAGGTGCTGCAGCAGCCTCTGCCCTTAAAGAATTT
Organism: Rhinolophus ferrumequinum; assembly: GCF_004115265.2. NCBI lineage: Eukaryota > Metazoa > Chordata > Mammalia > Chiroptera > Rhinolophidae > Rhinolophus > Rhinolophus ferrumequinum. The sequence continues at coordinate 79,821,458 of NC_046294.1, read as the reverse complement.
TCCCCCCGGGCCAGTGAGTCAAGCTCATGGGACTCTGAGTAGGTCTTGGTGATTGGTATCTCAGCAGCCAGGAGACAAAAGGAAGTGGGAGAATATAAGAGAGATAGATGAGAAGGGGGATGGTTTCCTGCCTCCTACTACCCATCAATCAAGTGTGGTTCCAGCTCCAATGACTTGCACAACCATTTCCACTTGTCCTCTGTGACTTTCATTTGGTCTACCATGTGAGCTCGATGGCTTAGGACAGGAGAGGCTGAGTATTATATGAGCCTGACCCTGATCTAGCTGAGACTGTGCAGCATGGAGGGGGCTTCAACATTCTTGCATTTGCCCTGACAGAGCCACTTTGCCCCAGTGCTGTTTCCTGGCTGTAGAGGCATCCATGCCCCTCTCCATCCTAACTCTCACATACTACACCTTTCCTGCCTTTCTGATCTTCATAAGAAGCTACACATCCTGAGAAATAAGACATGCTGGTTAAGAACTTGTACTCTGGAGGCAGTCTGACTTGGGTGCAAATCTTGACCTCACCTGGACTGCTGTGCAAGTTACTTACCCTCTCTGAAGACTAGTTTTGTCATCCAAAATGTGGCAAATATCCACTCATGGGGTTTTGTGAGGATTATATTAGATAATGCTTATGAAGGGCTTAGCATATTTTGAGCTCTCAACAAATAGTGACTCGTATGTTGTTTTGTAACTACATCTTTCTCAAACCCACTTTGTCAGAAATGATCACTCTTTCCTTGGTATTACTAGAGAACATTGTAATAAAATATAGTTATTTTAATAATAATGTATGCTAATAATTATGTATACTCATTCACTGAATCCTGACAAGGTAGGTGTAATTGTTATCCAAATTTGATAGATAAGAAACTGAGGCACAGAGAAGTTAAGCAACTTGCCTAAGGATACGAAGTTAGTAAGAGCTGAAGAGCAGCATTTGAAATGAGGTAGCCTGGCTCCAATATTAAAGCTTGCTGTATGTGGGCTTTGCACCCACCCCTGGGCTGTGAGTCTCATGGGTGCATTGCCTGTGTCTGATTCAACCTTATAACCTCTCCTGTACATTGCTCCAGGTTTGCAGTGGTCGTGGAGATGCCATCAGTGAACATGCCAGCTCTTCAGTAGCTAATAGCCCGGGGAGGGAGGATACCAGCTTCCTAGTGCCCAGGTACCTGCAGCCCAGTACCCAGTTCCCAAAGCCTTGGCCTCCTGCTCATTTCTCGCCCAACTAAATAGGCTGTATCTGAGCCTGGCAGCAGATGGCAGATTTTTTTCCCCCAGGGAAAAGCACTTAGAGTACACAAGGCATACTACAATGGGAGAAAATGACCACCAAGCTAATTAGAATAAGGAAAATGGAGGTTCGTTTTGCAGCTAGGGACTGTATGTGAGGAGTAAGCAGAAGTAAGATGGTGGCACAAGCATGGAATTAATCATGTGGTGGTGAGCCAGCGAAGAGACATGATCCTCCAGCCTCTTTGGGCCAGCAATGCCCTGCTGAGCCGTCTGCCCTGCCCCACTCCGGGCACCGCAGGACCTGACTGTCACCTGAAGGTCACTATCTACACCATCATCAAAAGACAAGAATGATGTAGTGAAATGAACATAGGATTGTTAACAAGTCACTTAAATCTTATCATCTTAATGTTTCTCTTATCTAAAGTGAGGATACTAATAAAATCTCATGAGTCTGTGGGGAGAAACTGAAATATCATACATTATGAAGAGTGATAAAGATAACTTATATCTGCCGAATGCTTTTATAATAAACAAACAAATAGATAAAAATAATAGCATCTAACCCATATGCAGCCTTTGCTATATGTCAGGAACTCTTCTAAGTGCTTTATATATATTTAATCCTCGTACATCTTATGATATAAATGGTATTACATCTATTTTGCAGATGAAAAACTGAGGTACAGAGAAGTAAATTGTCCAAAGTCACACAGCTAGTAAGTAGCAAAACCGGCATTCAAATATGGGCAATCTGGTTCCAAGTCTGTGCTCTTGATGGCCATGTGATTAAGATGAATGTGAACATGTGCATTTATAAAGCATGCCTACGGATGTTTCAGTAATCTCAAGTAATCCTCTCTGCTCCCTGAACAGGGGAACTGGCCATTCTTGACACTGAGCTCAATCTGCCTTTGGAGAAGAGTCTTGAGTCTGTTACAGATCCCAAATCTTGGGAAAGCTTCCCTGATGCTTGTAGAAAAGTATCAAGAGAACCATCTTTGTTCTTATAGGTAGGCCAGATAATCGCTCCACATTCCCTGGGTTCTGATTGTTCTGACATCTCAGTGTTCTTCAGAGCCCCTGGTAGCTGATCCCGACTGCAGTAGAGGTACGTCAATCAATCAGATTACAAATATTCATTAGGCACTTACAACATGCCCCAGCACTGGGCCAGGGCATGGGGGCATGATGTAGAAAAGAAACAGGATTGTGTTCTCCATCCACAAAAAGTTAGCAGTGTAGTTGGAAAGATCGAATGGATGAAACAATAGATCAAGATACCAAGGTAATACCATGAGGTAATAATGTAATAACACATGAAATTGTTCAGGATTGACAACGAGACTGTAGGAGATGAATGGAACACATCGCTAGTTGTGTCTCATTCATCTCCTGGTCTTTTTCTCAAAGTTCTAAGTTTTCTTCGGGACTCTGTACCCAGCATGGGTAATGTGTCTTTCCTTCCCAGAGAAGAAAAAAAAATTTCCATGTAAAAAACCTTTCTTCACCCAACAGCTCCTGTCATGTTCAGCAAGACGTGTCTTTGTCCTTTCCTATGTATTTCTTCATCAGAGATGGTAGAGAAGTCAATTTGGGGTCTGTTACCCCTGAGTAGTAACTGTCATAGCGATGTGAGCAGAGGGGACTTGAGGCCAAGGTAGGCCAAGGTCTACTCCTTTCTTGTGTGCTTTCACCTTCCCAGGGACCTTGAAACTGCTCCCCAACCCTGGCAGCTTGGGGCACTCGGCCAGGGCACCATCTTCAATCTGATGGGCTTTAGCTCTTTCTCTCCTAACGGGGTGACTTTGGACAAACTGCTTAATCTCAGCTTTAGTTTTTCTCATCTACAAAATGAATATATGAAAGTGAATGTGAGAATGAACTGAAATAATCAATACAGAGTGCTTATCGTAGTGACTGGTACATAATACATTTTTCTAAAATGGTATATTTCTGTTATCATTAGCTCTACTACCAATAACACCCCATCACTGTCACCACCGTCATCGCTGTCATCATTACTACCATCATTGGCAATGTCATCACCTTCATCACCACCACCATTATCTGCACCATCATCACCACCATCACCACCATTACAATCTAACCAGTAAACCCCATATCCCATTCCCTTAGGTCCTTTTAAAATGACTGACTGGCTAATCTGATCAATACTGAGCTCTCTTTTTGTGACAATGGCTTCATTTGTCACCCAACTCAGACAATATCTTTATTCAAGTTTTCAGAGATAAGGGAGTGACTTGCTGAAAATTAATGCTGACAATTTTGATACCTTGTGGGAAAGAAAGGAAGTTAGTTTTGGTTGTATGGACTGTTGGATGCTCCTCAGATCACCTCCTCTGCAGCTGTTGGATCTGTCCCAGAGACAAATTCTTCCTCTGAGTTCTCTGTTCTGCCATGAACAACAATGGTAACATTGCAGGTAAAGAATACCTTAGCCCACTAAAATCACTTCTCTTTTCCCTATTAATCATCATGTCATGGTGAAGAGAAAACACTTCAATTTTAGCCCACAATAATGGGAGTACCTGAAAGAGAACAACAGCAATGTTTGGGGTTACGATTCTGAAGCATAAAAAGCACAAAATTAATTACCTTTGGCTTCCCAGACAGATTTCTATGTACCCCAATTGTGTTTCATCTTTGTAACTCGAGGCTATACTTTGAGGGTCTCTGAAGTAGAGAATTACACGTGCTGTGTCCAGAGTCTGCTCATAGGAAGATGGACGGAAATACCACTTGGGATCCCACAAGAGAAGCCCTTCTCTGGAGAGATGTTTATTTGGTAATTCAAAAGGGTAAAGGGACTCATTCTAAAATTTTTGCTTGGGGGCTGTCAGGTAAATTTCCACTCTGCAAAAGGGGTGTTCGGTTCCGTTGAATTTCTTCACCAAGTCAACACAAATTACAATGTGGAAATGAGTGAGTGGAGACATTTCCGATGTGGTATTTCTTTTTTCGCTTTTGGATAAAAACACAGTCAGACCTTTGTGCACAATGCGGATTCTGAAAGGCCGTGGAAGGCAGAGTGGGAGGATCTCTAAGGCATCTAAGGGGAACATTTAGCACAAACATAGCACATGCCAACTTGCCTTAAGGCTGGGAGACTGTGGGCTTCTCTGCAACAACCCCACTCTTCCTACACACTCACCTGAGAGGAATTGGAAGGCATTCCTTTGGCTTGAACATGAGGCCGATCTATTTATTCATTGAACAAATATTTGTTGAGCGTCAGCCAATGCCAAACCTATTCTAGGTGTTGAGGATCCATCAATGAATAAAAACAGACAAAAATCTCAACCAAGATAAATTCACTTTCCCTCAGATTGGCTTAATATATTATTGTGCTCTGATTATATATGAGTGTGTATTTTATATATACTATATATATTCTTATATTTTATATATAAATCTTAGATTTATCATATTGATATGAATTAATACATAATAAAAAATATTTTATATAAATAAAAATATTTAAATATATCTTGTTAGAGTGTAAGTTCCACGAATTCAGGGGTTGAGCTTATTTAATGATCTGTGTATAAAGCCCAGAATAGCATCATTCATTCACTCAACACACACATTCGGAGTGTTTACTCTGAGTAGGTGATAGGGATACAGGGATGAACAAAACAGAAAATCTCTCATCCAGATTATGGGGTAATTTAGTGAATGTGGAGACAAAGATAGTGGTGCCAGGTTTTTTTGACATTTACTTCAGGTTTAATGATACACAAATTTCGAATCTTACATTTGAAAAGATGTCTTATATCCAAAGAGTAATGCCGTATTTATTACTAGTTAATACATTTTCAGCATTAATGACTTTGCCCACCCCACATGGAGTCTTGTTTTCAGCTTTTTATTTCAAAATAATTTTAGATTTACAGAAATGTTGCAAAAATGAAGTATACAGAACTCCTACATACCCTTCATCCAGCTTCCCTCTATGTTAATAACTATGGCACATTTATCAAAACTGAGAAGTTAATATTGGCATAATACTAAACTAGATTACAGACTTGATTTGGAGTTCACCAATTTTCCTATTAATGTCGCTTTGCTGCTCTAGGATCCCATCCCGGATACCTCATTGCATTTAGTTACCATGCTAGCCTCCTCCAATCTGTGACGCCTTCTCAGTCTTTCCTTGTTTTTATGATTTTGATAGTTTTAAAGAGTACTGGTTAGGTATTTTGTAGAATGTCCCTGAATTTGGGTTTGATTTTTTTTTCCTCATGATTAGACTTGGGTTGTGGATTTGGGGGAAAGAATATCACGAAAGCGAAATGTCCTTCTCATAGCATCATATCAGGGAAGCATGACATCAACATGACTTCTCATTGGTCATGTTGACTTTGCTCTTTTGGTTAAGGTAGTATCTGCCAGGTTTCTCTACCACAGTTATGTTTCCCCTTTATAGACTTTATGTTAGAAGTTAGTCACTAAGTTCACACTCAAGGGGAGGATGAATTCAACTCTGCCTCCTGGAAGAAGGCTTCCTTTTCTCTTGAGTTTTCCTCACTTACATATCCTGTCTATGGGATTAAGGGCTTTGGGGATCATAGCATTATTTCCCCTTTAAGTGATGTTATGTTAAAGTTCATAAATTTAATCTGTACAGCACCTTATTTAGAAAATTCATCATTTAACATAAACTCTTATCAGAGAGAGAGGGAGTGTTTTCATTGAAGGATTCTGAAGTTCTTGTTACTGAATTAACTCGAGTACTACAGATGAAATACCTTTTCTTAAGTTTAATAGAGTTATAGCAACTGCTTATTGCATGCATTTTAAAGTAAATGGCCCAAAAACAGTTCCATCACGTAAGTGTGGACTTATAGAACATTGGGGCTGGGTAAGATGCAAGAATCATTTGGTCTAGCCCCCTCAGTTTCCCCCAGATGAGGAAATTGAGACCCAGAAAGGAGGCACTATTTTTCTGAGGTTGCTAGCCAATTGGAGGAAGACTAGGCCTTCTGTTTCTCAGGGCTCTTTCCCGGTAAATTCCTCTGTGTGACCACCCCAGCAACTGAGGGAATCTGTACAGTCTCTACCCCCACCCGCCCAGCTGCTTCCACAGTCCCGGCCTTCCATTCCTTTCTGCAGACCAGGGATAAGGCCTGTATCCAGGCCATCCTTAGGACAACACAGGATTAAGGGAAACATTTTGCAAACACCCTCAGGCCCCACTCCCACCCAGCTCACATCTGCAACCTGAAAGCAGGTTGCAGCCACTCCTATCCTCCAGCCACTTCCTCAGCTAGGAGCTGGAGGCCTCACTCCCAGTTTAGCCAGGTTCTGCCCTGGGCTAGAGATGCTGCAGTTTGACATTTTTGGTCTTTTTGGATCCAGAATAGAAACTCTATTAAATTTGGAGTTCATTCGTAGAGACCGCTGTGCCAGGAACAAGGAGAGCAATTCCCTTAGAAGACTGAGCCGGCTTAAAGCCGTGGAAAGACTAAGATAATAAGTCTTACCTTCTTAAGAGGCAGTAAGAACTCAAAGCTGCATTTGGGGGAAGAAACTAGAAAACATTGTTTCCCCCTCCCTCCCACTCACTTCAACCAGGGTTGAAAGGCGATAAGACAAGCACGTGACTGGATATGTTCAGCTAAAGAGAATGTCATTTCTCCAAGTAAAAGAAATGGAACTTAAAGTCCCACTCAGTTCCTGTGCACAAGTGGAGTACAATGCTTAAATACATATTTAAGTGCTCTCTAGGGCTTCTCCGGACAATGAAGGGCCCAGAGGTCAGGCTCAGGGCCGTCCCCTGGTCAGAGACTAAGTGGTACCCAGGTCTTCAGTCAGAATGGCTGACCAGCTGGGTTTTCACCTTGCCCATTTTGATGGTCTTGGCCATAGTCAGTGAGCCCAAGAGGCAGAACCAAAGGGAGCGAGAGCGCAAGCAAGTGGCTGCAACTGTAGCATCAAGGGCTCCTCCTGCACATGGCTCTCAGAGGCTGGACAACCCTCTTGGTGAAGTGAGTACAGATGGTTTTTGGCTGACTCAGTTTCCCTCCCCTTGCTGTGCCTCATCTACATACGCCCCTCTGTATAGGGTCTTCAGTACTTACTTCCTTTCCCTCCACTAAAATCTCTCAGGAAAGCTCGGGAACTCATTCATACTGGCATATAAAGCACTGATTCCACTTCAAAGTTGTTAGCCCTTTAGAAGGACCATTGCCTTTGGACGGGGATAAACACTTACACGTGGTTCTCAGCCTTGGCCATGTGTTAGAATCACTGGTGGTACGTTGATAAATACAGAAGCCTGGCTCCACTCAAACTCTATAGGTAAAAAGTTCCACAGGGGGTTCTCATGCACAACTAGGGCTGAAAACCATTCCTACGGTAGTTTAAACGCGAGGTTCTCAGTGTGTGGTCCCTAGACCAGCAGCATCAGCGTTTCCTGGGAATTTAGGAATGCAAATTTTGGGGCCTGAATCAGACCTCCTAAATCAGAAACTCTGGGGGGGGGGGGGCCAGAAATCTGTGTTTTATTAAGGTTCCAGGTGATTCTGATGCATGCTCAAGTTTGAGAATGCTTTAAGAAAAGGACCAAGCTCTAACTGGGACGTTTTGGTCAGGAGTAGGGGAAATGTGGATGGAGGGCTGGAGTACCCTGTGAAACTACACTCCATAAATGGTTGGCTTGTCCGTGTACCCATAAGTCATCTGTGGTTCCTTGTCAATTGACTGAAGCCGTCTCAGATTTGCAGACCACCAGCAGTGTTAGAACCTTTTCTTCCAGTAGGAAGGACAGTTTTATTTAAAGTGGCCACAACATATTGGGTAGTAGTATTGACTGGTGGTAGTTATGTTGGTGGTTATAACTCCCCGCTTCCTTCCTCTTCTGCCGTACAAGCCATAGACCACAAGTGAGGCTGGTGGACAGGGCAGAGGCAGAGAATAAAGTTTTGGTATGGGAGTTAAGTGATTTGATTTGTTAAGCTAAATTAAACTGAATTAGCGGCCATGGAAATCTTCTGCAGAGTATTTCTTTTTTTAAAATTAAATCTATTGGGGTGACATTGGTTAACAACATTATATAAGTTTCAGGTGTACATCTTAATAATACGACATCTGTATACGCTATTCATTGTAAATTTCATCTCAAAACAGTGATCCCAAAGCACTCACCTGAAGAGTGATATCTTCATGGCCTGGAGCATCGTATGTGGGAAAGCTGTCCTGAACATTGGCTGAAATGTGGGGACATTTCAATTCTATTCAACTAGCATGATTCTTGGTACTGGGGACGTGTTGACCACCAAAAGGGACACTATCTGTGACCTCAGGATCTCGGAGGGAAAACAAACAGGTTAGAAGACCGCAAGTGAAGAGGAAACACAGGAAGGATGCTGGGTGAGCATCTGGCAGTTTCTCTGATCTTAGTTCCAGGGCTCAGATAAGTCCTCTCTGGGTAAGTGATGTTTAATCTGAAAACTGAAGGTTGAACTGGAATCAGCCAGGCGAAGGGATGTAAGGGAGGGAGGAAAAGAGTGGGAGGAAGAACATTATAGACAAAGAAAGGGCTTGTGTGAGTCCTGGAGTTGAGAGAGGCACGGCATGGAAGTTTTAAGAAATGCAAACCGAATATGTGGGACCCTAGAGAGCACAGGGGAACATGACACAAGATGAAGTTAGAGAGACAGCAAGTCTGGACCCCGGAGGGCCAAGGAAGTTAGATGAAGGATTTGGACTAGGGCCGAACGGCAATTGGAAGCCACTGAGGAGTTACAGCAGTGGAAGAAGATGACAGATTTGCATGAAAAGTAAATCTGTTGGCTGCATCTTGGAGAGTGGATTGGAGCGGGGAAGAGTGGATTATTGAAAGACAGGAAATGAGTATTATACAGACTAAATTTAGGAATGTTTTCTTAGGAAAAATATGAAATGAACTATGAAATTATGAGATTAAAATGTATGTTTCCTCTTATGTTCTTTTTCAGCCCATTTTTGTTGAAACAGACCCATAGCAGCTATCTTCAAAGAGTGTATATATGTCCAACATATGAAGTATGCAGCCAATGGCACCAGTGAGTCAACTAATGTTAATTGAACACTAGCCATTTGCAAATCACAAACTAACACATGGCTGGACACCATCGGGAATTCCAGGAATGCTTGGTCCTTGCCCTCAAGAAACTAACAATTGAGTTATGGAAATAAAAACACTTACATATTCATTGAAAATACAAGCAGTATGTGATTAATTATCAAAAAGTGAGGATGGACTCAACACTCTAAAAGGAGTAGTAGGAGAAGTAGTTTCACGGAAGGTGTGGGTCTTGGGCAAGGCTTTGAAGGACCCTGGGAAGTGGGTAGACGGCCAAGCATGGGGAGGACATTATATGTGTGTGTGTGTGAGTGTGTGTGTGTGTGTGTGTGTGTGTGTGTGTGTTTGGGGGGTGGGGTGGGTATAAGCAGTGGGCTTTCTGGGTGAGATCCACATTTGTAGTTTTAATTTGTCTTGATTTTTAGGAAAAGTCCACTGAACCTCAGACATAATAGAAAAGCAGAGTAGCTTTTAGCAAAGAATAGGGAGTCGTAAATATTCCCATCTTAATGAGTGGTCACTTTTCTGCTGCACCTGCTGGAACAGCAGCAGAATAGGGGCTGCGGGTGGACATGGCTGGAAAGGCATGTGGGGTTGATTTGGACAATGCCTGGGGGAGCAAGGGGCCCTGGCACTGCCTCAGGGAAGTGCAGTGGACCTTCTATAACTCTGACTGGTCACTGCAGATATCAGTATGCTATGGTTTTCAACACGTTACTAGTGCCAAAGCAGTTTTTAGAAGTTACAAGTAACGGAAGGGGCCATTTCTAAAGCCACACCCACCGGAAGCCCTACTCTTTGCCCCTCAGCACTGAGACAGTCTGGTCTTGTGTTCTGAAGGCTAGGCTCGGCTCTGAATTGCCCTCAAGTCCTAGGTACAAGTTGCCACTTGATAACCACCTGCCACCAACCTGGGCAGCAGGTGGGGAGGAGGTTGAAGAGCAGAGGGACCGAAACTAGCGCCTGCAACAGCAGGTGTGGGCCAGGCTGAGAGAAAACAGGCACAGTCTGGCCAGAAGACATTAGTCTGCAAAGTGAGTTCAAAGGGGACTGTCATGGGCAGAACATTTCTAACCGTGCGTGTTCTCTGGAGACACTGGTGGGGCCCACCGGACTCATGGCCAGAGAACCCAAAGATAGCCTAGTGCTCCTCCCTATTTTCACTGGAGTTGGTCCTCTTCTATTTGTTTTATATCTGGGAGATCCATTTAATAATTCATATTTAAAAAAAGGATTCTGATGACAGACATGAGTTGAAAATCTTTGTTAATAGAATGGCTTTTTCACAAGATTCTGTTTTGGTCCCTGTTTGCAGGAATGTCCCCCAAATAGGGGAGGTACTTGTTGAGCACCCAGACTGCTGTGGCACCCACCCTGCTGTGGCACCCACCAGGGTGGTAGCACTGAGCCCCTAGATCTGCTCAGGGTGCACAGACCAGGAGAGGCTCCGCTGTGGTCGCTGGGGGCAGGCATTGGGGGGTGGGGGCAAGAGCTCCAGAACTGCCAGCAGAGGAAGAACAATGGGCCAGTGTGAGTGCTGCCTGAGGGGCCCAGCGGAGGTGACAGTCCACCGGGGCTGTGGGGGCGTGTTTGTCCAGGCAGGAAGCCACAGGGGATCCCAAGCCAGCCTCCCCTGGCACATCTCCTGACCACACCTGCAGCGGAGCCCTTGGCACCTGGAAGATGTCAGAAGCGGTTGCTGGGAAGCCTGCTCCAGCCCCCTGGCCGGGCCAATTCCTTCCTTATTTGCTGGTGTGTTTGAGGACGGCCCCCTCTGCTCCTGGAAGGATTCTCCACTGTATTCAGGTTGCTCAGCCTTCTCCCTTAGCCACCTCATGGCCCAACTATCCGGAGACACTCCCTGTGTCAGGGAGACTAAGATCTAATGAAACAGCTTCCAAGGGGGAAGGCTTGGATGGGACAGGACACCTCGTAGGCTGTCATGGACTTTTACATGGAATGATTTTATGAGTGTGCTGGGGCTGTCCCACTGTGTTAAGAATGTTGGGCCAACACAGGTATAACTACATTTTGGTAGGTGGGAGTAATTGGATGAGAAGACAACACCATTCCTGGTGTCAGTCACTTGGGGAGGAGGCTTGCATCTCAGATCAGGCACGGGCTCAGGCAGAAGCGTCTGAGCGTGGAGTCAGGGTGGGCTGACGTAGAGATAAACCGCAGAAGTGAGGAGGCAGTGAAGGTGGGCCACACACCTGGCATTAGTTTGAACATCGTGTGTGTAAAAGGCAGGACCTGTGAGAATAAACTGGTTACGGCAAGTTCCAAAAGCTGGACTTTGTTGGTTCGTTTTCTTCACCACACCTGGTGTTCTCGGGGCTCATTCCCAGGGCAGTGTCTCTTGACCAGTTTTTGGTAATACAATGGCCAACTTTGTTGGGTATCTACTATTGCTGGAACTGTGGTGCTCCTTTTCATGCAGTATTTGATTTGATCCTCACAACAGCCTGGTGAGGAATTATTATCTGTATTTTACAGATGAGGAAATTGAGACATTAGGTGACCTGCTAAAAGTAACACAGTTTAAATCATGGAACCAGAATTTATTTATTTATTTTTTTGGGGAGCCAGGATTTATACCTACATCTGATTCCAAAGATCAAATTCTTAACTGCTTTCTGCTGTGGATACTTTCTAAAATTCAAGTTTGGAGGAAACTTTCCAAGGGGTGGTAGAGCTCTCTAGGAGAACAAAGTTGCAGTGTGAGATGGAACTTGGGGAACGGGTCATGTCACTTGGTCAGTTATCCTTCCCTCCTTGAGTGTTTCCTTCCCACGCTAGCCTCAGACACTGTCGTCTTACTTTAGTAATTTGGGAGCCATCCATCATGGCTTCTTTTTGCAACCCTTCCCTGCTGCCTCCCAAAGACAGGAGTGGCAAATGAGGAAATTCTTCTAGAAGTCCGATGGTGCATCCAAAATGTCAGGCTAAAGTAGAAGACCTCCAAATACACAGTTCTCTGGGTGCCTAGCACGTCATGGACCCACACCCAGTTACTGCCTGGTTTCAGCTGTCCTTCTCAGGCATCCGTGGACGCTGAGATCCACAGTCAGTGGCTGAGGCTGCCTGAAGGCATTTGGAGGCTGGATAGGAGCAGGTGTTCAAATGTTTGATGGCTGCCATTTGCTTTGGTCAGTCTAATCAGTCCAAGCTGGCATCATAGCACCTGACAGATGGGAGCATATAGCTGCCTAGATTAGATTATGTGACTCATTGTCATGTATAAACTAGTTCCTTGACCCAGAGAAATACCAGGAGAGTGCCATGAGAACGGTGGACTTGGAGGAAGCCTGGAGAGATCTAGATAGCATCAGTCCACAGTGATCTCTGTTCTTCTAGCAATCTTTGTACTCGTTTATGAATCTAGGTGACTCTATCATGTAATCTCTCATCACCCTGCTGCCTGTTCTCATGCCTTCCTGTGTGCCAGGCAATACCACAGGACTTCCCTGGGCCCAGGCTCAAGCCCATCCACGGTATTGTAATAGTAATAGCTGTCCCTCTTAGATGCTTACTATTTGCCAGGCACTGTTATAGTGTTTCACATATTAATGAATCTAATCCTTACAAAAATTTTATAATATATGCATCCAGATTGCCTAGCTAGATGAACATGGGCAAATTTCATCTCTCTAATCTTGGTTTCCCCACCTCTAAAACGAAGGGCTCACTCCAGGTTCATTTACTTTACATTAATTGAACAAACATTACTTGAGTGCCTACCATGTGACAGATTCTGAGAATATAAAGACACTGTCCCTGCACAATGGAACACAATGACATCCAGGTGGTTGGGATCATCTATGGTCCCCACTCCAGGTTCAACCTAGTTAATTTTGCTGGAGCCATTGTTAGAAAGACTCTCTTTCTACCTCCCCTTTCTCCTAACTCCAATATATTTCCACACTGTTTCCAAGCCATGTTTAAAGGGAGCATAACTCTGACCTTGTTTGTTCCTCAGTTAAAAATGTCAGCGGCCCTCCTCCCTATTGTCTATGATTTCCAAATACAACACCAAGAAGGACCAGCCTGCTTCTGATCCTTGTAAATGGCAGAGGCGTCAGACACGACTCTGCTCAGGACACACAGGTCTGTAGGTGGTTAGAAGGAAGGAGTCCTGGCCAGCAGAGGTCCTAGGTTCTACAGAACATAATCCAGTGGCAGAAAGAAAGAGAGAAAGAAAGAAGTAGGAAGGAGAAAGAAGGAAGGAAAGGAAGGAGGAAAGGAAGGAAGGAAAGGAAGGAAGGAAGGAAGTAAGAAAGAAAGAAAGAAAGAAAGAAAGAAAGAAAGAAAGAAAGAAAGAAAGAAAGAAAGACTAAGATTCTCATGCAACATTTAGCAAAACTCTGCTCTTCCCTGGACCTCATATGACATTTCTCCAGACAAACCTGGATATATTTCCTGCCTGAGTTTCAAAACCTACAAAATGTTTGGAGTAACAGAAAATAGATGCATTGGCAACAGCATGAGATTGAGTCTCATATTGTGGCAACTGGAGCCATTGAACTCGTCAATCAGCATCCTGAATAATGTCCTTGGGGTTTAGTGACTGCAGTCAACTTACACGGGCTGGAGAACTTGCTCCCAACTTCAGGTGCAGCCCTGATGTCTACCTGGTTGTCTCACCCTCTGAAAAAGAAAAAGGGACAGTGATCAATAGGTCCATGAGACATTTTTGAGCACATATTCTGCAATTGGCATTGTGTCAAATTTTTTGGACACAAAAGGAATCCGAAGTGCTTCCCGAAGGAACTCACACTGCTTGCACCAGAAGAGGCCATTTGCCAAGGTTTCTGCATTCCGTGGCTTGGCATCATCTATATATTGGGCAATCCACACTTAAGCTGAGTGTGGGTCTGGCACTGCTTAGCAATCTGTCTGGAACTTTGCTCTGGAGTCTGTGCATCTGCCTGTGAAAGCCACCTCACTGGTGCAAATGGTCGCCTTGTTTTTGAGGGATAAGTGGTCTAAGTTGCATCCCAGGCTGTGCATGTGTGACTGCAATCCTTTGAAAAAAGAGGGAGGGCAAGGATGTTCAGAGTTCTATTTAGACTTTTAGCTTTTGGGCTCACCATTCCCTGGTTAAAACCCTCCTGGGCATCTGCGGCAGAGTGGAAAGCCCACCAGAGCCCTAGTGCCCACTTCCTACTATCTGAGTGAACCTGGGCCTCCCTGAGCTCAGTTTTTACTTTGCCATTGTGAGGACAGTGGCTGGTGCTCAACTGATGTTTGCTGAATTTGTTGAATATAGAGTATCAGGGTTTCATGCCATTGATGGTTTTTAATGTTCCCTTAGTTGGGTTTTTAGAAATGCTCCCGCTCTCTCTCTCTCTCTCTCTCTCTCTCTCTCTCTCTCTCTCTCTCTCCTTTCTTCTCTCTCACTCTATCCCTTTCTCTCTCTTCATCTCCCTCCCTCCCTCCCTCCCTCTTCCTTCCTTTCTTTTTAGTATTTGCATTTTTCCAGTTTTATATAATTGATATTGAGATATAATTGATATACAACATTGTGTAAGTTTAAAGTGTACAGTGTTGATTTGATATGTTTACATATTGCAAAATGATTACCATCATAGCCTTAGCTAATACATCCATCATGTCGTATAATTCCCATTTCTTAATTGCCATTTCTTTTTGTAGTGAAAACATTTCAGATCCACTCTCTTCACAACTTCCAAGTATATAGACTAGGATTAACTATAATCACCATAGAAATGCTTTGCTAAATGTGCCCTATGAAAACAGAAGGCTGGAAGGCTCAAGATATTTATTTGGAGAGATGCTTTCTGATTTACTGCTTTCCTCCTGGTGGGAAGATCTTTGTGCTGGCTGTCTCTCCTCCAGCCCCCGCTGCCACTCTCACTGAAATGTGATGTCCTTGAAGTCAGGGACCTGGTTTTCCTTGTTCACTGTTACAGCCTCAGTGCTAGATACAGATTGGATGACAGTAGGATGATAGTCAACAAATATTTGCTGAATGGATGGGCAGATGAATAGAGGGAGGAATGGAGGGATAGATGCATGAATAATTGACTGGGACTAAACTCTCTTGTGGGGAGTTAGTGTTATACAGTGATAGGAGCTGTTCTTACCATAGAAAAAAATCGTGACTCTATGTGGTGATCATTTTGTCATATATACATACATCAAATCATTGTGTTGCACATCTGAAACTAATATAATATGTCAATTACATGTCAATTAAAAAAATAAAACAAACAGCTGACAATCAGTTTGCCCAGGCTGGACCCCGGCTCTTCTAATGAGCTGTGTGTTTTAGCCAAATTTCTTAACCTCATTCTGTCTGTTTCCTCATCTGTATAATGAGGCTAATACTTCAAAGCATTGTTATGAGGATTAAATGAAATAATATGTGCAAAGTATTTAGAGTTCCTGGCATATAGTAAATGGCCGGAAATCTTGCCTGTCATTGGCTTTGCAAACTGGAACGTACACGTGGAGTTCCGGAAGTTGTTTTATCTCCATCCTCCTCTCCTTTCTTTTCCCCCATGACTTGACTGTGCCTATTTGTTGAACACGTTAGCTAAAGGAGGTTTGTTTTTTAAGAAGAAAATACTCATGCCAATCAACTTATACTTATTGTATACTTGTTACAAGCTCTTACTCTGTTTTGCTTTTATTTTTTGTACTTGCTCCTCTAGAGAAGAGACACGGTTCAAGTCAAAAGCTTTCCTAGTCATAATTAATAAAAAAGAGAAACAACAGTAATGGCTACAATTTATAGAGGCTTTACTATGTGCCGGCCATTATATATTTTGGTGGCTAAGTCATCGCTTGGACCAGGAGTTCATGGATACTCAGGTATCGACTGACTGTTAGCATCTGACTGTCTCTGGATTCACACAGGTGAGGCTTAGCTTCCTTCATTCACTAGTCTCTTCCTGGTGTTACTGTGGCCACACATACCTCACATTGACTTACTGCTTGATGGAGTTAACTGCTCTTCGGAGGCAATTTTTCCCTTTGACCTTCAAGATATCTAAAATTCTGAGTTGTCTTTCTCCCTTCTCACCCTTTTCTACTTCTTCTTCCTCCACTTACATTTCTTTTTATCGTCTCTCTCTTTTCAATTCATTCATTCAAGTTGCTCTCCCACTAAATTAGGGAAGTGACAGTTCAAAACAAGCAGCACAGCTGCCCGCCCAACAGCTCCACCCGTGACCGAAAGTTGCCCGGGAGCATGGCACGCATGCAAATAGACTTGTCTTGACGTGCTGGAGCCTTTTCCTTTTTGTAGTAAACTAAACCTTTGATTCACAAGGAAATGGACTTTGACTTTATTGAAATTCCTGTTTCCATAATGTTTGGGCACAAATCATGAATTACACCTGGTGAAAATTCTGAGTCACTGGAGGGCTTGGTGTTTCAGGAAGAGGAAGAGGAGGAGGTTCTTTTTTGCATTTTTAGAAGGAAGAATGATTAACATGTATCACCTCAATCATTGGACAAAATCCCTTTACCCCTTTGAGCCTTTAGCTCAAGGGGAACAAGGGACAACAGTATCCCTTATGTCTGTTGTTTGGGGGGCTCTGGTCACTTGGGGGTCTTTAAATACTACACAGAGAAGCAATGAGGCTGAGCGGTCTGAGTCATGGGTGTGCAGCGTGGGTGCCAGGTCACAGGGTCACCTGATTACTATTCCTTGGCTGGTGGAGGGAGGGGGGACTCCAGAAAAGGGATTGTCTTTGGGTGCAGAGCAAGCTCCTTCCTGTATGGGGCAAATAATGGTTATGTGCTTAGCTAGACAAAGGATCTTCCACGCTACACTTAAACTGGAGATTATTGTTTTTCTTCTTAATCAGGGCTTTCTAGGGGCATTCCAATGAATAAGAGTTGAAAGACGATAGATAGGAAAAGGGATCTTGAGGAAAAAGGGAGGACCAGTGTGGGGACAGAGCCAGGAGTGCAGTTTCCAGGCTGTCGGCCTCACGTGGAAAGGTGCTGGCTCAGTTAGTAAATGGCCATCAACCGTGATTGGATGGCCATCAGCTGGGGCTAGTTGTCCGTCAGCTGTAACCAGTGAGCCATTGGCCACTAATATAACTGCCGTGGCTACGCTAGCAGAAAAATGGGGGCTAGCAAGAAGCTAGCCCTCAGATGGTGGCTGAGCTAGCAAGAGCGGATTGCAGTTGGCACAGTGGATTGCAGCTAGCAAGTAGGGTTGGTTGGCAGAGAGAGGTGGAGGGCAGGTTCCGGATAGTGTGGATCCTGCTTCCTGTGCCTCCAGCTCAGCCGCCAGCAAGACTATAGTGATACGTCTCCCCTATCTATGGCTCTGTGGGTGTTCCTTTTTGGCCTCACCATGTCCTGCGTTCTTATGTGGGGAGCAGGACCAGAGACCCCGCCCGACACCCCGTGTGACAACCAGTATTAGATTGCATAGGTTATTAGTTCTTTCTAAATCCCAGAGTAATGTCACCTGATTTTTTTTTTTTTCTTACAAAAACAACCAACCAGCCAACAGAGTCATGGACCACTCCAGACTTACTGAGTTTTTCTAAGGGTGGGGCCCTGGAATACCTTTTTGTAATAGTTATCTTGTGTAATACGGATGGGAACCACTCTAGGAATTCTTGTAGGACTTTCCATTATTTTTAAAAATCAGATTTTTTCACACCAGTGATAATTGCTTGAGCACAGGGATTGTGTCTTCCTCACCTTAGTATGTCTAACATCTAACGTAATTCCTAGCACAGAGCACTCAATAAGCATTTGTAGAAGTATTATGGAATATATTTCTTGAAGGTAGTCATTAACTGTGCAGACTGTGGAGGAAGTTACTGTTGGTGACACAAATGTAAAACTATCAAATTAAGGCCATTATTCAGTGTGGTGGTGCCAAATAATGGTAAAACAAAACAAAACAACAAAAACCCTTTTTTGCCTTGGAAGGACCAAGTGTTAGGTAGAATAGCCTAGAGACATTTTCTTTTACAAAGGCTATTTTCAAAAGCTCCATGAAAAAAAAAAAAAAAAAAAAAAGCTCCATGGTAACAAGGACATCAAAGGTAATAACCACTAGGTTTTTGTTTTTTTTTGTTTTTCCCTATCTTCCAGGATTATTATTGGCAGTCTTGCGCCAGAGATAATAATTAAAGCCACACGTCCTTGGTTTTCTCATTAGCAAAATGGGGGCATGGTCACTTGCCAGCTGCCTGTGTTGAAGAGAGGTCAACACGACTAGACTCCATCTTTCTAACCTCAGAGGGCACTCAGGATAGCCATGAAGAGAGGTGGGCATCCTCCAGCCTGCCACAGAGTCCAGGCTGTTACATAAAATAAAGCCCTAGCTTCTGAACACTGGTGCCCATCCAGGCCACTCTGGCTTGGGTCTATGCAATCTCTATTTCATCAGAACAAATGCTATTTCCTTTTTAATTATTCCTATTCATAATATCTAATTATTTAAGGCACAAAATTCCTGAAAATCCCAATCATTAAGGCCATTTCTAGAAAAGGACCTGCCATATAGCTGTCAGCCATATTTGCAAGTGGTGGCCGGGAACTGGGGATGATGAGATGTGGTCAGAATCCCATCGCTTCTTTGGCAGGTGCAGTGGGACGTGCTCTTCTCTTGGAAAAGTACACATTAGTGAAGATTGAAGGGGTAGGGACCTGTTGTACATGAATTTTGAGAACAAAATCATAAATTCAGTTATGTAGCCTCTTGATTGGAATGAAGCAATGAAACTTAATATATGTAGAGGATTCTGCATTAGGCTATTGCATTTAATAATTGCAACAACAACAGCTATTATTATTATTATTATTATTATTACTTTGATTTTGAAGAGGAGGAAACTAACGCAAGGGGAATTTAAACAACTCAAGACCACACTGCTAGCAAAGTAGCCAGATTCCAAACCAGGTCCTCTGACTCTAGTAATCTCTTCACTATACCCTGTTGCCTTGTCCAGAGGCAAATTCTATGGAAGAATGAAATGATATTCATTTGCAGGAGAAATGAGAAATGGGCTTAGCTGCCTCAGTGTGTGAAGGAAACATGGGAGACTGCCTGTAGGCAGCAATGGAGTTTGATATTCTACCCACATCACTGGGGGCCCATTATTGTTCCAGCTGGACATATGCAATTTATCTTTGATGTGTATAAAAATTTGATATCATAGTATTTCTCTAAATTAAACAGTGTTTCTTAACCTTGGAATTCTCATGAACTCTGTGTACTGTCTGCCAAGGAAAATGTATATGTGCACACAGGACCCTCCTTTAAAATTACCCAGGCTCTCCCCCACCCTCCCACTCCACCTCTATGGTCAAGAACTCTTTCTCTAGATATTTGACTTTATAAATTGTTCTGAATTTCTGAGTCAGAGATGATCTGTATAGTTTAGGGGCTATTTCGCCTGTAGGACATCAATTTCTCTACACTCTAGTCTGCCCATAGCAACACTTACGATAAATCATTCATTGAAAAGTCATATGGATTTCCTGTCTACCCACCACCAAAATATCTGGCTATATGATGCTAACAATTTTCTGTTTTGCTTATTGCTGTATCCCTAAAGCCTAGAACAGTACTTGGCCCAATTACATGATATGATCTGTATGTTTATTTTTTGTATTTAATATGTTTCTGAAAATTGTTGTGTGTAAAAATGTTTAGAAATTAATCACATAAATGCAGTAGGAAAACTTGTTCTTAAAGGGAATTTAACTGTAATTTATCCATTATATTCATCATGGAAGATTTTTGGTATATAAACTTTACTAAGCCAAGGAAATTTCCTTCTAGTTCTAATTTTCTAGGAGTTATTTACAAAACAATTACAAACAGATGTTGGACTTTATCAAGTGTTTAGGCATTGATTGAGGTAATTTCATAATTTTTCTCCTACAATTTATTAATGCAGTGAATCACATTGTTAAAATTTTAAAGAATAAACCATCCTTTCATTCCTGGGATAAATCCTACTTTATTGTGATGTGTTATTATTATTATTATTATATCATCATCATATGTTATTTTTTAATACAACATTGAATTCAGCAAACTAATACTTTATTTAGGATTTTTGAATCTATGTTCATAAATTAAATGGGCCTATAATTTTCTTTTTTTGTATTGACCTTATCTAGTTTTGAAATCAAGAATTACATCAGTTTTTTATTTGAAATCTACCTTAGATTTTTTTTTTCCTTTTTTACTATATCTAAGAGACAACTTATTATTGGATCTTTTTAAAATTTAAATTCAATCCAGGAATCTGTGACTTTTAACTGGTAAGTTTAATCTTTTTATATTCATTATAGTTACTGTACTTTTAGAAATCATCCTGTTACTTTATTTCTATTTTCCAGTTTCTGTATTTTTTTTAATACCCCTTTCCTGTTTTCCATAGAAAGATGAGTTTTCTTCAGCTGGTTTGAAAAGTAAGCATTCTATTTCTGTTCTTATAGTAAGGACAAAAGTGGCAGATGCCCCTTACCTCAGTGCCCTACTTGCACTTATTTTCCCTTTTGATTTCTTAAATTTATCAATAGCTACATTTTCTCCTTTATAAAACAAAAACATTACTACATTTTAAATTCCCTTTGATCTCCTTTAGGGCCACACATTACACACCTGCGCAAATAAAATAAAACGTGAATGGTGTCCCCTGGACTTCTGCAATCATGTTGATATTTTCTATACATTTTGTTCTGAATTCTTACAAATGTATTTTCTCTTTTCTTCTAACTTTAAGAAAATAGTAAACTTTATCCAGGTATTTGACCACCTTTTGCTCCCATATATTTTGTAGCATCCTGTTGGATTGCCTATTTTATTTGAGTGCTTCCTCTAAGAGCAATTTTAATGTGAGGCCTTGTCTGCTTGAGGATACTTTTCTTATGTTACAATATTTGAATGACAGTTTGGCTGGATTTAAAATCGTAGGTTCAATGTTCTTTTCTTCAATGCATTAAAAATATTTCTGGGGCGGCCAGATGGCTAAGTTGGTTAGAGCATGAGCTCTCAACAACAAGGTTGGGGTTCAATTCCTGCATGGGATGGTGGGCTACGCCCCCTGCAACTAAGATTGAAAAGAGTGACTGGACTTGGAGTTGAGCTGTGTCCTCCACAACTAGTTTGAAGGACAACAACTTGACTTGGAGCTGATGGGCCCTGGAAAAACACACTGTTCCCCAACATTCCCCAATAAAAAATTAAAAAAAAAAAGTGTTTTTCCATGGGAGAAAAATATTTCTGTTTGCATCAAGTTTTGCTATTGAGAAGTATACTATCAATATGATTCTTGTTCTTCAACTATTAATATCCTCTTTTTTTCTCAGTAAGCTTTTAGAATTTCCTCTTTGTATAAGTTGTTTTTAAATTGTATTATAATACGTCCAGGTGTTAGTTTTTCCTTACCTCTGTTGTATGACTGTTCATGAGTACTTTTTTATTTGTTTGTTCACGAGTACTTTTAATCTTAGATAATTTATAATTAAAAAAAAAGTTTTTGGTATTTATCTTTATCATATCTTCAAGACAAGGAAAAGACAAAAATAACCACTATCACCATTACAGTTTATCGTAAGACTGGCCAAAACTCTAAGGAAAGAAATAGAGATATAAGGATTAGAAGGGAAAAGATAAAACTGCTATTATTTTCAGAAAAGATGCTCGTCTACCTAGAAGGACCATCATAATCAACAGACAAACTATTAGAACTAATAAGAGAGTTCAGCATGTTTACCAAAAATAAGAAACTCACAAATACTATTAGAATTTTTCTACACCAACAACCAACTGGAAAATGTAATAAAAAGTGAGATGCTATTCACAATGTCAAAAGAAACTAGAAAATAATTAAGAATTAACTTATCTAAGAATACACTGACTTCTGTGGAAAACAATTACAACTCTAATAATAAAGAACATAGAATATGATCTCAATAGTTGGAGAGCTTTTCCATGCTTAGATGTGCCAAATTACTCTTATAACGATTTCGACTCTCCTTAAATCAATCAATAAATTAAATGAAATTGGATTTTAAAAATTCCAGTCAGATTGTTTTTGAAGGACTTGAGAAACTTATTCTAAAATTTTAAGATGTACTGTAAGAAATAGTAATGAAACCGGTAAAGTGTTAGTACAGGAACAGACAATGAGATCAATGAAATAAAATACAGTTCAAAGGCAGGCCCATATATGTAACTTAATTATTTCTTTTAAAAAGAAGGAAACAATGAATAAAGTTAAGAGATGAAGAAAAAGAAAATGAGAGACGACAGATTAGGAGAAGAAATTTGTATTGAGTAAAACTGGTAGTAGCTAGAATTGTACATGTAGAATATACAAAAACTGCTAATCCACAAGAAAAACATACCAATGCCAGTAGAGAAACTGGCAAAGGAATGAACAGACATTTTAGGGAAGAGGAAATCCAGAAGGTTAAGAAGCATATGAGGAGACTCTCAAATTCATTAGTATTAGTAATATAAAATAAAATTACAATAAATTATCACTACATCTATTAGGTGGCAAAAATTAGAAAGCTGGATGATGCCAATTCTGGTGCTGAAGTGAAAATATGCGAAGAAGCTTCATTAACTGCTACCAGGGAGTCTGGAGAGCAATCTGTTTGTAATTAGTCAAATAGCCGCATATTCTTTGACTTAGGAATTCTATTTCTGGGATATAACCCCAAGGAAATTTTCACATGCCCCTGTGAAAGGATGCATATCAAAATGTTTACTGCTGCTTTGCTTTGTGGAAGGAGAGGTTAGAAACAATCTGGTTGAGGAAAATACAGTGTTTGCATTCCATGAAATACTTTCAAGCTATTAGAAGTGACAGTTGGAATGTATACATAGCAATGTGGATGAATCTTACAGCGTACTGCTGAGATATGAAACACTATGAGTTCCGTAATACTACACCACTTAAATGAATTAAAAATCCATGTGCGTAAAGCAATAGACATTTTGTAAGAACAGGTTACAAATGTCTACGAATAAAAGGATTGATATCAGAATTGAGAATTTTTTGCACGTTTTGCCCAGGGAACTTGTTGTTCATTCGATTCTTTAGGGAGAATGTACCCCTACTGACAAGAGGAACTGATTGTTTTGGCAACCTCGTGTTACTCTTCCCTGGGTCTAAGACTGACTTTCAAAGTATGACAAAAATGTTTAATTTTGATTTTTTTTAATTATGTTGCTGGGAATTATTTTAGATCTCAAAGAAGGCGTTCCAGTGTTCATCTGAAAAAGAAAAAAAAATCCTGGCAGTTTTTTGAATTAAAGCCCTGTTTTTTCTTTAAAAAAAAAAAAAAAAAGGATTGATATCAACCAGATAAAAATAGGTTGCTTTGATTGGAATGGGGGGTGTCTGATGGAGGTGGGGGGAAACAGGAAAAAGAATAGGCATGGAAGATGGGAAGGAAAGTGAGTGAATGAATGAATGAACAAAAGAATGAATGACTAAATAAATGAGAGAGAGACCTTTTGTGGACAAATGATGATAAAGTGCCATGGATAAAGAGGATGATCAAACCCAAATGGAAAGAGAAAAATAAGGCCTAGTATGGATGATAACACATAATGAACACTTAGTAAATATTTGTTGAGAGAAGGAAGAAATGAAGTCTGTGGTGAATACTTTTTGCAAAGCTGAGTTCTTTTTGCAATATGGATCAGTGCTCTTTACTGAATTATTTTAGGAGTTTTGATTTGGTATATTAATTTTTTAAAAAAATGTGAGCACACCTGTGTTTGGAGACATCTGGATGACAACAGGATTTTTTTCTTTTCCTCCACTTCTTGAGTTATTGCATAAACATGGACACCTTGTCCTCTTTTGAACTATGCCATGCAATTTGACTTTTGATTCTGAGTCACAGAAAACGTCTCCTCAGAAAATATTTGCTATTTTGATCAAGTCTTGGTTCCGAACTATCTGCCCATATGTGGTAATTAATATCTAGGGTCTTGCTGGAAGCACTGATCTGGAATCTGTTTCCTGTGCTTCAAAGTTGTCAGAGGTGGCTAGTCATGAGGGTGGACTTGTCTATTGACATTTTTTTTCCTCTACCACTATACAAGATTTGATTTGTCAGAGCATCTCTGGGTTTGTCCTCTTCCTCTCCTCTTTCCAGAGGACAAGGATTTATCCTAGGGGATATAAACTTCTATTGATCTGCTCCAGGTTTTAATGTCAGTGATCCTATGTTACTGCTAATAAACATGGCTGACATTTGGCTTTCACTGATTTCAACTTAATGAATATCTACTAGTGTAATTCTTTAAAGCTCTGGATCCAGTCAGATGAACTTGCGTCTGACACCCAGCCTATACCTGATAGTCCTATGACACTGGGAAAATTAAATTTCCTAAGCATTTCTTTTTTTCTCTAAACAATATGGCTAGAAGTTTCCTCACAGAGTTGACTAGATTAGATAATGTAGTTAAGGCTTAACATGGAGGTTGGTGCGTAGTAATTAGTTAATATTATTTTTCATGGAAATCATTATGCTAGGCTAATGAGGAGAAACAAAGATGAACTTCGAAAGTTCTTAATTTTATGGAACTTGGAGAGAATAAGACAGATACCCAAAATACAGAGCAATGTGAGGGAAGACCAGTGAGGTCACATATTCTCCTAAGAACCCTGTGAGACATTCTGGGGACCCTTTGAAACATTCTGAGGACTGCTTCTTCATTTTATTTTTTATTTTTTGAGGGGAGAAGGGGGATCGGGACTTTACTGGGGAACAGGGTGTACTTCTGGGACTTTTCCAAATCAAGTTGTTGTCCTTTCAATCTTAGTTGTGGAGGGTACAGCTCAGCTCCAGGTCCAGTTGCCGTTGCTAGTTGCAGGGGGCGCAGCCCACCATCCCTTGCGGGAGTCGAGGAGTTGAACCTGCAACCTTGTGGTTGAGAGGACACGCTCCAACCAACTGAGCCATCTGTCCACCCAACAGCTGAGCGGCAGCTCATTGACTTCATTCTAGTTGTGGAGGGCGCAGCTCGCTGGCTCATTTGGGAATGGAATCGGCAGCCCCGTTGCCCAGAGCTCGCACTCTAACCAACTGAGCCACCCGTCCGCCACTGCTTCTTCATTTTATAGACAAGGAAAGGGAGACTCAGAAGAGTTACCTGACTTGGTTAAGGGGGCACAGCGAGCGAGTGGCAGAGCCTTGACGGGAGCCACATCTCCTATAACTGAGCCAGGCCTGATGGATGTGTCTCTGTTTCCAGTGGACACTTCTTAGTGTGGCCCAAAGCCTTATGACATTGCTACTTACCAGGCCACTGACAGCATGGGGCCCTCCAAGTCCTAAAGTCCAGAGGGTTTGGAGTGCGGGCTCATAACTCAGCCAGGAGATAAACTTCTCTGTGAGTGAGTTGTTTATGCAGACAACATTTCTCCTCAAGATCTGCTCTCAAACCAACAACCCATTAGATGCAGTAACTCATTGAATCCATTACTTCATTAAATGAACATTTATTGAGGGACAAGTATGCTCCATGTCCTATGGGAGGTACCGGGGAGACAAAGATGAAACCTCTTTAAGGAACCTGTGGACTCATGCAACAATTTGCTGTCATATAATGAACAAAGTGTTCCAGGAGGTAAGAAAGAGGGACTAATATTTTCCGGACTAGGAGATTTGGTGGGTCAGAACATTTTTTTTTTTTTTTTTTTTTACCAAAAAAGGTACTATTTGAGCTGGATCTTGAAAAATGAAGAGAAGATTTTCAGGTGAGGAACTAGGGAATAGGAACCCAGCAAGAGAGGGCAGCAAGGTCAAAGACAGGGAGCTGCATATGTGTGAATAATGGAGCTTAGAAGGCACTGGGGACCAGTGGTGGGGGTGGAGGGGGGTGGGGGGTGATGGGGCTAGAAACGTAGATAAGACTAGATTGTGAGGGACCTTACGTGCCTCTAGTTCTGTGGCTGAAGGCAGTGGGTGGAGGCTTTTTAAGCTGGAGAATGGCATGATTCAATCTAGGTTGTATAAGTTGGCTCTAAGGCAGCTTGGAGGGCAGAGTAGCAAGGCCCCAGACTGGCCTAGGAGGCCCTCACCAGGTGGTCTTGACCCCAAACTGACTGGATCACCAGGGCCTGAGCATGTCTTGGACTTTACCTACACAGTGGCAGAAGGCGGCTTCCAAACTGAGAAGGTGTCTGGCCTGACACCCCATACACTATTTGATGGCGAACCCCACTACCTTCCTTTGAGAAGCTTCATACTAACAGCTGTGTGGGTGCTGGGAGAGAGGCCCTGTCGATATTGTGCCTGCAAGTTGCCTTTGCGTAACCAGCTCCAGTTAAAGAGCATGGGTGTCTTCTCCTTTCTTTCCCAAGTGAGTTGGCCTCTTTCTTAATGGGCGTATGTATGATCAGAACCAGTGTTCCCCCATATTGAAGCATGATTAAGCCTTACCATTTTGGTGGCAGCTGGAGGGCAACCGGAGGGGTGTTTTAAAATGGAATAAACAGAAAAGCAATATTAAAAGAATGAGGAGGTTGTTTAGTGAGGCTTGAAGAGACTACAGGTGTTTCCTCCTGTGCTAAGTGAGAACGAGAGACCCCTGGGAATAGCATTTCCCGCTGAGCAGGGCCCATGGCAGACTGAATCTTACTGACATCCTGATGGTGTAGAAGCTTGAACGTGGAACTGCAGAGTTTTCCACGGGGTCTTTTGGGCTCATTGTTGGTGTGGGGAGGTATACGACTTGACACATGTGCTCACACTGTTCACACTCATACACACTTTCACACTCACCATGCATCACATCACACTCTGTGGCCACGTCCGAGGGACCATGGCTTTCTGTGCTGTGTTGTTGTTCAGATCCAGCTGGCTGGCTCCGCGAGTGAAGTAGTTTGCAGCCGGTGGGCCTCTGAGGGTGTGCACAGGGGGGGTGGCAGGCAGCCTCACTGAAGAAAAAGTGCCTGGTGCCTGAGGTGGGAGGATGTGATGACGCTGTGCCCCTGCGCAGCGGGAACTTGGGCCTTTAAAAAGCTGAGGAAACAGCCTGAGCAAGCAGTGGCTACACTGGAGGAAAGCACACCCAGATCTCACATTAAAGAAGCCAAACTGTCTGCTTCAAAGAGAAAAGGCAACATCCTGTCACAGGCCATGCTCTGGCAAAAACGTAAGTGGTTTGGCCGTGGCTGTCAGAGCCATGTAAGCATGGGTAGGGGCTGGGGGTTTACCAGTTAGCCCGTAATTAGAGAGCTGGTAGTGGTGATGGGGGCAACAGCAGTCTAGGTTCCTAGCCAGGGGAGCAGGGAGGAGTGAGGTGGGCGAGATAGAGCCTGGTGGAGAAATAAGCCTGTCAGAGGTGATGCTGATTTTCCAGGCTGGAGGGGAACGAACTACTGTTCCAAGGTGGGACAGCTCATCATACCTCCGCTGCTGTGCATGAATCACTGCGGTGAAGAAAGGGCAGTTTATGATTCACAAAACAAATATCAAATGTGATATTGGTTTGGGGCTGGGAGGGGAAAGCTGTGGGGTTCTTACATGATACTACTTTATAAACAGCTACTCTTCAGCCCAAGTCTTTAGGTTCAAGCCTGTTGGCCTGTTTCTCTCTGAGTTACTTAGCTTTCTGCCAAAGGTGTGATTTGTTTCTGTGAATTCATTGGGACAATGTGGGAAGTTGGCTTTGTCAAGCAGGTCTTCACTCGCTTCACTGTTTTCCCTCTTGGCTTTCTTCTTCCCATTCAGTGGCAAGCCTTGTGTGCCCCGCACAAGGGGGCAGCAGGTTTATCTTTGACCTTAATGTTTATCCCTGCAGTTGGATGGAACAACTGTGAACTTTATTTTCCACTATGTGGGACTGAACAGAGACTTGTGTTATTAAGAACTGAAGTCATACAGAGATTTATCTACAACATTCCCTTCCTGAAATAACAAAGTTAACGCAATGGCCTCATGACAGTTGAATCTTATTGGGGCTTAGTTCTGTACGTCCTCAAGAAAGAAATACTACTAAACAATTGCTCTGTCTTTTTAAAGGTCTTTCAAATGTGTTTTAATGAATTTAGGTACACCCTACCTCAAGCAAACTTAATATAAGAGAATCTAGATTTACAGAAAAAGATAAATTAGGGAGTGCATTTCTTTTACAAAAAGATATTCTATTGGAGCCCTTAAAGTTCCGAAAATACACCTTCATTGAATAAAATATAACCTACTGTCATTTTATCATTAGTTCATTGTTTCTTTATTTCTTGTGTAAATGCTCTGAAATTGAGCTGGTTGATATGTAAGATGGAAGAAAGATTTCAAAATTTCTCAGATTTTGAAGTCTCATCACTGTTTGATATTAGCAAGATGCAATTTTTTTTTTTAAATAAAAAGAAGTGAATCCTAATTTGAGTTTGAGATTTATGGAATCCTTCCAAGATCATTGGAGATATTCTAGTATGGGTGGTGTGCAACTGCTACCTGAAGGAGAAGAGAGCAAGACCCTAACCTGTGGGGGCAATGATAGCCAGCCCCGCGGGAATGCCAAGTGGCTGAGGACAGGTGGACATTAGTGTCTTTAGTGGAAGCTGCTGCATGTCCATATGCCCTTAGAACTGAATCATTGGGTTTTATGTGAGGCCCTGGAGGGACTTCTGCCTTGTTCCTACCTACGCAGAGCAAGTCAGTCCCCTTTTATATATAATCTTTAGGTTTCTCAAATGTAAAATGGGGTAGAGATGATACCCATTCTGCAGAGCTCCCCTTAGTAAGCAGAGATGCCACCAAAATGATGTGGATTGCTCTGATTTTATTTCAGTGTCTGAGACCTGGTTTGCTTCTCTGTGTTTATATTCTCCCCTCTTGGTTATATACACTACATTTTTTTCTTCTTTAATTCCTCCTAAGAGACTAGAAATTTTTTAAAAAGGGGTTGCTGAAGGCATGTTTCCTGTTCACACCCTGGAGGTCAAATCAGGTGCAGCATAACTCCATCCCTGGGGAGGGCACATTGTAATCTTGTCAGTTGAATAACTGGGGGGAACAGTTGTACGTGTTCAGATGCACACAACCAAAATTCTCCTTAATTGTCCTTTAGCACCTTAGAGGAACTTAGGAAAGGCCGTGGTCACTGGACGCAATCCCTTGTCTAGGATCCAAGTCAGGCCCTTGTCTAGGGCACCGAGGGCACCTGGGTGACTAAACCCTGTGGGAAAACCAGTAAAAACAGGGCAGCATTGTCAGCGCACTTAGAATCACCTGCTGGAAGGGCAGGGTTTGAAATCAGACACCAAGAGTGCTGAAAAGGCACTTTCTTTTTTCAGAAAACACCCTCAAGGCATGAGCTGAAATGACTGTACTACAGGGTTCTGGAAAGGGTTAAGAAAACATTCACTTTGTAAATGTTGCCTCTTCCTTACCTGGCCCATGACCCTCCTTTGTGGACTAAGTGTGAACACGGGCTTTTGTTCAGGTCAGCTCAGACCTGATAGCACACAGAAGTAGAAATCTTCAAGCCCCATCCACACATTTGAGATTTACCTGACTGATCCATTGGATAAAAAAGTCCCTCCACCTGCAGATTCTCCCCCTGGATTCTGCACTTGGTCCTCTAGGTCCCGCGTGGATGTGAGGAACTGACATCCACTCCAAGAAGAAGCCCTTGTTAAGGCCAGTGACTAACAGTGCAGCACAAAGAGCAGGCACGATGGAGTCAGCAAGTCTGGGTTTGAAAGTTGGCTCTGCAACTTAATTATTTAAACCTAGATTTTTAAAAATATAGAAAATGGGAGATCTTAGGTGTGCCTTACAAGGTTTTTGTCAGAGCTAAAGTAGAGAATGTAGGGAAAGTGTCATGAAGTCTCCTGATACGTAATGACAGTCATGAGAGAGCACCTTCCCTCCAGTGACACCTCCTGTAAGCCCATCTCGAGTGACCAGGGTGACACCAAAGTCCTTCCTGTCTATCCTTTCCCACACTTTGATTAGAATAGTTAAAAAGGCACAATCAAAATATTCTTAAGTGATATGATCTTATGAACAGTTTTCCAAGGGGTCTGCACACTATGGCCGGAGTGCCAAACCAGTCCTGGGTTGTAATTTTACAGGAGCACAGCCCCGTCTATTCATTTACATATTGTCGGGCCTGCTTTTGCTACAACGGAAGAGTTGAGTAGTTGCCACAGAGACCATACGGCCTGCAAAGCCTAAAATATGTACTATCTGGCTTTTTGCAGAAAACGTTTGCTGACCTTGGATTTAAAATGATTTGGGTAATACCTTTGCTATTCATTTCCTTAGGTCACTCAGTATACTGAGTTTGCACAATGCCAGCACCAATGGAGATAAAGCTTGCAGTCAATTGATTAAGTGATTTGCATGATGCCGAAATTAGATTCAGTTGACTTCTTTTTCAAAAGCAATGGTACTGTGTGTAATAAACTAAACACCATTTGTTAGAAAATGAATGAACTGAAGAACTGATTTTTATTGTTGTTACTTGTATTAAGGGGAAATCTACATGATAATGAAAGGCAGGTCTGACTGATTTCCTTTGAACTGGCTATCTGTCTGATGTCCCATAGACTTGGACTTGGCATTTCTTTGCTGTAGTGCCCAAGGAGGCACCTTAGGAACAGGAAATAGTTTTATCATATTATTATGGCATGGATGTGCCTTTGCTTTCAGACAACTTGAACAGAGCAGAGGTTCACCAGACAGATAAATTAGGGTCTCAAAATTCTCATTAACATAGAATTCTGGATTTACTCCAGGGTTCCACTAAATGGTCAACTCTTTAGGGCAGTTAAAAATGCAGTTAAAGATAAGAAAAACTTGTAATAAATTTTTGGAACTCTATCCCCTGCATAACTTCAGAAAAATAAGAAGTAATTTACGTCTCTGGACTGTCTCTAATATTTCTCTTCTGTGTTACCATCTTTGTTTACTTAATAAGCTCCTTTGCTTCCTACTATGTTTATCTGTTGATTCAATGGTTCTTGTTGATAAGGACAAGTAGGATCCAAAAGACAGGTAGGAATTCACAGTCTCAGAAGGAGGGGAAGTAAGTGACATCTACTAAACTCACAGATTAACCGGTAAAAGAGCAGATGATTTTCAAAATAGATGTTTCACTTCCTTCTCCCTAAAGTTACTACAGAAAAATGCAACTTTGTCTCCCTTGACACCCAGAAAGTTCCCGAGTCAGAGATTTTGAAAGCTCTCTTCCATTCAAAGCTGCAAATCTATTCTGTTGTTTGTGAGGAACAACAACAAAAAATCAAGGTTGTCTACACTTATTAACTAAACATGTGGACATTTAATTTACTTAGAAGTTCTGTAAAATTTTACTTCTAAACATTTTTAAAATAAAGGTGTTTTTTCCTCTGACTTCTTTCTAAAGTAGTTTATTTTCCCACAGAATAAAGATGTCCGTCAGTTTCTCCCTTTGAGCCAAAAATACCAAAGTTAGCTAATTGATTATGATCATTAACATAATTTTCACCTTTATGAAATTCTTAGCAACATTCTAGTTTTCTCATTTTTCTAGAGTAACTGTAAGAATGGGCCTGCCTAGGATGGAGAGGCCTTCTCTGAAATCTTCTGGTTTTGGTTATATGATGCTATGGACAAAACATGGCTGTTGCAGGCAGCAGACATGGATTCTATTTTCCAATCCATGTAATTAGACAAGCCACCTAACCACTCTGGGTCTCAAGTGTTCCAGCTGTAAAATGGGACTCGCCTTTTCCTGCCTCAGGGTAAAGAGACCGAACTCGACTGAAGTTTTCCAGCTTTAATTGCTGAGCTCTTATGAGTGCTTATAAAAGAAACATTTATGTTTTCGGACGCGAAGCCTTCATTTAACAGAAGGGATTCTTGCATCTGCTTACAGCAGTGCTTTTAAACCTTGACTACACATTGGAATGCTCTGGGAGATTTAAGAAATACTGAGGCCTAGGTCCCGACCCAGACAGAGGTTCTCATGAAGTTGTCCTGGGCATTAGATTTTCAAATGCTTCCCAGGTGACTCTAATGTAGTCACTATGAGGACCCCCGACCTGGAGACTGAAATTGATGGCTTCTCATATACTTTTGGACATTACGCTACTGTGAGCAGAACATGCCCAATCTATATTTATCATAGCGATAAATATCTGCTGTTGGGCATCGAATACTTATTTGGTGTGTGCAGTGTACCAAAAGTCCTGTCGGATCTGTTTGAATTACATTTGGTTGCTAGTGAAGAGACCTGAAACAACATGGATTTAAACAGGACAGTGATACACATTCTCTCACATAAAAGAAGTCCACAGTAGGCTGTGTAGCACTGTATGGAGTCTCCACAACAGCCCAGGCCACTTTTGTCTTTCTGGTCTGCTGTCCTTGGCATGTGGCTTTTGTCCTCAAGATTGCTTCATAGTTGCCACTGTAGCTTTAGCCATCACATCTGTGTTTTGAATAACTAAGATTAGAAGGAAAGGAAAAGTCAGAAACATCATGCCTTTCTATCATTGCCTTTTCCACCAACACACATCTTCTGCTGACATCTAATGGCCACTCCTATCTGCAGGGGAGAATAGTGTAATGGTTTGGCTGGGCACATTGCTACTTCCCATAATGCAGAGGGTGTTGGTCAGGAAGGAGGGACAATGTTGGGTTGTGGCATCTGTGGGTCTTTACCACACTTTGAATGCATATCTCATTTAATCCTCATAGAAACTCCATGAGGTAGGTTCTATTTTAAGCTCCATTTCATAGATGAGAAAACTGAAGTTTAAAGATTAGGTTAGTAATTTATCTACACAACTAAAAGCATCTGAACCAGACCATGAATATTGTCTTGCTAAGCTACCCTGTCTCACTCACAGGGCTTAGGAGGATGTTCTTGGTAAAAGCATAGGCCTTCCACGTTAGATAAAGGACCGATGGCAAAATGAAATGCACCAGCTGGCAGATGTCTGGTGATATCTTGAGAACTCATTTTTTTTGTGGGAGGGAGATGTTTTCATTAAACATAAACAAAAAAGGACTCCTATCAAGATAAGTAAAGAATACTTTCAAATCAATAAGAAATTTAACTTCCAATCAATTACAAAGCAGTAAGATGATATAATAAAAAATTGTAAGAAATTTGAAAAGGTACTTAACAAAATGGACAATGATCATATGAAGTTATATCAGTATCAGTAAAATGGAAAATAAAACAATAATGAGATATCCTTATTTTAGATATTCATCAAAATGTCTAAAAATAAAAATTTTTATAATTTAAGTTTGGTAAGAATGTAGATCAATGGTATCCTTGTCAATACTGAGCATTTGCTTTAAACATTTTAGAAAACATATTGGCATTATCAACTAAATTTACACATAATATATAATCTGGCAATATCTAGCAGAAATGTATTAGTGTGTATAAGAATATGTATGTACAAGAATATTTATAGCATTATTAATCACAATAGCCACAAAGTAGTAACCACGCAAATATCATCCACTCCAAATAATAAGTCAACAGAACATTATATAACAATAAAAACATTGAACTATGACTACATGTACAAAAATAAACAAATCCAACAATTTGAGCCAAGTAACACAAACATAAGCAATTATTTTTATTTCATTTATTTATTTATTTATTTATTTATTTTTTAAAAACTTTTATTTATTTTAAGCGTGTTTTTGCAGGACCCATCTGCTCCAAGTCAAGTAGTTGTTTCAATCTAGTTGTGGAGGGCGCAGCTCACAGTAGCCCATGTGGGGATTGAACCGGCAACCTTATTGTTAAGAGCACTGTGCTCTAACCAACTGAACTAACCGGCCACCCTCATAAGCAATTATTTACTGGATTATTCTATTTATGTAAAGTTTAAAAATAGAAAAACGAATATACAATGTTAGAAACCGTAATACTTGTAAACTTTGAAGAGGAGAGAGAGAGAGGAATATTTGGGAGGGAGTCTGAAGAAAACTTCCAGGATTCTCAATACTCTGTTCTTTGAACTATTTATCTAGTTAATAATAATTTATTGAGCTCTAAAATATTTTAATGTACATTTTGTGGATATATTCTATATTGATACAATACAATTTTTAAGAAGATGTTTGGTAATAGTTTAGAATAAAGAAAAATGGAAACAAATGTCCTTCAATATGTTGAAAACTTATTTTTAATGCAGCTTACTTATTGAAGGAACTAAGGTCTTTGCATTGCTGCTATGGCTCCTCCAATGGGTTCTTTGCATATATTTTAGCTGCAATGGAGGGCTCAAAAGGAAGAGAGGGACGTAGAATGTCCCCAAAATAACCCAGCCCACCTGTTTTCTAGCAGTACGAATGAAGAGTCCTGTGTGGCAGCCTGTGCTGGGAGCCAAAGCTTCTGCCTCCTTGGCACTTCTTTCATTCTGAACTGTCTAGACTTCAGAAGAGTCAGGCTATTCCTTTGTGTACTCACATACGTGCGCGCGCGTGCGTGTGTGTGTGTGTGTGTGTGTGTGTGTGTAGGTAAGGGTGTGGAAAGCAAGGTATAGAGAGTAGGGTTTAATTTTGACTTAGACAGTGACATCTCTGTTCTTTCTTTGCCGTTAGTGGTTTTAAAGTTAGCCTCTGGAGCAGACAGATCTGAGTTTGAATCCTAGATTTATACCTCACTGGTCGTATGATGCAGGCAAGTCCCTTTGCCTCACTCTGCTGCCATTTCCTTTGGTACACAATGGGAATACAGTTCTTACTTCAGAGGGTTGGGGTAGGTGTTTACTCTGTGCTTGGTGTTAAGTCTACATCTAATAAATATTAGTTGCTATTATCATTTTCCTATTCTCTCTCACTTTTACCTCTGAGGACAAAGGTTATGTAGCTAATTTTAAATTACAGTTTGTGTGGCCTCTGAATTCGCATTTCTTGTGAAATAGCAGAACACGTATTTCCAGTCTCGTCCCTCGTGGTGAGGTTAATGACCAGGGCTAATGCTGACGGTTAAGCTGGCCATTCTGTGACCAAACTTGGAACCTGGGCCACAATTTCCTACCAACTTCGTAAGGTGGATGGCAGCAGGCTTGCACTTACTGGCAAGCTTGTATTTGTTTTTTTAATTCACAAGATTGAATTGACGTGTTTATAATCTCGATGCAAGGAGGATGACATTTGAGCATGCAAGAAATAGCACAAATGATACCGAAAACTGAAACAGCAATGTGCTGCCTGCTTTTCTTAGTAATGGTTTCATTAGTATCACTTTCTGGGAAGAGCAGGTAGCCAAAGAATTATAAACTAGAGTCATTCTCAGACCAGGTGTTGGGACCAAAAAGGATTTGACCACACGTAAGAAAAGCTGAATTATTTTTTAATCCTCTGGAAAGAATCATAATTTAATTGGAAGAGTCCAAAGATTGTTATAACTTTCCAGGACTGAGAATTTCTGGGAACATGAAAAAGAAAGGAAAAAAGAGAGGCAAAAAAGTTGAAAATAGGAGCAAGTTTTAATGCTGAATGAAAGCAAAACCAATGCAGGAAAAAAAGGTGTGAGGAAAATCAACCACCCATTTATCACCCCATGCATGCATCCATCCAATAATGGAATTATTTTCAAATAGAAAATTCAACTTCTAAAATCAGTTATCTTCAGCAGGAGGGACGGGAAGATGGACTTAAGGCAGGTGTCACGGAGCATATGGCATTGGAGGTGAAGCCTCAAGAATAAATGATAACCAGATATTTTACTCAGATACTGGGGGTGAAGAGGCATCTTAGGACATAAAATATGAGCACCGGGAAGAAAATCCAAAGGCATGTAGGCTGATGTCTACAACATGTTTGTCACAGATTCCTTTATTCAAAAGAAATCTACTGCAGAACTCCAAAACAAAAATAAAAATGGAGCAGTTTTGGGGGATATCAGAGCTCTGATTGCTCATTCACCCCTATACCCCTCTGCTTCCTTTCTCGTATTGGCAACTATAGGCACCTTTGCTGTATTCCAGGGTTCTTTAGATCACAGCTTGACAGCCCTGACCTGGACCAACCCTCCCTTCCTTCAGCTTCCCTGACAGCTGGTCACAGGTCCTTGGTTACTTCCAGGGTAAGGACCTCGTTCCTAGAGAAAAGTTATTGTGAAGCAAGTTGTATTTGTCTTTATGAAGCTGTGAAGGTCATATTTTCAGTCTATGTGAGTATCTATGTGGGAATTAGGAGGGAGGTACATTCCTTAAAGATTGACCTAAAGACTTCTTTTCCAGGCTTGATATCTAACAACTTCTCCAATGTCCTTCACAAGGGAATCTCCCCCACATTGTGGGGCCATTGGTAGTAACCCAAAGACTTAGCACAAGAGCTTATCTTGACTGGCAGTTATATCTCACATCATGAATCAATGATTAGGGATACTCATACAGGTTGCACCCCAGGCTACCATCAGTTTTGGGGCTTGGATAGTTGGGTTGGACCCAAAATGTACAGGTGTTGCTGGGTTTGAAGAGTCCTTCTTCCAAGGATATGGTCCATACCTAAGGGTCTCAGGGAGCATTTATTTCTTCTGTAAGAATCTCTTTGGTAAGCGGGGAGAGGGGTGGTAGATGAGGGTAAAGGGGATCAAGTATATGGTGATGGAAGGAGAACTGACTCTGGGTGGTGAACACACAATGGGATTTATAGATGATGTATTACAGAATTGTACACTTGAAATCTACATAACTTTACTAACAGTTGTCACCCCAATAAACTTTAATTAAAAAAAAATAATGCAACGAGTGTATTAAATTATAATGAATATTCTTTATCCTTAAAAAAAAAAAAGACAATTCCAAACTAGATGTTGCTTAAATCGAGGAACAAGCAATGAGATTTCCTTTCCGCCAGCTTCCTAACCATACATTTTTCCTGTTCCAGATCAGACTGGCAATGCTAGATTCAGGCTATGGTCTTGATCTAATAAGGAAAGATGTATCAGTGTCCTCTGCTTTACCTCCTCTTTTGGTGCTGCCTTGCTATAGAATTTGGGTGGACGTCTTGGTTTGGTTCACCCCCTGATATGGTCTTGTGCTCTCAGTGTGGGCTCTTTCTGTTCTGCTTTGATCCCTGCTGCTCTCAATGAAGTTGAGGCAATGCCCAATACGTCAGCTAAAAAACTGCCTTGCACTAGGAGGTGATAAAAGTCCCCTCTCTGACCACTGAAGAGCCTTCTCACATTTCCATCTCATATGTGATACGTACTCTGAGGGTTCCAGCCCTTTGAAGAAGTATCCATGACTATGTCCCTGTCCTTTTGGAGATATGTACAGGTTCCTCATGTCAGGACAAGAACATGCCATCTTACTTTGTCTGCCATTCAAAAATCTCCAAAAATCTCCCTGGGGTCATCTTTTAAAAACTCAAATTTGCCATAAACTTAATCTTCTGGTGGTGTCTGAAGAACGAAATCCTGCTCAGCTCATGGTATCTTTACCAGAGGCCAATGCCAGGATTTTGATGTCTCCTGTTTGCAAGTGAGGTATTGGGCCATTCTCTCTGTGGCATCATTGGCCTCCCTGTCTCCTGCTTGGGGACACTAAGCCCAGGCATCTGAAGGATGACTTCCAGAAGCACAATGAAGGCAGGTAGAGATGAGCCTTGCCAGCACTAGAGGGTCCTGAGTGTTCTGAGGATAGAGACATTTAGTGTCAGGATGCATCAGTGTGCGGGCAAGCCAGGGCCACTGGACCAGACAGGGGTACTTCTCTGCTAAGTGCTGGGCCATGGATTGTTGGCTGCGATCAAAGGAGAACCAGCCACTTGTGAGCACCTACTATGTACTGGGTGTTTAACGGTGTTAGTTTTATATAGCCCTCACAATAACCCATCAGGTGGATATTATTCTCATTTCGCAAATCGCACATACAGGTTAAGTGATTTGCCAAGGGTCACACAGTGATGTGCTATGTAGTAGCTTTTCCAAACTAGGTCTGTTTGAGTCCCAAACTACACCATACCACCTCTCAATGCCAAGGATTTTAGGGGTGCATTAGATGCTTCTTTCCCTCCCAATTGAAATACATCCACCCTTAGATAGAGGTGGGCTCTGAATTCATTGAGGGTAGTGATAGTCTGACTCAAAAGCCCCTGCAAATTTGAATCTCAGGATGTTATATCTGAGATTCAGTACAGAACCTCTGAAGCCAGCTGATCTCTATCTTAGAATCTGAGTTCTCAGGACTGGTCTTCCCCTAGTGGGCTAATCTGCAAAGAGAGGATAGGACCAGCTGGTGAAACATCTTTGGGTTTATCCAGGTCCCTAGGCTGGGGAAGGACCCTGAACATCTGGGGATACTTTGTATGCCATAGGCAAGACTTACATTCATGGTGTGGGTAGAACCTGACCCTCGAGCAGACTCATCATGTCTCTTGCCACTTTCCTTTTTATACAGCCCCTACAGATTGGGGCCCCCAGCTTGCTGCTCATTAAAGCCCTACTGAGTCGAGTAAATATGGAAACCAGCCAAACAAGCCCGAACCCTTCAACCACGAGGCAGATGTAGTCCTGTCATAGTTTGTAATTCTAGGTTTGCTTGTGCAATTATTTCATTAAGTCTACACATCCCACTAGGCTAGACAGTAAGTTCCATGGTGGCACCAACATGGTTTACTCTGCTCAGCAAGTACTTGTTCAGTGAATGCTCTGACAGGGGTCTCCTAGTCTTGCCCCTAACTTGGGACACGGTGTATGTGACATGGGAGCCCTTTCTGCTCTAGTGACCCCAGTTTCTGTAAAAGGCGGGCAGATGCAGCTGGTTTCTCAGGTGGACCTATCCACTGTCATTTCAGTTGAAAATACCAAAAATAAAACTTTGCGGGGAATTGTTTGGGTCTCTCAGTTCTCGTCACTCCTCATGTGAGCAGATTGCTAGTAAACCTCTCATGGACTTTCTCTCTCAGCTGGGAAACACTATTTCTTGCGGGGGAGTTGGCCATCATTGGAGACTAAATCAGAATGGTCCAAGCCCAGACTCCGACTGGAGGAAGAAGTGTTAGAATTGGACAGGGCATCATTCAATGACGGACCTCGTGTTACCTAGAAAACTAAACGTTGCTTGCCTGGGTAGGAAAGAGGTGGACAGTAAGGCAGAAACGGACTGTGCTTGGAATCAGAAGTCCTGGGTTTAGTTGATGACGCTGTTATTTACAAGTACAGTCCTTGGGCAAGTTGCTTAACACCTCTGAGCATTACTTTCCTCATCAGTGAAAAGGAGGGTGAGAGGAAGACCTCCCCTGCCAATCTCAGAAGCTGTGGTGAGGCTTCACATGAAATCATTTGTGTCAAAGGCTTTGTGAGGCACAGTACATCATGCAAAGGTGACTGTGGTTATTTCTCAGTTCTTGGGAGTTAAGGTTGTGATCAGGAAACACATGGACCCTTGGCAAGCATTCATTCAACATACCCAAGTCTTCACAAAGAAAAGGAATTGACACTGTCTCTGGGAGTAAGGAGTAGACTCCAACAGCCTTCCCTGTCTCCTTGCTCTGCAAGAGGTTTAGAAGGAGGATGGATGCGTGGTGTGAAAGGTGCTGAGAGCTCCTGG
The DNA here is from genome assembly GCF_004115265.2 of Rhinolophus ferrumequinum. Classification (NCBI taxonomy): domain Eukaryota; kingdom Metazoa; phylum Chordata; class Mammalia; order Chiroptera; family Rhinolophidae; genus Rhinolophus; species Rhinolophus ferrumequinum. The sequence goes on along the minus strand of NC_046294.1, from coordinate 79,781,606 downwards.
AGGAAGGATGCCTTTAGCAGGATTGCATAGAAGGAAAAAGTCTAAAGGCTCTGGCACTACAGGTCTTTTGGCTGACCCTACCCAAGGTCATGGGGTGGAACATCCAGAACTTTTGGGACAATCCATGGAATCCTGAGGCTGCAGAGTGGGTACACCTTAGGCAGGAGCTTGGTGGATGAGTGTGGGCTGTGGGTAAATGGGCTCTCTACTTAAGCCTAATGTAACTTGGGAGGAGTGTGATCACCCTGGGTGACCCTTCCAGGTGTAGCTTCCTTTAACGAGGGATCACTTGGCTCCTAGACACTTTTGGTCTGGGACTCCGTGGGTCTAAGACTGAACAATTCTTTGCAATCACCCCAAAAGTATTTTAAGAGCTTCTCATGGCTTTCTTCATCAGGGTGTTCCCTGTAGGTTTTTTGGCTTGCTTAGTTCTAGAGAAATTCTAACTGATTGTAGCCCTCCTTTAGTCTTTCCCAGTGACCTGCCCATGGTTGGTGAGTGAGCTCTGTGGGGGCTGATGGGAATATGCTTCTTAGAATGGGGACACAGCGAGGGCAAATGCCACTGACCGTTCCCTTCCCTTCTTTGACTAGACCAGAGAACATGGCGTCTACCGCCATTTTTGAGATTTTTTTTGATAGAGACATCAAGACATTATGACTTACTCCTCTTTGGCTGTCGCAGCAGCCTCACAAGCGACATCAAACTACAATGAAGTTGAGGTTCCACTTTCTCATATCTTCTGAACACCTTCTTTAAAGCTTCCTTTTTTGTGCACCGATTTTTCCCCACTGCCCGGGTGTTATCCAGATTGCTAGCATATATGAATGATGTGTTGATATTTCCTGGTTGCAGGGCCTCTCAGTTCAAACATTAGTGAACAGAAAGCCCACATTTACATACATATGGGATCTCTCTGTTGGCCAACACTTTTTTAAAACAGTACACTATAATCTAGTGTAAATTGGGCGGGAAAGCCTTTCTATAGCGTGTCAAGTCCAATTTTGGCCAAAGCCCAAGTTCTTTCTTCCTGTTTGGAAAAAAATCAGCCATTGTCCATGAATAGAAAGAACAAATTTGAAAACTTTGACACTCAGACTTTCACTATAAGAACACTTGCATTAGTGTTTCTATTAAGGATCTGAATAATCCTTTAGCTTCCCTAAGCTAAACTTTCCCAGGAGTCCTCAGCTATCTTAGGCCGAGAAACAAACAATCTTCTTTACATTAAAGTGAAAAGTGTCAGCAACTTTTCTGACTTTATTTTCAGTTAGAAGCTAGGGCAAGTTTGTTAGCCCTAGGCTTGAATTCCTATTGTTTAATTATTTGTTTTTGGTTTTGCTACAAGTAAAGAGAAAATTATTTGTATTTCTCCTTAGTGAGTCTTTTTTTTTTTAAAATAATACTGAAGATTCAGCCACAAAAGAGAATAATATTTACTGTGGTTACTTGCAGTGATTAATAGTCTATCACGTGTCCTTCTGAGTAAGGAAGGTTTTGTCTTTCAAAATGGCCTTGTGTGGCTGCACCTTTGAGGTTGAACCAGTCACTTGTAGATGGAAAGCATTTCCAGAGAGCTAGATTGTCAAGATGGGTGGGATGGATTCCTCTTCCTGGTTCCCTGGTAATGAAAATGTGGGCTTACCTGAATCTCACTTAGCCCTTAGAGCAGCAGTCTCAACTTACTGCAGGTGTCCAACTTACTGCGTGGGTCTGGTGGCTCTTGGGAAATCTGTAACAGGACAATGGCTGAGAGGAGTCTTCTTTCATGATCATCTTGAAGGCTGTTCTAAGAACACTTGTCAGAAGACGGCTCTCTTAAAGCCGCCCAGAGGAGAAGTTGCAGCAATAAATGCCTGGGTGCTAGTTCCTCTAGAAGACATTAGGAGGGACCTACCTTCTTAGCTGAGTAGCTTCCTCACTCTGGCACGAATGTGGTTTGCACGGAGTCATTAAATAAACAAGTGCTGACAATTTTGCATATTTCCTCAGTGATATTTCTTATACCTTCATCAAGGCACTGGAGGGCCATGTTTATTTAAATCAGTAGAATCCACATGTTCCCTAAGCTTGGTGCAAAGCAAGCATAATGCCCACATGCAGCCAGAGCTCTGTCTGAGGTGACCAGTCAGCTTAGGGCTGTCATGGTCTGTGCTCTCCAGCGGAACAGCAGCTGCATGACTCTTATTTTTGTGATGTGGACCATGTCCGGGTGTGTGGCAGGAGGAACTGAAATGTCCTGTGCTGACTTTTTATACCATCAGATTTTTTTCGTTGCTCTTTTTGGAAAAGGGAAGCCCTTACTGGGGCCGAATTTATAGGTTTTTCTGTAAATGAGTTTTGTTTTCTTCCCAAACTCCACTGGTGACTGATTTCCACTGGTGGAAAGGCAAAATGGCTGAACTTCTCAGACTGAAAAAGGAGATTACCAATGAGGGACAAGAGACTCTTGTTTAGGTGAAAAGATTTTTCTCAGTGGTGGATACTTGGATGCCCACAGGAGACTTACAGGGCCTTCAGAACACAAGAAAAATGGTGAGAACGCTACAGGCTTTGAAGGTGTATTACCTGCAGCTGAAATTTGATCAGGAGGCTATTAAAATCTCTGGTCAACTCTACTCTAGATAACTGGACTTTCATCTTCTGTGTATTATTTCAATCTCCTGTTTTGTTTGCTTTGGCTCTTATTTATTTATTATTATTTTAAGAAATTATTTTAATAATCTTAAATTTTTTCTTTTAAATATTATAGTTTAGTTGTTTTAAAGCTAGCTCAATGCAAGGATCCAGAAGCCCCAAGGCAAAGCAATCATTATTTCAGACAAACTTGGTTTCCTCTTCCAAATTTGTATTTGTGGGCTCATTTCTCATGCTGGTGGCAGTAGGGAGTACAGTGTTTACTGTGGAATTAGAAGTGTTTATTGTTGCTTCACAAAGGTTGGTGTGAAAGGCACCAACTGCAAGTTTTCACCTTGCAAATACACGTGGCCGTTGGGCTCCTGTGGGAATTGTCTTGAGTCTTTAGACTCTGATAGTTCAGGGTCACTTTGCAAAGATACTATCAGAAGCACCCTCATTCTTGCCTACTCACCTGGAGTCAGTTACAGGATACTTTGGCAGCTAGTGGTAGACTTATGGGTGGGCAGTCAGGAGCTCCTTGGGAGCTGTGGAAGCTTTGTGACTGCAATAGGTACTGCTTTCCATATGGTGGTTGTTCCAGGGCTTGCATACCTGTTGACATTGCGAGTTCCAAGGAAGTCCAGACATCAGAGTGATGCCCTCTGCTCATAACACCTCCCCCAAGCCCTCTTTGTTCATTGATTCAAAAACAACAGGAGGCAGGCAGTCTTTGCTTGACAAGATCCTGAAAATGCCCAGCTGGCCACTTTGCAGCCAAGTGTTGGATGTGCCTACTTCCTGGGAGGGAGTGGGATCCAGCGTGCTCTCAGTCCTTCCCCAGAGTACATGCAAATCAGAGGGGGGATTAGCCATATACCTGTCTTTGATCTGATCTGAGATGTGTGCATGTGGGATTGAAACTGTCTTGTCCCCAGCTGAATTAAGAGTGTGGCTACAGTGCTCAGACCTCCAAATAACTCTGTGCCCCGAGTTTCTCCCAAGGGCGCAATGCCTCAGGCTGCACTTTGTGCTTAGGAACAGCTGGAGACCGAATGGGAGACCAGTGTAGGTTGAGTTATATGGGTATGAACAAAGCTGATGTGGCCGTGGGTGACTGTGAGAATGAGTAAGCAGAGTGTGGGAGGGCAGGTGCTCCTGTTTGCTGCCATGTCAGGCTACACCTGGGGTCTGTGGTCAACACCGGGCATCACCTATATAAGGGGAAGTGGCAAGTAGAACTTGTGCAGGAGTGCTATGCCCGAAGGACACATGGAGGGATTCAAAACACGTCAGTAAGAAAGAGCTAAAGGAAAGAGATATTCGTTCCAACTCTACAGGGGACCTGGTATCTGTCTTTAGATGCTGGAAAGGGTTACTACTATTACGACTGCTACTACTACTACTGAATACATTAGCTCACATTGATTTGATGCTTACTCAAGTGCAAGCTCTGTCTTAAACATTTACATGTAATTCTCAAATTGCCCTACAAAATACATACCGTTATGATCCTCTTTTTATAGATGAGAAAGCTGTGAGTGGATTACGAATTGTGAGTTTCCTTAGAAGGTGCTGCAAGGAAAAATCATTACCAGGAGGCAGGTCTAGTAGGAGGAAAAGCTTTCTGATATTACAGCTTTCCAGAGGAAGGTGGAAGTGGGTGTGGGGATGGGAAGGAAAATAACATGTACTGAATATCTATCATATCCTGGACATGGCTTTGGGAGCTTCCCATGTATTATGTCAGTTAATCCTCATAACTACTGTGTGAGACAGGAATTCTTATCCCCATTTCACAGATGAAGAAACTGAGTCTCCAGGATATTAAATAAATCACCTGAGACTTGAATACAAGTAATTTTGGCTCTCAAGTCCATTGTCACTTCAGCTTAGAAGGGGGGTGATAGTCCACAGGTGGTGCTGGGCACAGGTAATAGGCTGGCTCCCTTTGTTATACACTCCCATTTCAGCCTGAATTCACAAGTTGTAAATGCTTTATTGCTTGTCTCTCCCACTAGACTGTAAGATGCATGTGGGCAAGGGCCACACCTGTTTTATTCAGTGCTATATTCCTAGTGCCTTGGGATATCTGAAAGAATGCATGAATACCATTAGAGATCTCTTGTTATGACAGGGGAAGTTAAGAGGGTAATCACTCTCCTATCAGGATGTTGGAAGAAGTTCCTTGTATTAGATCAGGGATGAATGATCAGTGGGTCTGCTTCTAGCACAGCTTCTAAATCACCTGAGGGATTTTTATAAAATCCTAGGATTCCTAGGCCCACAGCAGACCACCAGAATCAGACTCCCTGGGAGCAGGCCCTGGGTATCTGTATTTTAAAATGCTATGTGGCCAGGTTAGGAAGTCCCCATGGATGCATCTGAGTTTGGGGTTCTCTGACACCACATCGTGTTTTCCTGAGGCTCTTGGACACCCCTTCCCACTTCCTGCTGCCTTCTCTGCCTGCTGAGCCAGGCCATGTGCGGGCCTGGAGCACAGATGGAGTCCTGGTGCTGAGTCAGGCATGGGATCTTATCAGCTGGGTATTTACTGAGCAAAGTTCAACTAGGGCAACGCTGCAGATCCGGGTTTAATAGATACCCAGGCTTCCGGGCTTTTGATTCAGAACCCAGTCCCTGGCTCCCTTATCAGTGGATGATAATGAACTCCCTGCGTGAGTCCTAAGGGCCAGTGCTACATGCCACCTTATGCTGTGGGCTGTCTGGGTGATGGCTGCATTTGGCTTGCTCTGCCAGTCCAGGAAGAGCCCTATGTTCCAGCTCCATGTTTTGGTTTCCTGGCTTTGATGACAAAAAGCATAGGAAACCTTCTCTCAGCAGCAAGGCTGGACACCCTTTGACTCCAGAGCACATGGATCACCACTGGTTATTTGTCCTGTGTCCTGGGAGCCATGCAGCAGCTGGGAACTATTTGCTTCAGCCCTTTCTAAAGACCCAGGAGAGGTGGAGGGAAGGTGAATGGCAGGCAGCACATTTTGAATAATCATACAATCAAGTAATTAACAAATAACTTATTAAGCTTATTATGAACATGCCACTTGGGAAGATATAGAGAAATGAAGTGCAATACCTGGTACTGAGAAGTTAGGAATCTAGTTAAGGGCATAAGAAATTCATACCACAAAGGATAACTAATTATTACACAGTCTAAAAATGTATTGAATGCCTACTCTATATCTGATTTCATGTTAAGCATATACTATACTTCCCATTTACTATGTCAGTGAGTCCTTATAACATTCCTTAAATTGCAGGTGAAGAGGCACACAGAAATGTAATAACTTGCCCAGGATCACACAGCTAGGATATGACAGAGGCAGGTTTGGAGGCCTATGCCACCTGACTCAGAGCTCGTGCTCTGACTGTCGTCCTCTACTGCCCCCTGTGATGAATACTAGCCAGGTCTCCAAGGGTTTAAGAGGTAGTAGGATGAAACAAATTCTGCGGGCTACACTGGTTGGCCAGGAAGGTTGCACAAGTCTTGTGTCAGGAAGAATCAAGCAGTTGAGAAAAGTGAGAGGGAATTCTGAGCAAGGGAAATCTCAAGGAAAGATGAAAAGGTGAGACAGGCAAGGAACATGTAGAGTCTAGATAGACCTTCTGGCTGGAGGCAGGGTTTATGTGGCCATTAGTGTGTGAAGTGGTTGGAAAAATGGGTTGAGCTCATTCTCTGGAGTACTTTCAATTCTAGACTAAGGAACTGGGCCTTAATTGTCTGGGTGGAGGGGAGCCATAGAAGGTTGGGGGCAGGAGGAGTGGCAATACTGGGAGAAATATTCCAGGAAGTGTCATGTGATCCTCTGCGCTCAGATACAATTTGGGTGAGTAGATCCTTGAGGACAGCAGACCTTTGATGTGGGGACTTGTCTGAGAAGGGAGATGAGCACTAGTGACACTGCTTTTCACAGCCACAGCTCCAGAACAAGCCCCGGCCCCACCCCGACCGTACCAGGGTGTTCGTGTGAAGGAGCCAGTGAAGGAACTGCTGAGGAGGAAACGTGGCCATGCCAGCAGCGGGGCAGCAGTTGCACCTACTGCGGTGAGAGGGTCCTCTGTGGCCAGAGTGTGTGTGGGCCAGGGGGGTCAGGGAGGAGTGTACTTCCTTGTCCTATGGGATGCTCCCTGGGGCCTTAAAGGCAAGATATTGCAGTGAGTAATGGCTGCTGGAGAGTGGACCTAGGGCAGAACAAGTTGGTGGTTCCTTGAAGTAGGATGAGGAATGTGGGCGGCTGCCTTGGCCCACTGAACAGAGCTATTGCCAGAGCCTGCGTGAGTGATTTACACATCCCGGTGTGAGTTGGGAGCTCCCACTGGCAAATGGATGGTGCCCGTTCCCTAAGTGCTTCGCCTGCTCGTTAAATAGAAAAAGAGATCCCTCAAAAGTATAGGTGGTAATGGTTGGGATAGGGGCGGGTATTTTGTTCTAACAAAGCAGATGCTCCCCGCCACCACGCTTTCCTTCCCTGGGGTCCTCTGGGCGAGTTTCCTGCAGAGGGCTAGTTGGAGATGGCTGAACACTGACCCTCGTCTTCTCTTCTCCCCTCCAGGTGGTGCTGCCCCATCAGCCCCTGGCCACCTATACCACAGTGGGTAAGAGCTCCCCACAGCCCTGGCCTCATCCAGGCCCCTCATCTAAGTGGCACCTGCAGCTCTATAATTTCCTTCTTCCCACAGGTCCTTCCTGCCTTGACATGGAGGTCTCTGCCTCCACAGTGACGGAAGAGGGGGCCCTGTGTGCCGGCTGGCTCTCTCAGCCAGCCCCCACCACCCTCCAGCCCCTGGCCCCGTGGACGCCCTATACCGAGTATGTGTCACATGAAGCTGTCAGCTGCCCTTACTCAGCTGACATGTACGTGCAGCCAGTGTGCCCCAGCTACACGGTTGTGGGGCCTTCTTCTGTGCTGACCTACGCCTCCCAGCCGCTCATCACTAATGTCACGGTATGTCACACAAAGGTAGAGCTGCACCAACACACCCTGCACCAACCCAGCCTAGAGCACCCTTTTAGAGCTTGGGCTGGCTTCCTGACCCCTGATCTTCCCTGCTGTTGATTCCCAGGATAATCAGGTCATCTAAGCCCACCTCATCCTCCCGAAGGGCCTGCTCTTATCCCACTGACCTAAAATAGTTTCCACATGTCAAGGTCTCCCTTACGTCTCATGCTCCTCGGGTTTGAGACGTTCTCCTGGTTCTCTGTTCTAAAGCATCCCTGTTGCCCCATAAGTAGTGAGTCTTGTTATGAGTCTAAGTTTTCAGTGAATGGGGTACCACGTGAGATATGCGTGGGGTCTCCTGCAAGAGCCAGCCTTTCCTTTCTATTCAGATAACTTAGGGGGTGATCATTCACATAACAAAGGGATTTACCAGAGATTTCTAGGCTGAGCAACAAGTGATATAACTTTTTAGAAAACTACTTTTGATGGAGTCAGATCCACCTGCAGGGTAATTTTTTGAGTTCAGCCTCTAGTGTCAAGATTGTCTGGGTTCAAATTAATGCCCCTTCAACTTAATAGCTATGTGACCCTGGGCTGAGTGACCTAATTTCTCTAAGCCTCGGTGTCCTCATCTGTAAAATGGGAATACTAACAAGAGAGTTGGTGTCAGGATCAATGCGATGATGCTTAGCATAGTTACTGGCATGTAGAGAGCACTCAATAAATGCTAGTTAGTACAATTGCCTCAAAGTCGGCTAACAACATGAATCAAGGGCTGCCTTCAAGTGCCAGATAGGAAAGGAAGGGCCTGCTCCCCCAGGAATGGAGGAAGGAAGAGAAATAATTGCATGTGAATGGTACCTGTTTGACCAAAGGAATGGGAATCCCCTGAGTGTTCAGAGGAGAAAGGGCCTATGGTTACAGCTGGGTCCACCTCCAGTCCAAGAAAAACGGGGAGGTGAAGCTGGGGCCTTGTGAGTAGTTGCAGAGTCCACCCTTGATGGTGGAGCTTGCTTTGGTTCCCCAAATCCTCTAGGTTTCCCTGAAAGGTCCAGTGTCATCCTGATGCTCCTGAACTTCAAGCATCATCCAGGTATGGCCTGCAGGAGCCCTCCTACCCTATGTCCACCTGGCCATCCAGCAAACAAATTGGGTCTCGATGATGGTGGAGAGGAAGGAGGTAATTTAATGCCTCTCCCAGGCAACTGACTCATTTCCATATCAGGGGGCCTGGGGTGGGAGTCGGGGCTGGCAGACTTAATGGTTCCCAACCATTGCATGACCAAGGATTTCTTTCATTATTTATCCTTTCATCATCCCCACCTCCTGCTTTGAAAGTTTCTGTGTATCAAACAAACTATATTTATTAAGAAATAATTTATTTGTTTTGCCATTTTGTAAATTGACTCATCAAAGCTGGTTAGAGCTACCCAATCGGTACTCCTGATCAGCAGGAGATAAGACCTGTTATGGCACTGGGTTGATGTAATTCTATCCCTGAGCAAAGAAATCTGCAGTAACAGTTGTCCTGCACAGGTTTCTAACTCGAAAATGAAGGGCTTCCCCTTGGATTTTTGAAATACTGGAAATAACAAGGCCTTGTTGTGAGGCCAGAAGGCCTCTGAGACCCTTTCCAGCTCCATCATTCCACAGAAAAGCATCCTAAAGTCTTGCTGTCTAAACTATGGTCTCTGGACTAGCTAGCTTGGCATCACCTGGGATCTGATTAGAACATGCAGAATCCAGGCCCCACCCCTGCCCTACTGTACTGGAATCTTTGTTGTCACAAGATCCCAGGACATTGAAATAAGCTTTTCCCTAAATGATTATAATAGTTTACTCTCAAGACACAGTGAAAACTGGAAAGAAATATGACAGGGGAGGCAGGGGTGGTAAGGGGAGACTCTGGCCCTCGCACATCATTCCATGCAAAGACTTTCCTCTTCCACCTGCTTCCTCGATGGAGGGAAATAGTAAGAATGCAGGCCGTGTCTCTCTTGCAGGCTTGACCTGGGGTTTGTAGGGTGGTCTCTGTGCAGATGAGAGGCTTGTTTGTAGAGCATCTGGGAACATGACCCTAACTTTTGGAGGTCCCTACAATGGCCCAGCTCAGAGTTACAGGAAGTTGAGGTCATGGGAGGTGAGTGGAGCTGTGTTGGCCCAAGGGAACCTCAGAATGCCAAAGCTGCTGTGTGGAATGAGGCCTGTTTTTGTCTTTGGGCAGGACTGTGGCCACATTTGTAACACAGCTTCTATGCTATGTGACAGGCTTATTGTTTAACATGTGGTATTTCCATTCATTTTAAGATGCACATCCCTGCCCCCAGCATTTTAACATCGCTAAAATTGGGATGAATTTTATATTCAATGAAATCTGGGGAAGCATCTCTAATTTGCTCAGCCCTATGATGTCAGTCCTATTTGGAACCTATTTTATAGATGAGCAAATACGCTTCAGAGGGGAAGCAGCAAGAGCAAGGCCATATAGCTAGTGAGTGACAGAATCAGGGATACAGAAGTATGTCTGGCTTCTCCCCTGGGGGAGACTTTGAGTAGGTGGAGGTGGAGCCCCCTGGAGTGAGAAAGACAGCAGGAAAGGGCCTAATTAATCCGCAGTCCTGTGTCTCCCCCATCACAGACCAGAAGCGCCGCCCCGCCCACAGTGGGTCCGCAGCTGGAAGGCCCAGAGCACCAGGCACCTCTCACCTACTTCCCGTGGCCTCAACCCCTGTCTACACTGCCCACCTCCACCCTGCAGTACCAGCCTCCGGCGCCAGCCCTGCCCGGGCCTCAGTTTGTCCAGCTCCCCATCTCCATCCCTGAGCCAGTTCTTCAGGACATGGAAGACCCAAGAAGAGCCATCAGTTCCCTGACCATCGACAAGCTGCTTTTGGAGGAAGAGGAGAGCGATGCCTATGCGCTCAACCACACGCTCTCCGTGGAAGGCTTTTAGGGTGGCTCCCGCCCACCTGAGAATCTAGTCGCCTGAAACTGACGTGGCACCTCAGATTCATGTCTGTCTGGAGTTGCCATTTCATGACTACACCTTTTACCCAAAGCTAGAATTGCAGATTGACGTCGACCTTCCTCCCTCCCTCCTTCCTTCACTTCTTCCCTCCCTCTCTCCCTCCCTCCCTCCCTCCTACTTTGTTTCCCTTCCTCCCTCCTTTCCTTTCTCTCTTCCTTTCTCTTTTTCATCAACCCCCTATTTCAGTTACTGTTTGGGACGGAATTGTAGGAATTTTAGAATACTATTTGATGCCAAGTATTGCATATCTGTGGCCCAGGTGCTTTTATTTCTGCCACATTTCATTTCTGGAGAAGGATCCTTCTCTGGAGTGCCCACTGCTTCATTGGAGCAGCAGCCCTGCTGAGCCATCTTCATTTGATCAGTGATGCCCTGCCCTCTGTCATTTTGAGATGTACGGGGTGTCCCGCGGGAAGACTGGCCCTGCCAGCACCTTCAAGGGTAGCCCCAATGCCAAAGTTCTTGAGGTGTCCGTTCTCACAGTTGCTCCTTCTTTCGCTGTTCTCAGCATGGGCCAGATTTATAGTCTAGGCCTCAGTCTCAAGGCCTGGGGCTCAGCGGGGTGGTGGGTGAGGGTAGGGGTGAAAACGGAACCTCAGAGTGGGTTGGGGCATGGTCAGAGGGACAGAGGAGGGATGCGTACATGCTGTGTGAATATGGGGTGTGTGTATATGGTGGGGGGGTGTGTGGGGGAGGGAGGGGTTTAGTTTTACACAAGAGGAATGATTTGGCTCCAGATCACTTGGTTATTACGAAGGAGAATAAATTAAAGAAAGATACTGCCTTGATAGGTGATTTTGCTAATCTCCAGCAGATACTTGCAAGGAAAACTGAGCTCTTATAATCAGGACAAGTGATGTGTCTGGCTATTTCTTCCCATGTCCAGACCCTCTGAGGTGCTGTGTGTACGCCAACACCCACTGAAGCTCAGTGATGACTGGATCCTTGCTTAGTGCTGTCACATCTGCTTCTTTAGTGTCTTAAAGCCTACATAAGCCACCATCCTGTGGTACCAAGGCCTCCTCCCCAAGCAGTATCCTTCTTGGGAACTTCTAGAGCCTCAGCCAGAAGTACCATTGCGTTTCCTTTCCATTTTTTTTTTTTTTCTGGAGAAACATCAAATATGTGGAGGCCTGGGCACAGTTGTCACTGGGGTGCTTAGCTCCTGACACTGGCTTGTGCTTTGGGAACTGGCACACCAGTCTGCTAATGACATCACTGTCGCCATTAGGTAGACATATTAGTTGGTGTAATCCATGTAGAAGTAATGGACTTTTCTGGGACATGACAGTTCCTTTGACATTTTTTTTTTTTTTTTTTGCCATTTAAAATAAAAACTCTGGGTAAAGCTGCCTTTAAAAACATTTTTTTCTGCTTTGGATTTATTTTGACCCAAATTTCTCAGTATCTGCCTAAAATCCTAATACAAATATCTTGAATTATTTTTATTCAGACTTAATTTTTAGATTTAAAAGCTTATGACAGCATTTTAGATGACTAATTTCCATCTTTGTTGCTAGTGATGGTAAATAGCCAGGTGTGGGGGGACAGTCTCAGGCCTGTTTGATTAAAAGCCTTGGTTTCTTATAGAAAACACTATGCAAAATCGTTTAGCTTACTGTTTGAGGATTTGCGAGGATGCAGAAGCAATCCCCATAAGGGAGTGTAAAGCTGGCAAAAACTAGTGAAGAAATAAAGTACTTTACATATTTGCTAAGTTTTAAATGGTGTCTTTTTTTCTTGTTATCTTGAGGTAAAATGTCTTGGTTGCAGTAGTCCATCTAGCTTTCTTCCTGGGTTTTCCTGCTAAGATGGAAACATTTTCAATAAAGACTTGCTCAGACTTTTCTGTGCCAAAGTGTTTTATTTCTTATGAAATTAACCCCCTTTAGCTTGCAGTCCCATATCATTATAGGAATGAGCTTACACCAATCTTGTTGATTTTGCAACTTGACCTGCTTTAAGGGGAAGACAAAACCAGCCTACCGTGCCTGCAGTCCAGTTCTCCCCAGTAGAAAGTCCGAGGCCAATAGGCTGGTCTCCAGGAGAGCAGGGATCTGAGGAGAGGAAGCAAAGCTTTTTAACTATTGCTCTTCCTGTTCATCATGTTACACTAATAACTTCTTATGACCCTGGGTGTCTAGGGATAAGACACCCTAGACACCATTGGCATTCAACCATTGCCATTTCCATAGCAGGCTCTTAAAGTCTAGCAGTCAGAACCCAGGGCCATGCGACATGATGCAAAGTGCTATCCCCAAAGGAAACCATCTGTTCGGGCCACGCATCATAATGAAATGAAAATTCAAGAAGCCAGCCAATCCCCTCTAAAACCAATCCTTGGAGTGCGTAACAGTTTGGAGGGGTCTCCTTTTCCTGGTGATTTTCCGAGTTTACTAAGCGCTTGTGAGCTCACTGCCTTCGTTGTTAATATTTACTGAGTTATTATTTTTATTATTATTTAATAGTCCACCTTATTCTTTCATATGTCTTATTTCCAGATTTTTGGGGACAATAGTACATTCAGTTATTTAGCTCACTTTAGATTATTTAAATTGTATTTTTTGCTTATTCTCCATATTGATCATAACCCAGATAAAAGACATGGAAGAAAAGGGATTCGAGGGTTCCCCCCTCCAGCTTTATTCAGGCTCAACTATAGGGGAAGATCTCTTAAAAATGTGAAACTGTGAACTACTTGACCTGCAACATGAAAAGGGTGGCCAGTTTGGTGTCGATTGGTACTTTACCAGACGCTGATGCATTAGGCTGTTCATTTCTAGCATGAAATAGGGGAACAAGAAGAGGATGAGTGTGGTGAGATGAAGCAGCTGAACATCTACTAAAGAATGAAATCACACCAAGTGGCTCAAATTCTCGAAACACGAGTCTGCACCCATATCCAAGTGGAAGCTGGAAGACATGTTCTAAAGCTACACACGAATTTCTTGAAGTCAGAAATCACAGGTAACTTATTTCATATTAACTTTCTTCATTTGTGAGTCAAATATGAGGCACTTGATTATTCCTCATCAATTGAATTGATTTGGGAGATTCTGTATTACATTCAATTTAGAAAATCCCGATACGGATGATTGCAACTGATTATTGGAAACCTCCTTTGTTAGACTTATAGACACATGATGTTCCTCAGAAGCTTTTTTTCTGAATTGTTGGATAGAAACTTTCACAAGCTGCTGTTCTTAATCTATTTGTCAGTTCTTCCATGTATAGTTATGTATAGCTATGGTTGTTGTAGAAGGGCTTTAAACATTCTTTTTTTTTAATAAGTTTTTTTTTTTTTAAGAATTTTTTTTTGGGGCAGGGGAACGGACTTTTATTGGGGGACAGTGTGTACTTTCAGGATTTCTTCCAGGTCAAGTTGTTGTCTTTCAATCGTAGTTGTGGAGGGTGCAGCTCAGCTCCAGGTCCAGTTGCCACTGTTAGTTGCAGGGGGCAGAGCCCACCATCTCTTGTGGGAGTCGAGGAGTCAAACCCATGACCTTGTGGTTGAGAGCCCGCGCTCCAACCAACTGAGCCATCCGGGAGCTCAGTGGAGCCCACCATCCCTTGCGGGAGTCGAGGAGTGGAAATAGCAACCTTGTGGTTGACAGCCCACTGGCCCATGTGGGAATCGAACAGGCAGCCTTCGGCATTAAGAGCACAGAGCTCCAACCACCTGAGCCACCGGGCCAGCCCCTAAACAATTTTTAATTAAAATTTTTTTTTAATTAAAAAATTTTAAATATTGATAAGAACACTTAAGAGACTTATCGTCTTAGCAGATTTTAAGGGTACCATATGCTATTGTTATCTATAGGCATAATGTTGTAATTCAGATCTCAAGAACGTATTTATCTTGCATAACTGAAATTACATACCTATTGACTATTATCCTCTTTGTCCCCGCTCAGCCTCTGATAACCACCCTTCTATTCTTTACTTCTATGAGTTTGACTATTTTAGATGCCTTGTATAAGTAGAATCATGTAGTTTTTGTCCTTTTGTGACTGGCTTATTTCACTCAGCATAATGTCCTCAATGCATAAAGAGAAATGTGGCGTATACACACAATGACACATTACTCAGCCTTAAAAAAGGAAATTCTGCAATATGTAGCAACACCTATGAACCTTGAGAAGAGGTTCATTCATTCATTCATTGAACGTATATTATTATTCATCAATAACTCATTATTCATTGAATGTATATTGAGTGCCAACTCTGGGCTAGGCAGGCATGATGAATTATTAAAGACGCTGCTTTGAAATAGTTTTCTAGCTCAGTGATTTTTTTTTTAAGTATGAATGTCCATTCTTATACATGTATATTTACTTATTTATAAACTATATCCCTGAACTACTCTACGAATATAATATCCATTATAAAATTAGTCATAATATAGAAATTTAGACAGACACAGTAAATACAAAATAGATAATATTTAAACTAATTTATTAATGGTAGAAAAATCTTTTGAGCTCATTAACTATGAATAATATTTAGAAGGAGAAATGTTATTGAATATGTCTAATTATTTTTTAAAATCTTTGTGATTTACCAATTTGAAGATCTGGGTCTAAGTTCAATTGATTTCAGTACTTTGAATGATTGTCACAGTTGAAAAAGATGTAACACAAAACCATCCAAAAAATTTGACTAGTAAATTCTCATCTTAGTTTACGTCAACTAGTCTTGCAACTCATTGAATGTGTTGCCATTTATATTTTTAACACATTGAGTTAAAACCACTCAAATTTTTTATTTGAAAAATTTTTAAACAAACTAAAAAATTCTGCTACTACTTTAAAAAAACAGTGTGACGATATGAGAGGTTTTTATAGGTGACATACACCTATATTGTTTTCAGCAACGTATCACATTGTATCACATTGGACAGAAATGTTACCAAACATCCACCAAACTTACACTTTCTAAACGTTTTCCCCATTGCATGGGTTTCTAAAAGCATGGGACATAAAGAAAATAGCAGGATGTTGGAGCCTTCTCCCCCTTATCTCACCTGTGTACGTTTGAACTTTGGAAATGGATTGATGTATTCAAATATGGAGTGGGTTGGGCCAGCTGAAAAAGGATAATGGAGATAGAAGCTATGGCAGAATTCCCCCATTTAAGCCTTTGCTTATGGTCAATTCAGGGGCCTTCTTGGGCAGGGGGCTTTATGACATTCAAGCCAAACCAAACTGTAAGGAATGAACCATGTATAACTGAGAAATCTACTTATCCCCACAATAGGGTATAACTAAACCATGACTGGTGTCCTTATTTGCTGTCTTAGATTCTACACATTTCAGTGGAAAAAAGATTTTGATGTCTGGAAGGCATGAGAGAGCTGGAGGACTGGGGTCTCAGGAGACTAAGGAAGGCTGTCACCAACTTCTGATAAATCAGACTGGAGATCCTTGCTTCATTTACCACGTGCAATAGCATTTATGTGCTGGGTACTATCAAAGAATTAAAAGACAAGTCAGGCAAAATCCTGACCATAAGAAACTCAGAGTTCGGGCAGCTGGATGGCTCAGTTGGTTAGAGCGCGAGCTCTTAACAACAAAGTTGCTGGCAGTTGGCGACTGGACTTGGAGCTGAGCTGCGCCCTCCACAACTAGATTGAAGGACAATGACTTGACTTGGAGCGGATGGGTCCTGGAAAAACACACTGTTCCTCAATATTCCCCAATAAAAATTAAAAAAAAGAAAAGAAACTCAGAGTTAGTGGGGAAAATGGAAGGTTACAATATAATGAAATAATATCGGTAGACAGATGCTTTACCTACTTCACATTTGCTAATAAAGTTGTTACCACGATCTCATTTAATCCTTACCAAAAAACAAAGGAATGTACCATTTTAATTCCCATTTATAGGGGGAAGAAACAGACTTAAGAAAGTTAAATAATCTGTCCGAGTTTACATAATCAATAAATGGCCATGTGGGTGTTCAAACACTGCTTGTTCAATGTTCATTCTTTCTGAAAACATTTTTATTTTATTCATTATTTTTATTTTTTACAATGTATGTGGTGTTTTTTTAAATTTAAAAAGTCCTTTTCAATTACAGTTGACATTTAATATTATATTAGTTTCAGTTGTACAGCATAGTGATTAGACATTTATATAACTTATGAAGTGATTCACCTGATAAGTCTAGTACTCACCTGACACCATACATAGTTATTACAATAATATTGACTATATTACAATAATAGTGACTATATTCCCTATGCTGTACTTTACATCCCTGTGACTATTTTGTAACTGCCAGTTTGTACTTCTTAATCCCTTCACCTTTTTCACTCGGCTCTCTTCCTTCTGGCAACCATTAGTTTGTTATCTATGAGTTGTTTCTGTTTTGTTTGTTCATTTATTTTGGGTTTTTTTTTGGATTCCCCATACAAGTGAGATCATACTATGACATTTGTCTTTCTCGATCTGACTTATTTCACTTAGTAGAATACCCTCTAGGTACGTTCATGTTGTCGTAAATGGTAAGTTTTCATTCTTTTTTATGGCCAAGTAATATTCCATTGTATATATGTACCACTTTTTTATCCACTTGCCTTTTGATTGGAGCAATTAAACCTTTTACACTTAAAGTAATTATTGATAGATGTGTCGTTACTGCCATTGTATTAATTATTTTCTGATTATTTTTGTAGTTCTTCTCTGTTCCTTTCTTATTCTCTTGCTCTTTTCCCTTGTATGTTGATGACTTTCTGTAGTGTTGTTTTGGATTCCCCTCCTTATTTCTTGTATATCTCTTGTAGATTTTTGGTTTGTGGTTACCATGTGCTTCATATATATCAAGCTATGTTTATAATAATCTATTTTAAGTTGATGGTTGGTTAAGTTTGAACACATTCCAAAATCATTATCATTTTAACTCACCCCCTCCACATTTGTGTTTTTGCTACTATTTTTTACATCTTTTGTTTGTGTGTGTTTGTGTGTATCCCTTAATTTACTGTTGTAATTACACATGATCTTCCTATTTTTGCCTTTTTAATCTTTGTACTAACTTTAGTGTTGGTTGATCCACTGCTTTTATTAGGTGTTTGCCTTTGTCAATGTGAACGTTTTTCCTTATGATATTTTCTGATTCATACTTTATATTTTTTTCTTCTTTTTAATGAAGTCCCTTTGACATTTCTTGTAATACTTGTTTGCGAGTGTTGACTCCTTCAGCCTTTTCTTGTCTGGGAAACTTTTTATCTATCCTTTGATTCTAAATGACAGCCTTGCAGAGTACAGTAATCTTGGTTGTAGGTACCTGCTTTTCATCACTTTGAATATTCTGTGCCAATCCCTTCTGGACTGCAAAGTTTCTTTTGATAAATCATCTGACAGTCTTATGGGGGCTCCCTTGTAGGTAACTAACTGTTTTTCTCTTGCTGCTTTTAAGATACTTTCTTTGTCTTTAACCTTTGCCATTTTAATTATGAGTGTCTTGGTGAGGGTCTCTAAGGATTCATCTTGTGTGGGACTCTTTGTGCTTCCTGGACTTGTATATCTATTTCCTTCATCAGGTAAGGAAAGTTTTAAGTCATTATTTCTTCAAATAGGTTTTCAATCCTTTGCTCTCTTTCTCCTTCGGGTACCCCCATCATGTGAATATTGTATGCTTGATGTTGTCCCAGAGGTCCCTTAAATTAGCCTCATTTAAAAAAATTCTTTTATCTGTTTGCTGCTCTGATTGGGTGTTTTCTCCTACTTTGTCTTCCAAATCACTGATTTGATCCCCTGTTTTATCTAAATTGCTGTTAATTTCATTTAACGTATTCTTCATTTCAACTATTGTATTCCTCATTTATGACTGGTTCTTTCTTTGTTTTCTACCTCCTTTTCTATGCTTCCTATTCTTTGTTGAAGTTCTCACTGAGATCACCTATTCTTCCCCTAAGTTCATTGAGCATCCTATAACCCCAGTGTTTTGAACTCTGCATCTGGTAGATTGCTCACCTCCATTTGTTTAGTTCTTTTACTGGAGTTTTGTCCTGTTATATTATTTGGGGCATGTTTCTTTGTCTCCTTATTTTGGCTGCTGTATTTGTTTCTTATATTAGGTAGATCTGTTATATCTCCCAATCTTGGCAGAGTGACCTTATGTAGTAGGTGTCCTGTGGGGCTCAGTGGTACAGTCTCCTTGTTCACCTGAGCCAGATGCTCCAGGAGTATCCCTTGTGTGGGTTCTGTGTGTGCTCTCTTGCTGTTGTTGAGCCTTGATTACTGTTGGCATGTCAGTGGGTGGGATTGACCCCCAGGTTGACTGGCTATAAGGACTACAACAGATAAGCTGTTGTGTAGGGGCTGACCCTATGGAGCAGGATTCACTTTAGCGGGGCTCTGGTGCCTGCCCAGTTTGCCGTTTGGATGTGTTATTTGTGGAGGAGGTTGGGTAGTGCTCTGATGTGGTCTGAATCTGGCCACTAGGTAGGTGTTGATTCTGGGACCTCTTGGGAAGAGCTCTGGTGCAGGCCAACGTCAGACTCTGACTGAGTCCAGCTGGGGGGCACCTGGTAGTAGCTGCAAAGTAATCTGTTGTTGGTAGCTGCCTGTGCTAGGCTTGGAGGCACCTGTGAGTGATTATGCTGTGAACCTTGGCTGGCTGCTACTAATGCCAGGCATGAGGCCACTTAGAAAGAGGCCACTTAGGAAGAGGTACAAGACATGCTAAGACCAGCCACTGCTTGTTTGGGATTTGTAGACCTTTGAGAAATTTTAGGAAAGTCTGTAGCACAGGGCCAAGCCTGCTACTTGTGTGGATTAGCCTCTGAAAGGGGTTCGCACCAGGCATGTGAATTGGGTGGGGCAAGGTCTCAGGGAATCACCAGTGTGGGGCTAGAGCAGAGTTAGCCAGGTTAATGGAGACTCAGATTTGGCTCCCACCAGTGCCTGCAGCCTGTGTGTGTGTTGGGGGGGGGTTGAGAGGGGGAGAAAGGGGAGCTCAACAAAGGAACAATGGCATCTGATGGCAATTTAGTTCTAGAGAGAGCTGCCCCTCCAACCCTCACCCTGATGTTAGACAAGTCAATTACTCTCCATATGTGTCTGGGTGCTGTCCCTTCTCTGGAGCTTAGAGTGAGTGTTTGTGGGTGTGTGAGTCTGTGCTTGCATCCTTTAAGAAGACACCTGAGTCTACAGCATTCCTCCATTTCACCCAGACTGAGTCCCTGTGGATTTCACAGCCAGCTGTTATAGGGACTCCTCTTACTGACAGTTGTACTCCAGGCTGGGGAGCCTGGTGTGAGTCTGGGAACACTTGCTTCTCAGTGGGGCTTCTGCAGCCAAGATATTCCTCCGAATTCTTAACCAGCACATAGGGGTGTGGGACCAGCCCATTTCGTGTCTCTGCCCTCTCGTATCACTCTTGATGTGGCTTCTTTTTTATATATCCTTAGTTATAAGAGTTCTGTTCCACTAATCTTCAGGTGGTCCTCAGGATGGTTGTTCTATGGTTTAGTTGTAATTTTGATGTGGTCGTGAGAGGAAGTGAGCACAGTGTTTACTTACTGAGCCATCTTGACAAGAAGTGAAAGTTCATTGTTTTAATCATTGTGTCATACAACCAGTAATGTTATTGACAACATCTGGATGCCTTTTACTTTTATTTTTAAAAGGCTTAACTCCAGTTCACATTAATTCATCGAGTACTTATTGTCTACCCTGTGCCAGACACTGTGGGTAAAGATAACCAGACACTCTACCCCCACATAGAGTGCCTCAAATTATAGTAACTCAGGGAGTCTGCATACTGGAGAATCTATTCCAAAGGGAGCTTGAAGGGAGAGGTAGATGTGAAGGTTTCATGCATGTGCTCCAAGACCCTCAGTTAACACTAGATCCAGAGTGGATGTGTAGAGAGAAGGGCTATATGTTAGACCAGCATGCTCTGTGACCCTGAGATCTAGACGCTAGATGGTGAGTTGTGCTTCTTCTCAAAATTATATATGCTCTCTAATAGCCTCATGGTATGCTAAACTTTCATCTCACAGTGCTGATTATTTATGTACTAATTTTCAACCCCCTAGTGGTTTTCGCTACTAGATGAGGTAATGTCATTTTGGACCCAGAGTATACATCCAATATAGATAAGTTAGAAGAATGGATGTAGATATACAGAATTGGATATATTAAATGGATTGCACGGATTGTAGCTGGAATTCTTACCATTTTGTACTTTTGTGGTCTTTATGAAGCTTTTCCCTTAGTTGCCCTACAGCCAATAAATGGATTGGCAGAGGCAGCACCATGGTTGTGTGCCAAAACTCTTCTTCAGGTCTCTGGATCCTGAAAGTTGCCATTAAGATTGTAAGCCTGCCTTGCCACTTATGGGCTCAGATTTTTTCTCTCTCTATAAGTCAAAGGCAGTACCATTTCCCCATTTCTTAGGGTGAGGAATTTTGAGGATTAGTAAATTGTAGCTGCAAAGCATTTAATGCAAGCTGATGCTTGGGTGCTTTACAAAAATCAAGGGATATTATTTTCATTATGCTTCTTCTTCTTCTTCTTTTTTTTTTTTGCATTCTTGTTGGTATTTTATCTACCCATTCAACAAATGCTTCAGTGACTTCAATTCTGCAATTCTAACCTGACACTATCTGGAGATAGCCATCAGATCCCATAGATTAAAGGCTCAGTCCCAGGAGACAACCCCTACCCCCTCTTCAGATGCCAATTTTAAGTTCAGGTTGTCACTTGTGTTTCTGACTGACTGGCTATAGATTGGAGGTTCCAATGACCTCCTCCTTAGGTTTGATTAATATGCTAGAGAAGCTCACAGAACTCAGAGAAACATTCTACTTAACAGCCAGATGGAAGTGAAGCATAGAACAAAGTATGGGGAAAGGCCCTGGAACTTCCGTGCTCTCTCCTACAGAGTGAACCACTCTCCCCAAATCTCCACATACTCACCAATGAGGAAGCTCTCTGAACCACCTCCTTTTGGGTATTTATGGAGGCTCCATTACATTCACATGATTGATTAAATCATTGTCCCTTAGTGATGGATTCAACAGCCAGCCCTTCTCCCTTTCCCCAGAAGATGGGACTGGGACGCGGGGGTGGGGGGTGGGGGTGGGGGGAGTGGGGTGGGGGTGGGTGGGACTGAAAGTACCAACCCTCTAATCACATGACTGGTTTCCCTTCTGGCAACTAGCTCCCATTTTTTGGTTACTGGGGACTTTCTAAAACTCACCTCATTAACATAACAAAAGACTCTTCTACTCTCAGCTCACTTAGGGTTTCAGGAGCTCAATGCCAGGAATGGGAGGAAGATCAAATATATACTTTTCTTATTATAAATCACAGTATTAGGGTGAGCAACTATTATGTCAGCCCTGGTATTGGGACACTTTACAAACCAAGAATTTGTTTCCTTACTTCTTTGTCTCCTGACATACTTAACACAAATCAGAACATTTAAGGGGCTAAAATAAAATGCATTAAACATTTTGACCAATTTCAACACAGTATGAATTTTTTATAGAAATAATTTGAAATAGGTATTTCTTTCTACTCTGAAAGGGATACTCTTGTTTTTTCAAACAACTTAGACTTACATGTCCATGTTTCCTCCTTTTATTTATTTATCTTTCAGCTTTTTTTTTTGTAATTTTTTTTTTTTAATTGGGGAATATTGGGGAACAGTGGGTTTCTCCAGGGCCCATCAGCTCCAAGTCATTGTCCTTCAGTCTACTTGTAGAAGACGCAGCTCAGCTCCAAGTCCAGTTGCCATTTTCAATCTTAGTTGCAGGGGGCACGGCCCACCATCCCATGTGAGAATTGAACCGGCAACCTTGTTGTTGAGAGCTCACGTTCTAACCAACTGAGCCATCTGGCCGCCCCTCCATCAGCTCAGCTGCAGCTCACTGTCTTCAATCTAGTTGTGGAGGGCGCAGCTCACTGGCCCATATGGGAATCAAACTGGCAACTCTGTTTTTCAGAGCTTGTGCTCTAACCAACTGAGCCATTCAGCCACCGCCCCCCCATGTTCCCTCCTTTTAAACAGAAGTCTGCAAGCCATTTTATTAAACAGAAATAGCATAATCCCTTCTGCACAAGCTAATAAAGAGTCCAAGGAGGAAAGATGCCTGAAAAATGTCTAATCGTCATGGCTGACCTGGATTTCTAGAGGCGTGCCTTCTTTCTGCCTAGATAAGTAAGTCAAGATAAAGATTTTTCGGAGTTGCAGCATTTGGCCCTGTTTACCACCACCACCACCACCCCAACATCTCTGGGGTGCAGTGACTGGTATGAGTACTTGAAGACAAGGAAGCAGGCAGGAGATCCTCATAATGCTGAAGGGGCTTTTGAGTAGAACTGCTAGCTCACTGCCAAGTCACAGGGATGGGTTCAGACTGCTGTGTAATCACTGCTGTGTTCCATATCCAAGTCTTGATTAGATGCACATTTGAAATGGAATAACAAGCTCTTCCACTTGTCAAAATCCATTGACACCTCCTCTAAGGCAGTGGAGCAGAGTGGAAAGGAGAACAGTTTGGAGCAGACAAAATTAGGTTTGAATGGGTGTAAACATGCAATAATATAATTAAATGTTCACTGTAATGTCTGACGTATCATAAGCCTTCCACAAATGTTAGTTCCTCTTAAGTAGAAGGTTAGAAGTTCTTGCATCTTAAGCTTTTAACATTTAAAAAGAGCTCCCAGGTATGCTAGAAACACTTTATAAACAAGTGTAAAAGCAAATTAATTTTCTTACAGCTGATATTAGAATAGAAATGTCCTGGCTGGAAAATAATTTAACTTCCTATTTACAGCAGTCATTTTTCACCAGTTTTAAGTCTGAAGTAAGAGCACCTTTAATATATTGAAATAATGTAGTTGTCATAAACTTTGTTAGACTGGTAACCTCTGTTATTAAAATTAGAATGTACACACAGACTTACAGAAAACACTGTATATTCTTCTTCTGGGAAAATTCAATACAATGACATGGGTTTATCAGAAGCCTGTACATGGCACAGGTGCGTTGGTGGGCTGGTATGCGGTGGGGTGAGATAAGGCCCATCTACCAGAGGCTGAATTCTTCAGGGTTATGCTTTCAGGTTACCAGAGAGAGTTTTGATATTTCACATCAGCGTTACTTTTTTCTACTTACCTTTTTTTATTATGAAAATTTTCAAACATGCATTAAAGTGTCAAGAATTGTTTGGTGAACACCCATATACTCACCTCATAGATCGTACAGTTAACATTTATCTCTGTTTTATCACAAATCTGTCCAATCCATCTACCTACCCTCTATTTCTCCATTACTCTGTTTTATATTTAGATGTATTTCAATGTGAGTTGCAGACATCAGTACACTCACTGTTAAATACTTTAGGATGCAAATGTTGAACTGATATTAGATTAGGGTTCTTGTTTTTTTATTGTGAGATCAAATTTACATAAAGTGTAGCATATAAATTCAATGAGTACACCTGTGTAACTTAAATCTCTATGACGACAAAGCATCATTATCAACCCTCAGATTCCCTCATGCCCCTAATCATTCATTCTCCACTTCCACCTCCTTAGAGGTAACCACCATTTTTTCTTTTCAACATAGATTAGTGTTGCCTGTTGTAGAATTAATATGAATGGAATCACACAATATGCACTCTCTTGTGTAACTCTTCTTTCCCTCAGCATAATGATTTTGTATTCATCATGTTGTTGCCTATATAGGTAATTTTTTCTTTTTTGTTGCTGAGTACTATTCCATTGCATGAATATACCAGTTTGTTTATCTATTTTCTTATTGATTGACACCTGGGCTATTTTAAGTTTGGGGCTATTATAAATACAGTTGCTAAGAACATTCATGTACAGGTTGGTTTACTTTGTGTGTGTACATATTTTTTTTTCCTCTTGGGTAAATGCCTAAGAATGAAATTATTGGATCATACAATAAGTAAATGTTTAGTTTCATTAAAAAACTGCCAGATATTTTTCCAAAGTGGTTGTGCCATTTTACACTCCAACCAAAAACATGTGAGAGTTCCTGTTACATCCTGGGCAACATTTGGTTTATCTCACTTTGGTTTTAATTTGCATTTTTTGATGATGATGTTGTACACTTTATCCTGCACCTAAGTATTGTTCATTTATCGTCCTTTGTGAAATGTCAGTTCAAATCTTTTGCTCATTTTAAATAGGGTAATTTGTCTTCTTTTTATTGAGTTATGGGGTTCTTTATATATTCTGAATATAAGTCCTTTGTCAGGTATATGTTTTGTGAATATTTTTCTCCAGGATGCAGGTTGCCCATTAATTTTTCTAATAATGTCTTTTGGTGAGGATAAGCTTTTAAATTTGATGCAGCACAATTTATCATTTTTTCCTTTTATGGGTGTTTATTTCTGTGTCTTATCTAACAATTCTTTCCTGTCCCCAAGTTGTGAAGATGTTTATTATTTTCTTCTAGAAGCTTGGTAGTTTTATGTTATATTGAAAACTAAAATCCAGTTTTTTTGTGTGTGTTGTATGAGATAGGAGTCAAAATTCTTTTTTTTCTCCCTACATGAGCAGTCAGTTTTTAAAATACAATTTGTTGAAAAGCATTTCCTTTTCTCATTGCATTTCTCTAATATTTTTGTTGAAATAAAATGACTATATAAGTATGATTCTGTTTTTGGACTTTCTTTTCTTATTTATTGATACCTTTATCTATCCATATGCCAGTATTATATTGTCTTAATTAATGTAGCTTTATAATAAACCTTGAAATCAAATATGTAAGTCTTTGTTCTCCTTTTTTTCAAGATTGCTTTGAATATTTTAGGTCCTTTTCATTTCCATGTAAATTTTAGAATCAGCTTGTCAATTCCTACAAAAAAGCCTGGTGAGATTATTATTGGGATTGCACTGAATTTATAGATCAATTTGTAGATAATTGGCGTCTTAAAACATTGTATCTTAATATATGAACATGGCATATCTCTCCACATATTTAGATCTTTTAAATTTTTTCAGTAAAGTTTTGTAGTTTTCAATGTACAAGTGCTACACATAGCTAAAAAAATTTATCCTTAATAATTTTGGTGTTATTATAAAAGAAATTATACTTCTAAGTTTTATTTTCTAATTGCTGCTAGTATATCAAATACAATGAATATTTGTGCATATTAATTTCTATCAGGATACAAAGTGTCATTATATTCTACAATCTTGCTAAACTCATTTATTGGTTCTGATAGCTATTTTTTTTGTAGATTCCTTAGGATTTTCTATGTAAACATTCATGTCTGCATAGAGGTTTTACTTCTTTCTGTCCAATCTTTTTGGATTAATTTTTTTCTTGTTTTGTTGCATGAGTTAGAACCTCCAGTAAAATGTTGAATAGAAGTAGTGAGAGGCAACCTACTTGCCTTATTCCCAGTCTTAGGGAGAAACCATTCACTATTTCACCACATGTATAATATTAGTTGCAGGTGTTTTTTTTGTTGTTGTTTGTTTGGGTTTTTTGTTTGTTTGTTTTGTTTTTTATGCATGACCTTTATCAGATTGAGGAAATATCCTTTTATTTCTAATTTGCTGAGTTTTTAAAAAGTCACAATGTGCTTAATTTGTAATATGATTTCTTTCTTGATCCATTGAGATAATCATGAAGTTTTTTTTTTTTCATTCATTCTGCCCACGTGGTTAATTACATTGACAGTGTTTTTTGTTTTTGTTTGAAGTTAAATTAACCTTGTACTCCTGGGATAAATCTCACTTGGCTACAATGTAACTTTTTCTGGTAAAATTTTTTCATCTACATTGAAGAGGGCTATTGGTCTGTAATTTTCTTCTCATGTAGTATCTTTATCAGGTTTTGTTATCAGATTATGCTAGTCTCACAAAATGAATTGGGAAGTGTTCTCTCTCCATTTTCTGTAATAGTTTGTATAAGATTGGTGTTAATTTTTCCCTGAAATGTTTGATATAATTTACCACTGAAATTACCTGGGCCTATAGCTTTCTTGTGGGAATGAAAGTTTTTGATGACATATTTAATGAGGGTTCTCAACCTCCACTATTGACTTTTTTGACTGGATAATTCTTTGTTGTGGGAGGCTGTCCAGCCCATTGTAGGATTTTTAGGATCAACCTTGGCCTCTACCCACCAGATGCTAGTAGTTTTCCCTCTTCCAATTGTGACATCAAAAATGACAAATGTCCCCTGAGGAACAAAATCATTCCTGGTTGAGAATTATATTTGATCTATATTTTAAAGAAATATCCTAAGATCACTGATTTTTCATATATATATATATATGGCAAAAAAAGTATACACATTTTAAGAAAGGAAAAGCTATATTAAAATTGTAATACTCAATATATACCAATAACAAAAGATGAGTACAAGTTGTGTGTATACAACTTTTTGGCACCCCCAATATATACATTTAAATCTATAAATTTCCCTTTAACATTACCTTAGCTGAATTTCACAAATTTGGATATATTTTCATTATCATCCAGTTAGGAATATTTTCTAATTTTTCTTGTGATCTCTTCTTTGGCCCATAGATTATTTAAATGTGTTTTATTTAATTTCCAAATATTTTGGCATTTTATAATATTACCGGCTTGCCATTTAATTCCATTGTAAGAGAGTATACTCTATAAGATTTCGATCTTTTTAACTGTATTGAGACTTGTTTTATGGATCAACATTTGGTCTTTCTTGGTGAACATATTAGGGTCTCTTGGAAAAAAAGCAAATTCTCTAATTGTTGGATGAGGTGTTCTATAAACTTTAATTCAGTGAAGGTGATTGATAGTGTTGTTTAGATCTTCTATGTATTTACTGATTATCTTTGTCTAGTTACTCTATCGATTACTATAAAGGGGTGTTAAAATCTCTAACTATGATTGTGAGTTTATTTCTTCATTGAATTGTGTTGACTTTTGATTCATGTATTTTGAATCTTTGTTATTAGGTACATACACATTATGGTTGTTATGCCTTCCTTATAAATAGATTCTTTTATCATTATGAAATATATTTCTTTATCTCTGGCCATGCTGTTTGTTTTGAAGTCTACTTTATTTGATGTTAATATAGACACTTTAGCCTCCCTATGCTTACTGTTTGTTCAGTGGTATTGGTGTTCCTTTGTAAGTAGAAATAATACCATAATATTTTATATTTATAGTGTATCATTTATGAACAGAATTAGCTTCTATACTCTCCTTTGATCTTCATAGCAATCTTACAGAAAAATGATGCTGCTATCGCCATTTTACAGGATGAAACTGAGTCCCCAAGAATTAAGGGACTTTCCCAAGAACACAGTGGTTAGTGATTACCAGAGCCTTGTTTCTATCTTACTCCAATGCCTGGCTCTTGGCCATTCTGATATGTTTTTCTTCATAGATTAAGTGGAAAGAGAATTTGAGAAATTCAGCGTGGCATGTTAAATGATAAGTGAGGGCCAATATAGGAAGCATATGTAGAAAAAGTGGTCCATTGTCTATCATCTAAAGACATGGCTGCTCACAGTTTCACTCCAGGGCTCAAGGTTAACT
Organism: Rhinolophus ferrumequinum; assembly: GCF_004115265.2. Lineage (NCBI taxonomy): Eukaryota > Metazoa > Chordata > Mammalia > Chiroptera > Rhinolophidae > Rhinolophus > Rhinolophus ferrumequinum. Next base: position 79,753,470 of record NC_046294.1, on the reverse strand, counting down.
CTAAAGAAAAAGCTTTTGGTTATAGAGGTGATGAGACATTATCAACAGAGGGTGAATGCAATCATCAAGAGCTCTCAATATCAAAGGAGGGGCTGGCCGGTGAACATTACTGTCACAACACACATTTGATGAGCATCAGCTATTTATCTTCATTAGTTGTATGTAGTACAGTTTGGCCTGGAGGCAGAGGGATTGATAAGATGATCTCTGGTTGGCTGCTTGCCCTAAGATTCCATGACTCCTTCTTAAGGAAGCCGTAAGAGAAGCTGATGTCTCAAGCTGCCACTCACCTGGAGAAACTGACCTTCCGTAAAGCAGTCATTCCTTGCTTCTCACCTGGCAATCTAAGCCCCAGGTGGCCAAGCTGTTGGTCCTCCTGAGGCATGGCTGCTCCAGCTAGACCCAGGAGCTCAGCTATGCAAATACCAATTACAAGTTTGTATTTGTGCAGACCTCACCTTTTGCTTATACACCTCCAATACCCACCAGAGGGGAATCTATCTAGGAAATTTGAACAGTCGTTTGTTCTTTTTTTTTTTTTTCTTGTTGTTTGTTTCTTGTTTAGGTGGTGAATTTTATAACTTGTAGACGTGAACTTATGATTCTATTAAACATTCTTAGCTTTGTTACAGTGATTTTTCTAACAAAAAATACACTTTGCATTTATTTGCTACCTAGTCCACTTCACTTAGATCACTTGCTATTCCAGAAATACGCTGTGTAACTTCCTGCCTCTGTGTCCTTGACCTGCCCTTTCTTTCCTTATTGACTCACCTCCAATGCCCAATTCAAATACGTACTACTTTCTCTGAGAACCCCCAAGATCAGGTCAGTCAAAGTAAATGACTGAGCTTCCACAAGGATCCCCCAGAGGGAACTCATTACCCTTCAAGAGGTATGGGCAGGCAGGGCTTGGGCTTCAAATCCACTATATGGACAAAACCACTCTGAGCAGTCTCACCCTCTTCTATTCAGGTTGTCATATCCAGGAAAGCTCTTTGCATCCATCAGCAGTGTCTGTTTTTGCTATATAGCTGGGTAGAAAGAATTAAGCAGTTAGGCAATTCCCTGTGGCTTGGTAATTTCTGGAGAATCCTGGCACAAGTGATTTGCACAATGCAGACTTATCTCCTAAAGGATTCAGCGCCCTTCAAACCCAATGCCAATGAACTCCAGCTGTATTACCCCCTAGGCTTAGGGGGCCGATTGGCCCATTCCTGGGAGGCCTTGCAGAACATCAGCCTTCCCTTCTCTGGCCCCAAGGACAGCAAAAGTACATACAGAACTTATGTCTGGGGTGAGAATTATGCTGGAGGTGACTCTGTCTTCTCACTGTATGGGGTTAGGAGTAAGGTCAGGAGTTTGAAAGGGGCAGAGAGGGCTGAGAGGCTCTTCAGCCTAGCCCACTCCACTCCCTCATTTGTAGGCTTCATCATGGTGGTGCAGATGTTCAAGGTCATCTCCTGTGGTCCCACGACATTTCTTATTATTTAATAAGCACTTGTATAGCTCTTACTATATGCTAGGCACTGCTCTAAGTACTTCACAGGTATTAATTCATTTCATCTTATAGTAACCTCAGCAGTTCTGCTCTGGAGTTTGTGACTGGACGAGAGCCTGACCTGTGAGGTCAGACAGATCTTGTTTCAAATCCTGATTCTATCACTCAGTAGTGGAGTGACTGTGGGCAAGTTGCTTGGTGCCCCTCTGCTCTAGTTTCTTCATCTATAAAATAAGCCTTCAAAGGATTGCCATAAAGATTAGATGAGATGATATATATAAAGCTTTTAGCCTGGGGCCTGCCATCTTCGTGACTGGCTGGGATGAGAAGGAGGAAGAAAGCCTGTTCTCTCAGAGACTCCTCTCTGAAGCCTATGGGATCTGATGCTGAAACATTCTTCCCAGAACAGAAGATCATCTGCAGTGTTGTAGAGACATGTGGCCCCCTCTCACTGAACTCTGGGGTTGGCTAGGTGTCTCACCTGCCTGGGGCTCCCCATCCCCTTAGACAATCTGTTGGCTGTTGAGAGGCAGAAGAGAACAAAGGATGACACTGAATCAAAGATTTTACCAGAAGAGTCTAGGATACTGCAAACAGGAAAACTCAGTCCTGTGCATTTGTGTTCGAATCAGATTCACTACTCTGCTCGGGTGAACAAGGAATGTCTGGCTCACCGCAGAACAGCCCCTCTACCCCAGCCCACCCCTGAGGGAGTTGCAAAAGCCTAAGCTCCCCACCCTCCTCGTCTGTAGTGATGCATGACATTAGAAGCCCTCCATGGAAGGAAGACTCTGATGTCCTTGTCCACAAGGAGACCTACCTAGGATGTGGGATCACCCCTGCCTCACCTCCAGGGAGATAATCATATTCTAGTCCTGCCCCTTTATCAGGCGGTAAGGGGTAGGATAGGGGTCTTGAGCAGGGACCTGGGATATTCCCAGGGAAGACACAGCGAAGGGGCGGGGGTCCTGGGTGGCATAGTCTGGAGGCCCCATGTGATGAGAACTGGGCAAGCTGGGACGGAGGACAACCTTTGCCCCTTTGAACCTTTGCTTCAGGCTAGTCCTTTCCTTTAGGCCTGGCACTCTTAGATTCCCTTTGACCAGCAGGCCCCTGGGATGGAAGGGCCTGGATTTAGTGAGCAGCCCCAGGTACAGGGATCAGCTCCCAGCCCTTCAACCCCTCCCAATCCCCACTCCCCCGCACCTGCAAGATAACCTGCCAGTAGAACTTAATGAGTGAATTAGTAAGTCCCACAGGTGATATTCCTGCTCTTTGCCTCCAAAACCCAGCTGGCTGAAGGAGACTTTTATTTTAGGGTTTAATAATTTGGAAAACTTATTTGGCTGAGGAGTATGGATTGGATTCTATGTATCTTACAGTAGTTTCTTTGCAGCGATGGCGTGTGGGGGACTCTAAGGTGTGTGATGTGGAAGGTGAATTCTTCAGTGCGCAGCTCCTCAGGGAAGGGGTTTCCACCAAATCAAGATAAGACAGGTAGGGCTCTTGTCAATATTTAATCAGGATACATGGCATTCGGCTCTATAAAGGCGACACTCAGGACCTGTGTTTGCAGACTCTGGCTAAGAGCCAAGGAAAGTATTAGTCCTTCCCACGTTTTAAGGGCAAGATTACAGAGTTATTTTCTCCAAAAATAGTCACAGGAATTTAGATGAATACGCAGTGTTGTATAGCGCCCCCTAGATAGCCATTCTGGGATTCTGTCTGGGCTGGGCTGGAGGGGGCCGAGCCTGGGGCTCCAGCCCTTACTCTCTGTGAAAAGGCCCCCTATCCTAACTGGACTTTCCCAGGCTCTTCCTATTGCTGTCCCCCGTGCCCCGGTCCCCCCACCTCTGTCCACCTTCTCTGCTCAGCCAGCGCTAAGCAGGGTCAACCAAGCGGTGGCCTTACGGAAGGAAGAACACTCTCTTTACGTTATTGTATTTGCCCCTTTCTATTTCCAAATGACTCTTTCTAGGGGTTTGGTCTCCCTGGGGGCGACGGCCTGCCCTCAGAACTCAGAGGCTCTGCCATGTTAGGGATAGGATGTTAGATACTCTGAGGCTAAGGCCTGGGTCCTGGCCCTGCTCTCATAAACATCCTTTGATCTCAGCAAACAAGTACTAGTATCACCCTTTTCTCCACTCAGCACTTCTGGATATCACTTTCCCTTCCATTTCTTCTCCTATGGTGTGTGTGTGTGTGTGTGTGTGTGTGTGCGTGTGATGGACTCAGGATTTTCCTGATGGAAATCCTGGAGTTGTGATGGAATATTTAGTCCTCCCCAATACAGTGGTACCTCAGTTTTTGAACGTAATACACGAGTTCTGAAACATTCTAAAACAGCCGACAGCTAGGCCTCAGGATATTGCACTCAGCGGAAGCCACGTGACACTTTCGACTTCTGAGTCGTGTTCAAAAACCGAAGCATTTACTTCTGGGTTTACTGTGTTCATAAACCAAAATGTTCATCAATGGAAATGTTCGAAAACCGAGGTACCACTGTATATCTCTGCCAGCTCCATGGTATAAATCACAGTTCCTCAGAGGTCTTTAGGAGCAATTGACGTTGCCAACAATTATTGATCATTATTTAAGTTCTAGGCACAGGGGTAAGTGCTTTATCCATTTTCTCATTTAATTGATCATTACACCTTCTGAGCTAAGTATTATTATCAAGTTCATTTTATAGATAAGGCTAAAGAGACACAGAGAGGTCAAGCAACTGACTTAAAGTCACACATCTCTAGAGTGGTCAAGCCAGGATGAAAGCCAAGATCTATAGGGGTCCAGTTTTACAACCACATGCTACCATTTCTCTAATGTAAATGATTGAATCAACTCCAGTTTAAATATACTATAATCGCACAAGTAACACATAAATACATTATTCTTGTGAAAAAATTAAAACTGCTCAAATAAGGTTGGAATCCCCTTTGATCAACATACCCTAGTTTCTGCACTTTTTCCCACTCAATGGGTAATTATTCTCAGTTTGGTTAATATCATTTCAGAGCTTTTCCTATAGATTTACATACACCTAAATATATGCATAGAAAACATCAGCATATAGTGCCACAAACCCTTGCGAAGGGCGCTCAGCACCAGGATGGTGGGTCAGGAGGCCATGGTAGTGATGTGTGGTCGCACGCCATTCCATCCTGTAGGTGGGTACGGATATTTCCTGGCACAGGTAAAACAAAACACGAGTATCACTGTAAATGAGCACAACGGGGCTGAGTGTTGGGAAACATGAAGACACAAACATAGAGCAGTCCATCAGCCACTGGCCTGGAAACAGAGTTACCGAAATAGACGAAAGAGAAGACAATGAGTAAAAGGAGGAGAAGGAGCTCAAGATGATACACGTGGCCTTGGCCTCAGGAGATCTGTGGTTGCTGCGAATATGTTGGACTGGCTGCTCGTGCCTCTGTAGGAAAAGGACCATGGAGCCACTAGCACAGACCATGAGGCCCAAACACATAAGGTCAGTTGTGGAGAACATGACTACAACTACAAACCCGGTAAATCTGTCTGGATCGAGTGTGGAATAGTGTCCATCATTTATTTTCACACTAAAGGTTTTGTTAAACATTGGACCAGTCATTTTGGTAGGAACAAAGATATTCACTAAGAGATGAATCATCTAGCAGAGAAAACAGCAGAAACCAATGTACTTTGGGGACCTCATTCTGAGCTCCATCTACCTAGAGAGATGGGGGCAAAGCCTAATGGCTTGAGAGCCACTGAGGAGGGAGGTAGTGCTGAAGCGACACCCTCTGGCCACTCTCTGGAAATAAAAGAGAAGTTTATACCCAGTCTCATTCAGGATTTTTTTTTTTTTGATCCAAAGGCTGCCATTATATGAGGGATCCCTCTGGATAAAAGCACCAAGAAGTTGGCTAAGACCAGTTGGTTGAGACTCATGTCAGTGGGTCTTAATTTGTTTCTAATTAATAAAAGTGAAGTTATAAAGACAAAGGAGGAGGAGTTTCCAAGGATTCCTGTTCCCATCAGGGTGACTAGGATGATCCCCACTTAACAGAAGCCATCCCATCAACATCAATGGGAGAGTGACCTTGTCGGAGCCAGATGAAGGGCAGGCAGACAAACAAAAAGAAATATGTTCTCGTCACCATCATGCCTAATGTCCTCCAGTGCGAAGCCTAACACATACTCTTTCAATTTAAATGGGCCTTAAGTAGGTGTGCTTATGGGTGCAGAAGCTGTTCGTGGAAACACTTGAAATGTCTATGGGAAGTGGCTGAATGCATCATGGCCCATCTGCACAGCAGTTTTCTACACTTGTGAATTGAGTAAGGAGGACTCCTACACTCTGATCTACAGAACGGGATACATCCTGAAGTGAAAAGCCAGGTATAAAACCATGGGTAGAGGACACTAAAGTGTTCCCAAGTACACAGTGGAATGAAAATAGAGAGACAGAACATATACAGGGTGGGGCAGAATTTAAAGCTAGACTTTTAAGGAAAAAAAAAATCTTGTCATAGTGTTTTATTGTACAAATAGATATATGTCCCATAATAATTAAACAATATTAAGCAAAAAAGAAAACATCAGCATCATTTGCTATTCATTACTACATGGTATCATGCGTATCAGCATCATTGTGGAGCTGCTTTAACTTCACAATTTGTCTTGCACTCTTTCCACATAACCATAAGGAGATTCATCCGTTCCTTTCTACTGTTGCCTAGAATTTACAATTATGGGTACACGAGATCTGACAATTAAGTTCACGAACTTGTTGCAACACTGCTGCTAACCTTTTTTGATATCAGAGGGATTATTCATTATGAATTTGTACCAACTGGACAGTTAACCAAATTTACTATTTGGAAGTGCTGAAAAGGCTGCGTGAAAAAGTTAGACGACCTGAACTTTTCGCCAACAATTCATGGCTCTTGCATCACGACAATGCACCAGCTCACACGGCACTATCTGTGAGGGAGTTTTTAGTCAGTAAACAAAATAACTGTATTGTAACATCCTCCCTACTCACCTGATCTGGCCCCAATGACTTCTTTCTTTACCCGAAGATAAAGGAAATATTGAAAGGTAAACATTTTGATGATATTTAGGACATCAAGTGTAATATGACGACAGCTCTGATGGCCATTCCAGAAAAAGAGTTCCAAAATTGCTTTGAAGGGTAGACTAGACTCTGGTATCAGTGCATAGCTTCCCAAAGGGAGTACTTCAAAGGTGACTGTAGTGATATTCAGCAATGAGTTATGTAGCACTTTTTCTAGAATGAGTTTGCCAATTTAATTATCAAACTATGTATACCATAGTTCTCTGTTTCCTATTTTTTTTGGTCACTTCCAAGTTGGTGAACATTTGAATTATTACCAAATTTCCATTATCACAATGTTTCAACCAAAATCCTTGAACATAGATCCTGTGCAATTTTGGGAGTATTTTTCTAGGGAAGAAGAAGTAGATTTTTTAGGTGATAGACTATGCAAATTTTAAATGTTAATAGATACTGATAAATGATCCTCCCAAGTGGCTGCCCAATAAATAACTTTTCAACAATTGCTACACACACATTGCAGAAAAGTATAATTTCTCCAGGGAGGACAGCATAAGAGAAAAATGGGCTTACATGGCAAAAGCACACTCACTCAGACAGAGGGCAGTGAGTGTTGTGAGCTGTGGCTTCACGGCCTTCCAGTTGGGCAGGGGACAACCTCTTTGACCCTCCGTGTTCACAGCTGCAAAAATCTCACTAACTCAGAGGACTGTTGTAAGGATTAATTAAGATGATACATGAAAAGACCAAGTACATACAAAGCACTTGCTGACAGTTATCATTAGCTACATGGGAAAGAAATGAGGACAGGGAATGTTCCGGGCTGTCTTTCCTGGAATATCCTTGAGGGACGGCAAGCCCACACCTGGCCTGGGCCCACCTGCCATCCCTTGGTGGCAAAAGACTGGATAATATGGCATTGATGTCCAGCCAATTTAAAAGCAGAGCTATAAGCCGCAAAAGCCATGACCTTGACCTTGACAGGCCAGCCGAGGAGAGGTAGAAGACTATACAGCATAAACATTCATTACCTTTTTATGAAAATTACAAACTCACAAGAAATGCTCTTGACGTTTTTGCCTTTGAAATATCCTAACTTTTAAACCTTAATTTCTTTAACATTTTGTGTGGCTAATGTGCAGGGTTTTAGACAATCAAGGCAATGCCAGTAAAGCAGTAATGTTTCATTTCATTGGTTTCATTTCCTTATCAGCATGGCATAGTCCTCTTGGCTCTGACCTTCACTTAATATGAGTAACCTTGAAAACTGGGGAACTGCTTTAAGTCCCAATCCTTTATAAAAATTAGATACTATTGTCTGTAAGAAAAGCTAATGCTTATGTAACACTTAAAATATAGCAGACATTGTGCTGATTAATCATTGTATGTGTGTTATTATCTGATTTAGTGCTTACAATAAGCAGAAGTAGGTAGTGGTCCTGGGGGCAAATGTGGGTTCAAATCCATTAGCAGTGTGATCTTGGGCAAGTGACTCAGTGTCTCAAAAAGTTTTGTTGGGAGGGGTAACAGATTGATATACAAGACTCCAGAAACACCCTCAGAGTGAGAGGGCCCGTCCTGACCCTGATGGGAGGAAGGAAGGGAGCAGGTACAGAACTCACCCGTGTAGGAAGCCCCCCACTGGGTACCATAGTGGTTGTGGGACTGAGATGGGTCAGGAAACCAGGGGAGGTGGCAAAGGCATTTGAGACAACCTGGGTAAATATAACCGTGAGAGCAATAACTGACCTCCAAGTGCCAGGCTGGACCCAGCTCTCCTTAGAAGTGGCCTTCTCTTAGGTCTGGTAGGTAAGACCAACGTTGGCAATCCTTGGCTCAGGAGAAAGCAAAGGGGTCATGCATATCAGACCTGCTTCTTGGAGGCCTTCACGGTGATCTGAAATTTGCATGGCAGATTGGTACTGAAACCAGAGCTCTGGAACCCTTGTGAGCTTCTTAAAACTATCATCTCCCCCTTCCATCCTGCCTTATGCCCAACTCCATTGTACCCAAGGATTGCCCCGGGCCTAGTCCCGCTTTCTCTAGCTTCTAAATGCTGCTGATACCCAAGGTGAAAGTTCCACAGGAGGAGAAGCACATTAGCATCTTGGCACCTTGGAGATCATCAGAGCTGGTTTTCTGTCAGATGGAAATGCTGAGACAGGGCAGTGAGAGAACAGCACACCAGAGAGGTCAGCTTTGATGGTGGGGAGGTTTAGACACTTGCCCTGGGAGAGCAGGCCTAAGTATGGAGAGAGAGAGAGAGAGAGAGAAGGAGGGAGAGAGAAAGGAGGGGGTGGGGGAGAGAGGAGAGAGGAGAGAAGAAGGAGCTTCTAAAGCAAACCCTTCTGCTTGGGACCATCCTTGTTTGGTGATTCAGTTGTGTCCCCCTTCACCTCCGGTACTATAATGTTAGTTCTCCCTTCTTCAGAAGTCACACTCCCTTCACAGTGTGACAACAGTCGCACTGTGCACACGGAGCAGCCTGAAAACTCCTGTTTGCTGGGAGGGAAAGACATGGGGTGAGCTGGGCACAGGAAGGTGGATCTGTCTGGGCATCAGGGGCTTTTTATCTGCAGGAAACTGCACACCCCAGGGCCTGTCGAGTCATGCTCAGCAGCACTTGGCCCGCCCATCACCATCTTTAAGGGAAAACCATTTCTTGTGGGGTTTGCCTGTATCCGAACTGCCCTCTCCAAAACCAACATAAATGGTATCTTAGCCCAGGGTGTGGCTGACGGAGAACAGGACTGGGAGCCGCGAGACCAGGACTAAGGAGTTGGGTAACCTTGGGCAATTCTCTTTGGCGCTGAGCTTTGGTTTTCTTGTCTGTGGAGTGAGAGGCTTGGGAGATTGTCAGCTCACAGTGCATGCAGTTGAACAGCGCCCAACAGTTTTGGCAGAGGAGGCTTGTCTCCTCCTTGGTGAAATTAGCAAATAGTCTCTTTACATTAACAGAGTTTCTAAGAAATCCTAAAGCAAAACTAGTGAGTCCGAGGGTCTCATGAGTATGAAGAGCTTCTGAGTTTCCAGATCTCTGCTTTTCCAGGAACATTGTTCCTGGGGTGACCAACTGTTCCAGTTTGCCCAAGACTAAAGGAGTTTCAGGGATATGTGACTTTGAGTGCTAACACTGGGAGAGTCATGGGTAAACTAGGACAAGTTGCTTTGTACCCCAAACTCTCTTCCCCAAGGCTTCAGGCAAGACCCTTCTGCCCTTGGTCTTGGGCTGAGTGTAAACCCAGATGCCCTTGGCTCTGACCCACCAGAGTTCAGCACGGGGTCTAGGCACCTTACTTTTCTTACCCATGGGCTTGGTGTCATTGTCTCCTCTGTGTCTCAGCAATTAGCAATCCCAATCCCCTCACCCAGCCTGAAAGTCAGACAGTCCTGGATTTCAACTCTTAGCTATGTTATTTCACCAATTGTTCTCATCTGTATAGCATAAAGTGACACACATTGTCATTTTATCAGGTGCCAGGCAATGTGCTAAGAACTGTACATATCTTAATTCATTATTTCTCACAGGAACCCCATGGACCCATGAGGTGCTATCATTATCTGTATTATCAGGTATTATTATCTGTATCTCCAGAGAAACAGAACTAATAGGATGTGTGTAGATAGATAGATAGATAGATAGCTCTAGAGCAGGGGTGTCCAAACTTTTTTCAACGTTTTTTACCAAGGGCCATATGTGGTAAAGTACACAAACATCCGGGCCACTCACTCGAGGTGAAGTACGTATTGCCTCACCTGGTTTATTTAAGTAAACTAAATATATTTTTGGAATTTGCTGCGGGCCAATTAACAATGGATTGCGGACCGCAGTTGGCCCGCGGGCCGCAGCTTTGACACCCCTGCTCTAGAGAGAGAGGGAGATTTGTCTTAAGAATTGGCTCATGTAATTAAGGAGGCTGGCAAATTCAAAACCTGCAGTGTGGGCTAGCAGGCTGGAGACCAGGAAAGAACTGATGAGTATGCTATCTGCTCAGTGACTGGCAAAGAGGAGGCACTCTATACATGCTAATTCCCTCCTCCCAGCTCTCTTCTGCTGTGAAAAATGAGGCACGTGGCCACAGACAGTCTGGTTACTATTTCTATTAGACTCAGATCCCTCGGCACCCCTGAGGAATGGATTTTTAGCCAGGGAAGCATGTGTTTGTGATATTGGATGGCTGGTGGCGGTGGGGATGCTGGGTTGGCCACCTGCATTCCTCTGTGTGTTTCCAAGCCAGATTGGGGCCAAGGCCTCAACAAGCCTGGAGCCTGGAGAGAGATAACAGGGCCCAGGGCTGGCCTGTAAAGTGTAGGACCCTGAAGCCAGTAAGGAGATATGGGGCTGGCTGGCTTCAGGGGCCTTTCAGAAACTAACCTTTGTACCGGGCTGGGGCCTTGCACATCCCCAGCCACTGTCTCTGCTGCCAGACACCAAGCACTGCCGCCAGGACATGGAAACAGTCAAATGGTGATCCCTGAGGCCACCTCATCTGACCCTTTATCCCAGTTATCATTCCATCTGACCTGAGACCCAGGATGAAGCAGTTGAGCTGCCTGGCTGTGGCATGTGCAGGTAATGCGCCGGCCCATGCCTGTGAGCTCCTTGTGCTGGTGCTGTTGGCCCTCAGGGGGAAAGTACCAAGGGCAACAAGGTGAACTCGGGCCAGCAGGCCTGAGCCTGAATCCTGAGTCCATTTCCTAACTTTGCCTTTCTAAGCCTTCGTTTTTCCCTCTATAAAACGGGGATAATATTCCTGATCTCTGAGCTGTGGTTGGTTCCGTTAAAGGTGCCCACATATTTCCAAGGGCTTGGCATAGAACAGGAGCTTCTTTCTTCTTGTCTCTCTTTGGAATCACTCCTGGTCTGATTCACACGTTGGTCCTGAGGCCACCTTCTCTCACAATCTGCTCTGTCTTCCTTGAGTCCAGAAGCATCCACGAAGGCCCAGAGCAACTTGGGTTGGGCCCCATGCTTGGAGCCAGGGCTTAGAGTAACTGACAAAGCCAGGCCAGGCTCCCAGTCCAGCCGCCTGGAGAGGGGAGGCCAGACTCAGCTGAGACCCAGACAGCGGCGACAGTCTCCCTGCAGGGAAAGCACCCAAAATCGCTGGGGTGGGTTCTTGTACATTTCAGTTATATATCCTGGGAACGAGTCCTGGCTGGCTCTGATTGATTTTTTTGGCTTTCAAGTTATGAATTTCTAAATTTCAAAGCCCTCTAGCCAATATGCAAATGGTTTTAATTTGAGGTGTAACAGACAGGTGGAATCAACGCTCATAGGCCAGCACTTTGTTGGTAGATCCTGTCGCAAAGCTAATCGCTAAAAAGCAAGATTATTTTTTCCTGTAGAAATGGTTTGGGTTTCTTCCACCCTGGGGTCCTTTTAGGTTGTGATGTTCAAGAGGAAAATATTTAAGGAGGAAATTCTAAAAAGAAGGATTTTTTTTCCATGCTTTTGGATATGACACATTGTTTTCTGTGTATAAATTTAGCAAGAGTGGGTTGGGGGCTGTTTTTTGGACAATGACAGGGGGATCGATCTTGCATCAGAGAGGAAGATACTAGCCAACTCTGGGCACCCCCTCTGCCAGGGATTGTTTTGATCTTTCCTTGTCTATTTTTGCTTTTTACTTTAAGTACTGGTGGGCTTTTTTTTTTTTCTTTTTCTTTTTGTGGGACACTGTGGTTCAACAGGAGAATAGCCCCTGACTCAGTAACTGGGATTAAGATAGTAGTTGAAAACATGAGCTTTAGAGTTGGACAGATGTGGATTCAAATCCTGACTTTTCCTTGTGACTATGGTTACTTCATTTAACCACGCTGACTTGGTTACATGTAAACTGGAAATACAAACAATGGTTCATTTTGCCAAGATGAAATACATAATTATGTAAATCACACAGTATAGCACATCATGCTTAAAAACTCTCACAGAATGTTTCACTCTCTGTTTAATGTATTCTCAACATACTTAGGTGCTCCAACCCAGCAGCAACTGATGGGTCATACTGTAGTTCCCACTGTGCCCAGTACTCCATGGGGTGACAAGAGAAAGATGGGCCATATTTCTTAGCTCTAACGAGCTTTGGGAGAGACAAGACTTACACTTTGCTAGAAAAAGATGAGCTAAACAGATCTAATCCAGTGTTTAATAAAATGGTAACTTGAATGAAGGTGATAAGAGGAATTGAAATGCAAGGGTAGAGAGGCCACTATGAGAGGCGAGGGGGTGCCTAGCATTTACTGAGCACTTATCATGTGCCAGGCTTCACAGGGCTGGACACCTTAATTTTTACCATAACCCTGGGAGGTGGACATTTGTCATGTGGGAGACCCTGCTCACTGCGCCATGTGTCGTGCGGGGCAGCACGCGGGGTCTCAGCTCCGTTCCCCACATAAGAACACAGGACATGGTGAGGCCAAAAAGGAACACCCACGGAGCCATAGGTAGGAGAGTCATACAACTATATTCTCTCTGGCGGCCTGGGGAGACACACGCAGTAGTAGCCACATGATCCACAGTCTACCATTCACTTCCCTGCCTGCCAACCAACCAACCAATCAACGCAGCCCCGCAGTTACATCAGTAACCAATTGGCCAATCAGTTACAGCTGACAGCCAACCAATCACAGTTGATGGTCATTCAATACCCGAGCCAGCATCTCCCCAGCCAGGCCGAGAGCCTGGAAACTGCTCTCTGGAACTCTGTCCCCACAACATTTTTACTGTCATTTTATTCACAAAAGGGCGCTGAAGCTCAGAGACATGATATAAGCCACCCAAGGCCGTACAGCTGGAGTTGGCTAGAGCTGGCATTGGAGTCTGTATAATGGAGGGTGGCCTGAGTTGTCCCTGAAAGAAGGGTAGGGTTGGGGAATGCAGAGGTCTAAAAGGAGCTCTGTTCCTTGGTTTCCTGTCTCATGGGGCTTCCCACCAGGAAGACATTAGGAGAGCTACCTAGGGCAAGAGGAGGCCCCCTTGAAGCACACTGCTTGTCATGCCTGGCGGGCTGTAGGCATCAGTGCCAGCTAGTCCTAGCAGGTGGAGACCACATACAGCTTCTGCCTGGCCACAGCCCAACAGTGAAACCCGACACATGTCCTGGCTGCACAAGGTGGCAGACATTTGCCTTCTTATCAGTAGGGCACATTCCACGGCCAACTGGCCACCTGGTTTGCTTCTGTCAGGGTAGATCCACTTTGGACTGGGTGCACATTTGCACTGCTACTTGTCCTGCACGTTTTGCATTTTTGAGAGTCTGGCTTGGCTGCAGGGGGATGGGTGTGCTGGGTGCACTGCCCTTGCTGCCACTGACTCGTCAGCAGGGCATCCTGGGACAAGCCTGGTTCTGGTATAGGAATCTGGTATCGAATCCTGCCCACCTTTCTTGGTTGTTTGACCTTGGGCAGGTCATCTCACCTCTCCATACCTCATCTTCCTTTACCATAAAATGGGAATGGTGAAAAATACTTACCTTCAGTTTCATTGTGAATATTGACTATTACAAAAGCCTGACCTACCTTGCTAGGTGCTCCTTAAAATGAATAATCATTATTTTTAGTGGTATTAGCTGCCTTTGAAACATTGAGAGCTCTGAGCTCTAGAACATGCTCAGAGGGGAGTGGACAGGGATAGGTATAAGAATGTGTTGTGAGGCTGCCATGATATCTCGCTTGTTCTGACTTGGAGGAGCCCCAGCTGCAGAGAGTCAGCTGTGAGGGAGTTTACTCTGAGTTTGAACAGGTAGGAATGCTGGGCTTCACCAGGTTGCTGAGAAAGGGCTGTGTGATTGTGACAGAACTTTGCGCCTAAAAAGTCTCTGCTGGCCTGAAATGGCTTGAGGGGTTTAGCTCAGCTATATTCCCCAGTTGGGAACTATAGCAGTCACAATGTGCAAATGCATGTTTTTTGTCCATCGTATCCGGGGCTTAGTGGAAAGAGAACACAGTATATGTCAGACACACCTGGGGTTAAACCACAGCTTGCCACTAATTGACCTCAGGCAAGTTCCTTCATTTCTCTCTGCCCCTTTCTCATGTCAGGAGGGCTGCATTCCTTGGCCCCAGTCTTCCCCTTGGCATTTACAAGAGCCCTGTGAGGTTGGCAGTATTACGATTATTATTATGGTGAACAAACCAAGCTCTGATCACGTAAGTGACATGCCCAAGATCATTTGTCTAAGAAACCCAGAGTGAGAACAAGGTGTCACACCAGGATGTGGTGTCCGATGTTGACAACCTCTGCCAGTTCCTCCTGAAATCCTCTCGAAGACGTTCTGGACCAGTGGTTCAGTTTGAGACCCCGAGCCCTTGCTCTGGCTTCTTAGTCACTGTGATTTTCCAAGCTAAATTCCTGTTCTCTGGTGATATCAACTGGATATTTGCATAGTGTATCTCTGAGAACAATCTCAGGACAAAACTCTGATGTTTTATGAGAACTTGGCTAATTTTACGAAGTATCATTGGTTTGCTGCCATGGAGCAGATAGGGCAGATTGACTGTTGAGGGGCTTGTAAAAATTCTCCTCACAGCCTTTGCCAAGAAAGGCTCTACGATGGACTGCAAGGTGTTTCTGCAGAGACATTTTTTGGGAGGGTGGGTCTGGCTTTATGGAGAGTCATAAAAGAATTGTCTAGATTGGCCTGGGGTCTTGATTTTGATCAACTTAGCCTGAAATTAACTTTATTCTCAAAAACCTGGTCAACCAGCCTACAAGTCTGGAGCCCCAGTCAGGTGAACACAATGCAGATTTGGGTGAGAGGGTGGAGGGCAGGTCTGGTTCACTCAGCGTTCTTCTCTGAGTTTCCAAAAAGTGGAACGACTCTTTAGAGGTGGCAGACTTGTGAATCAAACAGGACAATTTTATTTTCCTCCAGCAAATGAAGGGAAGAGTCACAGTAGCTGGAGAAGCTGTGGTCTTTGTGGATACAACTTTACCACTGTTTT
Organism: Rhinolophus ferrumequinum; assembly: GCF_004115265.2. Taxonomy (NCBI): domain Eukaryota; kingdom Metazoa; phylum Chordata; class Mammalia; order Chiroptera; family Rhinolophidae; genus Rhinolophus; species Rhinolophus ferrumequinum. Next base: position 79,737,967 of record NC_046294.1, on the reverse strand, counting down.
CTCCACTTGGCCTTACACTTGTTAGCAATGGAAGCTGATTGCTGTGAGGTACCAGGGTGAAGAGGAGCTTCACTAGGCCAGGAGGAGCAGATTTCTGCAAATCACATTGCGGGTGAGTCTAAGAACTCCGCTGAATCTTGGCTCACCTAGCTCCCCGCTTGGAGAGTCAGGTATAATCCCCACTCCACTTGGGGAGATGAGATTGGAGAAAAAGAGGCAGGTAATGATTGCATGAGTCAGGCCCAAATTGAAGACACAGGGGTTTGATAGACAGTTTTGGAGACATCTGACTGGAGCTTGGGAGCTGGCTGATGTTCTATTAGTTTCGGCCCTCTATCCCCTCGGTGGGTGCCATTCCCCCAACTTCACAAGCTATAAGTGAAAGGAATAGAGGACAAAGAGTGCTACTTGTCAGTCTTCCTTGAAGAAAAGGTAACCCAGTTCTGCTCTTCCCAGTATGACAGGCTGCCAAAACCCACCAGTGTTCTCTTTGAGTGTATATCTCTTCTTTTTGGCTCAGGTGGAGAATTTCCTTTTCCTGGAGAAGTCAGGAGCCATCCCCCAGTGAATATTCTAGAATTCTCACCTTTGTTCTCTTTCTTTGTAATCAACATTTGTGACATATTCTTGGAATAGAGTCCTTACTTTTTTCCTTCTTTCTTTCCTTTAACCTCCTCTGCTCCTTGGTTTTCCTCTTCTTCCCTATCTTTCCCAAACCTTTTAAAAAATACATTGATTTTGGTCTCAACCCTTGACAATCGTGACTCTTTCACAGAGCTGTGGGCTCCCTGAACTTACAAGCCTCCTGGCATATGCAGGGACTTCCTAGAAACCTTTGTCAGCATGGTTCTCAGTGAGGCTTATCCTGGCGGGCCTGTGACTGCGCTGCAGAGACCAGAGCAGAATCACTCTCTTCCCTCCCCAAGCCCTTCTGGGTCGCTTTCTTTGGCTGTAGCTCTGCCTGCTACTCGGGCAGCTTTGGTAGCTGATGGATGCTTGTTTTTGCCCTGGATGGCTCGTCCTGTTCTCAGCACAGTGTCACCCCCACAGCTGCTTGTTTCCATGCATAGACCCTTTCTCAGCAGAGGAAAGATGTTGGATACCAACTAGGCAAGTCTAGAGTTCCCCCTTCTCTGCATTTCTTTATTCCTCTCCTGGCAACAAAAATTCTTAGTGGCTGGAAAAACTAAAAAATATCTGAGCCTTAAGTTTCTGACTCAGCCTCTCTGAAAAACTAACACAAAGAAAATAAAAAACGAATTTGCCTAATTCTACTCATGGGATTATCATTTCAGATGAACATATATCATTATCCAGACTTCAAAGGAGAAAACTTGGTTTTCCGTTGCAACATGCTGTGACCACAATGCCGAGATGTGTGAGAGGAGGGGCCAAGAAGTCTCCCCAGCAGGGCTTAGGGGAAACCTGAAGGTTACGTAGCTGAGGTTGACGGGGCCCTTGCTACGGGCCAGGCACCAGATTAGCTGCTTCGTGTCCATTCTCGAGTCCTTAAACAACCACGGGAGGCAAACAAGTGCTCTCTTGATGCCCATTTTACACAGGAGAAAACTGAGGCTTAGGAAAGGTTAAGTCATTTAGCCAAGCTAACGTGCCTAGGAATTCAAACCTGGGATGACTCTGGTTGGTGCTCTTTTACTTAGCCCCTGTATCCTACAACCTCCAGAAGGAAAAGTAGAGTGTCAACGTTTAACAAGAGTTCAGGAATCAGGCGCTGGTGGGAGGCAATCCAGTCTAGAATGAACTGTCAGATTAATAAACCATCACTGGTGGGTGATGATGTTTGCTTTTGCTTCATATGTTTGGGTCCATGAGACTAGCCCTATGAAAGCATATTATTTACTTCTGGACACCATTACTATGATCTGCGTATGTGCCACAAGGTGAACAATCATCTTTGTCCCTTGCTCTGCAGAGTGTGGTCAAGAGACCAGCAGTGTCAGCATCAACTGGGAGCCTGTTAGAAACACAGGCCCTCAGGCCCCACCCCAGACCTGCCCAGTCACAATCTCCACTGTCACGAGAACCCCGGTGATACTCGAATAAGTGAGATGTGCTCACAGTCTTGGCTTGTGGCTGTGTGCCCGAGGCAGTTGGGTTTTTCTCAAGAGCAGAAGGCAGAGATAACTGATCATAATTCAGTTCATCCTTTTTTTTTTTTATAGGAACATAACTTTTTATTCTTTAAAAAATATTTAACCACTCATGATGTACCGAATAACAAGACTAGCTCATAAGAACTAATTACTCAAAAACACTTCTGTTAAACAGTGAAGTTTACCGAAACCAAATTCTTGGGTACACTTCCAGTACCTCATCCACTGAATATCACCTGTTTTCTGAGTCACTCCACAGGCTGAGGTCTCTGAACATAGCTCAACAAAAGCATTTAGCAACCTGTGTGCACTTATGAGACAGAAGAACAAAGATAGCAAGGACTTATTAAGTACTTCTACTTAGAGTAAATAACATTTTACTTGTATTTCTATTATATTTTTGTTTAATACTCAAATTTTTGCATCTCTTCTGATTTTATATATATATATATATATATATATATATATATATATATATATATATGAGAATTTCACATAAGATTGTGAGGTTTTGTCAACAGGGACTGTGTCTTAATCACCTTTCCACCTGCAGATTGTCTGATGTCTGGTGTATTTTCTATACAATAGCTGCACAATAAATGTTTTTTGAATGGGGAAAAGCCTAGTGACTCCAGGCTCTTCTCAAGAATGCTTCTCAAAAGGGCCTTTCAATATTTTTTTTTTTAGGATATTTAAAATAATAGTTCTATGGCATCGTTTGAAACAGTTATACTGTAGCAGTTTCCTCATAGAGGTCATGATAATATCTGATCAAAGTCCTTTGTTCCTTTTCTGTTCTGCACCGTGTTTTACTGCAGAGCTTTCCAATTCAGCATGTCACTATCAGAATCAGTGATGCTCTCATTCAGCGATGGACAACACTGAACATGGATGAAGAGTGGGCCAGGGGAGTGAACTACCCACCTCAGGAGGATTCTGTTTTAGAAGCAGCTGGGTTCTTTCCTATGGGAAGAAGGACATCGATTAAGGGGTTCGACAGATTTAGATTTAAATTATGGTCCTCCAATTTATTGGTTTCATTCGGAACTGATGAATTTGAAATTGAAAATGTGGTGTTGGAGGAGAGCTCTATGGATACCCTGGACCACCAGAAAGATGAATAGGTGGGTCCTAGAACAAATAAGCCTGAAACCTCACTGAAGGCAAGAATGTCAAAACTGAAGCTGCCCTGCTTCGGGCACATCATGAGAAGGCTGGGTTCTTTGGAAAAGATAATAATTATGAGAAAAATAGAGGGCAGCAGGAAAAGAGGAAGACCAAATATAAGATGATTGACTCCATACAAGAAACTATAGCATGAATTCATAGGAGCTGAGCAGAGCTGTGAGGACAGGACATGGTGGATACCACTCATTCATAGGGTCACCAGGAGTCATAACTGACTCAATGGCACATAACATACACGATTTATTGGCTTGGGCATTTGACTCAATCTCTCTGCATTTCAGTTTTTTCATCTATAAAATGGGATAACAATAGCTACCCCATGGGCTGGTTATAGGGATCAAATGAGATAGAAGCAGGTAGATGGTCTAGCAGACACAAAATAACTGGGGAGCTCCATCTGCAAGGGGTAACTAGCTAAAGTTAACAAAACATGATTTTTTCCTAAAGTGCAGAGACAGCATAAAACCCAGATAGGCAGGGAAGTGTTCCAAGGGAATGAAAATGACTCTTCTTAGACATTTGTGCCATTGATGATGCTATCACAATCCTCATTTTCTCCAAGATAAGATGGCTTCTTTTTTCAATGTCTTAGAAAATTTGTAAAGGTCTTGGATAGTCTAGCCACGTGATATGACCGGACTTCCTGGGATAACACCTGGCATGATCTCCATTTATATATGGCATTCCACAAGTTGTTCCCAGGACAAAACCAATTTTGAAGAGTTTTTCTGAATTAATAGGTTTTACTCCATTGACTTGTGCGCTTTGGTCACTAAATTGTAGACCAGAGAGGTTAAGGCACTTGTCCAATATCACAGAGCAAATAAATGGTAGGACCAGGAATCAAACCTAAGTCTGTCTGGCTCTAGAGCGCTTAAGTCTGGGCTGTACTGCTCTGTGTGGAAATGATGCCGATGTCTGGGAAGCTGGATTCCTCTCTTCCTGCTGCAGGAAGAACTACAGAAGTGAATGCACCTTTCTCCTATAACACCAAGGCCCAGGCTCTGCATGACTGACCAGATCAGAAGGCTCAGTTACACGTCCTACACAGATGGCCTCCTCCAGTTAATCATTGAGTTCTTGCTGCCCAGCCAGGAAAAGGCAACGTGCCAGCACAGGGTGGGGGTGGCACAAATGGTTGCTCACCAAGCAAGGGGTCCTCCACTATCCATTGCCACAGACGAGGAGACAAAGCCTTAGGAAAGGGCAGCCAAGCCCATCGTAGCTTTGATTCCTCCTTTACCTCCCATGAAATGTTGGGGACAGGGACAAAACCTCAGCCTTTACATTTTCTTATTCACAAAGCTTGGCTGCGAGTGAATGCTTAAAAGTCTTGAAAGGGAAATTTAAAGAGGGTGCAGGGAGATTCTCCAGCAGTCTACGTCTAGTTCTGCTTACTAAGCCCATGGCAGAGAGACAAGCTATTCAGGAATAGTCTGGCTCCTCAAACCCAATTCAGTTTGACTGCACATGGTGGACTGATGAGCAGGTCCCAGGAGAGCACTCAGAGGAGAGTCAGGGTCAAGAGCTCCAGGCTTCTAACCTGCTACCGCCATCGCTGGAGACTCTCAATTCACTGCAGCTTTCCTGGGCCCAGACTCCAGTTGAAGTTTACATGGAGGTCCTTGCTGTGTTTCTCTGTTTCGGGTAAAGGGTGGTGTGCAAAAAGATTTATTAAGACAGGTGAGGTGCTGAGGCTGAGACGGGCTTAGTGTGGAGCCATGTTACTCATACAGGGGCCATTTTCCACGCATTCTCCTGGATGTACCATGTTTCACAGAGAGAGCGGTTGGAGATTCACTGTGTAGAAGCAGGGTACTGTAGAAGGGAAAAAATGTTTCTGTGGCTTATTCAGGCCCAACGCACATAAAATGAAGACACAAGCCCCACAGAAAGTAAGTGAGCTCACCCACTACCGTGGCTCAATGTTTCAAGTTGAGATGGGAGGAATATTCCCTGGGGAGAACACTCATATTAACGAGTCTGACCACATGTTCCCAGACACTGAAAGTGAAGCAAATTAAAGGAGCCACACAGAAAGTACAAGAACATGAGAATGTTCACATGATGCCAGACTTGTGGCCTCTCTAGGCCCGAACTGTCAGAATAATAATGAACACAGGAGGATGTCTATTATTGGCCAGCGCCCATGCTTTCTGCAAATTTTAAAACAATGTATTGCAGTAACCTATATTGGAATGCAGTTTGGAAACCCAAGTCTTTTTGTGTGTTTGTCTCTTAAGACAACTTCAAAAATTAGGCATATACCTCTTCTACCTCTTGCTTCAACACTCAGACAATCAGCTCTTTTTCAATAGCACATTGTTGCCCTGTAACAACTTTATGAACAGGAAAGGACACTGGACTAAGACATCACTGCCTTCCCTACTGAAACATGGTGGTGTCCTGGGACAAGTCACTTTGCTACTCTGGACTCAATTTCCTCACCTGTGGAATGCAGGCTGGTGGGACTGAAACAACAGTTGTCATCTCTGGGATGAGAACATTAGGATCTTCAGGGGATTTAAAAAAAATATTCATGCTTATTTCATAGACCCCTCCACACACCGGTAACACATAAATGCACGCATGTAAAAAATGGTGAAAACGGAATCAAATCTGTAGCCTAATAAACAGCATTGTACCAGTGTCAACTTCTGATTTTGATATTGTACTATAGTTATTTAAGATGTCAGTCACCACTGACGGAAGCTGGGTGAAGTGTACATAGGACTCTATGTATTACTTTTGCAACTTACTGTAATTTCAAAATAAAGAGTTAAAAAAATTCTAATGCCCAAATCCCACCCTAGAGATTGTGATTGATTGATCTGGGCTTGGACATCGATGTTTTTTAAAACCTCCTCAGGTGATTGTAACGTGCAGCCAGGGTTTAGAACCACTGAACTAGATGATCTCTGGGTCCCTTTCCAGCCCGAAAATATTATCAGTCAAATTAATCTTAACCCTTCTTGAAACTATTTAAATGTTCTACTTGCAGGGGTAATATGTTGTTTTAAGTTTATTACCCTCTGTAGAAAAGCTTTCTTTTATTTGTCCTAAAGTTACCCCTTATTTGAGTGACCTGGGCTCCAGCCTCTTTCACTTTCAAGCATTATCCTCCAGCTATATCTTGGAGCTGTGGCTTCTCAATCAATGCCTTTCCCCACGATTCTCGCCTCCGCTCGGCCACCACTCACTGGCTGCAGATCACTTCCTGTTTGCCCTGGACTACAGGTCCTTGCAATAAATGCTGCCAGCTCCCCACATGTCTAAGCAGAGAGGGGTGAACTGGGCCAGACATGCTTCCCTTTAAAATCCCTTCATTTCAGTCTCTGTACTTCTACCCAGAGCTCTATGGGAAACCAGACTTCCTGCACAGTTACGGTTAACCAACAGGAGTTACAGTGTGGGAGGAGAAAAATTCAAACATAGTACTGAATGGGACTGTGTTCGCATCCCAAAAGAAAAGCACCCCCAAATTAAACCTCTCACAGGGAGCCCACTTGAGGATGTATCCCAATTCTTGGTCTAGATCTTATGTCCCCTGATGAGCCCTCCTTTCAGAGAATGTTAACTTCTTTGCACAACCATGATTCTTACCCTACCCCCCTTTACAGAAAGTGTCACCTACTCCCAAATTGATCTTTACCTAGGATTCACCCTATCCCCCCTTCAGGGCTATCCTAGGACTGGAATAACCCACAGCAGAGCTCTTCTCAAAATCTAGCTTATTCAACCAAGAATTGTACAGTGGGGAAGGGAGATGGTGGCTTCAGATCTTTGGCACTCCAGGTCCAATCTTGACAGGTTAAAGAGCAGATGTCTCCTCTTTCCTCTGGATTATCCAGGTGGCAATGAATGGAACACACACACACACACACACACACACTTCACATTTCCCAAGGACCAATCACATGTTCTCTATCCATATTAAGTAAGAGAAACTGTTTTCTAGACAGATTCCTGTCCTCAATGAGTTTGATGCTTTGTTACCGTGCAAAGCTGTGTTCTCTCAGATTTGTCCATCCTCCAGTCCCTACGTTTTACTCACAGGCCTATGGGAGCATAAGAAATGGGGCCAATTACGCTGCCTGTTAAAGCACAGAGCCGCCTATCCCCAAATGTTCCACCCCCTCTCCCCGCCACACTAAAATCCAGCTCCCAAGGCTTTGCGATGCTCCCAGACCAAACCTGTTTTTTAGGGAAGACATTGTCATCCCTTTATCTGTAAGAGGAAGAGAGGCAGTGTGAGAGTTAATTATGTTCCCGGGCAACCCTGCTGGGAATTGTACTGGGGGTTACCTAGGTTTTGAGGATCGAGAAATGATGGTAAACCATGTTTATTTTAAATTACATTATTTAGTCTTTCATTGGCTTTGATTCTCTTTTTAGCCTTCGTCTTTCTAGGCTGAATAATGATTTTTAAAAACTTTTTTTTTTTTTTTTATCAAAAGATAGCACTCCACCTCTATCTCCTTCCCATCTCCCCGCCCCCGCCCCAGCTCCATCATTTCAGCTATGCTTATCTATACCTTTCTTCTTGATGTCCACCTGCAGGCTTAGGTCAGCTGCCAAGACGTAACCACTTTGGGCCATTGCTTGAGGTAATAGTTTCCAAATGTTTACTACCTTCGACTTTCTTTGATCTTATCTCCCTCAGCCTTCAAGGGTTGACCTCTGATTTAAATTTCCCAAGAGTTTGAAAATCAGTCCATGCTCATCCTAACTGAAATTCTGCAAGTTTTAATTTTTGAAATCACATCCTTTTTAAATTTTGACTGTATTTCAAAGGCATACAATTAATCTTGCACGTGGTAAACACTTACACTATTTTGTTTTATTAATCTCTCTAATGGTTCTGAATATATATATATATATATACATATATATATATACATATATACATATATATATATGTGTATATATATATATATATTCATTTGAACTTCCATGATAATCTTATTAAATGCCCCTGTGGTATAAGGAACTGGCTACAGACATACATGTGACTTTTAAGGCAAAAGATCGAATTCCTGCAAGTAGAACGCATGGAAAGTTTACTGAGGCTACTGGAAGTTCCTTCACACTGTAGCACCAGACAGCCTGAATTGGAGAACTCTCACTCTGATTTGTAGGTTGTATGACCTCGGGCACGTTATTTTATCTCTCCAAACTTTAGTTTCATCATCAATTAAAATGAGGACAGTACTAGTATCTATTTTCCGTGGTTGTTTGAGCATTAACTGAGATAAGGCCCACCGCACTGGCCCATAGAAAGAGCTTAGTTCATGTAAGCTATTATTATTGTGCTGCTAGGTCCTACAAGTGAACAGTGTGGACATTGAATACGTCAGTGTTTTTCAAATGTAGACAGAGGACTATATCAGAATCAACTTAGGTACATTTAAAAAACGCAGACGCCTGGGCGCTCCCCAGACTTACTGACTTAGGCTTTCTCACGCTGAGGCACAGGCACCTATCTTTTCTATAGCTTCCCAGGGATATGTTGATGAGAGGCATTCTAGTTGCCCCAGGGCTGCAGGCAGATGTTTTACCTGCTGCTGTAGGTCCCTGCGCTGTTCTGTATGAGCTGTAGTGATTAAGAGACTGGATGGGCAGCATGCATGGACTTCATTGTGTGCCAGGTGACCTGTTGGTCCGAATTAAAGAAGTATCCTAAAGACCAATTTCAGGAAAAGTTAACCTAGCTAACCCCCATTCCTCTACATCCTTCCCACACTAAGTTTAGGCAAAGACTCAGGGACATGTGAAGTAAGAACAGGAAACAAAGAGGTAGAAATGTTCTCTGTTAGAGCTACAAGATAACTGATTCAGAAGGCAGACAATACAAGTGGGGAACCAAAACAAAAAAAGGCATGTAGGAAAGGGATATTTTGGTGCCAACCACTGGACATCTTTTTGTTCTCTGCTTTTGTCCCTTCGGGGTGGGTGGCAGGTATGCAGGGGCTGTGTGAATGGGTATTTGTTGACAACAGGCCAATTTCAATTTAGTTTGAAACTATTAAAAATTTAGTTTTGTTGGCATTTCCGAAAGGCAGTAATTGTTCTCTTTTCCTGGCATATCTACCCCATGAAGCAGGTTGCAACTTGTCCTGTTTGCCCAAGCCTTAGTGGAGTCCCCAAGAAGGGGACAATCAGGCAGTGTCATTTTGAAAGCATATCTGCCTCCAATAGAAAGAAGCCCACTGAAGTGGCAGTCGGTCAGCTTCTTCCCCTTGGTCCCCAAAGTGGGGGTCTCTGAAAGCTCTTATGGTTGGTATCTTTGTAGCCTCGGACAGTCCAGCCCCTCTGGGGAGCTCTGACTAGTTCTGATGAGAACATATCTTTGTGTGTAAGAGGAAGGTGGGGTTTAATGGGGGATGATTTTACAGGTTCCTGAACAGTCTTTCACAAACAGCGGATCAAACCGTTCACCAGAGAGTGAGTAAAGAAGCACATCTGTGATGTCCTTCAGACCCAAGTTCGGGTGCTTATTGGCGAGGTGACCTTGGGCAGGTGACTGAACTTTAGACTCCTCATTTTGCTACCAACGTTGTTGTGAAGATTAAATGAGATAATGTGTGAGAAAACCTTTAGACAATTCTTGCACAGGAAGGGCTCAGAAAATGGCAGCTCTGGCCAGTGCCAGTGGTACCAGTATTGCTGTCATTGTGCTGAACCTTGGGACATGGACAATGCCTCCCAGACTTCACTGCGGGGATTAAGTCCTGTGCCTTACTCAGTGTCCTCAGCAAACAGGATTTAACAATATGGTCTAGCATAGGTAGCTTAAGTAACTCTCTTCACCTTGAAAAGTTGGGCTTGTTCAAATAGATTAATAGAGGAAGTAAATTCTGAAATTCAGTTGTAAATAACATGGCCAATCCTATAAATCAACCTGTAAATACAAGTAATGCATTTTTAAGGACCTAAAGCAGACATTCAAAAATATAAGGTAACAACGTATTCTAAAACTTTACGATACATCAACTGCAAGGCAGGCATCAGGAGAAAGAAGATTAAATATTTGCCCAGAAAGTATACAAAACAAGACTTTGGAAATAAAAAAGAATTATCTACAGGTTGATATTGCTGTAGGTAAGATGTGCTTTTTGGTCATATTAATATTTCATTGACTAATGTTAGATTCGAGAAACTAATGATTCATAAATGTCTTTCTGTGATGTTGCTCCGAGATATACATACATCCTCATTTAAAGTTGAGGCTGACTTTCACTTTTCTGCCATCACAGGTGTGTGTACCCTCCATCATCATGGGAGCCAAGGCATCGTGCCACATTAAAATAATTTTAAATTCAGGAATAAGTGAGATTAAACTACTGAAAAGTAATTAGTGATTTACAGAAGTAATTGATATTATTCAAACAAATTGGAAACCATTATTCAAAATTTTAAAAAATAAGCCAACATTTAATAATACAAAATTATTTATTAGTAAAAAAAATTAGAATTTGTTCGTTACACAGTAAAGTAAAACAACTGAATGTTCCCTATAAAAATTTTAACTGTAAGCATACAAAGTAGGAATGGCACAATGACGGGTCTGAGGACTTCATCTTAATGCCTAAGTTAGCGTCAGAAAATTGAAAACTGTGACACGTAAACTGCGCCTGTGCTATTTTGTTCACAGGTTGCCTATTTTGAGTTGTCACTTGGCGCGGTAGAAACATACACGCATGCCATGTTCCACATTAATGAACTCCTATGAACTATAGCAGATGTCACAGTTTGTTTCTCTCATATAGAAATCACTGGTTGCTGCTGCTGAGGGAGCAAAGTTCACATAGTCTGTGCTGGGATAGGAAAAATACTCGGATGCTCTGATGGTGTCCAAGTGTTCTGCCTCACAGGACGCACAGTAGCAGCCAGAGGTGGTGGCTGAGGAGAAGCAGTCGTACTGGGCGTGAGAGGGCAAGTGAGGGTAGGAGTAGTCTTCTGAGGGGTAACCACAGTTTCTGATGTCCAGAGAAGGGGGAGAGCTGTAATTCTCCGGAGCATATGAAGGTAGCTGAGCTGGCAAGTAACTGTAGTCTAAGGAACCAGAGAGAGTGGAGGAATCTGAAGGCGATCCTGGGGTCTAGAGAAATGAAAACCAAGGAACAAAGAGCTTGATAACTTAGACAGGATTAAGAGAACTGAATAGAGTGGATTTATTAACTCAGACTAAGAACATTAGGGGTAAAGAAAAAGAACACAACAAAACACCCAACCCAACCCAAGTCTGCAGAAGTAATTTTATTTTATGATCGTCTGATTTCACGATACCACATTCTATATTTACGTATTTCTTTCCCAACAATTAATTGCCTTGCTTCACTGGCTTTCTTTGTTCTAACCATACTTTAGAGGATGCTTTGTCCGTAAACCACAAAATCCCATTGTGTTTCAAGTCACCTGCACATCAAATCCTGCTGTGTGCCACAATATAAGCTGCAGGTGGCACCTTGGATGTTTCTGCACACCCTTGGCTATGGAGAACAAGGTGAACATACTCAGATAGGACTAGCTAGGATCTTCAATGATCCAGTGTCTGGGAGACTCCAAGATGCGAACATACTCTTACAGTCACCAAAGTCTTGTCCTGAGGAGAAAGGTACTTTCTGTTTTCTCTTAAGTAAGTCTAAAATTGTTACTGAGAAAGCCTAACTTGCAAACTGGATTGGAATTGGATGACTGGGGGCCCTGTGTCCACATTTTGTGGCGTTAATTTCCTATTCCCTTAAAAGTAGTCTGAGACCTACACAGACTTTTGACTAACCAAAAGAAAAAGGTATTTACATTAAAAACACTTAATTTTAAGGTTTAAAAAAATGATATGAGTATCTAAAAGACATCTAAAACAACTAGTATCTACTAATGCAAACCTTACTCCATTTTAAATAATACATTTTCAAACATTTGAGGTCCATCAAGAACAGACCATCCAAATTCTTTCAAGTATTAAGGGCTTCATTTTTACTGACCATCTCAGACTCAAATGAGTTCTTGTGTCTAAACCAGACCAAAACAACCAGTTAGTAGAGCCAATTCAATGTCAAAAAAAAAAAAAAAAAAAAAAAAGACCATAAAAAACCCAAAAAACAAAAAGCAAAAAACCCCACTTAGCAGAATGACCATTTGGTACTGTGTAGATACAGCCTTAATTCCATTTTCAACCCCCAAATCCAAGGGCCATTGTTTAAATCAGTGATTTCTAATTAGTAGATGTCTTAACTTTACAGTTTAAAAACATTAAGTGTATATTGCCAGGAAACCTTTTTATTGCCCCACACCAACTTGGCATAGGACTTGGGAAATGTGTGGCTATTTTTACCTCCAGAGTTGTAAATGGTTCTCTCCTTCCTTCCTGGATGATTTCCTTGTTGATAGTGTTTGTATGATTTCTCATGAGATGATGCAGACTTTCTTACAAAGCATTATTACCCCATAGTAAGCAATAAATAGGTTTTGCTAAGAACAGAGATAAATTACCAGGCTCTGGTTAAAGCAGAGAGGGGCAGTCTGGAAGCTGTCTGGGAAACAGTGTGAAGTACTTTGCATGGAATTGAGCAAAGGGTCCAGGTGTGTCTCTGTCTGAAGGTAGGAATCCAAGATCTGGTCAAGGCAGCTTGGGTTTTCTTCACAAGAAACACAACTGGAAAACTCTCGGGGTTGAAAATAATCGGGCGTGGAAGAAATTGATTCAGGTTCAAAATACAGTCCTAGAAGAGAAAGGAAAAAGATTTTTTTGTTGTTTAAAAATTGCACTTAATTGATTTCAATGAATTTCTATTTTATAATCTGAGTATTTACTAGGTCTAAGGGAAAAGGAAGTTTAAGATGTTCTACAAAAGTAAACAGGCAGGCAATCTGTATTTTTTCATTGCCTTAGCTAATTCAAGTTCCAGTGAAATGAATCTGGTTAATAATGTGGAAATTGGTTGTGAATGTGACTAGGGCTAAAATGAAAGAATGGTGATCCAATCTGTGTCCAACAGTCACAGTCAAATAATGTTCAAGCCTCTACTTTCTTGGACCATAAAAAGCATCCACATCTAGCCCCTACGACAGTTTAAGTAAATCTCTCAGAAGTAGCTTATAGAATTGTTTGCGGCTTTAGAAAAACTTCTGATTTCACGGGAAGTAATCCTCTTAATTTAGGGTTATTACTAAACTTTTCACACTTACTCAGCAACTTAAATTTTGAGGAGTGATATAATATAAATGGCAATGCAAATTATAAAAATAGAAACCAGGAATGTAGGGGACAAATTAGTACTATTTGTTCTAAATTACAAAAAGTAAAAATGCTTTCTTAGGGAACATGTTAACATGATAATGACATTAAAGTATGTTGTTAAATACCAAACAAGAACAATGCTGAAAATGTGACTCCTTTTCCTTTTTAGTATTAATAGGCCCAATTTGTGGTTATTATCCTTAAATGCTCAAAGGAGATAAGTTTAGAGTGCGTTTATCAGAGGAATGACAGAACACTGGAGTTTTGTAAATCTCAAGGTTCCTTTGAGGTTAAGTGAAAGTGGAATATTCAGTGGTGAGCTACCATAAAAGCATGTTTCCTTATGTATAACCTCTTTAAACTCTTAGCTGTTGAGTGACATAGGTAGGAGTGTTTATGTAATAGAGTTATTCATATTGGGCTGAGAAAACTTACACTTGTTTGAACTGCTTTCTGGGAAGAGAGAAAAGAAGAGGAGGGAAGCCCCTGTCGGCTAGAAACTGACTGAACAAGAGCAAAGGCATAATTCCAGGACCTCTATTCCATCTAATGGTACAATAAAAAATGATAACAAGTTTCTAAAACCAATTCTGATCTTTGAGTCTAGTTCAGTTACTTGGAGATGAGGTACTGGAATAAATGAGAAGAACAAACTAAGGACAGATGAGACAGCAGAGAACAGACAGTTTAGAAAGAAGAAAACATTTGCACTTTGTTTCCTTGCGGGGCTTCCATCAGGAGTCACTGTGCCTATTTCACCTTCTGATTGGTTGGATTGCAATTAAATGGTGGTGCCTATCTTAACCCCTGAATCAAGCATTGAAAGACTTTCGAGATGGACTTTTGAAAGAGTTTTTGGGGAATTATAAATCTGGCTGTACTGACCTGCAGAAGATGCTGAGACTGGATCTGGAAGGTGGATACTATTTTCTCCGGACAGCTGCCAAAACAAGAATACGACCATAAAACAAAGTGAAATCAAAGTTCTATATAGGGAAAGCTAAGACATTTTGATGTGACCTATGTTGCCTTCTGCTTTAAGGTAAGCCAGATTCTTTCTTCTAAAAAAAGTTGCTGTCGTTAAATACAACCAATGTTGTATTTCATTTAGATTCAGTTTTTAGGTTTGCTTGGGGATTTTTTTTCCAGTATCAGATCCTCCCACTTCAATTTTAAAAGCTATTGATTTTGAGAAAAATTTAACTTAAACGATTTTTACATTAGAGAAATGTAACAATTAAAAAAAAAAACCAATCCAGTAAAGAGCCTATTAAACTATTTTAATTTAAAATTAATAAGGACTTACATTGATTTAATCTTAACTTCTGTGACCAAGTCAATCATTTTCTTCAAAATTTTCATATAGTATCTGGCTGCTTAGTCTTAGGAATTTGTTTTCCCTGAAGGACACAATTCCTAACTTTGTTAATCGTGGGTAGCTCAAAATATTCACATGTTCTTACTAGCTATGAAACATTAAAATAGAAAATATTTACTTAAAGCTCTAGTCATCGAGTTGAAGCCTATCTATATTCTAGTTAATGGTCAGGATATATTTCAACTCTTTGTATGTTTGTTACTCATTTTTATAAAAGTTACTTTTTTCACTACTCTATTTAAATACTTGAAGTTTATGAGATTGTTCCTTCTAACTATTTAAAGTAAAGCACTTTTATCTTCTAGTTAAATTGAGTTAAATTACTAACCAAGTAATTTAGGATTTTTTATTATTATTATTTTCTTTAGGTTTCCGGTGGTGGCTTTAAAGTTTAAAGGGACCAGCATCACTCTTTGATTCTGTGCTGGGAAGCTGAGCTCACCACATCTCTCTCTCCGGTTACAGGGTATACTTACTCCCGTACATGGAGCCACTGGGAGAGTGCACAGCCACTGCTGAAACAGGAGGTGGTGTTAATTTTGAAAATGATCCATGCTGTAATGTCATGAACCAGGAAGCTGGAATCCTTCAGCAGCTCTGCATGCAAATATTTGGCTGCAGCTTGAGCTAAAGGACTTGGAGGAGTTTAAAAACTCTGCTTCATTGTAGAGTTCTCATTAACCCCATTCCTCCCCCGGAATGGTCTGTTTGTCTGCTTCCCGCCTTATCTCCCTCAGGTATGTTTACAATATCCTAGTTGATATTATCTTTCTAGTCATGGGTTCACTTTCTACCCCTGCTCCACAAATACAAAGAAAGCCACCTCTCTTAGATTTCAAACAGCACAAAAATCCACAATCTACAGTTTAAAAAACACATCAAAGCTGTTAAAAAACTTAATGGTTATAAAAAGGGTAAATTATATCTTTCGATAAGTACTATCAAGTTTCCCTTTATCCTAAAGGTAAAAGAATTGTGTGTGTGTGTGTGTGTGTGTGTGTGTGTGCGTGTGTGTAGGGTTGTTTGCAAATTGACCTGGCCTAAATAAGCTTTTTGGTTTTTGTTTCTTTTTTTAAATCAAATTTAGAAATCCTGCATGTACACATGCACACATTCCTCCTGGCATTGTTTGAGACCCTGATATTTGTCTCCATCTACAACTTCCATTCACAATTGCCTTTTTAAAATTTCAAATTGTGGATAGTACTTTGACTTTATAAATTAAGATAAATTTCTTCCTGCTTAGTATATTTGATAAAATTAACTCTCTCCTTGGCTTAAAGCTTCCTAGAGGTGTCTTTCAACCATTGAACAAATTGGAGATCATCTCTGTTGAACTGGAAGAGTCTACACCAAGAAGTGGGCATACATTATCCCCTGGTGTTACCATCCTTGCCTACTGAGCATACCTTCACAGCTTTCCTGGAATCCCAGATCCTTCTGATGGTTCCCAGGGATTTTTACATCTGGCTCTTGTAATTAAATCATCTGTGTGTTACTCCAGGCAGAGGCAGATATAATATTCAAGGAAGCGAAGTAGAGAGCAAGTTTTGCTCTGCAAGGCACTGGTTCAGCAGTACCGCTTTATTGTATTTCTCGGGGTGGGGGGAATTCAGAAAAACTGAGATAAGTAAAATCTCCCCAGGGAACAGATACTGGTCAGATACACAAGTGAAATATTTAACCCTTGCCTTCCTTCCTGCAGCTAGCTAACAGGGGAACAGTGGCCAAACCAACTTGTAAGAGGCCAACAGCAATAAAATCGCCATGCCCAGTGGGACTTCTACAGGTGCAGCTGAAGCAGAATTCTACCATGTACCAAAGCTCCATAATGAAAGATTACATTTTGTTATGAACATCTTGATGATGATTTTATTTTATTTTTGCTCCAGAAGCATTTCCCAGTTCCCTTGTTCCTGGTTTTATTAATTTTATAATTATCTCTGAATTGGAGGGGTTGATGGTTGAGGCTATCAGACTCCTGCTCAGCACAGCTGGATCTGCAGAAAGATGAATTTAGGGAGCCAATAGGTGGGAATTTTTTTGTCTTAAGAATAAGACCTTTGTTCTACTTTTAACTCTATTGTCAATAACTGCAAGACTTTGAACTTCAGCTGTAATAGAGGCATACCATGATCTCACTTACTTCCCCTGGTTATTACAAGAACCAAATGAAATAATGAGTGTGCAAAAATGCTTTAAAAGAACCACCGTAAAATCCTCTACAAGTGGAAGTTTTATTGTTAGCTGAAATTCTGCATATGGAGGTACTAAACTCTCCAGCAAATGTAAAATTTGTGCTGTTTGTACCACATCACAGCAAGCTCACACCTGAACTTTAAACTCTGGGCAAAGGGTGTGGATGAACATTGATAGCTGGCTTTCAAGCCTTGCTCGTAATTTTATTGTAGTTACTTTTCACAAATAATAATGATAACTAACATTAATTGAGCACTTACTACGTGGAAAGTGCTCTTCTAAGTGCTTTATATGCAATAACTCATTTAACCCTCACAGAATCTTATTATCTCCAGTTTAAAGATGAGAAAACTGAGGCAAGAGAGACGCAGTAACTTGCCCAGAGGATATATACCATGGAGGTGCAGAGCTTCGAATCCAGTCCACTCTAGAACCTATGATCACCACCCTTACATCATTTGCCTCTTCCCACAAAGGCCCATTTTATGAAGTCGTGCATTGCACACAAACAGCACCAGCACAAAACCCTAAGCTGGAGATAGGACCAATGCTGACATTGGCAATGTGGGCCCCAGCTATCAGATCCTACATCCACGCCCAAACCAACCACAAGCAATTGTAAGATCAAGGGCTTTCAGCGATGAATTGCCCTCTCTTGGAGGATAAACCTGACCTAGTTTATTTGGTTCTGCCGTTACCCTGAGAGCTCTTAGTAGCACTACGGTTTAGGACACATATAAGTGGCAGGGAACACTTATGACAGCCCAGGTCAATCTTGTGTTAACCTGGAACTACTTAAGGCTTCATTACAGCTTAAGGATGTGGTTCTATATTCCAAGCTGTCTCCTCTGCAGACATGGCCCCTTTCCATTGGGAACTTTTAGTAACTGGTGATTTATAGATAAATGACCTCAAAGGCATTTATTCCAGAAGAATGAGGAAGGAAGGGGGGCTGTTTCACAGAGATTCTATTTTTGAAGGGCTTCCTAAAATGAAGTGTTTCTGGGAGAGATTTTCTTTGCATATGTGAGGGCACATACACTGTCTTCCTAACAGAATAACAACCTACTTACCCGCTGGCTGCTCCTCTCCCTGCACAGGATCAACAAGCCCTTCATACTCAACTAGGGTCAGTGAAGGATGGGATTCCCCCAAATCCTGAGCCCCACAACGTGCTGCAGCTGTTCTTTGTGGCTTCCTGTGGTGAACTGGGATGCAGCTGGGCACTGAAGTTATAAGAACACCCGAGGAAGGCCGGGTCTGGGGCTAGTGACTGGGGCCCAGGGTAGCCTCTGTCCCTTCCCAGATGCAGGGTTGAATGAGGCCGTATAGGAGTTGGGAGTAAGTGAAGGGTTTATGCTTACGGTTCCCCCCGAGGCTGCCTGGTGAGCCCTTCTCTGCTGCAGCAGCTCCTTCACCGTGATCTTCACCCGGACACCTTGATACACCTTTGGTTTTTCTGGGGAAAGGCAACCGAGTGAGTCAGTGGTAAAGTGTGAAGTTTGGGTGTCAGGCTGGGGTGTGGGGGGAGTCCTCTTTATAGACCAAGGCATCTAAGGCCAGGTTTCTAGGTTTGGAGAACACAGAGAAAATGCTAAAAGACAAGTGGGAAAGAAATTCAAATTTATCAAACTTGAAGGGGTGAAGAGAAACTGGGCAGGTTGCAGCTACTCAGTGGGAATCAGAACATATGGAAACCTGTGTGATCACCCACCCCAGGCTGGGTCCTGTGCCTAGACCAATAGCACACGGGTTTTTCTGCTCAGGCATGTGGAGACCAGTCCAGGGGAGCTTGCCACCTTGGCTGACTAAGTTGGGGGTATCTGGGCCCAGCCCGCTGGCCTGGGAGAGGGTATTATGGACCTGGGGAGGGGCGGGGGGAGGGGGCTTGGAGCAAGGGCACTCTCTGATCTGTAGCAGCCGACCTAGCCCACCCCACCGTGATGCTCCCACGCAAGCTCTGAGTCCCTTCTTTTTCCACCAGGCCAGGTGTGGCTTCTCGGGAGGCTCCGACCTTTACCTGCCCTTGGTCTGGAAGCCAGCCCTGGGGCAAGCTGTGGGGTTGGGCGAGCTGTATACTTGGGCCGGTGAGGGATCTGCCAGACTGACCCCAGTAAAAGGCCCAGACCCGGAGAACTCCCTCCTTCCTTCCCGTCGATCTTTTTCTTCAGACTTCCCTCCCTCGCCCCCTTCCTCCGCCTTTCCGGCTCTCCATTTTTTCCTCCTCCCTCCTTGGGCCCCGCTCCTGTTCTCCCCTTCCTCCCGTCTCTCCCCACCCCCTCCCTTTCTGGTGCAGGCATTTCTCAGCGGCGCACAGAGGCTCCTAGTCTGGTCGGCGCGGCGCGAGTTCCGGGAAAGTTGTGTGGGTCTCCCGAGGATCGCGCACTTGGCCGGGAGGCCGCCCTCCGGAAGGGCGGCCCTCGGGGCCGGCAGGGCCGAGCCGGACAGCCCCGGCTGGCGAGGTCAGCCGAGCGCTCGCCGGAGGGTCGGCGGGGAGGGAGCCTCAGCGTGCCGGGAGCGGGACAGACGCGGCCCCGTGGGCCCCGCTGAGCCGCAGTGAGTAGGTCGGGCTGTTAGATCACACCGGGCCCCGCCCGGCGAGCTTTCGCGGTCCGGGTGGCCGCGGGAGCCCAGTGCGACTCCAGCTCTGACCTCGACCTTGGAGGGAGCGCCGGGTGAATCGCGCGGGGAGGGGCCGGGCGCCGCGCCTTGTGGCGGCCGTGCGACCAGCCTATGTGCCTGGCGACAGTGCCAGGCCGCCAGCGCCTCGCCTGGTCACTGCGGAGACCGCAGCTGGACAGCAGGGAGCCCCGAGGCCAGGACCCGGGAGCTAGGGGTCTCCCCAGGAAAGGAGGACGCGCTATTTGTCGCCCAGACGCAGGGAATCCCGTGCTCGGCCCGCAGGGGCTGGGCGCCGCGCCCTCTGCGCGGTCCATTCTCTGCCCCCCGCTTTCCTCGCTGGGTTCGCGGCTCCGGGGACTGCGGGCGCAGCTCGGGGTCGGCACGGGGACCGTCACAGCTTAGCTCTGTGCGCCCCGCGCGCCCTGCTCGCGTCCCGGGCTCACCGTGAGCCTCTAGCTCCCCCCGCCGCCGCTTCTGTGTGCGCAGAATCCGCGCTGCGAAGTCCCAGGGTCACAGCTGTGGCAAAGAGGGAGGGCGGGTGGTGGGCCGGGGTACGCGGACGTCCGCAGCGGCCAACTCCGCCACTGGACCTCTGCTCTCGGGAGCAGGCGCCGAGTGGGAGCGGCCACAGTGTGGCCCGTGCCCTCTCGCACGATCCCCGGCACATCCTTGCATGCTCTGACTTTGTGCCTCTCTGTTCTGTGCAGGAAAAGATGTGGAAATACACCCAGATCAAAACGCCCCTGGCCCGCGTGACCCTACCCCAGGAGAAGCAGCCGAGTTACCCGACATGGTGGTCAGCAGAAGCTGGGTCTGTGGCTGGATGCTGCAGCTGCAGGGACTCAGCGCCTAGGAGGGCTCCTGTGCAAGGAGAGAAGCAGAGATGCAACATTTTTAAAGTTTCACAAAGCATCCAGCTGCATCCAGGTCCCTGGAGCAGGAGGCAAACAGAATTAATGTTTTATACCTTCGGGTATAGGTTTGAGTTTTTTCCCCCTCATGCCAAGTATTTAAAACCTCTAGAAACCCATGATTTGACAATCAATGATTGCGCGGTACTTTCAATTTGAATATTCAAAGGCTTAACAAAATGGACTATCTTCTGCAGAAATCCTGCACACAGGCACCCCACAGAGAGTCCAGAGAAACAGGGAGTGAGACCCCTTTGGGTCCTGACCCTTGCTTTTATTCTATTTTGAGCATTTTGCCCACCTTCCCACAGACAGAGCAGGAGTGCTCAAAGATGCTCTGTATTTCTGCCTCAAAAGCAGCTTCAGGAGCCCTGAGTGACTTAGGCTGCTCTTCATGACCACCTGAGCCAGGCTGACTGGTCAGACTGATTCCCACATCCCCAATCTCTATTTTAAGGGGAAAATCTCAGGTTTTGGGTAGTGAACTTGGCAGCAAATAGGTACAGCATAGCAAGGAGTTGCTCTGGGCCCAGATTGCAGGCCTGAGGCCCAGCAGAGGCCTTAGCTCTCTGCTCCTCATCTCCTTCTGGCCCTGCCTGACCAAGTGGAGGCTTTCCTCCCCTTTTGTCCACTCTCTGTCTGGTCCCCAGACACTGGGGTTTCAACACAGAATGCCTGCCTGTTAAGACCCTTTGCTCCTCCCCAAGGAGCTGGGGAGGCCCATGGGGTCTCACCGTCTGGAGATTTTCTGAGACTGGTGGTTTCTTCCTTGTGAAGTTCTCACTTCTCTCCTCTTTCACCCTCAAGAGCAATCCCTGCAGGTTTGCTGCAAGAGCTTGTGTTGAGAAATGATAATAAGCTTAGCTCCTGCTCATTTTAGCTGAAATGACATGATATGTTCAAGCCTTCACACTTTGGAGTGAGAGGTGGGAGGGATATGAGGTCAGGCTACCCCCTTGGTCCAGGGCTGAGCCCCTCACAAATAATTAGGGACTGTGTTAGGTCATTTTCACCAAGCACTTGTTTTGCCTCTGTGTGATTTGGAGGTTTGAGAAGACAGAAGTAGACCAGAGAGGGAGAGAGTGCCAGGCCAAACCCTCTCCTAGCCCCCGAGGGAAGGGGGCAACACTGGAAGACAGGCAAATAAGCCAAGTCATTCCCATGAGGCCAGGTCAAGAGATGTTATAGTCCTCTGTTCTTGTTCCCAGAGTTCTCTGAAATGCAGAAGTGGAGTTGAGCCCCATAGGCCACCAGAAAAATACTTGGATATCCTCAGATGTGTCTGATGCAAGGTGGAACATATGAAAGTGAGGAAATGGGGCTCTCTGAGAGTGACAAAGACACCAGAGTCTGATGGATATCAATGGTTGGGCAGCTGAAGCCTATTTCTGGGGAAGGGGATCAGGGCTGGGAAGACATGAGATGGCACCTGACAATGGAGGGCACGCTGGGGTATGCTTATCTCCAACTTAGCTGGAATCCGTGTTTCTTGAAGCCTCTTTCTCCAAAGCCCCCTGAGCCTGTGTCCTGAGTTTCTTTGATGGAAGTCAGGCTGAGGACCAGACTCATGAGGAGGGGACATACATTGGAATGCAGAGGACCCCTGTTTCCTTTCTCCCTTCCCTGCCCTGGCACTTCTTCTGAAGGAACAGTACACAGAGCAGCGTGGAATTAAGGGTGGTCTCTTTTCCTAATAGTTTTTTCCGTTACTTCTTTTTTATCCTCCTTTTTGTTTTATACTTATTTTTCGGTTTTCTTTAAAAAATCTTCCTCTTTGTCCTTTGGCCTTTTTGTTTATTCCCCACCCCCATCCCCGAGTTTCCTTTCCTTTGCCTCTCTTCTTGTCACTGCTTTCCTCCATGCCTTGCCTGCATTGGGGGTTTTTCTCCCTGGCTCCTCGCATGTGTCTGCTTTCCCCTGTTCTGGGGTACTGTCTCCCTTTTCCAGGCTCAGTCCTTTGCTAATCTTTCCTTTCCCTGGAGATGGACAGGGATGGCAGGAGGCCTTAGAGTTCCAGTGGCAACGTCCCCGAAGTAGATGCCAATGATTGCCTGCCCTGTGACGAAGAAGGGGGGCGCTGGTGAGAGCTGAGCTCCTTGGACTTCTCAGGGGTCTGTCGGGATAGTGAAGAACTCTGTCCCTTGCCCAGAATCCTCTGCCTGAACTATGGCAGCAGTGCTGGGGCTTGCGTGTTGGCCCCTGATGCTGGGATGATGTTCCCGTGCTGTTTGTTGCTGGCCAGCAGCTTCAGAAAACGGTTTCCTCAGGGCTGAGCCCTATTTTGAGAAAGAAATTCCCTGTTTTTTAGCCCAACATTAAAACGTTTTGGTTTCTGCTGTTTCTGTAATTGTAAGACTCTAACACAGGTATTCAAGAGCCAAACACCATGCTTGTGGGGGTAAGGGAGAATCCTTTCTCAATGCATCTTGTCTGCATGTCGTGCGACCTGCAGCTACCAGGTCTGCCCTGAGACCCCATAGAGTTGGATGTCCCTCACAGGACACTTTCTGAAGTTGTCGTTTATTGAGCATTGATTGGATAACAGGCACTGTATTGTGCCTCCCTGATTCCCAGATGAGGAAGCAGGCACATCGGGGTAAGCAACACGCCCAAGATTATTGAGCACATAAATGGCAGGATTGCAAATCAAACTAAGTCTGATGCTAGCATCCTTACTCTTAACTATCATTATTGCCTTCCTGATTTTTTATAGCAGAGCCTTGCAAACTTATTCCACTTCAACCCACAGTAACAAATTCAGTTTACATGTTTGATATTGTATCTATAACAACGTCTACATATTTATAACAAACTTCATGAGACAGGGTACACCTGTGTATATGAAGCACTCTGAAAATTTCCATCTTTTCCATTTCATTCTATTGATGAAAAAGTCTATGATGGTCACTAAGATAATTTAGTGGCCCACTAATGCATTGTGACTAACATTGGAAAAATACTGTCTACGAGACATGCAAATATGCATCTGTGCTGTGCATGTGGGAGCATTTTGATGTGCTGTTTTCCTATCAGGATGTGCAAGGAGACTAAGGCAGTGTAGCGTACTGACTTGAGAGTATTCTGTAAGCACTGGGGACACCAGAACCCCGAAGAAGAGGCTGACTAGAAGGAAGTCTGAGCTGTTAATTATGCTAGTTACAGTTTGTACTTCTCAGACTGGGAATTCTTCCCCTTGCTGGGGGCATTGTCACCTCTAAGATGTCCCGATAATCATTTGGGGGTCCTAATACAAGGCTGAAAAATGTGAGGTTTCAACAGGCTTTATCAGGCTCACTTGCTTAAAAGTGTAACATAGGATCCTGATGTTTGAATGTTGAAACGGATTTTTGAGGTGCTGAGAGAGACTAAGTCTTTTTTCAGCTTCTTGGGTGCTGGTCATCTAGCCTCAGGCTCCCTCCATTGCTTGGTTTGGCCTGTAGTAGATGTGTGTTGAGGAAATGGGAG
This sequence comes from Rhinolophus ferrumequinum, assembly GCF_004115265.2. Taxonomy (NCBI): domain Eukaryota; kingdom Metazoa; phylum Chordata; class Mammalia; order Chiroptera; family Rhinolophidae; genus Rhinolophus; species Rhinolophus ferrumequinum. Next base: position 79,713,847 of record NC_046294.1, on the reverse strand, counting down.
CTCACTGTTTGTCACACAGCCTGTTCTATTGGACTATTGGACTGCTTTAAATATAATGAACCAAATGCCAGTTAGGTATTAATTGAGTACCGTCTGTGTACCAGACATGGTATCAAATACCCGGAATACAAAGATAAGTAAGTCCTGCTTTCTGTCATCAACTGCTCTGTGAGGAACATGGAATGCTGTTTCCCACTTCTACACTACTGCGTCTCCTCTATGGGTTCATTCATTCCTTCATTCATTCATTTGTTCGTTCAACAAGCATATACTAATTATCTACTCTGACCAGGCCCAGTGCTAAATCTGAAAAAGTTACCATGCCCACCCCTGCCCCAAGCCTTTTCTTTTTGAGGCTTCCCATCTGTAGTTTCTCTAGTTCTTCATACGTTACAGTTTTTCAGATTTCAGAGACACTGCGCTTAGAAACCCTTTACTTTGTCATTGACCCTTTTAACGTCGCTCAGCACCCAGAATAGTGGAAATAGAATACACTTTTTTAAAGTTTCAAATTGAATATTTTCACTGAATTTTTTGGCAGGATTTTGTATGCAAAATGACATTGCAGAACATTATATTTTTTTCCCCAAAGTAGGAGACTTTATTGAACTTAGACACATGAATATGAAAAGACTTTCAGTATAAGGAAAAAGGGGAGTTTATTCCCTCCAAATTTGACTACAACTCTAAACTCTCTTTATTGATGCAAAGTTCTTTTGTCATTTCAACTTTTTAAGACACTGTTACCAAACTTTGTGGGAAATATCAAGTTCCCAAAATGTGGAGGAAACAAATAGTTACTGAGCTCAGAGTGAATGTGTGGTCCGTGTGGAAATGACCAGGAAGACTATTAGGTGGAGGTTATGTAATGATTTGTAGTAAGTCAGTCTCTTTCCATAAAACATATTCAAAGTTTTAAATTTTCCTTAAGAAGCTTCCATGGGGAGTGAACATTTAATAATTTATCATTTAAATAAAATACCATCAGACACTGCTTGCAAGGTTCATCTTTTGCTTAAAACATTTTTATTATGTAATATATGTCATACAAAAACATATCTACAGATGACCATGATAGAAGCCTATGAATATCTTACCATGGTTAAGCAATAACACAGTTCAGTTCATTTACGACCAAATTAATTTATTAAGCATTAAACTTGGATTATTCCACTCAAGATATTTGGTTAGGGAGAAGGTTAGTAGGAACATCTATCAATTTTCCTAATACAAAAGAGTGAATTCTTAGATATTATTTGTTTTGTCTACATTTTTTTTCCTTTTGGAACTTGTAAAATTTTTTACTGACAATGATACTGCATGTTACAAACCCACATATCTTATTTATCAGAAGTTATGATTAGAGGACATTTTTATATCAAAGATGAAAAATAACATGGTGTCATCATTTGCCCATAATTATAGAAGATTTTCTCATTGTTTATTTAGCCTGATCATTGGGGATTCTAGTTCCTGATCTATTTTTCATATTTTTAAAATCACATTGGAGATAATGTCAAACTTTGAATAACTTTTATTTATAAGATGTCTTGACATTATGGTATATGTAGATACTAAATGAATATATAAACATTTTTCTGTGCTACTTCAAAGGTTCAGTAATTTTCCTTCTTAGAGACATTTAAAAATACTAAATTGATCATTTAAATATATTACCACTAAAGCCCAATATCCACTATTGTCAGATTTGCAGAGAGTATGGCTAATGTTAAATACTAAACATGGTGAAGGTTTCCTTATACCTCAGTCTCAGAGAGTCATCACCCACAGAATCAGGGTCTAAATAGTTATTCATCTTTGTGGTCTAGTTTTAGTTCAGTTTAATAAAGATTTTACTGAGCACCTACAACATTCTGGGCACTAAGCCAGATGCTGGAGATACATTGCTGAGCCATTCATGAGTCTTCCCCTTGACAAATCTAGTTAGAGAGTCACTCTTTCACTAGATGTATGATTTTGCACTAAACTCTAGAGTCTAACTAGTTACTAAATATGGTATATAAGAGGAACAGTGTCATGTTGTTTTGAATAGAGAGGATACTTGAGACAGAACACAATAATTATGGTGTGTGATTGGTAGACTCATTGTAATGTAAAGTGACTTAAACCTTGGACATCAATTGTTATTTCAGTTCTTTTTTTAAATTTATTTTTTATTCAAATATAGTTGGCATACAATATTATATTAGTGTCAGGTGTACAACATAGTGATTCAACATTTATATACCTTATGATGTGATCACCACAATAATTGTAGTAACCATCTGTCACAAAGCTATTACAATATTATTATTTTCCCCAGGCTGTACATTACATCCCGTGGCTTATTTATTTTATAACTGGAAGTTTGTACGTACTCTCTTTCACCCTTTCCTTCCATCCCTCCATCCTCCTCCCCTCTGGAAACCATCAGTTTGTTCCCTGTGTCTATGAGTCTGTTTTTGTTTTATTTCAGTTTTTAATATATTACTGATGCTTCGCTTCTTATAAGTGTATCGTTTAGATTTACATTTTGAATAGTAGATCAAAAAGATAGTAGTAGTGCTTTATATATGTATGTATGCATGTATGAAGGTAAATACGTATTTTAATATTGGGGTTAGTAAGTCTTTTCCCTTTGTGGAATTTCTTGTAGGGCACTACTAGAGTACTTCTTCCCCTGCCACAATAGTACAATTATACGCGTATTGTATTAGTAACTGAGCTGTAGCAAGTCATAATGCTCACTTAAGAGCGTTTATTAAATAAATGAGATAAGATATGCCTTTCTTTTCTCATTTTAAGGGCTTGTATAACATGGGAAGAGACACATAAACACTTTAAACCACTATTATAATGTCCGTTTCCAGTGATTTATGGAAGGATTGCTTTTGCACAAGCAAATTTTGTTTTCAGCTTCTTTTTGACGTTGCCATCTACTCAGCTTTCTTAAGTAGCTTGAACTTGACATCATCATTTGTGCTTACTTTAAAGCTTAAAGGACCTGAAAGAGATGGCATTTTGAACCCAAGCTCTCTAATTTTCTCTGGCTTCCCCAGGACAGCTGTGAGTCAGAGCACAGCAGCTTTAAGGAAGAAGAGGAAGAGAATGTGCATTTTTTTTCTTATGCTGGCATGGTCCATTATTATGAAAAGATGTGCTTAGTCCACAGCATGCAGTAGGAAACAGAGAGTATTAGAATGGGAAATGGGACAAGGAAATACCGTTAATTTCCCTGTCATAACTTTGTAGCTTGCTTTCACGTTTTCACACAGTATTATAAATTCCCTGAACCAAACTGAAATGTATGTAATATAGAAATACATTGTCAAGCCAAATAGAATTCTTAAAAATAATTTGTCATGTGGAATTATTAGCACCACCTCCCACCCCCAACCCTTTTAGACTAGATAACTTAAATGGATTATAGATAGAGTATGGGCCTGTGTGTGTCTCTTTTTTTATTTTGTCAGACGTTGGATGCTTTAAGAAGAAAAGAATGTGGACACCACTGGTTGCTGAGCTGTATTTATCTGAGAGCCAATGCACCCTCTGGTTGTGAAGAGATGAATATAATATATGAGAAGATAGCAAACTAGGAGAAATGAGCATCCCTAACATTTGGCATTATAATCAAACAAAAGTTAAAGTGATGTGGGCACATACTTATGATGTACACAGCCATTATTATGTGTGTGCTGCTTAGTAACAAATGGCAAGCAGTAGATAGCTGTAATTATTATAATTTTTAAACACTCAATCTAGAAAAATGACTTTGAGACATTTGTGAAGACCCCTAAATCTATGGAAAGGGCCAGACCTCATCTTTCTGATGCAAGGGTCTGCTGTCCATGTATGAGTGAGACTGGATGACAGATGGCTCTGCCAAGGACACCGGGAACCAGGACTGAGGTCTCAAGTCTCAGTGGATTTAAGAAAGAGCAGCTATCTCTCCCACAGTAGAAGTTTCCCCCAATCCATTGAAAGCAAATACTGGGCAAAGTAAAGATCAGGTGGTGAAAAGCACAGGCAGGCAGGAAGAGGTGAGGCAGGGGACCGGCGAGAGTGCAGCCCAGCAGCTGAGGATCACCAGGGCTCCTGGGTCTGCTCCTGCAGAGGTGCTCTCCCAGGAGGGAGCTGAGAAGTGTGAGGTAAAGGAAGACACCCTATCCAAGCTTTCCGTACATTAGGAGTGTGTTTGCTTAGCCAGGAAGTACCTTTCAAGGCCCGGAGAAGAACTATTCACTTCTGTGTGTAAATTAGTGTCTTTATTTGGTTTTCTGGACTCCTATGTAGCAAGGCAGAGCATGAGACACTGTCACAATGGATTTGATGAAGACTCTTGGGGGGCTTTGGGCGACCAGGTGGAAAATGAGAGGACTGGGTCCTCAGGAGATAGAGGGAAAAGGCATTAGGTCACAAGGGACCACAGGGGTCAAGAAAATGTGTTACAGGAATAAAGGAAAGTGGTAGGAAGATAAGAGGAATAGTGGAAGCGTGACCTGTGGGCCTTGACTCATGCATTGCAAAGTCAAAGTGTATGCGAGGCATTTAGATGGCCTTGACTTGCAGACAGGCACACTGCTTGGTGGGAATTACTCGCGGAACTTACTCGGCAAAGGAATCCACACCAGTCAGACTTACATGAGACAGATGAATGCTTCAGATGTCAGTTTCTTCATTTATACATAGTAAGAGCTGTACAATTCTGACCAATGAGCCACCACCAAGGTCTTCCTTTAAATGGGGGATGTTGTGGGTAAGGCTACTGGCCCACATCTGACAATATGTCCTTCAAAGTCCCTTTGCTTCTTGGTGTTCCGCGGTCCATTGTTTCTTGCTGATAGCCCAGTCCTGCTCTCTGTATTTTCTTTACAATGCATTGGTCCTTATTTGATCACAGAATGCCCATTTTACTAATCCACTCTTATAACTGGAAGGTTTATTCCATCAGAAAGACGATGTCTAGCTTAATTGCAGCTACCATGGATCAAAGTAAGTTTTGGCCTTTATTGTTTTTTGGATTAGCCTAACTTTGAAACATCTTGGGCTTTAGGGCAGAGTCAAAAGTATATATTTATGAAGCCATACCCTCCTGACCTTATCCTACTTTAATGACAATAAAGCATTTGTATATGGTGATACATTTTTTATTGGTCCTTTACGAGCCACTGTAAGGAGAGAAATATATATATATAATGATTCATGCTTTAAAGTCACATGATATAAAAAGTAGTTTGTTTTGTATGCCCTAATCTATATTACACCCTATGCATTCTCTTCACTAAAGAACACACATAATTCATAACTAAGAAAAATTGAACAGAAAAATCAGTATGTTTTATGATCTGCAAAATCTTTTTAATGTCATTTAAGAAAAAAATATCAGTGCCAAAAATGATATTTCAAAGATAACAGGAAATTCAGAATGTAATGGGTTACTAAAGTTCCAAAGAGACTTCACTATCAGGTTGTCTCGTTAGAATACGGTCCCTGATAAATGCAATTAACTTTGTGTTGTTTTTCAGTGGGGTTATGATGGGGAGGATTACAAATAAATGCCATTATCCATTAACAAAGGGTGGCATGATGGCTTATCTTGAAAATCTAGTTCTGAGTGAGCTGCCACACCAAAACCAATCTGTGGAATACAGAACCCAAGTGAAAGAAAAGTAAATAAGTTCTTTGGTGCCCCCTCCCCTTAGTAAGCCCTGCGGCATTCATATGACCCCCACGCCATGCTTCCATCTTCTTTGGTCCATGGAGAAGGGTCCTGAAGGGTAGAGGCATCTGCCCCCTCATCTGGGGAGAGGGGCACCACCTTGGGTTGTAGGTCGTTGGACATTGTTGTGAAAGGGGTGAAAGGGTAGGGGGGCGGGGTGGGGTACCCTGGTGTATGGTACAGATCTTCCAGCGAATGCAGTGAGTAGGACTGAGCTCCAGCTAGGGGGGGCCCCCAGCTCGAGCTCCTGTGCTGGGTGGTGCTCCCTGATTCCAGCTGGGAGAGGCAACTTGTGCTGGGTGGCAAGGTCTGCAGGACATCGGTGGACATAGGGTCCGGCTGGCTGAGACCATCCGTCACTGTTTGCTCCCATGAGTCCCTCTGAGGAGAATGGAAAGGTCACCAGGGTTAGTCATCAGACGATACTCTGTTGCGGACAGATTTCCTCTCCAACCTGGGTGTTGCTGGACTTGGAGTCCTCCCTCTGCTAAAGCCTTCTTACCACACAGCCTTTCCCTCTGGTGATTGACACCAGAAGTGAAAGTTTTAGTTCCCTTCTTACTCTAGAATTGAATTCCCTGTTTGCATTAAGATTCCTTTCCCTAGAAAACAACATTAAATGAGTAAACTACAAGAATAATAAAACGAACATTTATACAGTATTTTGACATTTGCAATGCACTTATGTCAAGCATTCTTTTTGAGCGTCACAATACTTGGGGTCCTAGAATGCCCTTTCCACAGTGGGAAAGTCAGGCCAGCTGCTCCTGGAAGGAGGGGGCCTCTAAACTACGTGATGGGCTTTTGAATGGGCTGGTAGGGCCACGGTGCACTCAGCTAAGAGGTAGGAACATCTTTGGAGCTGGAAGGATTTTGGGTTTAACTCATGGCTGTGCCACTTACGGCCTTCCTGATTGAGCACCTCACTTAGTTTATCTGTAAAATGGGGCTTTAATAACTGCATCCTCAGATGTTGCAAATATTAAATGAACAAAGGCACATAAAAGTTCCCGGCTGGAGTAGGTACTCAATAATGTTAATCCCCACACAACCCCGTTTTGTCTAAAATCCGATCTTTAGAGATTCATTCCTTTGTGGTTGGAGGCTTTACAGTTTTCTGCAAGAAGGGTGTTAGTGTTCTTCAGATCTTTAAGATCTCACCTCTTTGAAAGGATTGCGAGAGAACAAGGTTCTATAAGGTAGAAACGTTGGGGATGGGGAGGCAGGGGACCGGAAGGGCAAGAGCAGTCCGGATGTACCTGCCCTGGAAGATTAAAGCCTAGTCGTGTCTGAGGTGTAATTTCAGGGCTGTTTCCTTAGGCGCTGGGGGAATGATGGGGGAACATCTGGCAAAACCAATAGAGTATGAACAAAATGGATAGAAATCCTGCCCTATCAGTTGTCCTCTCCGGATCCCTAGATAGACCCTCTTGCTGGAGTGGGTGGTACGGAGGGTTGTGGAAGGCCCCTTAGGCGTGTATCCTGGCAGTACGTGCTGTCCTGGCATCTCCCGGGACTGCTGCGGAGCAGACTCTCTGGTTTCCAGAGCGAGCCAGACCTGGCGTCAGCCTGGTTGCCGAGCGCATGGGATGCCTGCCCAGCGCTGCATGACCTTACTCCCTAACCGTGAAATACCTGCTTACTCACCAGCACCAAGTGCGTGGGGTCACTGGGGAAGGGCGGCGGCAGGAGCGGCGGCAGGGGCGAGGCGCTAAACAGAGAACCAGTGTTGGGGTTCAGGGCCGGGCTTCGGTGGTCCCCGTAGGGCTCCGGGAAGTAGGAATCCAGGAGGGTCGGGTGGCTCTGCCCTGCCGAAGACTCGCAGGGGAAGGGCTTCCCCAGGCTGGAGGTGCAGGCGTCGTTTGCAAATTTGGTGTTGTGGAAGTCGGAGTCCGATAAGAAAGATCGTCTGACACCATAGTAACCTGACATGACCGGTGAACCTGTTGGCAAATGAAAAACAAACAGGCAAAACTTTCCTCTTGGGAAAGAAAGTCAAGGCATCTCTGTTGGAACTCCTTTCCCCACCTGTGAGATGGTGTTACTTAAATATGCCTGACAACAAGGCTAACATTTAAATAGATAAATGTCTTGAAAGTGTTAAATACTGCTGGATTACCTCTTTTAACTGGTCCAGCCCAAATAACTGATATGTTTAAAGTTCCTCTGCCTTTTGGGGATGAGTTCCCTTTAGATGGTCCAATAACTGTTCAATCATTCACTCCCTCAACATACATTTTCTGTGTCCCTTCTGAGTACCATGCACTGTGCTCGAGAGGGGTTGGGCTTAACCAGAGAAGAATCCCTTGGCATTTACATTTTATCGGATGAAGCATCTTTTCCACAGCTTCGAGCTTTGTCCTCATAGACACAGGACCATTAACAAGAAGCTGCTTCTGGGCATGTTATCTGAGATTCAGTATCTTTAGATAAGGTGATACTATGACCCCACCCTCAATCCGAGGCAGGTTGTACTCTATTTTTCTAATTCTTTCTAATCTGACTGACTTTTGACACCTGTGTCTTGCACCTACGTAGCAGACATGGCTTGCTTGCTTTGGGATGGTAATGGCTTCTGTTTAGCCAAGTTGGAGGACCACAAAAAGTGTTTCCTGGCTTTGAGGAGTCTCATGTTATTTGCTGCCCTCTTGTGGCCATACTGAGTCTCTCACTCAGCTCACCTGGGCACTGCAAGTTTGGGGAGAGAATGCCTGGCACAGAAAGTTTCCCTTGGTGAAAACGGGAAGAAACTGAAACTAAGAAGAGTGTTATTTAAGGAAAGGCCAGTGGACACAGAAGGGAAGAGATGTGTTTCCTAAAGACTTTCTGACTCTATAGCTCAGCTGTAGCAAGAAACACAGTTATATTTACATGTTCAGGGGCATGGACTCAATCAAGGTCTATAAAACAGATTGTTTCCACCTGGTGGCTGATGTGGTCTAATTAGCTAAAACCTACATCCTGAGGCCACAAAAGGGCTGAGCTGGGAGGAAGATGCACATGCTTGACTTTCTGACCTCCCCCAACAACAGTGGACCACTTCTGAGCTTTGTCTCTGCCCACTCCGCCCTCTCTACTGTAGGAAGTCAGATTCATCAGGATGCCTGTCCCTTGTTACCATGACTCCGTCATACATTACTCTACACAGACAGCACTCTGGCACTTGACACATGATGTGGCATTTCGTATTATATTCCCTACTCTCTCACCTGAGCTACAACCCTCTTTCCAATGAACCTGCAGATTCCACGGGGGCCGAGCTTATGTCTTATACATTTTCTGTAAACCCAGTATTTAATACTGTGTTCAGCAATTACATGTAAATTTATTAATTCAGAAGAAGAAATCAAAAGCCCTCGTAGAAACTTATAGCACGGTTCTACTCACCCCGCTTTCATCTTAAGTTTTATAGCCCCAAACCTCTAATCTGTTCATGAATTTGAAAGCTGCAGTTAGGGGTTTATCATAAGCATTACTTCCCTAGAAAAAAAATTGGAGCAAATGAAAATTAATATCAATAATCAAGGTTCTGTTTCACACCATGAATTTATATCCATAGGAGTGGTTAAGGCTGAGAACAGAATAAAGACTATGTAATTAAGGCTTTTGGGGTCTTAGTGTCTATATTTCCAACTTCTGAATAAAAACAATCACAAAGAAAAAACCCACTGCTCTCTTAAGCATATATTTTTCTCCTTAAAAAGAGGGAGAATAATTGTAGATGGTAAGAGAAGCTGCAGAAATTTTCTTCAATAGAAGGGAGCCGATTCCAGTGACAGTAAATGTGATTGGGAAACAACGGAGAGACATTCAAACATGTGGGATCTTCTACTACTCTCATTGTTTTCCCTTATCCATCTCTGAAAGTTACTAAAATTATCGAGAAAGCCTATGCCTCTGCTGGAAGGAATGTGTGTGTCTATGTACATGTGTGAGTGTGCACATGAGAGCGCCCAACACTGTTATGAAGAATGCACCCCTTTTTTTTTTTTATCCTCCCTGGAGTATTTAATGAAAAAGACATATTGAAATGAATACAAGATGCCTAACTCAGTGCCTGACAAACAGAGAGCGCCCAATAAATGGCAGTTCTTTTATCTGCCCACAGGTCTTTCTTTTTGCATTCTAAAGCAGGTCCTTAATCCATCGGATCATGGTACCAAAATTTTAGACATTTTAAAATTGTATCAAGGGCCTAAATGCTATTGCTTTTCCCCCATAAGCTTCTGCTAGGCAGGAGATCAAAAGGCTGCCTTCAAGACAGACTGAATTCTAAATTCAAGAATGACTGAATTAGGTCTGTCTTCATTGATTTTATATTTTAAAGACAATTATTTTAAAGAAGCCAAATTTTGAAAGTGCTGTGTAAGACAGCTATAAAATAATGGAAGCTCAAACGTCCCATGAAAACTCAAAGGGGAATGAATGAATCGCTCGTTGAACTGAACTACTCACCTGGCATCTGGACAAATGCAGCTGGAGAGGAACTGACACTGCCCTGGAAGCAAAAAAGAGCAAGTGTTTCTTCTTTAATCGCAAGTTTGAATTAAAAAAAAGATTAGAAATGTATTTTACAAGCTTTATTTTCTGATACTAAGAAATGTTATTTGAGGTGTTAAGGTGGGGGGAGTCAATTGAGAATAAGAAAGCAAGTTCCAGAGAAGCAAGTTTTACAAGGGACAGAGAGGAAAGCAAAATTTTAGATTCTGGTAAACATGCGAAAAACCACCAGCTAGATGAAATAGAATAATTTATCCTTTGTTTTTTACAGTTTGCACTATCTATCATCTATCTATCTATCTATCTATCTATCTATCTATCTATCTATCTATCTATCTATCTATCTACATATGCTTGACATTAGGCTTCAACATTGCATGACCACTTTTTTGCTATTTGCCTCCACATAGAACTGAAATTCCACCAAGGGTCAGGACCTTGACTGTGACTTGTCCTCAGTGCCCAGAACAGTGTGGTTCATAGTCAACATAATAAAAATATGTGGAATAAAGATACAGTCTTCAAAGAGCTACAGTCTATTGAGCATGAGAGGCTGGGGGATGTTGATTGAATTCTGTCCCTGCAAAAGATGTATTGAGGTTGTAACCCGCAGTACTTGTGAATTTGACTTTATTTGGAAACAGGATATTTGAAGATGTAACTAGTTAAATTAAGATGAGGTCATACTGGATTAGAGGGGCCCTAAGTCCAACATGACTGGTGTCCTTATAAGAAGAGAGAGACACACAGAGACATAGGCTCAGAGGGGAGAAGGCCACGTGAAGACAGACTCAGAAATGTCAGTGATGCAACCTCAAGCTGAGGAATGCCAAGGATTGTCAGCAACCACCAGAAGCTAGGAAGAGGCAAGGAAGCATGAGCCGTCAGAGGGAAGCTGGCCCCGCCAACACATCGATTTTGGATTTCTAGTCTCCAGAATTGTGAAACAATAAATATCTGTTGTTGTTTTAAGCCACTCTTTTTGGGGTAACTTGTTACTTCAGCCTTAGGAAATTAATACAGGGAATGATGGATGATGAAACAGACAGTTCACTACAGTGTGAGAAGTGGCATGGTTGGGGAAAGATGGAGGGGAGGAAGGCACCTAAACTCGTATTAGGGATGGAGGAGGTGATGCATACGCTGACCTCTGAAGGAAGGGTACCCAGGTGGGTAGAGTTTTAAAACACTCAAATGCAAATTCTGGCTTCAAGATGCTCAGGAACAAAGTTCAGTGGTAAATGTAGCTGTTATAAAAGTTAAGAGTCCTCAACATCTAGTTCTATGGATCTGAGCTCTTAGCCCTGACGCTCCCAGTACTATAGACTCTCAAAGCATGGAAGAGATTTTACAGAGTCTCATCCAACCACTCATTCAATGATGAAATCCTCTCCACATTATTAACACTGGGTGCATTTAGCTTCTAGTGATGAAGAAATAAGCACCCCTTGAGAAAGCCCATTTCTTCTTTGGGGTCCTCTGACTGTTACAAAGTAGGCTGAAGAGGGTCACTTTTAAAATTACAATCTCTTTAGTCCATACGGAAGAAGTTTAACCTTTCTTCCATTACGGCCCTTCAAATATTTCAAGACAACCCATCATTTCCCAACTGTCTGAATCAGTTCGGGCTGCTATAACAAATGTCATAGACTGAGTGGCTTAACAACATTTCTCAACAACAACATTTCTGGAGGCTTGATATCAAGGCGCCAGCATGGTCGGGTTCTTGGGGAGGTTTGCAGATGGCTTGTCTCCTCCTGTGTCTTCATGTGGCAGAGAGATCATTTTTCTCATGTGTCCCTTATAAGCACACTGATCGCATTCCTGAGGGCTCCGCCTTCACGACACAATCACCTCCCAAAGGCCCCACTTCCTAATACCGTTACATTTGGGGATTAGATTATTAACATATGAATTCTGGGGGAACACAACATTCAGTTCATAGAGCCGATGTGGAATTCTATCTTCTCCAGGCGACATAGCCTCCAACCACTCAGAAGCAGCATAATGTGTAAGAGTAAAGACTCTAGAACCAGAATGTCTGTGTTTGAATCCCAACTCTGCCTCTTATTAGCTGTGTGATCTTGGGCACATGCGATTAAATGAGATCATATATGTCAAGCACTGAGAATAGTGTCTGGCATAGTGTAAGCAGGATATAAGTGTTAGCTATTATCTCCCAGATGCATTTTTATATCCTTCAAATCTATGATATATTCTTCTAAACATGTTCTGATTTATGTGTTTTCTTGTTTAATAAGTTAACACTTTTTAGTGGCACAGGGGAACTGTTGGGCAGGTGGAGTCAGGCAGCCGTCGAGCAGGCGCCTTGCATGGAAAGGAAAGGAGGCAGTGATTAATTACGGAAGCACTTGTGTTTGGGCACATTTCCCCATGTTGCCAGCGCCCATGTTATCCAGTGTTTCCTTCCAATTCCCAGCTGTCTGGCTGGGTCTTTTGTTGATGGCCTGTGCCAAGGCCTACACCCTCTGGTTTCTTCTGCCTCAGCATCCTTTTGTGTGTCAGAAGGGTGTGGCAGGGTGGTAGCTGTCCTGAGTGCTGTCTGGGGAGACGTCCCATTGCACATCTCCCACTTTCTCTCCCTGTCTGTTCCTCTTAAGCTGATCTGGACAAGGCTGGGGCCAGGAGGAGGCTCCTGTGAGATGCAGTCCACATGCCCAGTTTGATGGGCATAAGTGTCAGCATCCTGTTCTCCCCTCAGCATCTGTCAGCCATTCTTTCATCAGCCTCCAGCCTCTACCCAAGGCAAGGTAACATCTCAGTCTGTGCTCACACAGCCCCTTCAGCTTTTAACATCTCTGTGGTAAAAGCTTTCCTGTTTTTCTCTTCCACCACCAACAATCCCTAGGTTCTTCTTACACTCCTTCTTTTCCTTCTGCCCAGGTTTAATTATTACTGTGGAATTCCCCGCACTGTGTCCTGCCCAACCCAATTTTAATACCTGAAGACTCTACAAAGGTTTCACATTTATGAGTGTAGCTGATTTTATTATATGATGAAAAGAAGTCTGTTGTATTTGTTTCTTCTACAGCCTGCTACCTGCTGTGAAAATTAAACACTCTATTTCTGTTCTTTATGGTTACCTAAAAAGTTTTACCTTGTATATTTAACAAAGACTACAGACAATATCTTAAACCTCCCACTGACAGACAAGATCCTTAGAACACTAATTCTTACTACTGTTCTCCTAAGTTATGTGTAGGTTATATGCTTCCATTTTAGCTTGTTTTTATTAAACTTACACAAATTAAACATCATAATTATCATCATTTTATTAAGTAAATCTGTATTAGATTTACTTACATATTCATCATTTTCATTGCTTACTCTTCTTCCAGACTTTTTCACTTAGATTCATTTTTCCTTCTTCTAAAGTAATCCTTTAGAAAATTCGTTTTACGTACGTGGTGTTGGTGGTAAATTGTTTCAGTTTTATCTGAAAATATCATTTCTTTTGCCCTTGTATTTGAAAGATACTATTGCTGGGTTCACAATTGTAACTTTATAGTTATTTTTCTCTTAGCACTTTCAAGTTATCGCTCCGGGATTGGCTGCCACGATTGTTGTTGAGAAGTTTGCTATCAATCTTATAGTTACTCTTTGTGACAATCTTTCTTCCCTTTCTGACTGATTTTAAAGGTTCCTCAAGTTCACCTCATTTTATCTAGAGATAGATTTCAAAACATTTATCCTGCTTGGTATAGAATGAGCTCCATGTGTCTGAGGATTTATGTTTTTCGTAAGTTCTGGAAAACTTGCATCCATTCTCTTTTTAAAGATTGCCTTCCCTTTATTTTCCTTCTGGGACTCTGTTTAAATGTGTGTTCAACCTTTTACTTTTATCCTCTATATCCCTTAACCTCTCCTTACTTTTTATATATACATAATTCTCTGTTCTATATTTTGGTATAGATTGATACAGATTTCTTCAACTCTACATCCAGTTCACTTATTCTTTCTTCAACTGTAGTTAACTTGTTGTTTCACTCATACATTGAGTTTTTAAAATTATTAATGATTATATATTTTTCATTTTTATAAATTCCATTTCATTTTCAAAAAATTAATAATGTTTGGTAATTTTTGATAGTCTTGTTGAGTGTTTGTTATTTATTAACTTATTCTATATTTTGTATCTGGTAATTCTAATATTTGAAAGTTCTGAGAATTTAAATTTATTGTTGTTTGTTTATGCTGACACTCATTAACAGTGGTTTGTTTCTTCATGCATTTGGTGATCTTTGATTGACATTCATATCTGGTTAACCTTAATCTGTGGAAATCTAGAGTCCTAAATTGAGGTTGCTTTTTTTCAGAAGATTTATGTATGCATTTCAGGGGAGCCAGCTCCCTCCCATGTTCCCAGCTTAATACTGGGGTCCTAGGTTCAGCAACTTTACCTTGGCAAGAACAGTTCAAAGACCAGTCTTCATACATAAAACTAATTTGGACACCTGGCCTCAGGGACAGGTGTCCTTAGTCCTTCAGTGGATACTCTGTTTTCAGGGGGGTCAGCTTTATTGAGGTATAATTTATACACAATGAAATTCAGGTTGTAAGTGTACAATTTGATGAAATTTTGAAAATGGTGACAAATTAGGCTTTCTTGGTGTGATCACCTTCTTATCATACAGTATTTTAATTTTTGCTCAAATCTTTCCCCAATCGCCCACGTCTTACTTCCTGCCAGCTCAACAATTCAGTAAAATGTGTTTTATGCAGGATCCAGTCTTGTTGTAGTGAGATCTCCCCACCACTAGACTGTCTAGTCTGCCTGAAACAGAGTTGAATCCCTAAATATTAAAACTAGATGTAGATATCCTCCTGGTTTTTACACAGTACAAAACCTTTTATTTTTCCATGATTTCCAACATTTTCCAGCAGAGGTTTAAGTTATAATAGAAGTAATTCGTAAGCACATACTTGTAGTAATTTCACAAACACATTGTTTGGCACATGGCCAAATGTGTTATAGGCATTATTTCATTTAATTATCACAAAAACCCCAGAAGATAAGGTGATAGTATGATTCTCATCTTAATGATGAGGAAACTGAAGCACAGAGAGAATAACCCAAGTTCCCCTGCAGGAGAGGTGGGTGGTGGTGGTGGGTAGGATCAAATTAGGACCTTTTGCCTTCTAAGCATTTTAATAATTCAAAAGTAAAAATAAGAAATCATCATAGTTAAAAAAATTTTAGTACAAAGGAGGCTTTGTACTAATCCAGAGGGATCATATAATTATATAAAAGCTCACAAAGATGATTGAGTTGGATTTATACTTCTCTGTCTGGTATCTATCTATCTATCTATCTATCTATCTATCTATCTATCTATCTATCTATCTATTTATCTATCATCTACCTATCTCCTTAGTCTTTCAGGGGATACTCAATTTTTTGAGTGGTCAGGTTTATTGAGGTATAATTTAATATAATAAAATTCACAAATTTTAAGTGTACAGTTTGATGAATGAGAAATTTGACAAACTTCTGTAACCCACCATCAAAAGCATGATATAAAATATTTCCATAAAATTAATTATTTTCTAGCTGTAATTAGTGCTGCCCTCTCTATGACATCCTGGGAAACAGATCGATAGATATAAAAACAATGATAATGCGTCACTTCAGTTAATCTCACAGAACATGGAAGACTTTTAAAGGGCCTCCATTGGGACTGGGAAGGATTTTACTGGACAGATTGAAGAGCTGGTACTTACTCCTCCATCCCATTTCCAGATTTTATAGGTTAAGAAAGAACAGCCTGAAACACGAGCCTTCAGCATGAGCACTAGTTGTCATTGCTCATGTGAAGGGAAAACACATTCCTTTCTTCCTTGTGCAAAATATTATACTCACACAGTTGCCTCTCACCATATGAACCCTCCAGAAATAATATTGAAATTAATATTGAACAGCTCATAACTTTTGACCAAATGAGACGGTATATAATTTTTATTTTGCATACTGCAAACAACAGGATCCTGCAATGCCAGGTAGCCAAATTTAGAGGTTTATATTTGAATGAAATTTGCCAGTCTGCAACTTCCTGTAGCTAACACAGCAGCCTCACAGCTGCCCCAAAAGCCCCTCAATGAAAATGGATTAATTTGAAGTATTAGGTCACCAAGGTGGTAAAGTGATAAGAGTTTCCTTTGAGTACATTTATAGTCATTTTTATGACCCTATAATATTTTTAGGTGCCAACTTAGTTGAAGGAATATATTGAAATGTACTAAGGGAGAGATCTCTGACTAGTAAAAGATTTGTCACTCGGGCTGTGTAATATATTTTAAAAATTCTGACTATATAGTTTAGAAAGTGTCTCTTTAAATTTAAATATATTGCTATTACTGCTTAAATAATAATAATAATAATCATAACCACTTGTGAATAACTGGGGTCCCTTTTCAAAGAAGTCGCAGTATTTTATTATCTAATTTCTCACTGTCATTATATCTATGGTTGGCAGAGAAGTGGAAGTGATGATATCATACTGAACATTCTAAAACCATGTTTTAATATCTGAATTTAGACACACAATAGGTCATACGATTTTCCTCTAGCTTTGAAATGAATGAAAAGTTAATGCTGGAGGTAACACAGTTAGCCTTTATATGGGTACCCAATGTTAAGCTGAAATACCTTTTTCCTCCAGAAGAAAATAGACAAAGAGAATTAGATGCCTTAGTTAATGTAGTAGGACCAGGGGCATTCTGACTGGTGTGAAATCTTATACAGTGACTAAACTATACCGAGCCTGTTCTACTATATCTTATTAGTTTTGCAAAGCTTGATTTCTGGACCATTTATCTGAGTTACATAGTAGTTTAATCATAATTAGAAAGAATCCTCCATAATGAATAGGAACTACAGTTGGAAGCATCCACCATGTGCCAGGTGTTTTACATAATGTTATCTTATTATAAAGTAGTTATTATCATTTCAGGTTTACAAAAGAGGAAAGCACAGGGAAGTTAAGTAATATGTCCCAAGTTACCCATCTAGTAAATTACAAAACTAGGATTTAAACCCAATCTCTCTGACTCCCAAACTTATGCTCCCTTAACCTGCCATTGACATAACAAGCAGGTTCTCTGCAGTAGCCTTCTATCAGATCACAGATATTTACTGGGCACCTCTGATGTGCAAGGCACAGTGCTGAAATTCGCAGGTGCTAGAAAGAATGCAACCAAACAGCTTAGATTAGGATCTACTCAGGGACACAAGCCATTTGTGGTTGGTTAAATTTGACCACAATTTTTTTTTGCAGCTCCTTCCATCAAGTAGTGGAATCTATACCTTTACCCCTTGAATCTGGGATGGTTTTGTGACTTGCTTTGACTAATCGAATGTGGCAGAGGTGATGCTGGGTGAGTTTCAGAGTCTAGGATTCAAGAGGATTTGCAGCTTTTACCTTTGCTTGCTTTAAATGCTGCATTACAATTTCCTCTTAAGGAAGCTAGTCTAACCTCCTGGAGGATGAATGACTTGGGAGTGAATCCAGGCACCCATGCTTATGGCTAGCACCAACTTGCAGGTGTGTGAAGGAGCTATCTTGTACTTTCCAGCATGGCTGATTCTCCAGCTACATGCAACTGTATGAGTGAGCCCTGGGGATACCAGCAGAGAAATGCCCAGTCAACCCAGAGAACTCTGAGAAATCATAAACCATTATTATCAACTACTAAGGTTTGGGGGGTTCTTATGCAGCAATAGGTAACTGATACAGACATACCCAGGAAAAAGTAGCTCATGGCAGAACAGCAGGTACCGAGTTTCCAGGTGCGTGGTCCATGCTATACATACTCTAGAAGTCAGATAAGGGGAGATATCACTGTGCTGAGGATTTGGGTACTGAAGATAAGAGGACACAGAGAAGAGAAAGGAAGCTCCTAGATGCAAGGAATTTTGTGAACCAAGCACAGAGGTGGGAAAGCACATCCGCCTCTCATTCTTGAAGGAATAACAAGCAAGTTGGTTTGTCAGGAGCAGAAGTTTCATTTAATTTATTAAATAAAAATGTATTGTGTGTCTATTATATATCAGTATTGTGGTAATTTCCAGAAATACAAAAAGGAGTAAGGCATGGATTTTGTTCTTAGGGAGCACACAGTTTCATAAGGAACACAATTGCATAAATGTATACATAATTGGTGCGATAATAAAGATAAGGGTTAAGAGGACTAGCATTTCATCAATACCTACTTCATGACAGACTCTGTGTCAGGTACTTTACATATATTAGTGTGTTTTCCCATATTCAGTAACAATTAACATTTGTGTATTTTGCACTGTGCTAAATGATTTACATGCATTATTTCATTAAATCTTCACTGTTAACCAATGACAAAGATTTTTGGAAGTTATTATCTCTAGACTACAGATCAGAAAACTAATAGGCAGTATAAAGGACTTGTCCAAAGTCACAAAGCTAGTAAGTGACGTGGGCTGGATTCCAATTTAGTGGATTCCTGTATTTAGTGTAGGTAGGCGGTGAGGTGTACGGATGAGAGTAGGGAGTGGCTGTCTTGGGGGAAGGTGATGGGACACATCCTACTGTAGGTGATATCTGAGTCCAGTTTTGCAGCATGAAAGGAAATCAGTAAGCAGATAGGATCAGGGGTTGGGGAGCAAGGCAAGGCTTGAGTGTGTGCATAGCATGTCACAGAATGTGTGCGGGAAGTGTGCAGACAGAAAAGCTGAAGAGAAGCTGGAGGAGAGTGTGGAAGCCAGGTTACGAGAAGCTTTTTTGAGCTATGCTGAGGAGCTTTGTTGTTTGCCCGGTAGCAGGCAAGGGTCCTTTAGAAGTTTCTTAGCGATGTAGACATGGTGAAAGTGGCATTCTAGGTAATTTAATCTGGTGCTGAAAATGACGGGTCAGGAATGGCTGGTGGGGTCAGTATCTGCTATTGTAGTTGAACAGAGGTTCAGTGATCAGGGTCTGATGGGCTCTCGTTAGGGGCGGGGTTTCAGGAGGCTAGCAGGTGATGTTTACATCCACCTCTATCTGACTTTGTTTTGGAGACTGCCAAGGGCTGATACTTGCCCTGTTGGTGCTGAGGGCTGCTGGCCACCTGTCCCAGTTGTACCAATTCCCAGGGTTCTTTCTCTCTTTCCGTCTTTATCGCCAACCTCCCCCACTGATACCTGTGTAAAGAGGGGACTAGCTGGTCTTCCTCATACTGCTCTATTTACAAAGAAAAAACTGACATTCTTAAATGATTTAATAGTATATTGTATAAGTCCAATCCCAAGGCCAATAAGAATTTATGAGGAAGGAATATTGAAGCGTATATCCTTAGAAACATTTCCCTTGTCCCCACAGAGCCTTGACTATAGGGGATTTAGCTCCCAAAGGAAGAGCTCATCTGTTTTTGAGCATCTTCTTTGCATTATCCCTAGCTTCAGCATCAGCAGGTATCATGTAATTGCCATAAAACAGGATTAAGTGATTTGTTTAAGGCCTTCAAATGTATAGAGGTAAAATGAAGACTAAAAGACATGTTTAAAGTCTCTCTGGGGGATTTACCACGAAAACATTAATTTATGCATTTTGTAATCATGAATGTAAATATCTAACATAGATTTTCATGTTCATTAACTTGGTGCAACAACTTAATTTCTTTCTAATTTAACATCATAGCAAAATTTTGGAAGATTGTACATGAAACTTAGTGTGGTGACTCCTGGGAAGTAGGAGGAGATGTCAGGGAGGTCAACAGACTTCTGCTTTTCACTTTATACTTTTTTGTTCTGTTTGAAATTGTACCATGCATTGTTTCTGTAATTAAAACAACTAGCTAATAAAGGTTTAAAAAACAGAATTGTATATTTATTGTAAATCTCATTTTTAAAAACAACAAAACTATGATTCCAAGGGTCTTAAAAAAAAAGTTTCTGTTATATAAACTATTTTATGTCCTTTGGAAAGCTAGCATGGTTACAGAATTCCAACTTTCTGACAGTTTCTTGAAATTTTACTGTTAAAACTCTCCTGCTTGGCACAAAATTACGCCCAGGCTGTCTCTGTGAGGAAGTGATTTCTGTTTTCTGTTGCCTGTTACAAATTGAAACACATTTTTTTTTTTTTTAAATTTTTTACCCCTGGGTCTTCGTGTGCTTTTGGAATCCTTTTTATATTTATGTAGCTAAGTTAGAATAACAGGAGCCACTGGGATGCACGTTGGTAAGTGGTCCTGCATACTTTGCCTGTCACAGAATCTGCAGAACTTCAGGCCAGCCAGATGGACTTGCCACGGCTGTTGTGCTGCAAACCTGATTATTTTTTCAAGCTGTGTGAAAAAATTCCCCACCAGGAAATATTTTAAATTTCATGACGTTAAAAAAAAACAAAAACAAAACAAAATGACAGGACCAATAGAACAGCTGAAAAAATAAGTTGCTTGCAAAAGATTCACCTTTATTATTATTATTATTATTATTAATTTCTCCAATTGTGAAGGAGCAGGTGGTTGGGTGGGGAACATAGAAAGCCTTGGAAATGTGGTTCAGTTCTCTAAACAGGGCAGGACAGAGGGCTAATTAAAGTCAGACAATGGGACATTTTGAAAGACTTAGGTAGAACATTCATCCAAATGAATGCCAAGGATATAATGTGTACCTCTGTATTCAAACATTGGCATTTTGAGTTTATAAGGCATTACCTGCTCAGAAAATGTTTTTTTTTCTTTTTAAATTCTTTCTGGCCTCATGAAGAGGGTTAGTTGGCAATGCTAACAAGCAGTATGCAAAGCACTGTGCTATGAGAGTGAGCAAAAAAGTGTGCTAGGGTACACAGTTTCCCTTTATCAATAACCTGAAAATATTACCAATAAATACATCCTTCTGCTCGCAATTCCAAAAAAAGCAGGAAGGGCAAATGAGGTGTATTTATTAAAGAAAAATTATGGTTTTCCCAAGAAATTTAGTAATTGCATACAAAGATACCAGGTACTGCTAAAAAAAAAAAATAACAGTATAAGAGAAATAAAACAATAGCAAAGCAGGTAGACACATACTGGACCATCTGATGACCATTTGCTGTGGCCAAGCAAGTGTGAAAATCTTACTAAAGCTGGATCACATTGTAGGATGGGTTCAGTTTATGAGAGTAGAAGAGATGAAAAATAATTTTTATGGTAAATTATAAGAAATCAGAGGAGAGCATGAACATTTCTTGTGATGGCAGTGGTATAGACTTTTGCACTCATATGTCTTCAGAGCTTGGGATGTCTGTCCAAAGCCTACCCTTACTCTAACCACATAACACATATGTGCTCTGTTCTTAGATTTGATAATATAGTGATGGCTGCAATAGCTATGATTTTGTCCTTGAATTTATGTATGGCCAACTCCCTAAATTTAAGGCATGAATAATCAGTTTATAGCCTTATTTATGTCCCGCTTCTTTCTTCTTTTGGCCTTTTCATTGTTGTTTAGCACCACCATTAGATAAGAGAAGTAGCACAATGTATAAATTGTTTAAGTTTTAGTAGGGTTTGGAGGGTATATCTTGATTAAAATTAAATTTTGATCTTAGTAAAGGCTCCCATATATGTCTTTTATATGGACTACTAACAATTGGCTTAGTACTTAAGAATTGAGCCCGTTGGTGGTCACCCTCACCCCATCTTTTCCCATACTTTACTAAGAAGATAAGAGCATAAGGAAATTACCCTCCCCTTTCCTTAGTGGCTATTATATTTATTAAGAATATGCATACGATTCTTTAAAGTGTAAAATTATGAGCGAACGCTGGACACCAAGGAGGTTGGGAGAACATCTAAAATGTGGATCACCAGAGACAGCAGGTCAATGGGGCTGGTAAGCTCTATGTTTTCTTGGGCTCAGGGATCTCTTCTAGCATTCAAAGGGGAGCTGATTATGGTTTCTGCCTTCTCAAGTGGGAGAAGTTGCATTCTACCTCCAGTCCCAAGAGTGAGCCATGGGATACCAGCCTCTCACGTCAGGTAGGCAACATTCAGAAAAGAAGTCATGCTTCATCAGAAGGTACAGCAGGAGAGTAAGCTTCAGGCAAGAAGAAAAGGTCAGTGCAAAATGGGTAGGGGAGGCAGGCCCTAGGGACCTCTAGGAGAACAGCAAAGAGGCTTCTGTAAGGTCAGAATGGTATGTTTTCCTCTTTTACAGAGGAGGCCAAGTACCACGAATTGCCTAAGAGACTAAGGGGTCCAGGAGTGGTGGGGAATGGCAGAGAGGAACTATAACCTGAAAGCAGGTTCTGGGACAAACTACAGATAGGTTTTAGAAGGAAATTAAGAACTGGTATCTAGATGTCTGGGTATCGGAGGAAAGAAAGGTTTGGGTTCTGATTTGAGCTGGGTGTGGCATCATCTGAGCAGGTACAGAATCACTGCGGGAAAACAGACATGAAGTGGAGAGTGAACAAAAGTCATATCTGGGGCCCAGCATAATGTATGGAGTGTGAAGTGTAAGATGAGCATTGAGCAGAGGACCTGAGCGAAGTGGTTTTTCCAAAGCTAGTTCTTCCCTGGACCAGAAATGTAAATTTAAGAAGTCAGTACTTTGGGTAAAGTGAAGACCTTGGAGTTCAAAAAACCTGGGTCCAAATCTTATCTTCACTGCTTTCTGAGTCTTAGTTTTTGCATCTGAAAAATAGATGAGTGCCACCCTCTTAAGGCTGTTGTGCTTCTTGTTGGTAAATGAAATACATTTAAATGTGGATAAATGAAAATATGTGTGGAGTTCCTATTTAAGAGTTTAGAAGTAGCTATTATTTTAGAAGATAGCTATTATTTTCAAGAATTATTATTTATCCCAGAGAAAATTTGAGGTGATGAAAGGGGACTCAGTCCTAGAAGTCATCCCAATTGTCCCACCCATGCCAATCTTCGACCAGTTAGTGTCACAACATTGGCATGTCACATAATTGTTCTTGTGTTTTATGTGATTTTTCTGTTCCCTATTTCCTTTGCAACCTCAATCTGCGAGAGTCTAGTTGAACTAGAGAAAAGGGGATTTACCATTCTCGGAAGAAAGAGGGTGTTCAGCTTGGCCTCGGAGGTTGGGGGTAGGGGTGGCTGTGAATGGGACGTGCTCTGAAGTCAGGTAAAGCTATGAAGTCAGGAAGAGAAAAAGCTGTACCCACTGGGGAGAAGAGGACACATTAAAAACACTGTGAGAACCAGTCTCCTCCCATCTGCACCACACATGAGATTATATGATCCTTTGTAGTTGAGGTAATGTAGGCTTAAAAAAGGAGCATACTCATTAAGTCGGTAAATAGGTGGCAAATCCTGACTAAAATGTTAAGACTTTTCTTTCCTTCTCCTGCCTTTTGAGGCTGGAGTTTTCATATAATAGTAGTCCATGATGCGTAAGTGTAATACGTGATTTGTTATCCAAGAGTGGTTAAGTCTTTGGATATTTATGACTGCAGAATGGGAGCAGTTGAATTTATCTTAATGAAACGCCCCAAGTTGGAACTTTACCTCTAGCCATGTTATCTTGCAGAAAGGAGGAGGGTGACATTGCTTAGTCAGAATAAAAATAAGTTTCCTAACTGTGGCTTCTACTGTTTTATTGTTTCGTTCCGCACAGTGAATCAATATTTCAAACCTACAAAAGTCACCCAGTGGCCTTTCTAATGGCTTGACTTACGTATGTAATGTTAGAATCTATAGTAATGAAAACAGGAGTATCTAATGCCCAAGGCTGCTATTCAGAGCTGGCCACAGTCTTGTGGATACCTACATCTGTGCAGCATACTTTTATTGTAACGCTTATTTAGCATTAAGTGCTACCATGTTCCAGGTACTATAAAAACTATAAAAGCTGCCTTTTGCCAAGCACTTACAACATGCCATGTAACAGCGGTACCAGGGGCTTCATATACACTATCTAATTTCATTTTCATGCCAACTGTATGGGATCACTATCTCCATTTGCATAGGAGGAAACTGAGGCCCAGAGAAATTAGGCCACTTTCACACAATAGAGTCAGATCCTTAGTCTGTCTGACTCATAAACGCAAGCTCCATTCTATCACCTTGCTATTTCTTTTGGACTGGAGACTCCAAAAGGAATAAACGGAAATTGAAAGACATTAGTCTGTTGGGAGAGAGATTTAAGAAACAAGCAGTTATAGGGCAATATAATAAATATTTTAGCAGATAAATATCCTGGAGGCTCTGGGAGCAAAGGAGAATATCTGAGAGATCTTAGCAGGCAAGACCAGAACTGAATTTTGAAGGGTCATGTGCCAGGCCAGAACTCTCTACCGTCTCTTTCACTTCACCCTGCAGACCAAATTGGTCCACCCACTGCATGTCACAACAGAGTACCACCTCTCTTTCTAGACCACTCCATGCGTTTTGTTTGGACTCCATCCTCCTCACTGCTCACCTGAATTATCTTCTACCTTCAAATTTTAGCTCAAAGCTCCTCCTCCTCCAAAAAGTCTTCTCCCACCCACCCTGTCCACACTTTGCTCACCCTCTTCTGAACCTCCACAGTGCTCATTGATGGCCATGATCACACGTTCCGACTGGAGCAAACCCATCTTTTTATTTTTAATTACTTATTTCATGTGTAATTTGTTCTTCCACAGCTAGACTGTACATTTCTTCAGGTCGAATAATTCCTTACATCACTTTGAATTCAAACGTTGTTTGCATTCAGTCAGTATTTAATAGCAATAACATTGATTGAGCACATAACCGTGTGCCAAGTCCTTGACAAATATTAAATCTAACCCTTATGATAACCTTGCAAGGCGGTTCTAGTTTCTTCCTTTAACAACAAGATTAAGTTATTGTACAGTCGGCAAATGGTAGAGCTGCCATTCGGGTCATCTGGATCCAGAGCCCAAACTCTTCACCATGCTATGCTGCCAGTGTCTTAGATGATGAACTTCACGCAACCTAAGTGTAGGTTACCAGATGATGGAGTGATCTGAAACATCAGTTCAAAGATGCTTCACCTTGGGTATGAGTGAATTCTCAGAAAGTCAGAGCTATTTTACATCCTAATCAGTGAAATGGGAACATTTGAAATATGAATAACAATAATAAAGAAGATAAAGGAATGGGATAAACTTTTTAAAGTTGGGTATTAAAATTGAATACTGACATGGGAGGGACTCAACTCTCTACTTCTACCGATAAGGAAACTGAAGCCCAGAGAGGAGAAAAAATTGTCCGAAACCACTGACAGCCAGAAGGAGGGGTTCAAACAGACTGAAGAAGGAGCAATTTCTCTTTTGGTGTGGAAGAGATGTCTTGGATGCATCTTCCAAAGCTTCAGGGAAATCAAATACATTCTGAGATATTGCAATATACAGTTTCCAATTGTGTGTGTGTGTGTGTTTTTTTTTTTTTATATTTCTCAAGAAATCCAAATGCAAATTACAGATAGGGACATCACAATGTTTACACTGGGAAGTAACTGGAGAATGCCTGTGATTGGTGCCACAAAATAGCAGCTGGATATATAACTAAACAAACTTCTAACTAGCAGTCCTGATGGAAAGACAGACAGTTATTAGGGATGGAGCTAGGCAATGCACATCTGTTCTGCAGTTAGGGTTTACACCTCTCAACAAAGATCAAACATGTTCAATTACTCTGTGCCATAAATGCACGATATGGCACCTATTTACCGTCTGTTCCTCCAAATTTTCCCATCAGTATATACTATTGTCATCTTCTTTCTGTACTTACAATGGTTTCCTCCCAAAAATAATTAGGAAAGATTTTAACCAAGATGTCCTGCTGACAATATGGTCTTAACCTATGTGTCCTTGAGATTTTAGCAGGTAATTTAAATGTAAGGATTTGGGAAAATATAGAAAGAGAAAATAATTGTAAGTAATTATGATTTGAGAAGCAAACACTTGAGGTTGGTATAAAAGAATGATGCCAAGTGGAAAAAGTTAAATTTTGATCTGTCTATGTATAATAGGTATAATTCAAGTTTAATATAACCCAAATATATTTCCCACTTGGGCTATACCTCCTCAACATTTTCCTCAGTTCAGATTTTCCAAAACAACCACAAATCTTCGCTTATTTTTCCTCATCTTCATGTGGAATATTAAAATAACTTTCAAAGCTATTTCCTTATTGTTCCTCACTATAGCTTTTTGATGAATGTGCAGAGCAGGCTAGCTATTAGCATGTCCATAAACCAAAAAATTAGATTGAACATCAGACTCTGATTCCCAGGCCAATTTTTAATCTCCCCAAACTACATAATTTTAATTCCAAACTGATTTTTATCCTACTCAGCAAGTTAAAATTTTTCCCCCTCATGCCAGCTATTGTATATTCAATGATTTCAAATCAATCTTTATAATAGCTTAAGAAAAACTTGATTAGAAAGCTCAATAGCCTGCAAATCTTTCATTGAATTACAAAGCAAACTGAAAACTTGTGGTTGTTAGGTGTATATTGCTTCTCCTTGTTATTCTCTTTTTTCTTTACTGTAGATGATTCAGAGTTCATTGACTTTTGTGATGTTATTAACATTTTTCGATGATTAGCTTTTTTGGAACTCAACTGAAATAATGTAATTGAAAAAAATACAACATAAACCTACATCCAAAGTTTAATTATACATTTTTTGGTACTAGATGTTGGTGAATGGCTCATATCTTAAATATTCTGGGAGAAGACCTAGTAGTATAGTAAAGAATAGCAGTAACATGAGAAAGAAAGAGAAAAGCCATTACTTAAAAACAGATATCAATGATAATAGTGTGAAACCACAGAGCTATGGTTACAATGTACAGAAGTGGTTTTAAATCCAGTCTGGTGAAAGTCTTTTTTGATGCAAGGGATATCCCCCCACCCCTTAATTCGTACTGCAAAGATGTGAGAAACATTTCATTGTATCAAAAACAGATGTCCTTGACAGAAATTGTGGAACAACACAGCCAAGTATAAACTTATCAAAGTATTGCCACAAGGAACAGGGCAGCAATTTGGACATCGAATAGGAGCTTCCTAAAGGATACTCATTCAGGGGGACAGTTATGTGTATTATGTGTATTAGCTTCCTAGGGCTGCTGTAACAAACTCCCACAAAAAGGTGGCTTAAAAGGACTGAAATTTATTTTCCACGGATCTGGAGGCCAGAAATCCAAATCAAGGTGTTGGAAGGGCTGTGCTCCCTGTGGGACTTCGGGGGAGAACACATTCCTTGCCTCTTTCAGATTTTGGTGGCTGTCTACATTCCTTGACTTGGGGCTGCCTGACTCCAACCTCTGCCTCTGTCATCATATTGCCTCTTCCTCTTTTGTGTGTCTTCACCTCTGTGTGTGTGTCCCTCAAACTTCCTGTTACAAGGGAACAAGGGATTACATTTGGGACCCACCCGGATAATCCAGGGTAAGTGTCTCCTTTCAAGATTCTTAACTTTATCACATATTTTGCCACATAAGGCAACATTCAGAGGGTCCAGGGATCTGACGTAGGATGTTGGGAGGTTCATTTTTCTGGCCTAGCACAATATGTAAGGTAAAACTGCATGGTAGGGCTTCCAATCTCCTCACGTTAGCCTTTGACTGGTTATTGTCTATGTTGTCAGTAGCAAATTTTGAAAACCTCTAAGGATAGCTTTTAAGAAATGATCTGAGATATCTGACTCATTTTCACCTAGTGCATTGGTATAAAGAATAAGAGGTAGTCTCAGTATTACCCATGCAATTAGAGCCCCCCAAAGTGCCTACCAGTAATGTGAGTCACCAGAATCCCTGCTCATTGGGTTGCATTTGCAACAGGCACAGAAATAGGTCATTAAGAATGGATGATTAATGAATATGATATCCTTCTTGGAATATACAGATATTCTAGAATAGTGGTTGAGAAGGTAAAACATAAGCAGGTAGGCAGTCAAGTCAATTCTTGGAGATACCTAAATTCCAAATAACCACACTTCGAGTTTATATGCATTTAAGTACCCAAATTTAAAAGGTCATTGAAGTGAGGATGAGAGTAAGATACCAGCGTTTAGACATTGGATAATGTACGTGAACATGAGGTAAAGGCTAAGTTCATACGGCTGACACACCTGATGCCTGAGACTAAGTGCCATAGTCAGAGCTGGTTTGCACATTTCTAGCACTAGAAGTTCTTTCTACATAATATATTTTCTTATGTTTTGATTTTCTTTGTTTGCATGTGCTATGATATGAATGTTTGTGTCCCCCCCCCCATTCGTATGTTGAAATGCTAATGCCCAATGAGATGGTATTAGGAGGTGGGGACTTTGGGAGGTGATTAGATCATGAAGGCAAAGTCCTCATGAATGGGAGTAATGCTTTTATAAAAGGGACACTAGAGAGCTCCCTAGGCCCTCCCACCATGTGAGGACGCAACAAGAAGTCTGCAGCCTGGAGGAGGGTCTTCACCAGAATACGACCATACTGCCACCGTGATCTAGACTTCCAGCCTCCAGAACTGTGAGAAGTGTAAGCTATCCAGTTTGTGGTATTTTGTTACGGCAGCTCAAATGAAGACAGCATGAATCTGAGATTTTTCCACTCTAGCCCACATTGATCTTTCCTTTTAAAAGGAATATGGAATTAGAAATCAGAAAACCTGTCACTTGCTAACTGTGCAGCTTGAAAACAATCACTTCCTTTCTTTTGTTCTCAACTTTTTAATCTGTTAAATGGGAAACGCCATAAATATCAGTCTCACAGGATTAGTATGTTTATCAAATGAGATAACACAGAAGGAAGTGCACTTTAAATTGTCCTTATGTAAATAGCATTACAGACTTCATATCACATGGCCATGCTGGCTGGTCTTTTGTCTTTAGCCTTCAGTCCTGTGCTTTCAGTGTCACGGGGCCAGTAGAAATACTCAACAAATTCCTATCTGGGGAGCGATAAGAGCCTCGGCTGTGGTGTGTGAGGATTGGATGCTTTGCTCTTTGCTCCATGGGAAAGAATCACCTAAAGGAGCTTGTTACCAATGGCCATTCCTTGGCTCCAGCCCAAAAACTGTGTTAATAGACATGGGACAGGGACCAGGAAGCTGCATGTTAAAATTAAACCAAATAATGTGGCTTATTATTAATTATGCTTATGTGGTTGTAGCTCTTTAAAAGTAAAAACTTATCAAAAATGAAGAAAACACACTATGTGATAGTCACAGATCTTGAACAAGAAGTTATGTTAAGCAATGTTTTAAAGAAAACTATATTTATATCTACCATTTGGATATATACCTTCTTGTATTTTTATGTAACTCTGTCGGGTATAGGGCCTTATCATTTGCATACAGGTATTGATGACACTCCAAGGGGTGAGTTATATCCTCACGCACATCAGGCAGACACAGTATCTGCTCCTCGTTTATGGTTTTATTCTCATTGTGACTCGTGTCTTCCTAATTGACAGCATGCCTGGAATTTTCACAATTTTAGTTATAGTGGCGGCCAAGCAATTCACATTACTTCCCTGAAGCTGTGGTTCATTGAGAGAAGACTCTGAATTCTCTCTCTCTCTCTCTCTCTCTCTCTCTCTCTCTCTCTCTCTCTCTCTCTCTTTCTCTCAGCTAGATTGGTTTGGATATTTTTAACACACACTGATGATTCTGAGCAGGCATTATGAGAAACACTGCACTAGGAGCAGACAAGGAGCCAAATCTTTAGATGTCTCTTTATCAGCTAAGCTCTGTTTGTTGCACTAGAAGAGAGGAGATGGTTTAAAAGAAAGGGAGGCAGCAAATGTACAGAAAAGGTGTTGTTGGATGGGAGGAATTGAATCTGGGGTAGCTCACTTGAAATAAATTCTACAAGTTTAATTTGAGAACAGCATTGACTGTGGTGCCAAATTTCTGAGCAGACACATGGGGAGACCCAGCACCCACTGAGCAGACACACTGGGAATTCTAGGTACTGTACATGGTTGTCTCAGATATTCCTGGCCTTCTGCTCTCAGGTCCTGCACCCAGCATTCATGCCTGACATTCATGTTATGTTTTACCTAATAGAATAATGATTATGTTATGTTTTACCTGATAGAAAAATGATTAGATACCCATCTTTGACAGCCAATTGCTATTTCTATTCTAGAATCATTTTGTGTAGGTACATAAACGTTTTAAGCATAGAATGGTGCTATTGATGAAGACACGGATGGCAGATAGATGTTTTAGATTTAAGACATCTCCTACTAGGATTTTACTATCTGACTTTGCATTTTACAGAGAGGATTTTTCTAAGTTCTCTTATCAGGTTTAGAATAACGTGGATGAAGGCCAGCATTGTTTGCACCGACTGAGCCTTTGTTAATTCCTGACTGGGGGAAAAGAAAAAGGACGCATTATTCTTTCATTGCTACTATTGCCAGCCAGTAAGTTCTTAGTAGAGCTCTTGGAATGTTTGCTTGTGGCTTGACAGATGTGCCATAGTGTTAATAATAGTAATTCTATTGTTTGTGCCAGTTGAAGGAGGGCTTTGTGATCGAGAATACCAGACTCAAGAGGTGAGAAATTGGTGTGTAGATAAAGGGAGAGGGGAGAACTAACCTTAATAGAGGACTTAAAGCCCCAAAGACTACAGACTGTATTAAATTGAGACTTACATTAAATCTTGAGTTGCTTGTCTGCCTGGATCGCTTTTCTGCCAGTAGGTCTTTGACTGTGTGCTTCACTCGCACACCTTGATACACTCGTTTGCTGTAGTCTCCTGGGACTGAAGCAGATGGAATAGTAACAATCAAATGCGGACAGAGTGATTAGGGGAACCTCTGGAGGAAGGTATGCAGGGCTGATAATTATCATGCTATTTTCTCGTTAGAATGATAGACTTGAATTTGAAGTGACTTCAGTAGAGGTCATTCAGTCCCATCCTGGTCCTTGACAGAAACTCATCCAAGCTCTGCATAAGTGAAACACTATTATTCCGTCTTCTACACAACAGCTCTTCAAAATGTTCTCTTTTTTTTGTACTCTGGTTTGTTAAGACTTACTCCAGGAATACTTAAAATTTATGCTTCTATCACAAGATCAGGGATTGGATGCAATTGGAAATCATGCTTCTTATTACATGACGCAAAAGTTAGATTTGCATGATTCAGGTTACAGAGAGACAGTATTCCTGCTGCATAGTAATTCTACTTAAAGTGGTGAGCAGGTCAACGGGACTGTTTTAAGAAGATTATGTTCCTAAGAAGAAAGTCATTTGTTTCTGTTTACTGTACTAATTTATGTATTTTTTATTTTTGAAAATACAGTGATTCAACATGAGGAGTTGCTGAGTTGAAACTAGGCAAGGATAAGGGAAGAGTCATTCATTCATTTAACAAATATTTATTAAGCACTTACCACATATACTTATTGAACATATTATAGTGCTTGACAATTTACATGTATTATTTCATTTGATCCATTTTACAGATGAAGAAATTGATGTTGGGGGCTAAGCTATTTTGCCAAGCTCTCATAGCTACTTATCAGGTGACTTAGTAGCTGAGATCCAGATGTAGGTCTAATTGTAGCTCTAACGACCACAAAAAATTGCCATTTTTACCCTGAGGAAATTACAGAGAGATAACAGACTATGTTTCCTCAAGGTTCTGAAATTGGCAACATTGCTTCTAGGGAGAGTGAGCTCCTCGTCACTAAGGATGATCAAGCAAAAACAGGAGAACTTTTTGTTTGGATTAGTATAGAAACTATTTAAGCACTGAATTAGTAGTTGAACTAGAGGAATGATAAGATATTTTCTAACTCTGAAATTGTTGTTCTGTAGAAGGTTGGATGGTTTCAATTCATTGAAGTGTTGCTGGCTTACCAGACATTTCAGCTGGCACAGAATCCAGCACCAGTGTGTGTGGCAGAACATACTAACATACGCATATATATGCATTAAGTATATAACCAAAAATATTCTCTAGTTGAATTTGTAGATAGTCTGGGATATATTTGACTTAGGAGTCAAATCTCATTACAAAGAGAATGAAAAGAAGAAACCAAACCCAAACCACAGACAGAGTGATGGGTTGAATACAAAAGGCTGTTGGCCTGGGAGTCGGTACTACACAACCATGCATTAGTCACTGATTTGGGAAAATCACGATCCTCAGCCCCATTTTCTTCATCTGTAAAGTAGGCATAATAATCACCTCATAGCTGACTTCAGAGTTTTATAAGATATGTACGGGAAAATGCTTTGAAAACTACCAAGTTTACACAAAATGCCTGTACAAAATGAAGGAGAAAAAAATATCTAGTTTCCAAGACAATGTATTATTTAATTCAAGTAAAGCCACACACAATCTGATTTCAGCAAAATAAAGTTATTTGAATGGTCCTTTGGGTCTAATTTTGACAGGATTTGGTCTACATATCTTTTAATTAAAGAGACTTGAAGTATTCTTTCAAATCAGCCTCAGATTTGAAGCTTAATGACCTTATGTTTGTTCCAAAGGAATCAGTGTTCCTAGAATTGTGTGTGATGTCTTCTCTCTTAGGAAAGCCTAAGCGAGTCACCAATTATTTACCGAGTGTTTTCTGTATCAGGCATTGTGAGCTGTTGGGTGGGAGGAGAGAAATACTTACAAAATAATTATAACGCAAATGTGCTAAGTACAAGAGAAATATGACTAGGATATTCGGAAAAACACAGAAAGTGTCAATGCCTTGTGAGGGTGGGAGGGAGTTAAGGATGTCAAGGTGACTCCTGAACCGAGGTAAGGGTGTGTGGCGATGGCAAAATGGGCAAGAGCTTTCAGGCATAGAGAGCAAGAGTAGAAAGAGGAGTGTGAAGGAGTTAGTGGTAGGAAGAGAGCCTGTGGAAACGAAGTGAATAGGGCTCAGTGATGAAGTTTCTTGTGTGCAAGGGCGTTTGGACTTCATCCTATCAGTACTGAGCCATTGCAGGCTTTTAAGCATGGGCATAGTGTGGTTAGACTTGCATTTTAGATAGACTTTTCCTGCTTCTGTGTGAAGGGGGTGGACTTCAGAATCACAAAACTGTAGGGATTCTAGAGTAATTCCAGCAAGAGTAGTGATAAATAGGAGAGCAAGGAGCAGACAGATTTGGAAATTATTTAGATGTGGGAGGGAAAGGAGAGGGAAGAGTCAAGGGTGATTCTCAAGTTTCCACCATGGGGTTAGTCTGGAACATGAGGTCCAGAGTCAGCATGTTGATTGTAATGAAACCAAGAAAGAGAATGAACGAAATTTCTTGGGAACAGTTTGAAAGGTAGAGGCCCATGATGGCACACATAGAGACAACGTGTCTGGCACATTGGAAAAAAAAGGCCATGCTACTCCCAAGGGCTGTGAGAATCAATATCTTGAGAACTCCTACAACGCCAATTCTTGACACACTGGTTGGAAAGCTCTGGACTCAATGGCTAAAGACGGAAGCCTGGGGAACATCCCCACTTGAAGAGTTGTCAGAGGAAGAGAGGACCTCTGAAGAAGAAGAAGGAAACGGCTGGAGAAGAACCAGGAAAAAAACCAGAGAAATATGTCATCACAGAATTCAGGGGAAGAGATTTCAAGAAAGAAGGAAAAAGTATGAAATGCAGCAGAATGATCCAGGGAGATGAAGACAGCAAAACATCCAATACTTTCAATTCAGTATTGGTGTTAGACTTCAGCAGTGGCAATTTTGGACGTGTTGGGTAGCTAGAATCTTGTTCCATATGTCTGATCTCCTCTCCCAATACTCTCTCCTTACAGATAATAATGTCAAGGGAAAAGGTGGAGACAGGGAAAGAAACTACTTCTTATTGAAGTTTGAATGAGAAAGGGAAGCAGGAGGTTGGATGATAGTTGGAGAGAACTCCAGGGTCAAGGAGAGGTTTGCTTATGTTTTTATATCTACCTATGGGTAGATATTTGAGGGTATTTAAATTTGAGGATATTTAAATTTGAGGATATTTAAACAGGACAGAGGAAGGGGCTAAAGATTTAGCAAAGAGGGAGAAAATGGTGGAAGTATGTTTTAAAAAGGAAGCAAGAAACTGGGATCGAGGGACAAATTGGCTCTCAGCCACTGAAACTGGAACAAAGAAGGGCAGGGGAGAGTGGCAACTGGGTGGAAAGCCCAGTGACTAAGACACCTCTAGTGCCCCTAGAAGCAGCTTGGTGTAGGAGAATGACTCAAGTACAAAATGTCAGAACACGGCAGAGGACAAAGCCAGATAGACAAGTCAAAGGGAGAATACACAACAGTGGTCCTTGAAGTCTGATCTCGGGACCAGCAGCAGCAGCTAGAAACTTAGACATGCAGATTCTCAGGTTCTCCTCCAGATGTACTGAGTCAGAAGCTTAGGTGTGGGGGCCCAGCAATCTGTATTTTAATAAGCCCTCCAGGAGACTGATGTTCTCTGAAGTTTGAGAACCACAGGTATACAAAAGAGTAAGGACTGTATATGGTTTCTGTGGAGGTGGGGGCCAAGTCTAGCCTAGGCATCCCTGGCTGAGCAAAAAGGGAAACATCTGACTGGTTGATGCTGGCTGTGGACTTAGGAATGAGAAGGAGAAATGGGTGGGAGTTGAAGAGGATCACGCTGGATCTGTTGTGTGTTGGCAGTCTTGGTTTCACTTTTTTTCGGAAGGGCTTTTTAATTGATGATTTCAATTTGAATGCCTATTTATGCTTTATGTGTATGCCAAAAAGCCTAGAGGAAATACACCTATTCTAAATAAGTTTAACAAATAACCACATGGTAATAAATAGAAGGATAAAGTTCATGAGATGGCAAGTAACCAGATCAACACTTCTGAAGTTTTGTCATAAAACAATCAGTCTTACGTACTAGTTGGCACCAACTTAGTGCAAAGTTTGGGGCTATATATGCCACAGGGGATGCAAAATAAGTTTAGAACACATAACAGATGTACTCAAAGAGATCCTATTTTAGTGAGAGAAATAAGACATTCACATGTGAAAGAGTACGGGAGGGGAAGAGTACACTTTGAATTGTTGATGGACGTTTTGTGGGAAGGGATGGGACTTAGGTTGGACTTCGAAGGATGTGGATGGGTTAGGAGGAGGAAGAAAGGTATTGCAGACATCAGGCATGGCATGAGCAAAAGCAGAGGCAGGAAGGAGCAAGGCACGTGTAGAAAGGGTAAGGAACTAGTGTGAGTGCGGTGGCTTAATTGTACATCTACGAAATAGCTCTGAAACGATGGTAATTAAAGCTATGGAAATCAAGTTCTCCAAGGAAGACTTTGTATCAAAAGAAGAGTAGAGATCCAAGCACTGAATCTCAGGAAAATGCTGCAGTTCTGATGCTCAGAGGAAGGCAGGGGACAGGGAATGTTGAGGGGGGCATGGGGGAGGGGAGGTCAGAAATGTAGGCGGGTAATGTACCAGAGTGGTAGCATCAGGGAAATGAAAGAAAGAGGGAGTATAGAGAAAGAGGAATAACCCGTGGTGTCAGGTAGCTGGCACCTAGTAGGTGTTCAATAAATATTTGTGAAGTAAATAAAATGCCTCAGAGAAGCTAAGGAAAATGAAGGCCCAGAAAACCATAAGGTTTGGAAAGGTACAGATCTTTTTTAAAAGTTGGGAGAGCAATTTCACAAGAGGTGGGGATGAAACCTTTTCTCTGGTGGTGACTAAACAGGGGCAGTCGGGATAAACCATGTTCTGAAGCTGTAGTACAAAAGAGAAAATACCAACAGTTTGCATAGCACATCAGGTGAATTAAAATAAATTGTAACTAAACAATGGAACACAGCACAAATTCTTTAAATGATCATCTATAATATTCTTCATGTTTTTGAGAATTCTGACAGTGCCTTAACCTACCCTGCCCTCCTTTTTTGGAGAGGAGTGATATTTAGAGGTTTAAAATGTTACCAGTATTCCTACTCCCAAACATTGTTTTCCCTGTGCATTGTGTCTATTTAAAGACTCCACACCTGCATAAACCAGGAGAGGGTGAAGAGTTTTTATTCAAATACTCTAGATACAAACTTGCATTCAGATCAGTTGTTGAGAAAACAAAGACATGTGTTTCCGGAGAGAAAATACAAGCAAATTTATTAATAAGAATCAATTTAACCTCTAGAATTTGGAAAAAAATTTTGTACTATAGTATTATGACTGTATATACGTATATATGCAGCAAATTGTCTCAGTCACGTCCTCTCCTTATTCCTCCTGTTTACTTTGCTGAATTTGGCCCATAGTACAGTGAAAGGCGCTGATGCTTTCATATTGTTTTTGAAAAGTAAACATTTTCTGTATCAAATCAAACTCTATGTTCTGAAATTGAATATTTAAAACATAGGTAATTCCTAAACTGCTTTTAGTTATTAAATATCAAATACATTTATGGAATTTGAAGCACTTTCTTATTTTATTATTTTTTGATGACATTCTATTCTTTGGAATACTTTTTTTTTTTTTTTTTGCTTTTAAATTCTATAGAGACTCTAAACAGGTTTTTGTTACATGGAAATAAAGCGGTAGTTCAAAACAACAACAACAACAAAATACAGCAAAAAACCATGCTGTAAATTGAGAAAAGAACAATTCGCATTTTGAATTACATCATTAGACAATGGCGGATTTAAGATAATAGGTGATGTATCTCTGAAGAGTAGACTCTCAAGGTACAGAATGTAAGCACACTACTACTCAAGACAGAGCAGAATAAAAATCCCGAATGGTGGCTTATTGGTGGACGGTGTCCATGCTGGTTCTATTTCTGCGGGTCAGGGAAGTGCTAAGAATGAGTTCTGAACAGCCCAGTGGCAATGCAGGGTGTTGGTGTGCCATGTGGCTCGGCTCTGTGGGTGCCCTGCTCCTGAAGCCACTAACCCAGCTCAGCCTGCCTTGCTGAGGATCAGAGTCCCCTCAACAAGAGGAGGCAGATACCCACTGAGGAATCTGATATAGGTCCCCACCCTTTAGAAGTTCAGCATTTGTGGTTCCACTTCTGATTTGGGGAAATGACATCACATTAATTTCATTATGGGAAACTTCCATAAGAATACAAGGAAAGGCAAGTTCAGCTACCAATTTTGAAATGTTCAAAATATTAATTATTAAGCAGAAACTAATATATACCACTTATGAAACCTCAACTGGAATAAAGACTGAAACTTTTAAAGGAGTAGTGAGGCCAAATTAGTGAAGCTGTTAGGATTTTGTAGAAGTTTGGTTTGCCAATACAGCAGGCATCCACAAGCGAACCTTTTCTTCCACATTTTAAGCCTCATAGCAGGCTCCCAAATCTTAGTATTTCTGTCAATAACCAATTCCATGCTGCAGAACGTAGATGCATTTATGGCTCTTGCTATCTTCTTATTTTTTGAGATCAGACTTTGAAAAGCTGTGATGTTTTAAAAAATACTATTTTTTCTTTTAAGGTATTTTACAACACATTTTGAAATATTTCTCCTGTCATTATTTATTCACATTTAAAATGCTAACTTTCTAATCTCAGATTTGTTCCTAAACAAATTCTATGTTGACACTAACATCTGTATCTTCAGAGTGAACAAACTGAGAAAGATCTATAGTTTGAATTAATGAAACAGTGGCTCAAACTCTTCCTTATCTTCTGTATCTGGAAAGTCCTTCATTTTTAGCCTAAGAGCTTAAAGCAAGATGCATGAATAAAAGCTGTTTCTGGTTCTATATAAATGCGAATTCTTCTTCTGCACTTTTCTTAAAATTGAAGGTTAACTAAAAGTTGTTACATTTAACATAAAAGTTCACTATACTGAAAAAGAATGCTTTAAAATCCAAGTCCTCATTTTATAAAAATAATGTTCAATAGAGTTGATGTTTCAGAATAAGTACATACCTGAACTCTATGCAGCAAAGTAAATCTAACAATTAGTAATTAAATATGACTAGAATTACGAAAATGTTACCAAGAGTTCTAAATTGTTGGTCCCTGGTCTGTATTTTTATATTTTTATGTGTCCTAGACAGAGTTAAAGGTATTTCTTCTTGTCCTTTGCTTTATGTTATGATTTTGTGATATCAAAAATAAACATTTGGATTATTAAAGTCTTTTTTTTTTCTAATTTTAATAATTGACATTGACTCACCACTTTCCATAGTGGATGGTTCTCGTGAATTTCTTTCTTAATGGCAACGTAGGGTTTCTGGTGAATGGCGTATTCTCCTTGATCTCCTGGAAAGGTCAGCCTGATACTGATGGGAAAGGCTTCTGTGCATGGTAGTGATGCTTCTGAAATGACTTGCTTTAGATTTGATTAAATGCAAATCCTTTGGTGTCTGTTTCTCTACAATTTGCATCCCCAATGTAGATTATATATGAAGGTACTTTTTTCCTCCAGAAGATTTTTATTCAGTAACAATGAGTTTCCATTAGGAACAAACTCTTTTAAAAGTTTATTATGGAAACAAAGAATTGATTCTTTTTTATGAATCACAGTGGTATTTCTATCCTTTTAATTTAGAATTAGGTTTTAAAAAATAGAATGTATGAAAAAGCCCGTATTTCCCAGTAGGAAATAAAGGTACAATGCCTGTAATATTTAAATTATGGAATGATTTTTAACAGTTAGCCATCTTTCAGATATAGACGGAATCCCAGGAAGACATTTTTATTTAGGAATAAAAATAAAAATGAATGTCATCTTAACGAAATTGGATAGCCTTTTTATTACATAACAAAACCTAAACATATGATCAGCAGCAGAGGTTCCTAAACATTGTGGAGTTGGTTAAAACTCCCTTTGTCCAGCCCCTATCCCCATTCTAATACAAAAATCTTTTGAAGTAGGGCCCAGATAGCTGTATTTTAAAATAAACGTTCTGATTTTTTTTAAAAGGGCCTTTTTTGATGCACAGTAACGTCGTGAACTCCTCTAGAGCAAAATTTAAAGAAACCAAATTTTAGGTACTTTCTGACATTTTCCTCATTCATCTTCATCCACAATTGCTTAATCTAATCTAAACTAATGTTGGTTCTGTCTCCTGATCCTAAACAGTTACTTACTGACATCTTCCTAGTCAGTGTGGATTTGTGTAACACTTGGTATTTCAGGGTTTCAAATGGGTATCATCTAGTGTTTCCTCCAACCTGGCTGCCTGTATCACATGTCCTAATCACATGTCGGATCCATGGAATTTAGAGAGCAGTTGTTCTCAGGGTGTGTTCTGGAGATCCCCAGGGCTCCTGGAGACTGGGTTCAGAAGACCTATGAAGTCCAAACTAATTTCATAATAAAACTAATAGGTTATTTACCTTTTTCTCTCTCATTCTCCCTTGAATGTACAGAGGAGTTTTCCAGAGGCTACATGACGTGTGATATAGTAACAGACTGAATGGAGAAGTAGATATGAGAATCCAGCTGTTTTCTATGAAACCAGACATTTAGGACATTTGCAAAATTGTAAAACAGTGCCACCCCTCTCAATAAAGCTTTTTGATAAGGAAAGCATAGTTATTTTTTATTAAAGGTTATTTATAGCAACATGTAATAGCTTATTATTTGAAATTAATAATATTTTTAAATTCTTAGTTTTAATTTTTAATATAATAAATATATGTGGATATAAGTCATAGTAAAAAAGAGCTCTTTGCGGTCCTCGATAATTTTTAAGAAAGGGGTCCTGAAGCCAAAGGTTTGAGACCTGCTCATCAGGAAGGATATCTGTAGTTTAAATGAGTTTCCAGGGTGCTCTAACTCACAGTCAAATTTGACACATTTGTGTCTGTGCCTCTCTTACTGATAGACTACACTTCTTAGGGTTGCTACATTTCTAAAAGAAGTCGGGTAACACATAATTTGTCTCAATTTCCCAGTTTACAGCACCTGTTTCCTTTACTCCTTTAAGCAAAGGAGAAGAAAGAGGAAAAGCATAACTATACGGATCCTATAGCCTCCGAGATTTGTATCTTTTTTCAAGCAGAGGTGCCCCAGCAGTCATCCCAATTCATTCCTGCTTACTCATCCAACCAATAGCTCTCCATTAAAATAAAACATTAAATCATTAAGTGAACTTACTATGATTTTCTTTTTTTTTTAAATGAATTCCTTGACTTTATTATTATTTTTTTCCCCCTTCTTTCTCCTCCCCCTGCTCCCACTCTGGTTCAAGCCATTGTTTCTCAGTCTAGTTGTGTAGGACACAGCTCCCTGGCCCTGCTGGTATTATGAGCCTTGCGCTCTTCCCTTTTGGAGGCAGTCGGTCGGCTGTTCACGGCAGCTCTCGCCGGCTGCCGACCACTCACGATGGCTGCTGGCCACTCACGCTGGCCACCGCCGCTCCTGGCAGCCCATGGCAGCCCATGGCAGCCCACGGCAGCCCACGGCAGCCCACAGCCTGCCATCGGTGCTAGGAGCACGGCTCTCCAACCACCTGAGCCACTGGGCCGGCCCGTGAACTTACTATTTCTCTAGTATATTCCTCCAGC
The DNA here is from genome assembly GCF_004115265.2 of Rhinolophus ferrumequinum. Classification (NCBI taxonomy): domain Eukaryota; kingdom Metazoa; phylum Chordata; class Mammalia; order Chiroptera; family Rhinolophidae; genus Rhinolophus; species Rhinolophus ferrumequinum. Next base: position 79,673,239 of record NC_046294.1, on the reverse strand, counting down.
ATGTAGATTGTTCTAGACACTGTACTTTTAAAAGAGGCTGGAATATTTTAAATATTTCAAGCAGGATGGAACCATTTTAAAACACAGATGTGACACTCCATTGCTTGTGGAATAAAGTCCAACCTCCTCAGCATGGCCTTCAAAGCTCTCTGTGATCTGGGCCCATCCTACCTTTCCTACCTTGTCTACCATTTCTTCCCTCCACGCAGCCTCTATGCCAGTGCACAGTGTGGTCCTGGACCACCTGCCTCAGAATCACCTGCAATGCTTAAAAAAATGCCATTTATCCTAGAAATACTGAATCAGAATACTTGGCGATGATGCCAGGTAATCTACGTTTTAAACAAGCTCCCTCTACCTCCCCTTCATATGATTCTTTTTTTAAAAATTAAATTTATTGGGGTGACAAAGGTTAGTAAAATTGAATAGGTTTCAAGTGTACAATTGTACAACACATCATCTGTATCTCACATTGTGTGTTTGCCACCCAGAGTCAGTTCTCCTTCCATCACCATATAGTATTTGATCCTTATCTACCCTGTACCCTTATCTACCACCCTCTCTCCCTCCCCCTCCGGTAACCACTAAACTGTGGTTTGTGTCTATGAGTTTTCGTTTCTTCATTTGTTTGTCTTGTGATTCTTAATAAATATGGAAGCCCCAGTTCTAGCTCTTGCTGATAACTCAGTGGTCTTCAAGATTCAGTACAAATGCTATCTTCTCCCCAGAGTTTGCTTGTATATTCACCAAGATGGAGTCACTGGCCCATTTAATAGTGCCTCTTGCTTGAATCTCTGTAATGACACTTATTTCATGCTGCTTTTCCATTCTGGCCACTCGTTTGCATATCCACCCCCTCCCCCCAACCAGATTGTCTCTCTCCTTCTCTCTAAATTCCCACACTACTTAACTGTGTGTATGGTGCTGTACACATAGTAGGTCCCCAGTGAGTGCTGGCCATGCTGAACTCTGCCATAGAATCCATCAGAAACAATGGTTTCTGGGTATGAGCTGCAGTACATAAAAGATGAAGTATAGCATCATTTTTCATGATGAAGGAACGTTACAAATGTAACCCCTTTCTCTTTCAAAAATCAGAACACAACACTGAGGAGTTTGTAACCATCGCCCTGTAGGCTGGTCCTGTACCCAAAACTCAAAGTCATGAGGATTTTCTAGAGGAAGTTTGATGTAGAAATGTCCTTGCAGAAGCATTGTAGATGTTAAATGTCATCGTAAGAGCTGAAATGCATGCAAGCTGGGAAATTGATTTGCAATAGATACGTGCTCATGCTATAAAAACCCTCTCGTACACTTGCTGCATTTGCATGGAACTCCAGCATTGTTTACATAGAATTAAGTACATTTAAAAAAAAAAAAATCCCAGAAACGGTTGTATTCTTATACCAAGGAAAAGAATCTTTGGCAGATTTGAGTGGATAGTTGTTGCTGGAAGGATGTGTGTTGGTGATGGGTGTTATCTGTTTTGTTCAGTTGTTGTTGAGTTCAGAAACAGTGCACATGTGCAGTCAGGGGCATTGTTGGGTCGCAGCGAGGTACGATGATGGTCTGGGGCAGCCTGTGAAGGAGGGGAGAACAAGGGTAGGTTTGGATAGAGTAAACACATATCCACAGAGCACAGACATGAGTACTATTTGTCTTCTTTATCTCGTATCGGGAACACCCCTCAGATACTCCCAACCACAACGTTTCTGTATCAGCTTCCTTATTCATTCCATGGCTGGGCACCTGCTGTGTGGCTTGGGTAGCTCCTGAGCTTAGACACAGTGGAGGTGAGGGTGTGGAGGGCAGGTGTGAGAGACGCAGGGGCAGCCACCTCTGTTCCTCCCCGCTGTATCTTTGTTCCAAGGCTTTCTAGTATTTCCAAGGCCTATCTGTAAGAAAGAATTGAAGGAAACAATTAAGGCTGCTTAGTGGTTTGGGGGAAATGTTCTACTCCTTTTACACAGTGGATAGGGACCCAGGGACACCCTTACTATAGGGTACAGGAGAAGAAGGGAAAGGATTCTACTAGGACATAGAAGAGAAATGTGCTAGTAACACTTGAGATGCCTCTTAAATGGAGAAACGAATGAGCATTGTGACAAAAATAAGAACTATATATTTGGTTTCTAACCTGGGTTCTTGACAGAGCTCCTAAGACCCTTGTATTTTCCTGAGCAATAGGGGTGCTAGGAGCATCTCGTTTTTCTAATATTTGGTCTTTGACTCCAGTGCCTGACACAGAACTACTAAATCTCTCGGAATTTCCTGGATGACAAGCGTGTCTTTGTTCTAATAAGGCAACACTTAGTGGTTCCTGGATAGCTTCAGGATGGGAGCTGGTCACCAGAAAGACAAACGCATGATTAGAAACTTGGAACTTTCTGCCCTACCACGCATCCTCCAGGGAGGGAGGGCTGGAGATTGACTTAATAATTACTCATACTAATATGAAGAAGCCTCAATAAAAGTCCCTAAACTACAGGGCCCAAAAGCTTAAATGTTGGTGAACACAACTTGCTGGGAAAGCAATACCTTCATAGAGGACATGGCAGCTCTGTCCCCCTTGCTTTGTGTATCTCTTCTTTTTGACTATACCTGAGTTGTATTTTTTTATAATAAATTGGTTAATAGTAAGTAAACTCTTTCTCTGGGTTCTGTGAACAGTTTTAGCAAATTATTGAACTTCAGGAAGGAATCATGGGAACTCCCAATTTAGAGCTGGTAGTCAGAAGTACATGTGACAACCTGGGACTTGTGATTGGTGTCTGAAATGGGGAGGAAGTCTTATGGGACTGAACCCTTAACCTGTGGGGTCTGCTCTAACTCTCTGTAGTTAGTGTCAGAATTTAATTTAATTGGAGGACACTCAGTCAGCATCCACTGAGAACTGGAGAATTGCTTGGTGTGCGAAAACCCACACATTTGGTGTCAGAAGTGTTTGAGTAGGGAAGTTTCTCACTTTTTCTTTTTCCCGCCTTTCAGGCATGAACAAACACATGCCCAATGGGCCTGGTGGAATTCTCACATGCAGACAGATATTTCTTTCCTTCCTATACTTGGATGGGTGTGAAGATTGGTGGGGCTCAGGCACTCTGAGGGGGTGGCTGCATCTGTCCCCATGGCAAGTTTCTGGGTCTGCTCCATCAGCTTCATGCTTCACTGAGTGGGAGAGGCATAGTCATCCTGAAGAAGACTGAGCAGAGAGGAGGGGTTTCACCACCAGGGTTTGCCATGTAAGTGTAAAGATGGCTGGAGAATAGAGCCAATAGCTGGCCTGAGGTACAATGAAGGGCAGGGAAGATGCCAGATGTGTTACTCTAAGCCAGCTGATTTGTCATTTGAAGGAACGAACCTGCCCGACATTTATAGTAGTAGGGTGACCTGGCCACTTGTCATCCCATTCTTCTACAGGTGGCTAATTGCATGGCTGCAAGCTTTCCCTCGAATCCGAAAACAGCTGTTTTGCAAATATTCTGGCATTTGGGCATGTGGAAGCTCAGTTGGAGACTAAAATGTGGATACTAGACTGTTTCCACTGGAAGGGACATTGGACATCAGGCAGCCTATATTCCTCAGTTCGCATGGGAAAAAAATGCTATCCTAGAGCTGCTGGATCAGAGCAGGTCACCACTTCTGGAAAAATGGTTAAATCCACCCTGGCATTTTATTTGCAGGCACATTGGCCTTACAGACAAGAGGGGTCTGGAAGTGCCCTCCCCCCCGGTGGGGGGCTGTTTTGGCGGCAGGCCAGGCTTCAGGGGGAGACTGACCTCTCGCCCTGGGAGAAGATGAATGATATGGCCTAAAAAAGCCTTTGGGGAAGCAGTTACTTTATTTCTCAGGTTATGCTTAATATGGGACACCCATAGGCCCTTCCAGGAAGCAATGAGATTGCTCCAAGTGTCTTTCTGGGGGCAGGGGAGCTAGATGAGTTTTTTTGCTGAGCAGGGCATAGTGCCTGAGGAGGCTCTTGGACCCTGAACCTTACACTTAAGGACACCAGTCAATTCCTTGAGCTCATTCCCAGAATCCATTAGAGAGGGAATTTCAGGGATTTGGGAAAAATCTGAGAGAGCAGGTATAGTGGTATAGAAGGTGAATGCCTGTCCATTCCTACCCCCCGACTCTCATACCTTTCTCTACGGTGAAAGAGCCTGCCTCTGAGTCCCTTAACTATGGGGTAGTGAGGGGAATAAGCACTGACAGACGGGATGAAAATAAACCCTCTTCCTAACCATGTTTAGCAAAACTGCCAGGATTTTAGAATCATGAGGTTCCCGTATATTTAGGTATCTTGAACGTGGCAATTGAAGTGGAGAGCTTGACTATATATGTCAAGAAGTGAACTCAGTAGATTTTATTCAAATAAGGATTTTATTTCACATTTATTAAGTGCAAGAGGTAGGTAAGCCCACTCAGAGATTCTTGCTTTCTGGCAGGAGCTGCGCCTGAAGCGTGGCCTGAGCACATCTGCAGGGGGCGCTGAGGGGACTTGACAAACTGCCCGGACAAGCAGCTTCTAGTTAGATACATAACAGCCTGGTGTGTCATGATAAGGAAGATTTTTGCATTTATCTGGACAAAGTATCATATCTCTTTGAATCTATGGTGCTTTAATTATAAGACACAGCCTGACTTTGTGTTGTCACTGAGAAGGAAAGCAAAAGCTGCCATGTAAACTATCAGTGCCAATAGTTTTGATATATGAATTGATCACAGAGCCTCTCGTTGCTTTGAAATCTCTTACATCAAATTTGAAAGATGTGATGATTTTTCCTGCCTTTAGCTGCAATGTTTAGCATTTAAACATATTTATTAAAACATGCTTTTGCAATGTGTTTTCCATCCCAAAATATAACACTCCTCTGTGGACTTGAGGTATCTACTTTACTTAGTTTTTGCTGTGTAAGAAAACATGGAATTGTGGTCATTTCTCCAAAAATGAGTATTTGTTTTAGTAATATAAAATTTATGTCCCATTGCTGTTTCTGTGCTTTTTGTGGACATGACATTTTTTAACTTTAATGCTTATCACAGTGTACTCTATTAGAGGACATTTTGAATGACATTTAAATCTAACATACATGGTGCTGACAATGTGCACCCTTAATGTGACCCTCTGTGCACGTTTCCACGGGAACGTCCCCATTTACTCTCGTCATGGCATCCCTCCAGTTAGTGTGCCCTTTCATTTTCAGAAGAGTCTCAGTTTGGAAGATCAAATTCTGTGGTCACCTTATACATACTTCCATTGAAGTGGCAGCATGCACGGCTATCACCAAGTTGCAGTGACACAGGCAGTAATGACTGACTAGCCATAACTACTGCTTGTACATCAGGGATCGTGTGGTGCCACGCGAATTTCAGAGATGCTGAAATGTGAAAACATATGCATCATAGAATCCATAAAATAAGAAAGAACTCATAAGAGTTGTGTATCTGACTGTTCATTTTTCTAAGCTGCCAACTTTTCCTCTAGTAAGAAATACAAATTCATTCAGTCCTTCAAGTGGATTGCTTACTGTGTGCAAGGAAACTGCAAAATCCATTCTCTTAAGGGGCTCATGGTTCAGCGGGGAAGACAGAAATAAATGAATGATTAATGTGCAGTGTGATAAGTACAACTTGGAGATTACTGTCCCTGCCCTAAGTGTTTGCAGTGCAGTGGGCTGATTTTCAACCACTTAAAAATTCATGTTTATTTTTGTTAAAACATGAAAAATCTCCTCCTAAAGATTCAGAAAGTGGCAACTTCCACCCCATTTTCTTCCCCCTTTCTCTTCCTTTCTCCCCTTTTTCCCCCTCCTTCTCCTCCTCTTTCTTCTTCTTAGTGGAAAAACTAATTCTGCTCAAATTAAGGTAATTTAAAGAAGAGCATAGATTCGCTAATATTGTCACAGATGTCTAATATTGACACAAAATGTGTATGAATGGCCTAGCGAAGGTGTTCAGAAGGCAGAAAGGGCTCTTAGCGAAGGAGGCATTTGAGCTGAGTTTTGAAAATGTGTGTCTATGTGTTGGTATATAATTAAAAGTTTCCTATTAACCCAACCGGATAAATAATCATTATTATTTGTTTCTTGTGTATTTTCCCAGGAGTTCTATATGCATTCACCGGTAAATACAAATATGAATTCTTATCTAGCTCCCAGCTTGTACAAAAATGTTAATGCACTGTACACACTATTCTTCCACCTTCCAATTTTTGCTTCCTGACTTAATTGTCTTGGAGATTATTGTTTTAAATTTCTGCATAGTATTCTTTTGTTTGAATGTACCAGCACTAATTCAATGTTTCCTACTAATAAACATTTGACTTGTTGTCCAATCTTCTGTTACAAACATTGCTACAATAAATCAGGGACATTCATCAATTTCATGTAGATGCAAGTATATCTGTGGAATAGATTCTCAAAGTTGAATTGCTGGAGTAAAAGGTCATGTGCGTTTATTCATTTACTTTAAATTTTTATTAACATTTTCCTCAGTTTTATTAAGATAGAATTGACATCTAGCATTGGATAAGTTTAAGGTGTACAACATAATGATTTGCTATATGTGTATCCTGTGAAGGTTATATGCATTTCAAATCTTGAGCGCTATCGCCAAATTACTCTATACAGTCCTTGCAACAGTTTCCCTCCCACCAGGAATGATGGTGTGCCGGCTGCCTTCCATCTCACTGGTAGAGGGTGCAGTGGGGAGAATAATGCTTCCCCCCGCAACACGTCCAAATCCGAGTATGTGACTATGTTAGGTAACATGGCAAAGAGGAATTAAGGTTGATACTCAGCAGGCCTTAAAATAAAGAGGTTTTTCTGGATTATCTAATTGGGCCCAATGTAATCACAAGTGTCCTTAAAAGTACAGGAAGGAGAAAGGAGAAGAGTCTGTCAGAGGAAGATGTGGCTATAGAAGAAAGGCAATGAGAGATGTACTGTTTTTGGCTTCAAAGGTGGAGGAATGGGACCACCAGCAAAGGAATGTGGATGGCTCTAGAAGCTGGAATGAGCAAGGAACATTGCCTTGGAACCTCCAGAAAGGAATGTAGCCCTGCTGACACCTTGATTTTAGCCCAATGAAACTGTAAGATAATTAATCTGTGTTGTTTAAGCCTTTGAATTTGTAGTAATTTGTCACAATGGCAATAGAAAACTGATACATTATGTTATCAAATTTATAGATTATTACCCATAAAGTGATAAATATTATCTAAGCATAGTTTTAACTTACATTTCCCTTATTATGAGTGAGATTGAGCATCTTTTTATAGATTTATTTCATTTTCTGTGATCTATTTTTACATTTGATTGTTTTTCATTTTTATCAAAATCTAGGAGTATTTGATAAATTGAGATCAGTTCTTTCTGTGATATGAGTTGCAAATAATTTCCTCGTTTTTCATTTGTCTTTTGACTTTGCTATGGCTTTAATTTTTGTAGGTTTTATTTTTTGTAGGTTTTATGTTTATTCAGCAGGATTTATCAATCTTTTCTCCAAGGCTTCTAGTTTTAGAGTGAGAAAGTCCTTTCTCATGCGAGATTTGTAAAGGAGTTCTCCCATGTTTCCTTTTAGTATTTTATTCATTTTTAAATATTGAATTCCTGAATACAATTGGAATTCAGATAGCAAAACAATTTTTTGAATAGTTTATCTTTCCTGCACTGTTTTGAGATGACTTTTTTTTTATCATATTCTAAATTTCTGTATATATTTTAGAGTATTTCTTGATGTTCTATTCTGTTCCATTAGTCTATTTATGTACCAAAACACCATTTGAATTGTTGAGAGTTTATGTTTTAATATCTAATAGGGATAGTCAGTCCTCTTTGCTCTTCTTTTCACAGAGTTTTCCTAGTAATTCTAATTCATTTTTTCCCCCCACATGAACTTTAGAATTAGATTGTCTAGTCACAAAAAGGAAAGCAAGAAAGAAAGAAGAAAAAGAGAAAAAAAGAAGAAAGAAAAGAAAGTTAAAAAAATGAGAAAAAAATACTTCGAGTATGTTTATTTATTGGGTTCATGTTACATTTACAAATTAATGCTTTTTTGTTTGATAAAATGTCTTTTTTGTTATCTTTCTATTGTGTTTAAATTTTACTTATATATTTTCTTCATTTCTTATTACATTTGTTCATTTATTTTATCTATTCTGGAATGGAAAATGGAGTCTTTTCTTCCATTATACTCTAACTCATAATTGTATATATAAAAGCTGTTGATTTCTATATATTAATTTAGCACCTTTTTATGTTACTGATTTCTGATTGTTTCTAGTAGTTTTACAGTCATTTATCTTGTGTTTTTCAACTATACAATCATATCATCTGGTAATGGTTTAGGTACATTACATATTCGTAGAAAATTATCATTTTAACCTGGATTTTCAAATTTATTTATTAGGGTTGAGCGAAGTAGACTATTATGATTCTTTTCATTTCTCTTTATGCGTGGTGGTTTCTCACTTATTTCTTTTTGTGTATATTGGTGCTTTATCTTTTTATTAACTAGGTTAGCTAGTAGTTTATTTTTGTAAAGATACACCTTTTGCATTATTTATTAGTTCTATTTTCTAACCAATAATTTCTGCTTTATTAATTCTTTACTCCAACTTGCTTTTGGTTTATTTTGTTGTTCCTTTCCTGACTTTCTATGTTCTTTTCCTAACTCATTGATTAATACATTTGTTTTTATCCTTTCCAGTTTACTCAAATACTCTCCTGAAAGTGATGATTTACACACTAAGTATCAAATTCAATGCTTTCTTCTCCAGCTGTGTCATCCTGGAGTTCTCTTTGTTTTTGACATAGTTGGTCTTCGTTGAGAACTCTTTCTTTCCTCTCGCAGGACATGGCACACTTCTGATTTTTAGCTTTTCAGATAAGTTTTCCTTTTCCTGAAGATTCTTTCTTGGACTGTCACTGTGTGTGGGTTTCCCCCTTGCTTTAAGTCCCTTAAGCCCTCTTCCTCGGCACTCTTGTGTTCTCTTATCCTTTTGGATCTCTTTCCCTACAGACTACTTTGAAATCCGTCTCTTAACGCTAGAAATAACTTTATCTTCTCAACTTCAGACTTAGATTTTGAGCTGCTTTTGGAAACCTCTCTATGAGTCAGCTAGGAATGTAAACTCAACGTTTGCAACTGAACCTTTCACCCTTCCATCCTTGCCCCATCTCACTCACGCTCTGCTTTCCATAGCGCAGCAGCAGCACCATTCATTGAAGAGCTAAACCTTGACCACTCTGAGTTACGTTTTCTCCTCTTCACTTCCAACATTCAACCAGTTGTCAAATCTTGTCAGTTCTCTCTCGAAAGGGTTTCCTTTTCGGCTCCTTTCTCTGTACCTATAAACTGATTCCAGCCAGTGTTGTCTCCTCTCTGACTGTTGGGGTGGTTTTCCATTAGTTTCCCCTTCTTCAGCCTCCTCCTGCACTCCCCCTGTCTCAATCAACTTTAGAGCTCTGACCATTCACTCCTCAACTTGGAATCCCAAAAGATACTCTGTAGCCACCAAATGAAAGATTCGTTCCTTATCTGCCCCCTACAATGAGTCTCTCCCTTCCTCTTCCAGTCTTGTTCTGCTAATACACTGCTTTCTGGATTTTCTACATTGTATTATATTCAAGCTTTGGCTCATACTGTATTTTCCATTGGTAACATTTTATTCTCTTTTTTATCTACTGACATTTTACTTATCCTTCACATTCTATCTCACTACAATTTCCTTTGTGCAGGTTTTCCTGTTGCCCCTGAATCGAAGGTGAGTCCTCCCTCCTTTCATCACTACAGACCCTCTATTGTTCTTGTTTTTCTTCTCTGAACATACTTATTCATTTGCTTTGTCTTCCCATTAGATGGGGAGTTCCAAGAAGGCTGAGACTGTATCTACTGAGGAACATAATCCATCACCTTTTACATAATAAGTGCTCAAACATTTATTAAACATAGTAAATTCTCTAAAACATGGTGAAGAGGTAAAACAGGTGAGACCTTGAATGACTGTACCCAACAAACAGTTTGTTACTTTTCTGAACTATAACATGAGAGAGAAAGAAACTTTATTTTTAAGTCACTCTAATTCAAGGTCTCTTTGTTACAGCAGTTTTGCCTTTCAAATAAATACAATGGGTAACACACATAAGTAGGGGATGCCATCAACATCTATAGAAGACGGCTCATTCATTCATTGATATCAGGGGATGCCAATCAGCTCTGTGTGACAAACAGATGAAGATCTAGGGGTGACCCTTCCATCCTGAATGGGTTTAGGGTAAGCCCTTCAATGGCCTGAGCCTTTGCAATAAGGAGAGATAGCGCTCTAGCAGCTGTGGCAAGAATCTGGCATACAATGGAGAGGTTCCTGACCAGGGAGGCCATGCGATCTCTGGTGAGACTAAGCCCTGAGCTCAGCTTAGAACAATAGGTGAAGAAGCGACACTTCACCCAAGGATATAACCAACCTTGAAAAATGAAAATAAAGGTGACCCCAAATGACAAGACAGGTTCACGGGAGCCTGGAGCTTTAGGGACTTGCACATAGAGACTAATAGGAAGGTGGAGGAGTGGACTGCCATGCCAGGCCAGGTGTACCTGAGGGCAAGAATTCTTGAGGCTAAAATATCATCCTCTGCCTTGGTCTGAATATTGGGGGCTTGCAGGCGCCAGTGTGCCTGCAGAATAGGTGTAATAAAGCCTAGGGATGGAGAGGAATGTCTGCAGGCTCATTCTTAGAAAATGTACCAGAATCATGGTTCCTTCAGGGTCAAGGCTTTTCCACACTTAGCATGAAGCTACCTTGAACTGATTTGGGACCATGTCTGTGTAGAATGATCAACATTAAACCTGGCATTGGTTGACACTACATTTGACTGCTTCCCAAATCTACTTTTTCTGTTTAGACTCCTCCTGTCTGATCCTTTGAACGCTTGGAATGTCTTCATCTCCCCAGGTAGGGTGGGAGGAGCCGGTCAGCGGCCTGGTTTCCTGAGGCGGAGCCCTGCCACAAATCCTTCTTGCCAACCACCCTGAACTGACTTCCCCACTGAATGGTCTCATCTGCACCTGGCACCAGAGCATGACCATTACTCAGAGTTCTGGAAGCTGTGCTCACATCCTGTTTCATCAGACTGCATCTCCTAACGGTCCCCCTTTCCTAAACTCTTCATTGTCACATGCCTGATGTAGACCAGAGTTCAGTTGGGGGTGTTGACCTGACCTGAAAACGTCTCTCCTGTAGAAAAGTGTGTGTCACTTTCGTCTCAGGTGCGCTGCCTTGTTCTTTCTTGGTCAGATCCTCTCGGGCTGCTCCTTAATGTTAAGGGCCAAGGGATAAACATCCACTAACAACCCCTGAAATCACAAGGAATAAGGGGTACACCCTGTAATAGCGCATTCTGTAGCCCTTCCCTCTGTTACTGTGAGGTTTTGCATAAGCACAGCGAAAGGGTTCTTTGAGAAGAAAGAACTTTCTTTTTCCCATTTCCCCTTTGTCTTTCTGCTCCTTCCTTGTCAACAAACTTTCCTGATGAATTTTCCCCAGATGTTGAGTAAGGTGCACAGATATCCAGCATGGTTTTCAGTTCTGGAGAGAGATATAGGAGACACAATTTTTCAGTCTGTTGGAGAGTAAAGGACTGGAGCCTGGGATTGAGATCACGATTCTACTAGCTCTTGCTTTGTTCCTGATACGCTGAGTAAACCTTTGAATAGGATGGCATAAAAAAAAAAAAGAAAGACATCTTTAAAATATGTGTGGCTATAGGCTACAGGGAAATACAGAAAGTGTTTGAGCATGGGTAGTTTTAGCTTTGTGTTTTCTTTTCCTGTCGTGGACTGATCACTGTTTCCCTCTGCCTCGGATTTTCCAGGGACTTCCTTTGGGACTGTTTTCAGTTTACGCCACTAGGTGGTGCCTCAACCCTATCAGTCGCTCACCAAAGGGCTCGCTCTGACAGCTGGGTTAAGAACAAGAATTTTTTTTTTTTTTTTTTTTTTTTGTGGGGTCGGGGTGGGGGGGGGGGACTGCAGTAATATAGAAGGAATGTACTCTTTTTTTCCTGAAAATTCTGGAAGCCAATCAACCTAAATGTTCTTTCCATGGCTGCCTGCGGAGAAGGAGGTCATTTCCCCAACTTCTCTGCCTATTCCTCTGACTCTTCCCTCTGCCTTTGGCTGCTAATTGAAGTAGGTAATAGCACTTAGAGAAGGAGCCTCTTTCTTGGGGGGATCCTGCTGTAGAAACTCCAGTCTCTTCATGGGAGGCAGCCAAGCCAAGTGGTTAAAAGCACAGGCCCGGGATCTATTTATTGAGTCAGGTTTGAACCTGGTTTGAATGCACTTATAAACTATGTAAACATGGGCAAGTCACACGACTTCTCCATGCCTCAGTTTCCTCATCTATACAATGGGGATAAGGAAAGTGACCTGCCTCAAGATTGTTACATTGTGGTAGCATAGCTATTATTTATTAGGCCCGGTTAGTACCAGGTTAGGTACTAGATCAAACCAAGCAAAATTTAGTCCCTGGTAGGATCAATTTGCCATCTCACTGGCCCTGGTGAGAGAATATCAGTCCAAGTCTTTTCTAGTCTTTTCTCCAAAAGAGTATGCCTCCTGTTCCCAGGACTGGGAAGGCTCTACCTCTGACCACAAAGCTGGTAGAAGACTGTTAGCCTGCTCTTCTGGTCTTGAATTTCTTCCAGTTGACCATATCCTTGTAAGCAGAGCCTTCTGACCATACGGCAGTGTTCCAATGCAAGGCTGGCTGCCTCCCTCTGACCCCTTTGCCCCTCCCACAACAACCAGCCTGCTCTTGACACTTCATCCCTTTGTAACCATCGTGTACCTAACTTGGCATTTTTTCTTTCCATTTCTGGGTCCTCTAGTAGATACAAAACCTTTGAAATCAGTTTGGTTTAAAACATTTGTTCAGTTGCTCTTGTGGCCAGATACTGTGTTAGCATCTGCTGGGGTATTGCCAATGGAGTGTGTATCTTCACTTTCAGCAGCCTAGGGGTAGGAACCAGCTATATTTTCATGAACAGTAGAGTCTGCAGAGTCATCAATTCATTGACTATGGGGGATACAGAGCTGTGAAGGGAGAGAACACAATCCCCTGGACACAGTAGCCCTCTATTTTCTAAATCAAGTTGTAAAATAAAATTCCCATCTCATCAGGGGTCTATTATGAAAATCACAGAGGGAATAGCATATATTCTATTGATAACAACTCTCTTTACTTCTTAGACTTCTTTGAATTGTCTGTGCTTTATGTACTCAGATTTGTCCTTCAATTAGTGGCTATCGACTGACTTTTCATGTTAAATGGAGACTAGAGAATGAGAGGAAATTGACTCTCAGATGGGCTCAGATATCAGAGGAGACACCAGAGGGTCCTGAAGCCTTCAGGGTCTGTCCCCTGTCACCAAACAGCTGTTAGGTTTCCTCAGCTAGAGAAATAGTCATTCCTTCTTGACTGGCTCACAAAAGGGATGAACTTTCCGTATAGGAGAAGCTTTCCATGTCTACACAAAAAGACACACAGCCTCACTCATCCCTAACAAAAGATTTGTGCCGTGGATTCTGGGGTGAAAATATTATCTTCTTCTTCTCCTTCTCCTTCTCCTTCTTCTTCTTCTTTTTTTAAGCTTGTTCATTTTTCTGTTGAAGCCTGCTAAAGGATGTTGAGTGATCTCTCTCCTGATATCTCAAAGCTGAAAACAAGCAGAAACTAACTGCCATTGTGTAGAGTGCCACCAACTTATGGAGGCCCTGGGAAGTCACCTCCTCCAGGCTTATTAGGAAGTAATAATAAATAGTCCTACCAGCTGCTTGCTAACCGCACCCTAGCCCCCCAAGTCTATACAAGAAAACTAAAGAGGGAGTGAACAAGGAGGAGGGTGTGTGTGTGTGGGGAAAGCCATGGATGCACAGAATTTGTGTTGAGAAACGATTCGTTCTCTATCCCCTGGGAGACAAGTGAGTTATACTATGTCCAAAAGCCAAGAAGGGGAGGCTTCCAGAAAATTGCTTGTAGAAATTGGAGAAGGGGAGATGGGCATCTTGGTCTCCATGTGGATAACTTGCTGATCTACTCAGGGCAGATCCCATCTGGTCTCTTCTGAACAGGGGAAAGAGGACTAGGAGATGGTGGGGTAGAGAGAGGGGTGGCCATGTGCAGATACATGTCTCCTATGGGCCCAGAGGATACAGTGGAAGGCAGCTGGGCTTTCATCACTTAAGAGAGCTTCCCACCAAGAGGGCTCCTGGACATTAGCTGCCATGATGTGACATCGTCCTCTGGAGGTGGAACTATGAGGGGCGGGGGTGGAAACAGTAGAACCAGAGGTGGATCTCCTGAGTCAGGGAAGAGTGCTGGGCCAAGGCCCAGAAGCCACAACAAGAGCTCCCACACAGGCTCTTTGCAGGTCAGATGTTTGAACAACAACCACATTGGGGTGTATGTAGGTAGTAAATGTTACGCTGAAGCAGAGCAGTGGATGGGGAGAGCAACCACAGGGGCCAGTTAAATAAGAAACACCTCTCTCTGCCTCCCTCCTGCCAATGTGCTGGGGAGACTAGGCCTTGAAGGGAGAGTAAGGGAAGGCAGCTCCGAGCTTCCCGTGCCCTCTTCCTGTCTCAACACCAAGAGTTTCAGGTCAAAACCGTTCTAATGTGAGAAGATGTGATACATAAACCAAGTTCGAGATTGAAGTTTCAATTGGACTCAGCTTAATAATTGAAAATAACAAAAAAATATTCTGAAATCTGCCTAAGACGTCACTAAGAAATGCAAAAGACAGATTTGACTGCGTTTGAGTGAAGGTAATAATCAGAGAAAAATAAAACCACATCATGTTTATATACCACTGAGCTGAGACGGCGAAATATACTTGTTACTAGCCTTTTAAAAATAATTTGTCCCCAAAGGGACACAGACATCTTTAAATCTTTAAAAGAAATGTTTATAATATAGATTGGAGATCCCTTTATTAATGGAAAGTTATAAAAGTTACTGGTATAAAGCAAATTTTGCCTAACACCAATATTTTAATCAAAAGCAAATTATAAAAAGCCACTTGGTGTGAGGTCTTAATAGAGTTCCATGTATTTTGGGGTGAAAGAGGGGGACTAAGATTAAGGATTATTGGCCTAAACTTTCCTTGCTAGCTTCCTTAGAGTAGATTCAAAGTTCATCAAGAATTTTAAAACTTATGTCTATTAAAAATTTCTCAGAGCAGGCTTACATATGGGAACATCTTTGGAGCTATTCTAGAAGCCACATCTGTCTTGACTGATTGAGTTCAAATACTCGGCCTGCAGGAATGCCAACTAATTCTTTTAGGACTAAGGGTTGCTTCAGAGCTTAGTAACTCTTCCCCCACCCACACCTACCCCTAAGTGAGGAAAAGTACCTTGTATGGACACCACTCTTGCCTGGACACTAGACATGGCTTCTCTCAGCCTGTGATTGCTTTCCTTGTCTTGGCCATCACTTGTGACCTTAAGTCTGTCTAAGCTTTCCTTCTCATTGTCCCTGACCTCAACTTAGTCTAACCTATTAAATTCTCTTATTGGGCCATGACCTTTGCTCCGCCTATTAAACTCTGCTGTCTATCTTGGTTAAACATTTTTAAACTGTGTCACTTTTTGTTTTCAGACCATTTTGCTTTTTAAAGAACACAATATCGGAGGTGAATAAGGATAGCAGTTTTTGCAAAGAGGAAAGGGTACTGGTTGAAAAGCATTTATGGCAGGGCTATAGCTCATACTATTAAATCTATGAGTTTTCTGACATGTGGTCAGTATAACTTGCCCTCTCTGCTCTCTCACTGGTGCCCTGGGGGCTGTTTTTCCCTCCGTAGCCCACACAGAAGCAAAGACTTAAAGGAGCCCTTGGCCTAACTCAGGAAGAGAAGACCCTGGTGCAGGCTCATGTTTAGCTAGAGTTTTCCATGGCCAAAGGTGAGGTAAGCCTGTAGGTAGGAAAAAGGGAAGAGGAAATGGAGGGATAAAGCAGACTGGCGTGTTTGAATTGGGTTTGAAGAAACCCAGGTTTGGTGAAGAATAGAGATGGAGCGAGTGATTGGCCCTTGGCATCCACCAGTCCATCCACTGCTTGTTCATAACCTGTTGTCTTACAGTTTTGGATCCTTGCAAGTCCCTGAACAGAGGATGAGGGATTTGGAACATCTTATATGAGGAAGGGGTTAAAAGAGGAAAACTTCAAAACTTTATCCCCGCTCAAGGAGGAACTGTTCAGAAGCAGTGGGATTTTCCTTGACCCAAAGGCAACCCAAGGCATGTTCCCCTTGTCATATACTTCAGTATGAACTGAGCTGGCTTGCTAGCTTGTTAGTAAAAATGACACATTTCACCTGAATTTTAAGTTCTGTGTCTCAAAATTCAGGTGAAATGTGTCATTTTAGTCTCGAGTGGCTAAACTCCCAACTAAAAATGTTGATAATTTTACAGATTCAAATGAATTATAAGGTACAAAATAATATTTTACCTGAATGATGTATTATGATAGTAATTTGGATGTTCGGTTTGCTCTGGATGCAACCCGGTCATTCCATTCATCTTTAGAGTTGACTGTCTAATCTGGATCTTTCTTTGGCTGATGATAATTGTATTAACCAATGCCAGCTTTGCAAGTGGCCAACCAATGATTTAGCTGGAAACTCAGCAGTCCAAGTTCTGGCTCCAAATTATGTGTTCTGACAGCAGATTCATGCTTGATTGCTTTTGTAGAATTAAGTATACACAGATAAATCATCAACAAGTTAGCTACCAGTATTTATTGAGTCAATTTTGGGATAGAATTTATGTTTCTGTGTGTGTGTGTGTGTGTGTGTACATTACAAAGAAGTACAAGATACGGTTACAGCACTTGAGAAACTTATAGAGAAATAACATAAAATTAGTACGTTTATATTTAGAATTGTGCCTCGTGGCTAAATATTTCTCAGATGCTGAATATGTGCTTATATACATTTAAAACAGGGCATTAAAATTGAAGTCCCAAGTGAGGCATTAAGATATAAAAGTGATGTTTACTAAAATGGTATGAGAGAAAAAATATCATTGGAATCATACAGTATGTAGCTTTTTCAGACTAGCTTCTTTCACTTAGCAATATTCATTTAAGATTCACCCACGTCTCTTTGTGTCTTGATAGCTCAATTTGTTTTATCATTGAATAATATTATATTGTATGAATGTTCCAAAGTTTTTTATCCATTCGCCTATTGAAGGATATCTTGGCTGCTTCCAGTTTTGGGCAATTATAAATAAAGCTGCTATAAACATTGTGTGCAGACTTTTGTGTAGACATACAAGTTTTCACTTTATCAGTTGGATAAATACCTAAGAGTGTATCATGAAACTGTACGTAGCTTTCTAAGAAACTGCCAGAGTGTCTTCCAATGTGGAGGTATGATTTTGCATTCCCCTCAACAATGAATGAGAGTTCTTACTGTTTTGCATCCTCGTTAGCATTGGTATTGTCACGTTTTTGGATTTTAGCCATTCTAATAGATGTATGGTGAGATCTGATTATTTTAATTTGTGGTTTCCTGATGACAAATGATGTTGAGCGTCTTTTCATACACTTATTTGTTATCCATATATCTTCTTCGGTGAGATATTTGTTCAGACATTTTGCCTATAATTTTATTTGGGTTGTTTGTTTTCTTATTGTTGAGTTTTATGAGGGTTCTCCGCCTGTTCAGGTGTACAAAGCAGCATAACAGTTAGACATTTACACCCCTCACAAAGTGATAACCCCCCCACCCCAAGCTACTACCGCTCTGACATCTTATATGACTGTTACAATGCCATTGACTGTCTTCCTTATGCTTCCATCTATACAGTCTATGAAGTGATACCCTTGTTAGATAAGTATTTTGCAAAGATTTTTACCCAGTTTGTGGATTGTGTTTTTCATTCTCTTCACAGTGTCTTTCATGAAACAGAATTTTTTAATTTTAGTAAATTTCCACTTACCATCAATTTTTCCTACATGGATTTTGCTTTGGTTGTTGTATTTAAAAGTTCATTGCCAAATCCAATGTCACCTAGATTTTCAATTATATTTTCTTCTGGAAATTTTATGTTTTGCATTTTATATTTAGGTCTACTCTTGAGTTAATTTTTGTAAAAGGTTTGTGTCTAGGTTGATTTTTTTTCTTCTTCAAATAGACATCTAATTGTTCCAGTGTCATATGTTAAAGAGACTGTTCTTTTTCCCATTGAATTGCTGCTCTATTTTCAAAGATCAGCTGACTATATTTGCTTGGGTCTATTCCTGGGCTCTCTATTCTGTTCTGATCTTTTCCAATGTATGTTTCTATTATTTCATCAGTATCGTGCCGTTTGAGTATTGTAGCTTTTCAGGTTGTTTTTTTAGGGAAAATACACAGAATAATAACACCTGTCCTTAGTAAGTACCTGCCATGTGTAACATTGGTTGGAGACTGAAGTGTGGATTAAAGTCCTGAACTGGACTCTTAATTTTTGAAATGAGACTGTATTTTATTACTTGAATATGGCAGTGTCTATTACCTTAAAACAAATAGAAAACTCATGAGAACTGCTGAGTTTTTATCTAGTGCAGGGGCAAAGCTTCTTTCACCAAGTAGTTCCAAAGGGCATTGGGGAGACAAAAAACTAAAGTTGAGTTTTAATGAAATCCTACTCAATGAGCCTATGCAACATGTGACTCACATATATTTATGTTAGAACTCATATAACATTTAAATAGTTATTTCATAGATTTGGGTTAACATAAGGCAATCCATGTGGCTTCAAACATTATAAATATATCCAGCAAGCAAATACTCAATATGTATCACAAAATATAAGTTAAATTATAAGTTTTATAAGTATCTATTTTCTGGTATCATTTTGGAAGGAATTATATTGTATTTTTTAAATGTTATATTACTATAACCCAGATAAAATGTAAGTAGGTCCAAATAATGTTTACGTTTTTTTTTTCTTAAAAAGTATAAATTTTAGGTTGCCTTAATACAATTACAGTCTATTAATTACCAGCCATTTCTCAGTGTTTTTAATTTTTCCAAACTGTGGGTCTAACACATCAATTGTACCTTACATTGTATAGCACAATTATTATTTAAGGAACTTTCTATTTTTTATCTAATTTTATGCCTGAGACAGAATTATAATGTGCACTCTCCTTTGCACTTTTGCTGCATCACTGGTACCCTTATGAGGTGCTTATGTAAACTCTACTGTTGCCTATAACTGCCTTTGTCCTGTGGGAACAATGTCAACCATTAAGAACTGACCAATCATATTAAAGTCACTCAGAAACTATTAAGCATTTGTGCAATAATCTGTCTGATTATTTTACATTTTTTCATATTTGCATTTCAAAAAAGGAAGAGATTGTTGGAATTTAACTCTTTGTGGAAATAAACGTTTTCAGGTGAGAGTGACTAGTTAACTTAAATCATAACTTTTTTGATAAATATTTTAGGCTTTCTGGGCCATACATTCTATGTCTCAACCACTCAACTCTGGCATTGTAGCATGAAAGCCATCATAGATTATATGTAAACTAATGAGCTGAGTTCTAATAAAACTTTATTTATAAAAACTGCCCGCATTTGGCCTGCAGGCTGTAGTTTCAGCAAACTGGCTTAGAGAGTAGAGTAGAATGTCCACTTCAAACTTTTCCTTTGTTTGAAAGTAAGTGGAATTAAATAAACGCTAGTAGGCAACTTATAAAATCTAGCATGGAATAGTAATGACAGGGATGCTTTTGCTATCTGTTTGTCAGGAGTCCTTTAAGAAAACTTCCCAAGTACCAGAATTTTACTTGAAATTTTTCAAGAGCAAGAAAGAACTAATATCAAACGTCATCCTGTCTGTTCAGAGGAGGAATCAAAAGCAGGGCAAATTCTATAACAGTGCAAATGAGTCACTGGGATCCATTGACCTCTGACTTACAGGCGGTGGCTCCATGCTTAGCAATAGCTCACCATTTCAGGGGAGCCTCTAGTGATTCGGTTATCTGGGGCAAGAAATAGACGTACATGCAGAGCTTGAAAAATGGTTCATGTACCCAAGCTCACACACTTCCTTCACAGGAAAGACTCTAGCTTATTACTGACAGCATATTTATTCTTTAGAATACATCACCTGATTTTCTAGCCCTGGATGGATCACAATCAGCAAATTAGTAAGGGGGGAATAAGAAAGCTGCTGCTGGGGCCTGGCAACCTGGGAGTAAAGGAGGACGTAGGTCTAAAACAGACACAACAATTCAAAATCCCTGTCCTTGTAGTCATTTACTGCTGTGATAAACCATCCTTATGTACAGATTACTGCTATTGATTTTGGTGAAGACAATTATGAAACATGGACCAGATCAATCAGAAGCATTGTGGAAATAAAGGGGTATTGGCATATGTGTGTTTATGAAGAGATGTTACTCAAGCTTAGTGAAATTGATTGAAGCAGTGGTTTAAATGGATATGAAAAAGCAATTTTCTGGAGAAACATTCACAAATTGCTTAGCAGCCTAAAGTATACAGGGAACTACTACTACTATGTATATTTCTAGAAGACAAAGATGAACAAAGGTCTTTTGGAATTATAAGACAAATTGAGATTAGGAGCCGAACTGATCTTGACCCCAGGTCAATATGAAAACTTTAATCATATTCTGTCTATAGTATTAAGAAAGGGGAGAAAAACATCCAACTAGCTTTCCAAAAATGATTCCAATCCAAGTGGTTAAAATTATTAATAAAAATGTCTTGGCACTTAGAGGCATAAAATTATTTGAAACACTTCATTTCACAATGATGTTGAATAAATAAAGTATTACTCTCCTTAAGTAAGGCCAGGTGTAGAAACAAATTACTTTTTTGTTGTTGAACCTTTTGGAGATTTGAACTTGCATAAGATTGTTTCCATATAGTACAAAGTGAAGTGTGGATTTGACTCTTATTTGGTAATTATGATCAATTTTAAATGCTCAAGAATAATTCATTCCTCACATGAATTAATTTCATGCAAATTTTAAGCTTAGATGTTTAATACTGACATAATTAACTGAATAGCTGCCAAACATCTTTCTTTTTTCCTATGTAAACAACACTTATATTGCTAGGAGATTATTTGAAATTCTCAGATTATCTAGGATTTCCAATCTTGTAGCCAAGAAGAATTGACTGAACATATTTTTTCTTTTTAAATTTACCTGTTACTGAGGTTTAACTCTTTTGCCTTGTTTCATGTTTTTCTCTCTTCTTTTTAATGTAATAAAGTATAATAGATACCGATGAAGACCCATTTGTACCCATCCCCATGACCCTCTTTCTTACCCCACAATAACCTTTATCCAAATTCATGTTTTTATTTTTGTGTATATGTATTTTAATTGCTATGTACTATTCCAGTGTATGAATAAGCTGCAATTAATTGTTCATTCATTTGTTAGTGGACATTTGAGTTATTATACTGGTATAAAAAATAATGAAATCAACTTTGCAATGTTTATTTCTGTGTACATGTATCTAGAAGTAGTGTTTCTGGATATGTTTGTCTCCAACCTGGCTTTTATTGCAAAATCACTCTCTACTGTGGCTATAACCAATACACAGTCCCATTAGTGTGTGAGAATTGAGAATTCTCCATATCCACATCTCCGACAAACTCAATTTATCAGGCTTATAATTTAAAATTTTTTGCCAATCTGATAGCATTGAAAATGTTTTTGCATTTGCTTAATTGCTAACCGCATTCACCATCTTCCCATATAGTTTTGCTTCCTTCAGATGTTTATTAAAGACCACATGAGACAACAGATAATGGTAATGCGTTAGGGTGCCAAGCTTTCCCTGGGTAGGAGTCAAATTCTTCAAAAAACTGAGGGAAGTGATTACAAGTTGAGGAGATAGCAGCTATGAGGAGAGGTAGAAGGTGTCAAGAACTTCTCAGGACCAAGAACATGTGAACAATTATTTGGAAGCAGCACTGGGGACCCAGAAGACCCCTACCAGAGGAATGTAAGGCTGCTTCCAGAGGACTGAGAGGGCAGGGGACCAGAGAGTATCCACAGGAGATAGCCGGGGGCTAACAAGGCACAAGAAGAAGTAGAAGATACAAGAGAGTTTGCTAATTATAGACTGGGAGGCCAAGGACCCAGCTGATGGTTTTGTGAAGGAAGGAATAGGTCAGAATTAGGCATAGAGGTAGCAGTGTGGAGATGAGGATTTGGGGATAACGGGTATAAGGCATAATGGGATTGGCCCTGACATTCTTTCAGAGGAGGGTAGAAACCTGTAGTGTGATGGTCCTCCCTTAATGCTATGGCAGCTCCTAGGGAGAGTGGCTGGGCTTGTTGTTCTTACTCATTTGTGGGTCCCAAGCATCTAATGTGGTGCCTTCACCTGAGTCAGCAGTTTTCTATGCTTCCTGTCCCAGCTATCTACAACCAGAGTCTAGGGTCAGAGGCACTTGATAATCTCTGTTTCTAGAGTAAGATTCACAAAAAGAATTCATAAATTAGAAATAGAGCTACCCTAAAAAGTATTTAAAAAATATTTCTGTTTTAGTTGTATAAATGTGAGTTTTTATTTTTTTTGGTTTAGCCTTTATCAAAAACTCCACAGGAAAATATTTTTACCATTTAAACATGGCTTCCCACTGGGATTACATTCTATACAAACATTGATTCTCGGTGAGTCATAGATTGTGTGGTTTCATATACTGCATAGAGTGTGTTTACTTTATGCACATTTATCTACAATTAAAGGGATATATTTTGGGAACATTTGTTACTAGGAGTACACTTGATGCTTATAAAAATGGAATTTCGTACATTTTCACTAAAATTTGGTGCTGGTGAAAACACAAGTTTTCTTTTGTGTTGCATCAGATTTGTAACAGCAGAGCATTTGCAGCATTAAAAAAGACCAAAATTGTAAGTCATCTAAATCAATATACTACTCATAATTTCTTGGAAATCAGTGAAGACTTTTCATGTTTACCAAGTGTCAACAATGAATTTAGACGAAGGAGTTAAGGCTGGAACCTATTGGGCCCAAAGCTTCATGTTCCATCAGATAATGGGAAGGCACAAACTGCTCCTAGATTTTGCCTGTCACCATGGGGTCTCTTGTCTTGAGTGTCTGCTGTCTTTGCCCAGATTGAGATAGCACATTTCTTGTAACTGCATCTATTTAAATACTTAAATGTTTATTTAAATATTAAAATTAATAAAAACTATTGTAAGGAATTAGAGAATCATCATTCAAGGACAGTAGGTCTTACTCCAGTTTAGCTTTAATTCTGCCCTTTAATTTTCCTATATTTATGCCATGCAACTGGTCTTTCAGTTCACAACATTTCAGAGAAATGAAATTTTCCACTGATGTAAGTATGCATCTAGCTCACACCTTTACGTCAAGTCACTTAGTCAGTCCTGAGGGCCTGGAAAGTTAGCTGGAAACCAGGTAGCATGCTTCTAGAAGGCTTTAACTTGCTAACACTCATTCATTCAACAAGCATTCACTGAGTGTCTACCATGTGCTGTAGAAATGCTGGGGATACAAACAGGAAATAAAACGCTCATGAATGCCTGTCTTCAAGCTTAAATTCTGCACCGAAAAGTATCTGAGCAGAGAACCTGCTTCCTGGTCTTCTCACAGTGTCCTAGTGTTTCCTGTTGTCTTCTCTAGTACCAAGCCTAACACTAAAGAGCAAGAAATACTTTCACCCGAGAGCCCTTGTCTTTCAAGGGATTCCTAGAGACAAACAAAGCCTGGTCAAGAGTTGCCGATGTCATGGGGGAATATGGCTCATGTAGAACTCAGACTTAATTGTCAGGGACATTCTTTTCCTCCTTTAAACATGTTCCACTTTGACAGCTTCCCCAGCCATTTCCCTGTGTCAGATCCCGGTCCCTCAATGCCCTACCTCAGTTTTCTAGTTGCTTCGTCATGTCTCATCCAGGCACCTCACTCTAACTCTACTTCAGTGTATATCTGGTACATGTGTGAGCTTTAGAAAGTACCCAACATGATTCCTGCCTTCTAAGAACTTAGTTTTAGTGAAGATTTAAGACATTTGAGATGTGACCATAAAGAAATGTGTCTGAATTAAGAAAGTGTTTTCAGCAATGATAACATTATAAGAGTACACACATATATATGAATATTGTGTATATAATTTTTTTTCTTTAAACTACCTTTGGTTAGATCCATAAATTCTAATATGCTTTTAAAAAAACAAACAAACAAAAAAAACCCAGTTACCATTGTGAATGCAATGGGTTGTAAAACTGAAGCAAGTCACTAAATTGATATATATTAATACACAAAAACAAAGGATGGTATGAAGCAAGACATAACCAGGTGGGATA
The DNA here is from genome assembly GCF_004115265.2 of Rhinolophus ferrumequinum. Lineage (NCBI taxonomy): Eukaryota > Metazoa > Chordata > Mammalia > Chiroptera > Rhinolophidae > Rhinolophus > Rhinolophus ferrumequinum. The sequence continues at coordinate 79,648,833 of NC_046294.1, read as the reverse complement.
CGGAATGCCATGGATCACGGTGACCTGAATGTGGATTCTAGTAATGGGGAAAGACTCCACAGACTCCTAAATTTGTCCTTGAAAGAAGGAAAGGTCTGGATTGGGAGGAGGGTAAGAAAGAGTAGCAGGAGTGTGTTATAACCTGGGTGGTGTGTCCACTGATGGCCTGGTTGGCTCTGTCCTGTCCCATTTTGGTGAAGGGCAGAGTGAGCCCTTCACACTGTATCCTAACCAAGACACCTGGGGACTGGGCTTACTTTTGGGTGTGGGAAGATTGGCACTTACAGATTACTGTCTAGAACTGTGGGGCTCCAGGTTTTCTACAGATGGGGTCAGTGGGAGGAAGGCTGTCCCGTGAGAAGAGCCACTGGACTGTCAATGGCTGACTGGTGGTGACAAGGAATGGGAATCATTGGTTGGTGTGAGTTAGCGTCCTATCAGCTCTTAAGCAATGATGAGCAACATTGCTTTACATGTAGAAAAGATGTAATGGATGTAAAAGAATGAACTAAGAAGAAAGTTAATTGGTACAGAGAGGTGACAAGGAAGACCGTCAGTCATGGGTGGGAAAATGTAAGAAGTGTTAATGACAAGCTTATGCTTTATGCTGGCTTGAGGTTTGAATTTATGTTATCTGCTAAAAAATTAACACAAAATATTTGCCCTGAGCCAGTAATACCCTGGCAAGAAGGAGTGCAAAAGGACTCTGTAGTTTGCATGGAATTCCCATTGACAAGACCCTGCTAAAGATGAACTCACAACCCAAATTTACGATGTTAAACAGTGTTTCTGTGGTCTTAGAATTTTGACAGGATCCCCAAAGTCTGAGAACAACATGTGTCAGATCACCTATGAGAACAGGTGAAACTTGTAAATTGATTTTTGACCTGCCTTCAGAGTAGGTAAGGAGAAGTTTGAATATCGATTAAGAGGAATTCCAGAGTGAAGATTTCTTGAGAGAGAGCGAGTTGTAGAGGAGCTCAGTGTTCTCTCCCATTCTCCTAGTCAAATGGGGGTGGGAGGTTAAATATAACTACTTAGACAGCTTTTCCCTATCTTCTGGGATTTAGGAGATGTAGGAACCGGTTTCTATTTATGCTTGGAAATATATATTGGCAAGAGGCTGGCCAGATGTCTTGAGGCAGAGTGGTGATTGTTGGCTGTAATGGGAAGAAGCAACATTTCCACCGAATGGGGGTAATAATGAATGTTCTGTGGGTCAGATGTGGACTCTGTGGATGGGAGATGCCAAGAAAAGATTTTGCTTAGGGAAGTGGTATGATTACAGCAGGAAGATTTTGGATATAGAACCCAAAAGCCAAGAATTTGGGGTTCTCCTGAATGGCGCCTTGAGAAGGGTTGCTTATGCACAGGAAAATGCAGATGTAGATTCTCAGAAGAGGGGGCCTCTGAGGAATGCAGGGAGCATTCCAAGACAGAAAGAAAAGAGCATTCAGCCATCTGCCACAACCTGAAGGCACCAATGCCACATTACCATGGCACTGGTCAAGACTCCCCACAAAACCTATGGACCCAGGTTCACAGAGCTGGGTTAACTATAATCCTTGGTCCATGAAACACTCATCAGTCTCATCATTGGTCTAAGCAAAGCCTACTTGTGTATTTATTTATTTTTTATGAAAAAAAATTTTATTGGGGAATATTGGGGAACAGTGTGTTTCTCCAGGGTCCATCAGCTCCAAGTCAGTGTGTTTCTCCAGGGTCCATCAGCTCCGAGTCATTGTCCTTCAATCTAGTTATGGGTGGCGCAGCTCAGCTCCAAGTGTAGTCGCCGTTTTCAATCTTAGTTGCAGGGGCCGCAGCCCACCATCCCATGCGGGAATTGAACTGGCAACGTTTTTATTGAGAGTTTGCGCTCTAACCAACTGAGCCATCCAGCTGCCCTGCATATTTATTTTTTAAATAATATAATAAGAATGCATGAAACCACCACACCAACCAAAAGCCAGGACCTTGGTAAGAGTCTAAATCTACTGCTGTGGGTCTCCCATCCCATTCTCCTACATTCCTCAACTCAAAGTAGTCATTGTTCTGAATCCTGGGTTTAACATTCCCTTGCTCTATTTTTCGTTAAAGGAATTTTGAGCTATAATCAACATACAGAAAAGTGTACAAATCTTAAGTATACAGCTCAGTGAAATCAAAGTTGCTCTTTAAAAACATTAATAAAGTAGACAAAATATTGACAAAGCTTATTAAGATAAAAAAGGATATAGAATAAATAAACAACAATAGAAATAAAAGGGAACAAAACTTTAGATCCAGTGGATATTAAAAAAATTAAAAAGAACATCTGTGAACAACTTTGTTCCAATAGATTTAAAATATGAAATAAAAAATTATCTGGAAAAATAAAATTGAATGACACTGACTTAAGAAAAAAGAGAAAACCTGAATAGATCTAAAATTACTAAAGCAATTCAGTCAGTAGTTAAAAATATAACATCCAACTCCCCCAAAAGAGAAACAAGAAACAAAAATGCATGAGACCCAGAGGATTTCATAGATGACTGCTAGCAAATATAGAACATATAATACCATTGTTATATGAACTTTTTCTGTGATTCTGAGTTTCAATTTTGGAAATCTCTTTGCTTTGTGGATGAGGTTGAGCCATGGCCATATGAACTTAGACATGGCCTATTATAAATTCCTAATTCTTCCAAAATAATATGACAGGATCTTAGAGAGACATAAATAAAATTTTGACTTCTCACAAATTTTTATAAACAAGTAATTGAGCCACAGTTTTAATGAAAATCAGTACAGGCTAAAAGGCACACATTTCGTGGTTTGAAAACAACAAGTGTTTCAGATAAATGTATCTTTTGTTAGTTAACTTTACTGATCAATTCATACCACTGGCTTCAGAAGAAAAATATTTACAAACTGTATAGGAATTACTTGGAATCAGCCTTATGTGGCATAGTAACCCCTGCCTTGGAAGTAATAATATTTTGTGAGACATAATTCAACCCAAGTTGTACCTAAATCCACATTCTAATGAGCCCTACTATGGTAGGATTCTACTGTGTTTTCTTCTGAATTTAGATTTTGCCTATTTTATTTCATTCTTTGGTATTTCTTCACGAGCTAACTCCACAGCTCACATAATATGGCCCTGATTAATTAGTGATTGTGGATTGTTAATGTGGTTTATGGGTCACTGCTTTCACAAAGATATTTTTTAATCTCTTGTCTGAGCTAGCATGCAGAGATTTTTGTATGAGTTTCCTTCTCTGGCTAAGACAGTCTTGGTACAATAATTCTTCACTCAGTCATTCAGGTGTCTGTATATTTGTTCATTTATCAACCATTTATTTTCATCTTCTGTGTGTCAGGCACTCTTAGGTGCTGGGGACACAAAGACAAATAAAGTTGAGGCTGTGGCCTTGAATACCTCACAGTTCAGAGGGAGATGTGAACACGCCCATAGATTTCTTACAATGGAGAAGAATAAATGCTGTCATCAAGGTAGGAACAGAGGGCCAGGGCTGGGCAGAGGAGGGAGGAACTAGTTCTGCCTCACTGGGAAGGTGAGTTTTGAGCTATGTTTTGAAGGACTATAAAGAAGGAGAATTAAATAAAAGAAATAACAAATGCAAGGGAATAAATTTCTGAAGTTGTCTAAGAATTGCTTAGAAGTTCAGTACAGTAGGAGTATAAAGCATAAGGAAGAATTCTGGAAGATAAAATTAGAAAGATATTTTGGGGACGATATTAATTATCTATTGGTGCATAAAAAATTACCTCAAAACTTAGTAGCATAAAAACAAGAAATTATTTCATAGTTTCTGCAGGTCAACTGGGGAGCAGCTTAGCTTTGTGGTTCTGGCCAGGGGTCTCTTATGAGGCTGCAGTGAAGATATCCACATGGTCTGTGGCCATCTGCAGGTGAGAATGGGAGAATCTGCTTCAAAGGTGGCTCACTCACATGCCTGACATGTTAGTGTTGGCTTTTGGCAGAAGACTTCAGTTTTTCATGTCACGGGCCATTCCAGAGGGTTGCTTAGGTGTCCTCATGACATGTCAGCTGGCTTCCCTCAGATGTGAGAGAGTATAAGGCTGAAACCAGATGTCTTCTGTAACCTGGCCTTCGAAGTTACACTCATCGTTTCTACAATATCCTAATGGTTACACAGGTTGGCCCCACCGTGTTTCCCCGAAAATAAGACCTAACCGGAAAATAAGCCCTAGCATGATTTTTCAGGATGACATCCCCTGAACATAAGCCCTAATGTGTCTTTTGGAGCAAAAATTAATATAAGACCCAGTCTTATTTTCGGGGAAACACAGTATTCAGTAAGAGGGGGGCCTACACAAGGGCATAAAAGCTGGAAGGCAAGAATGATGAGGGTCATCTTGGAAGCTGGCTACCACAGGGCCAGTCTGTGAAGTGTCTTGTATGTATAGCCCAGGAGTTGGATTTTAAAACATAATCATGAGGGAGTCAGTGGAGTTTGCAATTTTAAATAACATTTATGAAAGTAATATGTACAGTTGTAGAAAAGTACAAAGTATACAAAAGTACAAAAGTACAAAGAAAAAGTACTTATCATCTTACTACCAGAGAAAGTCACCGTTAACATTTTAGTTGATTTCTTTCCAGTTTTCTCCTGTTTATAAGGCTTTTGTACATTTACCCCTCCACCTTTTTTTTTATTATTGTAATGCCAGCAGCTTTTCATGTAACTAAAACAATCAGCAGAGGTTTCAAAACGGAGTAGTTAAACTGGAAGCTAAATTGGGGTCTGGAGAAACTTGTGAGAGAGATCAATAAGGATTCTATGAGCGAGAATGAGATATTAGACAAAGCAATGGTCATAGAGTTAGAGATAAAAGAGTTGGGAGAAATTTCTGAGCTGAACTCCACAAAATTAGGCGACCACTTAGATGTTTGGCACGTGGGAGGGAGATATTAAGAACAACACTAACGTTTCTGGAGCACCACAAAGACTTGTGGTTGATGGTATGTGTACATGTGGGGTAGTTAAGGGTTTGTGTTCGGAATGTATTGATGGAGGTGCCTGCCAGACACGTGGGTGCTCTTCAAGTGTCCAATAGTTAGAGAAGAAATAAGTGGCGAGAAAGAAATTGAAGATATAGAAGAAAGAGATGATAAGTGGTAGAGCGTGACCTTAGAGGAGGCATGAGGGGAGGACACTGAGGCACTTGGTAAAGGAGAAGCTAAACTCCCAACATTATTGAGTATTCACCATATGCTAGGCACTGAGTATATGTTATCTCATTTAATTCTTACAACAACACAGTGAAGGTGTTACTAGCCACCCGTACCTCCCGTAACAGGTGAGGAGGTTAGGCTCAGCCTGATTAAATGACTTCTTAGGGCCACCCAGCTCTAAGTAATAGACTTAGGATTCAAATTCAGTTCTTCTTGGAGAGTGTAACAAAGAGTCTGACTTCATTTTTAATGTTTGGCTGCTGGCAGTTTTTAAGCTCCACTACTCCCCATTCACTTTCTGCCCCCATCTGGGCAAGCTGATAAGAAAGTCTGGATTTCCCCTTTTTCAGTGCTGGTGGGAAGTCCAAACCACACAAGCCCCAGCTCCTGCAGAAGAGCCCTCTTACCAGCTCCATCCTCTAATCACAATAACAGCCCAGCCAGTCTCCTCTCTCTGCTCTCTCAAGCCATTTTTGGACCTTCTTGGAAGCTTGCACTACTCTGCCCAGGAAGTCTATGAAGTGAGTAATAAACCTTCCATACCTTTTTGGTGCATGTGTAGCAGCTTCAGACATGACATTTGGACCAACGTTTGGGTAGGATGATCCATCTCTTCTGTGGAGTAACCACAACAATTGGCACCTGGAACAGGATGTCTGGGATATGACCACCCCCCTGCCCCAGGGGTCTTTCTTCTCTTCCTACAGCAGAGAGCCGAGGTGTAATGTTTCTTCCTCTGAGACAGAAATTAACAAAGGAAGGTTGGACACATTAACACACACGTTTAAGGAGGTGGTGAAGCAGCAAACAAGGTTTTTGGAGGGAAAAATGAGAGTGGTGATTTGCTGGGCTTCAGCAAGGTGGTGAAGCTTGTACGTTTGTTGGAGGTGGTTGTTGAAGGCATAAAGTATTTCCTCAGAAGAAATAAGAGGACTTCTGGTCAGCACTGTGGGTCAGCCACACATTGTGGTGGCTCTAATTTGCATGGATGTATAATTTTTATCTAGCAGTGAACTGTAGCTTGGACAAATAATCTGTAATAAAACTTTTATTAGTTTCAGGTGTACAAAACTATGTAATAATTATACATTTATACCCCTCACAAAGTGATAACCCCCTCCCCCAATCTATTACCCCTCCGACATCATATATAGCTGTCAGTCAATTCCATTGACTCTATTCCCTATGCTGCACTCCACATCCCATGACTATATATATTTACAGTTGACTTTCATTATTATTCAGCTTCAGCGTCAGGTGTATGCAATCTGCATATAATTTTAAGGTATTCACAGACACCCCGAAAGCCATCTAGGGGATCAAGGACTCCAAGTGAAGAGCCCGTCTGACTGAGAAGACTCCATGAAGAACAGGCTTATTTGGAAGATGCCAGGGGAATATAGGTGATTATAATTAAAGAATAAGGTTATACATTTTGTGGACAGACCTGCCATCTCCAGGTGTAGCCATGGGAGCAGCTGCCTAGCTGGAGGATGGGAAGGTCATCTGAAGGGAGGATCTGAGGTGCCCAGGACCCCAGGGACAAGATGGTTGACCCAACTACACAAATGTTGAAGATACTCAAGGGAACGGTAAGCATTGGGATTAAGAAAAAGGGGGGGGGGGACCCTGTCCTGTATGATAGGCAGGTGGTGAGAATGGAGCAAGGGCGTGCGCCACCTAGTGTCGCAGGCCTCAAAAGAAGAAGACGAGTTGTGAATACGCGCAAATGAATGGACCCAGGCAGTCTGGTACTATGAGAATGTCAATCCTTGACCATCCTTCTCTCGGGAGTTTTTCAGAGCAAATCAGTTAAAGGAAGGTGTATCAGTTTCTTAAGGCTGCCATAACAAAGAACTGCAACTCAGTGGCTGAAAACAACAGAAATGTATTCCGTCCAAGTCCTGGAGGCAAAGTCTGAAATCATGGTTTGGGCAAGGACATGCTCCCTCTGATAGTTCTGAGGGAGGATCTTCCCTGCCTCTCTCAGCTTCTGGTGGTTGTTGGCAATCCTCAGTGTTCCTTGGCTTGTGATAGCATAACCCCAATCTCTGCTTCCGTCTTCATATGGCTTTCTTTTCAGTATCTCCTCTGTGTCTTCAAATCTCTCTTTCCTTATAAGGATTCCAGCCATTGGCTATAGGGCCACCCTAATCCAATATAACCTCATCTTATTTTAATTACATTTACAAAGAGGCTATTTCCAAATAAGGTCACATTCACATACATGGAGATTAGGATTTCATCATATCTTTTGGAGGACACAGTTCAACTCGCAAAGGAAGGGACTAGAAGAGACATTGCGAAATGAGACTGAGGGAAGAAGAGTTTGTTTATAATAGAGTGAGGGCTTCATAAATAAGCAGAAAGGATTAGACACGGGGTCAGTAAGAGATTACTGGTCAGAGGGAAGGGAGCATTGTAGTATTGATGCCCATAAAAAAGGAATCTCAAACTTAGATGGCACTGGGAAACATCAGCTACTGTCAATGACAGGTTGGGGAGTATCGTGAATGGACTGGACAGCATGTGCTCAATTTGAAGGAGCAGTCACCGCTCAGCTCCAGTTGGCTGTTGTCACCAGAGAATGAGACCTAACGTTGCCAAATTTCCCAATTTTTTAAAAGAAGTAGTACACCAAGATTAGGTAGCATCTCCTGAATTTTAAATGATGGCAGCTAAATTGCAAATGTTAATGCATTGTACAGACTACAAACCCCTATGCAGCCTGGGTTTATATCACAGATGGTCGAGGATTAGGTGACTAAGAGATGCAGGGTATAGGGGACAGGCAGGCAGGACAAAAATATAATGTGCAGCTCAGGGCACCCATTGACATGCTGCCTCTCTCCCCGATTACGTGGTAAACTGTTAAGCTGCAGACGCTGAGCTTGGGCAGTGAGAATCACGTGATAGCTTCTGCTGAGCAGGCTGCTGCTGGAAATAGGCTGTCTTCTTTTTCCTGGAGACAATTGTGGCCACACCTTCAAAAAGTTTTCTGTTCATTTGAGTAGACAACACTACTGTACCCAAAGTGGAAGGTTTATTGTGTAAAGCTGTGTGACCAGAGCCTTGAAGGTTGAGAGGACTTAGATATACAAAAGAGGTGACATCAGGGTATTCCAGGAAGGGGAAAGAGCATGGAGACAAGAAGAGGGATGGTATGTGGTAGAAGAGCGAGGAGGAGCCCGCTGTGACTGCAGGATGTCAGGCGACAATGGGAAGATCAGCCTGTGCTCTAGATTCGATCACCCCCTTGCTCTGTGTCCCAGGAGGCTGACCTCCAAGCACAGAGTCAGCTAAGCTCACTTGCCCTTTGGCCTCTGGTTACATTCAGCCAACAGGAGCACTGGTGAGTTGTAAGAGGAAAGAAAGTGAAGTTGTAGGAAACGGAGGACAGGGCGTTTATTCCCTTAGGAGCACTCCTTGCCAGGCTGTAGGTTGGCAGTAGCTCAACCTGAGGTCACAGGTCCAGCTGGGCCTGGGTAGCCTTTTCTTTAGCCATTGGTCCCATTGGATTTCTGTAAATGCTTGTTGTCCTTGCTCTGTCAGGCCTGGGGGTGAGGACAGCTCCCTGCTGTTGCTACTCCAGGGTGCTTCACTGTCCCTGGTTTACCTTAACCATGACATCTTCTTTGTGAAAACTCCCTTATGGGGACCCAGAGAGCAGTTTCCAGGCTCTCCACTTCACGTGGAAAGATGGTGGCTCAGGTAGTAGATGGCCGTCAGCTGTGACTAGTTGGCCATCAACTGTAACCAGTGAGCCATTGGTCACTGATATAACTGCCATGGCTACGCTAGGGGGTTTGTTGGCAGAGAAGCGGATGGCGGATTGCAGCTAGCTAGTGGGGTTGTTTGGTTGGTTGGCAGAGAAGCAGACGGCAGGTTGCGGATCGTGTGGCTCCTGCTTCCTGTGTCTCGATCAGCCGCCAGTGAGAATACAGTGGTATGACTCCCCTATCTATGGCTCCGTGGGTGTTCCTTTTTGGCCTCACCAAATTCTGCGTTCTTGTGCAGGGAGCAGGAGCTGAGACCCTGCATGACACCCCGCCACAAACTGTCCTCAATTATCCTGTTTGAATGTGCCATCTCTTTCCTGCTGGGGCCCTGTTAAATAAATAAACACACACATGTTCTATATATCACATATATACACATATATACATATTATATGCATATAAATATATTACATATACATACTATATATACATATTATACATGCTGTTCTTTGACCTTAAAATGTCTTTCAGTAGGTTTACTGTTTAGTATTGTAAGAACAGCAAAACCTCTGAGGAGTTTCCAAATGGAAGGCTCTCCAGCTGATTCTTTCTGCCATCATCCAAAGCAACAGGGGACGTGCTCCTAGAATTCAACTCCCTTGATCTGGGGCTTCACTTTTCACCCCCCTGACAGTGTGCTGCCCACAGGGGGTCTTCTTACTATATAGCTCACTCACGCCCAGTCGCTAAGATGCAAAAACTAACTCTAAGAAGATCCCAGGATAAAAGAATATAAAGGTACAAAGTGTAATCATGGCCAAATCAGTGCGAGTGAATGAACACAACAATCAGATCTCTAACAGTCTCTGCAGTTTCACACCTGATTCCCCTTTATTACCTTCACCAGATGAAAACCAGAGTATTCACCTTTATTACATTCACCCTGCTTTAGCCCCCAAGGAATCAAAGCTTTGCTCCCCCCGTGACCGCGGGTTCCGAATCAAAGCTGTGGTCTCTGCAGCCCTCTGGGCCATCAGACGGCTGCTTGCATGAACTCCTTCCTGGTCAGAGTTCTTCTTGAATTCACAGCTCTCACCTTGTGCTAATCCACCTCAGAGAGCCTGTCTGCCACTCCTCAGTGTGGGTCTCTCTCCCCACCCCCCTGCATTTTTTGCTTTCTGATTGCTATTCCTTTAGAGAGTTTCTCTACAAATCACAATTTCTTTTCTTTTTGTTTTCTTGGAGCTTCGAAAAATGGTCTTCCTTTCATTTTCAACCAAGTCCCTGTCAGGACCAACCCACAAACTAGAGTGACCATACCCAGCATGCTCAGGAGTTATGTCAGCATTTCGAAGTCTCGTTGCTTTCCTAGTTTAAACCGTGGCATATAAATGAACAGATCTGTAAGCCAAACTGCGTTTCCATTTCTTTGACCTCAGTTGGGTTGTTTCCTCTCGAAGTATACAAGGAAACTGAGTGTTGTGAAAGGGAATTGTGCTGGCTTGTAACTAAATATGATGTGATTTCCATAAAGTCAATTCTCTTATCTGGGTCTCAGTTTTTTCATCTGTAAAATGGAAGGAAAGAGAGAAGTGTTTTTAGCAGTGTTCACTCTTGTCAAACAAATGTTATATTTTTCAGTCCACATTTATAACATTTACACATTGTAAAGTCATTCATTGAGAAGGACAGATTCTATTTTAATAAATAGACCAATTTAAATTGGGAGATGTGGGGTGGTGGAGAGTGGACTATGGACACAGGCTCAGATGAACCTCATTTCTAGCAAATGTAAATCGAGGATTGCAGGTCCCCACACTCCCCACAGAATCCCAGAGTTCTGAGAACACAGTTTCATAGCCACTGGGCTAGGAGATTTCTGAGATGTTGCTACCCCAGTGTGATCTCAGATGCCAACATTTGCTTCTCCTGGAAGCTTGATAGAGTCTCAGGCCCCACGCCATACCTGCTCAGTCAGACTCTGCCCTTCAGCAATATCCTCAAGGAATTTGCCCATTAAGGTTTGAGAATCATAAATTTGGAATGCTCTTTGCTGCACGTTGGAATCACACAGCTGCTCAAGCCTTAAGTGTCTTTGGACCTTAAGGACCTCGTTGTTCTAAAGCACTTTCCATCTCTGAACTGCCACGATTTTAATATCTGATGAATTGGGGGTAGAATAAGATATTTTTGATAAATACATAGTTTCATCATTTAGTCCTGACTTTTTCTTTTAAATCTAGAGGTTGACAAGTGAACTAGGTAGTAAGGAAGTCAGTGTTGTAGATATGAATGCACCTCCTTTATCTTTATTATACATTTAGATAATTTCTAGGATATTAAAACATGACATCTTGGTAGGTTTTTAAGAACATGTCAAAGATAAATATCCTCACTATAAAAGTGTTTTCCGTGGTGGGAGGAATAACCCTTGAGTGACCACATCTTAAACTTTTTACTTTTATTTTTACTCTTATTAGCTATCTGAAAGTAGCTATCAACATACTTTATGTCAACAGATCTACTTCCCCCGAAAGTAATGCCTCTTTGCTTTTGGTCTAGACCACAATGTGGTGATAAGCTGGGGTTTCTATATGTTACTGTGCCTGTGAGATTTGGTCTCATCGAATGAGGGCTATCTTGTCAATCTCAGGAAGCATCTGTAATTATCAGTTTCTTTGATATGGGAAAAGCTCTTACTTTTCTTTATTTATAATTTCTACTTTAAGCTGTTTTTCAATACAGACGTAGCCTACGAATTTGATACCATTTAAAGTCTCACTCCCCCACATTCTTTTCTTTTGTAAAAATTGTATGTACATAAAAGCTGAACAGGAAGTGTGGTGACTGATTAAAATAGCTATTTTTACCTAAGCCAGAAAGCTATTCCCAGGAGAATGACTGTTGGCAAGAAAAATGAACTTTTCTCTAGGGATGTCACTAACAGGGTTAATACATTCTGTTGAATGTCTTCTGAGGCAGCACATGAGTCTCCACTTGAATAAAAGGAACCAAGGTCTGTCAGGTTCAAGTCCAGTTGACAGTAGATTTTTCAATCTTAACTATCAAATGGATGAATAAAATATAGTGCTCTAACTGCAAAATGGAAGCTACCACACTTGATAAAATGGGAAATGCCGCAATTGGCCTTTGATTTGAAGGAAACGGTCTTGATGTTTATAATATCAGATCTGTCTTTATTATGATGTTCCAAACACACTGTCTGACACCAAGAAGGGAATAAATTACATCTGGTTGGTAAAGATTACGAACTGTATATGATCTTGAATAATGAAGGCCAGAAAGTTAGGAAAAGTTAATCTATACCTTAAAAACAAAACAAAACACTGTATATGAAAGCAAATGAAATTGACAATAATGTTTTGGTGATATCATGGGAAGTTTGTCGGTATGAATTTGGTAAGACTCCCAGCTCTACCAATGAACTTTCTCCTGTTCATCCAACAACATTTGTACATCCATCGACTGGTATGTTAAATTTTCTGTTTCTTTTTTATTTTTTTTCAAAATTGTACTCAGTAGCAAGCACTGGGAGTTTCATTTTATGGGGTGAATGAGGTCTACAGAGCTGTAGTCTAAGAGGATGTATTTATATTTACTAAAAAGAATTAGCCTACGATCAGAGGGAAAACATGGGTCCTCTCTACTCCTCAGGGGCTGAATGCAGACACCTTGTCTCTGTAGGACGAGTGGGATATAAAGCCTGCCCAGGAAGGCTTGGGGCACTTCAAGGGCTGAAACAGCTGGAGCTGTTTGTCCATCAAAGGAAAGTGTAACCAAAATATAAGGGAAGAGGTATTTTTCAGGATGGGGATGACTCTGGCTGGGAATGGCCACTCATCTTCAGTTTAAACTTCTCTGGATTCCTGTTGAGGGGCAGACTTTTGAATAATAAAATAACTGATCTAAACCATCTGTCTTAAAAAACTCTCTGCTTGTCTGAAGAGACCACCTTATGCTGTATTAGGAAGGTTGAATCTGCAACTCTGGGGTCTCCATGAAGCAAGGATAGGGTTATAAAACCTTAAAAGTGAGGGCAGCCCTGAGGTGATAACCTCCTGGGGGCTAATGGATCCTTCCAGCAGAGATTAACACCAGAAAATCTTATGTTAGATTCTGGGGTTACTAAATCCAAGTTTCACCAACAAGCAGAACAGTTTCAACCTGAAATTGAGGAGTGGATCTGGGATTCAGGTAATGAAGAAACTTTTTGATAATGAAAGGGTATGATTAATAATAGCAGTAAGTTTGAATATTTAGTTGGTGATTAAACATGTTTCTGAGAGTTTTATATGTACTCATTTAATCCTTACAAAATTGTGAAATAGGTATTATTATAGGCCCTTCTTGCAGATGAGAAAATTGAGGCATAAAAAAGTTAAAACAAACAATTGCCTGAAGTCACAGCCCTATGAGGGAGTGCTAGGATTAGAACTCAGCACTCTGCTCCTGAGCCTGCCATCTTAAGCATCTTGCAGGACTGAAGTCAGGAGGAAAAGTTTGGACCAGAGAAAGAACCTATGAAGCAGAGAATTTGTGACTGCTCACTTGTAACTTGCTGCAAGCATGTACACACAACACAATATACACACACTCACACATGTATACTCCCCTCACACACAGTATACATGTAGCCCCACACACATAGCAATGGTACAGAGGACACCTGGGTTTTGCTTTTTGAAGCCATCTTTATGTTATTTCTTGTAACAGCATGTAAATGTTATCCCAGCAAGCCAAAGTAGGAATGGTGTGTCATCACAGTTGCTTTTATATTTTGTCTCATTTATGAATAATTTTTTTAGCTTAAAGTTAAATATAGGTTAAGAATGAGAACTCAAATTTTTGTCATACCTATTTATAATGCACTTTTAAACAGATAATTAAAAGGTAACTTTAAAAGACAAAACTAATGGGAGATTTTGGTAGATAATTTGGTCTGATGATGTGCAGGGTCACATCAAAGAAAGTACAGAGGCTGGCTTTTTAGCCTGAATTAGAGAGCGTTATTCTTTTTACCTACTGCCCTCTGAGGCAACCTGGAACTAAATATCTTGTGCTGTTTCAATAGCAACAGCTGTTTGTGGCTACCCCTTGTCTGAGCTGCTGTTTGTGGCCACACCTTGTTTAAGGTGTTGTTTGTGGCTACTCATTGTGTAAGGATGACATTGGAGAGGTACTACTAACCTATTGAAACTCCTGTGGGGAGCAGTTGTCTTAGTTGGACTTGTTTGGTACTGTTATGGACTGAATGTTTGTGTCTCCCCCAAATTCATCCTCTAATCCCCAAAGTAGTGCTATTAGGTGGTGGGGCCTTAGGTTATGAGGGTGGAGGCCTCATTAATGGGATTAGTGCCCCATTAAAAGGACCGCAGAGAGCTCTCTGGCCCCTTTTCTGCCATGTGAGGACTTAGTGAGAAGACAGCCATTTATGAACCAGGAATTGGGCCCTCACCAGATACTGAATCTCCCAGCACCTTGATCTTGGACTTCCCAGCCTCCAGATTGTGAGTAATAAATGTTTGTTGTTTAAACCACCCAGTCTATGAAATTTTTGTTATAGCAGCCTGAACAGACTAAGACAGGTGCCAAGGATCAGAATGCCACTCAGGCAAGCTTAAGCACATGAGGGGACATCATTGGAAGGATACAGGAATACCTCACTGAACCAAGGCTAAGAAGTACAGCTGGCTTCCTCTTCCCTCTCCTTCTTACAGGCTGTGTGTGCTCACATCTCTGCTCTCCTGCCTACATCACTGTTCTCTATTTGTGCAAAATGGCTCTGTCTTCTTCACACATGCTTGACTAGACTCTAGCTTTATATCACTTCAGGTACATGTCAGAGTCTGACCTGACTCTGAATCTCAATTCAGAATCGTATGAGAGATCTGATGCTGTGCTAGGTGTCCACTCTTTGTTCAATGGGCTGTGGCTAAGTAGATGGGTGGGATAACCTGGCTGCTCGCTCAGTAGGAATGTTGGTTCAGACTCTCTGAGAAATGGGACATGGGCAGAGAAGTGGGTAGGAGGAATTAATTAACAGAGAAAACGATGTAGGCCCCTATAATACAGCAGTGATTCTTTTTCCTTACATATGTTACTTGAATGCCCCAAGTCTTGAGAGCAGGTTTGTGTAAATGGTGCCATACTAACATTAGCACCTGAATATTGAGGCACGGAAAGGTTGAAACAATGGCCTAAGTCACAGCTTTATGTGGTAGAGCCAAGATTATAACCCAGTACTGTGCCCCTGAAACTGTTCTTTTAAGCATCTTGGGCCAAGATTGCAGGCAAGAATGAAAGCAAGAGGAAGAGTTTGGACCAGAGAAAGAAACTTCAAGCTGGGAGGATTTGTGACTACTCACTTGTAACTTGGTACACACACGTGTAACCACACACAGATGTGCACACTCATCCACATGCACACACATTCTGAGCCCTCACTGATCTTAAAACCCTTCTCTCAAGTATTTTTAAGCATCATCATGAGGTGAAGTCCCTGTGCCCAGGGTCCAGGTTACCCTTATTTTGAACTCTGCCATACCAGTTAGTGCCACTGTGGCTCCAGCTAGTTTTGTTCATTCTGCATGGGCCTTTGTTCCATGATCTCTGCTGGTTTATCTTGGCCACTAATACCATCAACCCTCCATGACATGGGGCAGGAAAATGCTTCCCCTTTTTGTGTTCCATATAATTAGTTACAGAAAATAAAATAGATATCCATAGTTCATTCAAAATCAATTTTGAACAAATTTTTACTTGCTTCATACCTGTTTACTTAAATGTAAATATAAATAATATTTTATTTTATTTTTTTATGAGTTTCAGTTATACAAAGCAACGTAATAGTTAGACATTTAAACCCCTAATAAAGTGATAACCCACCCCCCAAGCTACTACCCCTCTGACATCTTACATAGCTGTCACAATACCATCGACTATCTTCTCTATGTTGTCCTCCACATCCCGTGACTATATTCACCTATATATTTAGTTATAGTTGACATTCAATATTATTCTACTTCAGCTCTTCAGGTGTATAGCGCATTGGTCAGGCATCTACAGTCTATGACATGATCCCCCTGATAAGTCCAGTGCCCATCTGACACCTTATGTGATCTTTACAACATTGTTGATTATATTCTCCATACTGTATTAACTATCAATTTGCATTTCTTAATGCCTTCATCTTTTTCACCCTGCCCCCAACCCCATTCCCATCTATCACCCTGATAGATCTAGTACCTATCTGGCACCATCCCTAGCTATTACAGTATTATTCCTTATGCTATATTCCTTATGTTATACCCTACATCTACATGACTACTGTATTATTGTTGCCCTGTAATACAAGCTAACGTCAGGGAGTGTGATACCTCCAGCATTATTCTTTTTTCTTAAGATTGCTTTGGCTGTTTGGGGTCTTTTGTGGTTCCAAACAAATCTGATGATTTTTGTTCTATTTCTTTAAAAATTGCCATTGTGATTTTGATGGGGATAGCATTAAATCTGTGTATTGCTTTGGGTAATATGGCTGTTTTAACTATGTTGACTCTTCCAATGCATGAGCATGGAATGTCTTTCCATTTCTTTGTGTCTTCTTCAATTTCTTTTAAAAATGTCTCACAGTTTTCAGCATATAGGTCTTTCACATCCTTGGTTAAGTTTATTCCTAGGTATTTTTATTCTTTTTGCTGCAATTGCAAAAGGAATGATTTTTTTAAATTTCTTTTTCTGAGATTTCATTGTTAGTATAAAGGAATGCAATGGACTTTTGTACGTTGATTTCATAGCTGGCAACTTTACTGTATTCATTGATTGTTTCTAATAGCTTTTTGGTGGAGTCTTTCTATATATAGCATCATGTCATCTGCAAAGAGTGACAATTTAACTTCTTCATTCCCAATTTGGATGCCTTTTATTTCTTTCTCTTGCCTGATTGCTCTGGCAAGGACTTCCAAGACTATGTTGAAAAGCAGACGTGATAGGGGACAGCCCTGTCGTGTTCCTGAACGTAGAGCAAAGGGCTTCAGTTTTTCACCATTAATTATGAGACTAGCTGAGGGTTTGTCATATATGGCCTTTACTATGTTAAGGTATTTTCCTTCTATACCTATTTTATTAAGTGTTTTAATCATAAATGGATGCTGTATCTCGTCAAATGCTTTTTCTGCATCAATTGATATAATCATATGGTTTTTGTCCTTTTTTTGTTTATGTGATGTAGCACATTGATGGATGTGTATGTTGAACCATCCTTTTGCCACTGAGATGAACCCCACTTGGTCGTGGTGAATAATCTTTTTAATGCATTGTTGCATTCGATTTGCTAGAATTTTGTTTAGGATGTTTGCATCTGTATTCATCAGACATATTGGTCTGTAGTTCTCGTTTTCTGTGTTGTCCTTACCAGATTTTGGTATCAGGGTAATGTTGGCCTCATAAAATGAGTTAGGGAGTGCTGTCTCCTCTTCAATTTTTTGGAAAAGTTTGAGCAGGATTGATATTAGATCCTCTTTGAAGGTTTGGTGGAATTCACTAGTGAAGCCATCTAGTCCCGGACTTTTGCTTTTGGGAAGGTTTTGGATGACTGATTCAATTTCGTTACTGGTGATCAGTCTGTTTAGATTTTCCAGTTCTTCATGGTTCAGCCTAGGAAGGCTATATGTTTCTTGGAACTTGTCCATTTCTTCTAGGTTATTGAATTTGGTGGCATATAGTCCTTCATATTATTCTTGAATGATCCTTTGTATTTCTGTGGTATCCGTGATAACTTCCCCTTTTTCATTTCTGATTTTGTTTATTAATGTCTTCTCCCTTTTTATCTTAGTGAGCTTAGCCAAGGGTTTGTCAATTTTGTTAATCCTTTCAAAGAACCAGCTCTTTGTCCGATTATTTTTTTCTATTGTCTTTTTGTTCTCTATTTCAGTTAGTTCTGCTCTTATTTTTATTATTTCCTTTCTTCTGCTGACCTTGGGTATCACTTGTTCTTCTTTTTCTAGTTCTTTAAGGTGTAATGTGAGGTTATTTATTTGGGATTTTTCTTGTTTCTTGAGATAGGCCTATAATGATATAAATTTCCCTCTTAAAACTGCTTTTGCTGCATCCCCCAAATTTTGGTAGGATGTATTTTCATTCTCATTTATTTCTATGTATCTTTTGATCTCTCCTCTAATTTCTTCCTTGACTCCATTGTTATTTAAAAGTATGTTGTTTAATCTCCATGTATTTGTGTTTTTTCCTGCTTTCTTTTTGCAGTTGATAACCAATTTCAAAGCCTTGTGATCAGAGAATATGCTTGGTATGATTTCAATCTTCTTAAATTTGCTGAGGCTAGTTTTATGTCCCAATATATGGTCTATCCTTGTACACTAGATGTGGTTCCACAATATATGGTTCCATGTACACTAGAAAAAAATGTATAGTCTAATGTTTTAGGATGAAGTACTCTATACACGTCAATTATGTCCATTTCATCTAATGTGTCATTTAGGGCTGCTGTTTCATTATTTTTTTTCTGTTTGGATGATCTATCCATAGCTGTCAATGATGTATTTAGGTCCCCTAGTATAATTGTGTTTTGGTCAATTTCTCCCTTTAGTTCTGTTAGTAGTTGCTTGGTAAATTTCGGTGCTCTCTGATTGGGGGCATAAATATTGATCACTGTTATGTCTTCTTGTTGTATAGTCCCCTTTACCATTATGAAATGTCCATCTTTGTCTCTTGTTACCTTTTTCACCCTGAAGTCTGTTTCATCTGATATCAATATAGCTGCACCTGTTTTTCTCTGGATACCATTTGCTTGGAGTGTCAATTTCCATCCTTTCACTATACCTGTGCTTGTAGCTGAGGTGTGTCTCTTGGAGACAGCATACATTTGGGTTTAGTTTTTTGATCCAATCTTCTACTCTGTGTCTTTTTATTGGGGAGTTCAGTCCATTTACATTTAGGGTGATTATTGTTATGTGAGGATTTCCTATCATTCTGTTTTTAGTTTTCTGGTAAGACTGTTTCCCCATTGTTTCTTTGCCTTTTTGTTGTTGTCAATTATTTCTGTGTGGTGGTATTCTATGATGTTTTCCTCTGTTTCTTCTTTTATTACAGTATATATTTCAGTTCTGGATTTTTTTTGAGTGGCTACCATTAATTTTATGTAAAAGAAATTCTCATATGTAGACTATTCCATTTTCTCAGCATACTTTCTTTCTCCATTTGTATATTCCGGTTAAGGCCTTTACTTCCCCCCTTTTATATTTTGGTTGCCACAAATTATCCCTATTTATGCTTGTCGAATAGCCTCCTTCAGTATTTCTTATAGTGCAGGTCGTGTGTTAGAAAATTCCCTCAGCTGCTGAATGTTTGGAAAGGTCTTTATTCCTCCTTCATACCTAAAGGATATCTTTGCTGGATATACTATTCTTGGCTCATAATTTCTCTCTCAGTAGTTTGAATATTTGATTGCACTCCTTCCTGGCTTGTAGAGTTTCTGCTGAAAAATCTGATGATAATCTAATGGGCTTTCCTTTGTAGGTTACCGTCTTCTTTTCCCTGGCTGCCTTGAGGATTCTTTCTTTGTCATTGATTTTTGACAGCTTCAATACAATGTGCCTTGGAGAAGGCTTTTTGGGGTTGAGGTAATTAAGTGTTCTATTTGCCTTGGAGAAGGCTTTTTGGGGTTGAGGTAATTAAGTGTTCTATTTGCTTCTTGGATTCGAGGATCCAGTTCTGTCCACAAGTTTGGGAAGTTTTCATCGACTATTTGTTTGAATATACTCTCTGTTCCTTTCTCTCTTTCTTCTCCTTCTGGTATGCCCATTATTCTTAAATTGCTCTTTCTGATGGAGTCAGAAAGTTCTTGCAGAGTTCTTTCATTTCTTTTAAGTCTCAAATCTCTTTCTTCTTCCCTCCATGTCATTTCCAGGTTTCCATCTTCGATGTCACTGATTCTTTCTTCTATCTGGTCAACTCTACTACCTAAGCTTGCGATTTCATTCTTCATTTCTTCTATTGAGTTCTTACTCTCCAGAAATTCTATTTGGTACTTTTTAAAAATTTCAATCTCTTTGGTAAAATGTTCATGTTTTTCTTTGATTGTGTTTCTGAGTTCATTAAACTTCCTTTCTGTATTTTCTTGCATCTTGTAGAGTTTTTTCAGAACGGCAATCTTGAATTCTCTGTCATTTAAGTGTCATATTTCCATATCTTTAAGTTCATTTTCTGGAGACTTTTCACTTTCTTTCTGAGCTGTCTTTTTGCCTGGTTATTCATGGCAATTAATGATTTAATATTTCCCTTTCTAGACATCTACCCGTATGGGTTCTGCAACAGGTTGATAGGAGGAGGTCTTTGTTTTGTTTTCCAGTATATATTTGTAGAATATTTTATTTTCTCTCCAACTGCAGACTTTTTTTCTCTTTCACACTGTAGTGTTATGTTTTCTCTGCACTATTCCAGTTTCTCACACAATGGGGAGATTCCCTAGAATCTAGAAGACGGGCTTCTTCTCTGTTAACAGTTCACCTGGGTCATAGGGCACCACATCCCTTTAGGTGAATTCAGTAGTGCGTCTCTTCGTCTTGCCTATCTGCTGTGCAGCGAGTTCTTTGTGGCATTATAGTTTTTCAATTTGTTGTAAATTCCGGGGGAGATTTCCAGAGGCTCACCTTACGCCGCCACTTTGATGACCTCTCAATTATGATGTGTCTTCATGTTGGCCTCTTTGGGTTTATCTTGTCTGAGTTTCCTGGGTTTGTATGTTCATTTCCTTCACTAGGTTAGGGAAGTTTTCTCTCATTATTTCTTCCAATAGGTTTTCAATTCCTTGTTGTCTTTCTTCTCCTTCTGGTAACCCTATAATGAGAATGTTGGTATGCTTGATATTGTCCCAGAGGCCCCTTAAAATCTTCTCTATTTTTTTGGACTATTTTTTTCTTTTTGCTGTTCTGGTTGGGTGTTTTCTGCTACCTTATCTTCTACATCACTGGTTGGATCCTCTGCTTCATCTAATCTACTGTTGATCCCCTCTAATATATTCTTTGCTTCCATTATTGTATCCTTTATTTCTGACTGGCTCTTTTTTATGGTTTCCATCTCCATGCTTCCTGTCTCTCTGTTGAAGTTCTCCCTGAGGTCATTGAGCATTCTTATAACCAGTGTTTGGAACGCTGCGTCTGATAGATTGCTTACTTCCATTTCACTTAGTTCTTTTTTTGGAGCTTTGTTCTGTTCTTTTATTTGGAACATGTTTCTCTGTCTGCCCATTTTGGCTGCCTCACTGTGTTTGTTTCTATGTATTAGGCAGGGCTGCTATGTCTCTGGTCTTAGTAGCGTGGCCTTATGTAGTAGGTGTGCTGTGGGGTTCAGTGGTACAGTCTTCCTGGTCACCCGAGGCACTCACTCCAGGTGTGTCCCTTGTGTGGGTTGTGTGTGCCCTTCTCTTGTAGTTGAGCCTTGGTTGAGAATTGCACATAAGTGTGAGAGAGTGACCGTTTGGCTCACTGGTTGTGAGGACTGGCCTTGACTACAGTGGAAGAGTTGTTCTGCAGGGCCTGATCCTACAGAGCAGAATCTGCCTCAGCAGGACTCTGGTGACTTCCCAATCTGCTCCTTGTGTGTGTCATACTTGGAGGTGGCTGGGTGAAGCTCCAGCTCGTTTTGAAGCTGGCCACTGGGTGTGCCAGCCCCAGGACCACCTTGGAGGGGATCCACTGTAGGTCTACTTCAGCCACAGCCCATGCCCCACCCAGGGCCACCCAGTGGGAGCCAGAAAGAAATATGCAGATAGTTGTTGCCTGTGCTGTGTTTAGAAGTTCCTTGACAAGCTAAGCAATGACAAAGGCCAGCTACTGCTAGTGCCAGCTTAGGGTTGCTCAGCCAAAGGTACAGGACACACTCAAGCCAGATGCTGCTTGTCGGGTTCCGTGAACCTTTGAGAGAATCTAAGAAAGTCTGAAGCTTGATCCAAAGCAGGTGGTCTGCATTAAATAGCCACTGAAAGTAGCCTGTGTGTGCCAAAAACTTGGGCGGGGCCAGGTCTCAAATTGCCAGGGCAGCAAACTAACAGTGAAGACTCAGAAATGGTGGCAGCCTATGTCTGCGCACCAGGAAGGGGGAGGGCTCAACGAAGAAACAACGGCCTCTGCCAGGTTCCCTATCCAGGAGAAAGCCACCTCTCCAGCCCCTGTCCCAAGCCAGACAACTCAGTTCCCCACTATATGTCCCTGCTGCCTTTCCAGCTGGTGGCCCAGCCCTGGAGCTCAGAGCGAGTGATTCTGTTCGTGGGTAAATCTGTGCACAGTCCCTTTAAGATGAGCGCCTGTGAGTGCAGCCACACTCAGTCTCACTCAGTCATTATCTTCACTGGTTTTCACAACAGAAAATTATGGGGACTTCTCCTGGCACTGGAACCCTGGGCTGGGCTGGGGCTGAGATCTCTCGCTTTTTTAGGGGATGAGGGGGACCCCGACAGCTGCAATAGCCCTCCCAATCTTTAGTGGTCACACGTGGGTGTGGGACCAGCCTGTTCTGCGTCTCTAACCTTCCTACCAGTCTTCTGCACATCTTCTTCTGCACATCCTTAGTTGTAGGGCTTCAGATCAACTTGATTTTAGGCGATTCTCAATAATGACTGTTTTGTAGATTAGTTGTAATTTTGATGTGGTTGTGAGAGAAGGTAAACACCACATTTACCTATTGTGCCATCTTGTTGTCCCACATATATATAAAAATTTTGAGAATATTTTATGTTGTTGCTTTAGAATTAGCAGTTGGAGTGCATATTAAACTATTCATAGCTTTATGCAAGTTGGATTTAAAAATGAATTGCAAATTAATGAGTTTATCCTTCGAGTTCAGAAAGAAAGGGCAAAACTTATTTCAAATTAGTATAGTCAATTTTCTCTGCTTTTTAATGAAATTCCTCTATGAGGCTGATCTGTTGTGAAACCATTTGCACTCACTCCTCACTAGGCCCAGGGTGATGGGTTCTGCGGTAGTGTTAGTATGCTTGCTTCTTTAAGAAGGTAGAGAGACTTGCTTGACAAAACAAGCCAACAGTAGTGAAGCCTGGAGAAAAGCAGATAGTCTCTGTCCCAAGTATGTCCTGTGGACACGTGATCTAGGATGGGAGGGAAATGTTCTCTTGATCACAGCTCGACTACCTAAAAGAGAGCAGCTGTTCTTAGTTTCTACAGCTCAGAGATTATGCTTCCCAAACTTCCCTGATGGAAATAATTAAAATTGCTTTGGAAGACAGATGGCTCACCAGGCCACTGTCCTGGAGGTTATGATTCTACAGAGTATGGGTTAGGGCTGCGGAATTTGTATTGTTAATGAGAAACTCAAGTACTTCTTTTCATCAAGTAGTTTGGGAAAACACTTTATTTTGGAACACCTCCTCTTTCTTCCTTTTTGATCCTCTTGTATTCCTCTAAAATCACAACATTACCACATAATTATTGAAATTAATGATGCTCTTACTTTCTGAAGGGTTTCCTGAGTTGCTGACCCCATTCCCATCATTCATTTTACACACCATCCCCAGCTTATCCTTCTGAAAATTCAGCTCTGATCATCATTTTCCTGTTCAAAGAATACCAAAGCTGCTCTGTTGCCTATAGACTTCTGTGTCCAGATTCCTCAGCCTGGGACTTACGGAGCTCTATAAATTGGTCCCAACCTATCTTTTCAAGTTCTTTCTTACCAAGTTCCATTGTACATCCTATGATTGAGCCAGGTGTGGCAATTTCATTTCCTCTATACATATTCTTCAATGTCTTGACTGTTCACCTTGGCTTATACTGTTGTCTCTGCCTGGAAAATTCTTCTCCTTATCTATGCATGTCCATATCTTATCTATCTTTCAGGGGCCAGCTGAAAAGTTACCTGTCTCTGAAGTGTGACCTCATTTTATCAGCCAGAGAATAAGAATTTATTGACTGCTAACTATACACATATGTCAGGGATTGTGCTGAACGCTATATGTTGTCTCATTTGATTCTCAAAATAATCTCATTAGAGACCTTTCCCTCCTCTGGACCTCATCCCCATAGTACAGTAGCTCCTGATTTTCTCAGATTCCATATTTCTGAATGCATTTACTTGCAAAAATTTATTTGTAACCCCATAACCAATACTTCTGGCACTTCAGAGGTCATTCTTGGACATGTATGGAGTGGTGAAAAATTCAAATTGCTCAGCATACATGTTCTCAGCTTAGGTGAAACAAGGAACAAGGTGATTTTCTAACTTCTTGTTTCAGCTCTCGTATTATCAACAAGTGTCCTTTTCTCAGTCTATTTAGTGCCACATATTTTGCATTTTTGTGGGTTTTTTTGGGTAGCAATTTTGTTGTTTAAAATAGTCCAAAGCGTAGTGCTGAAGTGTTGTCTAGTGTTCCTAAGTGGAAGGATGCTGTGATGTGCCTTCCAGAGAAAATACATGTGTTAGCTAAGCTTCATTCAGGCATGAGTTATAGGCATGGCCATGGATTCAATGTTAATGAATCAACAATACAGTCCATCCAAAAAAGGAAGGGGAATTTCACTGATTTGTACATGAGGGTACTCTGGAAAGTGCTAAAGTAACATTTCTAGTGTGTGATGAAGTTATGGAAAAGACAGAAAAGCAGCTACACTTGTGGATTCATGTGATGATGACCCATAAGCAAAGCAGAGTGGAAGGCACTCTCGTGAGGCTGAAAGCCAAAGAGATTTATGGTTGCATTACCCATGGTCAGGAAAATGTTACACCCCTCCTGGCTAGTGTTGTCTTGACGGATTCACACATTCCAAAAGGCAACATAGCATGTAAGATGTTAAACTTGTAGGAAAGGCAGGTTCTGCAGATCAGGAGGCTGCAAAAGAATTTAGAAAAATGCATGCTAAGTATTATTCAGGAAAAAGGTACCTTGGAGGAGCAGGCTTTGGATGCTGATGAGATAGGCTTGTTTTACAAGGAAGTTAGTAAACATATCTATACAAGGCAAGGGGCATTTCAGTTGATGATAATGTGACCTGAGACTCCCAGGAACCTAATCCTGAATTTCCCCTAAAAGCAATAGTTTTGTCTTTGCTAATTCAGTGTTCATAGAAACTTTATAGAACTCAACTGCTACGTTGTTTTTAACTTCCTTTATAAAATGTATTACTTTCTATCTTGTATTATCGGTATTTTTCTATATGCCACCCGTCCCCCCATAGTACTATTTTATAAACTCCTTGGGGGGAGGAACCAGTCGATATTCATTCAGCAACAGTTTTGAGTGTCCTTTATGAGACTCCTAGAGGCAGTGAGTAAGATTGTGTCCCTGCCCTCAGGTAGCTTGTAGTCTAGTGGGAGACACAAACAAGTAAATAGCTGGGTGTCACGACGATTCAGAAAGGCACAGAAGGCTGGATGTGATTCATTAAGGGATTACATATAATTCACAGTCTAGGCACTGAATGAATGGATCTGCCATTTAAATACGTTTTAAATGTACGCTTTGGCATTATTTGATTAAGTCTTTGCCTCTTAGTAACTCTGATTCTCTGTCTGTATCTCTATCAGTATATGTATCTCTATCTCTTTATCTTCCTGAAGACCTATGATAATTAATGTGTGGTTTTGGTAAATATCAAGACCGTGGTTTACATTTTTTATTACCACCAACATGCATTGTTAAGCTTCAAGAGGAACATAGCTCATCTTAGGTCTTGTAAGAGGAAAATTGTACAGGCTCTACTTTGCAAAGTTGCCAGCTTATGATAGGAGAAGGCAGCACTGACATGGGCAGAACCTATTAGACTGTGGCTGCACTGCCAAAAAATTGGTTGTCCAGTGTATCACAGATAGCAACGTTCGGATGCTAAATCCACATGCAGGCTCTGTGCCATGTAAGGCAAGGTGAGGCACCAGCGTGACTCGGTGAGCGGCCATGGGGCTTCTCATTTCAGTGGGCCATGGCTTTACCACACCAACCCTAACTAGTAACGGTGGTTTGGACGGAGATTTTATGGTCAGATAACAAAGGAATCACTTTCTCTCCCCTTCATATTTTGGCAAGAACTGAAAATAATTAGCGATCTATTCAGCAATTCCAAATACTTCTGCTAGTCTATTTGGATGAAGACTTCAATATATTTGTTAGAAGAACTCTGGCTGGTGTCCAAGGAAGGCTGAATTTTTAAGCCATTTCTTTTATCTTTTAAAGGAGGAAATTGGACAGAAACATCAATTTTAGGGGAGAAATGGGAATGAAAACGAAATGGAACCTCGGTTACCCTACAAGATATTTCTTCTCAGCTTTCTCTCCTAGGAATTCCATCTCCTATGGAATTCAGACTTACCCACCCAGACCTCTGACCTGACTCCTACACCCTGCCAGACTCTTCTCCTCTGTGTCCTTTCCATCCTCCTTCTGCTGCCCAGTTTGCTTGGCAGTGCTCCTGTGGCTGTCCCCATCCCTGTGGTCAGTGAAAAGACCACAGTAGGTTAGGTTCTACTGTTAGGCCACACAAAGTTCAGTGTGGCCTGGCCCCTGACCTGGAGGGATTTATTTTCTAGCAGGGAAAAGACACATAAACAAAGTGATTATAATGCTCTGTGATGAGTAGAGGAATGTACAAAATATTATAAAGAACAGCAGAGTGGGTGGATGAAGGACAACAGGCAGGAATGCTTCATCTGATTTGGAGGAACATTGTAGGCTACCCAGAAATACCTCCCTCCCCTTGGCTTTGGTTGTCTCTCAATAATCTCTTTCTCTCTCTTCCTGGTTCTCTCAAGCTTTGGCTGTTGGAAGGGCTCCTTCCCTTCTGTTTCCTTTTTCTCTGTCCCAAGTGGCCTCTCTGAAGTACATTCCAGAGCCGTATGTGGAAGCTGATTCTTTCCTTTCGTGAAGCTGGCGTTTTTCTCCATTGCTCCAAGCTAGGAGGCCTCCGCCTCCATAGGGCCTCATTTGTTACAAATCTGGTTGTTTCCCATGTATAATATTACCCCTCAAAGGGATTATCAGCTCCTGAGGGCGGGACTATGCCATTTATTTCCTTAATATATCTCTCATAAAAACCAACGTAATTTTGAGAACATAGAAGTTACTCCACAATAATTTTTGAAATTTAGTTTTGTCAATATGGTCTCAGCATTTGTCAATGTGGTCTCAGCATGCCTAATCATATATACCGAATCTGATGAAAGCCAATAATACAGAGAGAGGTGGTGTACACATGTTTTTCAACCAGAAATTATTTTGTGTATTTCAAGGGTGATTATTTTTCATTTGACCCTGTGAAAATACCTGTTGAGTTTTCGAAAATAAACCATCTGATCTCACATGCCCAGTCGTTTACACACTGTCCATTTTCAGCACACCTTCAAAAAGAACGTGGTGTTTCATCATCTACTAACACAGAAGAAATGGAATGAAAAATTTCCCTGACTTTTAATATTCTAAGTCAGGACTCTTGAAAGATGGAGGATGGTTCAGAGTTCAAAATGCTGATCCGTTTTTCTGACTTTGGTCTCTGGGAAAAGAAGGTAGGATTCACATAATCTTTCAAAAATATTTCCTTATGTTTGGTGTCTTCTGTGCTCAAGGCTTGTCTTTATTCCCTTTCAGGGTTTCTGTTACCTGTCAATTATCTAAAGGCATTTTTCTCCACCCTGTAGAGATTATTCATTTCCCTTATGTTTCTTCTGTATGTGTGTGTGTGTGTGTGTGTGTGTCCGTGCACGTGTGTACATCTAGATTCTAGAAAAGTGTTTTGAGTTTTCACCTATTCATCAGTACCCCATAAGGGTACGGACAGGTCAGATTAAAATTAGAGGTATTTGCCTTTTTTTTTTCCCCATAGTTCTAATGAAAGCTTTGGTGAAGAAAGGAATTAAAATTACTGCTTTCCATGTGGTGTTACCTGTTGGTAATTTGAAAAGCATATGAATTGTACGTTTTGTTCTCCTAGTAAGAGAAAAAAAAGTTTCTTTTGTATATAATCCTTAATTAATTTTCTTTCTGTGAATAAATTCCCTTAATAGAATATAAGATGGTTCATTGCCCATGTTTTATGTATTTCTCTGTTGTTGGGTTCCCTCCTCAACTCAACCATGATTTCCTTTTTCTATTTCTCTCCTTTAGTGAATTCACTTACGTGAAAACTGCCTAGGGTCTCCTAACACATGATATTTTCATGGATACTGCTTCGTCCTCCTACTGGGGTCACCCGAAGAGCAAAGACTAGTTTTCTTAGAACCAAACCCAAAGCTTCACTGCTGTTCTATGGGCCACATCCTCCACTTTCTCAAGGAGTTATTTTGAAAACAAAATCAACTTTGTTACAGAGTAAGGAAGCATTTTCTAAAGTGTTATTGGGTATTATAGTTTGGCAAGATGCTTCATAAAAAAGGTTCTATGGTAATGTAAGTTTGGGCACATGTCCTACATAATCTAATCCCCCTCTTGGAGATTTCCAGTGCACATATTGGAATATATTAAATATATTAAAATGTCTGTGAAATCCTGCCTTTGACAAACCTGTTTACTCTTATTTCCTGTCATTTTCCCAATGATCACCAAACCCTTTTTATTCTTGTAGCACATTTGCTACAACATATTGGCACAACATATTTTGGGAGATACTGGTAAAGACTTAGGGAACACAGGTTGATAAGCCTGGATAAATTACAGGTATGCAATGGCTAACTCTTATTTCTGGCTTTTCAGGTTATTTGTTTCATTAGTGAAAAATTGTAAGCTCCGTGGGGGCAAGAACTTTTATCAGTTTATATCAGTTCACTGCAGAATCTCTGGTGCTACAACAGGGCCTGACATGTATTTGTACCCAATAACTATTTGCTGACTGGGAGGAGTCATGCGTCTGTGGAACACACGCCATGACTTTCTTAGTCCCAGGGGTAGCCCTCATTTCAGAATAAGACTGTACTTATACCAGTTGCCTCAATTCTTTAACCAGTTGTTTCTTTTTTCAGTTTTAACAATCAAAGCTTCCTGAATTCTTCCTCTTTAGTAGCTATGTGGCACATATTTATCCTATTCATAGCTTTCCATCATATTTTGATAAGTCCTTCTGTGTATTTGGGGAAATTTCTTTGTGATGAGTCTTGCTTCCCAATGTAGAAGTCAACCCTCAAATTCCCAGGCTTTTTTGCAGGAATATGCATGACAGACATAAGAGCAGAATGCTGTGAGGAAATAGGCTTAGTTGTCGAGCAAGGGGTCCAGCTGAGGTCAGCTTCTGATGCAGAAATAGTAGCAATGATGGGGTCTTCAAGCCAAGTGTTGCGATTGCTCTGTACAGGTCAGCAATTGCCTCAGCAGGCCAGTTCAGCCATGGGCCTGGGTTCTAAGCCAGGAGTATGGTTTTGTAGATCCCAGCCTAATTAATTGTAACATGTTTAAATGTTGCTGCTAAAGGTATCTTCTACCATAGAAACATGACATCTATCCTATAATCCCACAGGTCTCAAATTCCTATTCCCGAAGCTTTTTTTCTCTAATTGCCAAAGATTTCTATGCTTTATAGCTGCCCGAACCATTTTTCCCCACCTCCACTGATTAATTAAATACACATACACATACATTCCTCCTTGGCCTCTTTCTCCTGACTGTTTTTCTGGATTTTGATCTCTCTCTGTATAGGACTCGTTGCCCTTCTGAAGGCCAGTGTCCATCATTTGATTTTTGTAATGAGTCTTTTTCTTTCTTTTGATAATTGAAGGATTCCTAATCCCTCCTAAATTATTGCTTACTATGCCTCTCTTTGCATTCCCAAGATTCTTTTTCATTAAAGAGATCATGCTCAGGAACTGCAGGGTTCTATTTTCCTATAGCTGGAATAATCTAAGTTAAATTTTAATAATTTAGTTTAATATCCTAGTCATCATATCTATCAAATACAATTGAAAAGAGAATAGGGAGAAGCTATTAGGTTTGGCTGCTAGTAAGAAAAACCCAAAGTAACAGTGACTTACATCAGACAGAGATGTATCTTTTCCTTTGAAATATATGTCTAAATGTAGGTTATTGAGGCTAGTATGGTGACTCCATGGTTATCAAGAAGCCAGTGTCCTCTATCTTTCTGCTCCACTACCCTTAATAAATGGCTTCCACCTTCAGGGTAACCTCATGCTCTCAAGATGGTTGCAATAGCCATGGCTTTCTCATCCTTCCTCCCATCTGAGTCAATCCTCTTTTCAAGAAATCACACTCAATGATTTTCACTCTGATCTCTTTGGCCATTTCTATCTATAAGAGACACTTAGAAATGTGGTTTTATATTTGGGTAAATTGCCACACCCAATAATGCAAGCCTCTGTACTCATGCAAAGGAAAAAGGAGGAAATGTATATTGGGAAAACAATAGTTTCTGCTTTGAAGATTTTTTAATTTTAATTATGCTATTTTTCAGAAGATGCTATTAATTTTCAATCCAATGTATAAGTGTTGTGAAGTTTTCTCATAAAACATATTTTTTATAGGAAACAATGATGGCTTAATTCCTTGTATTTGAAGGACTTTGAAGGAATGTGTGTGGTCTCGTGGGCCAGAAGGTGGGCACTAATTGCTTGTGTTTACAGCCACTGTGAGCAATTTTACTTCTGGGATCAAAGCCACACTTAGATATTGTTATAACTTCTGATATACATTTTTTTGATCAGGCCTTATTTTTAATTTTTTTTGGACAAATGAATTTTATTTCAAACTTTATTAAACACAGTTCATTTATAAATTCAGTTCTTTACAAAAAGTAAAGCATGGTCATTTTAGAAAATTTATAAGTTAAACATTTAATTTTAAGAGGTATTCTTTCTTGCAATTGTTAATATTTTATACTTATGAAGTTTCACCTTTTGTTTTTGGCAAGCAACTATAGAATCTGATATGCTTTTAAAAGAAAGAATGAGATGCAAAGTACGTTCCAAATGAAGCATTTTATTAATGCTCCAACACAATTAATTCTTGAGAACAAGATTCACAATTCAAAGAATTTTGAACTTTTAAAAAAGATTTTTATCTTTTAAACACAGAGTCAGCTTTCTCTGGGATCATTATAAAAATCAAATCATAGTCACCATCACAGAAAATAGTTTTGTTATTTCTTCGTGTTCCTTGGTAAATAATGGGAGGTTAGGTCACGGTGATCTAATTTAGAGGAGTATCTGCTCAAAATAAAGACAGATTATGGAGAGAAGAAATAGTCTAATTGATGTTGTCTCAGATAAGGTAGTTGGCATAAGATTTTTTCTTTGCCATTTTTAAGTGCCAGATTCAAAGCTTAAAACCATGAGCAGACTGGGGTTTGAAGCATAAGGAGTATTATTTCTAATGATGTAATGAGGAAGCACTGGATTTCAATCTGGTGATTCTTTTGAACACTTCTGTGATGTAGTTACCCATTTTCTTATTCTGTTTATTTGTAACCCATCAAAAGTTAGCTTAAAAGCATTCAGAGTAGATATCAAGATTCAAAATTTGAGCCATTTTTCCCAGGGTTATTTATTTGAACTAATAACAAAGAATTCAGACTTAAAAAAATGCTGTACACTCTTGTCTTTTCTCCTTCTTCCTCCCACATAGTTTGTCCTTGTAACAAACAACTGGTTCTGCTCAGCCATTGTGATATATCCATACACCCCTCCCTTCCCTTCCTTTTGTGGTTGGCTGCTGTATAAAAGGAGTGACGATTACTTTATAAACAACTGAGAACACTGGCCATCTCCATTTACTAGAAGGGAGAAAGAATGACATCAGTCAGGGGGATGTCTCTGTGCCCCATTTTAGAGACCTGGAAACCTGAGAACACAGTGGCATTACACTGTGGGAGACTGGTGACTGTGGGATGGGTGAGTGCTGGGTGGACCAGGTTGTGCGTGGAGTTGAGTGAGCAGGGAGGAGGTGAGTACAGCAGCAACTGGCCATCTTCCCGTAACGATCACACTACCGAGTTGTGGACACTTTCTCTTGTTTCACTCAGGCAGATGTTTCATTAGCCTAGTCTTTCTTGCTGTTCTGGGAGGTACTGAAAGAGCATCCCGGGTGCTGGAAAAGCAAATCATTCTTTCAGCACCATTCAAACTCAGCTAAAGCTTAGCTGAAGTGGAAACTATCCATTTAGCCAAGCTGTCAGATTTAGGGCTGTCAGATGTTCGAATGCATCCTCGTTACAGTGGAGTTGTAATAGCAGTGGGGATGAGATGGTAGCAAAGAAAGAGGGTTAGGTGCTGCAGGCAGTGTGGCCACATGTATATACTGGGTGGCAGGTAGATTCATGCATCCCTATGCTCCTGGATAAAAGGAAGAGGAGAGAGTAGAAGATGCAGCTGTGTCAACAGGAGGCAGGCTGCGACGACGGACGCCATCCCTCACGGGTCTGAAAAATCAGGCTTCTCTGCTCTATGGATCTGACTCGGTCAATTCTATTCCAGTTATTTTATTCCTTTATCATTTTTATAATTCACAAAGAAAAAGATGCAGTCAAAACATAAACAATAGGTGCTATATAGCACTTAAAAAGGAAAGAAACCATTCCCCAGACATTTTAATGAGGTACATAAAAGAGCAACACAATTTGTATAGTATACATTTTATTGAATAATTTTACTTGAAGTCATCTAATGAATTTGTCAATCTCACGCAGTGATTATTTTGTTTTGGGTTAAAATTAATTTGTCTGTTTATTCAAACTCTAAATTATGCAGGAAGAAAAATGTGAATCTTAACTCATCTTCCAATTTTGGAGTGAATCTCTTACTGTTTATTAATGAAGCGCTTTCAACAAGGCACCCAGTTTTTTAAACTATTGAAATAAATTAAAGCCAAAGATGAAGCAGGGTAGAAACTCTGAGTATGAATTCTGGTTCTGGCCTCTGGGTTTTTTTTCTTCTTGAACTTGAATGCTGACTTAGTACAACAGGCAGTCTAGTGATGGAGAAAATTGACAGTAGTAGCATGATAAAACATTTAGAGAATCAACATCCTAAAACTAGAAAGTATTTCAGAATGTGTAAGATCAGGAAGAAATTTAAAGTGTGAGATGATGGGTTGCAATGGCTTGGAAGCTCTGATGAAATGATGATGAGAAACGTTAAGAACTGTATTTTCCCCCTTTGGAGCACAGATTATGACGTGGTTAGGCACAACAATGGTGATGTCTTCTAAAATACTTCAGGGTAACATATTTTTGAGTAAGTCATTATTATTCTTAAAAATTTTAATTTTTATCTTGGTTTGATTGGAGCCTTTCTTGATAACATTGACGTGATCTATTTTTCTGTATGCGTGTGCACGTGTAGAAGCAGAAGGACTAGAAAGAGTTTTTAAGCCTATTTCAAGAATCTGGTACAAGGAAGGGTTACTTAAGTTCCTGGAGGCCCATGTGAACAGGGAGATGTGTCCTCTTTAGTTGTACCGGCAAGGAGGATGTGAGTCTAAGAAACCCTCTTAGTCACAGTTGTCTCTTCGAGGAAACAACAAAAGACAGCTCTTGCCACTTAGGCTCTTTTGCTTTCTGTCATGGCACCCTGATTCCCTGGCTACGATAGATTGAACAAGACACTAGATACACAAATCTAATAAGGACAATCATAAAAGAGATCTCACGACCTCTGAGGTAGCCAGGCTCCTCCTATGATCTTCCTCTCTTGGGGAGTTTTAACACAACATAGCGCATGTGCACACACATGGCAGTGAAACAGAGAGAGTAGGAGAGGAGTAAGTAGACATAGCAACTGGTAAATCAAAGAACTTCAGAGCCCCTGAAGTAGGGAAAGGGGTAACCTCTTTCCAGAGTTGCCATAATATTCTGAGCAGTGATGAGCCAATGTTTCTATTCTGTATTTGAATTTTTTCCTTAAGGGCCATGTTTAGGTATAATTCACATGCAATAAATTAGACACATTTAATGTGTAAAACTGGTAGGTTTGACACATGTATGCACCTGTGAAATCATCAGAGTCAAGATAATGAACATGTCCATTTCTCCCAGAACTTTCTTCTTGTCCCTTAGTAATCCCTCCTTTTCACCCTCCCCGTCCTCTCTCACTTTCCCTAGACAATCACTCATCTGTTTTGTGCCACTACAAAGTAATTTGCATTTTCAGAATTTTATGTTAGTAATATAGTATGTGCTCTTTGTTGTTTGTCATCTTTCATGCAGCGTAATTATTTAAAAATTCATTCGTGTTGTTGCATGTATCAATAGTTATCCCTTTTTATTGTTGAGTATTATTCCATTGTATGGCTATACCACAGTTCTTTTTTTTTTTTTTTTTTTAAATCAATATGCTCCTTGATACAGATTTAGGTTGTTTTGTATTCTTTGCTATTACAAAAACAAAACAAAACAAAACACTGTTATGAACATTTGAATACAAGTCTTTGTATGGACATAGGCAAGTTTTCATATGCTTATTTGCCTCCATATATCTTAATGTCTCATGGGTCAATGAAGAAATAAAAAGAAAAATTGGGGAGTATTTTGAACTGAATAAAAATAAAACTGCAAATATTACAATTTCTGGGATGCTGCTAAACCATTATTAGTGGGACATTTATAGCACTAAAAATAAGGTTCTTAAATTAATAACCTCAGTTTACACATGAAGAAACTAGGGGGAAAAATAATAAATGATATCCAAGGTATGGAGAAGAAAGGAAATAATAAAGATCAGAGCAGAAATCAATGAAACTGAAAACAGGAAACTAATAGAGAAAATCAATGAACACAAAAGTTAGTTTTTTTTAAAAGATCAATATAATCGATTAAGCTCAAACCTGACTGATTATGAATTAAAGAGAGAAGGCACAAATTACCAATATCAGAAACAAGAGGGGTGACATCAGTTAAAATTCTACACGTATTCAGAAGATAATGAAAGAATATTATAAACAGCTTTATAAGAAGTTTGACAACTTAGATGAAAAGGACCAATTTCATGAAAGATACATACTACGTATCAAAGTGTATTCAAGAGGAAATAGATAACCTAAATATTCTGTATCTATTAAAGTAATGAAATTTGAGGTTAAATCCTTCCCACCACCCCACACAAGTACAAAATCCAGGTCCAAATTGCTTCACTGGTGAATTATACCAAATATTTAAGGAAGAAATTATGCCATTCTATATAAAATCTTCAAGAAAATCAAGAAAAAGGGAATACTTTCCAATTCATTCTATGAGGCTAGCCTTACACTGGTGTCAAAACAAAACATAACTTATTACAAGAAAAGAAAACTACATAGTTGAAAAATTTCTTAACACAATTTTATATAATCGAATCCTACAATATACTTAAAAAAATAATACATTATGGCCAAGTGAGGCTTGTCATTGGAAGGCATGGTTGATGAAATTTTTGAAAATCAATCAACGCAATTCACTATGACAGACTGAAACAAAAAGCAAAGAAAAGAAAAACTGATAATCTCAATAGATACAGAAAAAGTATTTGACAAAATTTAAAATTTAATCCTCATAAAGTCTCTCAGCCAACTAAGGCTAGAGGACAATTTCCCCAGTTTGCTCAAGGGTATTTGGAGTTAACATCAAATTTAATGGGAAAATCCTCTAGAATAAGGATCAAGGTAGGAATCTATTCAACATTGTGCTAGAGGTTCTAGAATGTAATATGGTAAAGAAAATATATAAAAGACATAAAAGATCATAAAAGGAGAAATAAAACTGCCTTTATTCACAGTTACATGATCAAAATCTTAGGGAATCTACAAAAAAGCCACTAGAATCAGTAAGTGCATGCACTACATAAGATCAATATACAAAAATCAATTGTATTTCTTTATACTAACAATAAGCAATCTGAAATTTAAGAAACCTCTACCATTTACAATTATATAAAAATAAGGAAATATTTAGAGATAAATCTAACAGATAATGTACAAGACCTATACACTGAAAACTACACAAATATTCTGAATGAAATGAGAAATCTAAATAAATGGAGAGATATAACATGTTCATGTATTGGAAGACTCAATGTTGTTAAGATATCAATTCTTTTGACTTATAGATTCAAAGCTATCCTAATCAAAATTTCAGCCGGTTTTATATAGAAATTAATTTTAAAATTCATGTGGAAATGCAAAGAAACTGGAATAGCTAAATAACTTTGAAAAGAGAAAAGCAAATTTGGAAGACTTACAGTACTTGACTTCAAGATTTATTATAAAGCTATGTATCCAAGATGTTGTGGTAATAGTGTAAAGACAAACAAATAAATCAGTGAAATAGAAAAAAGAGTACAGAAATACACTCACACATATGTGGTCAATTGATTTTGACGAAATGCAAATGTAATTCAGAGGAGAAAGAATAATGTTTTCAACAAATATTCCTGAAACAATTAGATGTCCATAAACCAAAAAGGAAAAAACAAAAACAAAAAAAACTTAATCCATTTCTCACAGTATGTACAAAATTAACTCAAAATGGATTATAATCCTAAAATTCAAACCTAAAACTATAAAGCTTCTAGAACATAGGAAAATAAATCTCTGTAACTTTTGATTAGGCAAAGATTTTTAAATATGTATACCAATTATATCTCAATAATGTTATAATTATTAATCCCTATTTAAAACAAAATAATAATAATTTATTGTGGAATTTAGAAGTAAAATGCATAGCAATAGCATAAAGAATGTGAGGGTGCAAATGGAAATATACTGTTATAACATTCTTGCTATATATATAGGAAGTGACATAATATTATTTGAACATTTTCTGTGATAAGTTAGAGTTGTAAAGCCCAGAATAACTTCTAGACATTGAAACAAATTTTAAAAAGATTGAAATCCATAGAAGAGATAAAATGGAGTGCTAAGCATATTTTAGTTAACCTAAAATAGGAAAAGAAGTAAAAACGAACAGAGAGCACATATAGAAAACAAATAGCAAGATGGTAGATTTAAACCCAATCATACCAATAATTACATTATATACCAATACAACAAACACTCAAATTTAAAAAGCAAGATGGTCAGATTGGAAAAATACAGACCCAATTATATGCTGTTCACAAGAGATTCACTTTATATATAAAGACACTGGCAGATTGAAATAAAAAATACAGAAAAAAGTCATGCAAACAGTAATCATAGGAAAGCTGGTTTGGCTCTATTAACATCAGATAAAGGAGACATCAAGATGGAGAGCATTATTAGAATAAAGAGGTGCATATCATAATAATAAATAGGTCAATTAATCAAGAAGACATAACAGTCTTAAATATGCATGCACCTAGTAACAGAGCTACAAAACACATGAAAATAAACCTGACAGAATTTAGTTGAGAAATAGACCAATCCACAACAGTATTTGGAGATCTCAACAATCTTCTGTCAAAAATTGATATAAAAAAGTAGACAAAAACTCAGAAAGGATATGAAGCATTTATAGCTTTAATACTTATATTAGAAAAAAAGAAAGATTTAGAATCAATGATGAAGTTTCTACTTTAAGAAGAAAATAGAGCAAATTAAATGAAAAATGAAGGAAATAATAAAGACATGAGATATAATCAATTAAAATAGAAAATTTACAGATAACAAAGAAAGCCAATGAAGCTAAAAGTTGGTTGTTTGAAAAGTTCAGGAAAATTGATAAACACCAGGTAGACATATCAAGAAAAAAAAAAGAGAGAATGCAAATTACCAATATAAAGAATTGGTGAAGCAACATTACTACAGAGCCTATAGACATTTAAAGAGTAAAAAAGGAATATTAGGTACAAATCTTTGCTAGTAAATTCAACAACTTAAATAAAATGAACAAATCTCTTAAAAGATATACACTAATAAAACTGACACAAAAACAAATAGAAAATCTGAATAGACTTATATTTATGAAAAATATTGAAATTATAATTCAAAATTATTTCTTTAAGAAAAGTGCACCTGTTTATATGGTTGACTTCTACTAAACATTTTTAAAAAAATGCCAATCCTAAGCAATTTCCTTTTGAAAAATAGAAGAGGAGATAATACTTCCCAATTCATTTTATGAGGCCAGAATTATACTCCTTTGATGCCAAAACTAATGATCTTACATGAAAACTAAAAACTGGGAGCATCTGAGATCTTGCTCCCCCACATATGTCATCAGTTTGGCTCAAATAAACCTTTATAAAAATTCTCTACAGGTTTGGACATTTCTTACATTGACATTTACTTGCTGTAGTTGGTAGGATCCCCCAAAAAAGGCCACCCAGGACCACCCTGCAGACCTAGATCCCCTTTTAGGTACAAGCAAGGACTCATTGGGCTACACCAGCTCACAGCTTTGCATGGAGAGGACTTGGGTGAGTTTCCCCCAAGCAAGAATTCCTTGCTTTAAGTAGCAGCCATGACTTTATTTGAGCTGTTCTTAGAAAATCCTGGAGGTGGGTAAGGGTTGAGGTAAACTGGGGCGAGGGGAAATGTGTTGCTACTTTTAATTTTGGCTTTTTAATTGGATTGCTTACTGAGAGTCTGAACAAAATCTTTGCTGGGTAAATAAGGGGCTGAACTCTCGTTAGCTCTGAAAGAGAGAGGACACTTGCTTTTCCAATTTGAATAGCCAATGAGGTGATGATAGTTGTGCAGGTTCCTAAATCCAGAGTGGTGGATATGGACGCTGGGTGTTGTCCAGTGCTGTAATGCAGCTGATCCCAGAGAAGCTGGCAGGAGCTCTGAGGGAGCCCTGGTATGGGTTCAGCCAGAGAGAGAGGAGCCTTAGAGAGGGGCCAGTGCCTTGGAAAGCGTCCAGTGGCGTCTGGGAAGCTCTTGCTGGCCCTTGCTGGAGTATATTTTGGTGACTAAGAATCTTTGTGGCGTTGCCTGAGGAAAATTTCCTCTAGGGTATAAAGCAGTCCTATGGGGATACCCATGGCATTTGGCTTGTCCAGAGATGTGCACGTAAGGCTGGTTTTCCCTAGAAGTTTGTTCAGACTCTACAGACTTCAAAATTAACATGGGAAATTGTGCCTCTGAGGCTGACAAGCACCCACGAGGTGTCAGGTTCTATTAATACTAAAATGGCCAAAATGAGGATTCCGTAGGATACTTCTAAATTTTTGTGTGCACAATTAAGAAAATCCAGCTATAAAGTTAGTCAGAATGAATGGAAAACACATTTAATTGGTCTCTTGAAGCTTCAAAAAAAAAAAAGAATTATGTAAATAGATCAACCTATAATGTCTTTATGTGTCAACCCAATTCTTTGAGGTATTAAAAATGGCTATCCTTACTTTAAAAGAGGAAGGTCATTTGGAACTTGACTTGTCAAAGACAGATATACTGTGTTTCTCCGAAAATAAGACCTAGCTGGACAAGCTGGTACTATATTGTATTGTATTGTATTATATTATTATATTATACCCAGTCTTATATTATAGTAAAATAAGACTGGGTCTTATATTAATTTTTGCTCCAAAGATGCATTACAGCTGATTGTCTGGCTAGGTCTTATTTTCGGGGAAACACGGTAAATTGTAAATGCCCCAGGGCAAATTTTGGATCCAACTGTTCTTTTATAAAGTAATGAGTTTTTCTCATGGCTAAAAGGCTTTTGTCTGTCTGGGTATCTGTCTCTATATATATGTATGTTGTAAACGTCAAGTAATTTTCTACCTCTTGATGGTACTGTTAAAATTAATTTAAAGGCAAGAACTTGTAAGAATTGGGTATTCTAAAATTCTCAGAAATATAGAAACTAACTCAAATGTTTTTCAAGTTTCCATGATCTAAGACTAATCCTTCGTAAATAAAAGCTACCTTAAGTTTGTTGGTTTAAGTAAAACAGACATGTCTTTATTTTGCCTGGGTTTTACAAAAACAAGTCCATGTTGATAATTGACTTTTATGTATATGAAAAATGTTTCTAGAGGTTATAAAGTGTTCAAGCTAAAGAATGCTAATTGATTATCTCTTAGTTTTCATTAGACATTGAGATTTTAAGGGTTAAAATCTCAATATATGTAGGAATAACTTTACCGTGCGTCATGCAGGGTGTCATGCGGGGTCTCTAGTCCCGCTGCCCGCCTAAGAACACAGGACATGGTGAGGCCAAAAAGGAACACCCACAGAGCCATAGGTAGGGGAGTCATACGACTATATTCTCACTGGCAGCTGGGTTAGAGACACAGGAAGCAGGAGCCACACTATCCGCAACCTGCTGCCTACTTGTCTCTGCCAACCCCACTTGCTAGCTGCAATCCGCCATACTGACTGCAATCCATTCTTGCTAGCTCAGCCACCATCTTCTTGCTAGCCCCCATTTGCTGCTAGCATAGCCACGGCAGTTATATTAGTGGCCAATGGCTCACTGTGTTACAGCTGATGGCCAACTAACCACAGCTGATGGCCATCTAATCACAGTTGATGGCCATTTACTACCTGAGACAGCACCTTTCCACATTAGGGCGGGAGCCTGGAAACTGCACTCCTGGCTCTGTCCCCACACCGTGTTTCAGAGGGGTTCCTGGAACACCTCAAAGGATTTGAAATTGCATGGGAAGCATTATAAAATAAGTGTGGAAAGTGTCTAGGGTATATTGTATGGATAAAAAATGGTTGTAAATTAAACAAACAGGGCTATGGGAAACCCAAGACAGCTGCTTGGGTCTTCCCTGCTTCCTGGCTCCCCATTTTTCATGCATCACAGTGCATTTAAACTGGATGTAGATGAAGGAACTTAGGAACTGAAATTACTGAAATAAAACATCTTACACTATTTCCAAAATTTGATAGAGTCACTTCAAGAAAATGCCAAGTTGGTAACTGCTTCCTTTCACAGTGAGCTCCCAGGAGACAAAGACTTTAGATACTGCCTTTTTTTTTTTTTTTTTTTTTTTTTAGAAAGAACATCAAATAAAAGTCACTCTCCAGTCTAGTTGGAAGGGACCTTATCAGACTCCTAAACATGAACAGATATGTACCCCTGTCTTTGACATTAACGGCCACCTACAATGGACATCGAAGAATCTTCTAGGATAAGAAGCTGCTGACATCAGAGGTAGAGAGCTATCCCAAGGCCTGTATACGTATGGATTCTTATTGAACTTAGAATCCATTTTGTTTGATTGTTTTTACCTTTTTGCTAATGATATTAGTCATAATAATAGTTATAGTTGTTCTCTGGGTTTTTCTATTTTCTGACTGTTTATAATTACTAAATATGTATACGGTAACTGTTAATATCCTTTTTTATGGCTTAGGTAAATGCTATACTAGATGCCAAATACAGGAATAATGATACAGAAGGTAAAACTTGGATCACGATAGTACATAGCATAGAAATGATCCAGAGTGTTTTTCTCTTAATGAAGGCCATAAGACCTAACTGCCTTTCATTTACGTGCCTTTACCTTTTGGGGAAAGATTTGACTGTAACTCAGATCCCATGATAATGGTATTGCCTCATCCCCATTGGTCAAAAATATGTCGGTACTGAGAATTCCTAGGAATGAGCCTTCTAAGAATTGTGAGACCACACTGTTTGACCAAAAGGTTGGTAGTCAATGCATCCTTTGGATTAATTTATGACCAAAAGGGGAACTATGGACAAAAATGGGGTTCTATGGAAAGTAACCTCACGGGTGCGGTTATAAATTCCTAACTAGGCAGGTCATGGTGGTAGTCATGGCCCAGGCATATAACTTTTCAGTAAAAGGTTTATATTTGCTTTAAGCCAACCCTGCCCATTGTTCTTGTACATCTAAGTTAACACATTTTTGAAATACGAGAAGTAATACCTTGCAAAAGAGGTTATTAGCCCTCAGAAGAGCACATAATTCTTGTTAGCTATCCTGTAAACCAATTCCAGCCCTGTTTTCTCTAATTTTCCTTACATCCACTCCTTAATTTCAAATAAAAGAAACTGCAAAACTTTGTTCTCTGGATCTTTTAAGATCTTGCTCCGGTATATGACATCAGTTATAAACTCTTATAAAAACTCAAACAGAAAAACAACAACAACAACCCAGCTACAAACCAGTTTTCTTGATGGATATAGATGTTCAAGTCTTATCAAGTTGTTAGCAAATTGAATTCAGTGACATATAAAAAGTATAATACATCATGACCAACTGGTGTTTATTTCATAAATATAAGATTGGTTCAAAATTTGAAAATCTGTTAATGTAACTTACCACATTAAAAAAAATAAAGGACAAA
Source organism: Rhinolophus ferrumequinum (assembly GCF_004115265.2). Classification (NCBI taxonomy): domain Eukaryota; kingdom Metazoa; phylum Chordata; class Mammalia; order Chiroptera; family Rhinolophidae; genus Rhinolophus; species Rhinolophus ferrumequinum. The sequence goes on along the minus strand of NC_046294.1, from coordinate 79,606,724 downwards.
TATCACAGAATCTCAACAGAGAAAAAAATATTTGTCAAAATATAATACCTATTTATTTAAAAAAAAAAAACACCTCTCAGTGACTGGAAATAGAAGAAACTTTCTCAGTCGGATAAAGGACATCTACAAAAAACCCACAGCTAGTATGATATTTAAAGGTGAAATCTGAAAATTGTCGTTTAGATTGGAAGCAAGGCAAAGATGTCCACTGTCACTATTTCTGTTTGACATTGTATTAGAGGTTCTGGCCACGGTAATAAACCAAATAAAAAAAAAATAAAAGGCATATAAATTGAAAAGGATTAAAAAGTTTCTTTGTTTGTAGATAACATGTTACCTATTAGGTTGGTGCAAAAGTAATTGCGGTTTACAAGGTTAAAAATAATCGCAAAAACCGCAATTACTTTCACACCAACCTAATGTATACTGGAGGGTACAAAAAATGTATGCACAAGACTTGTATTCATCTTTTATTATTGGTATATATTATTACAATTTTAATACAGTTTTTTTCCTTTCTTAAAATGTGTATACATTTTTTGGCACCCTCTGTGTACACACACACACACACACACACACACACACACACAAGGTCTGACAATTAAGTTCGTGAACTTTGTTGCAATGATGTTACTAACCTTTTTTGATATCAGAATGATTATTCATTATGAATTTGTACCAATTGGACAAACTGTTAACCAAGTTTATTATTTGGTAGTGCTGAAAAGGCTGCATGACAAAGTTAGACGACCTGAATTTTTCACCAACAATTCATGGCTCTTTTATCACGACAATACATGGCACTGTCTGCTAGAGAGTTTTTAGCCAATAAACAAATAACTGTATTGGAACACCCTCCCTACTCACTGATCTGGCCCCAGTGACTTCTTTCTTTACCCGAAGAGAAAGGAAATATTGAAAAGAAGACATTTTGATGATATTGAGGACATCAAGGGTAATACGATGACAGCTCTGAAGGCCATTCCAGAAAAAGAGTTCCAAAATTGCTTTGAAAGGTGCACTAGGCACTGGTGTCAGTGCATAACTTCCCAAGGGGAGTACTTCGAAGGTGACCGCAGTGATATTCAGGAATGAGGTATGTAGCACTTTTTCTAGGATGAGTTCGCAAACGTAATTGTCAGACCTTATGAGTGTGTGTGTGTGTGTGTGTGTGTGTGTGTGTGTGTATCTCCAAAATAATCTTTAAAAAGAAGAACTGTACTATAAACCTGCATTAGATATAGATATAATAATGGACAACTAAATAAATGCCACACAGTAAGAATTCAGAAATAAATCTACGCCTTGAGACTAAGGCACTAAAATGATTCAATGACAAAAGAAAAACCTTTTCAACACATGATTCTGCGGCAACTTGATATTCATATAGAAAAGTGATCTTCAACCTATACCTCACATAATACACAAAAATTAGTTAGAAATGGGTAGTAGTCCTGAATGTGAAGGGGGGTGAAAACTGGTTCTTGGAGGGTGAAAACATCTTAACTCTTAACAATAATTTGTGGTCCTCCAAAGAACCATAGTACAAAAACAGATACACACTATATCTGTGGTAGTAACATTTCATGTTGGAGATGGGATAATTAGAAAAAACAAACAAACAAACCTAAAAAGTCTCCTTTAGAAGTGTTGTGGTTTGAACTGTGCCAAAAAATGTGTTGAAGTCATAACCCCTGGTACCTGTGAATGTGACCTTATTTGGAAATGGGGTCTTTGCAGATGTAATTAAGAAGTAAGTTAAGATGAGGTCACACTGGAGTAGGGTGGGCCCCTAATTCAATATGACTAGTGTCTTTATAAGAAGAGTAGACGAAACATAGAGACAGACACAGGAGAAAGCCATGTGAAGACAAAGGCAGAGCATTGCATGAAGTGTTTACAAGCAAAGAAATGCCAAGGATTCCTGGCAAACCACCAGAAGCTAGTAAAAGGCAGGGAAGGATCCTCCCCTAGAACTGTCAAAGAGAGCATGGCTCTGCTGGGACCTTGATTTTCGACTTCTAGCCTCTAGAACTGTGGAAAGAATAAATTTCTGTTGTCTTAAGCCACTTAGTTTGTTACTCTGTTACAGCAGCCCTAGGAAACAAATACAGGAGTGATAATGTAAAAAAAGTTGGGAAATACTTTTCTAGAAGAATGCATAGGAGAATATTTTTGCAACTTTGGGTTAAGGCAAAGATTTCTTAGTTGAACCCAGAGAGCACTTAGTCATAAAAGAAAAAATAATGAAAAATTGGAGTTCATCAAATTAAACACTTTCTGATCATTAAAGGATCAAACCTTTTAAGATTATTGTTAAGAAAATGAATAATTAATTCATAACTAGGAGAGAAAAATTGTAACACATATATCTGACAAAGGACATATCTAGAATATATAAAGAACTCCTAAAATTCAATAATAAAGAGGCAGCCCAATTTACAATTGAGCAAATGATTTGAGTAGACAGTTCACAAAGGAAGATATTTAAATGGCTAATAAGTACACGAAAAATGCTCAATATCACTAATATCAGAGAAATGCAGATAAAAACCATGATGTAATACCATTGCACATCACTGTATGGTATAATTAAAAAGATTGATGACACCAAATGTTGGCCAGGATATGGAATGAGTGGAAGAGTAAAATGATGCAACCCCTTTGAAAATAGTCTGCCATTTTGTCATGAAGTTAAAAATAGACCTACCCTTTTTTTCTAGTGATTCCACCAGAGAGAAATGAAAACAAATGTATACAAAAACACCCGCACACAAATGTTTATGGCCCCAACGTGGAAGCAATCCAAATGTCCATTATCAAGAGAATGGATTAGTAAATTGGGTGCATTTATACATTAGCATACTAGTCAGCAGTAAAAAGGAAGAAATGACTGATAGTTTCAATATAGTTGGATCTTGAATACATTATGTGAATGGAAGAAGCCACACACAAAAGTGTACACAGTATACCTTTCCATTTACACGAAACTCTGGAACAGAAAAAAAAACCACAACCTATATTGATACAAATCAGATCAGCAGATGACTGGGGAGTGAGAGTTGAGGGGGACTAATTTCAAACGGGCACAACTTCCTAAGATGATGTAGGTTACGTGTGTGTACACATTGGTTAAAACTCATCAAACAAATACAGTAGTTAATATCTGTATATTTCACTATAAACTCTTTCTCTCTCCATAGACAGACAAAGAGATGCAGATGACCTCTAGATTACAGTAGCTGCCTAAGCACTGTGCGTAGTTTGCTCACAGAAGTTTTGTCATACTACTTTTTTCTTTTGGACCCCAATTTTCCTATGCAAAATGAGGAAATAGGACTTCTTTAAGTTTTCAAGAACTTAGCTCATTTGGACATTAAGGTCCTTTCCAGCTGTAAAACTTTGTGTGGATTGGTATTTGTATTGCTTTACTGCATCAGATTATCTGAAAACTGGAACCCAGCTGTACCCTAAATGAATTAAGTGGAGTTATTTGGGTAGAGGTAGAAGATTCCAGCTGTTTCCTGTTCTGCTTGGCAGAGACCAGAAGAAATGGTTGTTTTCACTGATGTGGCTAGGTCAGCATGGGGGCCCCCAGTCAGGTGAGTTTATACCTAAGTTGAGGAAGCATTAAAACTCCCCCAAATGGGACTTTGCATTTTGCAAGCTATATGGATATAAGGGCAATCGTCACGCTAGGTTGTAGGCAGCTGACTGTTGTTATGTAAAGAATATGTTCTCCCATGTTCATGACCATCGCCCCAGGAGCCTAAACACTTTTACTTACTTGGTTGATGTGTAGGTAAATCAAAGGAAGTACATTATGAGCCCATGTGAAGACAGTCAATTCATATATTGGAAAGCCTTAATAAAATAAATATTGGAAGTCCAAAGTCTAGAAAGGCCTACATTTTTACAAGAATGTCTAAGCATTGAAATAAACACTTTCCACAAGGCACCCCTAAGTTTCTCTTAAAACGCCTGCATTTGGCATAATCATTGCATTTATTTTCTTCCCAGTTCTTGTTCAGAATGATTTTCCTAAGGGAAGTGACAACTTAATCTCTGCCACTCCTGTTTCCTCCTTATCTTTTATGGAAAGGGTACGTTATTTTTAGTTCCTTTTGTATAGCTGATTTTAATTTATGGTGATAACTACAGTTGTCCTCTCCAGCACAAAGACTGGGTTGGAGTAAAACCATAGCTAGTAACTAACGAAAACATGTCGTTATAGCTCACATTGCAGGGAACCAATTAAGCTGTGAGCTTACAATAAAATCTCACTCATTCTTTTTACCGATTTCAGCAGCATTTCAAAAGCAATTTATTTCATTGGTAGGTGGTGTGCTTTGTGGATTATTTAACATTTCTTTGTTAGCTTTAAAAGACTCTAGCAATTCCTTTATTGTAGCTCAGTGGTTAGAAGTGTATTACATTCAGAACCCAGCACTTGATATAATATTATCCATTTATATACTTTTTTTTTTAAACTCAAATTACATTCCAAACCGCTTTTTGAGATTAAGCTCATGACAACAGCACAAAACTGTTAAATTGTTCTTACAACGAGGTGGCATATGTTCAGCTATAAGCAAACTCTCCCTCCTCCAGAATCCTATAACATATTGCACCATTCATATGCCTGGAATTCAAGCTGGTAAGCATTCAGAAGTGGAAGGCTACATTGCCCAAACCTATCTGTAGTTATGCAGTCAGCTCCCCTTTCCATTACTCAAAGTGCCTAGTTACTAACTTCTCTCCTGGGAGGGCATGGCATTCATTTTTGTGGGGTCTCAGGAGGGAGAGGAGATCTACTCCTCTGGTCAGTATATCTTTTGGTCTATCTGTTGTCCCATGGCACCTTTGACTGACCTCGATTGTGGGGTCTCTTACATCTTCTGTTGACTGTAACTTCTTCTCTTTCTCCATTTCTTAACAGAATGCCACTTTGTTATAGGCCAATGTAGGCGCTCAGTTTGTGTTTGATGAATAAATTGAATGCCTACTTGTTTTGTATAGTTTCCCTCCTTCCAAGGAAATACAGAGCCCTCTTCCAGAAGACATGAGTTCAATACAACGCTCTGTTGTTTTTGCTTGACCTTGCCTTATCACTCAAACGCTTAGCTTATATTCCAATCTTTACTGCTGAGGCTTTGCAAATATGCCCTTTACTCACTATTGGATGGAATATCCAGGCTGTTGTAAGTATAATCATTATCATTACAAATATACCCTCAGGCATGTGTTATAAGAATCTTCCAAAACATTTTTCCAAGGAAGCCAACATTGATCCAGGCATTATGCTCTGTGTACATCATCAGGTTCTCAACACTCACTGTATAATTCAAGCTAAACAACCAAATTATCCCCGTTTCATAGTTTAGGAAACTGAGGAACAAGGAGGTTAAGTAACTGATTCAAGTATTGGACGGTGTGCTACCAATTCTATTGCTTTTCTATTACACCTTATGCCATAGGGCTCTCTGACAAGGATGATAGAAAGCTTATTAAATATTAAACACACCATGGTGATGGAATTGAATGATCCCACTCCATTCTCTATGATTTATAAGGGATATGTGTTAGGCTAGTCAGGTCTGGGTGTCCTGATATCTTGTGAGGACAGGGTGACCCATCACTCCCCAGACCTTTTCACTCCCCTCAAAGTTGCATTCTGTTCATCGTTTTCCTTTATAAGCTCTCATAAGTGCTTCTCTCTTTGAATTAAGTGTATTCAATCTGTGTTTGGTTTCCAAATTAAGAAGCAGGCTGCACATTTTCTATGGACTTAGAGCCTGCTGTGTGATGCCCCTACCTGCCTGCTTATATTTATCCCCATCTTCTATGAACTCTGAGTTATTTTGTTTTTGGCTTAGGGTAGAGATGCATTACCATCCCCACAATGTCATCTGGTGAGATACTTTAAAAAAATTTTTTTTATTGTAGCTAGTACCAATCCTGAGGAAGCCACAGGGACCATAGGATTCACTAGGTAGTGATTAGCAAAGTTCTTTGAGGATAGGAATTGTGTCATATTTGTCTATGACTTGCTGGTGCCTGGCACAGTTCCTGGTACATGTTAATTAAGAAGTGATGGCTTCATAAAAAAATTAGATATCACTGTTTGGTACATTAGAAAGCAGTGGTGAACACTGTTAGATAGTCAAATTTACTCCCTACCTCCTATTTCTATTTTCTAAAGATATTTCTGAGATAATAAAATTGGCTTTAAAAAGGCCATTTTCCCATTTGCCGTTCCACTTTCTTACATGTTTCAAAGATGTGACCTATTATTTTTCTCAGTGTCTCCATGTTTCATTTTTTACAAGATAGTTACATCTGAGGAGTTACAAAAATTTAAAATGATGAAAATTCATGTGAATTTTGGAAACCCAAGCCTAGACAGAAATAGAAACCTAGAATATACAGCTATACAAGAAAATTACATAAATAACTTTGCTTAGAAGGGTAGGACTGTTACAAAATGTTTGTTGAGCTGACATGTCTTTCTACCTGGGTTCACCCAAGAGTTGGCTAATAAACAATGCTTTTTCTAGGTCAGGGACAGGAGTTCATTGATTTTTGTTTCCCGAGCTATTTATTAGAAATTTAAACATAGTGGGTGCTAACAGGTGTTGATTGGATGGATTTATGAGGGAGTTAGTGGAGAAATCAAGATGATACTTCTTTTAATTTAAGCAATAATCAGGGAGTGATGTCAGAAGTGTGGCAGTGTGAGAGGTGCCTCTGGTCTCTCTCCTTGAAGTTACACGTTGAACAGCTATAATTCAAAAAAGATTTCCCTGCTCAACACACAAACACATCTGAGAGATATATGCATTGAAACATCTAAAGGTTGGTGAATCAGAGCAAATGGGAGGAGGGAAGGGAGAAGAGCAGAGATGGGTGCCATGAACACAGCCCAGAGTTTACTGCCGTCTCAGTAGAGGGAAGGAATCAGGCTGCAGCGTACACTCTATGTAGCCCTGAGGAGCAGAGAGGTAGAGTGAGCATTCCTGCCTGAATGGTCAGCATACACTGCAGCTGAACCCAGTGACTGTGGTAGAGACAGAGTGCAGAGGTAGGGCAGGTATGGTCTGGTGGCCACTACTGCCAGGTAGAAAAACAAAGCCATGCAGCCTGGCCTCCTCTCTTCACCCTCCCTAGGTTTGCCTCTCTTCACCCTCCCAGAGCTAGCAGTGGGCCCAGAAGAAGTGTAGCAGTGAGAGTCAGGTTACAGAGCACACTATCTGTAGCCCTGAGAACTAGGGAGGCAGGAGCATTTCTCTCTGAGTGGCAGACACAAGCTGTGTTTAATCTTAGTGACAGGAATGGAGGTACAGAGGTGAGGCAGCTGACATCTGGCAGTCACCACTACTGGGAGGAGAACAAAGCCACAAACCCATGAGCTGGCCTCTCGCAGCCCAACCCACTCCCCACTCTTCCCAGCTCATCCCAGTGGGGGTACCTGGGATACCCCCAGCAGTGCAACAATGCCAATGTGGTCTGATTGCAGGTGGCAACACTGAGATTTCATGGGGTTGGAACCCCATCACCTACCACAGCACATTGCCCCACAGGGGTGGTGCTCTGAGACTGAGGAGACCTGGTCACTGAGGAGACACCCATCTACCCAGGAAATACAGGGCATTTTCTATCGCCCTACAGAGATCCCAGAACATGGAGCAGTGCAAGACAAAATAAAACACTTGCACATCAGCACCACCTACTGGAAAACAAAAGAAAGACCTCTTTTTATCAACCTAGAGCAGTGTCACGCTTCTTTAAAAAAAAAAAAAATGCAGATTACAGTCCCATAAATGCCTAAGCAGAGAAATAATCCATCAAACACCATAAATAACCAAGGAAACAAGGCAGCTCAGAAAGAAATGAAAAAAAATCTCCAGAAAATAAACTTAAAGGCATGGAAATCTGTGATTTAAATGAAAGAGAATTCAATACAATGATTCTGAAAAAACCTAACAAGATACAAGAACACTCAGATAGTTAATGAACTCAGAAATAAAATCAACGAACAAAAAGAGTACTTTACCAAGATATTGATACTTAAACAAACAAACAAACAAACAAAATCAAATAGAAATTCTGAAGTTGGAGAACTCAATAAGACAGATGAAGAAATGAACTAGCCAGCTTAGGAAATAGAGCTGACCAGATGAAGGAAAGAATTAGTGATATTGAAGATAGAAATCTAGAAATCATGTAGATGAAAGAAGAGAGCGACTTGAGAGTATAATAAAGAAAGAAAGAAAGAAAGAAAGAAAGGAAGAAAGAAAGAAAGAAAGAATTCTACAAGAACTATCTGATTCCATCAGAAAAAGCAATGTAAGAATATTGGGTCTACCAGAAGGAAAAGAGAGGGAGGAGGGAACATAGCTGGATCCTTGAATCCAAGAAGCAAATGGCACATTTAATTACCTCAATCCAAAAAAGCCTTCTCCAAGGCACATTATATTAAAACTGTCAAAAATTAACAACAAAGAATTCTCAAAGCAGCCAGGGAAAAGAAGATGGTAACCTATAAAGTAAATCACTTTAGATTATCATCAGATTTTTCAGCAGAAACCCTATAAGCTAGGAGAGAGTGGAATCAAATATTCAAACTATTGAAAGCGAGAAATTACCAGCCAAGAATATTATATCTAGCAAAGTTATCTTTTAGATGTGAAGGAGAAATAAAGACTTTTCCAGACATACAGATGCTGAGGAAGTTTAAGACTGGTATTACAGAAAATACTAAAGGGGATTATCCTACCTGAAACAAAAAGACAAAAGGATACAAAACTATGAGTAAGATGACTAACAGAAGCAGAAATTTCAACCCTTATTCAGAACAGGGTATTATACGCTTAAATATAACATAAAGGTTAAAGGAGGTAAAACATTTTAAAAAGAGGAGAAAACAATAACTACTGCAACTCAAAAATAAACTCACAGCATAAATAGAGATAATTTGTGACAGCAAAAACAGAAAAGGGGAGGGGGTAAAGGTCTGAATTTGCAAAGCAGAACGGAGTTAAAATGCATTCAGAAGAAAAAAGACTACTGTATATATGAAACTTTCTTTTGCATGAACCTAATCGTAACCCCACACACACAAAATACAGAACTGAGACATATAACTTAAGAAAAGAAGAAACAAAGGAAAAAATTATAGACTACCATCAAACTAAAATAACAGACAGAAATACAGGGAAAAGAAACAATGGGGACACAGAGATACAGAAAACAAAAGATAAAATGGCCATACGATATCCTTATATATCAATAATCACCCTAGATGTGAATGGGTATACCAATAAAAAGGCACAGAATAGCAAATTGAATAAAAAAACGAAACCCAACCATATACTGCCTTCAGGAGACATATCTCAGCAGCAAGGATAAATGTAGACTCAAAGTGAAAGAGTAGAAAATGCTACTCATAGCAAATGGCATCCAGAGAAAAGTATATGTGGCCACTTATATCTGACAAAATAGATTTCAAGATAAAAAAGCAACAAGAGACAAAGATGGACATTTTATGATAAAGGGGACAATACATCATGAAGACATAACACTTGTCAATATATATGCACTCAATCAGGGAACACCAAAATATATAAAGCAACTAGATTGGTGCAAAAGTAATTGCGGTTTAAAAGGTTAAAAATAATTGCAAAAACAGCACTTTTGCACCGACCTCATACTAGCAGAACTAAAGGGAGACACAGAAAAAAACACAATTATAGTAGGGAACCTCAATACCCCATTGAGAGGTATGGATAGATCATCCAAACAGAAAATCAATACAGAAATATCAGCCTTAAATGACACGTTAGACCAAATGGCATAATTGATATTTATAGAGCCTTTCTTCCCAGAACACCAGATTATACATTCTTCTCTAGTGCGCAGGGAACATTCTCAAGGATAGATCATATGTTGGAACACAAAACTAGCCTGAATAAATTTAAGAAAATTGAAATCATACTAAGCATGTTCTCCGACCACAATGATTTGACATTGGAAATCAAGTGCAAAAAGAAAGTGAGAAAAACCACAAATATGTGGAAATTAAACAACACGCTACTAAAGGACAACTGGGTCAAAGAAGTAAAAGCAGAGATCAAAAGATACATAGAGACAAATGAAAATACAACATACAAAACTTTTGGGATGCTCCAAAGGTCGTAATAAGAGGAAAGTTTATATCATGAAAGACTTATCTCAACCTAACATTACATCATAGAGAACTAGAAAAAGAAGAAAAAATGATGCCCAAAGTCAACATCAGGAAGGAAATAATAAAAATCAGAGCAGAATTAAATGAAATAGAGAACAAAAAGACAACAGAAAAAGATTAATGCAGTGAAGAGCTGGTTCTTTGAAAAGATTCCTAGAATTGACAAACCTATTAGACTTACTAAGGAAAAAAAAGAAGACACAAATAAACAAAATCAGAAATGAAAAGGGAGAAGTTATGATGGATACCAGAGAAATACAAAAGATCATACAAGAATACTGTGAAAGACTGTATGATACCAAATTCAATAGCCTGGAAGAAATGGACAAGTTCTTAAAAAATATATAACCTTCCTAGACTGAATAACGGAGAACTGGAAAATTGAAATAGACCAATCAACAATAAGGAAATTGAAACAACATCAAAAATCTCCAAAAATGTAAGTCTAGGACCAATCGGCCTGACTAGTTTCACAGATAAAACATTCAAAGAAGATTCATTACCTATACTTCTTAAACTCTTCCAAAAAAGTGAAGAGGCAATACTTTCCAACTCATTTTATGAGGCCAACATTACACTGATACAAAAACCTGGCAAGGATAACACAAAAACAAAACAAAACAAAACAAAACCAATACAGATCAATATCTCTGATGAACACAGATACAAAAATCCTAAACAATATACTAGCAAATTGAATACAATAATACATTAAAAAGATAATACATCATGATCAGGTGGGGTTCATTCCAGGGGCACAAGGTTGGTTCAACATAAGCAAATCAATCAATGTGATGCACCACATTAACAAAATAAAGAATAAAAATCACACTATATCAATAGATGCAAAAAAAGAATTTGAGAAGATAAGTCCATTTATGATTAAAACAATCAATAAAATGCATATAAAAGGAATGTACCTCAACATAATAAAGGCCATATATGACAGTTAGCTAAAAGGAGATCTGACAATTAAGTTCACGAACTTTGTTGCAAAGATGTTGCTAACCTTTTTTTTTTTTTGATATCAGAGGGATTATTCATTATGAATATGTATCAACTGGACAAACAGTTTGCTATTTGGAAAGTACTATTAGCAGTTTACTATTTGGAAGTGCTGAAAAGGCTGTGTGAAAAAATTAGATGACCTGAATTTTTTGCCAACAATTCATGGTTCTTGCATCACAACAATGCACCAGCTCACAAGACATCTGTGATGGAGTTTTTAGCCAGTAAACAAATAACTGTATAGGAACACCCTCCCTACTCACCTGATCTGGCCCATTGACTTCTTTCTTTACCCAAAGGTAAAGGAAATATTGAAAGGAAGACATTTTGATGACATTCAGGACATCAAGGGTAATACGATGACAGCTCTGATGGCCATTCCAGAAAAAGAGTTCCAAAATTGCTTTGAAGAGTGCACTAGGCACTGGTATCAGTGCATAGCTTCCCAAGAGGAGTACTTTGAAGGTGACCGTAGTGATATTCAGCAATGAGGTATGTAGCACATTTTCTAGGATGAGTTTGTGAACTCAGTTGTCTGATATCATATATTCAATGGTGAAAAACTGAAAGCATTTCCTCTAAGGAACAAGACGAGGATGCCCCTCTCGCCAGTGTTACTCAACATAGTGCTGGAAGCCCTAGCCAGAGCAATCAGGTGAGAGAAAGAAATAAAAGTCATCCAAATTGCGAATGAAGAAGTCAAATTGTTACTTTTTGCAGACAACATGATTTTTTTATATAGAAAACCCTAAAGACTCCACCAAAAACCTATTAGAAATATAGCAAAGTTGCAGGATACAAAATCAATTTACAAAAATTCACTGCATTCCTAAATACTAAGAATTAAATTTTAGAAAAAGAAATGAAAAAATATTCCTTTTGAAATTGCAACAAAAAGAATAAAATACTTAGGAATAAACTTAACAAAGGATGTGAAGGACATATACAATGAAAACTATAAGACATTAAAAGAAATTGAAGAAGACACAAAGAAATGGAAAAATATTCTGTGTTCACGGATTGGAAGAATCGACAAAGTTAAAATGACTCTGTTACCCACAACAATATTCAGATTTAATGCAATTCCCATCAAAATTTCAATGGCAATTTTTAAAAAGATATAGAACGAAAAATTGTCAGATTTGTATGGAACCACAAAAGCCCCCTGAATAGCCAAAGCAATCCTCAGAAAAAACAACAAAGCCAGAGGTATCACTTTCCCTGACTTCAAGTTATACTACAAAGTGACAGTAAACAAAACACCATAGTATTAGCAGAAAAATAGACACACAGATCAATGGAACAGAACTGAAAGCCCAGAAATAAACCCATATATCTGGGAAAATAATTTTTGACAAAGGAGCTAATAGCATACAATGGGAAAAGAAAGCCTCTCCACTAAATGGTGCTAGGAAAATTGAAAAGTCATATGCAAAAGAATGAAATTAGACTGCTACTTGTCACCATACACAAAAATTAACTCAAAATGGATCAAAGATCTAAATATAAGACCTGAAGCAATAAAATACATAGAAGAAAACATAGGTACTGAACTTACTGACCTTGGTTTTTGAGAGGATTTTACAAATTTGACCTCAAAGGCAAGGGAAGTAAAAGCTTAAATAAATAAATGGAACTATATCAAACTAAAAAGATTCTGCACAGCCAAAGAAACCATCAACAAAACAAAAATGCAATCAATTGAATGGGAGAAGGTATTTGCAAGTAACACTTCCTTAAGGGGTTTATATCCAAAATGTATAAAGCACTCATACAACTCAACAACAAAAACCCACAAACAATCTAATTAAAAAATGGACAGAGGACCTTTAGAGACACTTCTCCCAAGAAGACATACAAATGGCCAACAGATATTTGAAAAGATGCTCAACTTCACTAGCTATTAAGGAAATGCAAATCAAAACCACAAGATATCACCTCATACCTGTTAGAATGGCTGTTATCAACAAGATGTATAACAAGTGTTGGAGAGACTGTGGAGAAAAAGGAACCCTCATATTCTGCTGGTGGGAATGTACTTTGGAATAGCCCCTATACAAAACAGTATGGAGGCTCCTCAAAAAATTAAGAATAGTGTTACCATAGGACCCAGCAATCCCTAATCTGGGCATCTACCTGAAAAATTTGAATACATTTATTCATAAAGCTATATGTACCCCAGTGTTCATTGTAGCATTATTCATGGTGCTCAAGACGTGGAAATAACCCAAGTATCCTTTGATAGATGATCGGATAAAGAAGATGTGCTACATATATGCAGCGGAATGCTACTCAGCCACAAGAAAAGATGAAACACTGTCATTTGCGACAACGTGGATGGGTCTTGAGACTATCATGCTGAGCAAAGTAAGTCAGAGAACCGTATAATTTTACTCAGATGTGGGATATAAAACTGAAAGCAACAAATGAGTAAGACAAACAAACAAACAAAAAATCATAGACAAATAACAGGTTAGTGGTTACCAGAGGGTTGGAAGGGAAGAGGCATGATAGAAGAGGGTAAAGGGGGTCAAGTAAATGGTGACAGAAGGAGCTTTGACTTTGGGTGGTAAACACACAGTGCAATATACAGATGATATATTATAGGTTTGTACACTTGAAACTTATATAATTTTATTAACCAATATCACCCCAATAAATTTAATAAAACTTAAAAAATAATCCGGATCAAGAAACCTAGGGATATAGATCTATTTCTTTTTTTTAATATTTAAAAAAATTTTCAATTACAGTAGACATACAATATGGTACTAATTTTGGGTGTGTAGATCTACTTCTTAAATATGTATTCTTTTTAGGTGTGGGAGGATAAAGAGAATACTGCTGTATTTGGGTCTAGTGTTCTGCCCTCTTCAGGCAAGACCAGAAGAGCCCTTCAGAGGGGGAGTGGTCTATGCTTCCCCAGTCATGCTCTGTCCTGCCATCTACTTATCTAAAAGCACTCTCACCCCATGTGCTTAAGGAATATTGTGTGTTAAAGATGGTGGGTTCCATTTGGCTGCTTATACAAACCCCATTTCACTTATTTAGATTAATGGCCAGAAGTTCATTTTAAACAAATGGAAAGGCATAAGTATAGAATATTAAAAACAAACAAACAGAAAATAAGTAGCAGCTCTGGCATCCATGAATATTTAACTTGTCACGTCCTAGCTTTGGCAGAGGTCTAACTACAGTACTGCTTAGAATTGTACTTGATAAGAAATAATGTGTAGGCAGAAACATAAACTAGGCTCCCAGAGGGATAACACAGGAGTGGTTTAGTGTTTACATAGAACATCCTGTGCTGAGACTATCAAAACATCAGTCAAAGCAGTAATGGTTTCTGTTAAAACTGCAAAAGCAATTTTGGAGCATGTCAGGAAGAATGTGGTCCAAAGTTAATGTTCCTGCTTTGTTTCCTCCAAGTTATGGGTGGTTGCCATTTCTTCTTTCTCCATCCCCCTGTATCATCTGTCATCTGTTTATCTGTCACTGTCTCTTTATCTATTATCTATCTATCTATCATCTATCTATCTATCTATCTATCTATCTATCTATCTATCTATCTATCTATCTATCTATCATCTTCTATCTACTAAATGAAGTGGGATGAAATCATTTGCAAAATTATAGGAGTGCAGTAAGATTATATGCAGGAACTAGGCATGCCTTGACCTCTTTAGTCTTGTCTCAGACACTCACATTTGTTTAGTTTCTATTTCTTAAAACACTTTCTTATAGTGTGTAATGTTCGTCTGAACCACTCTCCCCCATTTCTTGTTTGCCCAAATATATTATTTCTTTTCACATTGTATTATGTCTTCTTCATTAGACATTAGACATTAGTATGTTCATGAAGGCAATGACCTTGTTTTGTTTCCAGATGCACTTCTAGACCTAGTACAATGGTTATGTAATGGTTATGGTTAGGTACTCACAAAGATTTCTTAAATGTAAGATACAGGAACAAAAGAGTGAAATGAATAAATGAATTCAGTAAACATATTTAAATATGGTAAACTAGTATAGGTGCAATAGAAATTGTATGGGCCTTGGAATCAGACAGACAGGAGTATATGTGGACTCCACCGATTACTAGTTGTGGGAATGTGGACAAATAACAGACCTCAAAGCTGATTTCTCCATCGGTGAAACATTTTAAATAAGAATGCATTTTGATCATCAGAGCTGCTTCCTTGACCTTTGCTAATTATCTCCTTTATTGCCTGATAATTATATTCCCTTTCAGCATCATGCATATTCAAAGCTAGTACAGGCCCAGGGACATTTCATTAGAGGTTCAAGTTACATGTTTAAGAAGTATTCTGATTAGGAAGCTACCCTTTTGTAATCACTCTTCTTTTAGTTTTGTGGGAATGATTTGATCGTAGAAAAAGAATTTAACATTTTAAGAATGCAAGGCGGATCTTAATCTGAGCAAGATATGATCCCACTAAGCTTAATTTCCAAGACTAATGCATTAGGTCTGTTGAAATTAAATCAAAGTGGAGTGTGCACGTGTCCTGAGGCTCCTGTGGGGCTTGGTTCTGGGGTAGGGGATTTGAGCCGAGCAGCGGAGAAAGGCGCATTGGGCCAAGACCTTGTTGTGTTCGTGGAGATCCACCAATTGACAGTTTTAGATATTGTCTTACATACATAGAGTTATCGTAATCATGTGTTAAAAGTGCAGATTTGTTAAATATAACATTTAAAGTAGATTCCACAAATTTTGTAACTCGTTTTTGGCATTCTTGTTTTAAAAAGTTATTATTAGATCCTCAGGGACTAATAACAATGGCTTGCTTTCTCTCAACTTTTGAAAGCCCTCTCTGCTCTGTGAGGCCACCTTTGTGCTTATGTGACTAACTTTTCCACAAGAAGATAAGCTCTTGCACATGAATTGCACAGACTTGCTTGGATTTCTTTTCTCTCTCAGAAAACTAAGGCAAAGACGTCTTTGTCACGTTGCTTTTTAACCATCCAGTCACCAGGTGATATCCAGTAGTAGGATCACTAACGGTTAAACCTGATGCAAAATTAAGTGCTCTTGACACGTTGCACTGCTATACCTAGTTCTTTAATGCCAGGGACAGGAATTCTTGGGCACTATCTACTAAGTGGGTCTTCACATGCAGAAGCCTAACCTCCCAAGCAATTGCATGAGAAACATTTGCTTCTGGCAGTGGTGGTCTAGGTGATTTGGATCAAATGGACATATTTTAAGAAGATGATTTTAAATAGAGGGACTTGTTTGTTTTTCCTTGTATCAATTTTGCTTTATATATTTGGATGTCAAATTAGTAAGTATATATAAATTAAGAATCTTTATATCTTCCTGGTGAAGAAAACCTTTTGCATTACAAAGTGACCCTCGATCTGTAGCAATACTTTTTATAATTTGCTACCTTTCTCTATAGCTTTTCTAGATCTTTTAGGATTTTCTTGAGTTGAACTAAAAATACTTGGTGATATTCCAGAAGTAGACACAATATGGTTATAGGCAGCCAGATTAAACTTATTTTATTCCAATATATTTACCATTGATGCTTTGTGAACAGCCATGATAATTTCTGCTCTGCACCCCTAATATACAGAGGGTGCCAAAAAATGTATATACATTTTAAGAAAGGAACAGCTGTATTAAAATTACACTGTTGGTAACCACTTTGAGCATCTCTTGTAATTGCAGAAGTCAAATGTGACTTGTATTCATCTTTTGTTATAGGTATATATTGAGTAATACAATTTGAATACAGTTTTTTCCTTTCTTAAAATGTGTATACATTTTTTTTGGCATCCTCTGTATATGAATATTGTAAGAGCTGCCTTGTTTGCATATGACCTTACCCCTGTGAGTGAGCATCTAACCCAAACTGAGCCAGCACCTTTTTTTCCTAGATTTTGACTAATGAGAGTATCAGTCCTTATTCTGTTAGAAGTTGTAAGAAATGATAGTAAAAGATTTTGGTACATGTTTCCCATGAAACTCATGATGTGAAAAGAGCTGTCATTAGTGAGAGAGAATGAAACTTACCTGTAGAAAAAAAAAACAGAGATGAAGGATAGAGAGAAGGGGTAGATGGAATACCATTTGGGTTGCTAGTTCTAATAGTCCCTGGAGTAGCTGTATATCAGGTATTTCAAAGGCCTGCCTTTGTCTTAGTCTTTTCTGAATTCTGAGACAAGAATCCTAATCACTTTCTCAAACTAGTTTAGTTTATATTTCTATCATTTGCAACCAAAAGAGTCTTTATGAATATGTGCAGCAGTGAGTTACCCATTTTGGCTATAGGAGGGTATAGGCCATGGTTTTCAGAAAACTGAATTTCTGCTAGAGGCAGAACTCAGTTCCAGCTCTGCTCCGCGATTTTATGAAACAAGATGGCAGGCAACACCATCCAGGAACTACCAAAGTCAATGTAACTTCTTTTAAGCAATGGAGTCTGGAAAAGTGTTTTATCCCATAGGGTGTACACACAAAGCCTTACCTTTGGGTTATGACCAAAGCCACTATGAGCAGAACCTGAGATCAGTGAGAATCAGTTGTGAAAAATCACCCTACATGTATGATCCCAAGCTCTCTAGGCAAACAGAATAGTCAAGAGGGTAAAAACCAAAAAGAATGTGTATGATTATGGGGTGACTGAGTTTGAATTAGTCATATTTTGAGGCTTTATATGACTATAGCAATGTTTGGGGGGTATTTATCAAATCCTATTTGTTCCTCTTTGGACAAATGAAAAAAAATAGCTTCAGTGGTTGAAATATGCTTTGCTCTTTGTAGGCTTGGTTTGTTGCTCTTCTCTCTTTATTTGGATTCACAGATAGCTGCCCAGTTCCCACAATGCCACTGAAAGCACAGTCTGCCAAGGGGTTGCTATCACTCCCTGTGGCAGCAGAAAAATATCACAACCAATAAATCTGAAATATTCCAAACTAAGTCCAATATTTGTTTGTGTTATTTAATTGTAAGAATATTATGTTCTTCTTCTTGTCAAGAATAAGAGAAAACTGTTCTAGGAGTTGGTGAAATTATAGAAAATGAGGCCAAGACATAAGTCAGTCAATTACTCACTTCTGTTTTGTAGTCTGGTCTGTCAAATTAGCAGAAATTAGGAATTCAGATTATATAATACAATCGAACTTTAGAGAAATATTTAGTTCAATAATTTCTTATGAAACTGTATTTGCAAACTTTATTTAACTCACTTTGAATATGGATGTAAATCTCATAACTCAAGCTGACTTTGAAAACTGACCCAAATATCACAAAAAATATAGTAAGTGAAAGTAGTGCCTTATGTAGCTCCCCTAATTAGAAAATTAGGTACTCTTGTAAGTACGTTTTCTAAATACCTGAAGTATGATTACTGAAGCTTAAAAATTTTAAGACATACTTAATAGAAATATTTCTGAAACAGATTATGCATTTCCTTGTCTTACTATGTACAATAAAAAGTATAATAAAACTTATTTATTCAGTAAATATCTATTAAGAACCTACTATAGTATGTGAGAGTCTTCCAAGCTAGGAAGAGAAGACACACATGATTCTTCACCCTATGGAGGTACATCTTAAACATTTCTTAATGACTCATTTATTATCATGAATATGCATTATAAAGCTGATGTTCTAAAATGCTTTTGACTTATTCAGGACTCAACATTTCACGGTTAATTTTGTTATAGTCAAATCCAACAATTTTTTTTTTGCCTCATGATTTCTAATTTTGGAAGCTTGTTTAATAAGATTTTCTACACTATTAGGTCACAGAAGTGCTGTGTATTTTCTTTTTTTTGTTTATGGTTTTATCCTTCAGCACACAATTGGAGTCTAGTTCTGTATACTGTGCAAAGAAGGGATACAGTTTTATTTTTCTTTACATTGTCAGCCAGTTTTTTTTTTTGTTGTTAACATTTAACAATTTATCTTTTTTCCATAGATTTGTGGTGCTGTTATCACCTAATAGTGCTCCGTGTACCTATTGCTGTGTTTTATTCTTGTTCCACCAATCTGTCTATTCTTGTGCTTCTACCATGCTGCTTTTTTATTACTCTGGCTTTGCAGTATGATCTGAGATCTGACAAGTTGAACCTCTCTTCTTTGCCCTTTCTTTACAAAATTGACTTAGCTATTCATACAACTGTGGTTTTCCCTATAAGTTTTAGAATATCAAGTTGTTCCCCCCCAAATTCTATTGTAATTTAGATTGCAATTGCTTTAAATTTAGAAATTAATTTGGGGATAATTGATATCTTTACTAGAAGACATCATTCCTTCATAAACACAGTATTTTTGTTCCATTCATTTATATTTTCTTAACAATTAATTTTAGAACTTTTTTTCTGTAAAGGTCCCATGCATTCTCTGTTAGGAGAAATCCTAAATATTGTATGGGTTTTGTTGCATTTGTAAATGGTATAATATTTTTAAATTGACTATTGCTGGTGTAGAGGAATTCTATTGAATTTTGTAAATTGATCTATTGGGCAATAAAGCTAACCTCTCACATTACTTCCATTAGTTTATTGATTCTGTTGGCTTTTCTGATTATATGATTATATTATCTGTGTATAATGAGAGTTTTAGATATTTTTAAACAATATTTATATCACTTAGCTTTAAAATTTCTCTGCTAAGAATGATGTTTGCTTTAGGTTTTTGGTACTTGATCTTTATAAAGTTAAGGGAATTCCATTTTATTCCTAGTTTTTTGAGATGAGTTTTTAAAATTATAAATAATTATTAAATTTTATCAAATTAATATTATGCATCAGTTGGGATAATCATAAGACTTATATCCTTTAGTTTATTAATATGGTGAATTAGGTTGATATATTTCTGATGTTGAACCAACTTTGTGTTTCTGGAATAAACCCTACTTAATCAGAATGTAGTATTTTTAATTCACTCTTGGGTTTGCTTAACAAATATTTTCATTTAGTATCTTGTACCACTGTTCCTGAATAGCTTTATAATTTTCTTTCTCTGACCTGCTCTTACATGCTTTGAAAATCAAGGTTATACTAGTCTCATAAAATGAGTTGAACAGTGTTTCATCTTTTTTTTTTACATTTTATAATAACAAATAAAATAAAGACATGTTCTTTAAATATGTGATAAAACTTATCTATAAAATTATCTCGGCTTGAAGCTTTGTTGCATGGATGATTTCATTACCGTTTCACTTTTAAAATTGCTATTTGTTTATTCAAGTTTTTAATTTCTTTTTGAACGAATCGTGGCATTTTATGTTTTCCTTTTTATCTATGTTAAAAAATTAGTTACTGTATAATTATTATTCCCTTAATTTCTGTTGCAGCTATTGTTATTCTTTTGCATAATAATATTTTTCATAATAATTTGTTATATGTGTACTTATACAATATATACTATATAAATTTATGAATTAGAGAATAGTATATGATATATATACACAATACTATATAAAATACTACATATATACATGATATATTATATATTATAAATATAAAAATACATTGTATCATATACTATATATATTTTATTATACATGTTCAATTATAATACATAAGTACAATATGTAATAGAAATATGTCTAATACATATACTACATATAGTGTAAGAGATAGAGGTTATTATATATATTATTCAGAGTTATTTCTTTTTATTCGGTATTTATCTCTGTGCTTGGGTATTCTCTCTCTCTGCATCCCAACCCCAGCCCCTTCAAGCCCATCCTGCACTCTCCACCAATGGTTTATGTTACACATTTTTACACAAAACTAGTTTCAGGCACAGTTAATCTTCTCTTCTTTTGTTTTATCTTTCACTGATTTCCCCCTCATATCTTTACTGTATCTTTTTCTTGTTCAATTGGGTGTGTGCTTGTTACTCCTTTTTCCAGATTCTTGAGTTGAATGCTTAACATTTGTTGCTTTCAGTCTTTCTTGTTTGCTGCCAAATGTACTCCAAACTAGAAATTTCCCTCTAAGTACTTGTTTAACTGTGTTCCAAATTTTTGGCACGTAGTCTTTCCTTGTCTCTTAGTTCTGAGTATTTTGTAATTTTCCTTACGATACTCATTTTAACCCAAGGGTCACTTAATAGTATGTTACTTAGTTTCTAGACATATGAGATTTTTTAAAAAAAATCTTCTGTTGCTGGATTCTAATTTTATTGCATGATTAATGAGAATATAATCTGTATTATGTTGATTATTTGGAATTTAACATGTAAAGAATTTTATAAATATTCCATGTTTGCTCAAAAACAATGTGTATTCTCTGTTGGGTATAAATTTCTATACTATAGTGTTTTTTTACTTGATTTAAAATTTCTGAAAGGGTTTTATTAAAATTTCCAATTATTAAATTTTTACTCTGTAGGACAATGTTTTATATATTTATACAATATATTCTTGGATACATATATGCTCATTATCCTTATATTTTTTGATTTATTGTTTGTTTTACTAATATGTAGCATCTCACATAACCCAACCTTGGTGATACCAGGGAAGTGAGAAAATTCTAGATGCTACAAACATGAGAGGATTTAGTGACCAGTAATATATAAATGAGAAGATGGTTTCATGAATAACTCCAGTTTTTGGCTTGGAACTCTGGGTATATGACAATATTAATTACTGTGATAAGACACATAGAAGGTTTTAAGGGCAGCAAGGCTTGGAAAACATGAGATGAGCAAACATTTATTCATTCATTTATTTCCTCACTAAGTAAATATTTACTGAGTACTCTTTATATGCCAGTTACTATACTAGGCATATTTTTACAGAAAGTTTTCAGGGTAGGTTTAAGATGAATTAGTTTTATAACCCTGTCAAAGTTTTGCTCACAAAACATGAAAGTGTAAAGACAATCATGATGTAGATATTCATACGCAAGAAATGGAATGCGGTGGGCTTTACATAGTGCATTTGGGAAGTTCAACTCAGTAAAATCTCCAATCCTCTCTAGGAAATTCTCTGGCTATGTGTAGACTTACTATGATAGATTAGCATGATCTACAAACTACAAGTTGATTCCCAAAAAGAAAAATATTCAATCCACTCTGTATCTGTAATGCATTTATCTGTTACCAGCCCACTGGATCTGCAATATATCCTCTTTGAAAGTTTAAAGTTGGGGTTTTCAAACGTCAACAAGCATGTGAATTCCCTGGATGCTTGATAAAAATGCAGATTCCTAGCCTCCAACCCAAGAAATTCAGGTCTTGAGTGAGCCTAAGAATCTACATGTAACAAGTTCCTCAGCTTATTATGATACTACAACTGTATTTTGAGAAATACTCCTGTAAACTATACAAATTGATTATAGGATGTTAATAAACAAACAAGCCCCCAAAACTTACTGTCTCCCAGACTGGGAATGAAAAATTGGGAATACCGGTAGACTTACTTGGATGTGATCTTGTTTCCCAGGTGTTGCAATTTTGCTTCTTAAATACATTTAGAATATTTTTGGTAATGTATTAATAACCTAAAGGAAATAATCTTTATAGAAAATATGAAAAACATAATTTTCTTACATTTTCAGTTATACAGATAGCCTCCAAGCTGTCCTATTTCTATACCTGCATAAAGCCTTTATTTCTTACTCCTAGAGATTCCTCATTTAATAATCTTAGGTTCAGTGACCACACAGAGCCTTCACTCGCTCCTTCCTTTGTGGAAGGAGCCATCCTGTTGGCAGTTCCCTGATTTAGGAAAGAGAGGGTAGTGAGCAATCTTTCTAGCTTTCCTTCTTAGATGAGAAGATAAAATTTACTCATTTTGACCCTGCTAAAATCTTATTTTCTCCTCTGGAAACCATTAGGTATATGCAGTAAAGCTGAGTGTCATTTGATTTCTGGAAACATCTTGGGAGCATTCCGGGGAAAACCCCATGACACCCCTTATCTATAAGGAGATTATTTTTTTCCTCCCCCCACTTAAGAAAACTCCCTCTAAATTGCTTTCCGCTGACAACTGAAACAGTTTTGGGAAGCTATTCAACTTTAATAATAAGATACTTTATGTAGACAAGACCTGCTTCAACTCAAAGCTGTTTTAGGATTAAGAAGCAGAAGTAAGACTGAAAATTAGGCTTAAATTAAATCAAATTTAATATCCATGGTATTAAAGGGATAAAGATAATCATTATATATCAGCAGATATGGACATTTAGACTAGGATAACAAGATTGCCCCCACACTGAATATTCAATAGATAGTGTAATGAATAAGCATATGTAATAGACCATTATGTTTAAGCCATCCAGTTAGAAAATTATAAAAATTTATGGGCAAGCAATGTACAAGTGATTTTTCATAAGGTATCCTGAGTTGACAACTAGATTAAATGAAAAAACATGTAGAATATTGGAAGAAGGCCATCGTGAATGGAAAAGTACACACTGCCATCAAATATAAAGCTGTTGGAAGACTTGGATTTAACCCAAAAACAAATGAAGAGACCCTGCTGGGGCAGGATGAAAGTGAAAAGACACACAAGGCTGGAAAACAGAGGAGGACACAAAGGTGCTCAAGATTGAAAACCTAGGAGCACGTAAGTATTTCCCAGGATGAAAAGAAAAGCAACTGTCATGTTTTAATGACCGTATTTAGTGTTTATAGCCTACGTTGTTTCCCTTATCTGTCTTATCAAAATATTAATAATCTTTACTCAAACCTAGTCAGGTAGCTAGTGATATTGTCAGCCTTTTGTAAATATTTATTAACTACTTGGTTGATTAATTGTTCCAGAATTTTGACAGGGACTGGTACTTTACTGTCTTTTCATGTTTATATGCCATTCATTCCTTCTCGTTGATAACCAGAATAACATTTGCCAGCCTTAAGTTCTGGTTATTAGAAAATGCATATTCAAAATATGTTGAAATAACACTACCACATATTAGAATGGCTAAAATTAGAAAAATTGACCATTTTAAGTGTTGTTGAAGATGTGGAGTAACTGAAACTCAGACACTGATGGTGGTAATGTAAAATGATTAAAATCTCTTAGAAAAACAGTTTGGACACTTTATAAAAAGTTAAACATACACTTACCATATGATCCAGCCAATCCACTCCTAGGTATTCACCCAAGATAATTGAAAACATATATACGTAAGACTTGTGTGCAAATATTGATATCAGCTTTAGTTGCAACAGCAGAAACTGGAGATAGTCCTAATTCCCAATAAGTGAATGGATAAACAAATTACGATGTATCATGCAATGGAATACAGTATCCCCACATTATCAACAGGGAATATATTCTAAGATCCCCAGTGGATGCTTGAAACCAAGGATAATACTGAACCCTAAATATACTGTTTTCTCCTATATATGCATACCTTTTTTCACTTAAAGGAAGCACTTTATAGCTTTTGTTTAGCATATCCGAAATGCCAGCATCACTACTCTTGTGCTTTGGGGCTATTATTAAGGAAAATAAGGATGACTTAAACACAACAAGCACTGCAATACCATGACAGTGATCTGATACTAAGTGACTAATGGGTGATTAGTGTATGCAGTGCGGATATGCTGGACAAAGGAATGATTCATGTTCTAGGTGGGATGGAGCTAGATGGCACAAGATGTTATCATGCTACTCAGAATGGCATACAATTTAAAACTTATGAATTGTTTATATCTGGAATTTTGCATTTAATATCTTCGGACCACAGTTGACCGCGGGTAACTGAAACTGCCCGAAGTGAAACCACTGATAAGAGGGAACTATTGTACCACTTAGCAATAAAAAAGAAAGAATATGATACATGCAACAACATGAATGAATCTCAAAATTGCTACATGAAAGAACCAGAAAAAAAAAGAGTATGTACTTTATTACTTGATTTATTTAAAACTCCAGAAAAATTAAAAAACTCTATTGTAACAGAAAACAGTTCAATGGGTGTCAGGGAGCGAAGGGAGAAATTACAAAGTTATGCAAGGAAACTTCGGGGTGATATGTTCTTGATTATGACAATGGTTCCACTGTGTATACACATGTCACCAGTCATCAAATTGTATACTTTAAACATATGCAGTTTATCATAAATCAACTATACCTCAATAAAGGTGAACAAAAAGTAAGAAAAAAAATTACCACAAGCTTTCACCACTAACTTTGGAAAAAGATAGAATGCGTTCATTAAGATATGCATAGACGGCCCAACAGTACATGTGGAGGAAGGATCGTAGGGTTTCATGATCCCCGCTCAAATTGGTTTCACTTATATTTTTTGCTAACAAATGTATAATTTGCTGGCAAGCTCAGTAAATTGTATGTTGATCATAAAAGCTTTAGAATGGTGATAGTCACAAAAACAAATAAGTAAAATGTAAGATGGTTGCAGTTGGTAAAAATAACACTGACTTAGGAGAAAGAAAATCTGAGTTCTAGTAGGAGCTTCCTCTGACATGTTATTGACAAGCCGCTAGATCTGGGCCAGATCCAAATGCTCCAAATTTCTGCTCTGAAATTTGGGAATTATGTATACAAGTTGCATATAGAAATTGACTTGTGTGGAAACCCCCATTCTTGTGAAATTTCTTCACAAGTAACGTCGAACTTCTAATATAGATTGCCTGCTATTTTGACCCAAAGTATATTCCCTCTCAGTGGCTCTTGAACCTGTGATCCTTACTTTAAATGCATATTCTGAGGCCATAACCAAGATATTCAGAAAGTCTGAGGCCAGACCCAGGAATATGCATTTTATAAGTAGGTGGTATGATGCAGAGGGTGTTCAGACCCTCTAACCAGATCATGAAAAGGACATCTCATCTCTATTACTTATCCAAATTATAGACCAATACATTTACCAAACAGCTCCTCAACACTATAGCAGCTTTTTAAATTACAGGCATGGTTCTTTCAATGTCACATCCCTTCATGAGGAACAAATTTTACATTACTTGTATTGTTTCATCTACCAGAAAAGTCAGTCAGAAATAGAAACACTTTCACAGCATTTATTACTCTATCTTCAGCCTTTGAGTTTATAGATTACTGAAATAATTACAATATCAGAGGATGGACCCCCTGGTCTGCATCTGCTATAAATTATTCTTCAGACATAATAACCTTGATAAGTTTGTACACTAGCAATTCAATTTTAAATGTGTGTTGGTTAAGGAACTGAGTACCCTAAGTACAGATTCCAGAACATGTTAGAATAACCACTACAAGATGTTCTGGAATTGAGCTATAATATTGGCTTAACAGATATTGGCAGGCATTCTTTTATTTGATAAAACAAACAAGGCAATGGAATTTATTGTACTGTTTAGTAGGGGGGAAAAAGCAAAACCTGTGCAGAGAAAAACAAAGAACCTCTTTGTCTTTAACAGAGGAACTAAAATAAATGCCTTGTAAAATGGGCTGTTCATCATCTTGGGCCACTTCCCTACATCTTGACCTCAGCATCACTGTGGACCTCTTCCTCTTCTGGGCCCTCCTCCAGCCCCCTCTTCAGTCGATCAATTGTGACATTCTTATTAATTTACCTGCACAGCACCTCTCAGCTTTTTCCCTTCTCTCCATGACCTCTCATCTGGGTCAGGCCTTCCTCACCTCTCACCTGACCACTTGCTATAGCCAAAGCTCACCCAGTGTAAGTCTCAACGTGCTCTTCAGATCAGCAGCATCAGCATCACCAGGGAACTTGTTAGAAATGCAAAATCTCAGGCCCCTCTCCAGACCTCCTGTATGTGGGAGACCCTGCTCGCTGCGCCATTTGTCATGCAGGGCAGCCTGCGGGGTCTCTGCTCCCGCACCCCACATAAGAACGCAGGACATGGTGAGGCCAAAAAGGAACACCGATGGAGCCATAGATAGGGGAGTCATACCACTGTAGTCTAATTGGAGGCACGATAGCCTCACTGGAGGCTGGATCCACACAACCTGCAACCTGCTGTCTGCTTCTCTGCCTGCCAACAAACCAACTGACCAACCAACGCAGCCCGGCAGTTATATCAGTGGCTAACTGGATAACTGGTTACAGCTGACAGCCAACTAGCCACAGCTGATGGCCATCCACTACTCAAGGCAGCACCTTTCCATGTGAGGCCGAGAGCCTGGAAACTGCCCTCTGGGACTCTGTCCCCACAGCTCCTGAATCAGAAATTCTGGGGGTGAAGCCCAGTGTTCTCTGGTTTAACAACTCCTCCTCCTCCAGGTGATTCTAATATAGGCTAAAGATTGAGAAACATTGCTCTGACCCTATCGTGCAAAGCATCCAGCGGGGTGTCATGAGGGAGACCCTGCTCGCTACACCATGTGTCGTGCGGGACGGCCTGCGGGGTCTCAGCTCCCGCTCCCCACATAAGAATGCAGGATATGGTGAAGCCAAAAAGGAACACCCACGGGGCCATAGGTAGGGGAGTCATACCACTATACTCTCACTGGCAGCTGGGTTGGAGACACAGGAACCAGAAGTAACACAATTCTCAACCCTCACTGTGCCGCTTGCAGGCTCAGCCACCATCTTCTTGCTAGGTCCCATTTTCCTGCTAGCGTAGCCACAGCAGTTATATTAGTGGCCAATGGCTCACTGGTTACAACTGACGGCCAACTAGCCACAGCTGATGGCCATCCAATCACAGTTGATGGCCATTTACTACCTGAGCCAGCACCTTTCTATGTGAGGCCGAGAGCCTGGAAACTGCTTTTTGGGGCTCTGTCCCCAAAAACCCAGTCTCCCTTTCACCAGTGTCTTTTCCCAGCCACAATTATTTTATCTACCACTGTCAGATAAAATTTCCAAAGCATAGATATGATCATATCGGTCCCTAGGGTAAAGACCTTCAACCTGTCTTATTGTTAATTAAGAGTAAAATGTAACATCTCCTGAGCTCTTTCTATGTGCTAGGCAGTACGGCTCTCAGGTGGGTATAATAAATATTTAAGTAATGTATGATGGATGTGTGACCATCTGTTCTTTGTGGTGTCCATTTACAGGGGCCCCCATCAGTGGTTCTTAGTCCTGGTTGCACATTAAATTCACCTGGAGGCTTAATAAAAATTCTCCACCCAAGAACAATTAAATGGGTCTTGCATCATATTTTTAAAAGCTCCCTGAGGTGATGTGTGTGAAACTGAGGTCGAGAGCCATCAGTCTCTGTGACTCCTATCTTCTCAGCCTATTTCTCCCACAGCTAGGGTTGCTTTGTCCCCACCTGCAGTGGCTACTTCCCTGCCCCTGGCTCTGTCATCAATCTTGTTCTTAGACAAAGGAATGTAAGAAACCAGGGGGCAGTGGTGGGGCAGACTCAGTATTATGTCATCTACCACCTAACTAATGTCTCAAGTTTAGAATCTGCCAGGGCATCTCTATAGTCTACTTTCTACACAGCAGTCAGAGTGAGCTTGTTTAAATCTACTTCAGACCTAGACTACAAATCTAAGGCAGTCCTCACTCAGAAAAAAGCAGATAGTAAAAGCAGAAGTTCAGTCAATGGCTTACTGGTACATATCTTCTTTTTTCTGCACCTCACACACCCATTCACTCACTGCCTCTCTGGCCTCAGCAACTGGTGCTCTCCCTCCAGCTTACTCTGCTCCAGCCACACTGATCTCCTCACTGTTCCTTAGGCACACTCCTACCTTGGGGACTTTGCACATGCTGGTTCCTTGCCTGCAATCATCCTCCCCTACTTAGCCACTTACACCTTTCTCCTTTACCTTTTTCCAGTCCCATCTGTCATCTCAGTAAGGCTTATGTTGACCACTCTATTTAAAATTGGTAACACCTTTCCAGTGTTACCTAACTTCTTTCTCTGCTTTATTTATTTATGATATTTCTTATTTATCTCTAAATGCAAACTCCATAAGAAAGGGAGTTTTGTCTGTTTTATTTGCTGCTATACTTAAAACAACAGTGCATGACCTATAGTGGGTGCTTAATAAATATGGATAGAATGAGTGAATGCCTAGCCTCATGGTCTGGGTGCCAATCTTCTAGTCCACTGTAAAGCCTGAACTCTGTGTTAACCCCTCGGTGACTTCTCCTTCACCCTAGGTCATCTAAGACAGGATCCCAGCTCTCCTCTTGCCTGGCTTGCAGGGGCTGAGCAACTGCTTTTAACACTACACAGGGCTGAGATTCTCATGCCTCCTGCCACACCTCCTAGTCCTGCCCCTACCCTGCCAGTATTCTTCTGTGAGCTTACCCAGTTCTGCTGCCTATTTCTACAGCTGTCCATTTCTAGGAGCCATAGGTAGTCTATACAATTCTGGTGGAGGACACCTATGGGCAGGCCTAGTGTCCGTGTTCTTAGCCTGTCCCATTTAGTTCTTGTGTTCTAGGCTCCTTTTCTGAAAGAAAATCTGTCATGTATAGGAAACATTCATCTAAGATCAATTGTTTTATCTATTTATCTATCTGTTGTCCACCCACCTGGAATGTAAGCTCCAAGAGAGCATGTATTTTTGTCTGTTTTTGTATGTGTCTGTGTGTTTATTGCTGTTTCTCCAAAGAGTAGAACAGTGACTGACCCATTGTAGTCATACAATATATAAATATTTGTTAAATGAATGAATACATGAACACCGCTATTAGTGCTTAAGAACTTTGCTGCCACTGCTGAGTTACCAAGTTATGAAAATCAAATAAGAAAATCAACACAAAGCAACGGTTCATTTGAGAGAAGTTGCAGACTGAGCTGCCATGATTCTTGATCAGTTCTTCATCATTCAGAACCTTTGTTACTTGGTCATGAAAAGGGAGTAAACAAGAAATAAATCAAATATGTGAAAAGTCATTTTAGGAATGCTAATAAAAGTATAAAATAACATAAATGGAGTTTCACAGCCATATATTACAAAATCAACAACCATCCATTTTAAAATTTGAAAAATTGGCATCCAGACATTTTCAAACATCCAAATGTTACATGAGATGTAGTACAAGCAGACATGTAATTGACATTGTTACTTTTCATGGTGAGACTCAGTCTTAAGGAAGTTAGAAGAACAATTGTGCAGCAAGCTATTTTCTCCTATGTTAAAAAAAAATGGCAATTTTTGATGCCTGTCTATGATGTCATTTCCTAGGCCAGGCAACTTTGGGAACAACAGCAGCAAAAAAAGCAAAACCAAAACAAACCAAACAAATGAACAAAAATCTGAAGTTTCTGACGGTCACAGAAGTGCTAATAGTCCCTCTTACTTCACAGGAATAATAACAGTAATGACAATGACCCTTTTGGTATACTGTTCAGGGGACTTACACATTATTTCATCTCATCTTCCCAGTTCTCTACTGAGGAAGAAGTATTGATCTCCAAGTAAAAGATAAAGACATCGAAGTTGAGAAAATTTTAATTGACTTTAAGGGGGGAATTAGTGGAGCCAGGAAGAAAAACACCTTCCTTTTTGTTGCCCTTGCCCCTAGCTTCCATGCATCTCCCATTTCCCAATGTCTTTCTCTCCTTTGCTGTTTGTCTATCTCTGCTCATGGCAGTGGACATACTTACACTAATATATAAGCATAAAATATTTAGTATAAACATGGGACATACTCATATTAAAAAATAATTTTTTTGTTTATCTGAAATTCAGATTTAACTGGCTGTCCTGTTTGCTGAATCTGACAATCCTATTCCTGGTATCTCCTCTGAAACAATTATTTTTGTGCTGTGATATAACAGGGTTTAATTAAGGATAAAGAATATGAAGAGAAAACTGTAGGAAGTACTTGTACACCTTCTTAATTTACCATCTCTTTCACCTCTTTAGCCTATAACACCACTTAACAAACCATTTTTTTAATTTCATTTTTTTATATTAGTTTCAGGTGTACAAAGCAACATAATGATTAGACATTTACACCCCTCACAAAGTGATAACCCCAACAAGTCTACTACTCCTCTGAAACTGTATGTAGCTGTTACAGTACCATTAACTATATTCCCTATGCTGTACTTTACATCCAGTGACTATATGAGGTCTGACAATTAAGTTCACGAACTCATCCTACAAAAAGTGCTTCATACCTCATTGCTGAATATCACTACAGTCACCTTTGAAGTACTCCCCTTGGGAAGCTATGCACCAACGCCAGCGCCTAGTCCACCTTTCAAAGCAATTTTGGAACTCTTTCTGGATTGGCCATCAGAGCTGCTGTCGCATTACCCTTGATGTCCTGAATGTCATCAAAATGTCTTCCTTTCAATATTTCCTTCACCTTCGGGCAAAGAAAGAAGTCACTGGGGCCCAGTTCAGGTGAGTAGGGCGGGTGCTCCAATACAGCTATTTGTTTACTGGCTAAAAACTCCCTCACAGACAGTGCTATGTGAGCTGGTACATTGCCGTGATGCAAGAGCCATGAATTGTTGGCAAAAAGTTTTAACTTTTTCGTCTAACTTTTTCATGCATCCTTTTCAGCTCTTCCAAATAGTAAACTTGGTTAACTGTCCAGTTGGTACAAATTCATAATGAATAATCCCTCTGATATCAAAAAGTTTAGCAACATCATTGCAACAAGTTTGCAAACTTAATTGTTAGGCTGTGTGTGTGTGTGTGTGTGTGTGTGTGTGTGTGTGTGTATGTAATCAAACTATGTCTGAAAGTATCATTATTCATAAGCCTGTTTTTCCCCCAGTAGGTGATAAGCAGCTGGTGAGCGATGGAGGAAGGATATTTGCATATCCTATTCTCTTCTCTCCTCAGTGCCTTCACAAGCGAGCTCCATCTGTGGTAGCCATCTAACCACACTGGGCCAACCCAGAAGAGTTAGGAAAGACACGGGGGCCAATAACTGGTGGGAAGATCTGATCTGGTCTGACTGAGAAATACACTCAATCCATCATTCACAGATTCCATTTGTGTAAATTGGTCTATCATGAACATTTAACAGTAACACCCAAATCAATACCTGTGCACTTTCTTCATCATTTACACACATGCACAGAGCAGCATGTTCTCAGCTGACATGGAACAAGACAAAGCTCTGCCTTCATGGTTCAGCTCTCATACTGTAAACAAGTATCCTTTTAATGGTGTATTAGGTGCCATGTTTTTTACATTTTTGTGCTTTTCTTTTTGGTGATTTCACTGTTTAAAATGGCCCAAAGTGCAGTGCTGAAGTGCTGTTGAGTGATCCTAAGCACAAGAAGGCTGTAATGTGCCTTAAGGAAAAAAAAAAACACGTGCGTTAGATAAACTTTATTCAGTCATGAATTAGTCATGCTGTTGGCCGTGAGATCAAGGTTAACAAATCAATTACATACATATCTCTATCTATCTCTCTATCTCTCTATCTCTCTCTCTCTCTATCTATCATCTATCTGTCTATTAAAGTGTCTTTAAACAGAAACATACATAAAAGAAGATTATGTATTGATCTGTAGACGAAAATGTTCTGACCACAGGCTCACAGGAACCTAATGTAGGAGCAATAATTCAGTATCTCTAATTTAGTTTCCATGGTGACTTTATAGAACATAACTACTGCAAATCATAAGAATCAGCCTGTGTTTCCTAGATTTTTTCATTTCTAAGATTTCGATAGGCAATTCATCACACTGGTAAGAACAACATGGGGGTCATGGTAATAGATTCAGTAAAACACTTTTTTTTCAGAAAAGGGAAAAACTGGCAGACTCTGGTGTTAGAAATAGGAGAGGAGCTGCCAATGGATTTGTTAGTTTTCCCACACATCAAAGATGATCCTTTTGAGAAAATACCAGCAGCAAGCTTTCCTGCTTCTGGCATTGGTTTTTGCTTTGCAAACTTAATTTTTATTCCTACTTTTCAAGAAGAAAAGTTCTTGGCAGCAGGTGATGATACTTACGGGATTTTTATCTTGGGATCAGATGTCTTTTTGTTCTGCTCTTAGAAAATTCAAGCAGAGAAATAGCAATGGATTTTTTCTGAGCTTGACAAGCATAGGTTTAAGATACTCCATGAGACTTTTATTAATATAGCTAAGGAAGGCCAGAAGGAGCCCATTTATCGATGTCAGCCCCCTGAACCCCATTTTACCTGAATGACTCAATCATCTGTTGCACTGGATCTTGTTTCTGAAGGGTGTTAGAATTAAATTACCACCACTCAAACTTGTACTTGTTGCTTTCGAAATAAAGCCTTGTACAAAACGTCTTTCCTCTCTGGAGTGAGGTACAGAGATTCTTGACCAAAACCAGACAGATAGATTAGAAGATGTTCTCTCTTCGAGCCCAATCCCCCTTTTTAAAAAAAAGTATCTGTTACAGAGAATCCAGCTTCTCAAGTCCTGACTTTCTGGGAGGTGTTTGTTAATCAGTAGCTCCTTCCTTCCATTTCTCCTCCCGTGCTACACCCAGCCAGAGGCAACGTGGTAAGGTCACTGGCCCTTGATCTTGGGGCTTCTTTACTTCCCTAGTCAACGTCCCTGGTGTCCATTCTCCATCTTTTGCACTTTAATTTTCAGAACAATTAC
This sequence comes from Rhinolophus ferrumequinum, assembly GCF_004115265.2. Lineage (NCBI taxonomy): Eukaryota > Metazoa > Chordata > Mammalia > Chiroptera > Rhinolophidae > Rhinolophus > Rhinolophus ferrumequinum. Next base: position 79,573,045 of record NC_046294.1, on the reverse strand, counting down.
CAATTAAAAACATTTCCAAAGGTGTAAATTGGTACACCCATTTTGTAGGGACAATTGGCAATATTAATAAAAATTTGAAATGTGCTTATCCTTTAACCCAGCCATTCCACTTCTAGAAACTTATCCAGCAAATGATTGCACAAAGATACATGTACAAAAATGGTCAAAAGAACTGTTTTTATTAGCAAAAACAAAAACCCCAAAAGCAAAAAACTAGAATTAACCTATAATGACGTACATGGAGTTCCATTAAAAAGAGTAAAGCCCATCTCTCTGCACTGACTTGGAATGATGTCTATTAACATGCCAGTTTCAGGAAATGTATAGTATAGTCTAGTTGTGTAAAAAAAAAGGTACAAATACTGTATCAATGATTCTTTGTTAAAATATAAATTTATTTTGAAACTATGTAACTACCAAAAAGTTTTTCTTTTAAAACTAGAAAAACTGGATCTAAAGTTTAGATGGGAAGATAATAGCTGCGATCAATCACAAAAACAATTATGATAATGAGAAGTTAGCCCTACTGGATATCAAATGTGTTATAAAGATTCATTAATTTAAAAAAATGTGGTACTGGCAAACAAATCACAAACAGACAGAATAGAATAGAATAGGGAGTCCAGAATTAAACTCAACTACATGTGGGAATTTATTAAATGATAAAGTCGTATCTTTAGCTGGTGAAAAGATAGGCTATTCAATATATGTTCTTGGGGCAAATGAGTAGTATTTAGGGCAAAAAAAAAGGATCCACACCTCATACCTCACACTAGGACAGATTAAAAATGGATTAAATTTTTAAATGGCGAAGAAAAAATAAACCATGAAATGCTAAAAGAAAACAAAATTAAGTAGCCCTGATTTAAAAATAAAATTTTGAAAATCTTAACCATATTAAAAATACTCTTGACATTATTTAAAAAAAGAGGTTTTACACAAGAAGAGAAAGATGTTAAGCAAAGTCAAAAGACACACAGTGAACTTAAAAAACATTTGGAAATCATATCACAGACAATGATAGATTATGCGTATTTTCCTAATATATGAAAAGTTCTGGAAATGGGTAAAAATGTGATCAACAGCTCACTATAAAAACAGATCAGCAATTGCACTCCAAAATATACTTGCGTATGTGTAAAATGAGATAAATATAATAGTATCCATTGTAGAGTAGATGTACATTGAAAATAGCCAAGTATCTATCAATTGAGAAATAGTTAAATAAATTATGGTATATCCAGTCTCTGGCATATTGTGTATCTCTGTCAAAAGAATAGGAAGCTCCCTACATTGTTATATGCAAGTCTATGCAGCATATATCATTAAGGGAATAAAGCAAGGTACAAAACAATATGTATAACATACTACTATTTATGCATAAAATCTGTAATAAGAATCTATATTTCTAGAAACAACTCTGAAAGATGGGTAATAATAGTGACTACCTATATGGATGGGGTGAAGGAGGCGGGTGGGAAGACTAGGGTGGGAGAAAAACTATTCAGTGTAGATTTGTATTTAGTTTAAAAATTTTAACCATATTCAATAATAAACAAGTTGAATTTTTTTAAAAAAAGAACATGGGTGCATAGAAAATGTATAAAACAATAAAACCAGTCTATTGATAACGGTGACCTTGGTGGCCGTTTGAATTGGTTTTGGGGGTTTGGAGAAGGGGGGGAGCTGAGGGGTGGCTTTTAATTTGTATTTTGTATATGTTTTATTGTTTATTTTATTATAATAAACATGTTTTACTTTTATAATGCTATAAAAATACATTTTATGAAAGGTTCCTAAAAGCTTTATTTTTTATTCCGGGAACTTCTGTGGAGAGGCACTGAATACTTACCTCTTGAGTGACCACACATGATAGTGTTGGGCTGCCATGTTCATGGTGTGCTACTAGATTGTCATTTTTATTGGTGCTGCATGGATTTGTATACTTTACGCCTCATTTCTGTGTTACCTGTTCCACAGGTATCTGTGACATATTAACAAACAGGTATGGAGAATATTTAGCCACGAAAAGAGTAGCTGCCAAGAAGTGAGGTCCAGTTTGATGGGGCCTAATTGGTGTGCAAGAATTGGGAGTTCATAAAGTGACCCTATATTCACTAAAACTTAATGACCTTGATCAATGTGATTAGTTCTTAAATAACACTACCTAGAACTTGTCCTTGACAGATAGCAGGAGCAAGAAAGAGGGAGATTAAAGTCCTGCATTGTTCTGAATCTAGAATGCAAGTTCCAGGGACTCTGCTTTCAACAGTTTAATCCATAATCAGTTCAAAAGATGTCTGCAGCCTAGTCAGTCTATTTGTTGAATTGGCATAATTAATTATGTGCTGTGTAAAAAAACGTTCTTCGAGCTCTGATTAATTGATTAATTCATTCAGTTATCCAACAAACATTTACAGAATTCCCACTATGTGCTAAGAACTGGGCATGATTTAAATGGTACAAGGATTATTTACTTGTGCTTATGAGGCCCACATAAAAATATTCAAACATTTCAGTGCTGAGGACTTGACTTGTGGTATGAAGCACTCACTTCCATAACGATAAAACACCACCACCATCTGTTGTAATAAGAGAAAAGGTTAATGAAGAAACTTCCTTGAAGATATGCAACATTTCCTTAATTTGCTTCTAAGCTGTCAGGTTTTAAAACATTTAAAGGTGTCAGGTTTAAAACGTTTTAAAACAAGCCAATATAGCAAACAAAAAATTTTGGTCAAAGTCTGCAGACAAAAACGGGGTACTGTTTTCATTTTAGATTTCAAGAAAAATGTCAAAGAAGCATAATTAGATGACCTTATTGTAGGGAAAGAATCCCTATGATCTGCAAGGATTCCTTGAAGGGAAGACAGGAGACAAGCAGGGGAAACAACATGAAGACTCACCTCTGAGCCATTAAAAAACATGAAATAGGTCAATATGGGAATCCCGTGTGTGGACAGGTGCAGAGTGACGTCTGGTAGTTTCGAGTAAGCACAGTGCTTATCCCAGCACCCCTGTGGTTCTCTTCCGAACTAAAACAAGAAAAAAAAAATCATTCTTTTTTATGTCTGTATAAGAAACACATTACCCCGCCCCTCTGCCTAAGACCAGATCTCAGGAATGATGTTTTTATAACCTGGCCAGACAGCAGCCACTGTAGTTACAAGCATTGTGTGTCCATTCCTTTTTTTGTTCAGGAACAGAGATCAAGTTCCATTTGTTCTTACATTCACTTATCCATTTATCACCCAACAAATATTTATTAAGAGGAACCGTGTGCCACGCCCTGTGCTAGCTGGTGAAGATAAAGAGATGAAAATGTGTTCTTCTGATCAGCAAGGACCTCATAATCTCATAGGAGAGACAGCCGTGCAAGCAATAAATTGCAGAATCACCCTGAGAGTCCTCTTTCCTTCATTCCCAACATCAAGTCCTGTATGTCCACAATGCACCCCCAACTTGTCTCTTTGCTCCACTTCTACTGCCCACACCTGAGTCCAAGCCCCTCTCTTCCCTCACCTGGATGAATTGCTCCTCCTTCTACTCTTTTCCCTACAATTCCTTTTCCTCACAACAACCAGAAGGATCTTTAAAAGAATGTAAATCAGATCATGTCACTACTCTGCTAAAATACTTCCAATCGTTTCCTATTGAACTGGAAAAAGAATTCAAATTTCTTACATAGCCTGCCAGACACCAACTGGCTTCTGTGTCTTTTACCCCATCTGATACTTTTCTTCTTGGTGCCCCCTGTACTCCTGTATCACTAGCTTCCTTTCTGCAGCTCATTCCTTCCTCAGAGTCTTCACTTTTGCTCACTTCTGCCTGAACAATCTTGCTCAGATCTTTGCATCACTCGTGGGGCCTCAGCACCAATCCTCCCACTTTAGAGAGACCTTTCCTAACCCCCCTGTTTAAAGTATGCCTCTTCTAATTTCTATGTAGCTCATTACCCCATTTTATTTTTCATGGCATTTATTGCTGTCTGAAAATATCTTGTTTATCTCCTTGCTGCTTTTGATATGAAGGAACTGAACTGTCTTATTCCCTCTTAATCCCCTGGGCATAGGCCAGTGTTGATAGGTATTTGTGGAATAAATGAATAAGTATGTGTCATGGAAGTATCACTGTGCATTTTTACCATCCTCTGTACAGGCCATGTTATTTGTAGATTAATCCAGACACTAACAGAAATAGAATCATATTCACAGAGGTGTAAGAGTGAGAGGGGTGTCAGAGGTCTGTCACCCTTTGTCCTTCCAGAGTATCCTTAATTAATGGTTTATTCTTTTTTAATAAGCCCTTTGAGGATCTGAATAAGCCCTGGACTCTGTCTATAGCAAAAAGTGCACTTTCACACACACCAAAATTTCCACACAATTTCAGTGGATTATGTAGGGTGACTGACTGCCCAGTGTGCCCAGGACTTCAGGATTTCCTGGGACGCAGGACTTTCAGTGCTAATACCACAACAATCCTGGGAAAACTGCAACAGTTGGCCACCCTGGGTTTTTATTGGCCCAGAAGCCCTTTGTGAGTCCGTTTAGTGTCCAAGAAGCCTTGCTGAAGGTGTTAACATATCAGAAAAATTTAAAATAATTACTGAGTGTCTACTAAGAGTGGTTAGAGAAAAAGTGGAACTGATGGAGGAAGTGTGAATGTGAGCAACTCTCGATGGTAGGAAGATATGCATACTAGAAATTTAGAAAAATCAGGTGCTATAGTTGGGGAGAGCTTTGAAATACGTCATTTCAGAAGCACTTGGAGTGACTTGATGAGGAAGTATTTATCACTTTTGATGATTGTATTAGCATAGTTACCCCTCATTCCCTGCCACTCATCCAAAATAACACATAGTGCAAGTTTTAGTGCTATGGTGACCAAATGCCAGATGAGGGTGGAGATACTCTCATAATGCTGGAAAATAACCAAGAAAAAGAAAAATTAGATTATCTCTTCTTTAACACATGGGAAAATTGTGGGAGGCCAGTAAGTATCAGATACCAGTTATCAGGAGTTGTGAGTGATTTTTAGAGCTGAGTCATTTGGTCAGCACAATTCCTTGCTCTGGGAGGAAGTTACGTATTCACTTGGTGTGATTTTTGACAAGCTACGGCTATGTGGTTTTCATGATAATTTTTATGGCCTATCTCTTTAAGAAAGAACACTAGTCTTGGTGGGGTTGAAGAGAACTTTCAAGAAGCTTATGGCCATATTTTATTTGGGCTATGAATTAGAAAGTTGTCCAGGGAGCTCTAACAGACACTTTATAGGGGAAACAGCTCTAAGCCATTTTCCTCTGCATAAAATTTGCTAGGCTGATACTATGTGCTGGGAGAGTAAAGACATTTCTATTGTCTTGGCCCAGTTGCCTGCAGTAGGGACAAGTGATTCTGGTGGACATTACTAGTGTGCCCCAACATCTGGCTCCCTTTGCTGCTTGGTAGGGAACTAGTCACATGACCTCACCTTCAGAAAGTGACGCCATTTGCTAGATTTGGCCAGTGAATCTGTGAGCAGAAGTAATGTCCATCATTTCCAGGCTGAAACTCAGAAGAGCAGGTCAAAAGCTCCATGCATTCTCTTCCCCTGCCATAGAGGAGGAAACTGTGTTGAGTTGGTGGTTGGTGGAGATGCAAGATTGAAGTGGCCTAGATCCTTGAGTCACCTTGTGGGAACAGCTGTCCTAGAGAGTCACCTAGATCCAGAGTGGATGTTGCATAAGTGAGAAATAAACCTTTGGGATTTCAGTTAATTTGTTGCCACCGTGTAATCTGGCCTATTCCAACATATACTGCCCCAAACCAAAAATTCGACAAAGTGTGACCATGAAGGAAACTGCTGCTTCTGAAATGACGTATTTCAAAGCTCTCCCCAACAGAAGAGTCCATACTGGATGTTAGCAACCCAGTTCAACTAACACTTACTTCCTAATTACACTCAGGAAGGATGAATCATACAAGCTCACCTTTGTATCCCCGAAGGTGACCCTGATTGCTCCATGAGAGCTGCTCCATATCTTAGCCTTAAGAGGGCTGGGTCTGAGAGCAGCTGAACAGAGAAGCATATGGTGTTCCATGCTGCCCTATATTCTCTTGTACCTTTGCAATAATCCTCTTGATATCTAGGCACTGATTCTCAAACTTTTCCAACCACATGCCCCTGGCATCCATGGAGAGAAAACAATTGAGTGCAGAGCTTGTCAGAAACTTATATTTTCTTTGATAATAATAATAGCTATCATTTATTATGACACAATCTGTGAAGCATTCCATATTTTTTCAATTTCTTGAAGAAGCCTTCTCTGACTACGCTATTTAAAACTGCAAGTACTCCTCATGATATAACTCCTATTTCCCTTCCCTACTTTTTTCCTCCCACAGCCCTTGTCATCTTCTAACACATTACATGTTTTTCTTAGTTCTTATGTGTACTATTTGCTCCTCCCACTAGAATGTAAGCTCCCCAAGGGAAGATGTTGTTTACTTTTCCAGTGCTGTGTTTCCAGTGCCTAGAAGAGTTTCTAGCACATAATAGGTGTTTGCTGACTCTGCTGAGTGCTCTGTAACCAGAGGGAGAATATATTATTCACCAGAAGTCTGCTGTGTAGGGTTGAGGTGGGGTAAGGCAGATGGCATGTGAGGACTGCTTACCCCCAAAGCGGCAGCTAGGGACAGACAGGCCTGAAGTCCTGAGGTGCTGAGCACAAGCCTCAGAATGAGTGGAGAACAAGGAACAGGCGCGAGCAAAGGAGGCACAGGAAGAAGGGAGGTGGCGGTAACGTGGCTGAAGACCAAGCTGCCTACAACCCAATCCCAGACCACATCCAGGACTTGAGAAAAATTACTAAATTTATGAAATGCTGAGTGTTATTGCCCTCCTTGTGGAAAACAGTGAAAGGATAAGGCTTTGAATCTGGGTTTTGACGTGGGGTCTGAGTGCTCTGGAGAGAAGAGAATTAAAAGACTCATGAACACAAACTTTCATCCTGCTCCCACCGCACTGGAAGGGGAACTGTCGATTACTACTTACTGTGCAACAGCCAGTGTGCTAAACAGCTAACATTTACTGAGCTTTTATTAAGTGTTAGGTAATTTTACTAACTGTTTCACATAGATTAAGGCACTTGGATATCATAGCACCCCTGTAAGGTCGGTGTTATTATCATCCTGTTTCACAGAGGAGAAAATGGAAGCACTGAGAGGTTAACTAACTTGTCTAATATCACCAGGAGGTGACAGAGCCAGGATTTGAACCTGGGCAATCTGACTCTTGAGTCTAGTCTTGTAACTGATGTGACAGTGCCTCTTCACTTTCTATCCTTTATCTCATTTACTTCTTACCTGGACATATGCTCTAGGAATAATTATTCTCCTAGTTTCACAAATAAGGAAGCTAAGACTTGAAAAGTTTGAGTAAACTTGCCTAAGGTCACAAAGTATATCAGTAGTGGACCCTGGATTCATACTCAGATTTATTTAGTTCCTATTGCTCTCTTTTATAGCATTTTGTAATTTCCCTTCTCTGACTTATTTACTTAACAAACCTGTGCTAATATCGTCTAGGTAGTGGAGACTGCTTGGCGTTGAACAAACAAGTTCAGTGAGATCCTAGGTTCCCACTGAGAAGCTGAGTGACGGTTAGTTATTCTCCATTTACACCTTTCCACTTGCCTTCCACTCTTTTCACTCTTCTGCTCTTCACTGTGTCCAGGGAGGCTGACCACTATGAACTGCGTCATCCTGGTTCACTCGTCCTTTGGTCCTCTGGCTTCTTAGTGGGTTCAGCCAATGGGAAGCACCAGCAAGATATCAGAGTTTGAGAGGAGAGAGAGGTTGGTGTATGGGGTATTTAAGCCAATGTACCCATTACCGCTGTTGTTTCTTATCTTCCTACTGTGGTCACAGGTTCTGTTGTGTGGTGCCTCCTTATGGCTCTGGCTCTCCCTGATGTATGATAACATCACTCCTCCACCCCATCGAGCCCCTTTACGCCTCGAGATGGTAACAGCTTTCCACTTGTGTTAGTTTCTGGGTACTTCATCATCTCTTGTAGATTGGTGTGCTCTTTCCCGTCAGGGCTCTGGCTAATACAAGACCCTTAAGCAAGTCTTGCAAATTTTCAGAGTCTCAGTTTCCTTTTATGTAAAACGGAGAGTATAATACCTACCAAAACGGTACTGTTGTATTTCCGTTGCCCTATGGCAGTACTTGGCCCAATGTAATTGGGTAATAGATAGTAGTCGTGCAGGGGACCCTGCTCACTGCGCCAATTTGTCATGCAGTGCATCCGGCGGGGTCTCTGGTCCCACTCCCCACATAAGAACGCAGGACATGGTGAGGCCAAAAAGGAACACCCACGGAGCCATAGGTAGGGGAGTCATACCACTATACTCTCGCTGGCGGCTGGGTTGGAGACACAGGAAACAGGAGCCACACAATTCTCAACCCTCACTGTGCCGCTTGCAGGCTCAGCCACTATCTTCTTGCTAGCTCCCCCTTTTTCCTTTTTGCTACTAGCCTAGCCACGGCAGTTATATTCATGGCCAATGGCTCACTGGTTACAGCTGACGGCCAACTAGCCACAGCTGATGGCCATTTGATCACAGTCGATGGCCATTTACTACCTGAGCCAGCACCTTTCTATGTGAGGCCGAGAGCCTGGAAACTGCTTTTTGGGGCTCTGTCCCCACAGTAGTCATTTAAATTATCATTATTATGAATCTCCCGTGCCCTGAGGACCTTAGCACTGATCATCAATAGTATGTGATGACGCAGTATCATCTTAAACAACATGAATTTACTCCTCCTTAATGACCTCAGGGAGAATACAAAAGGGTTCTCCATGGGATGGCCAGCAAACCCTTCAGCTTTCACTGAAGTTGACCATTGGAAATAACAATAATAATTCACTGTTTTGAAATCAGACTTTAAAAATCTATCATGTATCGTGCCAAGTACTTTTGTAAATTAATTCTTGCAATGACCAGTCATAACTCAGACAAAGTGATCTGCCCAAGGTCAATCTCAGCCAGGCAGAGCTATCTAATCCAGAGCTAACTCACATCTCTGTCCCCAAAACCTGAGCTCTGCCATCCCCAGGGGAGCTGGAGAAGAGATGGTCTCAGTAGCAGCTCTCACCACTTCCCTCCAAGAGGAAGCTGGCTTTCTTACTGGTGTGTGTCTAAGAATACAACATTCACTTCCCTACTTTTCCCCTAAACCTAATTATTATTCTGTCACACAGGAGGCAAACTGGGACCCCTGGAGTGGCTAATGAGTTTAGTAAGCCAGTGAAAGGGGCAATGCTGTGTCTGAAGGTGGGCGTGTTTGATTTAGCTGTGGAGACTTCAAAGTGAGGTCAGGGGTCTATGGAATCCATCAAAGGAAGCTTCTTGCCAGAAGCCACACAGAAGGATGACAGAACGGAGGAACTCCTGCAGAGAAGGAGGGCTGGTTAGAGTGAGGGAGAGGGGACTGGGGAGGGTGGCAGGGGGAATACAATAAAGGCATTGGCAGTAGTGAAGCCTCTGCATCCCACGTGAGTGATGGGGTTTCTACTAATGAGAAACCTGGAGAGCGAGTGGGCCCCACTGAACCTTAGAGGCAGAAGGAACAGATTAGAGAGTGTCCATGCCAAGAGCACTGCCAGAGAGCTTGGCTGCAAAGCCCCTGTGGATAGGGAGTTCAAATTTGCTTTCTCATTAGCAGAAATATTTGGAATAAATAAACGGATTTCTCTGGAGTCCACTTTATTACATTTGGAGTCATCTTTCATCAGGGTTGGGAGGGGGAAACACACTTGTGCCTCAGAAGCGTAACCATTTTGAAAATACTTGAATAAACTATTTGATCACTTATAGCAAAGAAACGATGAGGTACTTGAAAATTTCCCCTCTTTTCCAGACCTTCAAACAAAGAAAACACTCCACATATATGTTAACTTTTAAAAAATAAAAGAACCCCCTAGCCTTTCTTGCTGACTAAGAGAGAAAGGGGACAGCTGATATGTCAGATTCAAAGGCTGCCTCACTAGGAAGAGCTTAGCAGGGAAACGGGAGCTTTCACATAATCTTAAAACATTCATATAGGGGAATCTTTCTCCATGCTCCTATAACAACTTCCAAAGATGGGCTTTGATAATGTTTAAATAAACCCCATGCTGAGGAAATACCTGTAGTAATTTTTACCTGTTTAGCCCATGTTTACCTATTAGCTGGGGTCTCCCTGCTTCTTGAGAGCCAGATAAAATTGGCTTCACTCATCTGTGGATCAATGATGGGGCTATAATCTCCTGGTCATATTTGGGTTGTTCTCAGTTTTTTTAAGTAACTGTTTTATTTTTCAATTTCAGTTGACTTACAATATTATATTAGTTTCAGGTGTACAATATAGTGATTAGAGATTTTATATAACTTATGAAGTGATTACCCTGATAAATCTAGTAACTGTTTGACACCATACATAGTTATTACAATATTCCTAACTGTATTTCTTAGGCTGTACCCTATATCCCCATGATTACTGTATAACAACCAATTTGTATTTCTTAATGCCTTCCCCTTTTTCACCCATTCCCCCCACCCTGTCCCATCTGGAAACTATCAAAATGTTTTCTGTATCTATGAGTTTATTTCTGTTTCGTTTGTTTATTTTGTCCTTTAGACCCCACATACAGAATGTGCAAAAAAAGTATACATATTTTAAGAAAGGAAAACTGTATTAAAATTGTAATACTCAATATATACCAATAACAAAAGAGTGAAGACAAGTCACGTTTGACTTCTGCAATTACAAGAAGTGCTCAAAGTGGTTACCATAAGCGTCCAGACACTTCTGATTGTGGTAAATTACTGCTTGAGCAACACTGACCGAAGTGTCCACTTGTATACATATTTTTGGCACCCTGATATAAGTGAAATCATATGGCTTTCTCCTTCACTGTCTGACTTACTCCACTCAGCAGAGTACTCTCTAGCTCAGTCCATGTTTTTGCAGATGGCAAGATTTCATTCTTTTAATGGGTGAGTAATATTCCATTGTACATACCATGTTTCCCCGAAAATAAGACCTAGCTGGACCATCAGCTCTAACGTGTCTTTTGGAGCAACAATTAATATAAGACCCGGTCTTATTTTACTATAATATAAGATGGGGTTTATATAATATAATATAATATAATATAATACTGGATCTTATATTAATTTTTGCTCCAAAAGACATATTAGAGCTGATGGTCCAGCTAGGTCTTATTTTCGGATAAACAGGATACGTGCCACCTCTTCTTTATCCATTCATCCACTGATGAACACACAGGTTGCCGCCATATCTTGGCTATTGTAAACAATGCTGCAATGAACAAAGGGATGCACATGTCCCTTCGAAGCACTGTTTTGCGTTTCTTCAGATAAATACCCAGAAGTGGGGTTACTGGGTCCTTCTTTGTCTCTTGTTATAGACTTTGTTTTAAAGTCTACTGTGTCTAGTGTAAGTATTGCTACTCCAGCTCTTTTTTTAAATTTACATTTTCATGAAATATCTTTCTCCTTCCCTTTACTTTCAATCTGTGTGTGTCTTTAGATCTGAAGTGAGTCTCTTGTAGGCATGATATGTAAGGGTTTTGTTTTCTTATCCACTCAGTTATCCTATATCTTTTGATTAGAACATTTACTCCATTTACATTTAAAGAATTGTTGATAGATATGTAGTTATTGCCATCTTATTTTTCATATTTTTAATCTTTTTCTTCTTAAAGAAGTCCCTTTAACATTTCTTGTGGTACTGGTTTGGTAGTGATGAACTCCTTCAGCTTTTTCTTCTCTGGGAAGCTCTTTATCTGTTCCTCGATTCTAAATGATAGTTTTGCTAGGTAGAGTAATCTTGGTTGTAGGTCCCTGCTTTTCATCACTTTTAATATTTCATGCCAATCCTTTCTGGCCTGTAAAGTTTCTGTTGAGAAATCAGATGAAAGTCTTTTGGGAGCTCCCTTGTAGATAGCTAACTGCTTTTCTCCTGCTGCTTTTAAGATTGTTTCTTTGTCTTTAACCTTTGGTGTTTTAATTATGATGTGTTTTGGTGTTGGTTTCTTTGGGTTCATTTTGTTTGGGACTCTCTGCACTTTCCTGGGCTTGTATGTCTATTTCCTTCACCAGGTTAGAGAGGTTTTCAGCCATTATTTCTTCAAATAGGTTTTCAACTTCTTGTTCTCTCTTCTCCTTCTGGTACCCCTATGATGTGAATATTGGTATGCTTGATGTTGTCCCAGAGGGCCCTTAAACTATACTCATTTTTTTTTTTTTTGCTGCTTTTTTCTTTTTCCTGTTGTTATTGGGTGTTTTCTGCTGCCTTATCTTCTAAATTGCTGATTCAGTCCTCTGCTTCATCTAATCTATTGTTGATTCCCTCCAATGTATTCTTCATTTCGGACTGGTTCTTTTTATGTTTTCTGTATCCATTTTTTATGTTTCCTATCTCTTTGTTAAAGTTTATGCTTCCCCTAGGTTCATTGAGCAATCTTATAATCTGTGTTTTGAACTCTGCATCTGGTAGATTGCTTGTCTCTATTTTGTGTAGTTCTTTTTCTGGAGCTTTGTTCTATCCTTTCATTTGGGACATGTTTCTTTGTCTCCCCATTTTAGCCTCCCTGTGTTTGTTTCCATGTATAAGGTAAGGCTGCTATGTCTCCTGGTCTTAGTAGAGTGGCCTTATGTATTAGATGTCCTGTGGGGCCCAATGGCACAGTCTCCCTGGTACCCTGAGCTGGGTGCTTTAGATGTGTGTCCCTTGTGTGGGTTGTGTTTACCCTCTTGTTGTAGTTGAGCCTTGGTAGTTTTTGGAACATCAATGGGAGGGATTGACCCTGTGGCTGATTGGTTTTGAGCAGTGGCCCTGACTACAGTGGAGGAACAGTTGTGCATGGACTGACTCTATGGAGCAGGATTCACTTTAGCAGGTTTCTAGTGCCTGCCAGCTCTTTGGGTGTGTTGCCCTTAGAGGCAGCTGAGTGGTGTTCTGGCTTGGTCCAAAGATAGCCATGGGGTGTGCTGCCCATGTGCTCCCCCTCCTGAGAGGGGCCCTGCCATTGGACAAGTGCATCTGCAGCCTGTGCCCTGACTGAGGCCACCTGGCATGAGCTACCAAGCAATCTCCAGATGACAACCACTCACGCTGGGCTTGGAGGTGCCTGAGAGAGGCCAAGCTGCGAACTGAGGTCAGCTGGCAGTAGTGCCGTGCTTGAGGCTGCTCAGCACGAGGTACAGCACTTGCTGAGGCCAGATGCTGCTTGTTTGGGTTTTGTGAACCTTTAAGAGATTTTAGGAAAGTCTGCAGCATGAGCCAAGACAGACTATTTGTATGGAAAAGCCACTGGAAATGGCTTGGGTGAGTCCACAAGTTGGGTCACGTCTCAGGGAATCACCAGGGCATAGCAGATGAATGGTATTAGCCAAAATGATGGAGAGTCAGAAATTGTGGCTCTCTGCATCCAAATGCTGGGTAATGGGGAGGGCTCGACAAAGAAATAATAGATTGTGCTGGCACTTTTTTCTGGGGGAAAGCTGCCCGTTCTGCCCTCACTTTGCAGCCAGAAAATTCAGTGCCTTCCCATATGTTCCTGGTGCCTTTGGAGCTGCTGCCCCAGCATTGGAGCTCAGAATGAGTGAGTCCTTCAGCCAGTAAGTTGTGCATGGACCCTTTAAGAGAAACACCTGGGCTCCAGCAGCTCTCCATCTTATTCATCTACAATCTCTGCTGGTTTTTACAGCCAGAAATTGTGAGGACATTTCTTTCAGGCACTGGAACCCTGGGCTGAGGAGGCTGGTGTGGGGTTGGGACCCGTTGCTCCTCCGAGGGGACCTCCACATCTGGGCTATGCCTCCTGATTTTTAATGGTCACATGGGTGGGACCAGCTTGTTCTGCAGCTCTGCCCCTCCTACCAATCTTGAGGTGACTTCTTCTGTTTGTCCTTAGTTTTAGGACTTTTGTTCATCTAGATTTCAGGCGATTCTCAGTGATGGTTTTTCTGTACTTTAGTTGTAATTTTGATGTGGTTATGAGAGGAGGCAAGTGCAGCATTTACCTATTTCACTATCTCAACTGGAAATCCTCCAAATTATCCTCAGTTTTTGGAATATTTCATCAGCCTGCGTATCCATCTGTCATGCAGGGTGTCATGTGGGGTCTCAGCTCCCACTCCCCACATAAGAACGCAGGATATGATGAGGCCAAAAAGGAACACACATGGAGCCATAGATAGGGAGTCATACCACTGTATTCTCGCTGGCGGCTGGGTTGGAGACACAGGAGCTACACTCTCTGCAACCTGCCGTCCACTTCTCTGCAATCCGCAACCCGCACTCCGCTGCCTGCTAGCTCAGCAATGGCAGTTATATCAGTGGCTAATGGCTAACCGGTAACAGCTGATGGCCAACTAGTCACAGCTGATGACCATCTACTACCCGAGCTAGCACCTTTCCATGTGAGGCTGAGAGCCTGGAAACTGCTCTCTGGGGCTCTGTCCCCACACCATCCTTGATATACAGAAGGCTGAAATATACAACCAGGTTCCTTCCTCAATTCCCACAAAAAGGCTCACTTCACAGGGCATATGGTGTGTGTATTGGAATCAAATGAGAACTTTTAGGATCAGAGTTGGTGTTATCACCAAAGCAAATATAAACAGAGTTAAAATTAGATGCTGGGCATCCCATACCTACGGTCTTCTGGGTATCCCACCTGGGGATTTTCCTTTGATTACTTCACCTCATAAGGTGCCCCAGCCTCTAGTCATCTTCGTGGCCCCCATGTCCTGGTTTCTCACATTTTTCTGTTTCTTTTTTTCACCCTTCACCTTTCACCCATGTCCCGACTTCTCACATTTTTCTGTTGTTTCTTTTTTACACCCTTCACTCATACTACCACCACCACCATGTTATTGTTTCTTGTGGAAAGAGTTTTAAAAATGTTTAATGACCACTTTTGAGGTCTCAGGTTGCAGTGCCCCTATAGTCTCATCTTCCTCCAACTGCCTTATTAAGGTATTGCTGTGGACTAAAGGTTTGTATTCCCCTCACCCAATTTATATGTTGAAACTCTAACCTACAATGGTATTTGGAAGTAGGGCCTTTGGGAGATAATTAGGTTTATATGAAGTCCTAAGGGTGGGCTCTCACAATGGGATTAGTACCCTTATAAGAAGAGACGCAGAGAGTTTGCTGCGCTCTCTCTGCCATAGCAAGAAGGCCACCATCTGCAAGAAGGGAAGAGAGATTTCCCCAGAATCTCACCATGCTGGCACCCCGATCTTGGACTTCCAGCCTCTAGAGCTGTGAGGAAACAAATTTCTGCTGTTTAAACCACCCAGTCTATGGTATTTTGTTATGGCAGCTTGTGCTGATTAAGATAGGTATTTTCCCAAATAAAAGCAGTTTCTCCTCCACTTGCCACCAAAAGTAATATTAGACAATTGATTTTTTTCACACACTTCCTTCCGAATCTACAAGTGTCTCAAAGAGAAAACCTTTTACTTCCTCCCTTTGGTATCACATATAGGTAGGAGATAGATCCTGACTGCACCTGACTGGTTGCCTCTGGGGGGTGATTCAGCTCTCCAGCTTTAGGTTTACCTTCTGGTCAAGAGCTGTAGTTGGAATAGATGCTTTATAAATTCAGTTCTTGTGTTGAAATGAATGATTTTATGACTTACAAAGATAGCAACCTGTAACTACTCCCTGGACAAGAGTAAAACTTTACTAATGAAAAGTACGGTAAAGGCTGAGAATGCAAATGCTAGCATCTTCTCTTAGGAGTGTATCTATGAATCCAGAAAGATGATTCTGGGAAGATTCTTTATAGTTTATCTCATCTGAATTTCATTTAACGTTTATAATCAAGATTAAAGTATGAGAGAGGCTGATAATTTGTTCTCCTTTACATAGCCCCATCTCAGGGCCTGCCTGTGTATTTTTGTGCTAGCATTGGAATGAAATAATCAAGATGTCTTTCAAGTTATTCCATTAGTTTGAACTTTTATTTTTTAGGGGAAGAAAATTTTTCTATCCTACATCATTTAAATTCTTTTTCATTCTCCAAGTATTCATGGAACCCTTAACAATATCTCCTATTACTCTTGGTAACATGAACATTTATCTAAAAAAAAAAAAATGTGTTCTTTGACTCATCTGAGGATCTTGATAAAAATAACCTCCCTAAATCCCTTTTTAATTAAAGAGAATTCAGAAGTTCATTGTACCCTGTGCTAAAGCACACTTCCTTCTCAGCATTTGGTCCTCCTCTGAATCCAGAGGAATGTAGAAGTCCAGATAGACCATTTGGTTTTATCTGGGCCTGGCCTAAGAGATTACTTATGGGAAGCATGAATTTCCTGCCTTGACAGAGACAAAATGATTCCCAACTCCTCTGAATTTGTAAAATAGAAAAAAAAAATTGGGATAGCAACAGGAGGAATAAAAAGCCAGCTGGACCATACCTTTTAGGGGAAAAAAATACAGGATCTTGAATTAGAAATAAGAGTTCTGGCCTTGGCTTTGTCACTTGGGCACAATTTCCTATTGTTTGTAAGGACATTGATAATACTTTCCCCATTGGATGTCCTATGGGTTAACTGAGATAATATAGGTGGATGAGGTATTTGAAGGAGCCCGATCAATAGCCCTATGTTCCCTGATTAAACTCTGTGCCAATTGAGAAATAAGATAAAAAGACTCAGTAAGCTTTTACTGACAAAAGTTAGATTGGTGGATATAGCTTAGTGAAAGAGCAAAATTAATGTGCCAACTCCTGACATCCCAATCTCAACCCTGGAACAATATGGAGTTCTGGAGACATTTCCTTCTAACATTGATGACTCATATTGTGATACTTTATGTGTTAGATTTCTTTGCTTGAAGCTACAGAAACCATCCTGTTTCACTTAAGCAAAATAAATCTATCAGAAGAATAATGAGAACTCAGAGAATGGACAGGAAGCTGCCCTGGGTCTGGGTTGGGTTGAGGAGGCCAAATGACAGTCTCAGGGCAGGAAGGTTATGGTGAGGACCCTGATTTGCTGCTGACTGGAGTGACAGACTTTTGTCGTTTCTTTGCTTTTCTGCTCAAGATTCAGGGTCTGAGGCAGGAGCATCTGAGTGGCTTAGTTTTGGTCTCATGGCTCCCAATGGACAAGGGTGAGTGGAGCTCTGGGTGGGTCCCATCAGTCTATATGTATTATCAGAGTCAATCCCTATGAAAGAAATCAGGCTTTTATTAGGAAGGGAAAATAGGTAGCTCTCCAAAATTAATACAAGTCCAATATAATCACTACCATATTATGAACTTTCCTTACCTGTGGATCTAGTCCGGGGTTTATACTCAAAGATCTTTGCAGTCTGTCTTGTGCCTAAACTTCTAAATTTCTAAGCTCATTTGTCAATTTTTTTGCTCTTTCTGCTCTGATCATTCTATGCACACACTACAGCCTTCCATGCTTTTGCATCCTGGTGTCATCTGCCTAGAATACCCCTCTCACTCCCTACCTCTACCCTATACCTGGAAAACTCTTAGTCATTCTTCAAGGCCCAACTTTGATGTTGTTTCTTATCTTTCTGATAATGCAAGGCAAAATTAAACCATCCATTTTTATCATTTTTCTGTGCTACCGTGCATATGTACATATCTCTACTATTATATTACTTATTAATACAATAGTATATGTTATATCATTGTATCATAATTATGTTTTTATGCATTTGTCATGATGACAAGGGCAGAGACTATGTATGTCTCATACTTCTGTGCCTCACATACAATAGTAATTCAGTATGTTTTGTTTGTTTTTCTTGAAATTTCCACGTTAAGTATGAGGCTGGAAGTCAGAGAACTAATTCTGTCCTGGCCTTCCATTTTTACAGCCAAGTAATCATATCATCTCAGTTTCCTTATCTGCATAATAAAGAGGTTGCATTAAATAAACCACTGTTTATAAAAAATAATAGTGTCTTTAGAAAGGTAGGAGTTAATTTCTCTCTCTCATGCAAGGACTCCCGAGATAAACAGTCCAGGTCTACTATGATGGCACCACAAAGTTATCAGGAATATAAGTTTATTCCAACTAATGCTCCACCCTACTTAGAGTGCTTCCTGCAAGATGGCTGCTTGAATTAATCTAGGCTTCATCAATACCGGAAGTAGAAGGGAAGAAGGGGTGAAGGAAGATTTACCCCATCCCTTTAGAGAAACTTTCCAGAAGTTTCACGTAATACTTCTTACATCTTATTGTCCAAAACTTAGTCACATGGCCAAACTTGGTACAGAGAAAGATGGGAAATGTCGTCCTTTAGCTGGCCAACAATATACTCATCTAAGCATAAGATTTCTCTCTGCCAAAAGTGAGGAAGAGAGAAGATAATGAGATCTCTGCCACAGTGAACTATTTTGGTTAAGATGATAAGAGAAGTCTCTCAGAGGAGATTAAAACAGTTATGCAAAAATCTGTGGCAAGGAAATTGCATGAAAATGTAACAGAAAATGCAATTGCTCAAAGTGGATATGAGAGATTATGTTATGTGCTCATCAGTTTTCACCAACTCCTATGACATTTTCCTTTTTCTGGACATTCTGAAAGACTATGTCTCCCAGCCGTTTTTTTATAATTAGGTTGAAGTCTTGTGACTGAGTTCTGAGAAATGGTCTTTGTTCCATTTCCAGAGCTGGGCAACCTTCCCCACCTTCCTTTTCCATGGCAATCATGAATGCCATCTGAGTTTGCAGGGAAAACAGGTGATCAGTGAGGTCCCTGAATCCAAGCCAGAGCTTTCTCACTGCCTGATACTGTCCTAAGGGTGAAGGAGCAGAGTGGTTAATTTATATACAAGTACCAGACGCATCTCAGTGTGTTTGCATTTCATACAGTCATATAAACAGCAAACTCTTCTAATTAGAAATATTAGTTGCTAGAGCCAGAGGAAGAGTTAAGAGTCTTTCATATCCTGGGCTATTGAAATGAAATAGATTTTAGGCCAAGAATCTGCTCCATATTTGTCTTGCTCTAAGCTAGTTTTATGGCAACCTGATTAGAATCTTATTCATATTTGAATTTGCTCCGTTTGATACATAGTGTTTTATATTTTATGGCAGACATTCTTAGTTGGTTACCTTTGGTAATAGAGCCCTAATGAGCTAGCCTTGGCATAGGCCTGTGATCCTGGGCACAAGCAGTTAAGACCAGCAGAGTAGGATTATTTTGGTTGAAAGCACATTGCTTTGCAAATCCCAAAGAAGTTTAATAGGAGGCTCTTCCTGTGCAGACCTTAGGGAAGCATGGTCACAGCCGAGCACCCTGAGACCTATAGCCCCTCTGGAACAATACATTTTATATGAAATACAGGGCAGAGGAGGGGACTGGCCAGGCACCCCAGTTCATTTGCCTGCATGTTTAATACCTGACTTAGTTTTTTTGGACTATCTTTTGACAAATTGCAGTGACTGACAAGGGTTTATGTTCACTACTGTATATAAGTTGCCTTCAGATCATAGTCTAAATAGAGGTTCTTTTCACAAAGGACACAAAAAAGAATGAGTGGACACACACACACACACACACACACACACACACGCCTTTTAGCATTCTTTTTTTAGAAATAATAATTTTTTAACTTTAGTGAGTAATAATTGACAACTATAATTGATTATGTTTAAAGTGTACAATGTGATGATTTGATAAACTTATACATTGTGGAATGATTACCAAGATTAAGATACTTAACATATCCATCACCTCACATAGTTAACTGTGTGTGTGTGTGTGTGTGTGTGTGAGTGTGTGTGTGTGGTGAGAATGCTTAAGATCTACTCTCAGCAACTTTTCAAGTATAAAACAACAGATTATTAACTATAGTCACCTTGCTGTACATTAGATTTTCAGAAGTTTTTCTTCTTATAATTGAAAATTTGTATCTTTGACCTATGTAACCTCCATTTTCTTCTCCTAGGCGCTGGCAACCATCATTCTATTCTCTGTTTCTATGAAACCTGCTTTTTAAAAAGATTCCACATATAAGTGATACTATACACTACTTGTGTTTCTCTATCTGGTTTATTTCACTTAGCATAATGTCCTCCAGATTCATCCATGTTGTTGCAAATGGCAAGATTTCCTTTTTTATGGCTGGATAACATTCCATTGTATACTGTATATACGTACCATATTTTTTAATTCATTCATCCATTGAAGGATATTTAGGTTGTTTCCATAATTTGGCCATTGTGAATAATGCTACAGTGAACATGGGCATGTAGATATTTCTCGGACATTCTGAGTTCAATTCCTTTGGATATATACATAAGACTGGAATTTCTGGATCAAAATGGTAGTTCAGTATTTAATTTTATGAGGAACTGCCATATGTTTTCTATAGTGGCTGTACCAATTTACATTCCCATCAACACTGTACAAGGGGTTCCCTTTTATCCACATCCTTGCCAACACTTGTTATCTCTTGTCTTTTTCATAATAGCTATCCTACCAGATGTGAGATGATATCTCATGTGGTTTTGGTTTGTATTTCCGTGATGATTAGTGATGTTGAGCACTTTTTATGTACCCATTGACCATTTGTATGTCTTTGTTGGAAGAATAACTGTTCAGGTCCTTTTCCCAGTTTTAAATCTTGAAACCAGAGTTCAAAAGAGGTATTAGTTGGGTTGGATGCTTTTAGAATTACTAAGTATAGACCATTGAGATCAACAAATCCAGTGAAGATTTTTTTGTTTTTTTTAGTTGTTCATAAGGTAAGATGTTATCCTTAGCCATTTGAAAACAGGAACAGGCACTCTTAACATCTGTTTACCTTAAAAAGAAGCTTGAAAAAAATTAAAGGGAAGTTTGTCTATATTACATTCCAATACTTTCAGTATTATGGTCTTACATGAGCTCATGCAATGGTTGTTAAAAATCAGACAATGTTGGACTCTTCCCAGAGTTCAGGACAAAAATGAAGCCATGGTTAGACTAATGCATTTTTCTTCCATGTGCATCTTTTGTGTCTGATACTACTTGTTAATATCATATAAGCATGCATCTATTTAATTCTTAAAACTCTTTATTATGGGTAGGCTTCTTATTATTTTTTATTGCTATTTCATGGTATTCCAGAAAGAATACCAAGATTTTCAGCATCTCTATTACTTGAATCAGTTTTAGAATATAGTTTGATAGCCCTATCGTAGATCTTTCTTGTGATTTACAGACCTAACTATCTAACTACCTAGTGGACATGGTCATTTAAATGTCTCTGTGGCCCCTCAAACATGATGATTTTAAAGTCGAAATCTTCCCTCCTAAACCTGCCTGTCATCTCACTTCCCCACTATTCACCTAGTTTTCCAAGCTTGACACTTTTTCCCTCAATATGTAGTGGGACATCAAGTTCTTTCAAATTTACCTTTCCAATGTCTTTGTAATTCATCTATTAATATTATTGATTTTATTACTTTATTTCCTATAGTTTCTTTCTTGAGAATGAGACAATAAAGCAAATTTTTATCTCTTCTTGGAGGCCTGATCTTATATCTTTCCTCTGTGCCACAACTCAGAGTGATCTTTTAAAAACACAAACGTGATCATTATACCATCCTGCTGGAAAAGAATTTGTTGACCTCAGGATAAAACCCAAATTCCTAGCATGGTCTATCAAACCATCTATGAACATTGAACATCCTCTACACCCTTTGAAATTAATGCACATATGAATTATCTTATTTATTCCTTACTATGAAATAGGTACCATTATTACTAACATTCTGTAGAAAATGAAGGTAAAACCTAGAGGAGTCAAATAACTTGCCTACCATGCCACAAACAGTAAGTAAGTGAGCCGTGACTTTATTCCAGGTCTATTAATTACAATTTTCTATGGTTTTAATTACTACATACTGAAAAAATAAGAAGACAGATGTTTAAGAATGCCCTGCTTGCAATAACAAACATTTCTATAAGAAACTGCTTCATACTTAAAAAATCCCAAAATAAAATCATGAAAATTATAAAGAATATTGAAGGGGAGGATCCAAGACGGTGAAGTAGATAAATACTGTGCTTGCCTCATCTCATGAACACATTAAACTTACAATTAAATTATAGAATGCTTAACCTGGAGTACCATCTGGAGTTCAGCGGAACAGAAGTTTTATAATTCAGGATACAAAGAAGAAGCCACATCACGACTGGTAGGAGGGGTGGAGATGCAAAATAAGCCAGCCTCACACCAGCATGTGGTGATAGAGAATTGGGAGGGATATCTCACCATGGAGATCCCAAACCCAGGGGGCAGCAAGGGAACCCAGCCCCACACCAGGGTCCCCAGCCTGGAGTACTGGTGCTGAGAAAGGAGCCCCACAACATCTAGCTGTGAATTCCTAAAAGTAGCAAGATAAAGACAACTAGTTACTTACAAAGGAGCTCTCATGATACTATCAGCTGATTTCTCAGCAGAAACTTTGCAGGCCCGAAGGGATTGGCATGAAATATTAAAAGTGATGAAAAGCAGGGACCTACAACCAAGATTACCCAGCATGGCAATCATTTAAAATCTAAGGGCAGATAAAGAGCTTCCCAGACAAGAAAAAACTAAAGGAGTTCATTACCACCAAACCAGTACTACAAGGAATGTCAGAGGGACTTCTTGAGGACAAAAAAAAAAAAATAAAAAAAAATAAAAATTGTGAATAATAAAATGCCAATAACTACATATCTATCAACAATTACTTTCAATGTAAATGGATTAAATGTTCCAGTAAAAAAACGTAAGATGGCTGAATGGGTAAGAAAACAAAACCTTTACATATACTGCCTACAATAGACTCATTTCAGATTGAAAGATACACATAGACTGAAAGTAAAGGGATGAAAAAAGTTATTTTGTGAAAATGGAAATGAGAAAAAAAGAAGCTGGGGTAGCAATACCTTACATATGCTGCCTACAAGAGAATCATTTTATTTTTATTTATTTATTTATTTATTTTTTAGGGCTAATGAATTTATTTATTTATTTATTTATTTTTTAAATTTATTGGGGTGACAATTGTTAGTAAAATTACATAGATTTCAGGTGTGCAATTCTGTATCACATCATCTATAAATTACATTGTGTGTTCACCACCCAGAGTCAGTTCTCCTTCCATCACCATATATTTGATCCCCTTACCCTCATCTCCCATCCCCCACCCCCCTTACCCTCTGGTAACCACTAAATTACGTTCCCCAGATTAATTTTCAAACCCCGTGGCCATCCTGTGGTCACCGACTGCCCTCCAATCCCCTCACCCTCCCCCCTACCCCCAACCCCCCCGCCCATCTAGCAACCCTCAGTTTTTCCTCTTTGTCTCTAAAACTGTTTCTGATTAGTTCATTCACTTAGATTGAAAGACACACACAGACTAAAAGTAAAGGAATAGGAAAAGATATTTCATGAAAATGGAAACAAACAAACAAACTCAGGGATGGCAATAGTTTTACCAGACAGAATAGACATTAAAACAAAGGCTATATATAACAAGAGACAAAGAAGGACCCAGAATCCCACTTCTGGGTATTCATCTGAAGAAACCAGAAATGCTACTGCAGGGGATATGTTCATCCATATGTTCATTGCAGCATTATTCACAATAGCCAAGATGTGGAGACAACTTGGGTGTCCGTCAATGGATGAATGGATAAAGAGGAGGTAGTACATGTATACAATGGAATATTGCTCTGCTATGGGAGGGAATAGGTTCTTGCCATCTGTGGTGGCATGGATAGACCTGGGGGGAATTGTGCTGAGTAGAACGTCAGACAGAGAAATGCAGATGCAATGTGATTTTGCCTATATGTGAAATATAAAGAACAAAACAAACAAACAAACAAACAAACAAACCAGAAACAAACTCACAGATACAGAAAACATTTTGGGTGTTGTCAAATGAGAAGCTGGTTGAGAGGGTAGGTGAAAAATGGAAGGGATTAAGAAATACAAGTTGATTGTTACAAAGTAGTCATGGGGGTGTAAGGTACAGCATAAGGAATAAAATCAAGAACACTGTAATAACTATGTATGGCGTCAGATGGGTACTAGATTTATCAGGGTGATAGATGGGAGGGGGTTTGGGCACAGGGTGAAAAAGGTAAAGGGATTAAGAAGTACGTATTTTCGTTACAAAATAGTCATGAGATCTATAGTAAAGCATAGGGAATATAGTCAATAATATGGTAATAACTATGTATAGTGCCAGATGGGTACTAGACTAGTCAGGGAGATCACTTCTTAAATTACCTAAATGTCTAAACACTATGTTGCATATCTAAATTTAATATCAAACAATATTGACTGTCAACTGTAATTGAAAAATTTAAAAAGGTGGGGAAAAGGTGAAGGACAATAAGAGGTCCAAATTACCAGGTATAAAACAAATAAGTCATGGGTATATAATGTACAGCATAGGGGATATAATTAACAATATTGTGAAAGCGTGGTATGGTATCAGAAGGCTGGTGGACTTACCATGGTGATCACTTCTTTAGGTATATAAGTTTTGAATAACTATGGTGTATACCTGAAACCGATATAATGTTGTATGTTAGTTATAATTTTTAAATAAAAATCTTTAAAAAACAGCATGGTACTGGCATAAAAACAGACATATAGTTCAATGGAACAGAATGGGGAGCCCAGAAATAAACTCATGCCTATATGGTCATTTAATTTATGACAAAGGAGGCAAGAACTTGTAGTGGAGTACAGATAGTGTATTCAGTGAGTAGTGTTGGGAAAACTAGACAGACACATGCAAAAAACAGGAAAATAGACCACATTCTTACACCATATGCAAGAGTAACTCAAAATGGGTAAAGACTAAAATATAAGACCCAAATCATAAAATAAAACTCCTAGAAGAAAACATAGTATACTCTCTGACACTGCTCTTAATGATGGTTTTTTTCCTGATCCAATTCCTCAGGCAAGGGAAACAAAAGAAAAAATAAATAGGTGGGGCTAAATCAACCTAAAAAGTTTTTGCACAGCAAAGGAAACCACCAACAAAATGAAAAGTCAGCCTACTGAATGGGAGAAGATATTTACCAATGATACATCTGATAAGGGGTTAATATCTACAGTGTATTAAAAAGTCATACAATTTAACACCAAAAACAAAAACAAACCCAAACAATCCTATTAAAAAATGGGCAGAGGACCTGAGTATACATTTCTCCAAAAAGGACATGCAGATGGCCAATAGCATGTGAAAAGATGCTCGACATCATTAATCATGGGAGAAATGCAAATTAAAACCACAAAGGGTTATCACCTTACACCCGTCAGAATAAATCAACAAACAACAAATGCTGGTGAGGATGTGGAGAAAAGGGAACCCTGATACATGCTTGATGGGATTACAAATTGGTGCAGCCAGTGGAAAACGGTTTGGAGGTTCTTCAAAAAATTGAAAATATAACTACCTATACTCAACAATTCAAACTTCTGAGTATTTATCTGAAGAAATCCAAAACACTAATTCAAAAAGATATACGCACCCCTATGTTGCAGCACTATTTATAATAGTGAAGATATGGAATCAAACCAAGTACCCATCAATAGACTATTGGATAAAGAAGTGGCACATATATACAATGGAAAATCACTGTGTCATGAAAAAGAATAAGATTTCACCATTTGGGACAACATAGATGGAGCTACAGGGTATTATGTAAATAAGGCAGACAGATACCATATGATCTGACTTACATGTGTAATCTAAAGAACAAAATAAAAAAACAAATAAAACACCAACAGACTCATAGATACAGAGAAGAAACTGATGGTTGTCAGAGGGAAAGGGGATTGGGGAGCTGGGTGAAAAAGGTGAAGGGATTTCGAAGTACAATTGGTAGTTACAAATAGTCATGGGGATGTAAAGTACAGTATAGAGAATATAGTCAATGATGTTGCAATAACTATCTATGGTGCCCGGTGGGTACTAAAGTAATTGGGAGGATCACTGCACAAATTATATAAATGTCTAACCTCTATGCTGTACATCTGAAACTAATATAAAATAACATGAATGTCACTATAACTGAAGAAAATAAATAATTAATAAAAGAGAATATTGAATTATTTTATAAAGAGAGATTGCTTCAGATAAACATGGCAGAATAAACACATTTACCTCTGCTTCCTCCCTTAAAATGTCACTAGAATGATCATAAAGAAAATTTTAAAAAGGCATAAATTTGCAAGGACATAAAGGCATAAATTTACATCAGGTAAGTCATTTAAAATTTTTTGAAAACAGGAATTTGGGGGAACTCAAAATACCAGATTTAACTGACTTGAAAGATCTGAAATACCTGCTTGTATTGTAAAAAGCCAATAAAGAGGAAACTGATTCATCCTACAGAACTTGAGAGAGGCTCAGGAATTTTGGACCATAGGTATCTGGAAAAGTGGGATGTGGAGAATGGGGCTAAATCAGATGGATTGTATGAAAATTTTTATTTATATGAGCAGTTAGGCCTCATTATCTTCTTCCTCAGGTCCACTGCCCCTGTGGCTAATAGTTTGGGCTTTATTGTCTAGAGAGGATGAATCACCCAGACTTTCAAATCAGAGAGGCCATACACAACTGAGGGTAAGATGGAGGCACTTTACTGGAAACAGAGGATGTCAGGTAGAGATCTACATACCCAGCTCCTACTCAGCTTCTTGAACACTAACAGTAAAACTTGTAAACAGCTTCCTATTCTTAAGCCACGAGACTGGAAGATTCTTATTTGGGAAACATAAATTGCCTGATAGTAAAGTACTACAGAGACTCCTTTTGTGAATCTTCAAAAACTCAATTGTGTCCCTAGATCATCTTGCAGGGAAGCCCACCAGTCAACAAGTCCCACACGGAAGTATTTAATTTCTAATAAGTTACCCACGAATCACCAGATTTAGAAAAAAGACTCAATATTGGATGGAGAAAACAGAAAAAAATGACTGAGTCTTTTAATATTCTCAGAAATATGCGAGAGAAAATGTGTCTATTGAAAAGAATAGATTGCTTTAAAAAGAAAGCTCTTGGATAGTAAAATGTGATAGCAGAAATTAAAAATTCAGTAGAAGACTTGGAAAATAATGTTAAGAAAATATTTCAAATATATCTCCCAAAAGTGGTGATAAAAAACAAGGAAATGAAAGGATCATTTGAGGAGTTCCTGGAGGTCTGAGTAATTGAAGTTCAAAAAAAAAGAGAAACCATAGGAAGCAAAGAAAAAAAATTCTTAAAGACGTAATCTAAAAATATTTCCCAAACTATAGGTCTAGAGAAAAGTTTGAATGATTGGCCAGCAAATTGGGTGATGTAAAACAAAAAGTAAAACCAGAACACGGCACATCATCCCCAAAATATTAAAACACTAGAGATAAAAAGAAAATTCTAAAAGCCTCCAGGAATGGGTGGAAAAAGGTTACAAATAAATGGTTGGGAAACAGAGTGAGATTAGACTCCTGAAAACAAAATGGGAGGCTAGAGGCAGTGTAATTACAGAACAGAATTCTAGATCCTGCCAAGCTAACAACCAACTTTGAGGTAGAAGGAAGACATTTTTGAACCTGAAAGTTCTTGAAAATTCTAGGTCCCAAGCATCCTTTTCAAGGAAGCTCCTGAAGAGGTGTGTCCTTAAGGATAAAACATCACCCAAGAAATGAAAAGGCAAAGCTTCCTGGAAACAAGGTTTGCACCATAGAGACGAGATGATGGTACTTCCCAGAATGAAAAGTCTTAGGACAATTGATGTGTGGCAGACCTCTGAGGCAACCAGTCCAGTTCACAGCAGGACAGAGGGCTCCAGCGGGGATGTCTGCAAAGAAAAAGAGGCAAAACTGATGGGTGTCCGGTTGTGCTGGAGCCAGCTCTGTCAAAGACTTGGGGAATTCATTTGTGACAATTATATAGTAAACCAAACAATTGGATTAAATGAGGAAATTATTAATTCCAGGGAGCAAAATATAATAGGAGAAAGGAAAGAAATCATAATATACTAACTATATGGATCTACTCTGCATTATGTTTCCATAGTCATAAAATGTAAACAATAAACCTTGATTAAACCAAAAAGGCTGATACAGCTATTTTAGAAACATAGGTAAAGGTGAGTTAATGTGTTTCTGTGTGATAGGGTGAGAGGTCTGGCTATGAGAGCTAAACTCTCATTTACATAGTAGGAACTAATAAATAAAACTTAAATTTTAAAAAATCATAAAAGAGAAATATAAACATGTTATTTATGAATATGAAATAAGCTATATTAACAGTCAAATAAACAGTCAAAAATATTGAAAGTGGTTATTTCTGGGGAGTTGGAATTGGGAAAGAAGACAGATGGGGCAGGTATCTGCTTTTGTGTACATTATTTTAGTGAGTAAGAATAAAATTAAATTAAAAAGAAATAATACTGTCTTAAAAATTTAACATTTTGATAAACACCTTGTTATATAATTCTGAAGGAAAATGTCAATACTGCTTTGCTAAACATCTAAATGATGAGGTATCTGAAAGTAATTCCAAAGTAGTAAAGGAGAAAAGCTACAAAGTTTCCTGTTTCTTTCCTTCAAATTATTTGAGAAGCAATGTAGTCTCTTTGAAAGTATTTCATAATATCTAAATATATTCAGGACACTCAAGAAATATTTTTGAATAAAAAATTGAGCGTGAGCATTAAATGTTCCAATTTTTTAAAATAATGAAGCTGTACTTTTTTCAACTGTAAAAGTTACAGATTATGTGCTGTCCGTATTTAAATTCAATGCTGCTTAATACAGGGTCTGGCCATACATATGAGTATGGGAGGGGTATGGGTGGTGCTTGCTAAGTGTTTGGATGGAATCGAAATTTTTGAGTGCCCTGGAGACCTGAATGAGCCAAGAATTAAGGGAAGGGAGTGCTCTCAGTTGAGTTGCTACAGTTTGATTTCTCACTTTTCTGTTGGAATGAAAATGAAATTCACAAATTCCTGGAGGCTTTTACTAGGCGTGAAATTCCAAGCTTTTATGATCCTTGTCTGTAAAGGAACTTACTGGACTCCATGCCTTAGATTATTAACCTGTGTCTGGATTCTAGGTGGATTCGTGGTTTTTGTTATAGTCTATAAATCACACATCCAAAATAAAACCTCTTTTAATCTGCTCCAGCCCACATCACTTGTCAGTATTTTGTTAGCAAGTGAAGAACATGTCAAATAAAAGGTCTTTTTAATTTAGGGAAGATATTGTTTTTGTTTCCTTATTCTTATTTTATGTTTGAATTAATTTTGTTCTCCTGAAATTAAAAATTTCCTTTTCATGTATTAATTAGTACTAAGAATGACAGCATTTCCTCCTTTTAAGTAGTCTTTTCCCACTTATTTATTTATTTATTTTTTTAATAGATCAGTATCAACTTTATTTTTTTCGAAAAGTGTATTTAACTGTTGGAAACAAAGTCAGAGTATTTCTATTTGAAGATATACTTGTTGACTTTGTAAAAGAGATAAATAATTAATATATGGAATTATTTTTTTCTCCAAAGTCATATAATCTTATTCATTAAACCCCAAATAATTACAAATAATTCCCCACTTATTTTTAAGGTAAATATCTAACCAATACAGCTGATACAGTAGTCCCCCTTACCTGTAGGAAATGTGTTCCAAGATCCCCAGTGGATGCCTGACACTGCAGATAGTAATGAACCCCATATACAAAGGCCGGATAATTGAGTTCGTGAAATTTCCACTATGCACTTTCACGGTGGAAAGTTCACGGACTTAATTGTCCGACCTTTGTATACTATATTGTTCCTTATACGTACATACCTATGATAAAGTTTAATTTATAAATTAGGCATAATAAGAGATTAACAACAATAACTAATAAAATAGAACAATTATAATATACTGCAGCAAAAGTTATGTGAATGTGGTCTTTCTCTCAAAATATCTTACTGTACTGTATTCACCCTTCTTGTGATGATGTGAGATGATACAATGACTAAGGGATGAGATGAAGTGAGGCACTGTGATGTGTGGTTAGCTATTATTGACCTGAATACGCCGGAGGGAGGGTCATGTGCTTCCAATGATCCTGGATCATTGAGCAACGATGGTAATTAAACTGTGGAAAGTGAAACCGTAGCTAAGTGGCCACTACTGCACATACTTATTATTTATTAGAAAATGTGGTAGAAAATAAAATATTATACCTAAATATTATAAATATTATAACGGCGTATAGAATGCTCATCATGGGTCAAATATTATTCTAAATATTTTACTCATAAAAACTAACTTGGTCCTATTGTATTAGCTTTCTATTGCTGCTGTAATAAATTACCACAAATTTAGTGGACTTAAACAACACAAATTTATTATTAGTTCTGTAGTTCAAAAGTCCAACATAGCCTCACTGGGCTAAAGCGAAGTTGTCAGCAGGGCTCCGTTTTTTTGTTTGTTTTTTCTGGAGGCTCTAGGAAAGACTGCTTCCTTTCCTTTTCCATCTTCTGGAAGCCACCCACAGTCCTTGGCTCATGGCCCCTTCCTTCACCTTTAAAGCCAGCAACATATCATGTCCCTGGCACTGCTGTCATTGTCACATCTCTTTCTCTGACTCCACTAATCTACATCCCTCTTCCAGTTGTAAGGACCCTTGTGATTATCTTAGGCCCAGCTAGAAAACCCACATACTCTCCCTATTTTAAGGTCAGCTGATTGGCAACCCTAATTCCATCTGCAACTTAATTTCCCTTTGCTATATAAGGTAACATACAGTTTCTAGGGATTAGAACTCAAAAGTTATGGGCACATTATTCTGCCTACCATATCTCTCCTTATACCTGTGGTACGACTATTATTATTATCCCAACTTATAGATACGACACAGGGAAACCATGTAAATTCCCGGAGGTCACAAAACTGCGATTTGAACCCAGGCAGTCTGGTTAATGGAAGTCTTGTCCTTAAAAGCTCCTTTTTTTTTTCTTTTCTTTTTTTTTTTAGTATAATCAGCTATTTTCTTTACTAGTAGTAGCAATATCGCAAAATTTTGATTCTTAAAAATCACATTTGTAAAGTTATATAAATTTCATATATATATTTTTAAAAGTTCTATTACATTTTTTATTAGTTTCATGTGTACAAAACACTGTAATAGTTAGCTACATTTACACCAAAATAACTCACCATCAACACGTTGTTGTCCATTTTACTTTAATGTCTTTTTTGTGCATTTTACATAATTGTTGGTTATATGCATAATTTTGTAGCCTTTTTTTCTTATAGTATTTCTACTTAATATTACTACATGAACTTTGCCCTGCATCTTTACAATATCTGCCTTGGGACATTTCAGCCTCAGGACCTTGGTACATTCTATTTCTCTTGCCTGTACTGCTCTTCCATATCTCCGTATGGTTACTCCCTCTCACTTCATTGTGCAAATGTCATCTCATAAAGGAGGCCTTCCTTGACCACTGTTCTAAAGGAGTACACTACCACTCCCTATCCTCATGCCCTGCTTCATTTTCTTCACAGCATTTATTGCTAATTGATTTCATGTAATATATTTGTTATTTGTCTCCCCTACTAGAATGTACTTTCTATGAGGACAGGGGCTGTATTTCGCTCATTCATGTAGGTAATTCAATAAGTATTTCTTGAATGAATGAATGAACAGCAGAAAAATGAAAATTAAGGAAAATCATTCACAACACCACTACCCTAACAAATATTCTACTGTATTGGCTAAATGTTCTACTCGTTGCTCATTTGTAAATATAATTTTATATGTTTAATTATAGCATAGAGGCAATTATGTGTGTGTGTGTATATTTAACTAAATATTAATTCTTATACATTTTCCACTCTGCTTTATGCTTTTGAGAACTATTAGTTAGTTTAATGGCTATATGAAAAATATTAAATTGATGTACATGATTAGTTAATTATTTTTCTATTCACTGTTATTTAGAATATACTTCGCTATTTCATTAATCAGAAGTTTAATTTTTCAAGGTAACTTAACCTCTTTGAGCTCATTTCCTCATTAGGAAAATAATATCTAGAGTATTACTGTTAAATATAACATAGGTAAAGTAACCAAATAATGCCTAACAAATAATTGTTACTCAGTAAATTATTAGTTTCCTTTGTTTTGGTTCCATTTCCAATATATCGTTATTACAAAGTAATACTTCATTGAACGTTTGTTGTTATTGACATTTTTGCATTATTTATTTTAGGATAAATACCCAGGAATGGTATAACTGTGTTGGAGGGGTTAAAATGTTTGCTAAATTATAAAATTGAATCACTTTAGAATAAATACTTGTATCTCAGTTTTAAGTATGAATTTCCCGAAAGACAGATAAGTGATATTATTCTTTATATTACATTTTATTTGGAGTATAAATTTTTTGTTATTTCAGAAATAGTTTCTCCTATCCCCAGTAATATTTTAAGTCTTTCAAGGTATAAAATTTTCCTTTGTGCATTAAAACATTGAGAATTTTGTTTAAAACTAGAAAGTAATGATCTCTACCCTTTCTAGACTGATTAGATTGCTCTGTTAGCTCTGAATCTCCTTTGAATTTCTTAGAATTGGTGCCCAAATAGTTTCCTCCTAAGTTATTTTTAAATTTGACAAATCTTTCTAATTTAACGGTTGCTCTTAAAAATAGATTCATCATCAGTTTGTTGCTATAGTTGTCTATATCTTTCCTAGTCTCAATTTAGTCACAGCATCTGTGCAAAATGGCATGAAAGTTATTTATTACTCCACCATCCAGAGGGAATGCTTGATTTCTGACATTTACATTCCCTTGAAATAAAAACCAGATAAAATAGAAAATCAAGCTCCCTGCTTTGGGGACTGAACAGGTTGCTTACTGTGGTTAGTAAAGAATGCCCTCCTTGCTCCTCTTCCTGAATTATAAATACATTTTCATGGATTGTGGCCCTGAGTGACCAGAAACTTTTCTTTCAGATCACATTTGTTGGGGTGATTTGAACTAGGGGAAGAAATCTACTGGGCTGGCAGAATAGCTGAATGGTTAAGGAAATAGGCTTTGGAGGCTCCCAGAACTGGGTGGGTCATCAGCACCTCTGTGACCTGAGCCAGTGGCTTTGCCTCCACCAATCAGATTCCTGAGCTGTCAGTGGGGATAATAAACACTAGTTCCTAGTTTGTGGAAGGAATAAATGAATGAACGCATGCAAAGTGTTTGCAAAATGCCATGCATTTCGTAAGTGCCCCAAATATTACCTGCTACAATAGTTAAGGTAGAACTAAAATGAACTGTACATACAAAAATATGTACATCTTCATTGCTGCTACAAGTCTTAACAAATTGGCCTGGCTCCCCCATTGTGGCTCTCCCTAATCCACTAAGGGTTGCAATGCTTTATCAAACTCAGAGGCATCGCTCAGTGACAGTTTTAACTTCTGCATTGAGTTATGCCTTTTTAAAAGGCCTGTTCTTCCTATTTTGGTACAATAAAGAGGACTCTAGTATAGTTATGTTGATAATTATCTAGAAATAAAGGCAGACTTCACTTGAGCAAGACAATCGAATCATGGCAGCATTAGAATTCAAGCTAATGAGAGATTTGTTGTCCAGGCATTACAAGAGGGAACTAGTTGAGACATAAGGAAATACTGTTCTCTGAGACTTCCTAGAAACTTTAACAGGGAATATTGGATGTGCGGATAGAAATCAGGGGGATAAGGCAGTCTGAAATGTCAGAAATTCAATATCACTGTGAGTCCACAGTGTAATGTCTTTGGGGAAGAGCTATGGTTTGAATATTTGTGTCCTCTCAAAATTCCTATGTTGAAATCCTGGCGCCCAGTATGATGGTGTTAGGGGAGGGGCCTTTGGAAGGCAGTTAAGTCATGAGGGTGGAATTAGTGCCTTATAGGAGACACCCCAGAGAGCTCGCTTGCTCCTTTTCTGTGATGTGAGGACACAGAAAGCGGGCCCTTACCAAACAGCAGATCTGCTCGCACCATGATCCTGGACTTCCTGGCCTCCAGGACTGTGAGAAATAAATTTCTGTTGTTTAGAAGCGACTCAGTCTGTGATATTTTATTATAGCAGCTGAATGGACAGGAGGTTTATAGAGGATGGGAAGCAAATAGTTAAAGAGCCTATTAGCATCCCTTCACCAGTTCGCATCCCAGTCAATGAAGATGGGGTACATGGTAATATTCTTTCTGGCAAGCACCAACTGACGCCATAAACTTTCCAAAATAAAGCATATGATAAGTTGCGCTCCTTCACAATGGCGGTACATTCGCGGTTTTAGCTGGTATACTTTCTGTTTGCCAGAAAGCATCTCTGAGTGGCAGACACCCTGCTTTTCTGTTGGTGCCCAGAGGGTCTGCGGGACTTCTGCATGACAAGACGGGGCCAAGCACAGGTAAGGAAACAGCTGGTGCAGTCGGATGACTCGGGGGTAGAAATCAGAAGATTTGAGACTTATTTCTGCTCTGCCACTAATTTGTGTGCCCTCTAAAAAGTAATTTACTTTATTTCCTTATGTCTTTTTTTCTCATCAGTAAGTGAGGCAGTTGGACCAGAGCAAAGTTCTTCACAGTTTTATCATTCTGTGACACTCATACTTAATCAGCAGCAATGATGTGGATGTTTATATATTTGTTTTTAATTTAGTGTCATCATAAAAAAAGTAGTAAGTAGTGATGCTTTTGGAATATTAGAGCTGAAACTCCTTAGTGCTTTTGTGAAAATATTATCTCAAGGTAAATGACATTTATTTCTCACTTAGGTAGTAAAGGACAGGAATGTAATTTACATTCTACTGCTATGCCCATATTTTATCGACTTCATTAAACTTTGCATTTAAGCACTGTGTATATCAGTAATTTATTAGAAAATTAAATTGCAGTGACATTTGATACAGGCAGACGAGATGGAAAGGTTACATTTGCATGAATCCATGCTTCAGTTTTAAATTCTGATTATAACAGTGTTCTTTCTCTAGTCATTACCTCGTTTTGCCTATGTATTGACTAGCCTATAATCTGCTTGGAACTAGAAACTTACTCTTGATCTTCAATAAGCATTTGATAAATGGCTGAATGGAGTAGTGCCAGAGGAAAGCAACTAACCATGTGGATGGGCAATGCTTCCCACTCATGGCCTAATCTCAGTGCAGCCAGCCCTCTGTTGGTGGTCAATTCTTTAGGTGCTTTTGGTCACCTTTTTCCCATTTCCCTTAGATATTAGTCTAAACCTTAATTATTTACATCAAGTCACCTATACCACCTTTGTTGCCTTTCCTTTCAGCTAATGACTCCCACACCTACTTCACTGAGAAAACTGAGGTCATGCCAGTGGAATGATGCTACCACTCACTGACTTTGTGGTGAGCACAGTTTGGTGCTGTACAGAGAGTAACACCGTCTTGCTATGTTACTAAGTGGAGCAGCTAGCTGGTTGGGGTTTTGGGGGTCTGGAAACCCTTCGCCAGTTACATTATACCTGAATGTGTTATTGTTGGGCATGTTATTGTGCCCAAAAAGTTAATCAAGTGTTTCTCTATCTCACAGACCTGAACTCTTCCAACTTTTATTTTTCCTTCCTTACAACCTAGAAATATGTCTATACTTGTATACCACCCATTCTTTCCACCTTTTGAGCAGGATCCATCTTTCTTTCCAAGGCCCACCTTGCCCCAATGCGTTTGATCCCATCAACCCCTACCTTTCCCATGACCTTGCCTTTTCTCTTGCATCTGCAGTTTGTCTCTGTACTGGCTTCTTTCCCCCAGTTCAGTCCAGTCTTGTATTCATTTATTCATTCAGATTGAATTATTGATCTTAATTCTTTACTCCCTTAAATAGGGTTATATGTCCATCCCTTTGCTATATAACTATGTAATGTTCTCTCACTTTCATTTCTTTGGGTCTGTTTTCTCATCGTGCAAAATGAAGTAGTTGGACAAGATAAAATTCTTTATAGCTTTAACATTCTGTGAAAACTTAATATTTAATCAGAAGCAATGATATGGACATTTCTATCTGTATATGTGGTCAGAGTATGCTTTCCCACCTCATTGATGCTGGGATGGTCATGTGACTTGCTGTGGCTGGTGCAATATGTGTAGAAGTATCAGTGTACCAGTTGCAACCAAAGCTTTAAGAAGCAAGACATGATTTTGCTTGCCTTTTTGTTTTCCAGTGATCTTCTGAAAGAAGCTGTCTAGACCAAAAAGAATAAGGAAACACATGGTGCAGAACTGAACACAAGCTACAGCCCAGCTGAGCTCATTCAAGATCAGTTAAACTCAACTTGACCCACAGATCCATGGCCAAGAAAGACATGCTTGCTCTTGTAAGATATCAAGTTTTAGGATGATTTGTTATATAGCATTATTTTCCAGTAAAAGCTGACTAATACACTCCTCAATCCATTTTTCTGTTCAATAGTTATTTAATGGGTAAGTAATATATGCCAGGCACATGTGGTAGGCTTCAGCGATACCATGGTGAATGAAACGAAGAAGGCAAAAATAAATGAACAAGGTAATTTCACATTCTGACAAATGCTATGAATAAAATAGGATTGGGTGATGTGAAAAACAGTGATGGAGGCTGTGGAAGAGTGTACCTTTAGTTTGGGTGGTCAGGAAAAGCCTTTGAGAAGGAAATATTTGAATAAGACATGAATGGCAAGGAGGCAGCCAGAAGATGATGCGGCCGTAGTGCATTACTGCAGAAGAACAGCAAAGTCCCACAGTGGAAGTGAATTTGGCCTGGGAAAGACTAAGGGTCTCTCAAATAACCAAAAGCTGTGAAATTAACATTAAAAAATAATCCCAGGCTGGAAGCTGGGCTGATATCTACAAATAAAACCAGTAGCTGAGCCAGACTAGAAAACAAAGGTGACTGCAAAGATAGGCAGATTCTGGACTGACCTTGTGGGCCACTTGTCACAGACCTAAAGAGTAGGTCAGGCTGGCTTAAATGTGCAGCTGGTCAGATAGTTGTTTTTCCACTGAACTGGATACAATCTCTCTTCCTTTTCTGCATTCTGTTCAGTATTTTTGGGGCAAAAATTTTTCCATTTCAGTTAGAGATGCATACATTGTTTTCACTAACTGCCAATAATTTAATAATTTTTTTTGTGGAAAAACTCTGTTTGATTCTCTTTTGTTGCTTTCCCCCATTATTTTAATGAAAGTTATATGCATACACGGTTTAAAGAGACAAAAACCTATAAGGTTTGTTATAGAAACACCCACCCCCCATAAGTACTCATCCCCTTCTTTCTCTATCCCAGAAGCACTTTAAGCTCTTTTACCAGATTATTTGACATTTTATCTTCGTGTCTCTAAATAACGTACTTATTGCTGCTTCTTGATTTTCCATTTTTAGATATTTACATGGATTCCTCACAAAGGACTATGAGGATTTAGCTTTCTTCCCTCTTCTCCCATCAAATACCTATATCTATTCTATTACCTTTTCCTCTCAGTGTAATGTTATGGCAATTTTATTTGGATCAATGTTTAGTATTTACATAATAGTGATTGTATAAATGCTTTTAACAGCAGAGCCATACAATAAAATATAATTACTTTTCCTGTCTGTGATAAGCAGCCTCTAAGATGATTCCCAATAATTCCTGCCTCCTGGTGTTCATGGCCTTGTGTATTCCCCTCCCCTTGAATGAGAACTGAGCTTATTTACTTGCTTCTAACAAATAGAATATGACAATGAGATGTCACTTTTGAGAGAAGCTTACATAAAGACTGGCTTCCATTTTGGGCACTCTCTTTAGTTTGCTCACTCTGAGTGTGATAGAGTTCTAAAGATGTTCGCCCAAATTCCCATTCCCCAGTTATTCTATCAAACATTAATCTCAGTACTGCTGCGAAGGGATTTTTGTAGATGGAATCAAAGTTCTTAATCAGCTGACCTTAAAATAGGGAGTGTTGTGAATTGAATACCTGTGTTCCCCAAACTGTTTATGTTGATGCCCAATGTGATGGAATTAGGAGGCAGGGCCTTTGGGAGATAATGAGATCATGGGGATGGGACCTGTGCATCTCTCTTGCCCCTTTTGCCATGTGGGTACATAGTGAGAAGACTGCTGTCTATGAAGCAGAAAGCAGGTTCTCCCCAGACATGGAATCTCCCAGCAGCTTGATCTTGAACTTTCCAGCCTCCAGAGCTGGGAGAAGAAAATGTTTGTTGTTTAAGCAACTCAGTCTATGGTAGTTTTGTTACAGCCACCCAAATGGACTAAGACAGGGAGATCATCCGGGGTCATCCAGATAGACCACTGTAATCACATAAACCTTTGGAAGCAGAAGAACAAAGCAGAGATGTGGTTGAAGAAGAAGGTGAGGGACACAAGGCAGAAGGGAAGACCAAAGATAATCAAGGTGGGAGAAGGACTCAGCTCATTATGGTTGGCTTCAAAGGTAAAGGAGATCATGAGCCAGATTATGGGAGTGGATTTAGAATCTGAGTGTGAGCCCTGGTCAATGGCCAACAAAGAAATAAGGACCCAGTCCTACCCTAATGTAAAACTGAATTCTGCCAACAAACTAAATGAGCCTAGAAGTGGATTCTTCCCCAGAGCTCCAGACAAGAGCCCACCCTCCTGACATAGTGATTTCAACAGAGGCTCTGAGCCAACTTACTTCTGCCCTACAGCCTTGTGACTTAATAAGCGGGTATTCTTTTCAGCTGCTGAATTTGCAGTAATTGTTGTTGCATCAATAGAAAATGAATGTGGGAAGCTAGTGGTCAAGTTGTGAGCATACAAAGAGAACTGGGGAAGTGATAATGTCAAGGATTCATCATGATAAGACTGTTACTGAATGAAATTTGCTCAAAGGATTATGTGAGGGAAGTCATGCATCTACTCAAGAAGTGTTTATTGAGTGTATGCCGGGGTTACTGCCACGAATTAGACTGTCATGCAGGGTCTCAGCTCCCTCTCCCCACACAAGAACACAGGATATTGTGAGGCCAAAAAGGAACACCAACGGGATAGGGGGTTCATACCACTATACTCTGGCGATTGGTCAAGACACACAAGCAAACATTCACCAGTACCCCAACGAGGGGTCTTCCTGCTCCCCAGTCTCGCTGGTGGCCTGGCGAGACACAGGAAGTAGGATCAACATGATCCACAACTCGCCATCCACGCTTGCTAACTGCACTTGCTAGCCCCATTCTGCAGTCCACTTCTCTGCCAACCAACGAACCCCCTAGAACCGCCTTTCTGCAACCTGCAATCCACACTCCACTACACCACGCCACACCACCATGCCACAGCACCACACCTTGTTAGCTTAGCCACAGCAGTTATATTAGTGGCTAATTGCTAACCAGTAATAGCTGATGGCCGCCCAGCCACAGCCGATGGCCATCTACTACCCAAGCCAGCACCTTTCCACGTGAGGCTGAGAGCCTGGAAACTGCTCTCTGGGACTCTGTCCCCACAGAGACAATGGTCCTGTTTTTATGGAACTTACATTCTAGTCCAAAAAAAGGGTGTGTGGTTATTGATAGTTTTTGTGTTCTCTTCTTCCAAGTCTACTTGTAATCAGGGGAGAATTCATCACAATTGGCTTGATGATTTTAAGAAAATCCAATATTTGCCATGCGTTTGATAAACATTTACTAAAGCCTCATATTGTGCCAGGTGCCTGGGACCAAATGTGTGGTAAACAATGATTCCCATCCTTAGAAATCCTATGTAAGAGGAAGGCAGACATGGAAGTGTATAGCTACTGCACAATATGATACTTGCAAGAGGAGAGGGGCAAGACGCCCAAGCAGGGTTAGGTTTCTAGAGCATCGATTGAGGTACACCATGATTACATATTTTTTTCTTTAACAAGCACTGGCTTTTTCTCTTTGTCTCACAAAATAACAAGGAAGAGTGTATTCTCTTCCCATTCTCTTATTTCTGATTCCAGTGCAGATCCCAGAGAAAAGTAAAAATGCATTGCCCTTGAGCATTGTCTACATTTTTACTTCTGCTCATAAATATCAGGGATCTATTAGCTATTTGGCCTTGAGCAGGATAGATGTATTTGTGTAATAGCAGATAAAGATTTCCTAAAAGACTTGGTTGCTTGTTTTGTGTTCATGATCACTATGATTTTCTGACATGTGTTATTCCCAGAATAATCTCGTTACCATTACTCATTTACTAATTTAGTGAGAAACCATTTGCTTGGGGGAGCCCTGTGTATATGTTAAAAATAGCTACACATTCAGGTTTCCTTGATCTTGTAGAGAGAACAAAAAAAGAAGCTGTTGGTTTTACATACAGAAATAACTGATTTGAAATCAACCTGTTTTGCTCCACATACAATCCTATACATAGATGTGTGTAACCTTCACTGAAATAATTTTATATATAAGTTTGCATATATAGCTGTCTATGTTCTTTTTGTTACATATCACTCTGTTTGGTTTTCTCATTAAGAACCAAAGAGATCAGAGAGGCCCAGCTTCACATTTGTAACTCTACTCTGTTGTTTGTTTATTGATTCATTCAATAAATTGTGATAGGTCCTCGAGGACATAAACACGGGTGTGAAATAATCTCAGCCTTCAGGTAACTCAGTTTGGTTGAGGAGCAGACATCTAGATTAATTTCTGGAAGAGAATAATTCAGAAATGCCTTCACTTTGAGAGAAGCTGGGCTAGTAACAAGAAGATATACCAACCTCTGTGACAAAAAGAATTCAAGGTAGAGACAAAGCTTTCTCCCTGCAAGACTATCTCCCTGGGGGCCGTAGTGATAAATAGAATTCCATTAGAATGAATCAAGGAACCTAGAAGGATAATGGAACGGGGAACACGGCTTAAAGAAATCATATTAAGGTAATGGTAGCTATTATTAAATAAATAAAAGCAAAATTTAATTGCTCAAATAGGATAACAGTGTATTTTCCAATCATGTAAAGTCCAAAATAAATGTGAACAAATGATAGAAGCTTTCTTCCATGTAGTGGCTTGGAGATCAGGACTCCTTCCATCTTGCGACTTTATTACCTTGAACACTGGTTTCCAAGGTCACTGTGTTCTTCACCAAGTCCACAGATAGCAAAAGAGTACAGAAGCATGTGTAAGGCTCTTTATGATTCAGGCTTAGAAATGGCCCAGAGCTTTCTTATCCCATGTTATTGGTTAGAACTCAGCAGTATGACCTCACCTGACTAGAAGAAAAACTGGGAAGTTTAGCTGTGTAACTAGAGGGAAGAAAGAGACAGTTAATTTTTGCCACGGAAGCCTTAAGCTGAATCATAATAATTGAGAGTTGGAAAGTATTGGAATTTTTTGTGCCTATTTATTTTCTTCCTCCCTGGCTAGAGAACCCTCCAACTATTTCCTGAATGACATATGTTTTAGGCTATTCTACATTTTTGTCTCCTTAGTCTAGATTAATTTGTTAACATCAAATTTTAAATTGTGGTATCCAGAAAGGATCGCATTATTCCAGATATGGTTATTAAGTAAAAACTTAGTGAGGACACATTTGTCCTCATCAGCTTGACATAGTCCAGGACTACATTATCAAATAGCTCTTTTTATTTTTTTCATTTAGTTTATTCACTTAATTTTGTACGTGTAATGGGTTAGAAAAATGTGAATCACTTTTTGGTGAAGCCAACATAAATCTCCTGAGCAAATGTTACTTTTTCTTGTTCACTATTTGTTGTGTTCCCCATGTCCAGCACAATACCTGGTAGATAGTAGGTATTCAATAAATATTTAAGGAATGAAAAGAGTTTTTCAGCATCTTACATCATTCCTTGAACATAGTAGATGTTGTGCGGGGCGGCCTGCGGGGTCTCTGGTCCCGCTCCCCACATAAGAACGCAGGATATGGTGAGGCCAAAAAGGAACACCCACGAGAGCCATAGATAGGGGAGTCATACCACTATATTCTCGCTGGTGGCTGGGTTGGAGACACAGGAAGCTGGAGCCACACTGTTCTCAACCCTCACTGCACTGCTTGCAGGCTCAGCCACCATCTTCTTGCTAGCCCCCATTTGCTGCTAGCGAAGCCATGGAAGTTATATTAGTGGCCAATGGCTCACTGGTTACAGCTGACGGGCAACTA
Organism: Rhinolophus ferrumequinum; assembly: GCF_004115265.2. NCBI lineage: Eukaryota > Metazoa > Chordata > Mammalia > Chiroptera > Rhinolophidae > Rhinolophus > Rhinolophus ferrumequinum. Next base: position 79,530,877 of record NC_046294.1, on the reverse strand, counting down.
GCCACAGCTGATGGCCATCCAATCACAGTTGATGGCCATTTACTACCCTAGTGAGCACCTTTCCACGTGAGGCCGAGCCTGGAAACTGCACTCCTGGCTCTCTCCCCACAGTAGACATTTTCAATATCTTCCATTTTCTTACTTTTCTGGGCTGCATTCCAAAAATTTATGCGTATCAATTTACCACTTTAATTTTTTTCTTTAACTTGTTGAGTGGGTCATCGGCTAATGTTTTTTTTTTTTTTTTTTAATTTCAATGTCTGTGTATTTAACTTCCAGAATGTCTATTTATTATTTTTCCTAATCAATTTGCTTTTGGTATTTTGTTCCTTCCTTTATTTCTCCATTTAAACACATTGATCTTGAAGTCTCTTTCAGAATGCTCTAAGTTTGTAGACTAGCGTTTGAAAGTCCTCACCTGTATCATCCTCATTGTGCCTGATAGTTCATCTCTGGCTGGCATTGCTCACCACAGGCGCCTCAAGTGCACCGAGGGTGGGAACATCAGCTGAGTGTTTTTGAGGCTCTGAGCATAGAAATATTCTTAAACCAATTTGTATGTTAATATCTCATTTTAGGGTTCTTTCATCTTGAGGATATTTGTACCACACATTCAGGTCATGAACCAGCAGTTCTTGTTTCCAGTGGATGACTGTGAATAGAGCCTAAAGCTTTAATTTTCTCTTCAAGGAACTTAAAATCATATTTCCCGAAGACACATATCTGGTTCTTATGCTTTGCCTGTCAGTTCCTTCTTCACTTTTGGCACCCTTTCTTGCTTTTTTATGGTCAACCATGTATTAAAAACATTTAAAATAATATATTCTCCTCAGCATTTCTATGGGCTTGGAACAGGCACTGGAGTGTCCCACTGTGGTGGACACTGTGATACGCGGCCCAGAAACCCTTCCCTGAAGGATTTGTTGACCCAGCTGCTGGCAGTGCTGTCCATAGATAGTCTTCAGCTGTCAGCCCCTTCAGGCATTGTCCAGCTGCAGAAAGCTGCCTCGTCCAAGGTCATGCCCTTTCCCTGGGCAGCTCGCATCCAATGACTGATTAATGTGGGAGTATAAAGGCTGGACAATTTGAGCCCAACTTGGGACACTTTTGAAGAGTCGTTCTAGTTCTCAAGTGCTCCATGAGTTTGGTCAAGGCAGTACCTGGGACTGCATCGGTTCCACTTTTCCCTTTTGCCTGTTCCTGCTTCCTTCCCCACATTTCCATAGGTGTTGATTCCAAGGGCAATCCTGATAAACATGTGGTCTTCTAAACTCCGTGTTTGCTTCCTGAGAGCCAACCATATAAAGCCGCTTTACATCGACTGGCAGTCTCATATTTGAAAGCACTTAGAAATGTTTGCTGTTGATATGAACAGCTGCCAAGCCAGTCACCTCATCCTATATTTATACATAGATTTACGTAAGACTTCACTCATTTTCTTAAGAGTTTATTTGTTTGTTTTCTTTTTTGTTGTTTTTTTTTTTAGATTTCTACCTTCTGTTTCAAGATACTAGGATCATTTAGAATTTTGACTGTTTTTATTGGCTATTTGATTTCTTCTCTTTTGCAGCTTTGTGACATTTTGGAGTTTGGCATGCATGCTTCCTATACCTTCAGCACCATTCAGATGCACTATTCAGCACTATTCAAATAGCTGCAAATCTACACTACAATTCATATTTCACCACCTCACCTAGAAGGACAGCATGAGAAGGCTTACTGAATAAATGAATTCATGAAATTCAGGTTCACTGTCTACTGAATTCCCCTATTTATAACAATTCCACTATTATAAACGTAATAATTTTATAAAAAATAGGTTGCTTAAGTTGACATATGTTATTCTCCAGCATATATTGGCTCATGCTGATAGCTTCTTCTTCTTTTATTTATTTTTTTATTAGTTTCAGGTGTACAAAGCAATAGTTCAGGTGTACAAAGCAATAGTTAGACATTTACATCCCTCACAAGCTACTACCCCTCTGACATCTTATATAACTGTTACAGTACCACTGACTATCTTCCTTATGCTATACTCCACCTCCTGTCACTGTATATAGATATATATGTGTGTATATATATATATATATACATATATATATATATTTATTATATATATATATATATTTTATAGTTGACATACAATATTATTCTACTTCAGCTTCAGGTGCACAGCACATTCGTCATGCATCTATACAGTCTATGAAGTGATCCCCTTGATAAGTCCATTCCCATCTGGCACCTTGCATAATCTTTACAACATTGTTGATTATATTCTCCATTCTGTATTTCATAGCCCCATGACTATATTGTGTCTACTAAATTGCTTTATCTAATAGCTTACTCTTTCCTAAATGCTCACAAGTGCTGAAAATGTTAGCTGCTATTATTATTATGATTACGGAATTAAAAATAATCTATCATTTCTCCTATTCAGAAAAATTGAACACATATACAACTGTAGTGATTAGGAGTCCCGTTGGTCAATTTATTAGTTCTATAAGAGTTTTTAAAATCTCTAAGAGCTGACAATATTTTGTATCTTTATTTCAGGCAAAACATAGGCATATTGACTGAATTTACAATATAAAGTTTAAATTATGCATTAACCAAAATGTTTAAACACTTGAAAGAGTTGCTGTTTTGGGTATTGGAATGTCTTTCCCTGGAGGCCTTCAAACATCTTTAACTGAAGGCCTTTAACAAAAAGATTTAGATACCGTAATTTTTATAAAACTAGGAATAACATTTTACTTTCTTAACACACAAAGGATATCTTTCTAAAGACAATAGCCAACATCATTCTCAAGGTTGAAACACTAGCAAAAATCCCAGTTAAAGCAAAGGACAAGACCTACCTGATGTATATCAGCACTGATAATGTTTTCTCTATGTTTTTTTGACAATGCAGTAAAATACAAAACAGAAACAAAAGTTATAACATGAGGAGACATACATACCATTATTTACAGATGGTTTAACTACAAACTCATGAAATATAAGATAGTCAACTAAAGGATCCTTAAAATTAATAAAAATTTATTTTTATTAAGTAGTTGGTTAAAATTTAAGCATTTATTTTTATTAAGTAGTTGGTTAAAATTTAAGTATACAAATTACTATATTTAATCTAAAACTCAATAGCCAGTTTTAAGACATGAATGAAAAAATATTGCATCCCTAGTAATGACAACAGAAACATAAATAAAAACAAGCCATAAAATTCATGGAATTAAAGTCAACAGTAATTGTGTGGGATATAATAGGGATGACTATTATTAAACTTTACTGGATCCAAAAATAATTGAATAAAAGGAGAGGTACCATGTTCTAGATGGTAACATGTCAGTTGTAGAAAAGTAAATTCTCTCCAAATTAAAAGTCCAAGCCTACTCCAATAAAAATCTTAATTAGAAATTTTCTAAGAAATTTAAAGTTAGTCTAGAAAAATAAACAGATTAGAATAGCTAAGAACACTTTTTAAAAAGGGGAGAGATAATTCTACCAGGTGTTTGACTGAGTTCAACTTGACAGAGTATAGGCAGAAAATAACTTTATTCTTCCTCACTGTTGACCTTTGACCCTGGCTTTGTGGACCAGTTCTATTCCATCCTTTAGATGAAAACATGGGAAGGTTTTATCAGTTTCCGGTTACATTGGATTTTTAAAAATTCATTTTGGTTACTTAATGATAAGAACACTCTCATTTTCATGATTATAATGTCCAGTGTAGTATGAAATAAAAACTCTAAGTTTCATTTAAAATTTTACCTTCTCCCTCAAAAAATAGCTATAGTAATCAGGGCAAAGAAGACCGTCAGCTTCTTGGCTGTTAGGCATCTTGTTCCTCTGTTCTTTGATTCACTACGTGCTCTGGCTCCTCCAGTGTTAAAGAGAGGGATGGAGAAGAGACAATGGTTGGTGTCATGTAGGGGTGCTGATTCTTTGTTTCTAATGCTAATTGCTTCTTTTGGGGAGCTCTGACATGGTGGGTTCTTAACATGCACCATAATTTTCCTTTGTGAGACACTTCTGATTAATTGCTCAGCCCACCCCTTCCATTAACTGCACATCACTTCTGTAAGCAGCCATCTTGGGGAGCAGTCAGGACACCTCCCAGTGACCCCTATCTGATCAGTGAGATACACTGTTCCTGCCAAGAAGGAGGTAGTATAGTCAATATGATGGTGTTCCCCTGTCTTTTGTCTCCTCAGGCAGCTTCTAGGCTCAGCTTCTGATAACCAGTATTCGTCAGACTCCAGGGGACACATGCCAAACTCTCTGAGTGGTCCTCAGGGAACCCTCACTCTCACTTGGACAAAGGTAAGAAAACACTTTCTGTCCCTGCCCACCTCGAGGGGTGTGGTAGAAATGGGAGCATTACATGCCTTGACAACTCTCTAAAAAAAGTCCTTCTTTTTGGCTTTTTAAATTTCAGTGCTTTTGTACCCTTGAGCTAGATAAAACTAAAGTCTCAATGGGTCTCAGACTTATTTGAGCTGGTTGTGACTGACTTGCAAGTGGCTTCATGACCCTGCTTCCTGGTGTCCATGCCTTTGTGTAGTCCTCTCCCTAGTTAGAAAAAAAAACCACCCCAAAACCTAAAGGCCATTAATTCACAATTCACAAAGGAATAAATGTAAATGGCCTAAATGTAAAAAAACGTTTAATATAAAATCAAAACAAGATATAAATTTCTAACACCAATTTATATCTTTATAAAATAAAATAACAACAAAATTGACAGTTCAAAAATGACAAAATACTATGCTAATTAAGATGCAGGGAGACAAGAGTCATCAAACCTATGATGAAAATGTAAATTATTACCAATATTTTTGAAAGCACATTGATAATAACTATTAAGAAATTCAATAGAATTCATACCTTTTGGTCAAATAACTTTTAGGTATTATTCTAAAGAAATCGAAAAATGGGTATAGAATTATGAAAAGGCTTTGTATGACAGCATTGTTTAAACTAGTTAAAATTAGCAAAAAATTAAATAGCTAATAATAGACCAGATAAAATAGACAAATGATATATAATACATATATGTGATGAAATATTAATCAAATATTAAAACATCATTAATAATGTGAAAATACTCATATGCAATATTCATTGAAAAATTAGCATAAAATGGAATTTTCTCATCCACTCATTAAAATTGTTTATTGAGTATAAGTGCCTACTATTTGTTAGGTATCATGTTAAATCCTGAGTATGTAGTGATCCCAATTTTCTTATATATCTTCTTTATAGAAGGAAATATCACTGTAATTCCCATTGATTGTTCTGAGTTGTGGGATTATTATATTTTTTATTAATTCCCTTGTACTTCTATGTATTTTCCAAAATGTCTCCATGTACACGTAAAACAATAAATGAAAAGCTTTAAAATTTAATTTCTTGCTGTACTTTCCACTGGAGTTCTGCCCAAAGATTAGGCGCCTGTAGGCCCTCAAGGAGGCAGGAGATTTGGTAACACAAATCATCTCCTGATTTATCACTAGTTAATGGTGGGTGGGAATGCGGGGTAGTTAAAAACAAACAAGAGAAACTTACATATTCGGATGCTGTACAGTCTGCAGTGATGCATAAGGAGAGCTTTTTAAAGAGGACAGTGTGGCTTCCTGCTGAGATTCTGCAAAGCTGCATGTATGTTGGAGCTCCCTGAGAGCCTGGCTGCTTAGCAACTACCACATAAAGTCATCTTTCTCTCCTTAAAAAAAAAAAAATTCCAGGCTATGCATGACTGAAATGAAGATGTTCTAGTTCACTGGAGCTTGGAGAGCAATTACTTGTAGTTGTCTTTGACATTTGTGCCAGGCACATCAGAAAATAAAATGAAGACGCTGTGCACGCCCTGTGTCTTCTTCTCCAACATATGAAAAGGAATGCAATGAAAGGAGCATCTGTTCTCCCAAGGCCTTATATCTTCTCTCCTGAAGACTGAAACTCTTAGAGAGACAGTGCAGAATAGCCGGTTTGGGACTCAGTAGGCCTGGTGAACTTTTCTTCATGAAGGCAAAGAGTGGGGAAAGGGTAGGAGCAGAGTGGATAGCATTTAGGTTTGCAAAGGGACCCTCCCAATCCAGGATCACTTTTTCTGCTTGCCTCAAGGGCAAAACCCTAGAGAAACTTTTTGAAAGCTAGATTAAATAAGGCATTCCTTTTTCTGCAGTCATTCCATTGCTTTTGTCCATGTCTTACAGAATTTTACCATAGCCCTAGAACCTTCCCCATTATTTAAATCCTGTCTTGCTGTCTGCATACTTATGCATGTTGTATTTTAAAGCTCTTCACTGGGATTCCTAGATGATCTTGCTGAACTCCTTTTCTCCAAAGACCAATGTATTTCTTCCAGTGTCACTCAAATCTCCAACACTCCTTTGTCTGGTGATTCTACTCCTGCTTCTGAGTCATCGTCAGAAAAGCAGCTAGGTCATGAAGCCATGTTTTCTAGCTCTTGCCAAATTAGCATATGCAGCAGGGTGTTTAAAAATAGCAACAGTGATGCCAAGGAGGGTCAAGGGAGAGGAAATGGCCTATGTGACAAAATGGCCTTCCTATTTCCCTTGTGAAGATGAAAGGTATTAATTATTTTATATGGATGCACTGTTATATGTAAAATTAAAATGAAATTTAATTAGTGACTGTCTATTATTTCGAAAAGCACTAGTATATAAAGGGATATGTGAAAAAGGAATATGATATCCTGCTCTCCAAATTGCTTATAGGCTAATGGGAAAGACATACTGGTAAACAAACAATACAAAGGACAAAGAAATAAGGGATGGAAGGGAGAGTGTTTAATGCAAGCTATAGCCTAGAGAGAACAGCCTCTATGTCTCAGACAGGAATGCTGATATGCCACAGAGAGGCTCTGGTGGAATGGCTAAATGAAATGTTCTCCCCTGGATCTGGAGGCAGAAGAACAGGCCACTTGGGAGGCAGAGAATCTGAAAACCAGAAGAAAGGTTCTTCGTCGACCAGATACGGATGGTCCTAAACATAATCATAGGGATTCTAATTGGTGAAGCCTGAGAAACCTACAGGAGGGGAAGAAATCCTGCAGAGTAGAGGAAACTTGAGGGATCAAAGAAGCAGATGACTTCCTCAACTGGAAAGACCAAAGGACCAGCATGCAGAACAAGAAGGAGAGGAAAGGACGACATTGGGAAGCTGAGTTGGAAGTGGACCGTAGAAATAGCAGACAACACCAGTGGTTGCAGGAGGACCACTTAAGAGCGGACGCCAACATTTATTCAGCAGTTTCTATCTACCAGCCACTGTACTATTGCCAAGAACTATGAAAGGTCTGAGATTTTATCCTAACAGCTTAGCCTGCCAGTTTGTGGATGCTGGTAGAAGACATGAAACTTCTGGGTTAGCAATGACACAGCAAGTGGCATGAGCATCTGTATATTTGCATCAGTTCCCCTTGCTCAAGTCCTACAGGGGATAGGGCAGATGGGACCAAATGAGTGCCTGTGCATGCAGTAGGTTTCATTATAGGGGAGGAACCTGGAGCTAAAGGAACCTGTATTTTTTAAACGAAATAATATAAGTGATTTAAAAATGTAGCATGTGACTAACTAAAATTTTCGAAATGCAGGCTCAGGAAAAGTCCCTTCACCTTTGGGTGTTACTACTCCCAATCCTGCCCTTCATTAGAGTCATGTAGAACTACAAATGTTCTTCTGACAAGTTTTTCTCAACTAATCTCCTAGAGGATTTATTTTTTTCCGCACTTGTTTTTATTGACGTATAATTGACATATAACATTACATTAGTTTCAGGTGTACAACATTATGTTTCAGTATTTGTAGATATTGCAAAATGATAACCACAATAAGTCTAGTTAACATCTGTCACCCAATTTTTAAATTTTTTTTAATGAGCAGTAAGCATTCCTGTTCTTTGGTCTGAAGGGAGACATTTTTCAAAGGCTGTTTGCTATACACATACCCTTTAAAATGCAGTTCAGAATTAAGGATAGTCAATGCCTCTGCTTGCAAGATGTGCAAACATGCAAGAGCCACATGGAGAATTCTCTTCCAAAAGCTATGTGCTTAATATCTATAGTTGTGCTTAATATCTACAGACTAGCATTTAACATTATCTCAAACAGTTTACTGAGCATCCCTTTAAAATGGAAATTGAGAATTTTAAAAATAGGAACTTTATAAAATTTTTAGAATGTTGGTAATTTTCCCCATGTTTCTTAATTTTGTACATCTTGTCTTCTTTTTCTAGGCAATGAACAATAACAGATAAAAGGGCTTTAGGGAAGGAGAAAAATGAAAAGATAGCTGGGGTCTTCTACCAGCATCCATGAAACAGGCTGGAATTAAAAACATTCCAGCAGGACATCGGTTTGCCTGTTTCTCCAGTGGATTCATGATGGACTCACCACCCCGACCTCTGCATGGCTGGGCAGCCTCTGTTTCAGTTCAGGTCTTCTCTGCCTCTAGAATTGGGAAAGAGGGCACATAATTGTTCCCAGAGAACCATCCTCAGGCTACAGCTGCATGTGGAGACTGCCTGGACAGGCGTTTTCTTGGAGCTTATGTAATAATGTGTTTAAGAAAGAATTAATCTAGGCAGAAATGACAGTGCTAATTTTATGCTACTTTAACATGAATTGTAACTCTCTCAAGGATTTCTAGAAAGATTCATTTGATCTGTAAGATTCAATCATAGCTCTTTCAGAACAGCTAAGGTTTCTGTGGATCTCCCAAATTTTACACTCCTATGTTCATTTCTTGTTGTTTTGTGAAAGTCAGTTCTTAATTATGACAAATAAATCGCTCTGCTGTAAGATTCCAATTCCTTTTATTATATTTTTCATTGCTTTTTAAATGTCCTGCTTAAAACATTTTATTATCCATCAACTTCTAGACCAGGAATTAATTTCATTTCGAAAAATGACAAGATATGAAGCTGTAGACTTCTTGATTGCTAGTAAGTAGTTTGCTCTTAGCAAAGACAAATTGGTCACAGAAAACTGAAAACACCTGACATCACCTATGATTTGGCATTTCTCTATTTAAAACTAACTGATTCTCCATCTAAATTCTAGAACTTAACACTTCCAGAGAAATTATAATTAATCAATGATGAAAACAACTCTATACAATAACAATTAAGTCTACAACATTGTCTACTACATGTAAAAGTGCATAATGCTGAGAGGGGAAAAAAAAACACTTCAGAAAGTTTTCATAAGGCTTTCCTTAGATGACACCTGGAAATTCATCTGGAACTTCTTATTTGATATGGGATCAAATACTGAAACTCAGCACATTAAAATTTATGATGCCCTTGAGAGAGATGGCATTGATTCATTGTTTTTCTACAGAATCTTGGTTTAAATTTATTGAATATTTTCCAGTTAATCAATAATGGCTTTAGACTACAAGATATCCTTGGAAATTGTTTTGGAAGATATAGTTTTTAGGATTAGACAAGTTGGTGATCCATATTGAAAACTCAGAGTTTGAGTTAATGTATCACCGAGGTTTAAAGGGCAGGATTACGTTCATCCTAGTAAATGAGCATGGACCATGAGTAGGAATGGAGTTTAGACAAAGAAGAATAAATGGTTTGGATAAAGGCCATAAGTGACATTAAATAATTATACTGAATGTGTAGGTCTCTCAAAAATTGGTCTATGCAGCATATACTTCATATGCACAGGAGATTATGTTTTGTGAACCTGTATTTTACTGTTACAGAGATGAGTATAGCACAACAATGAACAAGAACTTAAGCTGAGAGAGAGAGAGAGAGAGAGAGAGAGAGAGAGAGAGAGAGAGAGAGAGAGAGAGAGAGAGAGAAAACGCTACCTCTGAGTTCAATGCAGGTCTTATTCACTTGCTGCTCAGTAATTTATCATCTTTGTCTCTTAAGATGAAGAAGGAGAAAAATAAGAGCACCTATCTTCTAGAGCACATGAAAAATTAAGTAAAATAGTACATGTAAGATAGCTAGCATAATGTTTGGCACATAGTGTCTGGTACTAGCATACATTAAATGCTAGCTCTTGTAATTATTACTACTGGGAGTTATACCCAGTAGTCTTAAAACAGATTAGTAGTGTCAAACATCAAACACACTCAGCAGCAAAGTTTAAGACGGCAGACTCCAAATGAAGAGAATGGCCTTGCTCATGAATCTACCAGGAAAATGCTAAATGGTGCATCTCAAAAGGCTTGACCTAGTAACTTAGGAAATTATTTATGATAAATATAAAATTAGATAAATAGAGGTAGATAAGAAAAACAGAGCAACTTAACAAAATTCATTGATCAACTCATTCATTTTTTCATTCATTAGATAATTTTTGAGGTCCTAATACCTATTATGAAAGAAATGTATGCTAAAGAGATTTCCAGTCAAGATGGCAGAGTAGGTGAATGCTGTATTTACCTCCTCTTATGACTATATCAAAGTTACAACTAAACTACAAAACAACTATCACTGAGAATTTCCTGAAGGCTAGCTGAACAGAAACCCTACAACTAAGGACATACAGAAGAAGCCACCTTGAGACTAGTAGGAGGGGCAGAGACACAGAACTGACTGGTCCCACGCCACATGTGACCATTAAAAATTGGGAGGGATATCTCTGCTGCAGAGGTTCCCCTGGAGGAGCAAAGGGTCCCAGACCCACACCAGGCTCCCCAGCCCAGGGTTCCAGTGCCAGGGAGAGAAGTCCCTATAACTTCTGGCTGTGAAAATCAGAGGGCTGCTGGAGTCTCAGGTGCTCCTTTTAAAGGGCCTGCTCATGGACTCACTTGCTCTAAGTTCCAGTGCTTAGGCAGCAACTCCAAAGGCACCAGGGATGTATGGGGAGGAACTGAATTGTCTGGCTTCAGGGCAAGAACTGGAGGGGCAGCTTTCTGCCAGACAGAAGTGCTGGCAGAATCTATTATTTCTTTGTTGCCCTCCCCGCTCCTGGCATGCAGACACAGGTGACCGTTATATCTGAGTCTCCATTAATTGAACTAACATTTTCCTACTGCCCTGGTGATTCCCAGAGATGCTGCCCCAAGCTGCTTCCAGTAGCTTTTCTGTACTAATGGCCTGTCTTGGCTCATGCTGTGGACTTTCCTAAAAATCTCTCAAAAGTTCGCAAACCCCAAACAAGCAGTATCTGGCCTTGGCATGCCCTATAACCACTTGCTGAGCAGCCCCAAGCCTGGCAGCAGCCAGCCTCATTTCACAGCTTGGCCTCTCCCGGGGACCTCCAAATGTAGCGTGGTGGCTGTCATCTGCAGATCGCTTTGTGGCTCATGTCATGTGGCCCTGGAGAGGGCACAGGCTGTGGCTGACCTTGGAAGCCCTGGGGCTGGTATGCCCAGTGACCAGTTTCAGACCAAGTCAGAGCACCACCAGGCTGTCTCCACAGGCAGCACACCCAAAGGGCAGACTGGGCAGGCACCAGAGCCCTGCTAAAGCTAAACCTGTTCTATAGGGTCAACTCATGCACAACTACTCTTCCACTGTAGTCTCACGGCCAGTGCTCACAACCAATCAGCTTAAGGGTCGGTCCCTCCCACTGATGTGCCAATAGACACTAAAGCTCAACTACAATAGGAGGGCACACACAATTCATACAAGGGACATACCTAAAACACCTGGCTCAGGTGACCAGGGAGACTGTGCCTCTGAGCCCCACAGGACACCTACTACATAAGGTCACTCTACCAAGACTGGGAGTCATAACAACTCTACCTACTACATAGAAACAAACACAGTTACAGCCAAAATGGGGAGACAAAGAAACATGTTCCAAATGAAAGAACAGAACAAAGCTCCAGAAAAAACACTAAACAAAATGAAGACAAGTAATGTACCAGATGCAGAGTTCAAAACACTGGTTGTAAGGATGCACAATGATTTCAGGGAGAACTTCAACAAAGAGTTAGGAAACATAAAAATAGAGATAGAAAACATAAAAAGAAGCAGTTAGAAATAAAAAATACAATAACTGAAAAGAAGAATACATTAGAGGGAACAAATATGGTATTGTGTTGAGTAGATTAAGTCAGACAGAGAAAGACAAATGTTACATGATTTCACTTATATGTGGAATCTAAAGAACAAAACAAACAAACAAAACAGAAACAAACTCATAGATACAGAAAACATTTTCATGGTTGCCAACTGAAAGGGTGATTGGAGAAGTAGGTGAAAAAGGGGAAGGAATTAAAAAGTACAAATTGTTACACTGTAGTCATGGGGATATAGGGTATAGCATAAGGAATATAATCAATAATATTGTAATAACTGTGTGGTGTCAGATGGGTATGAGATTTATCAGGGTGATTACTTCATAAGTTATATAAATGTCTAATCACTATGTTGTACACCTGAAATTAATATAATATTGTATGTCAACTGTAATTGAAAACTAAATAAAAATTAAAAGGTATATGTTGGAGATATGAAGAGAAGATAAGTCATCATCCCAGTCCTTCATCCAAGCTATTATTAAGAGCAGAAGGATAAAATTAATATTTACTTAAAATCAATGACAATTTATCATATAAACTTCAAGCTACTTTTCCATTTTTTTATAACTATATTAAATACAGTTCTTGGCAAACAGAAATAATTTTTAGAGTTTCAAAAGTATCTAGTTGCTGAACTGCCCATGTAAAATTCTTATTCCTTATGTTATGGTGGACTGATTAATCAAGCTAAAATACAATACTTACATTACCTACGGAGTATAATAAAACAAAAATAATTTATTCACAAGATCCTATTTTATAAATAATCTTCACTCATTGAAATACTACCCTAAGATTCTATCAATTTTAATTTGAACAAATGTGCAATCACTTAAAAGCAGTAATACTGAAAGGGAAGAATTCAAAGTGATCCTAAAAAGGAGATAGAAAATTTCTTGTCCTCGTCCAGATTTTTTATAAGAAATGTCACTTGAAGATGAAATTAACACAACAGGTTCTCACTCCTTTCAGAAAGTGGAGGACAAAGATGGCAAGGACACCTCCACAATCAAGCATCCCTAAGTGCTACTGGAGGATGGAATGATCCAGAATGTCCACTAGGTGGGAAGTAACTTCAGGGGTTATTATATGGGTTTATTAGAAGAGTAGGAGAAAAAGATTTCCCTCTTGAACTGCTCCCATGAATCAATTCCCAGCATGGGACACCTCCTAGATACCGACATGAAGCAAAGAAGCCTGAGTAGCTGCTCCACTTTTAAGTGATAGGGATGGACCTGAAGGACATGTTTCCAAGAGCATTTTAGTGTCCTTTCCACTGGACTCTACTTTTGAGAATGTTAGAATCCATTGAAAAGAGACTTATTAAAACTTGCTTTAGGTTTGTGCAGAGAGATAACCAGAATCGTGAGTAGTAGGGTAAGCTCCATTTTACCCATCTGGAGAAGGAACTAGTTCAGGATTGGAGAGAGCATCGTCCTGGCATCTGGATCCTTTGGAGGGAACATCAAGTCCACACTGGGCACTTTGAATACTAGGTCCATCCCAGTTGAGCATGGCTCCTGCTTTGGTGATTTGATAATCCAAAGGACTCCCTAGTCTTTTTAGGATGGCCAAATGCTGTAATTTCTTTATCATACCCTTGAATACCCTTTCTGAAAGCTCAAATGCAGTATCTGCTTCAGTTAATTTAGTCCACTGTGTGCACTTTCTTCTCCTAAGTTATTGGAGTTTGAAGTATTAACCACACATGGTGAGTTTTGTAATTAACAGCAATATGGTTTTTCAAAGGACACATGAGTCTTTACATTTTTTCTTCTGACAGTGTCTTATTTTCCACAGGTATCCAGCCACTCAGGAGGATGGCTCATATTTTCATCTGCTGGGACACTTCTCTATCTCTAAACTGCTGTTTCCTTTTACCTGTGAGGGTTCTTTTTCATTTACTTGTTATAGCTCAGTCATTATTTAAAATTTAAGCATTAGAAGCTCCTTTTCCATCTTTGAATCTTTTGATTCTCAAGACACCTTCTTCCTCTAGATAGTTTTGATATAATCCTTCAGTGTTTTTTATCTTCTTTATCAGATTTAATATATATATATATATATATATATATATATATATATATATATATATATATATGGTTTCTTTCTTCTTCAAGAGTTTGTAAGGAAACAAATCAGGGGCACAAACAATTTCTTCAAAGCCCTTTTTGAATGATCCTTTAAGTGGCCTCCAATTTCTGACTCTCCTTTTGTCCAGCTCCCAGTGACGATTATCCTGTTACATCTGCCATCTTTAACAGGCATTCAGTTAGACTTGATCTGAGGTTTTTTTCGTTTGTTTGTTTTTTAATAGAGAACAGTTTCTACACATGCTTTAGAATATGCAGCTATATTTGTGTGTTTTTTCAGTTTACTCATTCTTTTTTCCATGCTTTAGCTTCATGTGAAAAGAATTTTATATTTTTCTAAACTTGAGAATTTTCATCTGTATCTTTCTTCAATGTTATATTTAGTTGTTCTTCACTCTTTTAACATAACTTCAAAGCTGTTTTGGCTTCAGTCACATGGGATTGGATAGATTCTGATCCATCTTCTTAGAATTCCATCTTCCTGGAATATCAGCTCTCACCTTATATTGTTTTAGACATTTAAATTTATCTTCCTTCAGTTCTTTTTCTAGCAAGTCTATTTTAAACACCAAGAATAGGAACTATTCAGTTTTCTATTTGCTTCTAGTTTCTGATAGCTTGGTCTCAAGGATGAGTTCCATCAAAGACAACTTCATTTTTTTTAGTCTTTCTTGTCAGAATAATATAAACTTATCAGAATTTTTTTGCTTTTCTTCATCGCAGGCAGAAAATCAAATGCCAAGTTCTTTCTCCCTATAAAGTTCACTTTTAACTTTAGTTGCTTATGCCACCATTCCCCAGGTAAACTTCCTAAACCTGCACTCGCACTTTTAGGCAATGGCCCTACAACCTTCTACAGAATCTCCTGAGGTAAAGCTATCAGCAAACCCCATGGCACCAGTGGCTATCATAGAGTGGTCTCAGTTTGCCAGGCTCTGCTGGCTTAAACATAGTGCAGGTAACTCATGGAGTATTCTGTCCACATCACAAGCCGGCACCGGATGACCTGGGCGGCCAGAAGAAGAAGGGGCCAGGGATGACAAAGCAATGATTCCCTACCTGTTTTCCCTGAAGGCACACCTGGAACTTAGGGACATGGGTGATTGTGGGGACAGAGTCCCAGAGAGCAGTTTCCAGGCTCTCGGCCTCACAGAGAAAGGTGCTGGCTCAGGCAGTAGATGGCCATCAGCTGTGACTAGTTGGCCATCGGCTGTTACCGGTTAGCCATTAGCCACTGATATAACTGCTGTGGCTAAGCTAGCAAGGTGTGGTGCTGTGGCATGGTGGTGTGGCGTGGTGTAGTGGAGTGTGGATTGCAGGTTGCAGAAAGGCGGACTGCAGTTAGCAAGTGAGATTGGTTGGCAGAGACAAGTGGACGGCGTGTTGTAGATCGTGTGGCTCCTGCTTCCTGTGTCTCCAACCCAGCCGCCAGCGAGAATATAGTGGTATGACTCCCCTACCAATGGCTCCGTGGGTGTTCCCTTTTGGCTTCGCCATATCCTGCGTTCTTATGCAGGGAGCGGGACTAGAGACCCCACATGACACCCCGCGTGACAGTGAGGTTGTTAAATGGCCTGAGCTGACTGACTCTCCCTAGTAGTCACAAGAGCCAAACAGTCCACATTTTCTTATACCTGTGACCCTTCCGGAATTCTGATCATGAAAAAAATCCACTACAGCACTCACCTGCCACATCTTGGGCCAAGGCTACCCCTGTCCTATGTTGAACTTCTTGTTCTATAGACCTAGAGATGTCATCCTACCTGAAAATGTTCCCTTCTCGTTGAAGCCCTCACCCCAGTTAATTTTTGGTCCGTATGCAAGTAGATAAGATGTGTGTTTGTCTATGTCTGTTCATGCGTGTGTGTGTGTGTGTGTGTGTGTGTGTGTGTGTGTGTGTGTTGGAAGATGAAAAGCTGGGATTTGAATCTAAGTATTCTTAAACATTAGAACCTGTTCTGAAAAGATTGTTATGGAGTATTGGGGAGAAAGCAAGATCAAGAGCGAACATAAGTCGGGCCAATAGTAACTCCAGAAAAGAGGGGTGCTAGCATGGATTGGAGCAATCAGAAGAGGCTCCATGAAAAAGGTGGGATTTGACCTAGGCCTAAAACAATGACTAGAATTTGGATGAGTGGAAGAGCACTGAGTCAGATATCACAGTGTCTGTGTTTTTTATATCTCCCACTTGACTAGCTATGTGACTTTGGATAAATTTCTTCACTTAATTTAATTCCTTTACAAATAGAGATGCTTTATCTGGATCTAAGGTCACTCTAAGGTTCCTAACATACATATTTGGTATTAGTAAAGGTGTTTGGTAAGTAGTTTAATGTCATATTAATGTAATTTCAAGTCAAAAGTCTTATTTTTGAGTTCTGTCCCATTTCAGAGTTTGTGGCACATAAAATGTTCATTGAAATGCAAATTTATTTGATGACAACCTATTCAATCACTTGTTTAATTCAATAAGCATTTATTAAGCACTTGCCATGTGCCAGGGTCTATGCTAGGTGCTGGGCCTACAAAGATGAGTTAGACATAGTCCATAAAAGAACTCAGTATTTAAGAATGTAAAATACCATTGTTAAGTGCAATAAATAATTATGTTAAGAATGTATTGCAATGTCAGAGAGGTAGTAGATTGGGGGAGGAGTTATAACTTTGTGAGAGGTGTGAATGTCTAACTATTACATTGTTTTGAAACTAATAAAGCAAGAAAAAAAAGAATGGACTTGAGTTAATAATAATAATAAAAAAGAATATATGGGAGGGAGTGATCAGGTATTCGCTAAAGGAGACCAGGGAAGCCTCCTAAGTAGTTATCCTTCTGAGCTGAGTTTTGAAGGATTATAGGGAACACCCCAAATAAACAAGATAACATAAGGACATTCCAGGCAAAGAAGATGTATACAAAATCATGAGGTAATGAACCTTGTGAATACAGGAAGCTCCAAGCAGCTTGGTGCTGTAAGTGAGAGTGTAAAGTGTGAAAGAAGGGAGGGCTGCTAGTAGGGTTGGGGAGTAGAAAAGGATTGTGAAAGATGAAGCCAGAGAGGTGACTAGATGTAAAATATCAATGGTTTTGGCATAAAGATATATAATAAAAAATGCTAATTTATGAGGCACTGTAAGTTTACGATCAGGAAACTGATCTTAATATAGGGAATATATATGTTTCCTAGGGCTGCCATAACAAATTATCATGGACTGGGTGGCTCAAACAACAGAAATAAATTTAATTCCTTACTGTTCTGGAGGTTAGAAGGCCAAGATCAACGTGTTGTCAGGGTTGGTTTCTTCTGAGGTCTTGCGCCTTGGCCTGAAGATCGCCGTCTTCTCCTTGTGTCTTCACATGATATGTGTCCTACTCTTTTCTTCTCTTAAGGACACCAGTCATACTGGATTAGGGCCCACCCATATGACCTCATTTTACCTTAATTACCTCTTGAAAGACCTTACATTTGATTACAGTTACATCCTGAAGTACTGGGAGTTAGAATTTCAACATATGAATCTGAGAGGGAACAATTTAGCCTGTAACAGAAGAAGTCAATGCATTCAGATTTATTAGAACCGAATCTTTGTGACTAGCTCACACAGTCTGGAAGCTTATTAATTACCTTGGTAAAAGGGATGAGCTTTTTACCTTTTTTCAAAGATTCCTTTATCCACACGCTACTGAAAAGCCTTCAGTGATTAAGTGAAAGCCAAGTGACTCTTTCTGCCCAAACTCTAATTTCTGGACCCAAACTACAAACATAGCAGGCATGGGATTTAAAGAGTTGTCCAAATTTCCTCCTCTTTCAAGGCCCAACTCAAACCTGCTTCTTTTGTAAGTCTACCCAGATCTCACCCCAGGTGCAGGACCATTTTCCCTTCTCTGAACTCCAATGGCACTTCATCTGTTCCTCTCTTGAAGTTTAGGTTTCTATGCTTCCTCAGCTCAGGAATAAGTTAAAAAATACTTCCACCTTGTGTCTCTCATCCTTTGAGGCCAGAGTTTTTATTTTTGCCTCACATTACTTGAAATATGGCACACATTAATACATGATCAAATAATGGACATAGTTTATTGCTAAATTCTTTATGGAACTTTGGGATCGTGTTGACTTAGGATGCCCATTTTCAACCTTATTGCTATTTCTTCTTATGTTAAGTCCAGATAATTCCCTTCCTGAAGTATCACCTCCTGCAGGAGAAACTACAGTACTCATTGTAGGTACTAAGCTGCAACCCCTAAAAAAATATTATTCAATGATTAAATAAATGACAGAAAAGACCTTCAAAGGGCCTACCCTTTGAGGAGACTGTGGATAATTCAAATAGAAGGAATGCAGACACAGACCAGTGGTACAGGACTTTGACCAAATTGTAACAATTTTCACAGATATCACAGTGAATTCTGTTCTCTGAAAACAAAAAACAAACTTAAAAGAAATACAAAACGCTGCACCCTTGCTGTTTCTTCTGAGTCACGGTGATTTTCAATCTGCGGGTGGAAGTCTCCTGTTGGGGATGGAGTGTGGGAAAGAAAATTCTTGCAAAGGCCTCCATGATCAATGTGCTTTCCAAGTAAGTGCTAATGACACTTCAGACTGAATAGAAAAGAGATGCCTCCCATGTATGTGTGTTGCCGTTTTTCAGTGGGCAGGTAAACATACTGTTATGATTAATAGAATTAAAATTACATTAAAAACTCGTACTGAATTATTAGTAGATTTTTGTCGTATTTTTTTAAGTGCTTGATATTGATAGTTGTATTCTGAGAGTTCTTGAATGTATTTAAAATTAAAAGGGGTCTCTATTAAATGAAAAGCTTGGGAGTCAACTATTCTTGATATAAATTCTTGTTCTTCATGCAAAAATTGAAATTTCTACTCCAAGACTTGATATTTGCAGCTAATGAGAACTTTAAGGTTTTGTTTCCATCTTTTTGGTTTGGTTTTGATGGCACTTGGTTTTCAGTTAATTCTCTAGCACAGCTCTAGGCTTCAGGGTAGGGCTGGGAGCCAGCACTCTGTTTATCTTTCAGCCAGTGGGGAGAAACCCCAGGATTCCTCTACAGGACACATGAGGACTAGTGCAGAGTGCAGACAAAACAGGATATTACTTGCCGATTTAGTTACATGTGAGAATTTCCCAAAGGGCTCTCGTGTTGCTTCTCCTAAATAATCTGCATGGCAAAGTGGCCCCAGACCTGCCCCGTGACTCTTTTGCATACTAGTGTAAATGGGTATTGTCCAAAAACAAGTGATTCACAAAGAAAAAGAGTTTATCAAAAAATACAGAAGATGCTCCAGGGGCAATGATGAAGGCACATGTTTATGAAAGGTATTTTGAGCATGGCTTTAAGAGGAAGATGTATGTTCATAGACATTTACAAAGACTGACACCTCTGTTCAAATAAGGAAAGAGTATGATCAACTCAAGAAAGAGGAAAATGAATCATACTTAGTGTCCAATGCATTGTCAGTATGTTTTGCACCAGCGTCACCTCCCTCATCATATTGGACTTGGACTAATCTATACGCAACTTTGAATTCCCTGAACATATCCTACAGGAGGTTTGGGTGAGGGGTGGTGGGCCCCAGGCTAGGCTAATTTACACCAGTATCTCCTCCCAATGGTCCAGACAGAAAAATGACTCCAGCCTTTGTCCCTCCTCCTTTTCAGGACTCTTGACTTTTGACCTTTATCTAAGCCAGGAAGGGGTGTGAAGGAGCTGTTTAAAATTCAGGTGCCTTCCCATTGGCTGCAGGATAGAGCTCAGATCCCCTTTATCCCCAAACTAAATTTATAGCCCCTTCTCTTATCTCAGCCCCTCAGATTGAAACAATATCACAATTTTCAGTATTCACTGAATTCTTTTGGCTTGCTACAAGCCTTTGAATATGTGATTCTGTCTGAAATGTTCTTCTCTAGATAAAGATTTTCTTATGCTTGCAGGGAAAACTTTCTGAGAAGCCACACTTTATTCCTTAGGCAGACAAAATGCTTGGCGCAGAGTAAGTACTCAATAAATTATAGGTGTTATTATTGTTAGGCAATTAGTCCTTCCCCCTTCTGGGTTCCCATAGTCCTTTGTCTGCATTGATTAGAGTTCCGCGGTGCCATTGCCGTTGCTTCATGTATGAATCTATCTTGTACATCTAGTACCCAGCACAGCACCTTGCACAAAATTTGTTAAATGAATCAAGTTCAAACTCAGGAAACTGGAAGAGCAATTGAGTAACACATTAAGAAGATGAGGTATAACAAATAGGGAAGGGTGGAGACTGGGGAACAGAGCTCCTAGTCCTCTCTAAAGGGCCTGCATTATTCTACCCTGGGCAGTTGCTGCTATGCAAGGAAATTTAGATTTTAAAAAAGAAAAGAAGCTGTAAACCTGAATTTTTATGTGTAGTCTGAATTTTTAAACGTTGGCAACTAATACGAATTTTTAAAACCACTGTGTGGGCCAAGTGAAACATGTCTGAGGGCTGCAAGTTTCCGTCTTGTTTAGAGATTGGAGGGGGTGAATGAGTGTTGACTGGTCTCAGATGACACCCCACTTCTCCCAGAGCCAGAATGGCCTCTGCAGATCTTTTGGCCAACATCAGGGATAGACACTTCCCTTTCTACTCTCTAGCGCATACCACAATCTTCTATTTCCAGTATCTCCACGGATTTTTAATCTGCTGAAAAGATGCCAAGCCACAGAATTTTCTGCCTATGTTAAGGATTGACTACCAATGTCATTCAAAATCAAACTTGGCATCTCTCAAGCAGGCATGTCCACCTGGGAGTCTGGACACCACCTCTGAGTAGTGAGGACAGGAGGGACTCTGATTGGAAGGGCAGGGTCAACCTTATCTTCAAATGGGGAAAGGGAGCATGGCTGGCAATCAGGAGACTTTGATTTCAGTTCTGACGGTACAGTAGTCCCCCTTTATCCATGGTGGTCACATTTCAAGACCCCCCAGTGGATGCCTAAGACCATGGATAGTACTGAACCCTATAAATACTGTTTTTTCCTATGCATACATACCTCTGATAAAGTTTAATTTATAACTTAGGCATAGTAAGAGATTAACAACAATAGCTAATAATAAAATAGAACAATTATAATAATATACAGTAATAAAAGTTATGTGAATGGCTTCTGGGCCATTATTAAGTAAAATAAATGTTACTTGAATATAAATACTGCAACAGTCGATCTGATAACTGCTGATAACTGAGGCGGCTACTAAGTGGCTAACAGGCAGGGAGTGTATTCAGTGCGGATATGCTTTAAAAAGGGATGAGTCACGTCTTGGGCAGGATGGAGTGAGATGGCATGAGATTTTATCACACCACTCAGAACGGTATGCACTTTAAAACGTATGAATTGTTTATGGAGTTTTCCATTTAAGATTTCTGGACCATGGTTTGACCATACGTAACTGCAACTGTGGAATGTGCCACCATGGATAAGGGGTGACTACTGGACTTGGTATTGTCCATGTGATCGTAGGCTCTTTATTTGTGTTTTTCTCAGTTATTCTTCACAGCAACATTAAAAGGCAGGTGTCTTTATCCTTATTCCATTGATAAGCATGCAGAGCTTAGAGAGAGAATTCACTTAATATCACACAAGTAGAAAGTACAGGACTGGGGACTGAACATTGGAGACCTGTATACCTCCAAAGTCTTTGACTTTGTTCACTTCTCCATGATGCCCTCTGCATCAGGTGGGGTTTAACCTGGGAGGAGAAATGAAGAAACGTATCTCCCTTACTTTCCTCTCCCATCTGTTAGGTTAGGTAACTATGCAGGGAGGGGGCAATTCCTCTGCTCCTGACTTCCTGATTCCACAGTCCCAGTAGCTCTAACAGTTGAGAAAGAGAGATCTCAGCTTCTTATGATACAGATGGTTCTTCCATTCTATTCAGTCCAGCACTTCCAAAATATAATTGGTCATGGAACTCTTTCTTGGAACACTGATTTCATATCCATGGTACCAATGGTCCACAGAACAGTCTTTGAGAAACATTCCATTTAACTTGCACAGGGCAGCCTCATATGAGAAACAAGGCTTAAGAATCTTGTGGACCAAAGATAACACTTCTGGACTAAAGAGAACACCTAAGTAAAGAAGCTGACTCCAGGCTAGGAGAAGGCTAAAGTTAGGAGATCAGACTATAACAAAACCCAGAGGGACAGGTTTATGGTAATAAACAGACTCAGAGTTTATGAAAACCACAGATAATGCTGTGGAGAGGGAGCTAAAAAGAGAATGTTGAGGAGAGCACCTTGATTAAGAGAAAGCTTGTCAACTCCAGAAGCAGCCAGGAAGGGAGAGGCTAGGAAACATTTTAAACAGAATAGCTTCCCCTTGGCAAGTCTCACGTGTGAATGTTTCCAGAGTCAGATTAGACTAGATTATCTCAAAAACCTTAGAAATCACTTATATTAGCCATTGTTTAAAAAAGACTTTTGAAACCTGAAGGCCAGGACAGTAAAGGGACTACACAGATTTGCAAGCAGGTTGACTGCAGAGCTTAGCACCCTCATCTGGTTTGTTTTCTGCTGTTACACCCTTTCCCTTCAAATCTTCCAAACAGATACAAACAATGAGCAATTGCACCAGGCTGCTTCTTGCTGCAGCCAAGGAAACATGAGATGTGTGATGACCAGAAATGGTCAGTCCGGCTGGGGAGCATGCCTAATGAGAAGACTTACCCAAAATAAACAGAATACAGTGCGATTTGGGAATCCTAAATGTCACAGCAAGGCAAATTCCAACTCCTTGTAACTTTATGAGATGTTATAATTAAAAATAAATATGCAAGCCTGGGCATCCACCCCTAGGTAAAGATTTCACGGTCTCTTGTGCTGTGACAGGCCATTACTTAGGGTAATTAGGTCCGGCCCGCCTCTCTCCTGGCATTGCCTTTTCTGGCAGGGACAGGGTGATGATTGGAGGTCCCAGTGGGGACTCTAAAAGCCCTGAGATACATTCATGCCAGGAGGGGAGGGTGGGTGTCCCCCTGGCACTAATGAGAGAGGGTCCCTGGATCTTCTCTAGGTGCTGTGGGCTGCAGTCATCAAGCCTCACTAGTTAGCACTGACAGGCGATGAGTCATGCTTCCAGCTTGAATGAGGCTCATTATTCAAAAGGAGGTGCCAGTTGGAATGGCTGGAAATAAATATATCCGAGTGTTGTCAGCAATGTCATCTCAACTCCTACTCTGAAAAATTTCAGATGCTTCCCACCTCACTGTTACTGGTAAGCGCTGTGTAGAGGAATGTGGAAGGCTTGGCTTAGCTCTCTGAGAAAAGAAGTGGAGGTGATAATGCTCGTTCTGCAGGGCTCTGAGGTCTAGAGACGTTGTAGAAAGGAAAGTTCCAGCACAGTGCCTGGCCCAGTGCAGGTGTGCAGACAACAGCAGTCAGGCTACTCTCGAGGCACAACAACGTCGTCTTTGGAGCTTAGATGGGCTTGGAGTTTTGTCATCATATGGATTTCAACAACTTATTCTAACTTCATTTTTCTTATCTGCAAAACGAGAAGAAGAATAATATCTTACTATCTGCTTTGAAGGATTGCTGAGAACACATCAAAGATAACGCACATAAGCTTCCCGGCACAGTGTCTGTACATCACAGGGTGTCAAATCCTGATTATTACTAATCTGAATCCTTAGATATAAGCGGGAATTCACTTTTATAGTCCAGATAGCACTATTCTGCCTTATCCTTTCCTTGTGGCCCACCTGGAATGTGTTCCCTCAGGTTAGGTTCACGTAGGTACACCTGTGTGTGTGAAAAAGGAGAATAATAATAATAGCCAATACCTGCTCAGGATTTATCGTGTGTCACATTCTGATCTGACACTTTATATGCAATTCTTTTGATCTTTACAGCAACCCTATGAGGTTTTACAGATGATAAAGCTGAGGCACAGAAGAGGGTATATGATTTCCCTGACCACATCAGATGTCCAGCTAGCAGCTGCACTCAGATTCACACACAGGCAGCCCTCCCCAAAAGATATTCCCCACTATGCCACTGCCTCCTGCAAGACACTCATACCTTTCCCTTTCTCTCCCTCAATTCACTGTCAAGAATTTCATGGAAAGAATATTATGTAATCATAAATGTAAACTTTTGAATAGACTATAAAATAGTGATTGATTTCTGTGCTTTTAGATTTTCATGGTATCACCATATTGCAGGTGGGACAACTGAGGCTCAGAGAGAAAGGCTCCTGGACCCTGGTGTAGCCCCTGTTGACTCTGCTTAAGCTCAGTGTGTTCCTGGAATGTTCAGTGCCCGAAACCCCTTTTCCTGAGCAGTTTAGTCAATTGCTTCCAGCTCATGTGTGCAAGCTTGAATCAGCTCCCCGAATACCTGCAGGATCAAACTACTCCACAATTTATATTTACGTGGAGGTGTTTTTAAAACGACTCTGCCTCAAGGCATCTAAAACTTTTAGAAATAGCTTCTCATATATATTCACAGAGTTCCCTTCCTCTAATTGGAATTAAATTAAATCTGCAAAATTGATTTCTTTTCTGATAATACAAGTAGTGGAATCATAATAAAATAGCTAAAAGCTCTATTGTTTTAGCTAAGGATTCCTGATTGTCACTCACCTGAGTTGAACTGATGACACTAAAAGATCAGGCTGAATGGACTAGTTGTGAGAGCCCTGAATCCTGTCATACGCATTATGTTTATGGGTCCTCTGACAAAATCCATTTATTAGGGACACATCTGGGAACCAAGTGGTCTCATCCCACACAGTTGATACCATTCTGCCATCCCTCCCTCACTTACTAGAGGGCACTTATTTCTTCTAAACTGCTCCAGCCAACGAGGAGACTGCCATAAGTGGTCACAACACTTTGGAGCCACAAATTTCAGGGAAAATATTTTAATTTGTTTCGAAAATTAAACATGTGATAAATCACAAACTAATCAAAACCTTTGTCCAATACAACTTGGAGCACTCTCTATCTGGAGCCTTTTGCTTAGTGCTTCTTCCTTATTAGAGCAATATTTTCTGAGACTTATCTCCAATCTCAGAAACATGCCAGAACACTAAACATGACAAATGCATTCCTAGAAAACCATATATCTAAGAGACTGCTGTATAAAGTTCCAAATAGATATGTGATTACCTAGTGGACCTTCATAATTTGAACGATGGGGCTTACTAGCAGGCGTATTCAACCTGCTTTTTTTGAAAATCTACTCCATCTCAACTTGTTGGTAAGAAGCTAAAATTGTGAATCTCATACACAGACAGTCTAGAGTGTGGTGTCCTGGAGAGAGGGCAGGAGTTCAAGTTCCTCTGTGCTATAAACCAGCTGCATAACCTTAAACAAGAATTAAATTTTCTGTTTCAATATACTACTCTGTAGAAAGAAACTGGGATAATAACAGAAGCTCACAGGGGTCACTGTGAGTATGAGATGGAAAAAAGAGAAGAAAGCAGTTTGTAAATTCACAATGCTAACCAAATTATGAGCTTCAATTTGAAGAAAGTGGAAAAGGCAGTATCTTCTCTTGCCTCCAAATGATCTTCCTTCCCTGCTTCCGTGACTTGGGGTTAAGATGAGTAAACCTGAGGACATTGTGCAGATGTGTAATGTATGTTTCTACAAATGGAGATTATTAAGGCAAAGATCTCCTAGATTTATCTGTCCCATTACTTAATAACAATGATGGTCAGGTAACAGATTATTAAAACGACTCTCTTTTCAGTTTCAAAGGCCCAGAACAAAGAGCCAACTATGCCCAGATTCCAAAACAGAGTGTTTAGACCACCTATACAAGAATTTCAAAGAGAGAGCCACAAAACACATTTGGGTACCCTCAGTGCATCCCTATTTAGAGGCCAAGACAATAGGTGTCTGTGTAGAGCAGGGGTGTCCAAACTGCGGCCTGCGGGCCAACTGCGGTCCGCAATCCATTTTTATTGGCCCGCAGCAAATTCCAAAAATATATTTAGTTTACTTAAATAAACCAGGTGAGGCAATACGTACTTCACCTCGAGTGAGTGGCCCGGCTGTTTGTGTATTTTACCGCATATGGCCCTTGGTGAAAAACGTTGAAAAAAGTTTGGACACCCCTGGTGTAGAGGGATGTCAGAGAGCTATGTATTCTACCTCCCTGAACCCTTCTTATCTCTGGGAGTGGAGAAGGGAGTGATGATGCTCTGTAACTTCTTACACTAGAGAAAGGGTGACCCAAGAGAAGAACTCAAGCACTTTGAAATATGCCTGCTAGAACTGGGGAGCATGAGGACTGGAGTGAAACCCTTGGCTAGATCAGACTAAGGGAGACAATTTGAGAGGAAGGGCTGCACTGGGAGTTCTCTCAATGGAGTGAGGATGAGTGAGTGTTTCTTAGGAACTAGGCTTGTCTCATAAGGGAGAGGGTAAACCTTGAGCCCCTTTGAGTCCCATTCAAGAGGAGTGCCCAGAATCATGTAAGCCCAATAGGAGTGGACCAAATGATGGCCAGGAAGGAGGAATTATAATGTCTGGCTGAGCAGTTACTTACCTGCTGTGAATCTCAGTTTCCTTGTCAAGGCAGTTGCAATCCAAGGGCCCCATTGGGACAGTCTCGGAGAAAGCCACAAAGTGTCCTAAGGGAGAATTAGTTAGCAAGGCACCTGCCATGCTCCAGGGTACCATTTCCCAGTTAGGTCCATGCAGGAAAGAGGAGGTTTCCTGCCCCTTATTTTTCCTTCTCGCCTTCCAGCCAACTCCCAACTCTGCAGGCCCAGAGGCAACCTGGGAGGGAGGCAGAGACAGAGGAGACGCAGGTGCAGGAGAGAAAAGTCAGCTATCTCCTGCTCCTCTGGCAATTTCCTGGCAGTAGCAGGCTAGAGCTAGAAAAGGGAAAAAGTTTTAAACTGGGTAAGAATATGGAGGTATGTAATTATGACTCAGGAATGGATATTTAAATGGTTAAAATGACTGTTCTTATGGATGAAGGTGACTTGAAGACTTCTTTCCTGAGAATGGTGAGAAAAGCTGTGTGATTTGAGTTTTTTTTTAAAATGAAATGTTTTTGCTTAAAAACATCTTTAATTTGTTTTTTGTTTAATTGTACTATCAGAGAAAATGTTCTAAATGATAATGATTCTTTAGAAAAGGTTGATACTTCCTTTGTGAGGTTTCATTTATGAGTCTGTGTTCCCTTCAAATGACCTATATGAGCAGCATTGGATGTTTGAATTTGACTTTTCTCTCCACTTGTGCTCTTGGAATGATACGAACTGGTCTTACTCAAGAGTGGAAGAATCACAAAATTGTATTCTAGAGTGTAATACTCCTTCAGCAAAAAAACAAAAAAAAAAAAAAAAAAAAAAATTGCTAATACATAGCCATTTTTTTGTAACTGATTCATGTCTTTTTGAAAAATAAAAACCTATTCTTTAGTTGTAATACATAGGGATATATATATATATATATATATATATATATATATATATATATCCGTCAGACTAAATATGTTAATTATGTTGTTCAAATTTATACATTCTTACAAATTTTTTGTCTGCTTGCTCTTTCTAGAGAAGTGTATCAAATCTTTCACTGTTTGTAGATTTATTAATTTCTCCTTGTAATTACTTCAATTTTTGCTTTATGTATTTTAAGGTTAAGTTGACAGGTATATACACACATATTTTTATATTATGTTTATTATTATATGGTATCTCTCTTTATGTAGATTAAGTTATATTTTGTTAATTATATTTTGCTTGATATTTAATATCACTGCATCAGATATTTTTGGTTAGTTTTGCCTTTTTTCTTACCATACCTTTGTTTTTAACCTTTCTGTGTAAATTTTTCTTTAGTTGATTATTTTGTAAATGGTAAAGAATTTTATTTTGATTTTGTGTCTAATGTAAGAACTTCTGTCTAAAGCAGACCAGAATAAGGAAAATCATCACGCATAAAGAAAAGCATTACATAATGACAAAGGGGTACATTTTTCAAGAAGACATAACAATCCTTAATGTGTATGTACTTAAGAAAATGCCAATACTTGAGGTAAAAACTGATAGAATTGCAAGGAGAAATAGACAAATGTACAATAGTCCCTTTTGACTAAATGATAGATATGAAAGTCAGAAAATCAATAAGGATATAGTTGAAATGAATAGCACCATCGATCAGTTGGATCTAATTGACATTTATAGATTACTCCACTTAATAACACCAGAATACATATTATTCTTAAATTCACATGGAACATTCATCAAGTTAGACCAAAATGTAAGCCATCAAAACACACCTTAACACATTTAAAAGAATATGAATCTTACAAAGTATACTCTCAGATCATGATGAAATTAACCTATAAATAAATAACATACAGATAACTGGCAAACCTCAAAATACTACAGACTAAACAACACACATCTAAATAAGACATGTGTCAAAGAAAGAAGTCTTAGAGAAATTAGAAAATATTCTGAATGGAATAAAAATACAACTTTTCCAAATTTGTAGAATGCAGCAAAAGCAGTACTTAGAGGAAAATTTATAGCATTCAATACACATGTTAGAAAAGAAGAAACTAATAAAATAAATAAATAAATAAATAAATAAATAAATAAATAAATAAATAAAGTTTTAAAAATAAAAAAAAAGGAGAAATCTAAAATTAATAATTTAAATTTCCATTTTAGGAAACTAGAAAAAAAGAACAAACTAAATTTAAAGTAGGCCAAAGAAAAGAAATAATGAAAATCAGAGCAGACATCGGTAAAATGGAAAACAGGAAAATAATAAAGTAAATGAAACCAAAATCTACTTTTTTGAAAAAAAATCAATCAAATTGATCAACTAGTCAGGTTAAGAAAAGAAGACACAAATTACTAATATCAAAAATGAAAAAGATCATCACTATTGATTTCATGGACAATAAAACGATAAGAAAGGAATATTATGAACCACTCTTTACTCACAAATTTGATAACAGATGAAATGCACCAATTATTTGAAAGAATTTCTGTGCTTTAATGGTTGTGTTTATTCATTCATATTTATTGTAATTATATATTTGAATTATTTCTGCTCTGTTTCCTATTTATCAAAATTTTTCTTTTCTTTCTTCTATTGAAGTAATCTATGTATTTCTTTTAAATATCCTTCCTCCAGTACCCTCCCCTCTCAATTTTAAGGCTATACATTTTGTTTCTAGTGTTTAAGTGTTTTACTCTTAAAGAGACTAGCAGAGACTGCTAGTTATCCCTTATTCACTTTCCCCTTCTTTTTTAGTAATAGAAAGGCTGATTTTACTTGAGATGTGGCTGCCTAAAGACCACACTTTTAAGCTTCCTTTGCAGCTACATGTGGCTACTAGTGACTATAGGATTTAGTATTATGGAGGGTTATGATGACCTTAACTATAGCAGTTTGGGTAAAGTGATGAAGGTAAAAGCCTGATCAGCATGAGGTCCAGAGAAAGTGAGAGATGAGCAATTAGAGCAGAAAGTAGACAAACTCTTTCCATGAAGTTTTTGTTTTTGTTTTTGTTTTTGTTTTTTGTAATAACTTATTGAGGTGAAATTGATATAACATAAAATTAACCACTTTAGAGTGAACAATTCCTGGCACTTAGTACATCAGCAATATTGTGCAAATAGCATTTCTAGCTAGTTCCAAAATATTTCCATCACCTCAGAATAAAAACCTGTCCCCATTAAACAGTTTTCCCCCATTCCTCACTTTCCCCAGCCCCCAGGCACCCATCAATCTAGTTTTGCTTCTATGGATTTATCACTTCTGGATAGTTCACATAAATGGAATTGAGGTTTGTTTGTTGTAAGGGAGCACAGAAATGAGGCAATAGTGCAGAGGGATATGGGACCACATAACTAAAGATCAAGCCTCGTGCTCTTTCCATTCTCTAGTTTGAAGTTGAAATCTCGGCACTTCTCAGAATGATTTGCAGGAATCTCTCTCCTGTGGCCACTTTAAATATCATCTCTGCAGCATCCTATTTAAACAGTTCTAGCCCTTTCTTAGTGGCTACTTCCAAGGGGGGTGGAAGTGGGGGAAGGGGAAGAACTCTGTTGTTTCTGATCCCCAGCAGTCCTCATCTAGGCTGTTGTTGAAATTACACTTGCAGTGCCTTTAAAGACTTCTTAAACCGCCCTTTATAGTCCAGAAATGGATGGGGACAGACCAGTGGCGAGATGAAAGCTGCTAAGCGTAGCCCACTCCTCTTGTCTCAGAGACACAGTATGAGAGCAATCAGGATGGGCTCGTGAGGGATATTGGGCATCCTCAGCTGGAGGAACTGAGCTCTTCCAAGGCCATGCATGGATTTGGTTCTTCACTGAAAAGTAATGCTCACATCTTAATTACAACCACTACTTACTGGGCACATTTTTAAGCTAGTACTGTTCTGTGTGCTTTTTATGCTTGTTCTTATAGGTCTTTATAAGCACTTTGTGTGGTAGGTGCTATTATTACCAGTATTCCATTTGATAAATAAGGAAACTGAAGTTCACAGCAGAAAAGTAACTAGCTCAAGATAATACAGTGAGAATAGATGGGACACATGTCACTTTGACTTTAAAGCCTGGATTAGCCACTACACTAGGTTTTCTGAGTCTTAGCTGAACTTTAAAGGCATGTACGAGATGATGGCAGGGCAGGGGCTCCAGGACAACTTGGCAAGAGAACCCTGAAAATTCCCTTTAAGGAAGCCGCTCATAATTTGTATTCTCTTATTCAAATCAACTTGAGTGACTCAATGTTTCCTTGCATTTCATGCATTTTGCTTTGCAGTCAGAAATGGTTGGGTGTTACCCTTGGCACTGAGCCAATGCTTTTCTTATTTTTTCCCACATTTGCATTCATCCATTTGAGGGCTGTGTTATGTCTCTGCTTGCTCCTAAGTTCTGGTTTGGCTGCCATGGCCCATCCATTGCTATTATCTTATTATTTCCTCACTTGACATTTCATCAGTCTCATTTCTTGCTTTCCGCCCTTGGGATGAATGTTGAAGTGCAGATTTTCACACCCTCATTCACACTTGCTCTCTCTTCCCTGCCTCTTACATCTGGTGAGCACAGCTCAGATGTCAGTTGTGGGCCCAGGAGACTTTCTCCCACTTGGACCCCTCAGCCTGAGGCTGTGCTCTGCAGCTTGTGGCGCTATCTGGCCACAAGACTGCTTTCCTGAGGGTCATTTCCAGGGAGGCTGGGCAAATAGTGACAAAACTTGCCTTTTATGGGCATCTGAGACAAACTCAGGAATTTTAAACAGTGTTCAGTGTGTGGTATTGGTGGTGAAGGAGGTTTTGTCCTGTTTTGGCAAACTTGAAGGCAGGGACAAAACAGATGGGAGACTCTCAACCACAAAGAAGTGCGGAGATCTTGAGAGTATAATGCCGAGATAAATAAGTCAGACAGGAAAAGTGGAGAACCATATGATTTCACTGATATGTGGGATATAAAACTGAAAACCACAAAGGAACAAGACAAACATATAAACAAAAACTCATAGACACAGACAAAAGTTTAGTGGTTACCAGAGGGTAAGGGGGGAGGGGATGGTAGATGAGGGTAAGGGGGATCAAATATATGGTGATGGAAGGAGACCTGACTCTGGGTGGTGAACACACAATGTGATGTAAGATGATATACTACAGAATTGTGCACCTGAAACCTATGTAACTTTACTAACCATTGTCACCCCAATCAACTTTAATTAAAACAAATGTGAGGAAGAGCACTAGGAGGTGCTTAACAACTTCTGTCTATAACACACTGTGGTTGTATCAGAGACTGTCTTCGGAGGAAGCTGGGAGAAAGCTGTACAGGGATTCTCTGTACTATTTCTGCAACTTTGTTTAAGTCAAACTGTTTCATAATAGAGGGTAATAACAAAACCAATTAAAACAACAACAGTGACAATAATAATTTTCAAAAGCCGTCTTTACTTTTGTATCTATGTTCATATCCATTAGCTATACCAATTTTACTATTGCTTTACAAATGGGTTTTGGGAGGAGCCAAACTGGTTATGTCACTAAACACTCTGTGTCTTTTAATTGTTCACATGTCACATTCTGGTTTTTAGAAATATATTTTAAGCAGCTTTTTGGAGATATAATTCACACGTCACACAACTCACTCATTTTAAGTGCACATTCCAATGGTTTATAGAATATCCACAGAGCTGTATAACCATCACCCCCCAAAGAAATTCTGCACCCATTAGCAGTCACTTCCTTTTCCTCTCTACACACCTCCCCCAAGTCCTACTAGACAACTACAGACCTTTCTGTCTCTATGCATTTGCCTATTCTGATATTGCATATAAATGGAATGGTACAATATGTAATCTTTTGTGAGAGGCTCATTTCACTTAGCATACTGCGTTCACGGTTCATCCATGCTGCGGTGTGTATCCATACCTCCTTCCTTCTTATCGCTGAATACTATTTTATTGTATGGATATATCTCACTTTATTCATCCATTCATTAGTTGATAGGCATTTGGCTCATTTCTACGTGTTTGGCTATTATGGAAAATACTTCTATGAATATTCATGCACAAGTTTTTGTGTGGCACATGGTTTCATTTCTCTCAGGTACGTGCCTAGTAGGAGTGGAATGATTGGGTAATATGGTAACTCCAGAGGAAATGTCAAACTTTTTTTGAAAGTGGCTACACCATTTGAAAATTCTGATTTCTCCATATCCTCACTGATATTTGTTACTATTTCTATTTTTGATTATAGCCATCCTAGTGGGTATGAAGTGACATTTTACTATGTTTCTTATTTGAATTTTCCTGATCGCTAATGACATTAAGCATCTTTTCATGTACTTATTGGCCACTTGAATATCTTAATTGGAATAATATCTATTCAGATCCTTTGTTCACTTTTAAATTGGGTTATCTATGTTTTTATCATTGAGTTGCAAGAGTTTTTTAGTATATTCTGGATATAAGTCCCTTATTGGATGCATAATTTACAAATATTTTCTCCCATTCTGTGGATTGTCTTTTCACTTTCTTGATGGTATCATTTGCAGATACATCTCATCTTGAAGTCTCAGCCCCATGATTTTTTGAGGGTACTATGGGTAGAAGCTAAAACATTTTAGTAGAAAGCTGCGAAAAGTTGTCTGCATTGCTGAAGGTTACACTCAATACTTCTTGGGGAAGCCTATTTCTTTGCTCTGAGAAAATCAACTAAATAGGCCCTTAGTTGCACAGTTATAAACTAAGTCCTGCCTTACTGCTCTGACTTGATATTTTTCTTGATGCCAAGGCTTTAAACAGAGAAGCTGGGATTTGTTTAGTTAATGTAAACTCCTGTGTATGTTTTAGTTAAAGCAATGTCTTTGCAGATTTGCTTTTGTTTATTTGGTGGTGGGTGGGTGGGGAAAAATGTTTCTTGGCACTGTTTGCACTGTGCCTGTACTGCGGCTCTTTCTGACAGAGATGGATGGTGTTTGTGTGTTTGTCTTAGAGTTGTGTATGAGAGACAAGCACAGAGAAAAGAAGCCACAAGGGCTGTTTTCACAAGAGGCCTTCTGCTATTCTGGGCTCACCCAGTGTGGCTTTGGGGTCCAGGTGCCAACGTGTGGCACTGCAGGGACAGAGAGTGATTCTTCCTTCTCTGTAGCCGGGAGAATAGTGGTGTCGAGGGCACTGAGGTAGTACCCTGGGAACAGACACTGGGGTTTCCACATAGTCATCTTCCTTGTAGCTACAGTGAGGTTCCTTCAACAGCTGTGAGATCAGCAGCCCAAGGAGAGATGGAGCAGGAGAGAAAGGGAATGGAGATCAGACTGAAGACACTAAGTTGTGATATATCCCATAAACTACTGGGCTCATTTGGACTGGGAGGAGTTTGAAGTTTAACAGTCAAGCTAAGCCACTATAATTTATATCTTACGTGCTCATGTGGCTGCAGTTGTACCCACAGTCACCATTGCAATGAGGGTATTGGGTCAGGAGTCCTGGACTGGCAGCCTGGGGGCCAAATAGGGTTACTCTGTGGACATAGTTGATTTAATCACTACGACTTTTAATTAGACTTGAATCTAAATGCCTATAGGGCACATGCTTTTTCTCTTCATTTTGCCACAGACCCTATTACTCCCTAATGATTTATA
This sequence comes from Rhinolophus ferrumequinum, assembly GCF_004115265.2. Lineage (NCBI taxonomy): Eukaryota > Metazoa > Chordata > Mammalia > Chiroptera > Rhinolophidae > Rhinolophus > Rhinolophus ferrumequinum. The sequence goes on along the minus strand of NC_046294.1, from coordinate 79,496,621 downwards.
CCATCTGATTCACATATTCGTGTTACCCATTTAACTTCTGTGGATATTTGAGTTACTGAGCCCTTGATTAAAGTCTATTAAATGATCTTCTATTTCTGACATCCTGTGATTCAGAGTGATCTTGGTAAGAGGGCTTTAGATATCACAGCTCAGCTTGTGGATCTATAGACTCAACCGGTGGTCCCCTATATGGGGGTGGGGACCCTCACTGTGGTCAATGGTCAACTGTAATCATGGGAGGTAATTGCTGTTTTACCACCCTTTCCTGCCTTTTTTTTTTTTTTTTTTTTTTGTAATGAATTAATGGACCAAGAGGTGAAATACTTCCTGGAGAAAGACAGGATATATAAGCGTTAGAAGAGTGGTACCCATAGCAAGGATCTGCCCACACCCTAACATCCAAATCTGTCCCTAACACAGGTTGCAGAGCCAGTTTTTAATTTACACCATAGCTTTAAATCCATGTCAACTTCTCTCCTTCCAAAGTTTCTCTTGGCCAGCCTATCCCTAACAAATATGTCCTTGGGGACTGATTGTATTTCAAATATCAGTGCGCAGGTGGGAAAGGCATCTTTTGGGTACTTTCAAAGTCTCTTGGAATTTCACCACAAACTTCTACTCTGTTTATCAAAAGGCCAACTCTGAAAGTCAATGGGAAATTATTTAATGAGAAAATGACTACTTTTTCTGGAGATGTTATTTCTACCCTTCTAATGACCATATTATCAAATTACAGAATTATGCAAGTGACATTCTATACATTTTCTATACAAATCATCTCATATAATCATCTTATAAGATTCTAACTCCTTTGAGGTCATAGGCAAGATAGTATCATTCTGATTTTACACTGGAGGAAGATGAAGCACAGAGAAATTAAGAGCCTGCTCAAAGACATAGGACTTGTTAAGTGGTTGAAACGTAAAACTTAATGAGTTCTCACACATAATACATTCAAATAAAATTTTTTAGCAAAACTGAATTTACCCTGAACTTCTCCTCATAAACAGTGATTATACGAGACTCTTTATTCCTTGTTTTGTGCCTTTTCCCCTTCCCATTTGTCCTCTTGATTTGGATGTCTGCAAGGGCGGGAGTGGTGATCAAGAGAAAGCTGAACTAAAGACAGCGAAGCTCAGTTCGGTGCGCAATTGTATGAGAAATTACTCAAGGGATGTTCCCAGAGGAAAGGTTAAGTGCAGTGGTGCTGAGAACCACTGGCACATAAAAAGCATAATGAAATCAGTCTAGCATAGAAAGAGAAGACAGTCGACCGTGAACTTGATCTAATAGAATGAAATCAAATAATGTCCATAGTCACAAAAGTAGGCTACAAGAACGGCAATCTCTGATCAAGACATTCCTGTGCAGATAAAACCTGGCCCAAGGGGCTGACCATGGTTTGCATGAGCAATGCTACACTCCCAGGGAAAGAAGAGATTGAAGGAGTATATCAGCAGAAAGCGTGTAAAGTTCAAAGCCAAGAATCAGAAAACAATTAGAAACAGACACTCCTGCTTTACCACAGCCTGACCAAAGAAAAGGGAAGATGGTTTACATAAGCAACAGGGCTTTACCAAAAAAAGAAATATCGTTTTTGAGAAAAACTTTAGGGGAAATTCAACTTCCTAGGAAGGAGAGAATGCAGTATTTGAATGAGCATAGTGGCTAAGCACCTTGGAAGAATCACCAAACTCTTAAAGATCTGTGCATCATACAGGGGGTTTGTCCCTCCTGCACGTATCTACCTGAGAGTTTGGGTATAAGGAAGGAGGTCTATATACTTGAGTTTGTGGTGTGTTATAAAGCTCAGTGATTAACTTTAAGCTCCTAAACAACACTGAGAACTTTGATTCGGTGAAAATATGACTGTTTACAATCACAAGAGTAAATTCTAAGAAATTGTGCAACATAAATTGTCAGTCACTGACAGTCACCAGGAGCTATAATTAAGGGATAAAGCTCTCATTCAGAAGAAACAATTGGCTGGAAAAATAAACAGGATTCTCATTAGTGACTTTCTAATTTATTTTCTTCTGTAGCCGCTCATAGGTTGAGAGTCACCGTGTTAGGTCATATGCATCTGAAAGGTATCATCAGCACATTTCTTTTTCTGCACTGATGTTCTGATTTTTGGTCATTCATTCATATCTAGGTTTTCTACTGCACTTTTTAGTGGAGTTTTTATATTTCATTGACATGCTGGAGGACTGGCAGGACGGGCCTGCCAAAGTTCTGTTTACCTGAGAGGTAGAACTTGCTCTAAGGAAAAGGAGAACTGAGCAGCAAGGGTTTGGCTAAGGGACATGCTGGGTAAGTGCAGAGGGGAAGTGGGGTTCTAAATTCAAGTGTTTAGCGCTCAGCAGTCCAATGACCCAAGAACTGGTTCATATCTGAGCCCTAGTTTTAGGGAGCCGCAATCAATAAAAACTAAAACAGTTGGTTTGCTAAAATCTCCACGGACTACTGAGAGCCCAAGCTGTCAGCAGAACAGTGTCAGCAGAAATAGGCGACAGCATTCTTGTGGCTGATATTAGTTTCCCTGAAGTGGTGTGAGACTGTTGGGGGGAGGGGACAGTCAGCAGATGCAGTGGGGACATTGATGAGACCCAGCTCTCTCTGCCGCCATCAGCAACAGCATCTTCCATGGTCAAGGACAGAGCACCAGTGCCTAGGGCCTTTGGCACAAAGAGCAGCCCTGAACAGTTGACAGCCACAGCAGAGGCCTTGAGAGGGCTGGCAGAAGCCATCACCACAGCTTCTCCTTTATCACTGGCAGCAATAGAAATTATCATCACTGTGGTCCAGGGCAGAGAGAAGAGTGAGGAAGGGAAGGGGCAGGCGTGTGCCAGCTGAAACACCAGCTTGTGCTTTTTCTGAACTTGGTGGGAAGAATTTCAAGGGCCTTGGTTTTCTCGAAGATTGGGTGTGGGCATATCCTAAGAAATTATGTTTTGTTGCTTCAATCTCGTTGTAGCCTCAGGTAGGTGTGGAATGGGGGAACAACAAAGGAAAGGAGAAACCATGTCCCCTGAGTTGCGTGCCTGATTTTAGGGAGGATTGATGAATGGGAGCTCCCCGTTGGCTGAATCCTGCCCCACAGGTAGTCTGGTTTTGTTTGACAGTATTTGTTTTTTAAATTAATTGTAGCTTGGTAAGGGAAAGAGCCAGGTAGCTCTGATTCAGGTGGTAAACAATTTCTCCCTTCAGCTGTCTGTGGGAGGTGACTTTGAAGCAAGAGAACGAAGTCTGGAAGATGTGGAATATACAGTAATTCCAAACTTTGGTTGTGCAAAAAGGAAGACTTGGAGTTGTGAATGGAAAACGAAAACCAAGACGTTTAGGAGCGCAGTAGCTATAGATATATGGCGAAGGCAGAAAAGAGAGGAGCAGGGTGAAGTCTGACAGGGGAGGACAGTTGGATTTAGGAGAAAGCAGTCATGGTTAGAGGGGAGTCAAGTGGAGGGCTGGAGAAAGGTTTGGGGAGTAAATAGAATGACACAGATAATAACATACCAAGCAAAAGTAGATACAGTCTTTGTAAATTTGAACCCAGAGGAAAGAGATCCTTAGCCTGGTAAGAAAAGATGGCTACGATTTCCCAAAAAAGAAATTATTGAGGCTTCAATGGAAATATGACATGATAACTAGAGGAAGTGGCTATTGACTTTAATGACAAGGGTGGTGTTATTGTAGGAGCTTATTGAGAGCCGAGGTCCCATCTTAGTTATCTTTCTAGTCTTAGCATAATCCTTAGCACGTAGTGGGCACTTAATGAAGATTGTTAAATTAGAAAGTTGTTTCTAAGGTTATATACTTAGAAATAGTATCACACATGGCATTTGCATATTACTTGTTCTTCCTCCTTTTTCAGGGTCAGTCTTTTAAAAACTTGTTTTTAGTTCCAAAGAACATTTTAAAAATTATATTATGAACAAATAAACAGTTTGATTCCCCATATTTCTCTGGCTTTTAAAAAGTGTAGGCTGAGGCAGTTCACCTTTCTAGTTAAATAGGTATCCCAGACTATTTGGACCTTAATACATAAATTGGGCCATTGAGTGAAGCAAACTTTTCTTGTTGATTTGTCACTTACAGTTGGGAGTTGGTGGTGCCCGTGAAAACAGGCTGTTGGGGCAGGAGAAATGATCTTCATTAATCAACTAAGTTCCTCATCACTGGCCCTTCTAATTGTTATCTTACTTTTGACCTTCAATAGCCTAATAACTGTAAACAGATGTGCTAAACTGGCTTAAGCACAATGAAAGACTTTTATCAACACAAGCACAGCAAACATCATTTTTCTGAGTTCTCCATGTTCTGATTGACAATGGGGCCTGAGAGGGCAAATGACTAGGAAGAGGGGTTAGCAAATTGTTCATGACCATAAGAACCATACTAGGTATTAGGTCATTATGAAGGAGATCATGATGTCACACACAAAAAATTCCTGGAGTAGAACTTGAGCTCTAGTCCTCGCTCTGCCAGGTGACTTTGGGAATGTCACCTAAGTTCCCTAAGTACTGGTTTCCTCATCTCTCAGTGGAGTTGGAGTAAAGGAATCCTGTGATCCTGTCCAGCTCTAAGCAGCTACTTTATTTCTTGATGCTCTCCGAAGTTAGAAGCGTTAGTGCATCTTTGATTGTTGATTATTTACAGTGGCATTTAGCTTTCTTCTGAAACTGGGTAGCCTCTAGCATGTGCTCTCAGCCAGACGTTAGGAGGCATCAGGAGAGCGCAAAAGATGGAGAGAGAGGCTCTCTATTAAGAAGAACCCTCTCTGTGGTCAGTATTTCATTGTGTTCAATGGGGATAGGGAAGAAAAAAATAAATGTTTTCATGTGTATTTCTTATCTACATGTGAAAGTATTTGAGGAAGTTTAATAAAAAAACACGCAAATATATGTTTATATGTGCGTGCATATATACATATATAATATATATCTACATATAGATATAATATATATAATATATATAATATATATAATATATATCTATATATAGATATATCTATCTATATCTATCTATATATAATTTATAATATATAAATAATTATATCATATATAATATATATCTACATACATATAGGTTATATTTAGACAAAAGAAAGATGCTCTACACCTATGCTGTACACCTGAAACTAATATAAAATAATATTGAAGGTCAACTGCAATAGGCAAATTTTTTAAAAATTAAAATGGTCAAAAAAAAAAAGAATCATTCATTCAATCAAAAAACACTTACTGAGCATTCACAACATACCAGATGCTGTTCTAGGTCTTCGGTATAAAATAAAGTTCATAGAGCTTTTAAGATACAAGAGAGAAAGCAATTCTTCTTTCAATAACATTTATAGAGTAACACTACAACTGTTACTAGTCTCTGGTAACCCTTATAAGTGGAAGGGTTGGAAAAAGTAAAATGACTTTGATTTGGTTAATGAGTCAGCAGGCAAGCCATTTGTTTAATATAAAGAGGGGAGAATGGGATGCTTGAATGAGTAGTCAAAGTTGGAAGCCACCACTTATAGAAGAGGGGAAAAAAGTGACTATGTTATGAAGAACGATTGTGAGGTGGTATTGAAGAGAGCCCTGGGGACTATGAATTTAGAGCAAGATATTCATTAACTGTACTGGAAGCAGAAAAGTAAAATGGTGAGACTGAGAAAAATGGAGAATTAATTAGGACTCTGTTTGCAAGTGACAGAATATCCAATCCAACCTGGCTTAAACAGGGGATGCATCAGCTAAAGAACTGAAAAATGCAAGTGACAGGATGTTTGCAATAAAATTTGGTGCAGGGGCTCAAATGATGTCACTACAATCTGATTTTTTTTTAGCTCTGCTTCCTCTGGGTTGGCTCCATTCTGAAATAGACGATAGTGACTCCGGCAGCAACTGTGCCTTCTTTGGTCACTCAGACTAAAACTCTGGAATCTACTCTGATTGGGCCTGATTGGATTAAGTCATGTGTCTATTCCTAAACTTATCACTGGGCCAAATGGAATGAAATGCATTGATTGGCTTTAACCCTAGTCATATGTTCGACCTGTAACATAATGGACCAAGTGGTGGAAGGGACAGCTCCCCAGAGGAAAGTTAGAGAACTCATTTGGAGAAAGGTAAATATATAGATACTAGGTATCAAAACAACACGCGTGTTTTCCTGATATTTTTCAACATGAGGATGCTTGTAGGGTGTACCCAGGGGTGAGAGTTTCAAAGAAAAAGATGATGAAATGATTAAAATGATGGGCTATGAGTCTTTGTTGGACAGGAAACAAAGTGAAAGAAAGTGGAGCCATCTCAAGGCAGGAGGTCCAGGGGAAGCTAAAGAATATTTGTATTGGAATTAAAAGAGTAAGAACTGGGTGGCCATTGGTAAAACTATAAAGAAGACAAAATCCAGTCCAGAATGTGGCTGTGGGAGTGTTTTAGCCTGGGTTTGTCCTGAAAATTAAGCTTGTGGTTAGATGGCTTATTTTTGACTTATTTTATGCAGTCCTAGGGAATAGGAGTGAGTAGCTGGGAAGAGTGAACAGGGGAGGTGGGAAATGAATGCAAAAGAATGTTAGTATATTAGTTATTCCTGTGGTGCTTGATTCTGCTGGGATCTTCTAAGGATGATATGCAGTATGTCTCAAAACAATCTACCTGGAAGACAAAATGGAGAACAATTCATCCTGTAGCTACTACTCCCCATTTGTTGAGTGTTGCCTCTTGGAATGTTAACTCCTCTCTGTTTCTGGGTTGGGCATGAATAAATCTTGTAGTGTTTCCTTAGGCATCCCAGTGAGCCCATGGTATGCATTTGCTGGAAGGCATTGTCAGTACAAAGTGGGTCAAAGCCTGCAAGAAACTGACTATCACACCTGTGTCTAGAATTAAAGGTAAGGCCAAGAGCAGGTTAAGATAGTGAACCAAAGGCAACTGATAAAAGCCCATATTTTACACCATTCAGATCTCTCGTGCCTTCCATGAAGCCCAATCCATTGCTGGTTAGACACAACCTCTAAGAAATGTAATATAGGTGAGTGGAATAAGATGTAGTGCCTGCCACTGCAGGTTCCAATGCCGTATTACAGTGTTTCCTCCCATGCCCGTCTCCCATGCCCTTAGCCAGAGTTCATCTGGTGGAGTTTGGTTGCTAGATGGTGTGACTCGGACCTTATCCCCAAGATGTCTAAGTCCTTAAGTTGCCCTACCATTTTGGGTTTTGGATGCTACAGTTATCCACTTACCAGTATCACTGGGCAGATTCACCATAAAGAATCTCGTGAGTTCCCTGTCCCCACTGTGTAGCAGAACACTGCTTCTAAAAGTAATAAGGGCCGGTTATCCTCACCAATATTCCTTTGTTTGCCTATTGTTCCACCAGTATGAGGAACCCAAAGAGAGAAGATGGGAGTCATAACTTGTGATCCTTAAACATCTTTTAGTGGAAGTGTCCTTTCACACTGCATCCCAATTACCAGGACATCTAATTTGGCAGAATCATGTGGGGAAGGGAAGAAAAATTCCATAAGTGGGTCTCCGGGAAGAACATTGAAAGGGGCCAATCGTATATTGAACTCTTGACTCTGTGACATGTGCATTGTGCATTCCAGCTATTGGGTACCCAGTACACCACATATCAACTTGTGGTTCAATACGTATACTGCATCTTGGAGGATAGCACCCAAATATTGTGGGGAGTTATCCCAAAGCCAGTGTCTTAGCTAAGCCTTTAATAGGCCATTTGATCATTCTAGCTCAGCTGAATCCAGGTGATGAGCTTCATGGTGAAACCAGAGCATTCTGTGATCATGTGCCCATTACTATGCCTTCTTTGTTAAAAATTTGGTCACTTGATCTAAAGTAATGTTGTGTAAGATCCCATGCTGGTAAATCCAGCATCCTTTACGCCTCAGGTGCGGTGCTGGCACAGGTCCTGAGGGCCGGCAGTGTGAAACCATACCTAGAATAGTATGATTAGTTCCACAAAAGGGCTATGATATAATCAACCTGACTCAAATGGCTGGTTTCCTCAGGGGATGATGTCATGTTGAGAGTTCAGTGTAGTCTCTGCTGCTGCTGGCAGTTTGGACGCTTAGCTGTGGTAGTAGCTAGATCAGCCTTGGTCAGAGGGAGTCTGCACTGTTGGGCAGAGCCTCCATCCATGAATGCCCATTTTGCAAGCACTGGGGCGGCTGACATCCACCGGATACGTCATTCTGTCCTCCTGGTTGTTGAGTGCCTCCTCTCTGGTGGGCATTAACATGAGGCAACAAAGAGTTACATGCTTTCAGCTTACTTCCTTTATTCCATTCACATGTCTCTGCCCCAGAACTCCTTGTCTCTCGTCTTTCAATCCTGTTCCTTCCAGACTCTAATCAACCAAAGTAGTCATTTACCATATACACCTCAACCTCAGGCCCCTTCTCCCTCCATACAAAGTAAATGACCAACTTCACTGCTTGCAGCTTCTATTCATTGACGGGATTTCCCTTTACTGCTGCTTCTAGAGTCCTCTGTGAGCACAGGCAAAATACAGCAGCAGTCCTCTTTTGACTAGTACCAACATAATCTCACTCTTGTGCGAATGAGCCGAATATTTTTCCTCCTTGGTCAATGGGTCATAGGGAACCATCGGTGTGATATAGGTGTGAGCTGCACAGAGGTAGGAGACATGGAAATGTGAGGGTGCTTGCAAATGATGCTTGTGCTCCTTGGATCTGCCCAGGCCAGTCCTGAGTTTACCGTTTCCATTGTGTGATGTATTACCACTGTGTCTACGCAACCTTATGACATGGTGGATCTCATAATACCCAGAACATGATGAGGAGCTCCACATGCAGTAGGGCCCTGGAGCCTGGCAGAATCTGCTAGTTCCCTGAAGGATGGCTTTGCTCCAGAGCTCTAGGGCTCTGGGATTCTCCTGCTGGGTGTGCCAGTGTCTCCCACAGTACCCTATGCACCACAGTATCTCTAGCATTGTGGAATCTGTGACTCATGGGCCCAAACATAGGTGTACAACGCAACAAATTTTCACAAGCAAATACACCTCTGAAACCAGCACAGAATAAGGAACAAAACATCAACTGGCACTACATTTTAAGAGGATTTGTCAGGTAGCTTCTTATATTGAAGAAATTCACTGACGATGCTTTACAGCAGCACTGCTGGAGAAATCACAGAAACTCTCTTTATATGGCTGTTTTTTAACATTGACTCTGAATAAACACCAACAGTATACCAAATTCGGACAATTAAGTTCGCGAACTTGTTGCAACAATGTTGCTAACCTTTTTTGATATCAGAGGGATTCTTCATTATGAATTCGCATCAACTGGACAAACAGTTAACCAAGTTTACATTTTGGAAGTAATGAAAAAGCTGCGTGTAAAAGTTAGATGACCTGAACTTTTCGCCAAAAATGTATGCTCTTGCATCACAACAATGAACCAGCTCAGGGTACAAACTCCTGTCTGTAAGGGAGTTTTTAGCCAGTAAACAAATAACTGTATAGGAACACGCTCGCTACTCACCTGATCTGACCCCTGATGACTTCTTTCTTTACCTGAAGATAAAGGAAATATTGAAAGGAAGACATTTTGATAACATTCAGGACACCAAGAGTAATATGACGACAACTCTAATGTCCACTCCAGAAAAAGAGTTCCAAAATTGCTTTTAAGGGGGGACTAGGCGGTAGTATTGGTGCATAGCTTCCCAAGGGGAGTACTTCGAAGGTGACCATAAGTGATGCTCAGCAATGAGGTGTGTAGCCCTTTTTCTAGGATGAGTTCGTGAACTTAATTGTCCAACCTCGTAGTATTACATTCTGAAGCTATTTTATGGTGTGCAAATGAATGCAGCATAGTCCCTGATTTTATGGACCTTGTATTCTAACTGGGGAGACAGACATTAATCGAATTATTATGTAAATGAATATGCAATTTCTTCTGGAGAAGCAGGTTTTCTCAAGTTCCCAGCCTTCTGTCAATTTGCTCTCCTCTTCTCAGCCGAGTCACTTAGGGTTTTGACCCCAGACTTGTTTCCTACCTCTGATTCCTTTGGTGTTGGCATCCAGCCTTGATCTTCGTGGTATTTTCACTCCTACTTTCTGATACAGGTTTTGGCTAGATCTCCCACCCCTGGCCCCAGGACTTTCTAAAATCTTGGGGAAAAGCTGCCTGCTCCAGCTTAGGTGCTGTCGGAGCCTACCCCCCACTTCAGGTCACTGGACTCCTGGAAGTCCAGTGGAAGCAATGAAGTGGAAGCAGCAAGGGTCACAACATCCCCATGGCGGCTTCACACAGGAGTGACCTCACTGCCCGAGACTGTAGACAAGTTGAGTCCCAGCATTTGGAGCTCAGCAGAGCAGCTGCTGCAGTGTGCCTCTCAAGCTGCTCCTGCCACATGGTTTGGACAGTCCTCCTGGAAGCTTGGTCTCAAGGCTGTTTCTCCAGCCTCTTCCTACATTCTGTGAATTAATCCCTAAAATCTCGAATTAATCTCTTTGCTGCTTAAAATAGAACCTGTTGTTTGCAACTAGGAACACAGAACCACATCATGGTGGGGACTGTTGGTGAGGCAGAATCATGGAATGTCAGAATTGGAAGGAGCCCTTAAACATTAAATAGACCCTACCCAGCTGGTTCTCCTGATCCATTTATTTTCTACAGAGCAGACAGAGGGATTTCTTAAAAAGTTAAATCAGATCAGGTGACTTACTTGTTTTAAATTTTGTTTAAAGTAATAGAATAAAATCCAAACTCCTTAACATTACTGTAAAAACCTCACATGCTCTAGGCCCTGCCTACTTCTTTGACTTTATTTCCTACCACTGACCCCACGCCCCGTAGTGATCATCCTTCCTGGCACCTGGACATGCTAACCACAGTCCTGCCCCTTAGCTTTGTCCTTGCTGTTCCTTCTAACGGCAATATTTGTTCCAAGATCCTTGCATGGCTGACATCTCATCATTCAAACATCAGCTCTTCAGAGTGACCCTCCCTAACCACCCTTTCTTAAGAAGTCCCCCTATTGCCTGCTAGCCCATTACTCTTTTATTTTCTTCATTCCCCTTGCTATTTCTATAATTATTTGTTTACCTATGTGTCGACTGTCTCTTTGAGAGCAGTGATCTCTCACCCATCTTGTGCACTGCTGCATACCCAGTGCCTAGAGGAGAGCCTACCACATAGTAAGTACTCAAATAATAATTGCAGAATGTATAGATAAGTTTTAAGGGAAATAGTTTGTGAAGGGCCCAAGTTGTGAATCAGGCAAATTGTATAGGAGCAAGAAATGGAACCACTCAAGTGAGAGACAACACATAATAGCACTGCACATAGTCACGCATGGGCAAAGATGCCAGATCTAAAGAAGCACGTTAATGCTGGAGATAGCACAATTTGTATATTATTATGACACTTTTCTGAAAGGTAAGAGTAATGTGTCTTGTTCTAACAAAATTAGTGCATTTTGAACAATCTTCTATCAAATAGAACAAAAGTGTCTTCTTCCTAATTTGTACAAGGCACCATCAGAGCTAGCAGCGCCCCTGACATGAGAGGAGGTACAGACGGTGGGAGGAGTTTGGTCAACTTTTGTGACTAGGGAGAGGCTGGCCCAGTGCAGCTGATGATGCAAGTCTTGAAAGCCAGGCACAAAAGTCTAAACTTTGTGTATTAGTAAATTAGAAGCCACTGCAGGTTCTACTTCCTGTGGGTTCAAGGGTTGCCCTGCCCTCCAGAGGTGCCTGAGAAGAAGTCCAGGAGGTTCAACATGTGCAAAAGGCCATTGGGAGGCATCACCCTCAGACACAAACTCCTGCTTTCTTCCATGGTACTGGTGGGCAGAAAGGGATGGGAAATAATGCATAGTGCCTGACACGTGGTAGACAATCAAGAAATACTTGCAGAATGAATGGATGGGGCAAAACCTACATAAGCCACAGCATGGAAAATCCCTTCTGGGAGATAGCTGGCTATAGATGTCCATGTCAGGAAAGTCGTGGGGCAGACTGGCAGAAGTTACAGAGAAGATGGTCTTGTTCCTGGGAGGATTATGACTTCTACCATTTCCTTAGTAAACATATGGCCCCAGAAGACAGAGTTCAACTGATAATCAGATTCCACAAGGCCTAGTACGTGTCTTTTTTTTTTTTTTTTTTTTTTGTATCTCTGTTTAATCCAGATGAAATTTCCTGAGGTGGCTCATAGAGAGAAAGCAAGCCAAGAATTACTGGTGAAAATGCCTCTGGGTAAAATCAACTCCTCGTCTTCAGTTTTCTCTGTTCCTTGGCAGTTTTTACGAACACAACCCACGTATTTTTATAACTGTTCTTTATTAAAATCAATGAGGGCTGAAAACAGGAGAGCAGGCTGGAGCTTATGTACCGTTGAGGGATCTTACTTCTCTGCCTTGCCAGAAAGTCTGGGAACGGACTGGGGATCTGACTTAGCTGGACTTGGTCAAACCAGTGGGGTGAAGGATGCAGGTTTCCCTCCTGACTCCCTCCTATTCCCTTCTCTACTTTCCTTCCTTCGTTTCTTTCCTTTCCTCCCCCTCTCCCTTTTTTCTTCTCTTCTTCCCTCCTTCTCTTTCTTCCTTTCATCTTTCTCCTTCATCCACTTCAAGTTCTTCTTACGTACCACCTATATTGTAGATATCACACCAATGCCGAGGGCAAAGAAGTCAATACGAGATTCCATCCATGAGGAATATACACTTTAGCCTTTCTTTAGGGATTTTCATCAAACTCAGATTTAGGAGTGAATGACTTGGTTTGCGTTTCAAGGCTGCTGAAGCTCAAATATCTCTGGTCTCCTGTTTGGACTGCTGAGAGGTAAGCAGTAAGGTGAGTCAGGGAAACTTGAGAGTGATCTGCTGCCCTGCATCTGTCTTGCAGGTAATAAGCAGGGTTGGGCTGACAAATATGACTCATGGAGTCTCTGCCATCATGGATGTTTCAGGAAGAATAGCTGGCTGTTTACTGAAGATCATATTTGTCAAAAGGAGGCACAGTTTACAATCACCAGGCATGTTATGGGTACTCTTTTTGCTTCATTCAAAAGAAGAAGGTGACAGGCAATTCAACGTGTGTGAAACATAACAAGATGTGCCTGTCTTCTTAGGTTTTCAGACACAAGTTGACATAGAAGCTTTTGAAATTTTTGAAGCTATTTTTTAATATTATTTCTGAGAAGTTAGTAAAGACTGCTAAGGTCCCTATGATCATTTCTTCGTAGAAAATAGTTCAGAATTGATATGTGTTCATTGATAAAGAGAATAGAAATAATTAAATTCAGAAGTTGAGGACAGCAGATTAATATTCTAGTCATGGTTTAGTTACTAATAAGTGGCGTGACTCCGAGCAATTACTTAAGTAATTTATCTGAGTCCTGGCCTTCTTATTATCAAATGGATTTCATAACATAACCTAGCCCACTCACTTCACAAGGTTGCTATGAGGATTCACTGAAACAAGAACATAAAAGTTCTCTGAACAATGAAAATTTCTACTAGATCTGGGCATGATAAGCTGAGTGTTTCAGAATCTTGATACATGAAGATGCTGTGACACTTAGTTCAGGTACCGACTAACCAGTGTTACCTTGAGATTTCTCCTCCTAGTATCTGCATTTGACATTACTGTGTTGAGCTTTCTTCCCTTTTCTCCCAAGTGTGGCCCTTTAAACAGGAGTTCCTGATGTGTCTTTCCACAGCAATCTGATCTGCACTGAGCAAGGAAGCCAGAGTCCTGTGACTTTTAGCTTCATTCTCCCCCTGCTCCTCTGCCTCTGAGAAGCCTACTTCAGATGCTCTATGGCCACACTGAGCCCTTATTCCCTCGGCTGCCATATGAGACTTCTTGGCTTCCCTCACTATGACCCTCCTACCTCCACGTTGTCATTCCTGCCAGAAATGCAATCCCTTCCTTCAAAGGTGACCATCCTCTTTTCAGTGGTTTTCCAGTCAAATTCCTCTGAAGTATCTACTGGTTAGGATTTGACAAAGTTTTTATAGCCAATTCATAAGCTTCACGAGAAAGCTAGTCAATCTCAATAGTCATCTGACTTTGGACAAAGCCTACATTTTCCAGACGAATCTCTCCTTGGGCAACAAGTTTAATTCTGAATGACTTTTAGCTGTTTCCAAAAATTAAAACCCTGATCCTCAATGTGAATTTGCTGTTATTTTCAGGATGGAAAGGTTATGCCATAGATGTTACAGGCAGTTCCCAAAGAAGAGTTTGAGTGTTTTGAATTATTTATCATTGACTTATACCTCTAGCCTCTGGAGGTTTCCCTTTTAAAGGACAATCCTTATTTGGATTCAAACATTCTAATTTGTTTGAATAAAAAAAAAATAACCTATTTTATAATCAAGACTATGGTCATCCTATAGCTAGTCTCCCACCTAGAGGCCTTGGATTTGCAAGCTAGCTGTTTCCAAAAGAATGTAAGATGTCGATAACAGAGCTTCTAAAATAGGAAATTCAAAACCATGAACAAGTGGAGGAATAAAATATGAAACAGAGTTATTGTTTTTGAACATTAAATTGAATTGCTAGTGAGCCAAGGTGAGAAAAGCACAAAAGGCTAGAACTCAATCTTTCTATTATTAAAAAGGGAACATTTCAGGTCTTTCAGAGAAGCAGTACAAGGCACCTGATGTTTGTTCAGCATCCACTCAAATAACTTCCAAGAGCTTTCACATACATCACTTTTGCCTCCCACTGGTTGGGGGACTGCAAGTAATTTAGCTACTATCTCAAGGCAGGTAATCCCTTATCTGTGAACCGGGTAGGATGATCATCCCTGACTCATAAGTTTGCTGTGAGAATTCAGAGATGCATATAAAGCTCTAGCAGGGTGCCTTGCACATTGTAAACATCCAATAAATAGCACCCGTAATTCCTATAACACCCCTCTAGGAAGATGTTACTATCTCCATGTAAGAAATAAAGTTATATCATTTGTCAGAGTGCAACTAGTGTATGGAAAAGCCAGAATTCCAATCCAAGTCTCTTTAATCAAAAAAATCTATGGCCTTTCTACTGCATCTATCAACTCTAAAAGGAATTTGTTTTTGTTTTATAAATATCGAATGGCATAATGAACAGTATAGGAAACTAAATTTCTGGGGCTATTTCTTAGACACTCAATAAGAGTCTTGAGACTAATATTAGACCATAACTAAGGGAAATCATTTTTGGAATGAGCCAGGCTGCTAAGTCCAGCCTTCCAGGGAGCGAACTTAATGTCAATAGAGAATGGGCCCCTCCCCCTACTCCCACATACCTAACCCTGGCTGGTCACATAGGTGTTTTATAATCCCAATGATAGCTTAATGGACTTCATGGCAGCAAGAGAGGTGCTTTTCTAATAACCTCTAGTCCTCAGTAACCTCCTCCGCTTGCACTGCTTGTGGATGGATGAGGTTAAAAGAAGCGTGTTCTCCACTCCCCACAGCCCATCCCCAGGCTGCCTTTTTGTTTTGCTTTTAGTTTTCACATCCTTGGCAACAGGCTCCTTCTAGGCATTCTGAGTCCTCAGCCTGCCAGGATTCTGGGACATTTTTCTGGCAGGCCCCAGGAGAGAAACGGTATCCTCTGGCCTGTCTCCTTGACTAGTTTACTCTGTCAACATTCTCTCCTGGAGCTGGCACCTGGCCAACGGTGAGTCAGAGGCTCCTCTCACCCTGGCTCCACCCCCACCTTGGCTCCCCAAGTCTTACCTTCTGGCACTAGTAGAAGGTGAACACTGTGAACCTAGGTGTCAACTAACTCCTGCTCACTTCTGACCACCAGCTTCTCCTTTAGGCTGTTTCTGATCAGAAAGAATGTCTCTTATTTGAACAGCTGGGTCTGTTTGCCCTAATCAAGGTCTCTCTTTTCCTACTGAATCATGATGAGTTTGATTATAGTAAATATAATTGACTGACCACATAATAAGTTCAAATCACTATTGATTACATAGGCTATTCTGTTTGATCCTCACAATACAACCTAGGAAGTGTGTAAATCAAAGCTCAACGTGAGACAAAGCTCGGGGAGGAGAAATAACTTGCCGAAGGTCATGCAGCTCAGAAGGGGAGAGGAAGGGCTTAACCCTGGGTCTGACTGATCCAAAGCCAATGCTCTCTTTTAATGTAATTTACTGCCTTTTCTGATTATATTTGTGGCTCTCTGGGCAGAAACAGTGCTTAGAAAACTTATTAGTAACCATTATCTTTGTCTTCCCGGCCTTATTTAGAAAATACTATTTCCCAGGAAACCAGTGATAAAGAGTCTCCCACTCTCTGGATATCTTTCCAAGTAATTAGTATTATTCACTGTTTGCAGATGAACACAAATCTATTTCTTCTTCAGTAATAATGAATGATGAAAATGGGCCCCAAAGCCTGATAGATGTGCAGTTCTCCTGTCTTATTTGCTAAGACGTGCCAATTTAATTGACCATTTTCAGCATGGATACACAGGGACTTGTGACTCACAGTGCACTGAATTGTGATGCTGGAATCATTTTTTTTCCCCTGCTAGGTGGGGAGTTCAATTTTGCACTTAAGGGGATGAAAAGATAAAATGTAATTTCCAGCTTGAAATTATTTTTGAAACTCCTCAGCGGGATGGATTTTCACTCTTGGCAGGTTTTGTCTTATTAGACATGTAGGGTTGGCAGCTCTCCTCAGAGCCTGTCCTAAAGCAACACTGTGGAGAAGCTGCCTTCTCACTTTTGTTTCCTATTTCCTTGTCCACTTCTACCTCTCTCTTCTCTCTTCCAGGGGCCCTCAACTCTCATGCTTGGAGCACAGCATGGGGCAGAGAACTATGGTACTGGAATGACAGGATCAGGTTTTGATCCCAGCCCTGCCAATTCCTAGCTGAGTGTCTTTAGAGAGGTCTCTTATCTAGATCTTCATTTCTTCATTTATAAGGTGGACATGATAAACACGTAACTCATAGCAACGACCAAAGATACAAAGGAGGTAATACACATAAAGGTGCTTTGCTAACTGAAAAAAATTCACAAATGTTGATTACATTTTATTTTTATGATTGTTTCTTATTTTTAACGATTTATTTTGAAATACTCTTGGACTTAAAAAAAAAAGGGTGCCAAAGTAAATTACAGAGATGCCATATGCCTTCCCTAATGTTAACGTCTTACAGTAGCATTATACAGTAATATAGGACTGACCCTTGAGCCAGATAGATGTGAGGAAATCTGCAAATGTTCATCATCGAAGGAGATAGTCTTTCCACATTTAGTACTGCAATGGATAAAAACATTTCTTTTTTTTTTCTTTTTTTTTAATTTATTTTTTATTGAGATGTAGTTGACATGTAGTTTATAATTGACATATATTAGTTTCAGGTGTACAACATAATGGCCCATATTTGAATATATTGTGAAATGATCACCACAATAAGTCTAGTTAACATCCATTACCACACAGTTACACATTTTGCCTTGTGCTGAGAACTTTTAGCAACTTTCTTTTTTTTTTTTTTAAATGTATTGGGGGTGACAATTGTTAGTAAAATTACATAGATTTCAGGTGTGCAATTCTGTATCACATCATCCATAAATCACACTGTGTGTTCACCACCCAGAGTCAGCTCCCCTTCCATCACCTTACATTTGATCCCCCTCAGCCTCATCCCCCACCCCCCAACCCCTTTACCCTCTGGTAACCACCAAATTACGTTCCCCAGATTAATTTTCAAACCCGTGGCCATCCTGTGGTCACCGATGCCCTCCAATCCCCTCACCCTCCCCCCCACCCACAACCCCTCCCGCCCATCTAGCAACCCTCAGTTTTTCCTCATTGTCTCCCAAACTGTTTCTGATTAGTTCATTCACTTATTCTTTTCTTTAGAATCCGCAAATAAGTGAGATCATATGGTACTTATCTTTCTCTGTCTGACTTATTTCACTTAACATAATGTTCTCTAGATCCATCCATGTTGTTGCAAATGGTAAGATTTCTTTCTTCTTTATGGCTGCATAATACTCCATTGTATAAATGTACCACCGTTTCTTAATCCAGTCATCTACCAATGGGCATTTTGGTTGTTTCCATGTCTTAGCTATTGTGTATAGTGCTGCAATAAACATAGGAGTGCATAAAGATTTTTGAATTGAAGTTTTGGATTTCTCCGGATAGATACCTAGGAGTGGAATTACTGGATTATAAGGTAGTTCCATTTTCAGATTTTTGAGATACCTCCATACTGTTTTCCATAGTGGCTGCACCAATCTGCAATCCCACCAACAGTGCACAAGCGTTCCCTTTTCTCCACATCCGTGTCAGCACTTGTTGTTTGTTGATTTATTGATGATAGCCATTTTGACTGGGGTGAGGTGGTATCTCATTGTGGTTTTTATTTGCATTTCTCTGATGGTTAGTGAGGTTGAGCAATTCTTTATATGTCTGTTTGCCATCTGTATGTCCTTTTTAGAAAAATGTCTCTTCAAGTCCTCTGCCCATTTTTTAATTGGATCGTTTGTTTTTTTGGAGTTGAGTTGAGTGAGTTTTTCATAGATTTGTGATATTAATCCCTTATCAGATATCATTGGCAAATATCTTTTCCCATTCAGTAGGATCCCTTCTTGTTTTATTGATGGTTTCCTTTGCTGTGAAAAAACTTTTTAGTTTGATATAATCCCACATGTTTATTTTTTCTCTTAGTTCCCTCGAGCGAGGGTATATATCAGTAAAAATCTTACTCTGGGTAATGTCTGAGAAGTTTCTTCCTATATTTTCTTCTAGGTATTTTATGGTTTCAGATCTTACATTTAAGTCTTTAAGCCATTTTGAATTTATTTTTGTATATGGTGTAAGGAGGTGGTCCAACTTTATTTTTTTGCATGTGTCTGTCCAGGTTTCCCAGCACCATTTATTGAATAGACTGTCATTACTCCATCGTACATTCTTGCTTCCATTGTCATAGATTAAATGGCCATATAGGTGTGGATTTATTTCTGGACTCTCTATTCTGTTCCATTGATCTATGTGTCTGTTTTTATGCCAGTACCATGCTGTTTTGATTACTGTAGCCTTGTAGTATAATTTGAAGTCAGGTATTGTTATACCTCCCACTTTGTTCTTATTTCTCAAGATTGCCTTTGCTATTCGGGGTCTTTTATGGTTCCATATAAATTTTAGGATTATATGTTCTATTTCTGTGAAAAACGACGTTGGCAGTTTGATAGGAATTGCATTGAATATGTATATTGCCTTAGGCAGTATGGACATTTTAACTATATTAATTCTTCCTATCCATGAACATGATATGTGTTTCCATCTATTTATATCTTCCTTCATTCCTTTCTTCAGTGTCTTATACTTTTCTGAGTATAGATCTTTTACTTCTTTGGTTAAATTTATTCCCAGGTATTTTATAGTCTTTGGAGCGATTGTAAATGGGATTGTTTTTTTAATTTCTCCTTCTGATGTTTTATTATTGGTATATACAAATGCAACTGATTTCTGAATATTAATTTTGTATCCTGCTACTTTACTAAATTCATCTATCAGCTCTAATAGCTTCTTGGTGGAGTCTTTAGGGTTCTCTATATATAGTATCATATCATCTGCATACAATGATAACTTTACTTCCTGCTTACCAATTTGGATGCCTTTTATTTCTTTTTCTTGTCTGATTGCAGTGGCAAGAACTTCCAGCACTATGTTGAATAGAAGCGGAGATAGTGGGCAACCTTGCCTTGTTCCTGATCTTAGGGGGAATGGTTTTAGCTTTTCCCCATTGAGTATGATGTTAGCTGTGGGTTTGTCATATATGGCCTTTATTATGTTGAGATAAGATCCCTCTATTCCCACTTTCTTAAGGGTTTTTATCATAAATGGCTGTTGGATTTTATCAAATGCTTTTTCTGCATCTATTGATATGATCATGTGATTTTTATTTTTCATTTTGTTAATGTGGTGTATCACATTAATTGATTTGCAGATGTTGAACCACCCTTGCATACCAGGGATGAATCCCACTTGATCATGGTGAATGATCTTTTTAATGTATTGCTGAATTCTGTTTGCTAATATTTTGTTGAGGATTTTTGCATCTATGTTCATTAGAGATATCGGCCTGTAGTTTTCTTTTTTTGTGGTGTCTTTGTCTGATTTTGGGATCAGGGTGATAGTGGCTTCGTAAAAAGTGTTTGGGAGTCTTCCCACATTCTGGATTTTTTGGAAGAGCTTGAGGAGAATAGGTGATAATTCTTTTTTGAACGCTTTGTAAAATTCACCTGTAAAGCCATCTGGTCCAGGGCTTTTGTTTGTTGGGAGATTGTTGATTACTGATTCAATTTCCGTGGTGGTAATCAGTCTATTCAGGTTTTCTGTTTCTTCTTGAGTTAGCCTTGGAAGGTTGTACGCCTCTAGAAAATTGTCCATTTCTTCCAAATTGTCAAATTTGTTGGCATATAGTTGCTCATAGTAACTTCTTAAAACTCTTTGTATTTCTGCAGTGTCCGTTGTCACTTCTCCTCTTTCATTTCTGATTTTATTAATTTGGGTCCTCTCTCTCTTTTTTTTAATGAGTCTGGCTAAAGGTTTGTCGATTTTGTTTACCTTCTCTAAGAACCAACTCTTGGATTCATTGAACTTTTGTATTGTTTTTCTGGTTTCTATTTCATTTATTTCTGCTCTGATCTTTATTATCTCCTTCCTTGTGTTCCCTTTGGGCTTATTTTGCTGTTCTTTTTCCAAATCCCTTAAATGTGAAGATAAACTGTTGATTAGTGATGTTTCTTGTTTCTTTAGGTAGGCCTGCAAAGCTATGAATTTCCCTCTTAGGACTGCTTTCGCGGCATTCCATAGATTTTGGGTCGTCGTGTTTTCATTTTCGTTTGTCTCGAGACATCTTTTGATTTCTTCCTTGATCTCCTGCTTGACCCATTCATTATTTAGTAATAAGTTATTCAGCCTCCATGAATTGGTGTGTCTTCCAGTTTTTTTCCTGGAGTTCATTTCTAATTTCATAGCACTCTGATCAGAGAAGACAATTGGTATGATTTCAATTTTCTTAAATTTATCAAGACTTGTTTTGTGGCCTAACACATGGTCTATCTTGGAAAATGTTCCATGTGCGCTTGAGAAAAACGTGTATTTTGCAGTACTGGGGTGAAATGCTCTGAAAATATTGATTAAATCCAAGTGGTCCAATGTATCATTTAAGGCTGTTGTTTCCATATTGATTTTCTGTCTGGAAGACCTGTCCCTTGTTGTCAGAGGTGTGTTGAAGTCCCCTACTATGATAGTGTTACTGTTGATCTCTGTCTTTATGTCAGTCAGTACCTGTTTTATATATATTAGGTACTCCAATGTTGGGTGCATAGATGTTTACTAGGTTACATAGATGTTTTGTCCTCTTGTCGGATCGATCCCTTTATTATTATATAGTGCCCATCTTTATCTTTTAATATGTTCTTCATTTTAAAGTTTATTTGGTCAGATATAAGTATTGCAACTCCAGCTTTTTTCTCATTTCCATTTGCATGAAATATCTTACTCCAACCCTTCACTTTCAGCCTGTGTGTGTCTTTTGTTCTGGGGTGAGTCTCTTGTATACAGCATATACAAGGGTCTTGCTTTCTTATCCAGTCAGCCACCCTATGTCTCTTGATTGGAGCATTTA
Source organism: Rhinolophus ferrumequinum (assembly GCF_004115265.2). Lineage (NCBI taxonomy): Eukaryota > Metazoa > Chordata > Mammalia > Chiroptera > Rhinolophidae > Rhinolophus > Rhinolophus ferrumequinum. Next base: position 79,474,967 of record NC_046294.1, on the reverse strand, counting down.
ATCCATTTACATTTAAAGTGATTATTGATAGGTACATAGTTATTGCCATTTTTAAATCTGTAGTTAGATTGTTTTGATCTTTCTTCTATTTACAGAAGTCCTTTTAGTATTTCTTGCAATGCTGGCTTGGTGGTAATAAATTCCTTTAGCTTATTTTTTTCTGGGAAGCTCTTTATCTCTCCATCAACTTTAAATGATAGCCTTGCTGGATAAAGCAATCTAGGTTGTAGGCCTTTTTTCTCCATCACTTTGAGTATCTCCTGCCACTCCCTCTTGGCCTTCAATGTTTCTGTAGAAAAGTCATTTGATAGTCTTATGGGAGTTCCCTTGTATGTAACCCTCTGTCTTTCTCTTGCTGCTTTTAGGATTCTCTCTTTGTCTTTAAGCTTTGCCATTTTAACTATAATGTGTCTTGGTGTGGACCTGTTTGGGTTTATCCTGGTTGGAACTCTCTGCACTTCCTGGACTTGTATGTTGGTTTCCTTCATCAGGTTGGGGAAGTTTTCAGACATTATTACTTCAAATATGTTCTCAATCCCTTGCTTACTCTCTTCACCTTCTGGTATTCCTATGATGCGCATGTTGTTGCGCTTGATGTTATCCCAGAGATCTCTTAGGCCATCCTCATTGTTTTTTTATTCTTTTTTCTTTTTGTTGTTCCGTTTGGGTGATCTCTGCTACCTTGTCTTCTAAGTCGCTGATTCGATCCTCTGCTTCATCTAGCCTGCTGGTAATTCCTTCAAGTGAGTTCTTAATTTCGGTAATTGTGTTCTTTAGTTCCAACTGGTTTTTCGTTATGATTTCTACATCCTTCTTTATGTTTTCTCTAAGCTCGTTTGTTATGATTTCTACATCCTTCTTTATGTCTTCTCTAAGCTCCTTAAACATTCTTATCACCAGTGTTCTGAACTCTGTCTCTGAGAGGTTGGTTACGTCTGCTTCATTTGGTTCCAGTTGTGGAAGCTTCTTCTGTTCTTTTATTTGGGACGTGTATCTTTGTTTCCCCATTCTGGCTGACTGTGTTTATTTTGATATATTAGGTAGATCCCCTAGAGTTCTTAGTTCTTGCTAGGTTATCTTATGTAGTATGTGTCCTTTATATTTGACTCGCACCACGTCGTCCTCCTCTGCGTGTGCTCCAAAGGTGAGTCTTGTGTTGTGTTCACTGTCCCGTTCAAGAAGATCTTTAATTGCTTTTTGCTTGTAAGTAGGTGGGGTTAACTCCTGGGCTGACCCGTTGTGAGACTTGGCTCTGCCCCCCGCAGGGCGCTCTGCTGCGTGAGGTTTGACCACCCTAATGTGATTTGGCCTCTATGGGCTCCAGTGCCTGCAGAGAACCCCCTCTATGTGTGTGACCTGCAGGTCAAACCCGGCTGCACTCCGATTTGGTCTGGAGTTGGCCCCTGGATATGCTGAGTCCCGTGCCTCTCAAGCTGGGCACCGGCAGGGCAGTTTCAGAACAAAGCAAATCACCAAGCACAACAGCAACAACAACAACAAAGAAAAATATCAAATACGTTCACATGCAAAACCACCTGATAAGCCTCACTCGACAGAGGCAAAGATATCAAAGATATAAAAAGAAAGCAAAACAAAATGAAACAAAGCAATACAAAAAGCAGCGACAGTCTCGGCCTAAGCCCACCAAGCAATGTCCAGGTTGTCCTCTGCTGTACCAAAGAGCCCCCTGCTTATTGCGCAGGCAGAGCTGGTCACCTGGTGCCCAGAGAGACTTTGGGACTGCAGATTTAAATGCGTGGGCCTGAGGGGTCTGGATGATAGTTTTTACAAAGTCAGTGCAGTTTCTGCCCTTGCCTGCACATATGCACACTGAGAGTGGCACCACCAGATCCATGTCCAGTACTCTTGAGACTTAAGGCACTTCTTCAGTGTGTGTGTGTGAGTGCGGGCGGGAGATTTCTGATCTGCTGAAAGCCCAGAGCTGCGCCTGCCTCACTGCTGATCTCCGGGTGTGTCTCTGCAGCTGCACCACCCCGCCCTAGGCAAGCCAGGAAGGGTGGTGGCTGGGGGTGGAGGAGTCTCTTCTCTCCTAGCGCAGCCAAAATCACACACACTTCCCAGTCTCCCTGGGTCAGGGCTGCCCGTCAGGCTTCCCAAAGCCTGAGCATTACGGTTCCTCTGTAATCTGACACCACTCCTCAGTTCAGGGGCCGGTTTAAATCTCTGGAAGGGCGGAGTATGATTGAAAGAGCGGGGCGGGGGAAGGGCCCAGGTATGGAGGCTATGTTCTTTGCGCTAGGGCCCTCTGGCCTCCCTCCCGGCGGGAGAAATCAGCCGTGGGACGCAGGGAAAGAGCCCACCTCCTGCTCCCGCGCTCTCCGCTCCGCCCTGGGATCCCGTGCGTGCCCGGCACAGCGGTTTTCGGTTTTCGCTCCCGCCAGCTGAGGCTCCGTTGGGGGCTGGGCTCTCCCGCCACTGCCGGCCGGGCGTTTTCACTCCGCTCCTCTTTTTCCTTCCCCTGCGCGCCCAATTAGCGCACCTTGAAGTACTTATAGCTTCAAGTAATCCATGAATCTCCCCGCTATTCTGTGTGATGAGCGAAAAGTTCTTTGATGGGTTATAGGTCCCGTTTGTAACAAGATCCGGAGGAGAACTCAGAAAGTATGCCCTGCTGCCGCCATTCCTATGACGTCACTCTCAAAAACATTTCTTTTGAACATCCTTAGTTTAAAAAATGGGAGAAAAATGAAAAAAGTCTTCTCTTTACTTTGGAACACTTAAATGTATCCTGATAGGCAGATAAATAGATAGGCGGATACATACATATAAAAAGTGTGTTGAGTGACGTCAGGATACACTAAAACTTTGTATTGTTTTCTTTTTTACTTTCAGTCATGCTGCCTTTCTCTTCCTTCATTACTGCCAATCATTAGGGGTCTAGCTAGGCCACTACGCAGAGGAGCCTGATCTGATTTCCTGGAATCTTAAGAATATCAGAGGGCTCCTGATATTTTCTGATATTCTTACGATTCCAGAAAATCACCTGATCTGATTTTCTGGAATCGTAAGAATATCAGAAATAGATTTGTGCTCTCCTGCAAATTTTTCGGGAGTAAATTTGAATGGTGGTAAGAAAGTGTTTGTGTCTCTGATATACTAAGAACTCTGACATAGTAGGCTTGCAGTATTCTTTGTTGCATAGAAATCCCCAATGGTTGCCAACACTTGGCAATATATTAATTGGTGAGAAATGCTTGAACTTGTCCTTGTCAGTTGGGACTGCTCAGTACATGACATTAGAAAAACTTCAAATACATATTATTGCAATACTAATTATGATAATAGTAACAAGATCAGTGTTGTTAGGCCACTGATGAGTGTGATAGGTAAATATCAATGGAGGCTTATTTTTTAATCCAAACAGGAATCAAAAAGATGATACTTGGCTATGCCTTTCAAAAAAATTTTTTAAAATTTTTTCTTACCATTTATTTAAAAAAAAAGCGTAAGTTACCTAAAATGAATACATGCCTGAAAGTATTTTCTGAGGGAATTACTCAGTTATCCTACGGTTTAAATAAGCACAAGGTGGTTTCAAAGAACAATTGCTTGTAGATACCTTTTAAATAAACATTTTACATAAAATTTAGTTTATTATACACCCAAGTAGGGTTTCTCAAAGGGCAGCACCATTTCTTGGCTGAGGGAGTGGAAACATACTATATCCTCGGGGCTTTTCAAAATGCAACACTACCTACCCCTGGAAAAACATTCTAATACATGTCTTTTTTTTAAAGCATCCTACAGACTTTAAATTCTAATAAAGTAAATATCAATCTTTAATATCCCACATAAACAAAAAGCTCTTTGGGGGCCCCCTTTTATTGGTGAGCTCAGTCCATTTACACTTAGGGTGATTATTGATATGTGAGGATTTCCTATCATTCTATCTTTAGTTTTCTGATAAGATTTTGTCTCTATGGTTTCTTTGTCTTTTTGTTGTTGTCTATTATTTCTGTGTGGTGGTATTCTATGATGTTTCCCTCTGTTTCTTCTTTTATTACAGTATATATTTCTTTTGAGTGGTTACCCTTAAGTTTATGTAAAAGAAAGTTTGATATTTGGAGTATTCCATTTTCTTTAGCATGCTTACTTTCTCCATTTCCATATTCCGGTTCAGAACTTACTCTCCCCCTTTTTATGTTTTGGTTGCCACAAATTGTCCCTGTTGATGGTGGTCGAATAGCCTCCTTTAGTGTTTCTTGTAGTGCAGGTCGTATATTAGAAAATTCCCTCAGCTTCTGTATGTCTGGAAAGGTCTTTATTCCTTCTTCATGTCTGAAGGATATCTTTGCTGGGTATATTATTCTTGGCTCATAATTTCTCTCTTTCAATAGTTTGAATATTTGATTCCACTCCCTCCTGGCTTGTAGAGTTTCTACTGAAAAATCTGATGATAATCTGATGGGCCTTCCTTTGTAGGTTACCATCTTCTTTTCCCTGGCTGCCTTGAGGATTCTTTCTTTGTCACTGATTTTTGACAGCTTCAATACAATGTGCCTTGGAGAAGGCCTATTGGGTTTGAGGTAATTAGGTGTTCTATTTGCTTCTTAGATTCGAGGATCCAGTTCTTTCCACAAGTTTGGGAAGTTCTCATCAATTATTTGTTGGAATTTACTCTCTGTTCCCTTCTCTCTTTCTTCTCCTTCTGGTATGCCTATTATTCTTATATTGCTCTTTCTGATGGAGTCAAAAAGTTCTTGTAGATTTCTTTCATTTCTTGTAAGTCTCAAGTCTCTTTCTTCTTCTATCCATGTAATTTCCAGGTTTCTATCTTCGATGTCACTGATTCTTCTCTCCATTTGGTCAACTCTACTACCTAAGCTGGGTATTTCATTCTTAATTTCTTCTATTGAGTTCTTAATCTCCAGAAATTCTATTTGATTCTTTTTTTAAAATTTCAATTTTTTTGGTAAGATGCTCATGTTGTTCTTTGATTGTGTTTCTGAGTTCATTAAACTGCCTTTCTGTATTTTCTTACATCTCGTTGAGTTTTCTCAGAATTGCAATCTTGAATTCTCTGTCATTTAAGTCACATATTTCCATATCTTTAAGTTCCTTTTCTGGAGACTTCACTTTCTTTCTGAGCTGTCTTGTTGCCTTGGTTATTCATGGCAGTTAATGATTTATTATTTCTCTTCATAGACATCTACAGGAGTGGGTTCTGCTACAGGTTGTTAGGAAGAGGTCTTTCTTTTGTTTTCCAGTACTTGTTGGTAGAATGTTTTATTTTCTCTCTGACTGCAGCCTTTTTTTCTCTCTCACACTATAGTGTTCTGTTTTCCCTGCACTTTTCCATTTTCTCACACAATGGGGGGATTCCCTGGAAGGCGGGCTTCTCCTCTATTAACAGTTTGCATGGGTCATAGGGCCAAGCATCCGTGTGGGGATGCGGAGAGCTTTTGAAGTTCCAAAGCTCTTCCTGCACCAGATTCAGAGCCCATGTGCTTCAGCAGTTCTTTTTACTCCTGCAGGGATCCGCCCAGATAGGTGGGGACAGGGGTGGGGTGAGTTGTGAGAGGTTGCCCAGAGCAATGGTGGTGATCACCACCATAGGCAGTCCTGCTTCCACAGCTCCCTCCCCTTTGCCGGAACTAGTTGCACTGTGAATCTGTGTCTGTGGACCACAGTTCTCAGAACTGCAAATATTCTGTTCTTTTGATCTGACACTGCTACTGTTCCGCTTCTAGCACTGGGCAGGTGGGGGCGGGGTGAGCTCTGGGAAGGTAGAGAGGGGGCGGCTAGTCTCAGTGCCTATGGTTTCCATTCTCCTTGGGCAGTGAGGGATTAAACCACCGTTTTCAGCCTTCTTCTCTCTGTCTTTGCTCTGAGGTCTCTGCTGTGAGCGTTGGGTTTCGCCATTTTATATGCTGTCCCTTCAGCCCTGTGGGCCATAAATGGAGCCCTAGCAGTTCGAGTTCTTCCCTCTCCCGCAGCTGAGGTAGTTCCACAATGCAGTGAGCTGGGAGCATTGAGTTAGGTCTGTGTCCCGTGCCCGCACGGCCCTGTCTGTGCACTTCTCCTTTACCTCCTCCCCTGCTCGCGCAATTTACCCACCTTTAGGTGAATTCAGTAGTGAGCCTCTTCATCTTGCCTGTCTGCTGCGCAGGGAGTCCTTTGTGGAGTTATAGTTGTTCAATGTGTTGTAAATCCTAGGGGAGATTTCCAGAGGTTCACCTCATGCTGCCATTTTGATCACCTCACAGCAGCTTTTCCATGGTGTTGTTGGAGTGGCACATATTATCAGGGATGGAGGTGGCTGTTAAAATCATAGATCAAGAACTTGTCCTCAGAGTTCACAGACCTCTCCTATTTGAAATCCACTGCATAGCAGACTGCACCACCCTAACATCGTCCAGCTATTCCACGTAATCAGCACTATGGAATCACTCTTCCTAGTCACGGAAATTGTGCCTGGAGGGGACTTGACAGATTACCTTTATGCCCATGGCCACATGCTGGAGGGCAAGGTCCACGACATCTTCCAGCAGCTGGTATCAGCAGTGCACTACTGCCACGAGAAGGGCATTGCTCACAGGGACCTGAACCCACACAACGTCCTGTTGAACACTCAGATGAACGCTAAACTTTCAGACTTTGGACTTGGCACGTCCTTCAATGGCCGTCAATTGAGCACAGTTTGCAGCAACCCTGTGTATGCAGGCCCAGAACTCTGCCTGGGCCAAAAATATGATGGTCCTACTGTGGACATATGGAGTTTGGGAGTCTGCTGTACGGGATGTTCACGAACACTGTCCCTTTTAAGGGAATGAACTGGGGAGAGCTGCAGCAGAAGGTACCCATGGGGAGTATATTGTGCTGTTCTATTTATCCTTTGAGTGGAAAACTTCCTAAAAAAACTACTAACCCTCAACCCCCAGAAGAGAGAAAATCTGAAAGACATCATGCTGGATCCTTGGCTAAACATAGGCTAGGATGAGGAACTTAAGCCTTATGTTGAGTCACCCACCCAGTGATGTCGTAGACCCCTGGGTAGTAGAAGAGATGCTGAATCTGGGCTTTCATTGGGAAGACATTAAGGACATGTTGTCAAAGAAAACATACAGTAATGTCATGGCCACCTACCGTATCTTAAACACAAAAAAAACAGAAGTCCAGTGTCATTCCATCCAGGTAAAGCCCTTCCATCCTCCTTAGGTCCAGATCCTTAGTCCTTCCCCATCCCTGGAGGTTCAGCCAGCGTGCTCCAGTTTCCAGCAGGTAGAGCAGCAGCCTATTGACCATGAGTCAGGGCAGAAGGCCCAAGAGTCTGCCAGTCCTTCAGCCACCCTGGAGTCCAGAACCACCACTTCCAAGTCAACTGCTGAGTCCAGCCTTTCCCAAACCCCCTCGCTACTAGACTCCAGGATCGCCACTCCCGAGCACAGACCAGGGTCCAGCCAGCGCCATCATCCTTAGTCCAGCCCCCCAGTGTTGCCCTGGAGACTCTCCCTTCAGCCACAACACACCAGCAGCAGTGGAAATCCACAGGAAATCAACCATGGCCATGGGGGGTGGCTCAGAGGTGCTTGAACTTTTTAAGAAAGCTCTGCTGTCAGCCTCCCAAGAAGGTGCACTGCAAATGCAATAAGGTAAAGCCCCTTTAGATTTTGGATGCCAAGGCAACGAGACTCCGGAGGTGGTCAAGTCTTACTCTCTGCATTTTAAATGCTGAACTGGACGAAGCTGAGGTCCAGGGAGCCTGACCATGTGGTAGGGGAGATCGGCCAGAGGCTGGATGCAAACTGCAGGTGGTAGCAGTGCAAGAAGTACACACTGTGTGTGCAAGGAGCCCTGGGTGAGAGAACTTGGTCCAGCGGACCATGGAGGTGTGCAAAGTGCTGTGGCATTCTCTGCATGGGATTCACTTCCAGGGTATAGGGTATTGCCATGGCCTTCAGAAGCATCGTACCCTGGTGAGCTTAAAAGAAGGGCTGGAGCCCCCTCTGCATGTTGTGCCCTCTCGGTCTTGTGTTCCCTTGGCTTTGAACCCTCTGCTCCCTTGTCCATTTCTCCTTTATGGCACAATGGTGTTGCTTGCTCACATAGTACACATGCTGCCTTCTTCCTGTGGATGAGTTTTGTAGCTTATGTCCTTTCCGATACTGGCTGAGTGACCTCCTCTGGAGCAAAATGTGACGCACTCTGTGGAACCTTTGCTCCAAATGAGTAGCCATACTGTTATAATGTCTGTCAGATAGTCATGAAGGTAAGCCAGTTGTAGGAGGAGGTGTAGAGGATTACAATTTGCTTATTCCAAGAAGGTTTAAGGAGGGGTCCAACATCAAGGAAGCATCAGAGAAAAAGCACCTTTGTCGTCCCCGGAAACTAACAAAGGTGGCGGGCGAGTCCAGACCTAGCGGCGGCCGCGGGGAGGGCGAGACTGGGCTGGGCTGGGCTGGGCCGGTGAGCGCAGGTAGGGACCTACTGCCGAGTCAGGAGGCTGCGGCGCAGAAAGACGGGGATCTCTGGCCGGGCACAGCTCGGACGCCGCTGGCATCATGGGCTGCTGTACCCGGTCCTGCTCGCTGATCTGCCTCTGCGCGCTGCCACATTTTTCTTTTTTTTAACTTTTGATTATCTTAGGCTATCCCCATTTAACAAGACTTGCTCTGCTCAAATGTTCTTTCTCCTACTCCATCCCGAGCGAATTCTTCGGGTCATTTAAACTGTAGAAACTAGACAAAGACCAAGACCTTTAGTCACCTTCTCCCCGTCACCTGCACCCAGGGCCAGAGGAAGGGGGTCAGTACCATTGATGGCCCCTTGTAGGAAGAGGCACGGGAGCTGAGCCATCTTGTGAAATGCTGATCATTCATTGCCCCACATGTAGGAAGCACCACACTTCACCAGGTAGAAGAGTAGTATTGGCTTTGACCTTATTTTTGAGAGGTGCAGGCCCGCTATAATTGCATGTATTTTGGATATGGGTCAACGATAGCCGAAGGCTATTGTTTTGTCATTAAGTGGCAAAACTGGGAATTAAACTCAGGCAATTTGGCTCCAGTCTAATCCTTAACCAACACTATTAGCAAATATTCTTATCTATAAAAGAAAATAAACAACACTACCTTATAGAGTTTTCTTAAGCTTCAAATGAAATACTGTAGGTGCTTTAATCCTTCGTTTACTTGAATTACCAATGAGATAAAGAATACTAGTAACACCCAGCTTGTAGGTTTTGAGTGGATCAAATGATGTCATATATGAGAGTGTTCTACAAACTTAAACTCATTATTTAGGAGGAAGGGGGTTTGTCAATCAGTGAGATTTAAAAAATTACATATTGGCCCCTAAGTCCTCTGATTAAGTAAGTAGCCTTAATTCCTATTGGGTGCAATATTGGGTGCATTGTGCCTTGATTAGAGAGCTCTTGTGTAGGCAAAATCTCATCCTAAAATTTCTCATGAATGCTATAGAAGAAATGCTCCTCCTGAAAAAAATTGCTAACTAAGGGCTATTAATAATATTATTTTCATGGGACATACTGTGCTTAGAAAGAAATTTTAAGGAGAGGGATCATAGTCATTCAGTAAAATAAAGCATGGGACCCTCTTTCTTTCTTTTAGCTTCTGATGAGAAGCGTTGGTGGGTGAGGGACGATGCCTTGCCCAGGCCCATATGGTGATTTAAGGAGCCCTTATTCTACTTTGCACCTATTTCGTGCTTTGAGCAGAGCTCAGCAATCGTAACACTTACTGAATCATTTTTAAATGATTTGTTCACTTGTCTGCTTCCCCTACCAAACTTAGAGTTGCATGCAGAGAGCAAAAGTGTTTTTTTTCCTCACAGCCCCAGGGCCTAGCACAATTTGGCTCAGGATGGAAGCACATTCAAATTGGTCTCTTACTCTTTGGCAACTTCAAATATTTAATCCTAATACTACACATGAACTTAGTTACCTAATCACTGAGTGAAGAAAAAAATCAAGGTGCTACTTTTCCTAATTTGGTAAAGAGTAAAATGCTTTCCTCACTCCTTCCCTTCCTCAGTGTGGCCTCCTCCAACCGTCTTCTATCCCTGTCCTGCAAAAGTCCTGCTGCTGTCAAATGAGTCTATTGAGATAAACATTCATGATTTCAGTGGCCCTCTGGGGAGCATAAGGGGTGCTGGTGTGGTGTACTAGCAGGAATGTACATAAAAACATTGCTATGCTCCATAAAAATCAAATTCTTTTCTTTTTTTTATTTTAGTAGTTATTTAAATTGTAAAATTGACACTTAAACATGGTGCTTTTTTTTTAAGTGCGAAGAGCTACCCATTAAATAGTGAGTCTTCCTCCCATCCCAGTTATTAGCCCACTCACCAAAGACAAACACTAGTAACAGTTTTCTTGTGTAATAATCTAGAAACTTCTATGCATGAGCAAACATTTAAATATAAAAATAGATACAGAGAAGACTTCATCAAAATGGCGGCGTGAGGTGAGCCTCTGTAAAGCTCCCCTGGAATTTACAACTAATCGAACAATTATAACTCCATAAAGAACGCCCTGCACAGCAGACAGTCAAGACGAAGAGGCCCATTACTGAATTCACCTAAAGGTGGACGAATCACATGAGCGGGGGAGGAGGGAAGGGAGAAGTGCGGAGACGGAGCCGCGTGGGCACAGGACGCAGACCTAGCTCAGTGCACCGAGCTCACTGCATCCCAGAGTTACTGCAGCTGATGGAGAGGGAAGAACTCGGACTGCTAGGGCTCCGCTTATGGCCCATGGGGCTGAGGGGACAGCATATAACATGGCTGAAGCCAATGTTCACAACAGAGACCTCAGAGCAAAGACTGAGGGAAGACGGCTGAAAATGGTAGTTTAAGCCCTCACTGCTGAGCAGAGAACAGAAGCCTTAGGTACTGAGACTAGCTGCCCCCTCCCTACCCTCCCAGAGCTCGCCCCGCCCCCACCTACCCGGTGCTAGAAGCGGAACAGTAGCAGTGTCAGATCAAAAGAACAGAATATTTGCTGTTCTGAGAACTGTGGACTGCAGACACAGATTTGCAGCCCAACTAGTTCCGGCAAAGGAGAAGGAGCTGTGGAAAAAGGACTGGCTGTGGTGGTGGCCGCCCATTGCTCTGGGCCACCTCTCACAACTCACCCCGCCCCTGGCCCCACCTATCTGGGCAGATCACTGCAGGAGTAAACTGAACTGCTGAAACATACGGGTTCTGAATCTGGTGCAGGAAGTGCTTTGGAACGTCAAAAGCTCTCCACATACCCACATGGACACTGCGCCCTGTGACCCAGGCGAACTGTTAACAGAGGAGAAGCCCATTTCCCAGGAAATCCCCCCATTGTGTGAGAAGCTGGAATAATGCAGAGAAAACATAGCACGATAGTGTGACAGAGAAAAAAAGGCTGCAATCAGAGAGAAAATAAAACATTCTACCAACAAGTACTGGAAAACAAAAGAAAGACCTCTTTCTATCAACCTGTTGCAGAACCCACTCATGTAGATGTCTAGGAAGAGAAATAATAAATCAGTAACTGCCATGAATAACCAAGGCAACAAGATAGCTCAGAAAGACAGTGAAAAGTCTCCAGAAAAGGAACTTAAAGATATGGAAATATGTGACTTAAATGACAGAGAATTCAAGATTGCAGTTCTGAAAAAACTCAGCGAGATACAAGAAAACACAGAAAGGCAGTTTAATGAACTCAGAAACACAATCAAAAAACACAATGAGCATTTTACGAAAGAGACTGAAATTTTAAAAAAGAACCAAATAGAATTTCTGGAGACTGAAAACTCAATAGAGGAAATTAAGAATGAAATAGCAAGCTTAGGTAGTAGAGTTGACCAAATGGAGGGAAGAATCAGTGACATCGAAGATAGAAACCTGGAAATTACATGGATAGAAGAAGAAAGAGACTTGAGACTTACAAGAAATGAAAGAACTCTACAAAAAATTTCTGACTCCATCAGAAAGAGCAATATATATTCTTATGGCTGTCGTGCGGGGCGGCCTGCAGGGTCTCTGCTCCCGCTCCCCACATAAGAACACAGGATATGGCTAGGCCAAAAAGGAACACCCACGGAGCCATAGGTAGGGAAGTCATACCACTATGGTCTCAATGGAGGCTGGGTTCACATGACGTGTGACCTGCTGTCAGCTTTGCTGCCAACCAACCAGCTCTCCTCCCCTCTCCTTCACTCTTCTCTGTAGCCGTGGCAGTTATAATAGTGCCCAATGGCTCAATGGTTACAGCTGATGGCCAACCAGCCACAGCTGACGGCTATCTACTACCCGAACCAGCACCTTTCCTCATGAGGCTGAGAGCCTGCAAACTGCTCTCTGGGGCTCTGTCCCAACAATGAGCATACCTCAAGGAGAAGAAACAGAGAAGAGAACAGAGAATATATTCAAACAAATTGTCGATGAGAACTTCCCAAACTTGTGGACAGAACTAGACCCTCGAATCCAAGAAGCAAATAGAACACCTAATTACCTCAATCTCAACAGACCTTCTCCAAGGCACATTGTATTGAAGCTGTCCAATATCAACGGCAAAGAAAGAATCCTCAAGTCAGCCAGGGAAAAGAAGACGGTAATCTACAAAGGAAAGCCCATTAGATTATCATCAGATTTTTCAGCAAAAACTCTATAAGACAGAAGGGAGTGGAATCAAATATTCAAACTATTAAAAGAGAGAAATTATGAGCCAAGAATAATATATCGAGCAAAGATATCCTTTACATATGAAGGAGGAATAAAGACCTTTCCAGATATACAGAAGCTGAGGGAATTTTCTAATACAAGACCTGCACTACGAGAAATACTAAAGGAGGCTATTCGACCACCATCAACAGGGACAATTTGTGGCAACCAAAACATAAAAAGGGGGAGAGTAAAGGCCTGAAACGGAATATGGGAATGGAGAAAGTAAGCGTGCTGAAGAAAATGGAATACTCTAAATATGAAACTTTCTTACATAAACTTAAGAGTAACCACTCAAAAAAAACCCCAGAACTGAAATATATACTGTAATAAAAGAAGAAACAGAGGGAAACATCATAGAATACCACCACCCAGAAATAATAGACAACAACAAAAAGGCAAAGAAACAATGGAGACACAGCCTTACCAGAAAACTAAAGATAGAATGACAGAAAATCCTCACATATCAATAATCACCCTAAATGTAAATGGACTGAACTCGCCAATAAAAAGGCACAGAGTAGCAGATTGGATCAAAAAACTAAACCCAACCATATGCTGTCTCCAAGAGACACATCTCAGTGACAAGGAGAAGCATAGACTCAAAGTGAAAGGGTGGAAATTGACACTCTAAGCAAATGGTACCCAGAGAAAATCAGGTGTATCCATACTGATATCAGATGAAACAGACATCAGGGTGAAAAAGGTAACAAGAGACAAAGATGGACATTTCATAATGGTAAAGGGGACTATACAACAAGAAGACATAATAGTCATCAATATTTATGTCCCCAATCAGGGAGCACTGAAATATACCAAGCAACTACTAACAGAACTAAAGGGAGAAATTGACCAAAACACAATTATACTAGGGGACTTAAATACATCATTGACAGCTATGGATAGATTATCCAAACAGAAAATAAATAGCAAAATAGCAGCCCTTAATGACACATTAGATAAAATGGACATAAGTAACATATATAGAGCAATTCATCCTAAAATATCAGACTATACGGTTTTTTCTAGTGTACATGGAACATTCTCAAGGATAGACCATATATTGGGACATAAAATCAGCCTCAGCAAATTTAAGAAGATTGAAATCATACCAAGCATATTTTCTGATCACAAGGCTTTGAAATTGGATATCAACTGCAAAAAGGAAGCAGGAAAAAACACAAATACATGGAGATTAAACAACATACTTTTAAAGAACGACCGGGTCAAAGAAGAAATTAGAAGAGAGATCAAAAGATACATAGAAACAAATGAGAATGAAAATACATCCTACCAAAATTTTTGGGATGCAGCGAAAGCAGTTTTAAAAGGAAAATTTATATCATTACAGGCCTATCTCAAGATACAAGATAAATCCCAAATAAAGAAACCTCATTTTACACCTTAAGGAACTAGAAAAAGACGAACAAATGATCCCAAGGTCAGCAGAAGAAAGGAAATAATAAAAATCAGAGCAGAACTAAATGAAATAGAGAACAAAAAGACAATAGAAAAAATTAATGTGACAAAGAGCTGGTTCTTTGAAAAAATTAGCAAAATTGACAAACCCTTGGCTAGACTCACTAAGATAAAAAGAGACAAGACACTAATTAACAAAATCAGAAATGAAAAAGGGGAAGGTATTACAGGCACCACAAAAATAAATAGGATCATCCAAGAATACTATGAAGGACTATATGCCACCAAATTCAATAACCTAGAAGAAATGGACAAGTTCTTAGAAACACATAGCCTTCCTAGGCTGAACCATGAAGAACTGGAAAATCTAAACAGACTGATCACCAGTAATGAAATTGCATCAATCATCCAAAACCTTCCGAAAAGCAAAAGTCTGTGACCAGATGGCTTCATAGTGAATTCTACCAAACCTTCAAAGAGGATCTAATACCAATGCTGCTCAAACTCTTCCAAAAAATTGAAGAAGGGACAGTACTCCCTAACTCATTTTATGAGGCCAACATTACCCTGATACCAAAACCTGGTAAGGACAACACAAAAAATGAAAAACAGACCACATCTCTGATGAATACAGATGCAAACATCCGAAACAAAATTCTAGCAAATCGAATACAACAATGCATTAAAAAGATTATTCATCACGACCAAGTGGGGTTCATCCCCGGAGCACAAGGATGGTTCAACATCCACAAATCCATCAATGTGATACATCACATAAACAAAATAAAGGACAAAAATCATATGATTATATCAATTGATGCAGAAAATGCATTGACAAGATACAACATCCATTTATGATTAAAACACTTAATAAAATGGGTATAGAAGGAAAATACCTTAACATCGTAAAGGCCATATATGACAAGCCCTCAGCTAATCTCATAATTAACAATAAAAAATTGAAGCCCTTTGCTCTACATTCAGTAACACTACAGGGCTGTCCCCTATCACCTCTGCTTTTCAACATAGTCTTGGAAGTCCTTGTCAGAGCAATCAGGCAAGAGAAAGAAATAAAAGGCATCCAGATTGGGAATGAAGAAGTTAAATTGTCACTCTTGCAGATGTCATGATGCTATATATAGAAAACCCTAAAGACTCCACCAAAAAGCTATTAGAAACAATCAACAAATACAGTAAAGTTGCTGGCTACAAAATCAACATACAAAAGTCCATTGCATTCCTATATACTAACAATGAAATATCAGAAAAATAAATACAAAAAACAATTCCTTTTCCAAGTGCAGCAAAAAGAATAAAATACCTAGGAATAAACTTAACCAAGGATGTGAAAGACCTAAATGATGAAAAACTATAAGACATTTTTAAAAGAAATTGAAGAAGATACAAAGAAATGGAAAGACATTCCATGCTAATGGATTGGAAGAATCAACATAGTTAAAATGGCCATATTACCCAAAGCAATATACAGATTTAATGCAATCCCCATCAAAATCCCCATGGCATTGTTTAAAGAAATAGGACAAAAAATCATCAGATTTGTTTGGAACCACAAAAGACCCCGAATGGCCAAAGCAATCTTAAGAAAAAAGAACAATACTGGAGGTATCACACTCCCTGACTTTAGCTTGTGCTACAAGTCTACAGTAATCAAAACAGCATGGTATTGGCAGAAAAACAGACACATAGACCAATGGAACAGAATTGAGAACCCAGAAATAAAAACACACAAATATGGACAGATAATTTTTGACAAAGAAGCAAAAAACATACAATGGAGAAAAGACAGCCTCTTCAATAACTGGTGCTGACAGAATTGGAAAGCTACATGCAAAAGAATGAAACTGGACTGTTACCTGTAACCATGTACCAAAATTAATTCAAAATGGATCAAAGACCTAAGCATAAGACCTGAAACAATAAACTGCATAGAAGAAACCATAAGTACTAAACTTATGGAGCTTGGGTTCAAAGAGCATTTTATGAATTTGACTCCAAAGGCAATGGAAGTAAAAGCTAAAATAAACGAATGGGACTATATGAAACTTAAAAGCTTCTGCACAGCAAAAGAAACCATTGACAAAATAAAGAGGCAACCAACTGAATGGGGAAAGATTTTTGCAGACAGTGCCTCTAATAAGGGACTAATATCCAAAATATACAAGGAACTCATGAAACTCAACAACAAAAAAAATACAACCCAATTGATAAATGAGCAGACGACCTGAAGAGACATTTCTCCAAAGAGGACATACAAATGGCAAACAGACATATGAAAAAATGCTCATAATCTCTAATCATCAGAGAAATGCAAATAAAAACCACAATGAGATATCACTTCACCCCAATCAGAATGGCTACCATCAACAAGACAAATAGTAACAAGTGTTGGAGGGGCTGTGGAGAAAAAGGAACCCTCGTACACTGTTGTTGGGAATGCAGACTGGTGCATCCGTTATGGAAGGCAGTGTGGAGGTTCCTCAAAAAATTATGAATAGTATTACCATATGACCCAGCAATCCTTCTCCTGGGTATCTACCCAAAAAATCTGAAAACATTTATCCATTAGGACACGTGTGCTCCAATGTTCATTGCAGCTTTGTTTACAGTGGCCAAGACATGGAAACAACCATAATGTCCTTCGATAGATGAATGGATAAAGAAGTTGTGGTATATATACACAATGGAATACTATTCGGCGGTAAGAAAAGATGATATAGGAACATTTGTGACAACATGGATGGATCTTGAGAGTATAATGCTAAGCGAAACAAGTCAGACAGAAAAAGCAGAGAACCATATGATTTCACTGATATGGGGTATATGAACCAAAAACAACAAAAGAACAAGGCAAACAAATGAGAAACAAAAACTCATAGACACAGACAATAATTTAGTGGTTACCAGAGGGTAAGGGGGAGGGGGTGGGAGATGAGGGTAAGGGGGATCCAATATATGGTGATGGAAGGAGAACTGACTCTGGGTGGTGAACACACAATGGGATTTATAGATGATACAATACAGAATTGTACACCTGAAATCTGTGTAATTTTACTAACAATTTTTACCCCAATAAATTTAAAAAAATAGATACAGTATACGTACTATTTTGTTTTATACAAATGAGTTCATTTTATACATGCTGTTCTGCATCTTTTCCACCTTACAGTCAATCTAGAAAATATTTACATATCAGCCCCTTATTCTTTTAACAACCATGTAAAACTCCTTTGTTAGAGTTTATCAAAATTTAGCCAATCTCGTTTCAATGCATATTTAAGTTGTTTGCAAAATTTTGCTATTAAGAAGAATGATGTAAAGATCATTTTTGTGCCTGTAATTTTCTACTGTTGATATTGCCAAATTGCCCTCTCACATTCCCACGTAGCACAGTGGTGTGGTGTACTGTCCATTTATAAGCTTGTGAATAGTAGACGTTATCTGATGCTTTTATCTTTCCCAATCTGGTAGGTGAAAATGGCTTCTCATTGTAATTAAAATTTCATTTTTTCAATTATGTGTAACGTAATTGCCCCATCATATTTTAAGGAGGCGGGTGGGGGTGTTTTACTTTTTATGTGTATAAACTGACTGTTCATATCCTACAGTCATTTTCCTATTGAGTTGTTGGTCTTTTTTCTTGTTAATATGTAAAACTCTGCATATTAAGAAAATTCATTCTTTGTCAGCAATATGTATTGTAAATAATTCCCCTAATTTGTCATTTGTCTTTTGACTAGATGTGGTGGGTTTTGTCATAAAGAAGTTTAAATTTCATATTAAGTGAAATTCATGGATCTTGGTTTTTATGTTATACTTAGAATGTCATTACTCAGGATTACGTTTTTTAAATCCCACATTTTTCTCAGGTTTGTTTTCTAAATATAAATCTTTGACCAATCAGAAATTTATTTTTGGTGGATCAAATGAGGTAGGAATTCAGCTTTACTCCTATGTTTCCAAATAGCTAGCCAGTCATCCCAACACTATTAATGTGTTTCCTTCATAAATGTGTTTGTATCTGTTTCTAGACTCTTTATTCCATCCATTGACCTGCTTATTTACACTTGTGGCAGTATTAAATTTTCTAAATCACTGGAGATATTCCAGTAATTTAGAGCCATCCTGCCCAATTTATTGTGTTCTTTAATGAGTTTATTGTGTTTTTTAATGAGTTTTCTGGTTACTTCCCCATACTGTTTTTCTTTATGAACATTAGAATCAGTTTGCAGGTTTCAAAATTTTTCTGTTAATATTTTGTTTGTGATTAAATTACAGTTATATGTTAGCTTAGGAAGTATAACGTTGCTTAAAATATTAAGTATTCTTCCAGAAAATATGGCTTTCCATTTATTTAAAGCTTCTTTTGGCTTTTAGCAAACATTTCTTTCTTTAGATTTTCTTCATATGTTTTGCACCCTTAAGCTTATTTTTTGATATTTTATCACTTTAAAAGAAATTATGAATGAGATCTTTTCTTCTATTTTTTCCTGGTCATTTTATATGTTGATCTTCTATGTTATTTTTTGAGTCACCACATGGTTATGCCTAGTTTATAAAGAAGAATGTGTGGGTACTTTCTTCCATGATCTCTTGCATATTAGAAAAATTTTGTCTGCTGTCCTTCCATTTGAAAGAAAAATTGGATTACTCATTATTTTCTCACAGTGGATATTAAATAATCATTGCTTTTTCCATATAGTTGTATTTTGGAGGTGGGGGAAGTCAGTAATGCTGGATTTCATTTAATTCTTTCTTTATACTTAAAGTCTTGATAACTTTACTGGTTATTCTGTATCAATTTTGTCCCCTAAAATGCAATATATCATTTTAATCCAAACAGATACTTTTATTTCAGGAAAATTTTCTTCTTAGGTATTTTTGAATAGGTTTTCTTCTAATTCTTCTGCTCTCATTTTTTTCTAACACCGATTCAAGAACTTGATCTTTTTATTAGTCTGTCTTCTACTGACACACAAGCAATTACTCTGTCATTGCTTTCAACTCATGATTTTTAATATTTTGTTATTTGTATGTTTTTGTTTTGAGTCTGTCCTCCATGTCTTTATGTATTTAAATTGGTGTCTATTTTAATATTTTGCTATTTTGAACCTGGATTTTATTTCTTTGGTGGCTTTATTTCCTTCTTCAACTTCTCTTCTGAACTTTTCCTGCACACTGTTATCTAATTCTCTTGTCCTATAATCTCTTATTCTCTTTTACCTCTTTGTTATCTTTTTCTTCAAGAGCCTATATTTATTTAGTTGATGACAATGCAAAAGTGCTTGTTTGAATTTTTCTCATATTGGTGGAATAATTATATTTGGAAATTTGTTCATCTACGAGGTCAGACAATTAAGTTTGCAAACTCATCCTAGAAAAAGTGCTACATACCTTATCACTGAATATTATTATGGTCACCTTTGAAGTACTCCCCTTGGGAAGCTATGCACCAACGCCAGTGCCTAGTCCACCCTTCAAAGCAATTTTGGAACTCTTTTTCTGGAATGGCCATCATGGTTATCATTGTATTACCCTTGATGTCCTGAATGTCATCAAAATATCTTCCTTTCAATATTTCCTTTATCTTCAGGTAAAGAAAAAGGTCATTGGGGGCCAGATCAGGTGAGTAGGGAGGGTGTTCCAATATAGTTATTTGTTTACTGGCTAAAAACTCCTGCACAGACAATGCCATGTGAGCTGGTGCATTGTCGTGATGCAAGAACCATGAATTACTGGCAAAAAGTTCAGGTCATCTAACTTTTTCACACAGCCTTTTCAGCACTTCCAAATAGTAAACTTGGTTAACCTTCTAGTTGGTACAAATTCATAATGAATAATCCCTCTGATATCGAAAAATGTTCGCAAAAGCATTGCAACAATTTCGCGAATTTAATTGTCATGTTTTTTATATTGGTATTTGATCAGCTTCTCTTCTCCTGCTCCTCCTCCTCCTTCTCCTCCATCTCTTACTTCTCCTCTTCCTTCTCTCTCTCTCTGTCTCTGTCTCTCTCTCTCTCTGTCCGCCCCCACTCTAGTTGTTGTCTAAGTATAGATCTCATGCTGGTTTGTTTCTGATAGTTATTCATCAAAGAATGAGGGCCCTAATTGGGAGGACCAATTAGAAGAAAACAGCAATGGGAGGGGTCGGAAGCAGTGGAGTGGATTGGTTGGTAGCTTCTATCCAGGAGCAGTCTCACAATCCCTTTTTACTTAATATGCTGCCACCTCTGCCTAGAAATACAGCTATTCAGCATTTGGGTAAGAATAAGATAAGAAAGATAAACTTCTATGTAACAGGTGTTCTTTGTAGTGGTTTATCTTGTTTGAATTGACATTGATCAAGAGCTGCCAACCTGTTGTTACTTGTTTTCTCTCCTCTTTCTGCCTCTTTCAGAGGTGACTCATCTGTGCAGGCATTCTTCCCTGTTTCTTCTGCCATCCTGAAATGTGGAATGGATTCAGGGATGCTCCTGGGGTCCTCTCACACCCATAGGCATTGAAAAGTTGTGTCAGTGATCATTGATGGACCTTTATACTAACAACTGTTTGAGAACTCAGTGTCCTACACGTTATTTGTAAAAATATGTGTTTTTTTTTTTTCCTTGGGAGCTATTATTTTTATTAAAAGGTTTTCTTTGGGGACTTTTCCTTGAAGTTTTGTTGCAAATGGTGGTTTTTCCTCTTCATTTTATTCTTTTTGTAGTTTTTAATTAACTTCTGAGAGGGGAATGAATAGTGTCCTTTACACTAACATTTTAAGGTAGAAGGCCCTTAAAATTTAGCTCCAATTTTTAAAGTATATAAAAAAATCCACCTGTGCATTTTATATTATCTCACAGTTAGAAAAGTTATTCACAGTTGATGTAATCCTTAAGACAGCAGTGTTTTGTAAAAACAAATATTCCCACGAAATGTCCTCTCCTTTTTTTCTCCACTGAGATGATCTTTATTTTATACTTAAGTCCCTAATACTTCAGGTGCTGCTTATAGAGTTTCTAATTGAATATATTGGTCTAAACATCCCCCTCCTTTTGATGTGGCAGCTGAATCTCAGGGTAGAGGATGATAGATGTTCATGCTTGCCCTGGTAGTAGTGTTCTACTCTTTTTGTATGGGGGAGATGTTCTTTCCTCTTGTTGCATTGTTTTGGTGTGATCTCAGTCATAGGAACATGGACACATAACCCAAGATAAGAAATCCCCTGGAGATTAGATTCCATAAGGCCATCACAAAACAGAAAAGGAAGACTTTTGGACAACCCTAGAGAGACTGTCTGTAAGTCACTGCTACTGAGATCCCCAGAGGGGACTTGCTTCCTGTCCCTCCCAACGCCAGCTTATTTGACCGTTTATTTGAATCTGTGAGCTATTTGTGTCCTTCCAATGAATTCTCTTCTTTTGTTTATATACACAAGAGTAGGTTCCTGTTGCTTGCTCTCAAGTATCCTAATTAGTACACTCATGAGGCTTCTGTAACCTGTCCAAGGTATGCTGCGGGAAGTGGCAGAGCTGGGGTTTGAACCCAGATTTTTTGACTCTCGGTTTTGTACTTTTTCTTCTGTGCAATACTTGAGGCAAACTAAATACACAATAATAATGTCATATCTTGGGACTAGAATGGGTATAGCCTGAATATGATTTCAGGATAGTAAAACAGGGAGATCAGAGGAACAAGTATCTAGGTCTCCACCAGAGTGAAACAGGCAGAGAGGGAACAGTCTAAACTGCAGATACCGAAGGAAGTCTCAGCAAAAGCATAGTATCCAAGAACTGAGGCAAAATCGGGATATAGTTCAAGCAGGAGAAGCATTTGGGGTCAAAATATGGTGTTGTAGACAGCTGGGTAGAGCGTGAGGAGGCAGTGCCACTCCAAGTGCGCAGGTCCCCACATAGCCACAAATGTGAGAAAAAAGACAAGAAGACAGTTTTCTTCAGCGCCCTGAAAAGGGCACAACCCTGCCACCAGCCTGTGGTTCAAGGGTAGAACTCTTTTCTCCACCTGTTCATTGACCTGGAACAGCAGGATGGGCTTGGGAGTTAGGCACACACTTGGGTTCGAATCCCAGCCTCAGAAATTATTCTTTAGGTGACTTCATGAGTTCTTTAACCTCTCTACTGTACGTCTCAGTTCTCAATTGTAAATGGGGCATAACTATGTCTATCTCACAGGGTTATTGGGGGTCAGGGATGAAATGCGAAAACTGACTGAGTGCTCTGTCTGGCAGATTATAGGAGCTCAATAAAAGGTAGTTATTATTGTTATTAGTGATAAAATAATTACAATAAATTTCTCAGTCTCCAGCCTCCCCACTCCAGTTCATAATTGGCACTCTGCTGGTTTTCCCTGTAAACACAGAACTGGCCGTGCCAGATGCTGGTTTATAATTTGTCCACACATCCTCGGATGTACCTGCCTCCCTTCCCAGTCTCATCATCCACCACCCACCATCACTCTTTTTCCTCAGCCACATGAAACTCCTTTCATTTCCAGAGTCTGTAAGATATTTTCAAGTTGCCTGGCTCCTGTGTGATCCTCCCTCTGCCTCAGTGTCCTTTTCTTTTCACCACTTGACCCACCTCTGTTCCCCCATCAGTCCTCCACTTACTTACTTCCTGACTGAAGCCTTCCCTTCTCCTCTGATTTAGGTGTGCTCTCTTGTATCTGTAGCGCTTTGCACATATACTGACTGCAGCAATTTGAAAGATCAGAAAACAATAATTAATTTCTTGATTATTTGTTCAGCCAGAGTAACTATCACTTATTGGGAACCCCTCCTGTGACTGGAGCTCTTCTTAGGTGCTTTCACACACCTCTTATTTATTGCCACAATAATTCTATCAGCTCGGTAACATTCTCTCTACAGCACAAGACATAAAGGCTGAGAAGGATTAAATATCTTGTTCGAGATCACACAGTCAATTAATTAGTGGTAAATCCAGATTCTCTCTCATTCCAAAGTTTAAGCTTCAGCCAGCATCTGAGAAGAATGAAATGAACAATGTTACAAAACAGATGTAGTCAAATTCTAGGCAGAAGAAAAGAATCAACAAGTTAGTTAACCCACCCTGATTCAGGTACATACATAATTTTTTATCATGCTTTTGAAAATCAATCCCTGCCAAATGGTATCATGCCTTTGGTTTGGAGCCACCGGAGGGAGAATTGAGAACACCTGACCCAGGGTATCATGCCTGTACCCTTCCTGAAGAAGTGTTAAAGTCAAATGCGTCTGATGTCTCAGCCATTCTGGCACTGTTCTACATGGTCCCATCTATATCTGGGCTGTAGAAAAACAGACTGTCCACACTCTGTAAAGTGTCATTATGCTGTGCTTTCCTGCTAGACCCTGTACCATCAAAACATACCACTGAGGCTGAACTTACCCAGGAAGCAGGGCCAGTCGTTTCTCCATTCAAATGGGGATTCACTCTGTCATATTTATTGAATAGCTACTATGTGCTAACCATTTCAAGCTGAACAGAGCCTCTGCCAAGTAGGTATGGGAACTTAGCACAGCACCTAGCATCTTTGAACTATAAAGCATATAAACAGATGCTCAAGTAACTGTCACCTTTCTCTGATGCTGGCTTGTCTGGATGTCTTATGCTATTATCTCCTTCAACAGAGGGCCCTGATGACATTATTACTCTGATGACAGTAACATTTGCCAAATTATCTTTATCTCCCAGAACCTCTCCTTGTGAAGTCACCTTATTTGTATTCAGGACAATATATAATGAAGTCACACAAAGTAAAGAAGGGCTTCTTGGGTTTACAAAAACATAGATAAATGGACCCACCAACTGCCCTGCAGTGTAGCCTAAGACTGACTCTTCCCCACTACAAGAGAAATAAACTATTGCTATTGATGGGTACAGTTACAGTCAGAGAAGGGGTTTTGTTACATGAAAGACCCTTTCATTCCAAAGTGCATGTTAATAGGCTTCGATTTGCAAAGATGGGCCTGGAGTTTGTGAGTAGGAGCTAGAGAAAGATGAATTGCTCTACATAGTAGAGGAGAAATTTGAGTTCTGGTAAAAATGGGGTGAGAGGAGAGAGAGATGGTAAAGAATGTGGGAAGGGAGAAGGAAGATGGTAGCATGAAGAGAGGGCAGAGTGGTTCAATGGGGTGGTGTATCCCATAAGGTCTCCCCAGAGGTAAGTGGCCAAATGTTCATAAGAACAGGTTGTGTAATATTCTATCTGAAGTTGTCTGCTGTGTTGTGATGCAAACCACCCCATCCATCTCCTATATCTGAAATTGTGTCATGAGAGCCTGCTATGACACACAGGGGATGGTTTTGTGTCCAGCGATGAATGATGATTCCACCTATGTCACAAACTAAATGACAAGCATTTCATCCGAGGTGAACTCTCTCACATGTCTTTTTCCAGTAGTATAAAGGATTACACAACATTATTTCCCTTACTCTCCAATTCACTCTGGGCACAGTTCCCTTACCCCACCCCACTTGTCCATCCAGCAGGTTACGATGGGGTTCTTGTAGAGAAACATTGAACTCTCTGGAATCCTTCTCCTGGCTCACTTACTAGCCTGTGAGATTGGCTTCACCAGCCCATCCTTTCAGTACTTCCAAACAGGCGTAGTGCTAAACTCATGGCCATCTCTCTTTGCATTTCTCTCTCTCTCCCCTTCTCCCCTCCGCCCCCGATTTCAATTATTTTCAAATGGTTTCACACATATTTTGGGATGTATTTCATGAACAAACTCAATGTGCTGATGTCTCTTCTACCCAGATGCCTAACCCTTGCCCTCTCTGGAAAGAAGCGCCACAATCTCACTAATAAACAATATTAATTCTCATCTTTCAGTGTATGAATGAAGAGAAATGTTCAATATCCAACGTAGAAAAATGAAGTTCCTCCTTTTTGCAAGAACTGGAAGAAAGCTTTCCATCAGGCCATATATGGTCAATACCTTTCCTTTTAGGTTTAACATTGAGAAAAGCTGCCTAGGCTTTACAGTTAGATATTTGGTCAAAACAAAGCAAAATTCCCTTGCTCAATATGTAATTTATCACTTACTCTATTAAATCCTTTGCCTACAGTATATGGATTAATCCTCATAATAAACCTCAGAAGTAGGTATTATTATTTCATTTTACCTTTGAAGAAAATGAGGTTTATAATATATACTCAGTACCTACCATTGCATTTAGCAAAATGGAAGTTATTGGGGGTCTTAAGAAGAGCACTTTCATTGGAGCAAAATCTTGATTGGAGTGAATTTGAGAAAGAAGAAGAAGACATTATTTGGAGGCAGTGACTATTGTATAAACTGCTCTTATAAAGAGTTTTGTGTGAAAGGAAAAAGACAAATGGGGGCTATATCTCCAGAGGAAAATGGGACATCAAAACAGGGTTTTTATTAAATTGGGATAACAGTATGTTAGGATGGGGATGATTCAAGTAGTGAAGGAAATTTTGATGATGCAGGAGAGAAAAAAGCGGCAAGATTTGCTTAGCTGAGAGCAGAGAGGATTCATCCATAGTAACAGAAATGAGACACAAGGAGATGGGTGGATGCGGGGGTGGGAGTTTGTGGCAGTTCTCTCTTCTGAGTCCTTCATTTTTCCTAGGAAAGCGGAAAGCAAGGCTAGTGACAGAGATGAAGGAAGGGGGAGGAGTGTTGAAGAGAGTGGGAAAAAGCATGAAAGTTACAGTAAGCAAAATGTAGATATAACTAGGTTTGTGGTTTAGCTCAACAAGAATGCCAAAGTGAGAGAGGGGCAAGGAAATTAAGGATATACTCGTATGCAAGGGAATAATTACTGCATGGTCATGAAAGTTTGAAATGGATAATGAGCGAAAAGAGACTGTGAAAGTGGTGAGCAGTGGACTGAAGGTCCTGATGGGGCCTGCAGTGTTGATGGAGTTGAAATACTGATGGAGGCAGGGAATTGGAAATGCATAAGATGCTGATCAGAGAGGAAGAGGTGGCATTGAGAAATGGAAGTAAATTATATTTCTCAAGGCCACACGATATTATGCTGCAGAACTGGGATTCAAACCAGGTCTCTCTGCTCCTAGAGTCCACGCGAACCTAAGCAATACACTGAGGGCGGTGTGAGAGAGGCATCTGCTCAGAGAGGCACCGTTGGCCTTTATGGTGCAATTCATGCAAATGAGAATCCGTAGCTCTACGATTTTTATAGCACCACACGGGACTGCAATGTAAAAAATTTCTCCTCCGTCTCTCCTCCCCCTCCCATTTCTTACAGAAATAGTAACTGGTTCAGATGGGCTGGCCAGTTCCATGGAGAACATATGATTGCCGAGGAGGGGAAACAGACGAGGCTAGCTAATGTGCAAACGTGGGGTCCCTTATGAGTGTGGGGTTGAAATATCAGTTTCTGGTGTTTGTGCCTGCGTGGTTTTCTCCATGAAACTGATCATTATCTCTCCAGCTCCACATGTCCCCTGGGGGTACTTGGTAAGGGCACCCACCCTCCAGATATTAACCATCCTGTAACAGCAAAACCACTACGGGTCTCATGTGGTATTAGATGTGGGGCAGAGCTAAATAAAAAACAGACACTGAGGCACACTGAACTCCTGAGGCAGACTGACAACAGCCCAGGAATGCTGAGATTGAGGCCCACTCTCCTGTGTGACTGCTGACAGTACGAATGTTAACTCTAAATTTCCTGACTGTCCTCCAATCACAGCGGGAAGTCATGTATTCTCTCTCTCTCTCTCTACACACACACACACACATACACACACACACACACACATACACTTGTATCAGAAAGCCTGGAGGAGTGTGTGTTCAGGCTTTTTGAAAGTTGTGTGCCTGGGGACCACATACTATAAATTTTAAAAGTTGTGAGAAAAATATAATTTCTAGTCCTCAGAGCTTTACAAGGATCATTTAGATGAGAATTATCAAAGCAATGGGATTTTCTCCTATTGTGAATTTGGGATATTTCGGAGTTTTGGCCTCTCAAAAGATCACATAATTTGGTAAACACTCCTTTTTCCTCTGGGTCCCTTGAGCACCTAAATGAAGTGCCTGTGTCTGTGGTACAGTCTCCCAGGGATACTCTCAGTGAGAGACACAGGTTCTCCTTCAGGGACATAGAGAAGTTTGGCTTTCTGTCCAAGGGGAATTTTATACCTCATATATTTCAGAAAAACCTGACTCAAACAAAGATACTGGATTTATCTAGAAAGGGAGTAGCAGAAGGAAGAGTGCTGGTACACGTATGAAAGTATGTGTTTGTGTGGTGTGTGTGTGTGTGAGAGAGAGACAGAGAGAGAGAGAGAGAGAGAGAGAGAGAGAGAGAGAGAGAGAGAGAGAGAAAGACAGAGAGAGACAGAGAGAGAGAGAGAGAGAGAGAGAGAGAGAGGTAGGGGGAGCTGAGCAGTAGGGAGCAGGGTCTTACATGTATGAGGGAGATTAGTGAAAGTGAGGTGTGATTAACAGGGGTAATGAAAATATCACACAAGGGATGGGGATGAGGGAGTTTTGAAAGCATGTAATCCAGACTTTTTGTTTATGGTGTGTGTGTGGGGTGGGGGATTGAGTTCATAGACGGGAAGTGATTTGCCCAAGTTTAAAAGATGTTCAGCTCAATGGTGACATTTTATTATTAGAAGTGTTCCAGCCAAAATAAGTCAAAGAGAGGGCTGGCCCCAGGGAAATTATAGTTCATGATAAAAAACCTGACAATAATAACCACTTATTAAATAATATGTCCTTGTTACCATACTTGGGTGGTTTACACACATATTTCTATCATTTAATTTTCTCAATAACCATATGTGGGAGCAGATGTTATTTCATTTTATAAATGAGAAAACTAAACCTCTCAGAAGTAAGCACTTGCCTCAACACTCCCTGGCAATAGATGGGATTTGAACACAGGTCTGACTAGTCCCAGGGCCAAGCTCCTTGTTCCTGGTCTTTCCCTCTTTTATCATTTTGGGACATACATTCCCCTTTCTATACTAGTCTGAGTCTTCTGCTGCAATGTCGCATTGAGACCCTGCCTTCAGATGGCAACTCATACACCAGAATCTCCTAATCTCTTCCCTATCTTCCTCCAAAAGTATGTATTCTATGTCCCATCTTCCTCTCTCTCTCTCTCTCTCTCTCTCTCTCTCTCTCTCTCTCTCTCTCTCTCACACACACACACACACACACACACACACACACACACACACACACACAAACCTCTTTGAATTAGGAGACATAAAAGACCTCTATCCACTGCCTTAGTTATAATAAGAATTCACTTTATCTGACATCTTGAGGAGTCCAGCCCCCTATCAGAAAGCCTCAATGACAGAAGGACTATGAGGTAGCCCATGCCATATTTAATTAGCTCTGATGGCTAGAAAGTTATTATTTGCAGAAGGTCTTCCTATAACATCTGCTCACTAGTGTTGATCATTTTATCTAGAGTTGAATGTATCCTTCTATGTTACAGCTCTTCTAATACCGCACATTGTTATATCTCTAGTGCTTAGCCTACAACCTGGCACACGATAGATAGTTTCTTTAAAAATGCTAATTGCATCCACTTCTCAGTGGTGGCATCTAGCGGGTAGTTAGTGGTCTTAAACTGCCCTGTAAGCTCCTTCAGTTCTTCTCTCCAAGTCATTCCAAAGAAGTGAGTTTTTTTTAAATGTGAGCTTGCTGTGTAAATACAGCTTTAAAACAAATTCCCTAAGTTACCACCACCTCCACCCTACCTCCAACCAGAATGTCATCCCAAAGACCCCCATATACAGAATGCTGGGGCTGGCCCCATCCCTCTTAAGGGTGTTCCTTCCTCCCTGCTAGACAGTGTTGGCTGGTTTGAGCCAATCCATATCAAGGGACTGGATTGCTGATTCTGACACTTAATATCTCTATGGCATCTTGGGCCAGTTTCTTAACCTCACTAGAACCTCAGTTTCCTCATCTGCAGAAGGGAATAAGAATATCAACATTTTACAGTAGTTTTGATGACTTTTTATAATGGTTGGGTAGCACTCCCACAAGGAGTTACAAGCAGTATCCACATTGCCTCTTTCAAAGAACATACTTTCATTGTAACAGGGGCCTATGGGGTCATAGTGATTTCCTGAAGCAGTGACCTAATCAAGGGCACTACAGACATTTCGGCAGTGAGTGGAAGTGATGGCTTTGGCTATGGCTCTTAGGGCGAGTGCTCTTGTCACACTACATTGGCACTGCCCACCCTTTGTGGGGTGGGGATGGAACTTTTCATGAACCCAGAGTCACAACCAGTGGGTTCTGCAAAATGGGGGGGCCTGTCCTCCATAGAGGCTACCAGCTTTGTAATTTCCTCATCAGGAAGGTTGGCCCAACATGTCCAGAGCAGCTTTTGGCAACAGGAGATTCCTTCACCCTGAATTAAAGGGAAAGAGGAGCTTACACAGGCAGCATCCTTTTCTTGTATGGGCACAGCTTTCTTATTTGCAAGGTTGTCTCTCAGTGACATAGCAAACCAGCACTCTCTGAATCAGGCAGCAGTTTGGAAGGAGATTTGTAGTTTGAGAAAGTTTTTCTGATGATTCTATATGTTCTGTCACCAGAGCCACCCACGACCACCAGCACTCCCCAGGTCACACGCACTGACTGACATACACAGTGACACTCACATCTTCTATACCCTCTCTGTAATCACTGTTCTAGGTGTTTTGTGTGGTCCCTTTCTGAATGTGCATACTCTTCTTGAGTACTTATCCAAAATAATGACCAACATTGTCATCAACATGGGTTGACTTTTTAGGGTTCCTGTTGAGTAATTGAGTCAGAACATATTTATTATACATTTAATCATTTTCTGTCCTATCTAGTTTAAATTTACTTAAAGTCACATTAGGAAGAATTCCCCATAGAGAAAATTTGGCAAAAACCTTCATGAGCTAAGAGTTAATACCCAACATTACGGCTACCCACGGCTTGAACTGGAATTATGTTCAACCTGGCTTGTCACCATTAAGAGGGTTCTCCTGGTTCAGGAAAACACGTTAGACCTAAAAAACAAACAAACAAACAAACAAAAAGCCTTTTTAGATACCTGATGTTCAAGGAATTAGCTCTTTCCTACTCCAGTATACCCATTTATACATCTTATTATCTCTAGAATGTTCTTTTATTAGCCCCATCCCACTTCTAATTGATGAACTAAGGCAAAGAGAGAAGGAAGGAAAGGAAAGAAGGAGGAAGGGAGGGAGGGAGACAGAGAGGGAGGGAGAAAGAGAAGGAAGGAAGGGAAAGAGGGAAAGGTGGCGAGAACATATAGTTGTTGAGCACTTAGAGTGTGCCAAGTAAAAAAGGATGAGCCCTGGGACTCAGTAAACAGCTATTACATGCAGGCAGATTCTGCCCAAGTACTGACAATGAATGTTGCCTCTGCCCTTCAGGAGATTACAGTCAGTTTCCATTGGGTGGATGAGTGTCACCAGCTGTCATATCAGCAGGATTGGATCAATTAATGATTGAAACTTAATGCAAACAGTTACATAATTTATAATTTTGTCCTGCTCTAGTCACTATAGTCACTATAAATGCATCATGATGCTTGGTCATTATAAGGATTCTCACCAAAGGAAACATCAATATAACTAAAGCATTCACATACACCAGGCTCATGTTTGAGTTTACATCCAATTCTCATGTGACTCACCATTGTTAGCAATAAAAATATGAATGTGGCCTATTCACATCTGGATTCTGATTATAGGCTAACTATGGAAGGTGCTTAAGTGGAATAAATAAATGTAAACTGGGAATTAGGAGACCAAAGCCCACGTCAACTTCAAAAGACACTCCATCTTAGTAGCCTCACAACTTTCTTGCTTTGGGTGGTTTGATTGATGCAACCTTTGACCCAAGGGCTAAGAGTGAGCAGCAGGAAGTTAAAGCCAATTTGGAGAATTTTTGGAGTTGGTTCAAAGCATGAGTAGTTCTCATGGGGGGAGAGATTTTGTGTTTCTGCTCAGCCTCCTTTATTCTGTGAGACAAAATCATTACTGCACACATCACTTAGAGTTTGCCTCAGAAGCACGTTGCTGCTGATACTGCTGGTGCCCTGCACATATCCTCTTGGGATTTAATTTCCATGGCACTAATTTCCAATTTTTGGCATCTGCCTCTCTTTGTCTGAGGGTCTTCTCTGACCTCAAGGCTGATCTGCCCATAGGAATGGCAGGCTGGAAATGCTGAGGATTCGCTGCTTCTGGGAACAGCCATCAATCCATCACTGATGGGAAGTGCCCAGGAGGATAGGCTCCAGTTGACCACAACAATTAGTTAATAATGCAGTTTTTATTGCTTGCTTTCTCTTCTCCAGCTTACTTTCCCACTACTCTACCAGTGTTTCCTGGCATCACCTCCCCCAATAAATGACTCCTGCTTATCCTTATCTTAAGGTCTAACACACTAACACACAGGTCTTCTTTTCTCATCACAGTTTATTTCAACCTTGGTAGAACCAGAAGCCTAAATAATCAAAGTTCTCTTATCCTTGATTATATACTAGTGTTGAAAATCCAAACACCCACAGAGATGAGGCAAGTTACATAAATAGGAGAAGTGAGCTACACAGAGATTATGCTAACCAGATGGTACATACCCCGTCTCAAAAAGCCAGCTGCTCTTCAACCCCAGCCAATTGTTGCCATGTGGAAAAGTAGACTTAGGGTGGCCACCTCAAGTTTTTCATGAGAATCCAGAACTCCAGATTTTGTGTAAAATCTCTTAATATGTAAATGTTGGCCATAAATTCAGATGCTTTATAACATTGAGCTGACCCAATAAAACACATCTGTGAACCGTATTTGGCCCAGGGGCCACCAGTTTGCAATCTCTATTATAGAAATACAGCCCTTGGCTGGGGATTCATAGCTAACATTTAAAGTAACAAGAGTTGTTACTCTTAAAATGGATTTTCACAGTCGTTGTCACATTCTTTTTAACAGGTCTTATTCTCACTCCATCCCTACATGTTTGTATCCAGCACGGCATATCTGCTCAAAAAAACAAAAGAGACCCAAGTGGAAAGGGAAAGCTAATCATGGACTTGGCATGTGATTGTGGCCTGGCTTAATATGGTATTTTTGGAGCCAACTGGAAAGGAAACCACCACCCAAATCCGTCACAACGTATGCTATCACAGTGAGTTTAAATTGGGTGGAAATGTTGTGAGTTTAATAAAATAGAACTGCTGAGATGTACATATATATCTGGGTGTAGCTGATATCTCTTTCAAGGGCATTGTGATGTCAAATATGTTTGGCAGACTCAATTCTCTTAGCACCCACATTTGCACTGTTCTTAAGACAGGGGGTGATTGGAAGCACATGTGCTAATAGTAACTATGCATAATGTGTGAAATTAAGGAAAAGTGTGGAGATTTCACTCTGACTTTCATGATCTAAGCTTAGCTAACCCTTTCCAGTTGGGGAAGGGAGTGCAGAGTTACACCATTTTCCTTCTCCTTTTCCTTTAAATTTTAGGAAACAACTTGAGGCTTTTAACCTGACTTTCATTTTGGCATTTCGGAACCAAATTGCACAAATAATGAGTCGGGACCCTGGAATTCCATCTCCTCCAGTAATAAAAACCGGTATCAAGTGGTGCTTTCAGTACTATGTGTCAACCAGCCATTCGTTGAGAAAATGGAAAACAGCGATGTGCTACTGGTTTAAAAGAAAAAATAATTTTATTTTGAGAGAAAAAGACTGCTATCAAAATTACTGAGCTGTACTCTTCAAAAGTGTCAAGGTCATTAAAGACTAGAAAAGACCGAGGAACTGTTACAGATTGGAGAACACTAAGGAGACATGACAACTAAATGCAACATGAAATCCTCTATTGGATTATGGTGTTGGAAATGGACTTTAATGGAAAAAAACTGGTGAAATCCTAATAAAAACTGTAGCTTGCTTATTAGTGTTGTATCAAGGTTAATTACTTAGTTTTAATAGTTTTACTATGGTTATGTATGATGTTCATGTAAAAAGGAGCTGAATGAAGGATATATGGGAACTGTTATTTTTGCAAATCTGTGAATTTAAAACTATCTCAAAATTTAAAAAAAGTTTTTAAAAGACTGTTAGAAACAAGATTCTGGTGCACAAAAGAGCTATACTAAGTAAGCAGAACTTCTTACAAAATCCTGCATTAATAGTCTTTTGAAGGGGGAAGAGCTTGGTGTGCTAATATTATACAAGAGAGTGGTACTTTTGTTCTATTTTACAGGTGGACAAACTGAAGTTCAGAGAAGTTTAATTGCCGGAGGTTACCCAGCTAGTGAGGATGTGGACAGCAAAGATAGGTGACTGGTAATCCCCACTATGACTATTTTCTGGTCCTTAAATGTTTTATGATGGTGATTCTCAGGCACAGGAAAAAATAAAAAGATAAAAGGGACAGATATAAAAGGCCAGATATAGGTAGTACAAGTAAATGAAAGAATTTCTTGAATGATGAGGATATCTCTAATCAGTAGATAAAGGATAGCCTATTCAATAGTGTTAACACAGCTGAGTCTCCGTTTGGAAAAAAAAAATCAACATGGGCACCATGTCTCCTCCCCCTCCAATTTACAGAGAAATTGAGTTAAAAGTGAAAAATGAAACCGTACAAGTGCTAGAGGAAAATGAAGTGCCTTTTACTATATAATCTTGGGTGTGTGCAGTAGTTTTCTAAGACTCCAAAGGCAGGAACTATAAAAAAACAAACAAACAAACAAACAAAAACTGATGGAGTTACTTACATTAAAACCAAATACACTTTTATATCCCAGATAACCCCCACAGTACACAAACCCCTCAAGTTGCCCCTTTATAGCTTTATACACTTTCCTTCTGCCCTCAATTCCTGCTTAACCCCTTGGCAAGCACTAATTTGTTCTGCATTACTATTATTTTTTCACTTCAAGAATGTTGTGTACCATACTGTACATCTAAGCTTTTGGAAGTGGTTTTTTCACTCAACAGAGTTCTCTGGAGATTCATCCAGGTCGTGTGTGTATCAAAGTTTGTTCATTTTTATTCCTGAGTAGTATTCCATGGCATGGATACACCACAGTTTGTTCAATTATTCACCCACTGAAGGACATCTGGGTCATTGTCATTTTGGGGCTATTACAAATAAAGCTGCTTCAAACATTTAGGGACAGATTTTTGTGTGGACAGTGTCTTCATTTCTTTGGGATAAATTCTCAGGGGTACAAACACTGTTTTGTATGGTAGTGTATGTTTAGTTTTTAAAGAAAATGCCAGCTGTCTTACAGAGTATTTAAAATAATTTTACATTCCCACCAGCAATCCACAAACAATCCTGTTTTTTTGCAATTCCTGTGGATTTGGTGTTGTTATTGCCACTTTTTTTTTTTTTTTTTTTTTTTTTTTTTTTTTTTTTTTTTTTTTTAATGTCAGCCTTCTGACAGGTGTTCAGTGATGTCTCATTGTGGTTTTAATTTGTATTTCCCTGATGGCTTGTGATGTTGAACATCGTTTCATGTGCTTGTTTGTCATTCACATATACTCTTCAGGGAATGTCTTTTGCCCATTATCTAATTGGACTGTTTATTTTTTCAATGTTTAGTTTTGAGAATTCTTTATATATTCTAAAGACTAGTCCTTTGTTGGTTGCATGCTTTACAAGTATCTTCTCCCACTCCAGCTTCTCTTTTCATCTTAACAGGGGTTTTTGCAGAATAAGTGTTTTAATTTTGATGAAATTTGATTTATCAAATTTTTCTTGTGGGTCATGTTTTTGGTGCCAAGTTGAAGAAATCATTGTCTACCCTAGATTCTGAAGATTTTCTTCTACTTTTTCCTAAAAGTTTTATAGTTTTTACATTTTGTCTTTAAGTCAATGATCCATTTTGAGATTTTTTATTTTTTGTATAACATGTGATGCCTAAGTAGAAGTCTGTTTTTTTCTTAGATGGCCTGCTAATGTCCACTTGCTCCAGCACCATTTATTGAAAAAGTTATCTTTCCACCATTAAATTGCTTTTACATCTTTGTCAAAATTATCTTGGGCATATTTATGTGGATCTATTTATGAACTTTCGTTTTTCCTCCACTGGTCCACTTGTCTCTCTCTCTCCCACAATACCATACAGTCTTCATTGTTGTAGTATAAAATAAGTCTCAATATCAGTAGAATGATTCCTCCCACTTTATTAATTTCAAAAAATTTTTAATCTGTTCTAGTTGCTTTGCCTTTCCATATAAATTTTAGAATAATATTGCCTATATATAAAAATCTTGCCAAGATTTTGACAAGAATTGTATTAGGGAATATTGACATCTTTATTATTATTTTTATTTATATCTCTTTTTAGAGGGTGACCATGAAAGCTAGAACTCTTTCAGGAAATTGAGTTGCATGTGTGTTATCTCATTTATTCTTGCAGCAATCGTATAATGGAAGTAATGTCTTTTAAGTGAGAGATGAGGGCTCAGAAAGATTAAGCAAATTTCCCAGGAATACAAAACTAATAAATAATAGACCAGAATTCTAACCCAGGTATCTTCAAGAGAGGAACCAACAAAATATCTGAGCTCTGACCTGTCCTTGGCATTTTCATCATCTTCATTAACTTTTACTAAACTCTCAAATATATAATAGGACGTTTGGTGTGGTGTGTGGTGTGTGTGTGGATGTGTGTGTGTGCTGTACATTTATACATGTAAAGCAAAGATTCCCATCAGCTGGTAAGGTGAGGAACATGCCAGCATGTGGGGGAGAAAGAGCCTAAGAGGCAGAGATGCCAGGAGAATCTGAGCCTCCCAGTTCATATAGTTCTTGAAATTGGAAGCAAGTGGGTTATGTTCAAGGTATTTTATTTATCTAGAACTTAAGGACAATCCACTTTACTCAGGTAAACTCTGATTCTTTATGGTGCATGAGAATGAGACTGTAAGGCTATCTCTGTATTAGAGGAGGTGAACAATCTGGTGATCACGTCACACTCTAAAGGACAGAGCAACTTGCTCCAGGTCACACCCAGCAATGTTCAAAGTCAAGGAAAGAACCCATGGGCCCTGTTGCCTGATTCAGGTATTTTCACTATAAAAGAATAGACTCAGGACTTCTTTTGTTGCTCAAGGGTGAAAGATATGGAAAATATTATTTTGCCTGCATGAATAGAAGAAAATGTACTGCTTCCTATTAGTCATCAAGATATCTCTTTTTAACTTAGAACAAAAGTATTAGGTCTTATGACCTAGGCTTCTCTAGAACAGAAAAGTTTGTAAGCTCAGGATGAAATTTGGGTCAGGATGATTTTTTTAAGATTATCCATTTACTATTTTATTTGTATATTATTTCTTTCAGACTCCTTCCAATGTTTCAAGTAAGCATGAATTTGAAATCTGTCCAATCCTAGTCCACTGGCAGCAAGTGCATTTCTGCATTACTTTTTATTTTATTTTATTTTATTTTATTTTTTTAATGTATTGGGGTGACAATTGTTAGTAAAATTACATAGATTTCAGGTGTACAATTCTGTATCACATCATCTATAAATTACATTGTGTGTTCACCACCCAGAGTCAGTTCTCC
The DNA here is from genome assembly GCF_004115265.2 of Rhinolophus ferrumequinum. Classification (NCBI taxonomy): domain Eukaryota; kingdom Metazoa; phylum Chordata; class Mammalia; order Chiroptera; family Rhinolophidae; genus Rhinolophus; species Rhinolophus ferrumequinum. The sequence goes on along the minus strand of NC_046294.1, from coordinate 79,438,288 downwards.
TTCCATCACCATATATTTGATCCCCCTTACCCTCATCTCCCACCCCCCACCCCCCTTACCCTCTGGTAACCACTAAATTACGTTCTCCAGATTAATTTTCAAAACCCCGTGGCCATCTTGTGGTTACTGATTGTTTTCTAATCCCCTCATCTTCCCCCTTACCCCCACCCCCCCCGCCCATCTAGCAACCCTCAGTTTTTCCTCTTTGTCTCCAAAACTGTTTCTGATTAGTTCATTCACTGATTCTTTTCTTTAGATTCCGCATATAAGTGAGATCATATGGTACTTATCTTTCTCTGTCTGACTTATTTCACTTAACATAATGTTCTCTAGGTCCATCCATGTTGTTGCAAATGGTAAGATTTCTTTCTTCTTTATGGCTGCGTAGTACTCCATTGTATAAATGTACCACAGTTTCTTAATCCAGTCATCTACCGATGGACATTTTGGTTGTTTCCATGTCTTAGCTATTGTGTATAGTGCTGCAATAAACATAGGAGTGCATAAAGATTTTTGAATTGGAGTTTTGGATTTCTCCAGATAGATACCTAGGAGTGGAATTACTGGATCATAAGGTAGTTCCATTTTCAGATTTTTGAGATACCTCCATACTGTTTTCCATAGTGGCTGCACCAATCTGCAATCCCACCAACAGTGCACAAGCGTTCCCTTTTCTTCACATCCGCACCAGCACTTGTTGTTTGTTGATTTGTTGATGATAGCCATTTTGACAGGGGTGAGGTGGTATCTGCATTACTTTTTTAAAAAATATTTTTATTGTAATAGCTAACATATAATATTATATTAATTTTAAGTGTATACCATAGTTATTCAACATTTATATACCTAAACAAGTGATCACCATAAGTCCAGCAACCATCTGACACCATAGCACGTTATCACAATATTGTTGACTATATTCCCTATGCTGTACATTATATCCCCATGACTTATTATTTGTTTTACACCTGGAAATTTGGACCTCTTATTCCCCTTCACTTTCCCCTGCCTTTTTAATTTTTCAATGACATAGTATTAATTTATATTAGTTTCAGGTGTACACTATAGTGGTTAGACACTTATATAATTAAGTGATCCCCCTGACTAGTCTGGTACCCACCTAGTAGAATACATAGTTATTGCCATATTATTGTCTATATTACCTATGCTTTACTTTACATCCTCATGACTATTTCATAACTACCAATTTGCATTTCTTAATCCCTTCCCCTTTTTCACACTTCTCCCAAATCCCCTCCCATCTGGCAACCATCGGCTTGTTCCCTGCATCTATGAGTGTTTCTGTTTTGTTCATTCATTTATTTTGCTCTTTAGATTCCACATGTAAATAAGATAATATAGTATTTGTCTTTCTCTGTCTGACTTATTTCACTTAGCATAATACCTTCCAGGTCCATCCATGTTGTCACAAATGGTAAGATTACTTTTTTTTTTTAATGGACAAGTAGTATTCCATTGTATATATGTACCACTTCTTCTTTATCCAATCATCTATTGAAAGGCACTTGGATTGCTCCCATATGTTGCCCATTGTAAATGGTGCTGCAGTGAACATATATCTGGGGTGCACATATCTTTCTGAATTAGTGTTTTGAATTTCTTCAGATAAATATCCCAAAGTGGAATTGCTGGGTCATAAAGTAATTTTTAATTTTTTGAGGAACCTCCAATCTGTTTTCCATAGTGGCTGCACCAATTTGCAATCCCACCAACAGTACACAAGTGTTCCGTTTTCTCCACATCCTCACCAACACTTATTTGTTGATTTATTAATGATAGTCATTCTGGTAGGTATGAGATGATATCTCATTGTAGTTTCAATTTGCACTTTTTTGATGATTAGTGATGCTGAGCATCTTTTCATATATCTATTGGCCATCTACATGTCCTTTTTGGATAAATATCTATTCAGGTCCTCTGCTCATTTTTAATTGGATTGTTTGTTTTTTTAGTGTTGAGTTGTATGAGTTTTTTATAAATTTTGGATATTAACCCCTTATCAGATGCATCATTGGCAAATATCTTCTCCCATTTGGTAGGCTATCTTTTCATTTTGATGATGGTTTCCTTTCCTGTGTAAATCGTTCTAATTTAATGTAGTCCCACTTGTTTATTTTGTTTGTTTGTTTCCCTTGCCCAAGGAGATATATCAGAAAAAATATCACTAAGAGCAATGTCACTGAGTTTACTGCCTATATTTTCTTCTAGGAGTTTTATGGTTTCGGGTCTTACATTTAAGTCTTTAATCCATTTTCAGTTTATTCTTTTATCTGGTGTAAGAAGGTGGTCCAGTTTCATTTTTTTGAAAATATCTGTCCAGTTTTGCCAACACCATGTATTGAATAGACTGTCTTTACTCCTCTGTATATTTTTGCCTTCTTTGTCATAGATTAAATGACCACATACACATGGATTTATTTCTGGGCTCTCTATTCTGTCCCATTGATCTACTCGTATGTGTCTGTTTTTATGCCAGTACCATGCTGTTTTGATTACTATAGCCTTGTAGTATAGTTTGCTACTAGATAGTGTGTTACCTCCAATTTTGTTCTTTCTCAAGATTGCTAGGGTTATTTGGGGTCTTCTGTGGTTCTACATAAATTTTAAAATTATTTGTTCTAGTTCTGTGAAAAAAAGCTTTCGGTATTTTGATAGGGATTTTATTGAATCTATAGACTGCTTTTGGTAGTTTGGACATTTTAACTATGTTAATTCTTCCTATCCATTAGCATGGTATATGCTGCCATTTATTTGTATCTTCTTCAATTTCTCTTTTCAGTGTCTTATAATTTTCCGACTACAAGTCTTTTACTTCTTTGGTTAAATTTATTCCTAGGTATTTTATTATTTTTTTTGATGCTGTAGATGGGTTTCCTAATTTTTCTTTCTTACAGTTCATTGTTGGTGTATAGAAATGCAACTGATTTGTGAATATTAATTTTGTATTGTGCTGCTTTACTGAATTCATTTATTATTTCTAATAGTTTTTTGGTGGAACCTTAGGGTTATCTCTATATAGTATCATGTCATCTGCAAATAATGACATTTTTACTTCTTTTGTTCCCATTGAGATGCCTCTTATTTCCTTTTTTCTTGTCTGATTACTATGTCTAGCACTTCCAAAACTATGCTGAATAAACGTGGTGAAAGTAGGCATTGTTGTCTTGCTTCTAACCTTAAGGAGAATGCTCTTAGCTTTTCCCCATTGAGTATGATGTTAGCTGTGGGTTTGTTGTACATGGCCTTTATTATGTTGAGGTATGTTTCCTCTATTCCTACTTTGCTGAGGGTTTTTATCATAAATGGATGTTGCATTTTGTCAAATGATTTTCCACAACTATTGATATGATCATATAAATTTTATCTTTCATTTTTTTAAATGTGGTGTATAATGTTAATTGATTTGCAGATATTAAACCAACCTTGCATCCCAGGGATAAATCCCACTTGATCATGGTGTATGATTTTTTTAATGTTTTGCTATATTTGGTTTGCTGATATTTTGTTTAGTATTTTTGCATCTATGTTCATCAGGAATATTGGCCTACAATTTTCTTTTATTGTAATGTCTTTGTCTGGCTTTTGAATCAGGATAATGATAGCCTCATAAAATGAGCCTGGGAGCCTTCCATCCTCGAATTTTGTGGGATAGCTTGAGAATGATAATTGTTAATTCTTTGAACATTTGGTAAAATTCACCTGTGAATCCATCAGGTCCAAGACTTTTGTTTGTGGGGAGTTTTTTGGTCACTGATTCTATTTTGTTAGTAATCAGTCTGTTCACATTTTCTGATTCTACTTGATTCAGTCTTGGAAAATTGTATGTTTCTAGGAATTTATCCATTTCTTCCAGATTGTGGAATTTGTTGGCATATAATTGTTCACAATATTTTCCTATAATCCTTTGTATTTCTGTGTTATCAGCTGTTACCTCCTCGTTCATTTCTGATTTTATTTATTTGGGTCTTCTTTCTTTTTTCTTGATGAGTCTGGTTAAAGATTTATCTATTTTGTTTAATTTTTCAAAGAACGGACTCTTGGTTTCATTGATCTTTCGAATTTTTTTTAAAGATTCTATTTCATTTATTTCTGCTCTGATCATTATTATTTCCTTCCTTCTATTCACTTTGGGCTTGTTTGCTGTTCTTTTCTAGTTCCTTTAGGTGTATGGTTGGATTGTTTATTTGAAACTTTTCTTGTTTTTGAGGTAGGCCTGTATTAGTATGAATTTCCCTCTTAGGACTGCTTTCGCTGTGTCCCATAAATTTTGGATCATTGTGTTTTTGTTTTCATTTGTCTCAAAGTACATTTTGATTTTTTCCCTTTATCTCATTGTTAACCCATTCACTGTTTAGTAGCATGTTATTTAGCTTCCATGTGTTTGTGTATTTTTCAGTTTTTTTTCCTTATAATTGATTTCTAGTTTCATACCCTTGTGGTTGGTGAAGATTCTTGGTATGATTTCAATCTTCTTAAATTTATTGGGACTTGATTGGTGTCCTAACATGTGGTCTATCTGGGAAAATATTCCTATGCACGCTTGGAAAGAATGGATATTCTGCTACTTTGGAGTGAAATTCCCTAAATATATCAATTAAATTCATCTGATCTAATGTATAATTTATGGCCACTGCTTCCTTTTTGATTTTCTGTCTAGAAGATCTATCCTTTGATGTCAGTGGAGGTGTTAAGTTCCCCTACTATGACTATATTACTGTCAATATCTCACTTTATGTTGGTTAATATTTACTTTATGTATTTAAGTGCTCCCATGTTGGATGCATAAATCCAACATGGGTTTACAAGGGTTATATCCTTTTATTAGATTGATTCCTTTATCATTATGAAGTGTTCTTCTTTGTCTCTTATTATAGCCTTTGTTTTAAAGTCTATTTTGTCTTATATAAGTACTGCTACCCCATCTTTTTGTTTGTTTGTTTCCATTTGCATGATACATGTTTTTCCATCCCTTTACTTTCAGTTTGTGTGTGTCTTTTGATCTGTAGTGGGTCTCTTGTAGACAGTATATGTATAGGTCTTATTTTCTTATCCATTCATCTACCCTATGTTTTTGGATTGGAGCATTTAATCCATTTACATTTAAAGTGATTATTGATAGGTATGTGATCATTACCATTTTATTATTCACAGCTATGGTCTTTTTTCCCCACCTTCTTTTTATGAAAGAAATCCCTTTAACATTTCTTATAATACTGGCTTGGTGGTGATGAATTCCTGTAGCTTTTTTCTTGTCTGGGAATCTCTTTATTTCTCCTTCAATTTTAAATAATTGCCTTGTTGGGGAGAGCAGTCTTGGTTGCACATTCTTGCTTTTCATCACTGAATATTTCCTGCCAATCTCTTCTGGTCTGCAACCTTTCTGTTAAGAAATCAGCTGACAGTATTATGGGAGCTCCTGGGTAGATAACTAACTGTCATTCTCTTGCTGCTTTTAAGATTCTCTCTTTGTCTTTACCCTTTAGTATTTTAATTATAATGTGTCTTGGTGTGGGCCTCTTTGGATTCATTTTGTTTGGGACTCTCTGTGCTTCCTGGACTTTTATGTCTAATTCCTTTGCCAAGTTAGGGAAGTTTTCATTTATTATATCTTTAAATAAGTCCTCAATCCCTTGCTCCCTCTCATCTCCTTCTGGTATCCCTATTATGCAAATGTTGTTATGCTCGATGTTATCCCAGAGTTCCCTGAAACAATCTTCATTTTCTAAAATTGTTTTTGCTGTTCCAATTGGGTGTTTTTTGCTAACTTGTCTTTCAAATTGCTGATTTGATCCTCTGCTTCATTGAATCTGTTATTGATTCCTAGTGCATTCTTCATTTCAGTTATTGTATTCTTCATTTCTGATTGGTTCTCCCTTATTGTTTCTATGTTCTTTTTTATGCTTACCAGTTCTTTGTTGAAGCTCTCACTAAGTTCTTTAAGCATCCTTATAACAAATGTTTTGCACACTGTATCTGTTAGATTGCTTACCTCCATTTTGTTGAGTTTTTTTCCTGGAGTTTTCTCTTATTTTTTTTCATTTGGGGTATTTTTTTTGTTTCCTCATTTTTGCTGTCTCTGTTTGTTTCCATGTATTAGGTAGATCTGCTGCATCTCCCAGTCTTGGTAGGGTGGCTTTATATAGTAGGTATCCTGTGGGGCCCAGGGGTACAGTCTCCCTGGTCACTCAGCTGTCTGTTCCAGAAGTGTCCCTTGTGTAGGTCGCATGTGCCCTCCTATTATAGTTGAGCTTTGATTGCTTTTGACACATCAGTGGGTGGGACTGACCATCAGGCTTACTGGCTGTAAGGATTGACCATGACCACAGCATTCGAGATGTTTTGCAAGGCCGACCTCCACAGAGCAGGATTGGCTCCAGTGGCCTTTGGAGCTGCTGAGACCACTCTTGGGTGTGCTCCTGTGGGGTTAATCAGGTTATGTTCTGTTGTGCTTTAAAGCTGGTCACTGTGTGTACTCTTGTGTGGAGCTCCTGTGCAGACCAAGGCAGCCTCCATCTGTGACTCATCTGGGACTATCTGCTAGAAGCTACAAAATGTTCTGCGGTTGGTTGCTGTCTGTGCTGAACCTGGAGGTGCATGGTAGGTGCATGGTGCCACACTTGGAACTGAGGCCAGCTGTCATCAGTACTGGGCCTTGGGCAGCTCATCAAAAGCCCAGGGCACCCTGAGACCCACTTCCGCCTTCTAGCTCTCCACAAGGCTCAGCCACTGAAAGAGCCTTGGGAGGGGCGGGGTCTTAGCATAGGGTATCACCAGCATCGTGTGAGTGATATTCAATTGGTTAATGCAGATTCAGATTTAACCCCCATTCTGAGCCTGGGTCCACTCTGCAAAATTCTCTGAGCACACTGAGGTAAGCCTCCACTTGCCTGGAGTCTGCAGACCCCTGAGCGTTTTCCAAGAAAGAGAGCAGCATGGCCCAACACCAGCTGCCTACCAGCTACAAAAAAGCCTCTGACCTTGTGCAAGTTGGGTGGGTGGGTGGAGTTCTAGGGACTCACCAGGATGAAGTGAGCAGAGCTGACCAGGCCAAATAGAATTTAGATTTGGCTGTGTGAGGAGAGGGCTCAACACAGGAAAGATGATGTCTGCATGCTGACTACATAGGAGATAGGCTCAACATAGAAACCACGGTGTCTTTCCCTTCAGCCCTCATTCTGAAACCACACAACTCAGTCCCTTCCCACATGTCTCTGGCACCTCCTGAGCCTCAGTCCTTCTACTGGAGCCCAGGGTGAGTGCCTATAAGTGAGAGTCTGTCTGTGAACCCTGTAAGAGGATGCCTGGGTTTCTAGCCATCTTCCATCTCACCAAGATGGATGAAATCCCTGCTGATTTTCACAGCCACATACCATGGGGGCTCATCTTCCCAGCACTGGTACTCTGGGCTGGGGAGCCTGGTATGAGGCTGGGACCTTTCACTCTTCAGGGGGCACCTCTGCAGCCAAGATATCCCTCCCAATTATTGACTGACACACATGGGTATGGTACCAGCTCATTTTGCGTCACCGCCCTTCCTACCAGTTTCGAGGTGGCTTCTTCTTAATATATTTAGTTATAGGAATTCTATTCAGCTAGTATTCAGATGGTTCTCCAGGTTGACTGTTCTATAATTTATTTGTAATTTTAATGTGGTCACAGAGGAGACAAGCACAGCATTCATCTACTCTGCCATCTTGACTGAACTCTCCTGCATTACTTTAGATGATCTAGTTAACAACCTACTTTTCCAGTATGCTGATCATTCCTATGAACATGAGTCTCATGAACACTGATGGCGAGTTGCCAAAGGCCAAAGGCTAACAAATTGCCCAAGAAAGCCACTGGGTCTTTGCTCTTTTTGAATCTCTGATTTCTTGCTGTTCTCAGCCCTTTCATAAGATCCTCAGATTTATCGACCAATGTTACTTGATAAAGCACATATAGTAAATAACAAATTAATAACAAGGCAAACAAGATTTTGTTAATTAAATTAGTAAATCTAACCTATAATGTAGTTGTTTTCAATATTTTGATTGAAAAGGAGTTAGTGGTGATAGACTCAATCTTTCGGAATTTATTTAAAAGTTTTAATGATCTTGCTTCAGGATGAAGTACGCATTCTGATTCTAAGCTCTTGTTCCTTTTCACCAAATTTAAAGGGAAATAACAGATGGCACAGGCCCTGCAGTAGTATTCTGTAGGTAAAACCTGAGATGGTCACTCTTGTTTAAATCCTATCTTTTTTTTTTTTTTAATTTATTGGGGTGACAATTGTTAGTAAAATTACATAGATTTCAGGTGTACAATTCTGTATCACATCATCTATAAATTACATTGTGTGTTCACCACCCAGAGTCAGTTCTCCTTCCATCACCATATATTTGATCCCCCTTACCCTCATCTCCCACCCCCCACCCCCCTTACCCTCTGGTAACCACTAAACTATTGTCTGTGTCTATGAGTCGTTTTTTTTTTCTTAGACGTTTATCATTTATATCCCTCACACTGTGGACACCCCGCCCCCCATCCACTATCTCTCTGACATCGCACCGAGCCATCCCATTTCCACTATTTCCACTCCCAATGCTGTACTCTGCCTATTGTAAATGTATACATACATATATATATATTTATATAATATTATACTTGGCATTCATTATTATTCAGCTTCAGGTGTACAGTGCAGTGATCAGGCATCTACATCTTCCCTGAGATGTTCTCCCAAATGGGACACGTGTCTATCGGATACCCTACAAAATCTTTACAACATTATTGAATACGTTCCCCAGATTAATTTTCAAAACCCCGTGGTCATCTTGGGTTACTGATTGTTTTCTAATCCCCTCACCTTCCCCCTTACTCCCACCTCCCCTGCTCCTCTAGCAACCCTCAGTTTTTCCTCTTTGTCTCCAAGCCTGTTTCTGATTAGTTCATTCACTTATTCTTTTCTTTAGATTCCGCATATAAGTGAAATCATATGGTACTTATCTTTCTCTGTCTGACTTATTTCACTTAACATAATGTTCTCTAGGTCCATCCATGTTGTTGCAAATGGTAAGATTTCTTTCTTCTTTATGGCTGCATAATACTCCATTGTATAAATGTACCACAGTTTCTTAATCCAGTCATCTACCGATGGGCATTTCGGTTGTTTCCATGTCTTAGCTATTGTGTATAGTGCTGCAATAAACATAGGAGTGCATAAAGATTTTTGAATTGGAGTTTTGGATTTCTCCGGATAGATACCTAGGAGTGGAATTACTGGATCATAGGGTAGTTCCATTTTCAAATTTTTGAGATACCTCCATACTGTTTTCCATAGTGGCTGCACCAATCTGCAATCCCACCAACAGTGCACAAGCGTTCCCTTTTCTCCACATCCGCACCAGCACTTGTTGTTTGTTGATTTGTTGATGATAGCCATTTTGACCGGGGTGAGATGGTATCTCATTATGGTTTTTATTTGCATTTCTCTGATGGTTAGTGTGGTTGAGCATTTCTTCATATGTCTGTTTGCCATATGTACGTCCTTTTTAGAAAAATGTCTCTTCAAATCCTCTGCCCATTTTTTAATTGGGTCGTTTGTTTTTTTTTGGAGTTGAGTTGAGTGAGTTTTTTATAAATTTGTGATATTAATCCTTTATCAGATATATCATTGGCAAATATCTTTTCCCATTCAGTAGGATCCTTTTTTGTTTTATTGATGGTTTCCTTTGCTGTGAAAAAACTTTTTAGTTTGATATAATCCCACATGTTTATTTTTCCTCTTACTTCCCTCGTGCGAGGGGATATATCAGTAAAAATCTTACTCCGGGGAATGTCTGTGAAGTTTCTTCCTATATTTTCTTCTAGGTATTTTATGGTTTCAGATCTTACATTTAAGTCTTTAAGCCATTTTGAATTTATTTTTGTATATGGTGTAAGGAGGTGGTCCAGCTTCATTTTTTTGCATGTGTCTGTCCAGGTTTCCCAGCACCATTTATTGAATAGACTGTCTTTACCACATCGTACATCCTTGCTTCCATTGTCGTAGATTAAATAGCCATATAGGCATGGATTTATTTCTGGCATGGACTCTCTGTTCTGTTCCATTGATCTATGTGTCTGTTTTTATGCCAGTACCATGGTGTTTTGATTACTGTAGCCTTGTAGTATAATTTGAAGTCAGGTATTGTTATACCTCCCACTTTGTTCTTATTTCTCAAGATTGCTGAGGCTATACGGATTCTTTTATGGTCCCATATAAATTTTAGGATTATATGTTCTATTTCTGTGAAAAACGCCATTGGTAGTTTGATAGGAATTGCGTTGAATATGTATATTGCCTTAGGCAGTATGGACATTTTAACTATATTAATTCTTCCTATCCATGAACATGATATGTGTTTCCATCTATTTATATCTTCTTTCATTTCTTTCTTCAGTGTCTTATAATTTTCTGAGTACAGATATTTACTTCTTTGGTTAAATTTACTCCCAGGTATTTTATAGTCTTTGCAGCAATTGTAAATGGGATTGTTTTCTTAATTTCTCCTTCTGATGTTTTATTATTGGTATATACAAATGCAACTGATTTCTGAATATTAATTTTGTATCCTGCTACTTTACTAAATTCATCTATCAGCTCTAATAGCTTCTTGGTGGAGTCTTTAGGGTTCTCTATATATAGTATCATATCATCTGCATATAATGATAATTTTACTTCCTGCTTACCAATTTGGATGCCTTTTATTTCTTTTTCTTGTCTGATTGCTGTGGCTAGAACTTCCAGCACTATGTTGAATAGAAGCGGAGATAGTGGGCAAACGTGCCTTGTTCCTGATCTTAGGGGGAATGGTTTTAGATTTTCCCCATTGAGTATGACGCTAGCTGTGGGTTTGTCATATATGGCCTTTATTATGTTGAGATATGATCCCTCTATTCCTACTTTCTTAAGGGTTTTTATTATAAATCGCTGTTGGATTTTATCAAATCCTTTTTCTGCATCTATTGATATGATCATGTGATTTTTATTTTTCATATTGTTAATGTGGTGTATCACATTAATTGATTTGTGGATGTTGAACCACCCTTGCATACCAGGGATGAATCCCACTTGATCATGGTGTATGATCTTTTTAATGTATTGCTGAATTCTGTTTGCTAATATTTTGTTGAGGATTTTTGCATCTATGTTCATTAGAGATATCGGCCTGTAGTTTTCTTTTTTTTGTGGTGTCTTTGTCTGATTTTGGGATCAGGGTGATAGTGGCTTCGTAAAAAGTGTTTGGGAGTCTTCCCACCTTCTGGATTTTTTGGAATAGCTTGAGGAGAATAGGTGATAATTCTTTTTTGAAGGTTTTGTAAAATTCACCTGTAAAGCCATCTGGTCCAGGGCTTTTGTTTGTTGGGAGACTGTTGATTACTGATTCAATTTCCGTGGTGGTAATCAGTCTATTCAGGTTTTCTGTTTCTTCTTGAGTTAGCCTTGGAAGGTTGTACGCCTCCAGAAAATTGTCCATTTCTTCCAGATTGTCAAATTTGTTGGCATATAGTTGCTCATAGTAATTTCTTAAAACTTTTTGTATTTCTGCGGTGTCTGTTGTCACTTCTCCTCTTTCATTTCTGATTTTATTAATTTGGTTCCTCTCTCTCTTTTTTCTAATGAGTCTGGCTAAAGGTTTTCAATTTTGTTTATCTTCTCTAAGAACCAACTCTTGGATTCATTGATCTTTTGTATTGTTTTTCTGGTTTCTATTTCATTTATTTCTGCTCTGATCCTTATTATCTCCTTCCTTGTACTCCATTTGGGCTTATTTTGCTGTTCTTTTTCCAGATCCCTTAAGTGTGTAGATAAACTGTTGATTAGTGATGTTTCTTGTTTCTTTAGGTAGGCCTGCAATACTATGAATTTCCCTCTTAGGACTGCTTCCGCGGCATCCCATAGATTATGAGTCGTCATGTTTTCATTTTCGTTTGTCTCGAGATATCTTTTGATTTCTTCCTTGATCTCCTGCTTGACCCATTCATTATTTAGTAATAAGTTATTCAGCCTCCATGAATTGGTGTGTCTTCCAGTTTTTTTCCTGGAGTTCATTTCTAATTTCATAGCAATGTGATCAGAGAAGACAATTGGTATGATTTCAATTTTCTTAAATTTATCAAGACTTGTTTTGTGGCCTAACATATGGTCTATCTTGAAAAATGTTCCATGTGCGCTTGAGAAAAACGTGTATTTTGCAGTATTGGGGTGAAATGCTCTGAAAATATCGATTAAATCCAAGTGGTCCAATGTATCATTTAAGGCTGTTGTTTCCATATTGATTTTCTGTCTGGAAGACCTGTCCCTTGTTGTCAGAGGTGTGTTGAAGTCCCCTACTATGATAGTGTTACTGTTGATCTCTGTCTTTATGTCAGTCAGTACCTGTTTTATATATTTAGGTGCTCCTATGTTGGGTGCATAGATGTTTACTAGTTTACATAGATGTTTTGTCCTCTTGTCGGATCGATCCCTTTATTATTACATAGTGCCCATCTTTATCTTTTAATATGTTCTTCATTTTAAAGTCTATTTGGTCAGATATAAGTATTGCAACTCCAGCTTTTTTCTCATTTCCATTTGCATGAAATATCTTACTCTAACCCTTCACTTTCAGCCTGTGTGTGTCTTTTGTTCTGAGGTGAGTCTCTTGTATACAGCATATACAAGGGTCTTGCTTTCTTATCCAGTCAGCCACCCTATGTCTCTTGATTGGAGCATTTAATCCGTTTACATTTAAAGTGATTATTGATAGGTACATAGTTATTGCCATTTTTAAATTTGTAGTTAGTTTGTTTTGATCTTTCTTCTATTTACAGAAGTCCTTTTAGTATTTCTTGCAATGCTGGCTTGGTGGTAATAAATTCCTTTAGCTTATTTTTTCTGGGATGCTCTTTATCTCTCCATCAACTTTAAATGATAGCCTTGCTGGATAAAGCAATCTAGGTTGTAGGCCTTTTTTCTCCATCACTTTGAGTATCTCCTGCCACTCCCTCCTGGCCTTCAATGTTTCTGTAGAAAAGTCATTTGATAGTCTTATGGGAGTTCCCTTGTATGTAACCCTGTCTTTCTCTTGCTGCTTTTAGGATTCTCTCTTTGTGTTTAACCTTTGTCATTTTAACTATAATGTGTCTTGGTGTGGACCTGTTTGGGTTTATCCTGGTTGGAACTCTCTGCACTTCCTGGGCTTGTATGTTGGTTTCCTTCATCAGGTTAGGGAAGTTTTCGGACATTATTACTTCAAATATGTTCTCAATCCCTTGCTTCCTCTCTTCACCTTCTGGTATTCCTATGATGCGCATGTTGTTGCGCTTGATGTTATCCCAGAGGTCTCTTAAGCCATCCTCATTGTTTTTTTATTCTTTTTTCTTTCTGTTGTTCCGTTTGGGTGATCTCTGCTACCTTGTCTTCCAAGTCACTGATTCGATCCTCTGCTTCATCTAACCTGCTGTTAATTCCTTCAAGTGAGTTCTTTATTTCAATAATTGTGTTCTTTAGTTCTAACTGGTTGTTCGTTATGATTTCTACATCCTTCTTTACGTCTTCTCTAAGCTCCTTAAACATTCTTATCACCAGTGTTCTGAATTCTGTCTCTGAAAGGTTGGTTACCTCTGCTTCATTTGGTTCCAGTTGTGGAGGTTTCTTCTGTTCTTTTATTTGGGATGTGTATCTTTGTTTCCCCATTCTGGCTGACTCTCTGTGTTTGCTTTGATGTATTAGGTGGATCCCCTAGAGTTCTTAGTTCTTGCTAGATTATTTTATGTAGTATGTGTCCTTTATATTTGACTTGCACTACTTCGTTCTTCTCCTCTGCTTGTGCTCCAAAGGTGACTCTTGTGTTGTGTATATTGTCCTGTTCAAGAAGATCTTTAATTGCTTTTTGTTTGTGAGTAGGTGGGGTTAACTCTTAGGCTGACTCGTTGTGAGACTTGGCTCTGCCCACTGCAGGGCGTTCTGCTGCGTGAGGATTGACCACTTAAATGTGGTTTGGCCTCTATGGGCTCTTGTGCCTGCAGAGAATTCCCTCTGGGTGTGTGACTTGTAGGTCAAACCCGGTGGTAGTCTGGTTTGGTCTGGAGTTGGCCTCGATGTGTTGTATCTTGTGCCTCTTAAGCTGGGCCCTTCAGATAATCCTTCCATGAGTCTCTTAGCTGTTCTGTGTGATGAGCAAAGAGTTCTTTGATGGGTTATAGGTCCCGTTTGTAATAAGATCCGGAGGAGAACTCAGAAAGTGCGCCCTGCTGCCGCCATTCCTATGACGTCTCCCCTAAATCCTATCTTAAAGGGATAGGACATGTCCTTAGGAAGAAACTGAAGGAAGAGGGGAAGAAAGGCATGTGTTATGACTAGTAGAGTCAGAAAAACAGTAAAAAGGAAGTTCCAGGTGGCTTAAGAGTGAGCTTGATGAAGCAGTAAAAAATATTAATTTAGATAATAAATTAATAAAGTATTTTATACTAATGAAATCAGAATTTATAAAATAATAATTAATTTTAATAAAGTAAGAACTTATTTTTAAATTATTTTATCCTTGGTTACTCATCTTTTTTATTGTTCTGTGTTGTGAAATAGAGCAATTCTGTTATACACCAGAGTACAATAGTTGTCTCAAGATAAAACACTTGTGTAATTATTTGCATAGTGAAAACAACTGGACTTTTTTTCATGAAACACAATTTTTACTTTGAAGAATGACTGATAAACAAAGTATGGTTATTCAGACTTTGGTATTTTCTCAAAATGAAACAAGTGAGCTTGTCATTTCAATGAAAACAATTGATAGCACCTATTGCCAATGATAAAATTTTGAACTTTCAGCAAAAATTAGAAACTCATATCTTCCACTGTGTGTGAAGCTCCCAATCTTTAAAGACTGTTCTGATGAAGGTGGTGGAGATATTAACAAATGGTAGTTTTATATATTGTATAATGAAATGTATTCACATTTAAATGTCTGCATAACTTAGTGAATCAATATTTCCTAAACAATCAGTGCATGGTGTTAAAAAATCATGCATGGTAAAATATCCATTTAACATGCAAGACTGACAAATGGATTTTAATATAACAAGTTAAGAAAGTTTCATTGATATGGTTCAGATTCCACGTGCATTTAACCTTTAAGAAACAACCCCTTGTTGAATCCTCCCTTTCCCATGTACACATCTGTGTGAGGCCAGTTTTCTTCATATACGTTAACCAAAATAACATATCACAACCAATTGAATGCAGATCCAGATATGGGAATCCCGCTGTTCTCTATGAAACCAGACATTAAAGAGAGTTGTAAAAATGTAAAAAAAAAAAAAAAAAAATTAGAAAAAAAAAGGCTACTCATCACAAATTTGTTGATCTATATTAGAAATCATCCCTTTACAACTTTTTTTTTTCCTGTTAAGCTTTAGGGAAAACATAATATAATTATCTTTAGGGGGCTATTTGAGATTTTTTAATCCATTTTTTAGTTTGGTTGTGACAGTGAGCAAGCTGGTGTTTGCCTACTTTGGGAGCAAAGGAAGGAGCAAAGCTTAATTCCCTCAGGAGCTCTGCTTGGAGGCCTGTACAATGGGCTTGAACCAAACCAAATTTCGCAGGCGGCCTCCCCACAGAGACCTCCCCCATTTGCATTGTTTGATGTGATTTTTCTAGCTTCATAATGTGAATCTGCTCAATAAATGTCTGAATTCAATAAAAAGTTATTTAGCACCTACCAAGTGGAAATCACAGCACTTTTGAGAATACATGTCAAGTAAGATATGACCCTAACAGCACAGTCTATTGAGAGAGGGGAAAAAAAAAAGCAAACTTGTATGTAGTGCCAGGCACTATTCTAAGTCTTTTCCTTCTGATATTTTCTGATTTCCACAATAACCCTATTTTAATCCCCACAATAACTTTATTTTAATCCCCACAATAACCCTATTTTAGAATAATTCCCATCTATCAGAGGAGAACATTGAGATTTAGGGAAGATTAACATCATAGTAAGCTGCAGAGCTGGAAGAAGAACCCAGATGCAGTTGCTGTAGTATTGTAAAAGTCTACACTTTCAATTGTTGCTGAAAATGATGATATTGGAAATGCTATAACAGAGTTCAGACAGTGAGAGGAAGACACTAATTTTAATGGGAAAACCTGGCATTGAGCTAGATTTGAAGGGAAAGTAGATATTCCACAGTAGGTTATTTGGAGGGAGGGACATGCATTCTTGAAGAAATTACTGCTTGAGCAAAAGCCCATGGTTACTAGGATGTCTGGAACATTTGGAAGACTGTGACTTGAAATTGGAAAAGTACATAGAACAAAACTGGGGAAAGCTTTAAAAGGGAGGTTGCAGATTTTAGACTTTGTGCAAGGAAGGTGGAAGCCTTAAAGGATTTCACAAAGGGAAGTGGCATGTTCCAAGCTGTGTCTAGGGAGATAACAACACGCACACTTAGACATCTGCATTTGCTTAGCCACAGAGAACTCAAAGGGCTGTAATTTCTCCAAAGGAATTCCTAATGATTTAA
The DNA here is from genome assembly GCF_004115265.2 of Rhinolophus ferrumequinum. Classification (NCBI taxonomy): domain Eukaryota; kingdom Metazoa; phylum Chordata; class Mammalia; order Chiroptera; family Rhinolophidae; genus Rhinolophus; species Rhinolophus ferrumequinum. Next base: position 79,421,737 of record NC_046294.1, on the reverse strand, counting down.
TTTGCAAAGGGCCATAGCGTCTAACCATTTGGCATTAGGGTGTTGTGTGTGGCTTTGTTTTGACAAACCTTGCCCATGACTCCCTAACAGGAAGCAGAGCCCAGGTCACGACTCCCTCTGCAGCAGGAAGTTCCCTGCCAACTGTCAAACCACGTTCTGAAAGACAAGTCTTCTTTCTGCCCTGACCTCCTTCTCTCTTACTTTCTCCCTTTAAGTGGTGTGTGTCAACCTATTGAAAAGTTCTTTGAATGCTTGCAGGCAGTTGGTTTTTACCCACAGGCAATCTCAAGCAAGCCTTAGAAGGGTCCGAAACCAAGAAGCAGGAAATCTTATGGCATCACCTACAACCACTCAGACTATCACCTACACCTCCCCAGAGACAGCCAGGAACCTCCATTTGGAAATCTTCTAGGAGGTTACTGAGTGAGATGCTACTATTTTGAAATATCCCATTGTGCACATATGACTTACTGATAAAACTAAGGTAGCTTGCAATAATAAAAGTCACATGAAATTATAACATTTAAAAATAAAAACAAACTGCATATGAAATTCTTCAAAAATCAAAAAACAAATGTACAGGCATACCTGCAAATCTTTCTGGGGGCTAGGGAGGAGTGATGGTGAAGTCCTATTTAAATTGTAAACCACTTGTTTTAAAAATTGCAATCTCCGGAAGTCTTCTCATGCAGGGTTCACATTGACAAACCAGTTCCTAAAAACCCCAACTAGATTCAACTGAATCATCCACGCATTATTTGAGGAAGAAGACAGTTTGGGGAAGTCAGTAACTGTTCAACTGTTAGACTAAATTTAAGCATTGTTTTTATTTTTCCTAAAGTTTTAAAAAGTTATATGTAACATCCCAAGGAACCTAACAAATAAGTTAAATAATTGCTTTCCCAGGTGGAGGTCATTGAAGCAAACAGACAAGAAGAAAGTTCTTAGCTCTTGTATGAGGACAGCATCTCTTCCCTATGACAGATAGCTCTGACAGGTGTGAAGAGAAGACAAGCCAGGAAGAGTGATGGGAAATTCTGAAGTAATTACAAACCACATGGCATGAGCAAAATAAATCCATTTTATTTATTTGGATTTTATAAGGATGAATTTATTTTTGGAGACATTTACTTGAATTCTAAAACAATTTGGAGCTCTTGAAAGCAGTTCTCTTAATTGAAAAGTTTTTCATTCTTTTAGAAAGCATCAGTTTTAAATTTAAATGGATTTTGTATCATCACCAAATTTAAATGGATTTTGTATCCATTTAAAACACATGTACCCATTTCATGTCCTTCTCATTAGTTTTTGATTACATTGTCAGTTGGAAATTACTGGCTTCTATTTCTCACAGCGTAATGTTAATGACTGAAAGCACAAGTGATTTTCACGTTTAAGCTGAACTTTTTAAATGATTTTATTTTTATCCTTCAACTTTTCTATTTGACCATTTACAGAAATTCTAAGTAAAGATGACATAGATGAACTAGAAAGATTGCTTGATTTTTTCAAATTACTGTGGTATTAAGTAAACATGTCTTTGTTCTGATTTTTGTTTTCAGCATGAAGGTGGTTGGCAGATGGCTAATTGGGAAATCTTGGCAGATGTCATGAATATGGCAACATGAGAAATCAAAGATGACACAAGAAGGGCCTCATGATGTAAATGACACTTCTATTTGTTTGTATTGGTGTGTCCAGTAGAAGTTTACAGCTGGCCAGCAGTGTGGCAAACAGAACATCATGTTAAGAGTAGTGAATATCAGACTAGGAGGAAAGAATGGGAATAGTTGGGATCCATTTCCAGGAAACTTGGAACATCTCCAGGGAACATGTCCAGGAAACTTGAAAGTGATGGCTTTTCCTTATCATTTGCTACACATTAAGTGAATATCAACATTTCCTGGTCCCTGGGTCGGTTTGTTATAACTTGTTCACTGACCACAACTGTGTGCCTACCATCCATTTACTTAGAATCCCTCAGTCTCATGGCTTTGGGATCAAGTTCAACTGCTTTGGTCTGATATTTAGAGCCTTGCACAATTGAGTCCTCGTTAGCCATTGTTGTATTATAGGTGCTGGAGTGCTGAGCATTGAAGAATGAATAAAATTGCACTAGGCAAAGATGGTTAAAGAAGAAGGAATAGTGGTTAAGGAATCCAGGTATAAGGCAAAGGAACGCAAAAATATGGGAGCTTGAAAGGGTAAGGTACGTTTGGAGAATGGTAAGTTAAACAGTGTGACTGGAATGTAAGATACATGGAGGGACTCTGGAAAGATGAATTCTCAAAAGAGGTAGGATTGTGTAACATAGGATCTTGTGAGCCATGCTAATTAGGTTGAGTTTTATTTCTGTATCCATTGGAGAAACCAGCAAAGGTTTTTGCAAGGACATGCATTATAATCAATGCTTGGTTTAAGAAAGGTACTGGCAACAGATGGATGTCCCGATTGAAATTGTTAAAAAAAGGGCCAGACAACCTTCACAGTTCTTCTCAAATACTGTAATTCCACAAAAAACATTTTACATTTGTTAGAAATTACAGAGATTACCAAGTGGTCCAAGACATCATGGTGAAAATATTTAGACAATTGGCAAACTCCTCTTTTTCTGTATGTTATTTCCAAAGTATTATAGATAATCTTCAATCCTCTCTCCCATCCAATTTATTCTGTCTTGGGAAAAAAAGGCCAAAAATGTTTGGAAAAATGCACTCCACCCACATTTATTTATTTATTTATTTTTTATTTTGGAAGCGCTGGTTTCTTAGTACCTACATGAGCCAAATTTTAATCCACAGGAATCTTCTTAGACAGAAAGGTGGTACTGCCAAAATATTCTCCAAATATAATTCTGGTGGGAACCTATGGTAGGTAAATGTAAGTTATAGTCATAGAATGTAAGAGAGAAAGGAGAACATTAAGCACACTAAATACTAAGTAATAAAAATGTATTCTGATGTGTCTGAAACTTTGTTAGTCCATGTTGAAAATTCACTGCTAGTCAAAAAAACATGAGATCAGAGCTTACATAATCTATATTTCAGTAGTCCATATGGTGCTTATTTATTGATGGGGATTCTTTAAGAACATTCCATAAATATTTTTGAGGACTGTGCAGGGCACTGCAAATATACTGGTGAACACAGACACAGTTCCTGCCCTCATGGAGCTTACATCTAAAATAAAGATACAAAATGATAAATAAGCAATTATGATGATATGATATAATAATTATAGTGTAAAAATGCTTTGATGGAGAAAGCACAAGGTGTTATGAGACCATAGAGTAAATCTGGAGAGCAAGGAACCATCCTTGAAGAATTTACTACTAAGCTGACATCTAAAGCATAAGCAGAACCCAGCCATCAAAACAAGTGGTCAGAGAGGAGAGTGGATGCTAGTATGAGCAGAGTTTAGGCAAAGACCCAGAGTGAAGAGAAATAATGGCATTCAGGGAACCAAGTAGTTCACCAGCTGGAATTTGTTTATACACTGTGTGTGTGCTGAGGGTGGGAGTGTGGGGGTGGGGGAGCAGAGGGAGGGTGGAGTATCTATAGACGAAGCTGTAGGTAGATAGGTAGGTAGGGGACAGATACTACCAAGGCTTGCAATACTTGTAACAGAATTTGGGATTTATCCTGAGGGCACTGAAGAACCATTGACTGCTTTTAAGAAGAGGAATGATCATGATCACATTTGAATGTTGGAAAAATCACTCTGATCATGGACTGGAGAATGGATTGGGGGATGTGGGCAAGTTGCCCAGTACAGGAGGATGAAACAATCCTCAGGAGAGGTGATGAAAGCCTAAACAGGAAGGGTGGAAATGAACACAGAAAGAAGTAAATGAGTCTGAAACATTACCAGAGAATACAGACAAGACTTCATAACTGTTGTTCAGGGTGAGGGAGAAAGGGGAGACAACGATAATTCCCAGATATCTGGCTATTTACTAAAACCGAGAGGAGGAGCAGATGAAGGAGTGAAGACAAGGAGTTCATTTTGTTCCTGTTGAGTTTAGTGTGTCTGACGGTCATTCAAACAGAAAAGCTAATAGGTAATTGTATATGTATATGGACCTGGAACGCTGATTGCGGTCTGAGAAGCATTAGCATATAGATAGTCATGGCAGACAATGCATGTAAGGAAAGCTTAAATCTTCTTGGCAGCAGAACTCCTAAGCATGCATTAGCTCTACTTAAAATGGAAAGAACTGCCCCATATCTCAGTCCGTTTCACCATAGCCCTGCAATGCACAAAAGTCTATTCCATTCCATATCTAGGGTCCTAAGAGAATTCTTTCATCCAACATAGAATCCTGTCTCCTCTCAAAGAAATCACAGATTTTTGATCAATTACTTTAATACCCTTGGAGCTTAATTTGATCCCGTCATTATTCTTCTGTATTTGTGGTCTGAAGAAAGCCACACAAATTTTGTGACATTATCTATTTCCATAAAAGCATAAGAGGAGAATCCAAAATAGTAAATTCAGGACATTCAGTTTCAGGCAAAATAACTGAGTTATGTTTTAAGGGGAATTATTTGGGCCATCTGATGTTTAATTTAAACTGTGCGCTTCCTACTCTCCTTTTAATTAATTCATCTTTTAGCCTGCCTTGACATGGTCGGAACTTATTTAGGATCCTTTGTTTCTAAAGATCTAATTGCTTTTCTAAAGTACATTTGGTTTCTAAAACTTGGCATCTCTGCGTTTCTGGTGCCAATACAAAGAGCACAAACATCTTCCAACAATCCATGTATTGTTGGGGAAAAGCATCGGTGCCTGGCCTTTGAGAGGAAGGGCACCGCACATTTCTTCATAGGGGGAAGGGATGGAGCTATTATTACTTTCAAGGCATCCCTGGTTTATCCATTCAGAAAGGCACAACTCAGACTCTGTGGCCTTTCAAAGGCAGAGGCAGTGAAAATGGGTTCCCTGCTTACACTTTGACTGCAAGCCCTTCCCTCACATCTATCCTGCAGCAGTGTTCCCAGATCCCGGGTTTGTTAACCTTGACCTCTATCACCATGGAAACACAACACTGCCAAGGGAATTTCCTCTGTGATTATCATTCATATCAAGAGTATGTTTTTACTTTTCTTGTTCTATTCCATTCATAAAAGAATCGAATAGAACAAGAATATGTAAAACACCCCCAAAATTTCATTGCCCATTTCATCTTCCCATTTGGCCTTTTTCTTTCCAAAGAACCTCCCAGCAATTTCTTTGAAAGGCTGGTGTGGAGGTTATCAGACTTCTCAGACTCTGTGGAGCATTCATGCTTGAGGAGCTGAAGCTTATCTTTGTATTGTATTAAAATACTTAGAATAATGATGATATCCGTAATACCATTTGACATCATTTAGATTTTCACCTGCAGGTTGCTAAGCAAACAACTATCAATATTATTATTTCTCCACCACCACCATGAATTAGAACCAGAACTTCATAGCACTAAAAGAGGCTTGATTTCAATTTATAGTGGGATTGCTCCCATAGAGTTGGAAGGTAACAAAGAGATTTCTAGTTTAAAATTCATGAACTCTTCAGAATTGTGGACAAAGAATAGCGTGTATATGCATGACCCCTAAAAAGAGTCCATAATTTTCTTCATAAATGCTAACATCCAAAAAAGATGAAGAATTGACAGGTGCCATACCCTCATTTAACAGATCAGCAAAATGTATCCCATAGAAAGTATGTCCTTCTTTTGATTTCTCTTTTCCTTCTGCTCCTTTTTCTTCTCCATCTCTTACTCCTTTCTCTCCCTCTTCCTCCTTACTCCTTTTCTCTGCCTAAAGTGACAAAGCTATGTACTTTGGATTTTGCATTGGTTTGAGTTAATGTTAAACAAGAGTGAAAGAGTTCCACCCGAGAGGCTCAGTGAAGACAAAGAATGGGAACAGTTGGAAGTGTACCTGGACTCACAGTGAAGATTATCAAGAAGTAGGCAAATTATTTCAGAAACACACTGGGATTTTGGTCATTGATTAATGCAGGGGCCCTGGCAACCCAGCAGTCCGGACCTACTGTGTTCTTCGTATGTGTTTGCTAGTCTACTAGTTGCCTTGGCAATTGAGTCTTCCCTTGTATCTCCAGGAGTGGAGGCGATCAGCAGCTGCTGAGGTCCTGTGCCTCAGATTTACTAGGGAAAGAATGAGACAGGAAGCTTTTGAAAATTCTAGGAGCTCCTGCCTGAGTTTGACTCTGCCCCTAGAAGAGTAGAAAAGATGTACTTTACTTATCTTGAAGAGGTGAACATAGTGTGCTTTCATTTGTGATTTTTTCTTTTTTTTTTTTGTCATGTGTTGTTTTGTTCTACACCTTGAAGTCCCCAGGCACGCTAAATAGAAAATGTTCCCCATGGCCTCTGGGATCAGACTCAAGTAAGTTTGAGTGGTGGCTCCAACACTGCTGGCCTTGGGCAAGTCCCATAGCACCTTTAGCCCTTGTTTTCCTCATGTGCAAAATGGCAACCACAAAAATGCCTTCTTGAAGGGACGGTTTCAGAATTAAATAAACTAAGGTATATAATGTATCTGATATGGGGCTTAGCACACAGGAATGGCTTCCTATTACCTCTCACCCAGCTACTGGCTCTGTACCAACAACATAAACTGGTTCAAAGTGTGGAGAACGCTGAAGGAAAGTGTTTGTGCTATTTGCTCTGCACTTAAGAATAAAAAGGAATATTCAAGCCTCATTTACTCTGTGCTTTTTGCTGAGCTTCTTAGGTGAATTTGAATGAGCACGTCTGGCAAGAAATTTGGTGTCACTCCATCCACAGTTTAAAAGCACTTTATGACTTCAGCAAATACGGTAAGGGAGAATTTCCCAATATTTTCTGATGTGTCAACTCCTTTTATAGTACAATCTTGCAAATCCCGTTTGAAATTTTAACAATTATTTTGTCATTTTTATCTTGTATATATTGAAGTTATTTTAAATTAAAAATAGACATATTTTAGATCTATGTTATAAATTTTTCAGCTAGGTGTTGAGAATATGGGTATTCATATTCATATTCATATTATTATCTACTTTTTTGTATTCCTAAAATATTTTATCATAAGACAAAAATATTATGCCAATAGTACACTTTTAATAGTCTAATAATTATTTTAATAAAGACAATATTTCAACAATATTCTAATTTACCAAGTGCTATGATATACATTTTGATTTATTTTAATTTAATTATGTATAAAAAAAGAATGTTATGGACAAGGAATGTGTGTGTGTGTGTGTGTGTGTGTGTGTGCATCCAAGAGGGATATTGGTGCAGTTTTCTTTCCTTGTGATTTATTGTCTGACTTTGTGTATAATTTTTTTAAATTAAAGTTTATTGGGGTGACAATTGTTAGTAAAGTTACATAGATTTCAGGTGTACAATTCTGTATTACATCATCTATATCTCACATTGTGTGTTCACCACCCAGAGTCAGTTCTCTTTCCATCACCATATATTAGAGCTCGTTTACCCTCTTCTAGAGCCCCCCTCCCTCCTTACCCTCTGGTAACCCCTAAACTATTGTCTTTGTCTATGAATTTATGTTCCTTTATATGTTTGTCTTGTTCTTTTTATTGTTTTCAGCTTTATATACCACATATCAGTGAAATCATATGGTTCTCTGCTTTTTCTATCTGACTTATTTCTCTTAGCATTATACTCTCAAGATCCATCCATGTTGTCACAAATGTTCCTATATCATCTTTTCTTATTGCCGAATAGTATTCCATTGTGTATATATACCACAACTTCTTTATCCAGTCATCTATCGAAGGACATTTTGGTTGTTTCCATGTCTTGGCCACTGTAAATAAAGCTGCAATGAACATTGGAGCACACGTATCTTTATGGATGTATGTTCTCAGATTTTCTGGGGAGATACCCAGGAGAGGGATTGCTGGATCATATGGTAATTCTATTCGTAATTTTTTGAGGAACCTCCAAACTGCCTTCCATAGCAGCTGCATCAATCTTCATTTCTACCAACAGTGTACGAGGATTCCTTTTTCTCCACAGCCTCTCCAACACTTCTTACTATTTGTCTTGTTGATGATAGCCATTCTGACTGGGGTGAGGTGATATCTCATTGTAGTTCTTATTTGCATTTCTCTGATGATTAGTGATGTTGAGCATTTTTTCATATGTCTATTTGCCATTTGTATGTCCTCTTTGGAGAAATGTCTCTTCAAGTCCTCTGCCCATTTTTCAATTGGGTTGTTTGTGGGTTTTTTTGTTGTTGTTGTTGAGTTGTATGAGTTCCTTGCATGTTTTGATATTAGTTCCTTATGGGAGGCTCTGTTTGCAAAAATCTCCCAGTCTGATGGTTGCTTCTTTATTTTGTCAATGGTTTCTTTTGCTGTGCAGAAGCTTTTAAGTTTGACATAGTCCCATTCATTTAATTTAGCTTTTACGTCCCTTGCCTTTAGAGTCAAATTGATAAAATGCTCTTTGAACCCAAGGTCCATAAGTTCAGTACCTATGTTTTCTTCTATGCAGTTTATTGTGTCAGGTCTTATGCTTAAGTTTTTGATCCATTTTGAATTAATTTTGGTACATGGTGACAGATAGCAGTCCAGTTTCATTCTTTTGCACGTGGCTTTCCAATTCTGCCAGCACCATTTATTGAAGAGGCTGTCTATTCTCCATTGTATGTTTTTTGCTTCTTTGTCAAAAATTGTCTGTCCATATTTATGTGATTTTATTTCTGGGTTCTCAATTCTATTCCATTGGTCTATGTGTCTGTTTTTCTGCCAATGCCATGCTGTTTTGATTATTGTTGCCCTGTAGTACATGCTAAAGTCAGGGAGTGTGATACCTCCAGCATTATTCTTTTTTCTTAGGATTGCTTTGGCTATTCGGGGTCTTTTGTGGTTCCATACAAATCAGATGATATTTTCTATTTCTTTAAAAAATGTCATTGGGATTTTGATGGGGATAGCATTAAATCTGTATATTGCTTTGGGTAATATGGCCATTTTAACTATGTTGATTCTTCCAATCCATGATCACATAATGTCTTTTCATTTCTTTGTGTCTTCAATTTCCTTTAAAACGTCTTACAGTTTTCAGCGTATAGGTCTTTTACATCCTTTGTTAAATTTTTCCTAGGTATTTTATTCTTTTTGTGGCAATTGCAAAAGGAATTGTTTTCTTTTGTTTTTTTAAATTTCTTTTTCTGAGATTTCATTGTTAGTATATAAGAATGCAATGGACTTTTTTACATTGATTTTGTAACAGGCAGTTTTATTGTATTCATTGACTGTTTCTAATAGCTTTTTGGTGGAGTCTTTAGGGTTTTCCATGTATAGCATCATGTCATCTGCAAAGAGTGACAATTTGACGTCTTCATTCCCAATTTGGATGCCTTTTATTTCTTTCTCTTGCCTGATTGCTCTGGCGAGGACTTCCAATACTATGTTGAAAAGCAGAAGTGATAGGGGACAGCCCTGTCATGTTCCTGAACATAGAGCAAAGGGCTTCAGTTTTTCACCATTAATTATGAGATTAGCTGAGGGTTTGTCATATATGGCCATTATTACGTTAAGGTATTTTCCTTCTATACCTATTTTTATTAAGTATTTTAATCATAAATGGATGTTGTATCTTGTCAAACGCTTTTTCTGCATCAATTGATATAATCATATGATTTTTGTCCTTCATTTTGTTTATGTGATGTATCACATTGATGGATTTGCGGATGTTGAACCATCCTTGTGCCCCTGGGATGATCCCCACTTGGTTGTGATGAATAATCTTTTTAATGCATTGTTGTATTTGATTTGCTAGACTTTTGTTTAGGATTTTTGCATCTGTATTCATCAGAGATATTGGTCTGTAGTTTTCTTTTTTTGTGTTATCCTTACCAGGTTTTGTTACCAGGGTAATGTTGGCCTCATAAAATGAGTTAGGGAGTATTGTCTCTTCTTCAATTTTTTTGGAAGAGTTTGAGTAGGACAAGTATTAGATCCTCTTTGAAGGTTTGGTAGAATTCACTAATGAAGCCATCTGGTTCCAGACTTTTGCTTTTGGGAAGGTTTTGGATGACTGATTCAATTTCGTTACTGGTGATCGGTCTGTTTAGATTTTCCAATTCTTCATGGTTCAGCCTAGGAAGTTTCTAAAAACTTGTTCATTTCTTCTAGGTTATTAAATTTGGTGGCATGTAGTCCTTTGCAGTATTCTTGGATGATCCTTTGTATTTCTTTGGCATCCGTGATAACTTCCCCTTTTTCATTTCTGATTTTGTTTATTAGTGTCTTGCCTCTTTTTTTCTTGTGAGTCTAGCCAAGGATTTGTCAATTTTGTTAATCTTTTCAAAGAACCAGCTCTTTGTCACATTAATTTTTTCTATTGTCTTTTTGTTCTCTATTTCATTTAGTTCTGCTCTGATTTTTATTATTTCCTTTCTTCTGCTGACCTTGGGTATCACTTGTTCTTCTTTTTCTAGTTCTTTGAGGTGTAATGTGAGGTTATTTATTTGGGATTTATCTTGTTTCTTGAGATAGGCCTGTAATGATATAAATTTTCCTCTTAAAACTGCTTTCGCTGCATCCAAAAAATTTTGGTAGGATGTATTTTCATTCTCATTTGTTTCTATGTATCTTTTGATCTCTCCTCTAATTTCTTCTGTGACTCGGTCGGTCTTTAAAAGTATTGTTTAATCTCCATGTATTTGTGGATTTTCCTGCTTTCTTTTTGCAGTTGATGTCCAATTTCAAAGCCTTGTGATCAAAGAATATACTTGGTATGATTTCAATCTTCTTAAATGTGCTGAGGTTAGTGTTTTGTTCCAATATATGGTCTATCCTTAAGAATGTTCCATGTACACTTGAAAAAAATGTATCGTCTCATGTTTTATGATGAAGTGCTCTACAAATGTCAATATGTCCATTTCATCTAATGTGTCATTTAGTGCTGCTATTTATTTATTTTCTGTTTGGATGATCTATCCATAGCTGTCAATGATGTATTTAGGTCCTCTACTATAATTGCTTTTTGTTGAATTTCTCTCTTAATTCTGTTAGTAGTAGCTTGGTGTGGGGACAGAGTCCTAGAGAGCAGTTTCCAGACTCTTGGCCTCGTGTGGGGAGGTGCTGGCTCAGGTAGTGAATGACCATCAGCTGTGATTGGTTGGCCATCAGCTGTAACCGGTTAGCCAATTGGCTACTGATGTAACTGCAGGGCTGCACTGATTGGTTGGTTGGTTGGCAGGCAGAGAAGTGAAAGGTGCACTGCGGATCCATCGTATGGCTACTACTGCGTTTGTCTCACCTGGCCACCAGAGACAATATATTGGTATGACTCCCCTATCTGTGGCTCCGTGGGTGTTCCTTTTTGGCCTAGCCATATCCTGCGTTCTTATGTGGGGAGTGGGACCAGAGGCCCTGCAGGCTGCCATGCAAGACAAATGGTGCAGCGAGCAGGGTTCCCCGCAAGACACTTGGTATATTTTGGTGCTCCCTAACTGGGGGCATAAATATTGATGACCATTGTGTCTTCTTGTTGTATAGTCCCCTTTATCATTATGAAATGTCCATCTTTGTCTCTTGTTATTTTTTTATCCTGAAGTCTCTTTCATCTGATATCAGTATGAATACACCTGATTTTCTCTGGATACCATTTTCTTGGAGTACCAATTTCCACCCTTTCACTTTGAGTCTATGTTTGTCCTTGTAGCTGAGCTGTATCTCTTGGAGGCAGCATATGGTTGGGTTTAGTTTTTTGATCCAATCTGCTACTCTGTGCCTTTTTATTGGTGAGTTCAATCCATTTACATTTAGGGTGATTATTGATATGTGAGGATTTCCTATCATTTTATCTTTGGTTTTCTGGTAAGGCTGTGTCTCCATTGTTTCTTTGCCTTTTTGCTATTGTCTATTATTTCTGTGTTGGTATTCTATGATTTTTCCCTCTGTTTCTTGTTTTATTACATTATATATTTCAGTTCTGGATTTTTTTTTTGAGTGGTTACCATTAAGTTTATGTAAAAGAAAGTTTCATATTTAGAGTATTCCATTTTCTTCAGCATGCTTACTTTCTCCATTCCCATATTCCACTTCAGGCCTTTACTCTTCCCCCTTTTATGTTTTGGTTGTCACAAATTATCCTTATTTATGCTGGTCAAATAGCCAGCCTCCTTTAGTATTTCTTGTAGTGCAGGTCGTGTGTTAGAAAATTCCCTCTGCTTCTGTATGTCTGGAAAGGTCTTTATTCCTCCTTCATATCTAAAGGATATCTTTGCTGGGTATATTATTCTTGGCTCATAATTTCTCTCTTTCAATAGTTTGAATATTTGATTCCACTCCCTCCTGGCTTGTAAAGTTTCTGCTGAAAAATCTGATGATAGTCTAATCGGCTTTCCTTTGTAGGTTACCATCTTCTTTTCCCTGGCTGCCTTGAGAATTCTTTCTTTGTCGTTAATTTTGACAGCTTCAATACTATGTGCCTTGGAGAAGGCCTGTTGGCGTTGAGGTAATTAGGGGTTCTATTTGCTTCTTGGATTCGAGGATCCAGTTCTTTCCACATGTTTGGGAAGTTCTCATCAACTATTTGTTTTAATATACTCTCTGTTCCCTTCTCTCTTTCTTCTCCTTCTGGTATGCCCATTATTCTTATATTGCTCTTTCTGGTAGAGTCAGAAAGTTCTTGTAGAGTTCTTTCATTTCTTTTAAGTCTCAAGTCTCTTTCTTTTTCCATCCGTGTCATTTCCAGGTTTCTATTTTCGATGTCATTGATTCTTTCCTCTATCTGGTCAACTCAACTACCTAAGCTGGCTATTTCATTCTTCATTTCTTTTTGTGAGTTCTTAGTCTCCAGAAATTCTATTTGGTTCTTTTTAAAATTTTAGTCTCTTTGTAAAATGCTCCTTTTGTTCTTTGATTGTGTTTCTGAGTTCATTAAACAGCCTGTTTGTGTTTTCTTGCATCTTGTTGAGTTTTTTCAGAACTGCAATCTTGAATTCTCTGTCATTGAAGTCCCATATTTCCATGTCTTTAAGTTCATTTTCTGTAGACTTTTCATTTTCTTCCCGAGCTGTCTTATTATCTTGGTTATTCATGGCAATTAATGATTTATTATTTCTCTTCCTAGACATCTACAGAAGTGGGTTCTTCAACAGGTTGATAGAAAGAGGTCTTTCTTTTGTTTTCTAATAGGTATTTGTAGAATGTTTTATTTTCTCTCCAATTGCAGCTTTTTACTCTTTCTCACACTGTAGTGTTATGATTTATCTGCACTATTCCAGTTTCTCACACAATGCGGGGATTCCCTGGAAGGCACGCTTCTCCTCTGTGAAAAGTTCACCTGGGTCATAGGGCACCACCTCCATGGGGGGAAGTAGAGAGCCTCTGAAGTTCCAAAGCTCTTCCTGCACCAGATTCAGAGCCTGTATGTTTCAGCAGTTCTGTTTACTCCTGCAGGCATCCACCCAGATAAGTGGGGACAGGGTTGGGGTAGGTTATGAGAGGTGGCCCAGAGCAATGGCAGCGACCACAACCACATCCAGTCCTGCTTCCACAGCTCCCTCCCCTTTGCCGGAACTAGTTGGGCTGCGAGTCTGTATCTGCAGACCACAGTTCTCAACTGCAAATATTCTGTTCTTCTGATTTGACACTGCTACTGTTCTGCTTCTAGCACTGGGCAGATGGGGGCGGGCGAGCTGTTGCAGGGTGGGAGGGGGCAGCTAGGGTCAGTGCCTAAGTCTTCCATTCTCTCTCAGCAGTGAGGGCTTAAACCACCATTTTTAGCCTTCTTCCCTCAGTTTTTGCTCTGAGGTGTCTGCCATGAAAGTTGGGTTCACCGGTGTTATATGCTGTCTCCTCAGCCCTGTGGGCCATAAGCTGAGCTCTAGCAGTCTTAATTCTTCCCTCTTCCCCAGCTACGGTAGTTCTGGGATGCAATGAGCTTGGAGCACCAAGCTAGGTCTGCGTCCTGCGCCCGCATGGCCCCCCGTCTCCACACTTCTCCTTTCCCTCCTCTCCCTCTTACACAATTTGCCCACCTTTAGATGATTTCAGTAGTGAGCCTCTTAGTCTTGCCTGTCTGCTGTGCAGGGAGTCCTTTGTGGAGTTATATTTGTTCAATTTGTTGTTAATTCCAGGGGAGAGTTCAAGATGCTCATCTCATGCCATCATTTTTATGACGTCATCCCACATATAAATTTTAATACGACTTTGTGTCATATTTGACTTTGGGACAAAAAATACATTAAACTGGTTTGGAGTCTAACTATAAATTCTAGAATTAACAATTCTTTTCATAACTTGATGTTTGAAAGTTCTCTTTTGAACTTAAAAAAGTTAACTAGTATCCTTTATAGATATATATAATTTTCAGCTTTGTTTCTAAATTATAAAGTGAAGGAGAAATTTTCTGGCTTTGACTTGCAAGCACCTCTCCACAAAACAACACACTGTAGCTGTGGATAGGCTTTATTCTCAACAGATAGAAAGTCAAACTGTGTATAATCATGGCTATATTTTACATTTTAAATTGTTGAACTACTGGAGACATCCTGATGTGCGATATGAGAACTCTGAATGCTATCTGTGAAAGTAAAGGGAGCATCTTGAGACAAATGTACAGAATTATTATCATTTTCATCTTATTCCCAACTCTCTGTGTTTCAATAACAGTATTCCTTACAAATTAAACAATGTATCACTAAGAGTAAAAACAATGTAAAATGGTATATGAGTCACAATCAGTGTGGCAGTTACAGGGATTTGGTGTGAGATAAATGTCTGGGTGATTGGGTCATGAAGATGCTTATCTAATGTCCACCAAGTCCTGCTTGCTCACAGGCCTGGACATAGGGACCAGCGATGACATGAGTCCCCCAACCACTAACCCTTGATGTTATCAAACCACAACTGGAAAAGTTGCTGTATAATGATAATCTGACCAATAAAACAATAAACAAATTAATTTCATTGCATGATCACCATTAGACTGGAACACCTCGGGCCAATAGTGTTATTCCAGCAAAGAAAAGAATAGAATTCTTCAGACCTTTGACCTCTCTGGCTTGTCAAACTGATAAACAAATCAATGATTTTGGTCACAAAATCAATGGGTTCCAGGAGTTAAAAAAAAAAAAAATTAGAAATATTTCCAACCATTCAGGCAGTTGTTATTGTAATGGATAATTCACAGCAGTTATTTCAATCATCTCTGTTTTTCTCAAACCCCTGATCCATTAGCCTTACTCTCAGCAGATGGCTTTACCTTCAACCTACTGAGAAGATCAAAGCCAGAAAACCTGAGCTCTCTCATCTCCAAATACTCTGAAACTCCACCCCTCACTCCACTTGCATTCCAGCTCTTTCCAAGCCTGGGCTAACTCCTCCAATGGCCTTGCCATGAGCCTGGATCTCCTCTCTTGCCCCATTATTGATTCCCACTCTCTTCTGTCTTTAATGCTCTCCATCACTTCTGGGTTTCCCTCTAAACCTCTAAACCTATCATTTCTCCCTCCCCACCCCAAATTCTCTCGACTTTGTTTCATTCTCAAAATATTAGCTTGGCTCTTTCTTTCTCTTCATTGTCAAATTTGTTGAGTCCCCACTCATACACCTTCCACATCCTCTCTGTTCATCCTTCTCTGACCATTGCAATTTAGTCTCTGCCTCCAACACAGCCGTGGAGTGACTGACCACTCCCTGAAGGTATCATTCAATGGCCTCTTTCACATCAGCACCATTTGGTGTCATTAACCCACCTTCCCTTGCCATCCTCTCTTCCCCTGGCTTCCATGATGCTGCCTAATAGTCATTCTCTCTACTTTTTCTCCTGCATTTCTCCTGCCTTGTTCACTGAGTCTTTACCTTCACATGCTCTGTTGGTCTTCAACTACATTTTTTCTTTGACCTTCTTCTCATTTCTCCTTCAATTCCCTCTCTCTCTGTCTCTGTCTCTCTGTCTCTCTGTCTCATCTCTGTGTCTTTCTGTCTCTCAGTTATTTCATCCACATCACTACTATTGTCAAGTACAAGTTCTAGTCTGATAACTCCAAAATTGAATTCTCCTCTTCATGACCAACCTTCATCGCAGGCTCAACAGATTCGTGCCAGCCTCTCCTGCCTTTTTCCTGCACCTGGGTCTGAAACTTCAAATTCAGCTTTGATGTTTTCCTGATCACTTGCTACATTCCAGTCCATTTCTAAAGCCTGCTGATTCAACCTCTGCAATACGCTCCCAATTTCTCCCTCTGCTATTCAATCCCTCTGCTGCCCACTGCTGTCACCAGAGATCAAGATCTATTACCTTTTAACTGACTAAGGAAATTTCCTTCCTCAGCTTCTTCTTCCATAGTACTGCTCAAACCTAACTTTCTGGAATTATCCACATATTAATCTCATAGAAATACCTAATCTAAGTTTTTTGTTTTTTTAAAATCTGGTTTTAATCTTCCAAAAACCCTCTCTTGCTTTTCATCTTTACACATTTGCCAGTGCTGCTCCCCCTACCTGGAGTCCCCATTCCTCCTCCTTTAAATTTCATTCACCATATTGAATGCTAAATACCTCCTTGAAGCTTTTCTTAATTTACTCCATTGAAATTCCAATACTTCCTTCATTAAACATCCCCTTACTTTGTTCTTACCTCACTCATAGCACTTGTACTCTGCCTCATAATGGAATCAAAGGGATTATTTGCACAGATATTTCAGGATAATTCTGCTTTCTATCATTCTGTCCTTGGGACCCCTTGGCCTAGATACAATATGTCTGCTTCCAGTCGACATTCTCCAGGCTGTTATTTTATAACTGACATCTGTTGAGCGTCCTCCACAGATACTCCTTTCCCACTGGTAATGGCACCTCTCTCTTACTTTAGGGACCATATCTGCCCTTCTTCATGCATTCTTTGTGGGGTTGTCAAAGTGTATCTCCCAGCCAAAAAGTAGGCTCATTAGAATGTCTATCCCAGTATAACTTGAATCTTACAGGAAGTAAAATGATAGGAAACAAAAGGTTATATAGTATTTAGCTCTTTAGTGTCTCCTGAAGAAAATAAACTTAGTTCATTCTGCAAAAGTCCTTGGTGCTACCTAAGTTCCTAGTCTTTCCAAAGTTCTTTCTTTGATTTTGATTCTGAGCTGGCTAATCTCTGCCAATAACCCCCCGACCCTTTTTTGCTTACTTTACCCAGTTTTGTCTGTTACTTGAAACTTAAGAAGTCTGACTAATACGCTATTGTACCCCAAGTATCAAATATTCTATTATAGCATGTGTCTAAATGTGTGGTCCCTCTAATTTTTTTTTTTCCTTTACTGGGCTTATGCCCTTCCTCTTCTAGGGTCTTGGCATTGGGTGAGATTTTATTCACCTTGTTATCTCCAGTGGCATCTAGGTCCATCTTGGTGTGGGGTGGACATTCCATAAGTGTTAGGAGTTTAAGGGATTTGAATGACTTAGATGTGGCGGAGGCAACAGTTACAAACCAATGTCCATGATGATATGGAACTGGATAGAGGCCTCCAGCTCCAGCTGTCAGGTGTGGGACTCAGTTGGTACACTCAGGTACCTGGAGTACCTGACACTAGACCCACACCCATCAGAACAGAACAGAAGCCAGGGAATCTGACCCAGCTACAATGCTGACAGAGTTCTATCTGTCCAACAAGCATTGTTTCTAAGGGACATGATTGTGGCTGTTCACCGATCAAGCAGTTGTGAAGCTGATGGAATGGGCTGTCTAACCTGGCAGGTGGAATGCAATGACCAGAAGTCCGGGATTGCTCAGAAGTCCAGTAGCTGATGAGTAAAAGTGTGATTTGCGGACCAATATTAAGGTCTTGGGAGGGAGGTTGGTAAAAGCAAGGCAAGCATTTGAATTAAAGAAGACAAGAGAAGCCAAATTTATTAGTAGAAAGAACAACAATGCTGACAAAGCAGGTGCTGACCCAGCCACAGAGATTCTCCAGTTTCTGCCTAAAGTCTGCCTTAATCCTGAAAGTGTGGGTGGGGCTGGACCAGCAGGTAGCCTCAGCAGTTGGGCAACAAAAGGGATACAGAGGCTGGGGCCACAGCTGGATCAAATGAAAGCTTCCCTTTAATAGTTCTTGTCTTGCTTCCTGAGGCCAATTGTTTTAACTGATGTGTGAATTACTTTTTGAACGTATTCTGTATTTTAAGACCTATTTAGTGAGGTGTTATAGATTAATACCAACTGCTATTGCAATAAAACTTTCTGCTGAGAGTAAAAGATTTCTAAGACCACAGTAAATGATACAGGTACATCAATTATTATTCCAAGGAATCAGGCTTCATAAACTACTCTTTTGTTTTATATACTTTAAAGCTATGTTCTTAGGTGCATACCAGTTTAGAATTACTGTATCTTCTTAGTAAATTGCTCCATTTATCATTAGGTCATGATCTTTCTTCATCCCTTATTATCGTTTGCCTTAGAATCTTTTGTTGTTGTTGTTCTCTGATGCTAATGTAGCTGGGGCGCTTTCTTTTGATTCATGGCTCGTTGGTGTAACTTATTCTGTTGTATTTTCAACCTGTCAGTAGCCTCATATTTTAAGTGTTTTTCTTGTAAACATCATGTAGCTGATTTTTCAAAATTTCAAACTGACATTATTCGTTGTCGTTTTTTTAACAAGGGTTTATTTCGTTTACAGTGAATGTAATCACTGAATATATGAATTTATCTCTATCATTTTCTTTTGTGCTTATATTCATCCTGCTTTGTAGATTTTTAGCCCCTTCTAATTTCATTTGGATTCATGAGCTTTCATTTTCTAGTTAATATGTTCTTGTACAGGTTTGGAAATTATACATTTTATTTGTTTAAAAATTACCCACACCTAACAGTCTTTACCCTCCTGCCATAAACATGCAAAGACCTTAGGAATTGTAATTTCAGTAACTCTCTTCTATCTTATATTGTTGTCCAATATTTTAGTTATACCATCTTTATACCCTCAGATTAGGTACTGTCATTCCTTTTTATTGTTTCATACAGTCCATGTCTATATAGATTTTCCCACATTTTTATTGGTTTCATTACTTACTGTTCTTCCTAACATTTCAATTGCATCATCCTGGTTGAAAATTGTTCTTCCCGAGGTTCAGCCTGTAGAATTTCCTTCTGTGAGCATCTCTCTCAGGGATAAACTTGTTTTTCTTTTCATTTGTTTGTTTGTTTGTTTGCATGAAAATATCTTTGCCCTTATTCTTAAGTAATAGTTTAGCCAGCAAACATATCCTTTAGATATGAAGGAGGAATAAAGATCTTTCCAGACATACAAAAGCTGAGGGAATTTTCTAATACACGACCTGCACTACAAGAAATACTAAAGGAGGACATTCGACCACCATCAACAGGGACAATTTGTGGCAACCAACACATGCTCATGGATTGGAAGAATCAACATAGTTAAAATGGCCATATTACCCAAAGCAATATACAGATTTTAATGCAATCCCTATCAAAATCCCAATGGCATTTTTTAAAGAAATAGAACAAAAAATCATCAGATTTGTTAAGAAACACAAAAGACCCCGAATAGCCAAAGCAATCTAAAGAATTAAATACTGGACAATTTAATTCCAGAACAATACTGGAGGTTTTGTTCTGGAAAGAACAATACTGGAGGTATCACACTCCCTGATTTTAGCTTGTACTACAGGGCTACAGTAATCAAAACAGCATTGTATTGGCAGAAAAACAGACACACAGACCAATGGAATAGAATTGAGAACCCAGAAATAAAACCACATAAATATGGACATAATTTTTGACCAAGAAACAAAAAACATACAATGGAGAAAAGACAGCCTCTTCAATAAATGGTGCTGGCAGAATTGGAAAGCCACGTGCAAAAGAATGAAACTGGACTGCTATCTGTCACCATGTACCACAATTAATTCAAAATGGATCAAAGATTTTAGCATAAGACCTGACACAGTAAACTGCATAGAAGAAAACATAAGTACTAAACTTATAGACCTTGGGTTCAAAGAGCATTTTATGAATTTGACTCCAAAGGCAATGGAAGTAAAAGCTAAAATAAATGAATGGGACTATATGAACATTAAAAGCTTCTGCACAGCAAAAGAAACCATCGACAACATAAAGAGGCAACCAACTGAATGGGAGAAGATTTTTGCAAACAGTGCCTCCGATAAGGGACTAATATCCAAAATATACAAGGAACTCAAGCAACTCAACAACAAAAAAACAAACAACCCAATTGAAAAATAGACAGACGACCTGAAGAGACATTTCTCCAAAGAGGACATACAAATGGCAAATAGACATATGAAAAAGTGCTCAACATCACTAATCATCAGAGAAATGCAAATAAAAACCACAATGAGATATCACCTCACCCCAGTCAGAATGGCTACCATCAACAAGAGAAATAGTAAAAAGTGTTGGAGAGGCTGTGGAGAAAAAGGAACCCTCAGACACCGTTGGTGGGAACCCTTAGACTGGTGCAGACTGGTGCAGCCCTTACGGAAGGTAGTGTGGAGGTTCCTCAGAAAATTATGAATAGAATTTTTATATGACCCAGCAATCCCTCTCCTGGGTATCTACCAAAAAAATCTGAAAACATTTATACATAAAGACACGTGTGCTCCAATATTCATTGCAGCTTTGTGGCCAAGACATGGAAACAACCAAAATGTCCTTTGATAGATGAATGGATAAAGAAGTTGTGGTATACATACACAATGGAATACTATTCGGCAGTAAGAAACGATGATATAGGAACATTTGTGACAACATGGATGGATCTTGAGAGTATAATGCTAAGCGAAATAAGTCAGACAAAAAAAGCAGAGAACCATATGATTTCACTGATATGTGGTATATAAACCAAAAACAACAAAAGAACAAGACAGACAAATGAGAAACAAAAACTCATAGACACAGACAATAGTTTAGTGGTTACCAAAGGGTAAAGGATGTGGGGGGTGGGAGCGGAGGGTTAGGGGGATCAAATATATGGTGATGGAAGGAGAACTGACTCCGGGTGGTGAACACACAATGGGATTTAGAGATGATGTAATACAGAATTGTACACCTGAAATCTATGTAATTTTACTAACAATTGTCACCCCAATAAATTTAAAAAAAAAAGAACTTAAGATGTTAAAAAAAAAAGTAATAGTTTAGCAAAGTGTGAAGTTATATGTGGATAATTACTTGTTACTTGCCATCAGCACATTGAAGATATCATTTCTTTGCATTTATTATAATGAGTTTACATGTTTTGAATATGATCCACATATTCACAAATTGACTACAATTCAAAATAAGAATTTTTAAAAATCAATGTACTTCTGTCTTCATTGTAATGGAATTCAAATTTACATTTAATATATTGGAGGGCAGTCGGTGACCACAGGATGGCCACGGGTTTGAAAATTAATCTGGGGAACGTAATTTGGTGGTTACCAGAGGGTAAGGGGGTTGGGGGGTGGGGGATGAGGGTGAGGGGGATCAAATGTATGGTGATGGAAGGGGAGCTGACTCTGGGTGGTGAACACACAGTGTGATTTATGGATGATGTGATACAGAATTGCACACCTGAAATCTATGTAATTTTACTAACAATTGTCACCCCAATAAATTTAAAAAATAAAATTAAAAAAAAAAAACATTAAAAAAATTCAATTAAAACGTATAATTCACAACTCCATCATACTTCAAAAAAAGGTTTTGATTTGGCTATTCAAATTTGGGAAATTATTCATGGACACATTTCAGGAATGTAGCTGTGAAGATACAAATTTACATAACTTTAAGAGTAATGTAGCTCTTTACTTCTACATGAAATATAATTTCTTCCTTCAAACTCCCAGTCTTGGCAAAAATAGAAGCAGCACAGTGGAAGAACACAGTTCTAGTATGTTGAATGTCAGCTTCAAACTACTTAATATGAGGCATCTGCTTTAATGTAAAATGTGCACTGACAAACAAGTAATATTTAATGTAAATTTTCAACAAGTACTTAGAATCAGCAGAAAATTAATTATTTCAGTAAAGACAGTTTAAAACAAATAATGATTCTGTACGTTCTTGATGTACTTTCCATTTTTCATGTATATATTTCTTTTTTCATTATGCCAGAGGGAAGGAATTCACTCTGAGTTACACTCATTGCAAATGTTCTTTTTGTTAACAGACTGTAATTATGAAGTAACAAATGAAGCAGAGCCAAATATGTATCTGATTTATTAATCCAGGTGGCTTCTTCTTAAAAGGGAAATAGACATGTTGCTAGTGGTTTATGTCAGTAAGGCTCATTTTAGAGGGTAGTTTTGGGTTCGCTTTCTTTCTTTTACTATTTTTCCTTCCTTCTGTCTTCCTTTCCTTTTTTTTTTTGTTTTTTTGTTTTTTTGAGAGAGAAAGTAGATGTGACTCACTTTAGATGATGTATTGCAGAATTGAACACCTGAAATCTATGTAACTTTACTAACCATTGTCACCCTAATAAACTTTAAAAAACAAAACAAAACACCTCTATTATAGAATATATCACAGCCTGGCATCAAAGGAAAAACAAAAAACAAAAAACACAAAAAAACACACAAAACAAAATATCTCTGTGCATGTTGGACTGGTTGGCTTTCCATTCTACTCCAATCAATTTAATAAAACTATTTGCTATCTACTAAAATACTAAGTATAATAGCTGATGCAAAGGATGAATATAGCAAAAGGATTTTTAAGAAAAAGCTATGGGAGACAGAGGAAATTTCACAAAGGACGTCAATCATACAGTAAGTGAGTTTTACGGTAATTGAGAGAGGAGACTCCTACTCTCTCATTTCCCATATTTAATCCATCACTGGGACCTCACTATGAAAACTAGTAAACCCATTTTTTAACTCATTTTACCCTCTTTATGTCCATATTCACTATATTGGTCAAGATCATCTTTGTTACTCTCTTGAACCCAAGTTGCTGCCCTCTAACCTACTCTCTGCATTGGCATCAGGGTAACCTAAAACATACCTGACCAAGTCACACTCTTGCTTAAAATCCTTGGTTATATTTTTCAATTTTCTATTCCTAGACTGTCTGGTACATAGTGGTTATTAAATAAATATGTGGGGTATTTTTAATGAGGTAAAGAAGAAAAGAAAATGAGAAATAATGGAAAGATCAGTACAATAATTCATTTGATAAATATTTGAACTTGCACTAAGTGTCCAGTACTGTAGCTGGTGTTCACAGTAGTGAACAAAGTATACAGAACTTCTGTCTTTAGGGAGTTTTCAGTATCTTCCATTCAATTAATAGCTAAAATGTCCCAGACACTATGTATTAGGTATTATACTAAGTGTTCCAGGGAAATGATCTCATTGGGTCTTCACAACGACCCAATAAGAGCGAGGCGCTCTTATCCCCATTTTATTCAGGAGAGAACTGGGCATAGCAAGGTTAAGTCTCAAGAGGTGGAGCTAGGATTAGAAACTAGACAGAGGGACTTCAGAGTTCTTTTCTAAATGAAATCGATAATGTACAGTCATTATCCCATTTGTTAGGAGAACAGACCAATGATTCCTGAAGTGACAGGGGAAGAATATAAGGCAGGGTATGATCAAGTCTCCAACTGCAGAGAACTGACTTCCAGAGTCAGACATGGCCACCACCTGCACTGGAGTTTTGGAGCCTCCAGAATTCCTGGGACGCAGTAAGAAGGATTACTGTCTATGCCTCTCTGCCTAAGCATATTGGCCAAGTTTGTTCTTATTCCAGGATTTTCAGCTCAGGGATTACCAAGATACCTATTTTCCATATTTTTTAAAAATTCTTTTAGTTTCTGGTTTTAATAGCCTATTTTATTTGTTCTTAGTTTGTACCCTTCAAAAAATAATTTCATGTTCTTCAATCTTTTTAATCTTTTTAATGTTTTAACAGTCATTATCCTTAATACCTTTTTACTTATTATTATTCATTTAAATTTTTTACTATCTTTTAATTGAACTTTGAAAGATATTTTTACTTTCCATGTCTCCATTTTTCTGAATTTGTTTCATTTTTACTCTTTCAACCATGTCCCCAACTTCGTTTACTTTTATTCTTTGAATAAAGGCAATTATTCAACGTGGTTAAATGTTATGCCTTTGTAAGACTTTAATATCAGCTCGTGTACAAATAAAGAAAAAGGGCCTTTGGAGTACAAGTCTGAGAACATGCTTCGGGAGGTAGTTTATAGTGAAGCAGTTCAGAAGGCAGAGATCAGTGTGGCCCGAGTGGGGCAGAGCTTTGTGTGTGTGTATGTGGTAAGGATATGTTGAGTCCTGAGGGGTGTGTCAAGAAGCCCAGCTTTTGTTTTCAGTTCTTTCACTAACTGCCATTGTGACCTTTGGCAGACCCCATCCCTGTTCTTTTCAGCAGCAGCAGGAAGGAGCTGAAATAAATCATTTCCATGCATCCTTCTAGCTTTAGTATTGTGTGTGCCTTATGATTCAGATGGTAGTGGACTAGAAGAACAAAGCTGAGCATTTTGATGGAGCCATGTTAAAATGGCATATCAAATTATCAAAACACTGCTTTTTATTACTTAGTAATGATCTCAAAAGAAATCCCTGATGTGTCCCCTACCCTACGCCTAAGCCTTGCCCTGTTGCTCAGACTGTGGCCCCAACAAAATGTCCCTGGCATCAAAATGGCAATGTCCAAATAGTATGAGCCCTTTGGAGAATGCCAAAACTTTTAGTTCTGTAGAACTGGGTTTGAATTCCAGGCTCAGTTGCTTCCTTATCACTTAGCTGTGTTGCCTTGAAAATGAAACTTTTCGGCCTAGTTTCCTCATCTGTAAAAGTAAATTATAGAACTGATGCCAAAGATGTGAAGTTTAGAAATGAAATCTGTAAAAAGCTAATGCACGTTTCATCACATATAAAAAGGAAATAAAGCTTAAAATAGTTGAATGCTCCCAAAAGAACTTTCTAAAAGAATATCATCTGTGTTTCACTAAAAATTTAAAAATTATTCTTTGTAGGTTGAGAATGTCTTGGGTTTCAGAAAGGGTGATGGCCCCATGGAGTAGGAAGACATCAAGTGGGACGGAAAAGCAGAAATCAGACATTCAGACAGTCTGGACATGCATTGACCATGTCCAGATATACAAACATGTATCAAAGGCACAAAGAGTAGGGAATGTTTACGAAAAGCAAGCCCCCATGTGTCACTCGCTCCTATCCTCCGATCAGAGTCTTTGTTTCTGAGTCAGAGCTGAATATCAGCATTTAAAAGTGTCATTGCTCACCAAGGATATGCACTACTGTGATGTGGTAACAGTGCTCATGAGCTCTGTGGCATCTTGACCTTGTCTGGCCCAGAGGAATCTCAGCAGACTCATTTGTGGCATTAAGTAGTATCCAAATTGGCTAAAAGACCCAAAGAGGAAGCATATGTTGCTCAGTAGAAAGTTTTGAAACACTTAGTGAACTTCTTGACAAATAAGATTATGTTATAAAATTGGGTTGTCTGATTGCTGAATTCCTGAGGCAAAGCAAACAGAGTACTAAGATATGGGGGGACAGTGGGAGTTAAAACTGGGTGGATGATGATGATGATTTGATAATCACAAGGAGAAAGCATGCATTCACATTCTAGAAAATTGTATCCATATTCTTGCTCCTAATTTTGATATGGACCTCTATCCCAAGAGAAACCTTAACTTCTCTGGAAAATTATTTCACTTTGAATTTTCGTTCTTTTGTAAAAAACTAAGCAGGTACCCTCGACATATTACAAGCTATTCTTGATGTTCAACATATTAAATCAAGTAAGGCACAACCATTCCTAGATTGAGTTGACAGTCTTACAGGTGTTAAAAGCTATAGGCAGACCACGTTATAATCTAATGTGGTGGGTGCTATTATACAAAACTGGACAAAGTGCTGTGGCTCACAGAGGATGGATCAGCCAACATTGCCTGCGATGATTAAGAAAATCTTCATAGAAGAAGTAATACTTCAGTTGATTTCTTAAAATGAAGGTAATTCAGGAAGCGGGGTGGAGGCAGAGATTTTAGTTTAGAGCAAAGAAGGCATAGAGTCAGAAATTGATATGGCAGAGTCAGGGGCCTGATATGGACTAGAATGTGACAAGAGGACCACAGTGGCAGGAACTTACGCTACAGGATAGAATGATAGTAGGGAGTAAGTCTAGTGGGGCACTTTAGATGATAGCCATCATGCCAAGCTAGAGAGTTTGGACTTTTATCTGTAAATACCAGGAAGGCCAAGAAGCGGTTTTGTTGTTTCGGTTTTTTGGTTGGTTGTTTGTTTTGTGTTATTAACCTGGGATGGGACCTAATAGCTTTTTTTTAGTAGTATAAATTAATGGAAGAAAGATGTTTAATCCATTGCACTGAGGAGGCTCTGTTGGCTAGAAGACCATTTCACAAGCCATTGGATCTCTTAAAGTTAATGGTCTGGTCCTGGAAGAAGGGATAAACAATAAAATTAGAGAGGAGACTGGAAGTGTCTTACTGCTGAGGTGTAATAAGATACACTGATGTCAGATCAGATGTAAGGATGTTGGGATGAGATAAAGAAAGTTCTTGAAGGCACCGAGGTTTTAGTTTACAAGGCAGGGTTCACTCATGGGCCGACAGTCAACCGGTGGGTCAGCTGGGGCTAGTTGGTTTATGATAGCTTTGCCTGGGACAGGTAGGGTGGCTGGGGCCTCTCTCCACATGTGTAACAAACAACCACAAAACCTCATTAATGTACATTTATAGTACATCAAGTCATTAGTGCACATAAATAAATGTGTTATTTCTCATGAGTCTATGCATTAGCAGGGCAATTCTGCATTCGTGTGCTAGTCTAGACAGATATCAACTGAACTCTTATGAAACTGTGGTCAGACGAATGGTTAGTTGGAGGCTAACTGGTCTTGGCTGGCCTTATATGGTATAAGCAGCCTCTACTGCTTCATGTATCTCTTATCTTCCAACAGCTTAACCCAGCTTGTTCATATACCGTAGAAGTAGGAGAGAGAGAGAGAGAGAGAGAGAGAGAGAGAGAGAGAGAGAGAGAGAGAGAGAGAGAGAGAGGGAGAGAGAGAGAGAAGTATACAAGATCACTTGAAACCTAAACTCAGAAATGGTACAATTTTACTTGGGCTACATTGTGGTCAAAACCAGCCACCTAACTGGGCCATATACAAGGAGTAGAAAAATAGACTCAATCTCTTAATGGGAGCTGCTGCAACGTCATATTACGTAGGATCTGGATATGGGAAGTGGGTAGAGAATAGGGGCCATTTGTGTGGTCAATCTACCACAGCACGAAAATATGGAAACCATCTCCTTGTATTTCTTCTACATATTACCTTAGCTGAGTGCCTAAAACAGATAGAAACTTATTAGTTTTGCTATATAAATGACATTGATAACTTTGATGCTATTTAGTCAATTTTCTAAGTAATAATAACTCACTGACCTGGGTTAATGTGCAAGTGACATTGCACCTCACTATTTCTCAAAATCTAAGCACAATCCAATGACATACTTATTTTGTTTTTCTAAAGATATGAGACACAAGAAAGATTAAAAATCCAGGCCAAAGAGTGATTCATTTGGCCTTCTTTCTGAGCAGCCTGCTGGCAGAAAAGTTTACAAAGCACATTGCACTGGACACAGGCATAAAGCTACAGTGATAGCCCAGCAAAGCTGTCAGTCTGAAGATGGAGGGGGACGGGAGTTTGTTTAGTTGGGAAGTGGTTTTCTTTATACATTGGAGTGTGACCATTAGCCTGGGAAGAGAACTTCAAAAGTCCCTCTCTTTAGCCTTCCCCTTGCTTGACCCTCCCTTATCTCCCCCACTAACCCTGTGAGATTTAGTAATGTAGGTTACGTAATAATCACATAAAGGTAAACCTCCATAAATGTCACAGGTCATTCTTAGACATCAGACGTGGTGCATCCATATCAACAGGTGGGCTATATACAAGCAAGGAGATTCTTATCTGTGTGAGTTGGTAGGAGCATTGAACCAACTAAAACCAGCATTGTGGATTAAGTGAATATAGAAACCGTCCTCCTATCCCTAGGGGTTTATGATCCATGAAATCTAGAGGAGAGAGGCATTTCCTTAACCAAAGATATCTAAATTTCAGAAGAGAGAATAAATATCTCTAGAAGAAAGGTTTCCTTAACTACACAGCATACTCCATGTTTTAATAGACAACATAATCCATGAGGTACTCACATACTAATCCAGTCTGATGACAAAATATCCATTAAACAATAGATGTCAATGGATGCCAAGGCCTGTAGTCATTTCAATTGGGAAACACCTGCTCCTACTAGACACCTCTTTCTCTTTCCATGGCCACTTGGCTCACGTTGGCAGAATACTGAAGAGCTTCGAGCTGGACAAGGCATTCACCATGGGGCTTCTGAAGGGACTTTTCATTTTCCCTTAATTGTAGAAAATTTCAAGAAAAATGTAATCATGTTAATGATACTTTAGAAAGTATGGGTGACAATGAGGAAAAACTGAGGGTTGCTAGATGGGCGGGAGGGGTGGGGGGTGGGGGGGAGGGTGAGGGGATTGGAGGGCAGTCGGTGACCACAGGATGGCCACGGGTTTGAAAATTAATCTGGGGAACGTAATTTGGTGGTTACCAGAAGGTAAAGGGGTAGGGGGGTGGGGGATGAGGGTGAGGGGGATCAAATGTATGGTGATGGAAGGGGAGCTGATGCTGGGTGGTGAACACACAGTGTGATTTATGGATGATGTGATACAGAATTGCACACCTGAAATCTATGTAATTTCACTAACAATTGTCACCCCAATAAATTAAAAAAAAAAAGTATGGACACACACATAAACCCAACTTTCCCTAAGACAATAATAATTAATTTATTGCTTCCCATATTTTTATGTACATATGCACTCTCAATTCTTCTATTCTCTAAGGCTCTGGAGACCACACTTGGTAGGTGCTAGTCTAGCTGTGGGATTGCTGTATAACCTGATAGACCTCAGGGGACACAATCCCCTGTGTGGCCTGAGTCAAAGCCTTTCCAAGTGGAGAGACCCCAGAGTTACACGTCTCTTGCTTGGGACCAGCCATGGAGTGGATCATTTGGGAGAAGTTTGGAGGCTACAAAGCCTAGTGCTGTCCAAGCCGCCAGACTTTTAGTCAATAAGTTGGTAATACAGCATGTGACAGAACAAGTAAATGAACATATGAATCAATGCATAAATTAATGGATCAATGAATGAACAAAGAAAGGAAACAAAGAGAGTCAAATTAATTGCTTTTTACCAGTTTATTAAAATTTTGGTATGAAAAGATTTTTGAGGGGAAAAGGGGGTTATAATTATATATAAAATAAATACATATAAAATAAAAATAATTATAT
The DNA here is from genome assembly GCF_004115265.2 of Rhinolophus ferrumequinum. Taxonomy (NCBI): domain Eukaryota; kingdom Metazoa; phylum Chordata; class Mammalia; order Chiroptera; family Rhinolophidae; genus Rhinolophus; species Rhinolophus ferrumequinum. Next base: position 79,392,359 of record NC_046294.1, on the reverse strand, counting down.
GTAAAAAGTATTATAATAACATCTGTAGTAGATTTTAACTTCTAATGCTCTGGATTATCCTGAGATAAATGAGAATTTTATATATTTAACTTCTGATAATTTCAGGGAATTACTAAATTATACGCCCTATGAAGGGACTTTATTCACTGGAAAATAGCATCCAGATGTTATTTTGTTTGATAGTAATTTGTTCAACAAATATTTATTGAATACCCTTGTGCCGAGCACTGTGCTGTGAGCTGGGACTACAGACATAGCCCCCAGACTCACAGACTTGAGAGTCTCATAGAAGATGCATTGAACAAGCAATTGAAATTATCATGGTTGTTATGAAAAACTATAAGCTGCCATGAGGACATAGAGCAGGGGGATCTCATTTATTCTCAGCGAATAGTTTCTGCAAGGAGCAGTTGTTTCACGTGAGACCTAACGAATAAGTAAGAATTTTTCAGGTGAAAGGAGTGGGAAAATGGGAAGCCATGTTCCCTGCAAAAGGAGAACATGTGCAATTGCCCAAAGTTGAGCATTAGAGGACCTAAAAGAAATTTGGCTGGAGAAAGGAGAAGGCTAGGAGGGCAGTCGATAGCGACGGGTCGGCACCCATAAGCCATATTAAAGGTTTTATTTATTGTTAGTATTATTATTAAATCTTTCTTACATCATTTACAAGTAAATCGTTGTTTAAGGGAGGTTTTTTTTTCTTTTAATGCTATTCCTAACACCTTTAGATATGTCTGTCCATCCTCAGATACACCTATTTCTCTTGTCCCTGGGCCAGTCTTCGTCTCCTCTCTGTGTGGCATCACATATGCAGTGTCCGACTGTGCTGCCTCCTCCCCCTTTGCAAGTGTCTTGAGAGCTGGATCCTGGGAAACCTTACCTTACACTCAGTTTGTCATCTCTTTTGGCAGGTTTCAATCCATATGACTATTTTTTACCCTAGGCTATTCAAATTCATTGAGCAAGTAAAATTTCATGAGACACTATATGAATGTTTTACTCATATACAAACATCTAGAATTTATAGCATTCCATTAAAATAAAAGCAAAGAAATGAAAAAGAAAAACTGCACTAACCTAAACAGACCTCTCTGGTTGGCTTGCACTATTCATTCCTATTAAATGCAAAACGCGTGTTTCTCCAGATGGCCAGGGCTCTTTCCTTCCTGGGTAACGAAAACAAATTAGATGACTGACTTCCATGACAGCTTTCATTATATGAGGTGTTTAGTTGGCTTCTTGTTATTCTTTCTGATGTTGTTAGTGTCAAATAATAGACCCTGGAATTTACTAAAGAGCGTCATGAGTACAAACAGCCTGGGCTTTGAAACCTTGGGTTCAAGTTCCGGTTTGTGATCTTTCTATGCTGTACTGTCCCCACCTACTATCAGGGGTGTCCAAACTGCGGCCTGCAGGCCAACTGCGGCCCGCAATCCATTGTTAATTGGCCCACAGCAAACTCCAAAAATATATTTAGTTTACTTAAACAAACCAGGTGAGGCAATACGTACTTCACCTCGAGTGAGTGGCCCGGCTGTTTGGCCCTTGGTGAAAAATGTTGAAAAAAGTTTGGACACCCCTATACTAGATGATCACAATGATTCCTCACAGCTCTAGAATAATGCCTATTCTATAACACTATTCACTGGCTCATGTGAATTTATCACTTTCTATATTGAAGGTTCTGTGCTGGGTGTTGAGAATTCTAATTTGCTTGGTTGAAAAATAACGATGACCAGTTTAACATCTACACTTTAAGTTGCCTAACAGTTGTCAGCACGAAATGTTCATCCCTGTCAGGACTGATTAAAAGTTCCACCTCTAAGGAATGTGTATTTCAGTGTTATGGAATAAGAGGGAGTAGAAACTTTGCTTTTCTTTCTGACTTGAATCAAATTGCTTGGCCTGTATTTCATTAAGGTGTGGAAGATGGATGCCAGTCACTTAATTTACCTCAGATGGTGCAGTCCAGTTTGTACCAGCAGGTGAACTCCTCTTGGAAGATACAAGACTTTTTAGAAAACAATTTACCAATGGGAAGAAAAAACAGGAGAAATTATGAAGGAAGATGAGAAATTTCTCTCTTGTTTTCATAGTATCACATATGGTGAATGTTCAGCCAAACTCCTAACATGTTTACCACAGAAATTTTTTGGTTTTGCTCCAAAATGTTACTTTATTGTCATGACAATTCCACAAAGCAAGGTCCCTCCTTTGTCACAAACAAACCAACTTTGTTTAAAGGAACATACATGATCAACCTCTTTTTCAAGTTGAATTCCTTGTAAAGTATCAAATTCTCTGAAACTAGCATTTAACCTTGGGTCAAAGAATGCAGTAATGCATTAAAATTTATTTACCGAAAAGATTGTCATTGTTAGCTAGATATTTGGACATTTTAATGATGTTGGAAACATGAAGGCCTAGGTGCATTCTCTAATGTTTGGAGGGTGGATGGGATGAAAGGAGGGGTTAATTATTGAAATACATACAGTCAATTACTATCAACTATTTTGAATTACTAGCAAAAACAAACGAGATGCTTTCCGTGGTCCTTGCAACATCTTGTAAGTTGACCCTAATCGACACAAGAAACCTGATATAGTACAGGGTATTCCTCGATTCCTTAATTTAGCAAACGCTTTGGGGAAACCTCTAATGTAGCAGGAACAATGACTGCTACTCAGTGTTTGGGAGGCAAACATAACTAAGAGCTCAATTAGTTTCACAGTGAGCCTAGCAGATAAGGAAGTTTCTTAAAACAAAGTGGGATAAGTGATATGACGATAATGTGTGTGGGCACTCGGCCTGGAGGTCAGGGGGAGATCAAACTTTTTCTCTCAAAGTTCCTGAAGTAGAAATAGTAATAGTTGTCATAGCTAACTAGAAGCTTCTGTTTAAGGGCACAACCTGGAAATTGCAGGAATGGCTTACTGTCATATTCCACTGGCCTGAACTTACTCTGATCATCATAGCTAACTACAAAGGAGGCTGGGAAATGTAGTTTCCAACTGAGCAGCCATTGCCCCCTAAAACCCTGCAGTTTCTATTACTGAGAGGAACGAAGGGAGGCTACTACTGGACAATAGTGTGCAGTTTCTGCCCCTGTCATTTTTAACCCCAGCTTTCTTGAGATATAATTGACATATAACATTGTATTAGCTTCAGGTGTACCACATAAAGATTTGATGTATGTATATATTGCAAAATGGTCACCACAATAAGGTTAGTGAACATCCATCACCTCACATAGTTATATTTTTTCTTGTGATTAGAACTTTTAAGATTTACTCTCTTAGCAACTTTCAAATATACAATACAGTACAGTCACCATGCAGTACATTACATCCCCAGAACTTATTTATCTTATAACTGAAAGTTTGTACCTTTTGACCCATTTCCCCTACCCCCCAACCCTCACCTCCCCTACATCCCCAACCCTCACCTCCCCTATCCACCAACCTATGCCTCCAGCAACAATCAGTCTGTTCTCTCTTTCCATGAGTTTGGTTTTTTTAGGTTCCACATATAAGTAAGATCATACAGTATTTGTCTTTCTCTGTCTGACTTGTTTCACTTAGTATAATGCCCCCAAGGTCTATTCATGTTGTCACAAATAACAGGATTTCATTCTTTTTTATGGCTGATTAATATTCTATTGTATATATAACACAACTTCTTTATCCATTCATCCACTGATGGACATTTAGGTCGTTTACATGTTGTGACTATTTTAAATAATGCAGCTATGAACATGGGGATGAAGATATCTCTTTGAGGTAGTGATTTCATTTCCTTCAGATATATACCACAAGTCAACAACTAGATCATGTGGTAGTTCTATTTTTAATTTTTTGAGGAACTTCCAAACTGTTTTCATAGTGACTGCACCGATAATTTACATTCCTACTAACAGTGCACAGGGTTTTTTTGCATCACATCCTCTCCAACACTTGTTATCTCCATCTTTCTGATGACTGCCATTCTAACAGATGTGAGATAATGTCTCATTGTGGTTTTGCATTTCCCTGATGATTGGTGATACTGAGCACCTTTTCATTACCCGCTGGCCGTTTGTACGTCCTCTTTGGAAAAATGTCTATTTAGTTCTTCTGCTCATTTTTTTTATCAGATTTTTTGTTTGTTTTTTGCTGTTGCATTGTTTGAGTTCTTTATATATGTTGGATTTTAACTCCTTAGACTTTAGGTCTTACATCCAAGTTTCTAATACATTTTGAGTTGGTTTTTGTGTATGGTATAAGATACGGGCATCGCGGAACTATTAATAGCCATTTGCATATTTAGATACTGGCCTCTTTGAGACAGAAAGAGTCCTGAAGAAGAGTGAGGGCTATATTGTTATGATTAAAGCTGAAAAAAAACCCCTGTGTCTTGAAAAGGTGTTACAGAATTGTTCTTTTTGAGAATTTACTGTTAAATATATTCTGGATTATTTCATTCTTCAATTATGAATAAATATAATTAAAATTACTACTAAGAATAGAAAAAGGGAAACAGCCAAAAAAAATCTTTGTGTTTGAGAATGTCCATATTCTTTTTAGGAGAGATGAGGTAAGACATCTTGCTGTCAGCAACTTGCATTCAAATCATTTGATTAAAAGATATAAAAATGTGTGTGTGTGCATTACAATATGCATATATGTGTGCATATTTATATATTATAAATATAGATATGTCACAAATGACAAGATTTCCTTCTTTTTATGGCTGAATATTATTTCATTGTATATATAGCACACATTCTTTATCCATTCATGTACGATGTCTGACAATTCAGTTCGGTAACTCATCCTAGAAAAAGTGCTACATACCTCATTGCTGAATATCATTAAGAAATACTCCCCTTGGGAAGCTATGCATCGTCACCAGTGCCTAGTCCACCCTTAATGTAATTTTGGAACTCTTTTTCTGGAATGGCCATCAGAGCTGTCATCATATTACCCCTGATGTCTTGAATGTCAACAAAATGTCTTCCTTTCAATATTTCCTTTATCTTTGGGTAATGAAAGAAGTCATTGGAAGCCAGATCAGGTGAGTGGGAGGGTGTTCCAATACAGTTATTTGTTTACTGGTTAAAAACTCCCTTACAGATAATGCCTTATGAGCTGGTGCTTTGTCATGATGCAAGAGCCATGAATTGTTGGAAAAAAGTTCAGGTTGTCTAACTTTTTCACGCAGCCTTTTCAGCACTTCCAAATAGTTAACTTGGTTAACTGTTTGGTTAACCAAATAACTTGGTTAACTGATTGTCCAGTTGCTACAAATTCGTAATGAATAATCCCTCTACTATCAAAAAAACATTAGTAACGTCGTTGCAACAAGTTCACAAACTTAATTGTCAGACCTCGTATATAGATGGTGCCAAAAAAATGTATATACATTTTAAGAAAGGAAAAATCTGTATTAAAATTGTAAATACTCAGTATATATTAATAACAAAAGATGAATACAAGTCATGTTTGACTTCTGCAATTACAAGAGGTGATCAAAATGGTTACCATCAATGTAAATTTAATACAGTTTTTTCCTTTCTTAAAATGTGTGTACATTTTTGTGGCTCCCTCTGTATATGAATGGAGATAGATATAGACATAGATGTAGATATAGATATAGATATAGATATAGATATCCCATCAATCATTTGGTCAGCATTTACAGATTATATCTGTATCTTTATATCTATATTGAGAGAGTGCGCTAATTGGCAAAAATGTTAACAACTCATTGAATCTTGGGGGTGCTCACTGTACTCTTCTTTCAACTTTTCTGTGTATTTGAGAATGTCAAAGTTTTTGTAAAATGTTCCAGAATAATTGCAAATCACCTGGGGGAACTATGTAGAGAATAGGGCTTAGAGAAAGAGCAAACTCAGTCTAGTCTGGGGAGGGATAAATTCAATGAAAGCTTACCAGCAGAAGTAATGCTTGAGCTGCAACACTGTGTTAACGTATTTAATCCTCATGGAAACCCTTGCAAAGGTGTCACAAATATTACTCCATTTTATAGATCAGGAAACTGAGGCAGACAAATTTCTCAAGGTCACATAGGGGCAGCTATATTGCACAGCTATATTGGCCATTTGCAAAGTTGTGCCATGCTATAGTATGGGCCATCCATCCAGTAAGAAGTGGATCTAGGAGTCATACTTAGAATATTGGGCTCTAGAACTCATGTCCTTAACCTCTGGAGGGAAGTCTACATGGTTAGGACACAGGATTTGAAACACTAATGGAGAGGAATAAAATGAGAAGCCATTGGTGGCTGCATCACAAAGGACCTTCATGTCAAACTAAGTTGTTTGGCTTTATGCTGAAGACTATGGAAAATCAAGTAGAGATGGAACAGATTTCGTTGTTAAAGAAATTACTCCTGTGCACAAGATGGGTTACAGGGGAGAAAGAATAGAAGCCAGTAGACCAACTGGGAGAAAGCTGTAGAAATTCAGGCAGGAAACAACGACACCCAAAACCACAGTAACGGGAGTGTGGGTGAAGAAGATAGAAGGACGGATATTAATAAGGAAGAATTGATAAGAGTAAGGGATCCACTGGCTATGGAGGATGAAGAAAAAGCATCGCTGATGCTTTCCACATTTTTGATGGGGCTAATTAGGTCAGATGATTGAGAAGGACACTATGAAGGTAGAACAGTTTGGATGGAAAAGTGGTGAATGCATTTTGAACATTTTTATTACACATATGATTTTTCCACTAGCCTAGGAGTAGAGGTTGTGTCTTACTCTACGCAGTACCCACTGTGCCTAAAACTGCCATTAGAATTAGATGAGCACTACCATTAGAAGCTATCATCATCTTGCTTATATCATCAATTTTCAGAATCTGGATCTTGAAAATGAGAAATGACACAATGATGGGATTAGTGAATCAGCTGATTTCATGGACGTCTTTAGTCACAGGTTTTGAATAGAACTACATACTGCTTACATGGTAGAAAGTTCGTGAACTTAATTGTTCGACCTATGTTAAAAACCATTCAGTGGAAGCATGTGAAAGTTATCCATATGGTAAGGAAAATGTTTCCTCTGAATACTCAGCAAAATTGGGTTTGGAAGGGGACCACTGAACTTTAGTATACACTCTTTAAAGTTTCTTTCCAGACAGGAAAAAAATAAGTCACACTCTGGAATGAGCTCTGTGATGGGCCCTGGTTTATTGAACCAGGGAGAAGAATACTGGAGACAGAAAGCAAAGCAACTGCTGAGCCCCACCCCCCGACCTTGACCATAGTCAAAGGAGACAAATGGAGCAGAAGGCATTAATTAGGTGGTTAAGTTTCTTACATTCTTTGGAGATCTTTCCTCTGCAGAAAAATAGGGATAAGAAGCTTAAAGGAAACAAAAACTCATAGACACACACAATAGTTTAGTGGTTACCAGAGGGTAAGGGGGGAGGGGGTGGTAGATGAAGGTAAAGGGGATCAAATATATGGTGATGGAAGGAGAACTGACTCTGGGTGGTGAACACACAATGGGATTTATAGATGATGTAATACAGAATTGTACATCTGAAATCTATGTAACTTTACCAACAATTGTCACCCCAATAAACTTTAATTTAAACAAAAAAGAAGCTTAAAGGCAAGATATGCTGCTTTAAGAAACATTCTTTGTTATTTTGCATATACACTGATTTGTCTGTTATTTAATTAAAGCAATTTGACATTCTAAAGGTGTCAAATTGGCATACATACACTTCAGTTTCTGATAGGCTGGAAAGTAGGATATAATCAAAGATCTGGCACAACTCTGGGTGGACTGTGTATATACTTTTAATTGAATTCTCATTTTATTTTTAACTTCTGGAACAGATGAAGCCTGGTTACTAAAATAATCCTGCTCTTCAATAAGTATTTGAAAATGAGTGCTTGTGATCCCATCAATCATTTGGTCAGCATTTACAGATCACCTACTCTGTGCCACGTGTTCAAGCTGGGACTGAGAGCTATTTTTGTTAAACTATAACTGCTGTGGGATTAGCATTTTAGAGGTTTCCATGAATATCAGTGTTGGTCCCTGCTAAATTATAAATAGGTACAGGCATAAGATGGCAGGTACAGCCATAAGATGGCATAATCAGGTGGAGAAGTAGGCAAAACTACTCAAGGAGAACAGTGATGTGAATATCCAATTGGCTGGGGCTGAATAAGAGAACTGAGGCTACTTAAGGAGCTCAGTAAAGAAGAGCATCTCCATCTATTACTGATGTTATGGAGGAGGTGGTAGGAAGGAGCTGCCAGAAAACGGCCTTGTGTTGGCTATCTCTGCTGAAAGCAAAGGCAATTTGAGAGAGAGAGAAAGCTGCTGGTAGGTAATAGGTCTCTGCAGAATAGGTGGAAAGAAGAACTCAGATGATGGACCCAAAATTATCTTATTTGAGCAACAGCTTCTACATCAGAGATACAACAAAGAGATCGCAAATAACCAGGATTCTTAGAGCAGGAATGAGTTATTCAGCGAGAATTTATTGGCACTAGTCTGGTTGGCAAGAAAGTGGCTGCAAAACCAGAGGAATATTTATGGGACTGAAACAGTATAGCACCTCCGTCCTCTGGAGGGAAACATGGTAGCTGGAGCTTTCCCTGGGTACCTCAGAGACCAAGAGATGCTTTGAAAACTGGAGGGATGTATCAGCCTGGGCTGTTTAACATCTTCAAAACTCAGTCTTGTAAACTAAGCAACAACCCCCTACCTACATCGTGTTCTTTATCAAGAGCACAGAAATCTTTTATCCTGAGGTGCACCATCCTCCTCATCACACATTTCCCGATGGCCCATTGCTTCCGTTAGTACTGGCCACAGCCAGGTGTAAGGATCCTGAACATCCAGCTCAGCTGCCCTGGACTCTATCCTGGGCTTTTCATAAGAGTGCATACCCTGAGAGTCCTGGCTGAGTCCGGGAAGTCTGGCTGTGCCCAGAGAGAGTAGCAGTGCCCTGAGAGCCCTGGCTGAGTCCAGGAAGTCTGGCAGTGCCCAGAGAGAGTGGCAGTGCCCTGAGAGGCCCTGGCTGTGTCCAGGAAGTCTGGCTGTGCCCAGAGAGAGTGGCAGTGCCCTGAGAGGCCTTGGCTGTGCCCGGGGAGACTGGTGGTACCCTAAGAAGCCCAGGAAGTCTGGCTGTGCCCAGAAGAGACTGGTGGTGCCCTGAGAAACCCTGGCCGTGTCCAGAGAGCCTGGCTGTGTCCAGGATATTGCATTCACCTCCAGGCTCCTCGCACAGGGCCCCTCACAGAAAACACTTGTCGTATAGATTTTGAGGCGAGACCCTGTAGGGGTGGAGTGTGGGGACAGAGCCAGGAGTGCAGTTTCCAGGCTCTCGGCCTCATGTGGTAAGGTACTGGCTCAGGTAGTAAATGGCCATCAACTGTGATTGGATGGCCACCGGCTGTGACTAGTTGGCCGTCAGCTGTAACCAGTGAGCCATTGGCCACTAATATAACTGCCGAGGCTACGCTAGCAGAAAAAGGGGGCTAGCAAGAAGATGGTGGCTGAGCTAACAAGGGTGGATTGTGGATTGCAGGTAGTGTGGCTCCTGCTTCCTGTGTCTCCAACCCAGCTGCCAGCGAGAATATAGTGGTATGACTCCCCTCTCTGTGGCTCCGTGGGTGTTCCTTTTTGGCCTCACCATGTCCTGCGTTCTTATGTGGGGAGTGGGAATTGAGACCCTTCCTGACGCCCTGCATGACAGTGCGTTTAGCCCATTTTTGAACAAACACACTTTCAGCACTCTATGTGCCAGGCACTGTGTGTTCTAAGCCCTTTATAATATTAACCCATTCAATTGATCTTCTTAAGAACTCTGTAAGGTAGGTAATTGTATTATCCCCATTTTACAAAGGAGGAAACTGAGGCACAGTGAGGTTAAATAGCTTGCCTAAGATCACACAGCCGGTCCAATAATGTCAACAGGGTACTCTGTCTCAGAAATCCTCCTCAAGGCAGTACAACCCACCCAGGCTTTCAGGGGACACAGCAATTTTCAGGCAGGTGTTTCCAATCAGGGGTCTATGTTAAATCAGCATCGTCTCCAAAATCCACATATTCCTACACTGGAAGTCTCCTCCCATCTTTCTCTTTAATAATGACAAATTTTCCCTTTTCTTCCTCCCTGACTTCCCCTTAAAATGAGATTTTTGTTGGTGGCTATTGATTGGGACAGGGGGATCCTTGGAGTAGAAAATTGTGACGAAGACTTCCTCAGCAAGAGCAAGTGGTTTGCCCAGTGTTTCAGGAGAGAAAAGAAGTGGGTGCCCTGTTGCCTTAGCTAACATTTTAGAACTGGCTCTCAAAGGATGCTGATGGATGAGCAGAAGAAACTTGACAGTGTTTCTTTTTTCCCTTGAAAGAATTCAGTTAAACTCAGTTTGGAAAGGAGCAATCCACAGGACAAAATAATTGTCAGCAATACGTGTCTCCTGGTCTGAGTTATTTGTCTGGTATAAGCCATGGAAATTGGGGGTATAGAGGCATGGAGTTTGGGAATGTGTGCTTCAACAGAATGGTCATCCATGTAAAGACTCCTTTGAGGTCTCTCCACCACCACAAAGGGAAGAAGACACCTCTCATTCTCCCTACAGTATTCTGGGCTTCTGTGGGTATCTCTGGAGAGAATATGGACACACTGGCACCAGCCACACACACCCACACGCTGACACAGTCAATAATTTTGAGAGCACAGTCTAGGGAAAAGAAAAGTGAAATCACCTGGAATACCCTTTGCCCCTTCCCAGCCCGCTATGGAGACAGCATTCTGAAGACAGTCAGTCAGAGAGGTATGTCTGCTTCCTTTTGTAAACCATCCACCCTCAAGGGCCCATTACAAAGTCCCACCTGGCAATGGTGGGGCCAACTTTAGCTACAGAAACACTGAGAGGATACAGGAATTTTGAAACCAAAGTACCTTTTCTCTTGGGTCAGATCATATTCTCAGTCACACACTCTTCTCATTGAATCTACATAGAAGTAAGGCTTTTGGTGTGAGATTTATCATACCCTCTCCAGAGCAAGCCCCTACAGGGCAGAGGAAGGGGAGGAGGACTTGTTCTTCTAAGGGAATGTGTTCGCTGGGCTTGTCTCTTTTTCTTACTAACCTGTGAGCTTACAGGATGTGGGCGCTATGCTTGTTTCACCCACCGCTGAATTCCGAGAGTTCCTGGTGAACAGTAGGCACTTGATCAATGTCTACCGAAAGACAATGGCATGATTTTCATATGAACAACCAGGGAAGCCCAGCAGTGTCCCAGTACATTCTCTTGTTCCCAAATTCCTTTTCAAAGAAGCAGCTCAGAACTCCTGGGCCACCCCCTTGAGAGTGGTGTCTCCCAATCTGTGTAGGTGGGATTTCTATGGGGGCCCAAAGATAACAACAAAGCAAGGAAGGCATCGTTGAAACAAATCACCAACTCAAAGCAAAGACATACCCAGAAACTGAAGCCACGAAATTCATTTCCTATGGTAAAATAAGATCCAGGCTTGAGGGGCCTGGCCTGATTCATAAGCAGGAGACATAAAGTAGTTATTGGATCGAAGGAACAGAATTCAAAGCTGTGATGTGAAGCCTGAGCAGAGTATAAAGGTGTGCAAGGTAAACTGCAGGTGTCCACAGTTAATGCTATTATGTCAAATATGTTGAAAACAGAATTCATCTCTCTCCCTCTCAAAACTTGCTCCTCCTCCTCAGGAGCTCCACTCTTCACTTCTGTGGCACCTCATTTAGTCAATTACTTGCAGGAAAAGACTTGCAGGAAAAGACAGGGACCATTCTTGACTCCTCACTAAATTCCATTGATTTTACCTACTAAATGTTTCTGGAAGCTACCCCTTCTCCTATACTTGCTAAATGTTTCTGGATTCTGTCTCTTCGTCTGTTCTTATCTCTGTATTTATGCCCCAGTTAAAAACAATTTTCTCTCATCTGGGTTAGAGCACTGTCCTCTTAATTGGTCTCCAGTCCTCCAGGCCTGCCCTCTCCCAGTTAGTGCCCCCTCTCTAGACAGAATGAGCTTTCTGAAGCATACATCCTCTTCAGTCCTTTAAATAGAACTCAATCACACAGAGATTCAAATTCAATTAGGGTGACCTACAATGACTCCTGCGATGCTAACCGGTCCAGCTCCCCCTCACATCCTCATACTTTAGGCTCTAATAACGCTGAATGATTTGTAGTTACCACGTGTGCGTGGCTGTTCCTGCTTCTCTCTTGCTCTTGCTCTCTGCCAATCTTTGCGCCGCCTTCTTTTAGATATTTTTGTAAATTTATTTTTTATTTACTAAACTATTATTAATATATGTATGGATTTTTAAAAAATCAGAGGAAACTTTTATTTCTGGTAAGATGTTACACTTGTATCCCAAAAACCTATATGATGCTAAACAACTAGAAACACTGAGTGAAAACTAACAACTGGTGGGGAGGGGACATAAAGGGAAAATTTTTATTTGACTGCATAAAATTTAGAAACATTTAAATAGTAAAGAATACCCTAAACAAAATAACAAAAGTGAAAAAGAGATTACAAAACAATGGCTACAAAACCAGAAACAAACCATTGTAAAATGTCACCTCCCTAGAGTGACCTGTGAAATTAGCACTAAACCTTATAAAACTTTGCTGAATTTAACTTGGGATATTGTTATTGTTGTTTAGGTAGATTTGTGTGTATGTGTATTACTTTAAAAACCAATTAAAATCTGTTGAGGTAAATATTACATTACTTTTACAGATTTCTAATAACACCTCCTGACATATAGAAATAGTTTTTATTGTTTTAAAAGTCTCTACCTAGTCATGTCAAACTTCAATAACGGTTTAATTAATAGACCTCTTTTTTTTCAATCAAAATACAATACTTCTACTATATAATCCTGCAGAGCCCAATGAGGTGGGATTATATAAATATTCTATGAATATATTATGAATACTATCAATATTTCTATGAATGTATTTTATATTCTAAATACACTATCGTAGGAGTTAAAATTCTATCAAATTTCAATAAGAGCAAATGTAGTATTAATTAAATAACAGCAGTCAAACTAAAAAGAGACAAATCAAAATCACTCATAAGGAGAGAAAAAGCAGGAAGACGTCCTGCTGAATTTACCTGTGTGTGAGCCTGGATCCCTGAGCCCTCACAGCTTAACCCTCCCCCTTTCTGAGGACCAGATGGTCCAGGGGATGTCCTGACTTCTTGGCTTCTGCACAGGAATGCTCATTGAACAGCAGGGGCAAAAAGGCCACTTGGGAAAAGCTGGCCAAGGGTAGGGCAGACGTCCATTGAGAAGGCCCAGGAGGAAATAGTTGGCCATGTACTTCATCCAGATGCCCACACAAGGGACTCCACTCTAATCAGACCCCCTACTGAGATAGTCCCTATACATAGGGCTCTCCTGGAGCCATGACATGACTGTTGGCTTCAGAAACATTCATAAGATTTAGGTGGTTATGCTTTCCCCCATCTGTTTCAGTTGTAAACTTTCATGATGACCTTCCTGTCAGCACTCATATCTTTCCAACTAAAATGTTTTCTGGACCCTGTTCATGCCTCAGAGACTGTTCTAACCACCACCCCCACAAGGGTGGCTTGGCTCTGGGCCCACAGCACAGAACCTTTTCATCTGCAAGTTAAGCTCCCACTTTCCCACTGGGCTTGTGGTAATACTTGTGCAAACGTTACAAGGTTAAACAGTTCAGTTTGTTCAATGGACCTGGACTGCAGAGTGTTCTCCAAACTTTTCCAAACCCCAGAGATTTATCTAAATTATCTAACTTGTGAGAACAAGATTGCTCATGAGAGAATAGTGCTTTCTCTTTCAGAATTAGCTTTAGAATCAAGGATTCACTTTTTAAGGGCAAGTTTGTACTTTGACTTTTGGCTACTGACTCAACCAAAGAAGGAAGAGAAATATAAAAATGCTTCAATGTTGGGAGCTCAGTAAACACTTCCAGTTGGGCCTAATTCAGTGGTTAGATGATTCTGATAGAAGTCACATAACCCAGTAGACGCAGAAAGGAGGTGTTTTGTTTTCTGTTTTGTTTAACTTGGGCATGAGCTTTCATTGCATTAGTTCTACTTTTTCAAGGCTTGTTGCACATTGTGGACAGCTGGGCTGGGGGCTGGCGTCTTTGGTTTTGGGAGAGCTGTTTGGAAACTTCTGATGGTGTCGTATGTTTGGAAATTGCCTCCCTGTCACCTTTCCTTTACTATAATACTGGAAATATGAACTCCGAAGTCTAGATCAATGACAGGAACTCCGGAGAAATCTGCAGTTGCTCAGCCCTCTCCTGGTGCCACATGGAGTGTAAATTTGGCAGAAGTTCTCCAGCACATTGAGTTCAGAATCTAATGTGGCCAATAATGACTTGTCAGCCTCTGTTCTTTCTCTTTCGCTAGGATCTTCAGGCATTTAAAATACCTGTGAGCCAAATAAGGAGGTGTGTAACTGAAAACACCTTATTGAAAGACGAATGGGTGCTGCAGCCTCTCACTACCCCAGAGCTTTTCAACAGCCTTTCTGTCAACCTCCCTCCATCTGGTCATTCACTTCTTCATCCACTCAGTGAACATTTATGGAGAGCATATTAGGTACAAGATTCAAAGGTAGGTTCTATGGGAGACACCTCTCTCTGGGCCTTCCTATTATTCCTAGAATCTTCTTTACCGCTACTTTCTGCCTCTTTGGTTAATCTCAAAGTATCTGTTGAGAGTTGTGCCTGGAGGATGGTACCCCTGGAGGATGGTAGAACTGTGTGAAATGTTCCAAGCTATTCTCAGTAGAAATATTCCATTAAATCTCTCAGTCTTTATCACAAGAACATTACGAACTGTTCTCATTACATGCAGTCCAGCCAGAATGAATGGTGGCAACAGCGTGGTCTGCCTGCCTATTTCCTTCATTTGGCATTAGACCTTGGGGGCTGAACAATTTCACTTTGTCCTCACAGTTGTCTTTGCCATGGCAGCAGGGGAGTGGTGTTTCTGCTTTTCCACAAATAAAACCTGCCTCGGGGTCCTGTTCATTCATTTGATCCCAGGGAGGAAAATAGTTTTGACAAGTGCTATGGAATGCAAAAATGTGAAAGCCAGTGTTCTTAATGTTACCTGAATTAGGTCTTGTAACGTTATCTCCGAGTATGTCATTCAGACCTCTGTTTCTCATTTAAACCAAAGTGAAAATACTAACTTCCTTTAGGAATGCTCTAAGCTTTATGCGTAATACAGGATCTGGTATTTTATGGGTACTCAAAGAACATATTTATTGAATGAATAAGTTGATCAGTACACGAAATATGGTACATAAGAAGAGGAACATATGTTAGTGACAAGAGCATGAGTTCGATTTTAATTTTTGACATAGTGAGTTAGAAATGTCTGAGGGATAGCTATCACAGGTGACCAGTGATAGTTGGAAATGTGAGTCTACAAGTTAAGAGAGAGAAGCCCTTCTTCCAGGGATCCCTTTTTCCAGGAAGCCTACCTGTGTGTAATGGTTCACCCTCCCCAACCTCAGTGTGATATGTTTGTACACATCTCTCACAGTCATTATCTGTGATGATTTTCATTAACTCCATCTTTAGAGTGTGAGGTCTTTGAGGCCAAATTGTGGATCAATTTTATCCCCAGGACCTAGAATGGTCCATGATACAAGACACACACTCAATAATGTTTGTTGACTACATTACTGATGAATAGTTATATTTTAAAAGTAAATTATTCTTCAAATTCTGACACTGTCCTTAACCACCCTCTCCCCTACATCCAAATTGTGACAAGATCTGTCCATTCTGCTTCTTTCTCCAGGACCTCATGAAGCTCACCTGGATAGCCCCTGACAGATCCATCTGTTTCCAGTCTTGCCCCCACTCTCAAATTCATCCTCAACGACACTCCAAAAGTGACCTTGCTAAATGGAGATCTACCTCAGGTAACTTTTTTTGCTTAGAAGCCTGGAATGGCTCCTCACTTCTTTCAAAATGAAACCCAAACTCTTCCCTGAGATATGCAAGGCCCTTTAGAATTTTGCTTCTTCTCACTGACCCTCCTGTACCTCTCCCTTTTCCAGACTCCAGAGTCAGAGAAGCTTGGGTTTCTAGCTCAACTACTTATTCAGAAAAATTCAAGGGTAAGTTTGTTCAGTTGCATAAACTACAAAATGGATAAGTTACTATTGCCTATTTCTAAGATTGTTATGAGAATCAAATAAAAACAAAACAAAACATTTAAGGTGCTTAGTAGAGTAACTGGTAGATAGGGAGGTTAAATAAATATTAGCTGTTACTTTTATTATTATGGACACCCCTTTTCAAATATTTCTTGCTCACTCTCTCTCCTTTGTGTCCTATCATGTATACTGTTTCTCCTGTCTTCTCTTCTTTGGCTAATTAATTTCTCAAGATTTAAGACTCAGCTCCAATTTCATCTAAACAAGGAAGCTTTTCTTTGGCCTGGATAAAAGTTTTATGGATTACTCAAGAACTGTTTGTCTACCTCTATTTATCCCAGTATTTTATAAACCGTTTTTTATAAACCATTTTCAAATGAATGAGAATGAATTATTGGACTCATCTACCTGCTTCACTATACTAGGAGATCCTCAAAGGCAAAAAGACATTTAACATGGTGTCAAGCACATCACAAGTATTCAATTAATGCTTTAGAAGGGAGGGAGAGAGGGAAGGAGAGAGGAGTCTTTAAGAAAGGTAGGGAATGAGGGAGAAAATGGGGTCTTGTCAGGAAGATCTCCTTTTAACAAATGAAATAATGCTCAATTTAAGAGGTATTGAGATGAAGAGCAAACAGATGGGTTTAGGGTCTGAAGCTCAAGAGAAAGACCACAGGCAAAGATACAGACTTGGGAGATGCAGCAGATGGGTGGTGGTTGAAGGTACAGGTATGGATGCAACTGCTTTGGGAGGATGTTCAGAAAGAGAAGTCAAGGAAGGATTGAATCCTGGGAGACACCAATGTTTAAGGGGCAGGCAAAAGTGTGCCCAGGAAAGGAAAATGTGCTTCCTTCCTTAAACTTAAATGTGGTTTCAAAATCCTTCTCTTGTGACCTGAATAACTAAGATTTCAGGATGCAGAACATTCCATCTCTTTTTCAAGGGGCAACAAACAAGGTTAAGTAAATGTTATCGAGCCATATGCCAAACAGCTGTGTCCTTCTTCAGCCCCATTTCTCACCACTATTCACAGGACACTTTGGCTTTGGCCGTGTCTTCCTGCCCCTCCCAGTTACGCACTCTGTTTTCCACCTCCTCCTCCACCCGCACCTTTCGATCTTGAAGCCTGTGCTTATGCTACACTTGCCATCTGAACTGTCCTCACTCCTCTTTATTTTTCCAAAGTCCATTCTAAGATCCTCCCCTCCACGGAGCCTTCCTCAGTCACCCCAGTTCACATCCATGTCAGTGTGATGTCCTCTCCCATCTAATTGATTGGGGTTCCCCACATTTCTATTGTGTTCCTGGTTGGCTCAGTTGTTATCAAACTGACCCACCAGCGAGACTGGGGTCCTCCAGAAAAGGAGCTATGTCCTAACAATATGGTCTCATGTCTTAAGTGCCCAAACTCATAACCTTGACAGTATGAGCACACTGTTGTCTCCCCTCCCTGGAGTGTTTCTTTCCTACACCCTTTGCAGAGACTTCTAGGCTGGCCCACGAGTAGAGCTTTGGCCTGAGTGGTCCGGCATCATCTGGATGAGAGTATAGCTTCTGAACACTGAAAGTTCTCCTTTGGCCTCAAAGAGTTAAAACAGCTCTAAATTCCAGAGAGCTAGCGCTTCCAAAGCCAAAGTTAGCAAAGATAATTCACCCCTAAATCATAAAATTCAGTTAAAAATCAGTCAAGTGAAGGCAAAGAAAGAATGGAGGCAAACGGAATGCTTTCCCTTTTAAATGGGTTGAGTTGGTGACTTCGGGACACAAACCAGACTGTTAATCCTGCTAACTTTGGGATCTGGCACACAGAGTTTGGGTATTAGGGATGAATGTGCCCACGAGCTGGGGAAGAGCAGGCCGGGGGGGCTGCAGGTAGGGCCATTCCATCTGGTCACGGAGAAGACTGGTGGGTGGTAAAGAGGCCTCTGGGCGACAACTGGGCCCCATTTGCACATTCACACTGTGTGCTGACTGAGAACGGGCCGATCCCTAACAGCCTGACCCAGGCCCAGGCCTCACACTTGGCCTGCACTTGCACACATTCACAGAATTCTGGGTGTTTCCAGAGCTTGATAGAAACCCCATGTGTTCATTTCTTACGAAAATCTCTTTCAGAATGACCGATGTGAAATAGGTTCAGTCAATGCCAATCTTCCTTTGTGTAGAGTCGGCATTGCCAAATGCAGCACGTGTGGAAGGAAGAGGGGACAATGGCAATAGCCACCATTTAGTGGGCAACGTCACTGTGCCAGGCAAGGCATTAGGGCATTTAGGAGAACTGTAAGCGCCATGAAAAGTGGGTATCATTATCTCCATTTTGCAGAGTAGCAAACAGTGGTTAAGACCCTTGAAGCAACCCAGACTTGTGTTAAAATCCCAACTCCACCACTTCTTTCATTTAAATATTTCCTGAGGGCATGCTGAGTGCTAGCATTGATCTAGAGATGCCACATCAGTGAACAAGACAGGCAAGATCCCTGCCATCACTGAGTTCACATTTTGTGGTGGAGTGGGAAGGGAACGGAAGGGAGGGACTGATAAAACAGAAAACAAACAAGATAATTTCAAAAAGAGCAGTTATAAATAAAAACAAAGTGATGTGAATGGGAGAATGGCCAGTAGCCAGGTACAACTTTAGACAGTGATGTGTCCTAGGTCACAAACCACTTGTGTGCTGGAAAAAGCTACTTAATTTCTCTAGGTCTCAGCGTTCTCATCCATACAGTGGGTATGCCAGTAGTGGCCACCTCATTGCCACTTTGATGATTAAGTAAGCTGTGAGGTTCCTAGCATATAGCAGGTACTTGGTAAGTACTGGCTCGTTGCTTAGTAGGTTAAGGGGCTTACCCCAAATCATTCCCACTCACAACTGTTTCCTTCAAACACACTTGTCCTTGATTATATATTATCTTATTCATTTCCAAGTTATTACTGTGGAGGTTTGGATGTTCACAAAGCTTTCTCCTATTTTTGTAAACTCATCTTTATTCTCTCTCTCTCTGCCCCCTGGGTCCCTGTGTTGGTAGTGACTAAATAAAGACCCTGAAAAGTGTGAAAAGTGCTGCTGGCTCCAAGTGGAATGAGAAGGAAGAAGGAGGAGGGTTGGGGGGTGGCCGGGTGGGGAAGAAAGAGAGAGAGAGAGAGAGAGAGAGAGAGAGAGAGAGAGAGATGTGAGGAATCACTAATCACTAATGTAAGTTACATGTAGTGAATTTTTTTAAGATTCTCTTGTCCTAGACTCTTTATCTTCTTCCTTCAACCCAACCTGCCACAGCGCCTGAAATTCACACTACTATATCTATTTTATGTGGGTTCTCAGTCTCCAGGGAAGAGAGCCTTATGAAATACATGTATTTCACCTTGATAAAAGTAGGGACTTCTATTATTCAGTCAACAGAGACGAGGCTCTCAGTTTCTTTCTGAGTATGGGGAGCCTGAGAACTAGGCCAGAGGCAGGGTTGCTTTGAGAAGGGCTTGGGAGAAGGGCAGGCAAGGAAAAGCCAGTCGGTGTGGACCAGAGGGTACAGGGGAAGGAGCTGGGAGGTTCCAAAGGGAAACTGCCTGTCCTCAGGACTCCCCACAGCCCACTGAGGGGCCCCTATGGCAAAAAGCGAAGGGACAGAGGATGGGCTGCTGCTGCTGGTGGCAGGAGCCCCCCCACCCCCCACCCTTGAGGGCTGGCAGCTGCTGCTTTCTTTTTCTTCAGTCTCAGAGAAAGCACACAGGCTTTGGAGCCAGAAAGATCTGAGTTCAACTCTAAATCCACTGCTTTCCACCATTTTGACCTTGGGAAGTCACTATACTTTGCTGAACTTTTGTTTGTCATCTATAAAGTAGTGTTACTATTATCTACCTCCCCAAACTGGTGTACAGATTATTCATTCATGACAAACATTTACTGAGTTTACACCATGTACTGGCACATTCAGTGTTTGATAAATAAGTTTCCTCCTTCCTTTAGATGTGAAGGTCATAAGACTAGCTTAGCCCAGTTTTAAATTATTTGGTGTCTCATGAATTCAGAATATGGTTATAGTACCTGTCACTTATGAGCATGATAACAAGTCTAGATAATGCTTTTGGGCATGATATTCATTCATTCGACATATGTTCTCCAAATGTCCTTTGGGTGCTATGTCTGGGGATGCTATGATGGCCAGAACTCAGTCCCTGCCTGCCAAGTCTCATGGTCTAGTGGATAAAACAGACTGATTAATGAAGGATGACAACAGCTTAGGACTGTGTTAGAGAAATGAGATGCTATGGATGCTTAATTCTGTCTAGAGATGTCAAGAAATGTCGCTAAGAAGTGACATTGGAGCTGAACGATGACTAGTTCTCCAGGCTAAGCAGAATGTTGTAGAAAAGTGATGCTCTGGGCCCAGCCTATGCCACGCCCAGGAAGGGAGAAAGAGCAGGAGTTCAGCATGGCTGAGCTCAGGGCAAGGTAGAGGAGTGGTGATGGACAGAGACAGGGCTGAAAATGTAGATGTCATCCAAGGAACAGGGACCTTAGAAAACGTGAAACTGTTGTGTGACCTGAAGGACTTTCTACACTGTCAAGGGAACCCTTGAACTATGAAAGATAAATGAATAAATGAATGATGAATAAATGAATGAATGAATGAATGATCTATATGACCCTTGAGAGTTCACAAAGTGCTCTTGTACAGATTGTTTCACTTAAAAGATGGGTAAAATTATTGTGCTTCAAACAGAGGAGTTTTTAAAAAAAATCTTTATACATGGCATCATCCATGGAACCCGACGTTACTCAGCCACTTCATAAATAGTGGTGCTTCTGTAGGGAAAGAGAGTTGAGGAGAGTCTGTATGAGCCAGGGAACTCCCCTGACGTCAGCGCTCTCAAAGCTGGCTGAGAATCCTAGGGCTCACTGTGGTGTTAGTGCCAACATGCTGCATGCTCCCCAACTGACTTTCCATAAAATCCTGCCTCTTGCCCTGCAAGGGCCTGACAGCTAGGGGCTAAGAGGTTGGCAATCTCCAATTCTGCAGTGCAACAGAGAGATCATAAAGCCTAGCATTGCAGGTAGAGTTCATGCTCTGCAGTTGTCTCTTCTCAGTCTAAATCCACTCAGCAGCTGTGTGACTTTGGACAAGTTACCTAAACTCTCTAAATCTCAACTTGCACATGTCGAGTTTTCACATGTCCCAGGTTTCCAAGAGATAGCCCAGAAGTGTACCTGTGGCCCTGATGTAATCACTTACAGGGCCTCCTTTTACTCTCAAAAGTGTCCTAGTCCGGATGATAATGGCATGACCACTCAACTCATGTGCCTCTACTTCTCTTCTAAAGTTGCTAAGTAGATGAAATGCATTAATGCAATTTATATGGAAAGCATTAGAAAATGCAACTAACGAATATAAACAGTAGAGAACATTTGTGGCTCCCATAACGAAAAATAATTATTTTCAAGTTCAGGGCTCTGAAACTTATATTTTGTATCATCAGTAGTAGTAGCAGGAGGCACAGCATTCTCAGTTGTTCTTAATCCTCCTCCCCATCCTCTTTCAAGCTGGCCTGAGTATCGTGGGGTAAACAGAATGTGGGAGTTGGAGCCAGAAGACTTCCTGGCTGACACTGACCTTCCCTGAGTTCACTTGTCCCACAAACATCACTGGGCTTTTGTAAGGATCCACTGAGATCCTCTATGTGGAAATGCTCTGTAAACACAATAAGGGTGAGCAAACCTAAAGGCCTGCACAGCAAGCTCATAAGAAAAGCTTCTTTGTTTCCAAATATGCTCAAGACTGATGTCTGATCTTAATCTTCTATAAGGACCAAAAGGATACATACAACTGGGACTCAGAAATGGTACCCGTAGTGGTGTGTGATAGGATGGGCCCAGAACATGAACTTCAAAGGGGGAAAAGAGAAGATCAAGATATGTCTAAGGATTACTAAAACAATATACTTGATAATTGTGATGACAAAGAGTTCCTAATTACTGGATGACGAGTGGTAGTAGAGAAGTGTGGTTAAGGAACACAGACTTTAAATTGAGAAAGCTTGGATTAAATGGGATAATGACATGAGATGCTTAGCACAATACCAAAAGTGATCGATGAAAGGAAGCTATTTCTATTACTAATAGTGATTACTATTAGCTTACCCTGTGCTAATATTTTGGGTGACACCTTCCCTAGCTTCTCAGCCTCCAAATGCTGAGTGCTTAGGGCACTGGCTCCTCATCCGCATTCTTCGGTTGCTGATCTGAACAAATGAGGATGTCAATTACCTGAGCAACAATGGGCGGCAACAGGTGATTCCATAGGATCCAGGGTGACATGATTTCCTGGACACAGTGGATTTCCCTCACAAATTGCTCATATAGGAAAACTTTTCATCAAGATAGGACATTTTTCTTTGGAATGTCCACAGAAAAGGATAATAGAGGCATGAGGATCCCTAGGTGAAAGGGTCAGAGGAAGGAAGTCTGGCTACTTCCTGCACTGCCAGAGGTGCTACCCTGGGTTTTTGACATTTGCCCCTTTTGTTCACACTGTTATGTGAGGGAAGCTCTGGACAAAGTGTGTTCAGTAGACACACTTTGGGAGGCAGTGTTAACCCTTGGCCCTAACTATGTACTGGAGCCCCACTGATGGTTGTGCTATACTCCAGGCTATGTCCAGGCAATACAATGAGTGCCAGTGGCCAATGTGAGGATTTGCTGCAGCTGCCAAAGGTGATGGTTACATGAACCTCTACATGTGAAGAAATTTCATAGACCCCACTCTAGGGAAAATAGAGTCAGTCAGGGTCCCTCCCCAGCCAGGCCATCGGGAGGCATTGACTCAGTGGCCCGCCGATTCCATAAGATGGGATGTTGCACAAGTGCCATCCGTCCTGAGTATGTGGCTGTTTGTGTACGCTTATGTAAGCACGTTGGCTGTGAGCCACTATTGTCCCAGCACGGAATAAACAAGCCCCGCCATTATACCAGGCTGTGCTGGTTGTGCCCAGAAACGAGGCTGGCTGTGCCCAGTGACAAGGCTGGCTGTGCCCAATGACAAGGCTGGCTGTGTCCAGCAACGAGGCTGGCTGTGCCCAGAAAGCTCATGAATAAAGCATGTCTACTCTGCCTTTGGCTCCACGCATCTTCTTCCAGCTCCCAGAGTCGCTGACATCTTACACTGGGGCCACCATCCACTCGGAAACCCTCCAACCCCCTCCCCCACCACACACACAGGAGTACATGTAAAAACTAGTAAAATCTGAATAAGGTCTGTAGATTAAACCCATCTTCCTGGTTTTGATATTATACTGAGGTTATATAAAATGCTACCATTGGGGGAAGCTGGGTGACGGGTGCATGGGACCTCTCTGTACGCTTTTATAACTTTATGTGAGCTTTTGATTATTTCAAAATTTAAATTATTTTTAAGTGTGTCCAACAAAAAATGGGGTAATTTCCCCATGCATCCCATTAGTTATATTTGGGTAGGTGACAGGACAATTAACTTAGTTCATACATATAAGAGCACCTAGAACAATGCCTGCAAGAATGAAAACAATGCATATTAGCTATTTTCACTACCTACAAATTCACTTAACCTATTTTCTTCGATGTTTTAACAACCATCATGGAGCTTATATTGAAATCTTTGAAGGGAGACCCTAACTCATAATGACTTATCTAGCCCTGCTGTGCCTGAGAGCAGTACTTCTCAATCTTTAATTGCATGTAAGATACCTAATGATCTTATTTAAAAATGTAGGTTCTGATGTAGTAGTCCAGTTGGTCAATAGATAGGGTTTCCGATGCCAGGAGCTTCAGTTGACATAAATACTTCCACAACCTAGATAGAGAGGAAGTGTTTAGTGATCCCTGTGGAAAGATGGTGAATGCCCAGTTGAGTGATGCAAACCTTGCCTTCCCTAGAAGAAAAGGCAATGAGGAATTATCTCATTAATTCTCATTTATGCAATCCATTAATGTGTACTTAGAGGAAACTAAAGAGGTATAAGATGTCTGCCCTCAAGAAGCTTCCGAGGAAGGTATATAATTATAGGTGTATAATTATACTAGAGTGTCTTGTATGCTAGGAGAGGAATGCAGAGTATGTTCTGGGAGCCCCAAAACAAGCATTTCAATCAGACCAGGGGCCAAGGAAGACTTTGGGTTACACTCACACTGAATCTTGAAGAAATAGTGGGAATTAGCAAGGCGGGGTGAGAGGAGAAGGAGGGAAGTATCTACCAAGCAGGGGAAGCTCTATGAGCAACGGTACCAACGTTTGAGAGCTGAGAATTTCTTCTCAGAACTATCCAGGGGTAGGTGTGGCCAGAGTAAATCTGCTTGTTGCAAGGTGGCAGGAGATGGTTAATAAGAGTAAGTGGCCAAACTGGTTTGAGAAATTCTGAGTTAAATAAAATTAGATCCAGTTTTTTGCTGCAGGGCATCGCAGAGCCTTTGGTGTGTTCTCCCACATTGAAAGTCTCCCAGAAGGGTTATCACATACAGCCTTTCCCACCCTCATAGTACTGAAATCCTTTGTTTCAAGGCAGCTCATGGGGCATTCATCCTCTTGAGCACACTTGGGAAACATTGGCTGTTTAGACAGGTTCTGACCAAGGTTGACGTTTACCAGACAATATAAAGATATTTTTCAGGAAATCCAAAGAGATGGGTAACCCTTACTTTTTCTAGAGCATCATGGCTAATTATTGAATCATGCATATTAGATTAAACTAGATTCCCTCAAGTCAGGGTCTGTAAGCAGGACTCCAGGGGGTCAGCAGTTTAGCATTATGTTCACATGAGGGACTATGCCTGGTGTACTGGGCGCGTTAGTGCTCGGTCTCTTCTTTGTCCACCGACTCACCTTCCAGATTTTTCGCAAAATTAGAGACAGATAACGGCGTCTTGCACTGTGAAGGAAAATGTGGAAGTGGATAATCTTTTTGCAGTGATTACTCACAAAGGGAACAATAAAAACAAAAATAAATTAATCAAACCTTGAAATATAACCAGGGCTGGGGGATTTGTGTAATTGTATTTTGTTTTCATAACAATGGCAGGACTGACGATTTTATCATATATAGTTTTTAAAGTGCTGGAGTGGGCAGAAAACACTCTGGAGTCGATTCAAGTCCTGAAAATAAGTTTCATAACAAATCATAAGCTCAATCCTTTACTCCTCATCCCCTCTGTTCCTGCACAGCCCCACCCCCACTGCACTCATAAATTCTTTCAACCAAGAAAAATATTTCTCATGTGTCTTAGAGTAGAATTTACTGCCTTGATCTCCACGAGCCCTTCCTCGATTATCAGCTCACTAAATATTTATGGCAGCTTTTTCAAGGTACAAGCACTCTGAGATCAATTCCCAGGGCCACGTCATCGACAAAACGCATGACATTCAGGCTCACGCTTGTTTTACTGGTGCCATTTATGAGTCATCATTACCTACATGGACTTCAGGCTGCATATTTCAAGGTTTTTAGTCTTTCAAACAAATGATAAATAGTGGTAGATTCTAGCTAAAGAAAAGATGGTATCTACCTAGATTATAGAAAAGAATATAGAGTGCCTTCCACATTTTGAGGTAAAATCCTAGGTGAGACATTTGTTAAGAATTGTTAGGTTAGAATCACAAAAGCATGGATACAAACAAGATGGGTAAAATAAGGAAAAGCCACCCCTATAACTGACCTGGTTGAGAGTAGATTGCACCTCAGATTTCCTTAGCCAGACAATTAAAATAATTTCTGCCCTCTGCTCTCTCATAAATTCAGTACTCAGCTGATACGTTATATACCCGACCATCTTTGAAGAACTCAGGGTATGGGGAAGTAATGGGACACCGACCGGGATGTGGCCCTAAAGTGCAGGTCTAAAAGCCTTTTGCATGTGGGGACAGTGGAAGTGACCAGAGGCTTAACACCAAGCATCCTCTCTTTGATGCTGTCCAGAGGCACCTCCACAGTTTAGTCTCATGTCCTTTATTGCTTTTATTCGGTACCATGAAATTGGCACAATACGAGTTATCTTCAGGACCACTAGACAGAAAAAGGCAAGGTCACCTTTTTGTACTTTAGAAGTCCTAGTCTTTCCTTTCAGAATTTCACAATATGTTTTATGGCAGTGGCAAGGGAATAGGACACACATATATACCGCCTCTTAGCCTGTTCTTTTTATATGGTACAGCACATCTGCTCATTCCAGATCTGCAGAAACCTAAAACCTGAAATGTTGATGGAAACAGGTATGTTGTATTCCATGTGCTAAAAGAAAAATTAGTGAGGCAAATATTGTTTCTATAGTCAACTTGGGATGGAAAAAGTGACAACCTCCATGTATATCATTGCAAACATGAGGCAAGAAATGAGACTAGAGAACAAATATATCTAATTTTAAATTCCTTTGGGAGAAAAATTGCAGTTCTATTTAGGAAGCAGCTCTTCTGGGGGCTGTACAGAAGAATTCCAGAAATAACTATGATTGCTCCTTGAATGACTGTAAGTGTGGGTGCTCACCTGAGCTCCAGCGCCTTCTCAGGACTCTCCTTAGGTCCTGGATCAGTCAGAGGTGCCATAAGGCACCAGGGAGAGAGTTGGGCCAGGAGACCTGCAGCAAAGTTGTCAAGTTTGTTAGTTTTGAGCCAAGGTGAAAAGAAGTTGGGCAGATGCCCAGATAGGAGCTTTGAAGGATTAAAGTTCTTGCTGCCTGGGGTGGCAGTGAATTGTATAGCCTGAAAGGCAGAAGGTGTAAGCGTGTAGAGTTTCTTCACACAATGGAAACATAGCCTTTGACCTCCAACATATAGATTAAGCCTGTGGATTCATGATAGGAGAGAGGAACAAACTGAATGTTCTTCAAACCATGAGGTCACAGCAGAAAAGGGAAGACAGCCCAGGTCTTGATGGATGAAGCACTCAGGGGTCTGACTCCAGGTCAGTGGAGCAAGATTGAAATGCAATTAAGCTCCCAGGACAAGACTTCTGCTCCTGCCTTTCTAAGGCCACTGTGGAGTCTGAGTGACTACGGGGAATGACTGGAATGAGAGGATATGGGCAGGTGAGGAAATGGGCAGGTGGGAACAGTAATGCTGTGGCTGTAGAGCTGAACAAGTTACAGAGGGCAGGGGTGGAAGAGCTGGGCTTGGGTGATCCCACAGTGGGCGTGGGCCACGGGGAAGATGCTGCAGGGTGATTTGGGGATGCCAGAGATTAATTCAAGAGGCTTAAACACCTTTCATGAGAACACCGTGGGGGTAGAGTTGTCCATTCATTTATGAACCAGGTGCTGTGTCACAGGTACTGCAAACACAGACCACAAACTCTGGAGTGTGCTTGCCTGCCTCCCATGGCAAGGACTGTCCCCAGAGACATCTGGCAGGTGGGAAACCCTCCCTACAAACTTTCTAACAACAGAGGGGGCTATGGGTCTTTCTGTGAGGGCTGGAATACTCCCCTTCCTGAGTCCCTCCCACCCACTAAGCCAGAGGCTCTCCTCCTGCAGTGCGAGAATATCTGTGCCCTAAGACAAAGGCCAGAACTGAACTGATTAATTTACTAACCCTTTAAAATCGGCTCCAGCTCCCACAGTAAGAAACCAAAAAATAACAAATAGGCTTTTTTTAAAAAATAAATAAATCATGCAAGCATAAAGAGAAAAGAAAAATCCTTGCGAACCGCTAAATTTGTCTTCCTCTTACTGGGTCTCTTACCTTTTTGTATTAAACTTCCCTAAATGCTTTGATGCCCTGGAGAATTCCACCTGCTCTAAGCCTAGGGATGGCCTAACTGGCTTGCGATTCCTCTGAACACCCACTGGGAGACCACCCATGGAGTTTAAACATTCTCCAAGGCCCAAGTCAAAGCCTGCATCTGGTTAGAGTCCTGACGCTGACAATGGGAGCCTTCCTGACATCCACCACGCTGATGGCTGCAGTGCTAGGCTCTGCAGGACATTCTGAGTTATTGGGGCATATTTCCCAAGAATAGCCCAATTAAATAAGAAAGAACCAAATCTATAAAATGCAAAATAGTTCAATGCAAAATTGCTTCCACACTGGGAATTGGAGAGAGTTGCAGCTCCAGAGACAGTTTTATAGGGTATCCTGACATTGTGGAGCTTATTAAAATCATAGATCATAGATCTGGCAGGCCGGAGGGAATTTCAGCCATATTTCCATTATTCTCCCCATCCCTTAATAAGGCAGTCATTTTAATCTCTGGGTAAAAGACACGATGGTAGGAGAAGAGAGTGCACAGTCCTGACACTGAACTGACCTCCTCCCTGAGCTCTTCCTCAGCAGTCCTGTCCATATTCCCCAGGATTCAGAGGGAGTTTATTTGTCCTCCGTGAGGGTTCTTGCGCTTTATCAAAACCCTCCATCTGCCAGAAAAGCTGCATTAAGTCTTATGTCTCCTTCTTGCCTTTCCCACTGCATTTCTTCCCTTCTAGACAAAAAGCAATTCCATTCTTTATCCGATTTCCCATACTTCTCATTCTGCTAGTCTTTCCTTACTTCTACACTGGGCTTCGATTCAGACAACAGATTGGCTCAGCTGTTTACTGGTTATTTCACCTTGGCAAATACCCTCTGATCCTTCATCAGTGTGCGCCAAGTTCTGTGAAGAAAACAGTCTCACTCTCATAATGGAGGGAGAGGTACTGTCATGCAGGGTGTCATGCAGGGTCTCCTGTCCCGCTCCCGACATAAGAACGCAGGACATGGTGAGGCCAAAAAGGAACACCCACGGAGCCATAGGTAGGGGAGTCACACCACTATACTCTTGCTGGTGGCTGGGTTGGAGACACAGGAAGCAGGAGCCACACTGTTCGCAACCCTCACTGTGCCGCTTGCAGGCTCAGCCACCATCCTCTTGCTAGCCCCCATTTGATGCTAGCGTAGCCACAGCAGTTATATTAGTGGCCAATGGCTCACTGGTTACAGCTGATGGCCAACTAGCCACAGCTGATGGCCATCCAATCACAATTGATGGCCATTTACTACCTGAGCCAGCACCTTTCCACGTGAGGCTGAGAGCCTGGAAACTGCACTCCTGACTCTGTCCCCACACTCCACCCCTACAGGGTCTCGCCTCACAATCTACGTGACAAGCGTCTTCCACGAGGGGCCCTATGCGAGGAGCCTGGAGATGAATGCAATATCCTGGGCACAGCCAGACTTCCTGGGCTTCTTAGGGTACCACCAGTCTCCCCAGGCACAGTCAGGGCCTCTCAGGGCACTGCCACTCTCTCTGGGCACAGCCAGACTTCCTGGACACAGCCAGGGCCTCTCAGGGCACTGCCACTCTCTCTGGGCACAGCCAGACTTCCTGGGCTCAGCCAGGGTTCTCAGGGCACTGCCACTCTCTCTGGGCACAGTCAGACTTCCTGGGCTCAGCCAGGGTTCTCAGGGCACTGCCACTCTCTCTGGGCCTCTCAGGGTACCGTGCTGGAACAACAGCGACTCACAGTCAAGGTGCTTACATATTCTTGATGGTGGCCGGTCAAGACACAGGAAGCAAGCATTCACCAGTTCCACTACATGGTGGTACGTTCCCAAGCAAACAGTCAAGTGGTCCATCAAATCAGGTATGGATGGCAATTCCCCATAGTCCACAGTCATTTGCCAGGGCTGTGCACCAGCCCCACAATGTGTGCCCTCTCCACAGGGCGAGGGTCCCAAGTCCTCCCCAACCTGGGGACGAGGGATGACCCTGACCTCACCCGCATCCTACACCAAGGACTCAGCAAGCGTTTTCCTCCTGGGACTACAAGTTCCGCATCTGGGCTGCCTCAGCAAGCACCTCCCAGCCACAGGGCTGCAACGACCCCCGCCCCCTCTGCCCATGCTGGTCGGAGAACAGTCCACGTCTTTCCACCCCTCCATAGGGATCCAGCTCTCCAGCAGCTGCTCCTCCTGGTCTTCCTGAGACTGAGTGTTCATACGCACAAACTGCTCCACCGCCCTTCGGAGAGCTTTGGCCGGCACCGTACCCTGCTCGCTGTGCCATGTGTCATTCAGGGTGTCGGGAGGGGTCTCTTCTGGGGTCTCTGGTCCTGCTCCCCACATAAGAATGCAGGACATGGTGAGGCCAAAAAGGAACACCCACGGAGCCATAGATAGGGGAGTCATAGCACTACATTCTTGCTGGCGGCATCCGCCCGTCTGCAATCTGCAATCCACAGTCTGGCCTTGCTAGCCCCCCATTTTCTGCTAGCATAGCCATGGCAGTTATATTAGTGGCCAATGGCTCACTGGTTACAGCCGATGGCCAACTAGCCACAGCTGATGACCATTTACTACCTGAGCCAGCACCTTTCCAAGTGAGGCCGAGAGCCTGGAAACTGCACTTCTGGCTCTGTCCCCACAAGTGCCCTGGGAATCATAAAGTCTGGGTTGTAGTCTTACCTCTAGACTAACAGGCTGTATAGGCTTGGGTAAAGCTCTAAATTCCTCTAACCATCACCTTGCTCCCTTGTAGGTAGAACTAAATAATACCCATTTCGCGGGGTGATTGGAAGGGTTGAAAATGATGATGGAAATGCGTTGCTTCTGTAAAGCGCTAAGGTCATGCAGGTATTAGCTTCTCTATTATTTCATCCTCTTGTTGAGGTCCCTAACATGGAGCCTGCGTAAATTGTCTCTGTATTAGGCAATGCCCAGCATATGGCCTTTTTCTCTAAGGATTGCAGTCCTTTGCAGAGTGAGCCTGGGGAATGATCTTTCTCTTGCACAATCCTTCCCTCCTAGTCAAAAGTTATTAGACGGGCATAGTGAGTCACCTGACATAAACAGGTAAATCATATTCTCTCTCCAAGGAATTTAGGGTTAGGATTCAGAGACCCTGGTTAATTTCTGGTGCTCACTTGAACTGAGGACAAAACTTTGGGAGATAAGGAATGGTTATATTTGGTCCATACATAACGAAGCAGAAAGAGAGAGAATTATGAAAGAGCCACTGGCATTCGTCTCCTTTCCTGTCCAATATATGGGCTGCAGAACTATCAATGCTGCTACAGAAGACGAGCCAATGGGTCCTGCACTGCAGCAGGGGGTCAGAGGTGAGCTGGTGCTCGCAGGTGAGGAAGAACTTACAGCCCCTGACATCTGGGTTTGCCTGACAATCACAGGGAGGCCCTGGTGTTTTCCTGCGGAATATAAATAATTTCACAGAATGTCAAACTCAGACAAGGTCACTCTGTGACCACGACAGATCAAGACAAAAACAAGACCATTCCATAACCGTGTCTGAACTCAGACAAAACATGAACATTGCCAACTATAAAAATGATCAACTATCCCCCATCCTGTCGAGAGTGACAGCTGACTCTACCAACCACAGTCTTAGTCTGTGTCTAGTTGTCCTTTCCTTTTAGATAAGATTAAGCCGAGGTATTTCAAGCAATCTTTAAAATAGTGACAAGCTCTCCCCACAGATGACTCTGGGCACTTTCTAGAATGTCACTGCGGAGGATTTGAATGGTGCAAAGAGAGCCATTTCTACTCTCTCTGTCCTCTCCTGCTTTCCTTTTTCTCCATAATAGCCTCACAACTTAATTGTCTCAAGTCCATTCATGTGCCTCAATGCTTCTAAGTGAAACAATAATGGATTCCTGGCCGTGCTTCTTGTCACGAGAGAACGGGGTATAATTTCTCATATTTAAGGAGATCCAATTATCAGGAAAAGAACAACATTCTTCTCACTGTTATAATATACTCCCTTTTATATCTTGGTGAAAACAAATTGTGTATAAAAATCAATACTGAGCTCCTTTTCTGCATACAAAGCTCCAATATCTCCCTTGGCAAAAGAAAGAAAAGTCAATACTAAAATAAAGGAAAAATTCAATGATTGATGTCTTTGACTTTTTCAAATGCAGAATTTTCCAGATTCAGAAACCTCTTAATTAAAATATCTCTTCTGTTCAGGTTGGCATTCATCAATTTTGATGACAATACATGCTTTCTATTACAGATGAAAGCAAACCTCTGATCCCCTGGGGCGGGGAAGGGGGAAATAATGGAACTCTAATTTTTAGATTATGGGACATTGATATCTTTCCTGAAAAGAAAGGTTGCAGTTTCAGAAGCAGAAGTAATTCCCTGCTGGTCACCCCTTCTCTTCTGAGCTCCCAGAGATGGAACTGCACTATTTGATGTTTTACTTTTTGGGGCTTTTAAGTAATATTTCATTTTTTAAAAGGTGCTTTCTTGTTGTTAGCAATGAACACAGTTATACCCTGGATCTTGAATTCTAAATATTATTTCTCACTAAAAGGAATCAGAGCTTATTAAAAAAAAAAAAAAAAAGCCTGATTTTAGGGCTGAAGAAATGAAAGCACGAGGTGACATGTGAGTCTATGAAAAAGATACAGAAGCCACCTGGAAGGGGTACACATTGGCCAAATTAAAAAAAAGAAAAGTCCGTGCATCCATAGTAGTAGTATTCAACAAAAATAAAAGGAGAAAAAGAGGGTTATGAGAGAAAGAGGAAAGCCCTCCCTTACAGAACAATGGCAGCTAATAGAAGTAGAATGGTGATAGAATGGAAAAATGCAATTAATATTTGACAATCCTCAATATGCCTCAATATGATCAGTATTTCAAGCAAAGACCATGGGCACTAAAATCACGGGGTAGAAGGTTATTGGGGGGCAGACTATTTGGCCAGTACCAAAGTATCAATCTGCATTTTAATTACTAATTGCAAAACGGAAAACAGACCTTTATGACAGCTATTACCTTAACCCAGGGACCAAGCTTGGCATCATTCACATGAGGGTGCCTCACAGTGTGTGCCTGCTGACAGTTTGCAACATGAAATATAAAACAGCGCCTAGGTAGTGTTCTTGTTGAAAACGTTTGCTCTGAATCTAATCAACCTTCCAGAAGGTGCTTCAATCATAGGAAACACAGGAGATATAAGGTTAAATGAAGTATAGGAAGAAATCAGGAAAACCCAGAATGAGGGACATTCTATAAGAAAACTGTCCTGATTCTTCAACAACTCAATGTCATTAAAAAAAAAATTTCTAGATTAAAAGAAACTAAAAACCCATAACAACCAAACATAATTATGAACCTTAATTGAATTCTGTTTCAAACATAAACAGGTATAAAACACATTTTAGGATAAATAGAAACCTCACTTATATCTACAATTGGGGTTCATTCAGATGCAGATTGTCTGGGAGACCACATACTTATGTGGGTGGACTCTTCCAGAAGCTAAATTTAAGAGCAAATATTGGAAAATATGAATAAGACTGGATATCAGAGAATTATTGTCAATTTCTTTAGGTATGATAACAGCATTGTGATTTTTGAGAAAAATGTCCTGATTTTTAGGAAATACATGCCCAAGTATTTAGGAGTTAAGTATCGACTCCTTTGCAACTTACTTTTAAAATGAAACAGTGTTGGAGACAAAGAGGAAAAACTGAGGATTGCTAGATGGGCGGGGGTGGGGGGGCGGGTGAAGGGATTGAAGGGCAGTCGGTGACCACAGGATGGCCACGGGGTTTGAAAATTAATCTGGGGAACGTAATTTAGCGGTTACCAGAGGGTAAAGGGTGTTGGGGGGTGGGAGATGAGGGTAAGGGGGATCAAATATATGGTGATGGAAGGAGAGCTGACTCTGGGTGGTGAACACACAATGTAATTTATAGATGATGTGATATAGAATTGCACACCTGAAATCTATGTAATTTTAATAACAATTGTCACCCCAATAAATTTAAATAAAAAAAAATAAAAAAATAAAATGATTCATCAAGAGAGAAGGCTGGGAAGGAGGAAGATTGGGAAAGAGAAAGCAACAACTCCTGCAAAATGTTAAGAATTGTTGAATCTAAGTGGAGGGCCTATCAGGTTTTATTATATTATCCTTTCAACGTTTCTGTTGCCACCCGCTGAGGTCTCCAGGAAACCAACGGTGAGATGGAGATTAACGTGCAGGAGGTTGACTAGAGAATGCTCTCAGGACCAATGCTGCGAGGGGAAGGGAAGGAAGCAGGATTGGACAGAGGAAGAAGTGGGACTGTGTTGCAAATATGAGAACACAGCTGAGCTGATCTTATGGGAGGTTTGGAGCTGGGATGCCCTTCCCAGTGGGTCCCTGTTAGGGTGCACGGGCAGGGTCATTATTCCCTCTGCCCCCTACGCTGGGTGTCAGTCATTGGATGTGGGCTGACCTGGGAAGGGGGCATGACCTTGGCCAAGGCAGTGGTGATGACAGCTGGCAGCTGGGAGAATAAACCCTTCATTTTTGAATGGGGCATCTGGGTGACACAGCACAATACTTGTAGATTTCAAAGTTGTCACATTAAAAACTTTGGGGTGGGGGATGTATAAAAGGGGTTGATTTGCCCTGAAAACATTTGATAACTACTGCCCAACATTCACTGACTTTAAGAGGAAATTGAGGCAGAGAGAACTAAGTCAAGTAATTAGCCCAAGGTCAGTGGTACGGCTGGAATTCAGATCCAGGCTGTCTGACATCAGAAGTGTTGCTTTAAACCATTGCATTATACCAGCCCTCTACACTCCTTTCCCGAGTTTCTGCTATTCCTGACTGGTCCAACTGTCTTATTGCTTTGGTTACATGAGAAGGAGTGGTTCTCATCCAGTGGCCAGCTCCATTTACAATAATTTCATATCTTCCTCCACAGAAATCATTTTCTTCCCCATTCCCAGCCTACTACTATGTAATTTAATGAGGAAGGAATACAACTGTATTATTTTACAGTTGCCCTACATGTGTCCTTTGTTTCAGAAAAGGCTTTTGCTGAGACATAGGAGGAAAAGAGTGAGTAGCCAACAGATGTGTTTTTAAACATTGTCATTGGCACATAATAGCAACTTGAGACATACTTAAATAAATGAAGCTTTAGTTGGATGCAGTAGGGAATCTTGTATTTTAAGGGAGACTTACAACAAAACTTTTTGTTGATCTTTCCTGAATATCAATGTTCTCACCTCATGGTTCCATGACAGCTCAGGGGTGTGTGTGTCGGGGGGGAGACAGGGGAGTGTGAAGTGAGAAATGGAAAGCTCTCTCCCTTTATGTTATCAAAAATTAGGAGAGCCCTGAAGCATGGTCACTTGAGCCTCAAAGTGTCAAAAATTCAGTAAGGCAACTTGTTCTGTGCATGCACATGTCTTTTTTCTCCCCAGTGTGCCCACATTTCCAGAAAGAACAAACAAACTGGCATACATTTTCATGCAGCCACCTGGAACCAGCACTCCCCTCTGACCCTCAGGGTTATCACCGCGTCTAGCTGGTCATGCCTGTCTCCTTTCTTTCTGGTGACTTCTCTCTCCAGGTTCCGATTATTGCTCTTATATTTAGCTTCTGGGAGAGTCCACCCACACATGTGGTCTTCCAGATGATCTGTATCTGAACCCCAACTGTAGAGATCCTTGATGTTCTCATTTTCATTTCTCCCGTAAAGGACTCTATTTCTCATATGTATTAGTACTGCACTAGAGGGCAGGAAAAGGACATCATTATCAAACATGTTCTGTGTATGTATACGTATATACGTGTACATACTCGTATGTGCAATCCCAGGCATGGTTAGCTCTCACGTCAAGTTTATAAAGTCTTCTACTTCCCCTAAGAAGACTGAACAGCTCTGCCTTATAAGTTCCCTCAGATATAATTACATTTCTATAATAATTCAAAATTTTAGTGCATATGTTGTTGGTCTTCCTCGCTAGCCTGAGAGCTCTGACAAGTAAGAAACCTTATGGCTTCTTCTTTGTATTCCCAGTGCCTGGTACATAGTAGGTATATAAAATTGACGTATGTCTTCATAAAAGAATGAGTGCCAATCAATCAACTGCATTATTAAGGAATGACTCAATCCAGCAGGACATGTGAGTGTGGTAAAGGACTCAAATGTGTTCCTACCTCCTCCTTAGACAAGACTACCCAGTATTAGTCCTTCCAGAAGGCAGTTTGTTCTTCTTAGAATGGAAATTCTTGAAATTAAAACAGCCTATCATTTGTTCTACACAGAGACCAGTGGTGCTAAGAACTTCATAATTGTTTCATGTTAATCAGCAATTTTATTTGTGGTCTAATTTTTAAATTCCTTTATTATTCCTCAAGTGTATGTGTGTGTATCTTTGTAAACACTCATTTTAGTTTGTTAGCTCTTCAGAGAGAAGACTAGTCAATCTTTATAATTTATTTATATAATTCTAACATGTAGCCATATTGAATCAACATTAAATTATAAGGAGCTGTAGCTGGTTGTCAGCTTAGAAAACTGCTTAGGGAACAGCTTTTAGCTAATGAACAAACAGCTTAGGGGATCAACTCTATGACCTTATCCACAACTGGGTCTCCCAACACCCCACATTATAAATATTTGGTAGAGTTTGTCTTTGTAGTAGTAAAAGAGTTCAATGGTTGGTTTCAAAATTGTTTTGTCTGATAGCTTTTAATTTCAGCAATATGCATAAGGATTTTCGCTACACATGCAGACTTTCCCTTTTCTGTCCACCCCTCCGGGTTTCTTGCTTTCCCCTAATATCTTTCCCTCTGGCTGGGACACTATGGTCCCTTGTGGGCTTCTCTCTATACCTAGCTCCGTGGCACCCGGAGGAGGGCAGAGCAACTTCAACTTTAGAGAAGATGGGGATCAAAGGAAGCTGATTCCTAAATAGTGCTGAAAGAGCAAGGGGCATGGGGCGGAGAGAGGCGGAGAGAGAGAGAGAGAGAGAGAGAAAGAGAGAGAGAGAGAGAGAGAGAGAGAAATGGAATGAATGCTGTTGAATGCTTGTCACGTGCCAGGTATGATGTCAGACAATACATGCATTATTTAATTTAATGCCTTGAATAATCTTATACCAGGGGTGCCAACAAAATATATACACATGACTTGTATGCATCTTTTGTTATCGATATATACTGAGTATTACAATTTTAATAGTTTTTATCGAATCTTAAAATATGTATACATTTTTTTGGCACCCTCTGTATATTGTCTTCAGGTTACAGATGAGAAAATGGGGTTCCAGTTTCCAAGATTACACAATTTGAATGTGACAGAACCCAAACCAGGCATCTCTGATTCTAAGTCCACATGCTTCCAGGATAGCTGTCCGGGAGCCCCAAATATTTTGATGGCTCAATTCTTATCAGTCTCAAATAAGTTCACTGAATGAAACATTTTGATTTTGTTTTTGTTTTCAAGTATTTCATTTATTGAAAACAGACAATCACTAAATTTCACATAGCATCCTGTATTAACACATTACATAATATATTTCTTTCTATACTGGAAGAAAGTAGGCCATCACATCTCCCAGTAAGATAGCAATGCTGTATCTCTTTTAGCTTAAATTTAGTGGGGAAGAATATTTCTCCCTTAACCCCATAAGTAGCCAAAGTGCAAAGTCTTAGTAATAACTTGGTTGCAAGTTAAAAAAAAAAAGTCACCTTCACTCAAACTCATTTAGACAAAAGAAACTTATTGGAAGGAGACAGAGGTCATAAAAGACAGTCAGTCCTCATAACACACTGGAACCAGGAATTGAAGAGTAAACAGGAAGTAAAGAAATGCTCTGTCTTGTTCTCTATCTCATTTCCTCTCACTATCTCTGCATATTTAGTTCATTCTTTGCCCTCTCCATGCTTTTGACCTTTTCTGTTTTGGCAAGTATTTGGCTCATATATGAACCATCACTTCTTATTTCAAGTACCTCATCATGTCTCTAGGTACCAATTAAAAATTCTCAGAAGGCAGAACCTGATTGGCTCAGCTTGAATCACATGTTTGCTACAATTGAATCAGGGGTGACTTGCTTCATTGATCTCTGCCTTCTAAGAAAGAGGTATGGGCAGGTTCTCAACAAAGTGTGGAAACGTGGAAGGCAATTAAACAATTAAAAGAGGAAATAATTGGATCTCTGGTATAGCATGAAATACAGCAAAGCCTATGAGCACTGTCAGTGAAAACTGAAGAGCCCAGAAACCAGAGGGGACCAAAAAAAGCATCCCTATTTGCACAGCTGCTGACAATGCAATGACTATGGAGAAAAATTATTTGGATCATGACTGCTTTAACAGAGTTATGTTTCTTGCCTCTTTAACTCTTTGATTCCATCTTTTCCTGTCAAAATTGAATCCATTGTATAACAACAAAATTCTGAAAACAATCCAAATATCTATCAGTATGGAAATGGTGGATCAAATTCTTGAACACTCATTCTATAAACACTATGCATCTATTAAAAGGAATGAGTTGGATCAATATGTATTAAACTAAAAAAATATAAGGATTTTATTAAATTAAAAAAACATTGAAAACAACATATATAATATCATATTTTGAGAGACAACAAGAAAACAAAGTTTTAGACAGCTGTCTATTTGTAGGTATGTGTAGGTAAGTAAGGACATACCAACCTGTCGACATTGATTACTTTGGAGCTGGGAGAAGTGGGATTAGATAGGGGAAAGAGTACACAATGTTTCTTTATGTATCTCTGAATGACTTAAGTCATTAGAAAACCCAAATGTTATGCTAGTAATTTTTTTAAGTTACTAAAGTATAAAGGTTTGTAAAATTCTATATTTAAAAGTCCATGTCAAATACTACTATTTCTGGCTTTTCATGATTTCTACCTACAGATGGGCTTCCTGTTTGAACTCCCGTAGAATGCAGATGAGCTCCTCATGATCTGATATTCTGTCTAGAATGATAAATGCTGACTGGTTCTCTTATACTTACACTATATTTCCAACAGGACCCATTTTTAGACCCTCCACATCCCAACAAATAAAATGGTATCTTATACAGAAGAGCTATCTATTAAATCTTTATTAAAAAAGATTAACTCAATACTCGGCAATTCTTCCAATATATCCGTATGTTGTCTTCAAAAATGTAGTGTCTCTCTAAGAATTTGCATTGGCCTATAAATGCAGCAATCTCTATTGACTTGGTTTTTTAATACAATGGCATATTCTTTTCTAGCCATTTCTAGCCAATTGACATTTCAGCTCATAATTTGAGGGGAAATCAAATGAGTAATTTTTTTTTAATATTGTAAGCTGACAACACAGTGAACTCTAAGCAGCCATGTATCTTTAAAATTAATTTTGGGCACCTCCTCCCCACCCCCGGCCCCAGCCAATTGACCTTGGCATACACAGTACAGCAAGTTCAGGGTTTGAAAAAATCAGAGTAGTGATTAACCCTGTCAGAGATGAAATGTCTGATGTCAAACTCCTCCAAATTACACCCATGCTTGACCTGCTATTCTCCTTTTGAGAGCACCTCATTACTGAGAAGCCATCATTCAAGGGACATATACTTAAACCTTTAATAAATCTCTGATCAAAATCCAGGAGCATAATTAAACCTTTGATGAAAGTGGGAGAGTATGGGAGCAGAACCAAGGTAGAAGACAGAGAACAAAGGGAAGATGTTTGTGTTAAGTCTGTGGACAGAAATTCTGACCCTTTAAGTTGTCCTTTAGGTCATGATACCATTTGGATCTGGTGACAGCAAATTTATAAGGAACTAAAGATCATTCTTATTGGACATTTAAGAAGTTTCCAGGGAGTTAAACCAAGGCACTTTCAATAATGCTGGCAGTTGAAGCTGACCTTGAACTTACCCATTGCTACACAGCAAGAATAATTTGCCTCAGTGTAATTTTATTAATAAATAAAAACACCATACCCTCTAAAGATTACTAGAACAGAAAAATAGATGGGTGTTGGGAATAGAATAATGTGTACCAGATAGGGTGAATAACTGGATAATGTAGATACGATGAGAACATAAAGGAACAGAGGTCAAAAGACTGTTTCTGGTTCTGTCTCTGCCACTGAATTCCCCAAGTGACCTTTAACATATCATTTCACCTCTTGAAAGTCTCAGAATCTTCATTTTAAAAATCATGGGAATGTCATTTGTTTCTCAGCCTACAATTTGCAAAAGAATCACGTGGGAATCTTATTAAAATGCAGATTTTGACTGAGTAGACCTGGGGTAGGACTGGAGATTTGGCATCCACAGACCACACCTTGAAAAGCAAGGAATTAGATGGTCTCCACATTTCCTTCCAGCTCTAAAATTCTGATTTCTAAATCAGAATCTCCACCTTCTCAGGTAAACCCCTCTGAGTTTCCACCTGCCTCCCCTACTCTGGCCTAGGCTGGCCTCTCTCTTCAGAGATTCAGTTTGCCTTCCTTCCCAATTTCACAGTGTCACAATTCACATGATCATTTGGGATTCTCCTCCTCAATCAAATAAAGAACAGAAATTAAACAACCAGTCCTTTCCCATCTTCTAAGCTTAGAGGCAAGCATACAGGCCCTTTTTGTGCTTGAATAGATTTTACTGTTCACCATTTAAAAACCAGGTAATGGGAAGTTCTGGACATTTTCTTCCAGTGCTTTTATATATATAGATATAGATATAGATGTAGATGATATAGATATAGATATATACATATAGATATATCTATATATCTATATAGATATATATATAGATATACCTATATAGATATATAGTGTATCTATATATCTATATGTATATATCTATATATAGATATATCTATATCTATCTATCTATATATATATATATATATATGGGGGGGAGAGAGAGAAAGAGAGAGAGAGAGGCAAAAAATATATATATCTTTTAAGAACGGAAAAAACTGTGTTAAAATTCTAATACTCGATATATACCGATAATAAAAGATGAATACAAGTCATGTCTATACATTTTTTCTGGCACCCCTGGATACCTGTGAGTGTGTGTGTATTTATTTATATATATATAGTTTGTTTGTGTGTTTGTTTTTAATCAAAATGGGATTATAGTGAATATATAGGTTTGTGCTCCCTATAAAACTATATTTTCTCATTTCATGAAAAATTCTTTGAAATTGTGATTTTAATGACACTATACTATTCCATTATAAGAATGTCCATTATTTATGTGACAATTGTTGAACATTTATGTAGTCTGTTCTAATTTTAAACAATATTAGGATAAACATCCTTATTGTTTTTATAGCTACTATTTGTTAAGGATTTTACTGTACGCCAGGCACTAGGCTAACTGCTTTACATATATCATCTCATTTAATCGTCACGGTCACCTTTCAAGCTGAGTATTATGATTTCTGTTTCACTGAGAAGAAAATTGGGACACAGAGAAGTCAAATGACTTACTCAGAATCACACAGCTATGGCAAAGGTGCAACCACACTCAGGTATGCGTGACTCCAAAGCCAAACTCATAACCACTGTGTGACACCATACTGTATATAAATCCCCAGGTGTCTCTCTGATTATTTCATTAGGATAATTTGTGTGTGTGTGTGAATTTTTATATTTACTTACAAAAGTAACAAAGGTTCATAGAAACAATTCAAGCAATGCATGGATGTAAAAGAAAACTCTATCTTCTCTTTTCCCTCCCTTCTATGATTTCTTGAGGCATATTTCCTTTCTCTGCATTTTCTATTTAAAATAGTACACAGGTAGGTAGGAATCATGTGTTTTTCACCATTGTATTTCCAGTCCCTGGAAAAAAGATATAGGCCTGACCTCTGCCCAGAAAGAATTTCTTGAAAGAATAAGTGAATAATTGAATATATTTATTATTTTACTAAAAATGGAGTTTTACGATACATATATCTCTGAAATTGTTATTTTTCACTTCATAAATCTCAAGCAACTTTCCAGGGCAAAACACATAGACCTAATTCTTTTTAAAATAACTGTATAATATTCTATAATATGAATATACCATAATTTATTAGTCATGTCCCATAAACTGACATGCATATTTATAGATTTTGGGAGTTACTGTCGATGCTGCATTAAATATCCACATGTACCTTTATATGCTGATGTTTTAATTTCTTTAGGGTAAGTTTCTATAATTAGGATTACTGGCTCAAAGGGGATGTATATTTAATTTTTAATGTATAATTCCAGGGAATTTTCCTGAAGTACTGAGCCAATTCACATTTAACCAAGCAGCATGTAAAAGTGGCCACATCCCCATACATTTACCACCTGATCAAAACTTTTACATTTTTATCATTTTGGGGGGGTAAAAAACATCTAGGTGTTTTGATTTGCATTATCTTTATTACTAGTAAGGTTGAATGGTTTTTAAGATTTCTCTCTCTCTCTCTCTCTCTCTCTCTCTCTCTCTCTCTCTCTTTCTCCTGTGAATTACAGGAAACATGCTTTAATTAAAATTGCTAAATTAAAGGACGTGAACATTAACATGTGGTTGACACTTAGCCAAATTGCCTTCCAAAAGTGATGGAACAAATTTACCCTCTCACAAGCAGAGCATGAAACCTCCTGCTTCACCAAAGCAGGTATTGTAATTCTAGAAGGAAAATAAAGGTATTTGCAAATCTGAGAGCCTCGGTGGATTTACTTGGGCATTTCTCACCATTCCTTCCGAAAGCCAGTTATCTTTTTTATTTTTGTTTTCCTTCATAAAGCTCCTGGTGAGTAGCACCATCCCTGTAGGGAAAGGAGGAGTGGAGGGAGAGCCTCCTGCACAAAGAGCTTGGAAGGGCAGCCCGGAGTTGAAATGCCAGTAAGTTAAAGGCATTTCCACAACACAATGGAACAGGAGAATGAGCACTAGTTTGTGTCCAGAAGAACTGACAGAGCTGGTCCAGGGGTGAGGGCAAGTTTATACTGGTGTTTGCTGTGGGGCATGGCCAAGGTGCCATGGGGATGTAGGGAGGGAGGGATGGATGTTGCTTTATGAAATGAGCTTAATTTCTTCAGTCACATTCCAGGAGGAGTTGGCCATAAATGGGTAGAATCCAATGGAACAGAATTTAATGCAAATAAACAAATGCTTTTCAGTATTTGCCATAAGAAAAGCCCTGACCTAAGGAACAGATTCCTGCTCTATAAGCTACATAACCAAATGGAGTACGTATAGAGGCTGTTCCCAAAATTCCTGAGGCAGAGTAAGGTGTGAGCTGTTTGAGAAGTACATTTAGCTATGGTGAGTTGAAATAGAGAGAGTTTACATCCAGGTAGTAGGATCAGGGAAGGCTTTCTGGGCTGAGGTCAGGCCTAAAGAAGAAGGTGTTAAGTTCCCCCACCCAACCACTTCCAGAGCTTCAGGCAGCAATTGGGAGGCCCTCACCAATCATACGTGACCCTCATAGATCTCCTGATCCACCTGCTACCTTAACAGATCCATGCACTGTCCTCACATCAGTCCTAGATCTACAGGCTGACCAAAGTCAATCCTGTAGATTTAAACCACCCTCTTCTGAACCACTCCTCTGCTGCATAGTGAAGTTCAGTTCAAATTAAGAGCCTCTGGTGTGTCCCCAGCTAGGTTAAGCAGGGATTCAGTGTGCCTGTTTAAGAAAACATCTAGTTGGTAACCTCTCTGGAGCTGGATATGCCTGCGGCTTTGTGTTTTCCTGAAGAAAGGGAGAGGGGTTGTCTGTAGGAGAGGATGAATGAAGAGACAAGAAGTAAGGAACGGGTGGTTTGGTTGTGACATGGTTCCCGTTCCTTTTGGACTTCTGGGGTCCTGAGGGATTGGCCTTGAGCCTCACAAGGGTGAGATATTCTAGACTAAAGTTGAAAGCTCTGAAAGGCTGCGGGTGCCTGGAGTAAGGCAGGCTGGTTTCAGGTGGAGGTGAGTACTTCATGGCTAAGAGGTCCAGCTCTCCCACTTGGCTCCCCTGATCAATGAGTCATTAACCTGAGGGCATCTTGCTGCTCTGACAGCCCAGGACAGTGAGCACCAAAGGAGGGTATTTCTGAAAGACTATGTCCTCATGAAGAGCATCAGTGATAGAACTGGACAATACCTTTCAGAACTTGGGAATGATGGGAAGACTGAAGGAGGGAGAGGGTAGAGTCCCTGCATGCTTCAGCCAGAGCTAAAAGCTATCAGGATTTGGGCATTAGCGTCAACGCAAAGTCATTTGTACCTATACTTTCCTGAGGCCTGGAAACAATTTAGTTACACTACACAAGGAGTGGTATATGATATCCTACCTAGAATGGAATAAAGTCATCAAGTGCCCATTGCCTTTGGAGAAAATAGAACTAAGAATGTCTTCCCTAATTAGGATACCCAGGCACTTTATATGAAGCCTTCCAGTTCAAGCTCAGATTGCATCTTAGAATCCCACATCCTGTCCTGGTATGCTATTCAGTAGGTTCTGTGAAAAGCCCAAACTTAGAATCTGGATACATTGGTAAGAACTTCTAGGGAGGTCAGAGTGCCTTGAATTGAACTAAATTTCCATCACATAGTGCTCATTATCAGTTATATACTGGACCCTGAACAGGGTAGATGTTTAATTTGATTTGACTTCATGTGTTAACCTAGTGCCTACATTTTATTTTTAAAAACATATTCAGTCCTAAAGTTTGCATTCAGTATAGCCGTGAGGACCAGTGACATCCTCTCTATCTAAACACTTTGTTTTCTATCTCTCCTGCTATTGAACCATTATGGAAACCTCTTGCCTGTTTACCTATAGTGAGGCCCCCATGACTCTCCCAGAAAAGGTATATATAAATGTAGCAGAAAGAAGTAAAAAGCATGAAACTTCTTTTGGAAGCCAGACCTCATTTTTATAAATGTCTCTACTCCTTTCTTCCCTTCTCTCTTCCTTTAGGCTCCCTTCTAACCAGAAAAAAAAACAACAACAAACAAACCAAAAAAAAAAAAAAAAAAAACAACAAGAAATGG
Source organism: Rhinolophus ferrumequinum (assembly GCF_004115265.2). Classification (NCBI taxonomy): domain Eukaryota; kingdom Metazoa; phylum Chordata; class Mammalia; order Chiroptera; family Rhinolophidae; genus Rhinolophus; species Rhinolophus ferrumequinum. Next base: position 79,347,443 of record NC_046294.1, on the reverse strand, counting down.
AAACGCTTTACTTCTCTAGGTTCTCTCCTTTAAAGTTTTCATTTGGTAAATGCCATAAATATTTTTTTTGGTATGACTTCCCATTTGCAAAGATAAAATAAATCCAAGACAAGATTAACACAGGCTGTTTATTCATAAACTTGCAGCAAGGGAACCCATCTGCCATCACTTTCATTTCCGCAGGGGTTCAAAGGTGTCAGAAAAGAGAGCAAGTTTTGTAGAGTAAAAATAAATACTGAGACAATATTCTGATTGCCAGGCTTTCTGCAAAGGTGGAATATGGAAACAGGGAAGATTTTCTAATTGGTCCTTGGATATATTCAGCATTTATTGGTTAGCTGCAAAGGGGCAAGTGAGCAATTTGGAGACATTTCAAAAAATGAAGGTTTGTTCAGTGTTGCAACAAAAGGTTTTCTGTGGCTGGCCATTTTCTGAAAAAAAGTGGGGGCCTATGGGTGCTCTTTAATGATCTTTATGAGAAACTGACCACCATGGTAGGAAATTTCTCACATCAAAAGCCAGTACTCGTAGAGGTTTTTTTTTTTAAATATTTTTGCTGGAAGTGAATTAGCTAAATCTTATTTCTAAACTGGAGCTAATAATAATTGGGAAACACATTATTAAAAATAGTTTATAGTTTCTTTTAAATGACCCACTCTACTTGGCTACATAAAGTCCAGCCTTTATCAAAGTGTCCTGCCAACTTTTGGGGGACACGTGGAGCAAGTAAACATGTCCCCTATAGTCCTCACTGCTTATCATTTGTAACTCGGGCTCTGGAATGCTGCCCCTTGGCTTCTATGCATGTTTATTTGTTCTCCTCCTGCACCTGGAGATGGGTTTCTCTTTATCCTTAGTTACTCTCACCTGTACCCCTTCATCCTTCCCTTAGGCTCATTTCCTCTACGATGGTGAAGAGTAGGCTATAACTCTTTGGAAAGCCCTACTGAAATTAAGAGATGTCAGAAGGAAAAGATAAACAGACTGTTGTGATGTTCAGAACTTCTAGGACTAGAAGGTTCTAAGATAGCTCTTCCTGACTTGTTCCCAGATTGCCACAATCAGGAAGGGATCATCTTTCTTCTCTCATGGGACAATATCCTGCAGCATGTCACCTGAAGAAAATCCCAAGACCCAAGAGATCCAAGATGGCAAAACAGATAAACACTTTGTCTGCTTTCTTCTGTGAACACATTAAAATTACAGCTAAATTATAGAACAATCAATCTGGAGAACCACCTGAAGTCTAGCTAAACAGAAGTTTTACAACTAAGGATATAAAGAAGAAGCCACATTGAGACTTGGAGTGGTGATTTGAAATGGGATGGCCCCAAACCTCCGTGTGGCAGATGAGAATCAGGAGGGATATGTCTTCCATGGAGGTTCACCCAGGAGGAGTGAAGAATGCCAGCCCCACATCAGACTCCCCAGCCTGGAGTAATCTTGCTGGGAAGAGGAGCCCCCACAACATCTGGCTGTGAAAAATTGTAGGGATTCTGACCATCAGGATGGGACAGAAGGCTGTAGGAAACCCAGATGTCTTCTCAAAGGACCTAGGTACAGATACATTCACTCGCAAACACTCACCTTGGGCTCCAGGGGCAGAGGCACAGTCACTCGGGAGGGAGTGCATAGGAGGCATCCAGGAGGCAGACTGAGGTATATGGCTTTCAGGTGAGGGCTGGAAGACTGTCACCATTTTCCCTGTGTGTGGTCCTTCTCCCATGCAGCCAGTAGGTGGGCGCCATCTTTCCTGTGTTGAGCACTCCCCCACATAACCAAATCTGAATCTAAATTGGTCTGGTGAGCTCCACTGCTCCACCCTGATGACTCTATGGGACTCTGCCCCACTCAACTCCCCCAACACTGAAGGCACTTTCTCCAAGAGCAGCCAGCCATGCCTGCATTGCATTCTTTCTTGAAAAACGATCAGAGTCCCTGGGCCCCGTGCAGGTGGCTACTGGCCTTGGTGTGCTCTAAGACTTTTGCTGAGTAGCTCTAGGCTCAGCACTAGCACCAAACCAGAATCTACATTAACCTGGTGACCACAGCAGTTCCCACTCTACTGACTCCCTGAGGCCCGGCCTTACCTAACTTGTGTACTACACGAGGATTTATGAATGGCTGAACTTTAAGGGAGCTGGCAGGTGGCAGCAGGCCTCAGGGTGTCCTGGCTTTTTGTGGAGCTACCCCAGGCCTGATACTAGTGGCAGACATTCTCATTTTTCAGTGTGGCCTCTCCCATGCACCTCTAGGTTTAGCACAAGTAGCGAGCAACTATGGATCACTTTGTAGCTCTTACCAGGTAGTCTCTGGATGATCACAGGGAGTGGGTGAATGGGCCCACAACAGAGCCCCTCCCAAAAAGCCCCAGAACAAACATACATAAAGGTTGGCTTCAGACCACAGCAGAGCACCACCCAATCAGTCCCACAAGTGCACACACAAAGGGCAGTCAAAAGAAGCATCAGAGTCTGCTGAAGCAAATCCCACTGAGTAGGATAAGCTCCCCATATAGCAGCCCATAAGCTGTAAATGTGGCCAAAACCCACAGCTAATCAACCTGAAGGTCAATCCCACCCATTGATTTGCCAATAGCAATCAATGCTCAACTATAAAAAAAGGGCACCCACAATCCACAAAAGGGACACTTCTGGAGCATCTGGAGCAGGTAACCAGGGAGACTGTGACAGGAACCCACAAGCAAGTACTATATAAGTCCACCCAGCCAAGACTGGGAAATATAACAGATCTACCTAATACATAGAAACAGACACAGAGAGCTAGCCAAAATGAAGAAACAAAGAAATACATACCAAATGAAAGAACAGGAGACAATTTCAGAAAAAGAACTAAGCAAAATGGAGGTAAGTAACTCTATCAGTGACAGAGTTCAAAACAATGCTTATAAGGATGCTCAAGAAACATAGTGAGAACTTCAAAAAAGAGACACCAAATATAAAAAAAGGACATAGAAACCATAAAACAGAACCAATAAGAAGTGAAGAATACAATAACTAAAATGAAGAATGCTCTAGAAGACTAAATGAAGCAGAAGATTGAATCAGTGATTTGGAAGAGAACATAGCAGAAAACATCCATTCGGAACAGCAAAAAAAAAAAAAAGAAAAAAAAGAAAACTTTAAAAAAAATGAAGATAGGTTAAGAGACCTCTGGGACAACATCAAATGTAACAACATTTGCATCACTGGGGAGAAAGCAAGGGATTGAGTATCTATTTGAAAAAATAAAGACTGTAAACTTTCCTAAGTTGGTGAAGGAAATAGACATACAAGTTCAGGAAGTGCAGAGAGTCCCAAACAAGATGAACCAAATACACCCACACCAAGACACATTATAATTAAAATGGCAAAGGTTAAAGACAAAGAGAGAATCCTAAAAGCAACAAGAGAAAGGCGAGTAGTAACGTATAAGGGAGCTCCCGTAAGATTGTCAGCTGATTTCTCAACAGAAACTTTGCAGGCCAGAAGAGACTGGCACGAAATATTCAAAATGATGAAAAGCTAGAATCAACAACCAAGATTACTCTACCTAGCAATGCTATCATTCAGAATCAAAGAACAGATAAAGAGCTTCCTAGACAAGAAAAAGCTAAAGGAGTCATCACCACCAAACAAGTATTACAAGAAATGTCAGAAGGACCTTTAAGACAAAAAAATAAAAATTAAATTAGAAAAATCAAAATTATGAATAATAAAATGGAAATAGCTACATATCTATCAACAATTAATCAACGTAAGTGAATTAAATGCTGCAATCAAAACACATAGGAAAGCTGAATAAATAAGAAAATAAAACCCTTACTGTACTGGCTACAAGAGACTCACTTCAGATTGAAAGACACACAGAGTTGGAAATTAAAGGAATTGAAAATTTTTCAACGTTTTTCACCAAAGGCCATATGCGGTAAAATACACAAAAGCTGGGCCACTCACTCGAGGTGAAGTATGTATTGCCTCACCTGGTTTATTTAAGTAAACTAAATATATTTTTGGAATTTGCTGCGGGCCAATTAAAAATGGATTGCGGGCCGCAGTTTGAACACCTCTGGTCTAGAGAAAGACCAAGGGATTGTCCTTAGTTAGGATATCATTCTGTAGGATCTATAATGTTCAAGGATCTTTGGACACATTATTTTCAATCCTGCTGACAGCACTGCAAGGCAGGTGATGATAACTTCATTTTATAGATGAAGAAACTGAGGTCCTAAGAGGTTAAGTAACAAGCCCAAGCTCATTCAGCTGGAAAGCAGTGAAGCCAGAATTTGAACTCAACTCTTTCTGCTTCTAAAGCCTCTGTTCTTTTCACATGGTTAAAGGCAATGCCAGAAGTGACTTAAAATAGCGATTTTTCTCTCCCTACTGTTTATCTGCCAGATGCTCCACTGTCTGAGTCATTTTGATGCTGCAGATTACACATTAACACTTCTATCCTATTAACAATACAGTAGCCCCCCATATCCACAGTTTCACTTACCCGTGGTCAATAAAGGTCCAAAAATATTAAATGGAAAATTCCAGAAATAAACAATTCATAAGTTTTAAATCATGCACTGTTCTGAGTATCATGATGAAATCTCCCGCCATCCTGCTCCATCCCACTCTGGACATGAATCATTCCTTTTTCCAATATATCTACACTGAATATGTTACCCTCCTGTTAGTCACTTAGTAGCCATCTCCATTATCAGACTGGTTATCTGAGTGAGAGAGAGAGAGAGAGAGAGAGACAGAGAGAGCACATTTGCATAACTTTTATTACAGTATATTGCTATAATTGTTCTATTTTATTAGTTGTTGTTAATGTCTTACTGTGCCTAATTTATAAATTAAATTTTACTATAGGTATGCATGTATAGAAGAAAAACAGCATATACAGGTTAGGTACTATCTATGGTTTTAGGCATCCATTGGGGGTCTTGGAATGTATCCTCTGCAGATAAGGAAGTGGGGTAGGAAACCACTGTATCTATCTCCCTAGTATGAAGTTTCATGGTCAGAATCCTCCTCCTTCTCTTCTCTCCTTCCCCTCTTAATCCCTTTTTCCTTTCCTCTCCCATATCCTCCTTCATCTTCTAAATTTAGAATGATTGTGTTTTCCTATCCATTTGCAAACCTTACTTATGAGAAGTGACTGGCAGTATGATTAAGGGGTGAGTCCCCTCTCTTTCCCTGAGAGAATTTTTTCTATCCAAGGAGACCAAGGAGATCAGCTGTTGTCGATCACAGATTTCTGGTATAGCTTAATTTCTTTTAAAAATGTTAGAGTTCAAAAACTGTGTCCATATAAATACTGAAACTGTGAGCACAAATTACAGGTCATTGGAGAAGAAAGTTGCCTAATTTGGTGGCCAGCTTCCAAAATTCCTCTTGGTAATCCTTTCTCATGACTGTTTCTCTTTTACAAAATAGTTTCCAGGAGAGTTTGGATTTTGCCTTCTGAGGTGTCAAAGCACTTATCACAAAGCATACTACACTAGCAAAATGATCTGAAACAAATTATTACTGGAAGCAGTGAGTCCAAACTTTTGGAATGTGCTTACTAATGGTAGCCCTTTGAATCATTGCAGGAAAATAATAGCTTTATATATCTATCAGTTTTTTCTTTTCTTTTCTTTTTAAATCAACATGAGGATGACTTGTACAAGCAAAATAAAGCAAAGAACTGAAAAAATGTATCTATATATATAACTCAGGTTAGAAAACCTGCTATGGAAATAGGAAGGAAATGCCACAACCTCTGCTGGACTGGCTCTCAATACAGATCAAATTCCAAGATAATAGCTCAGATTTCCTCTATCCTGTTAATTTGAGCAAAATCGCTTAGGTCCTCTGTGTTCTGCATAACTCTTCCATTCACTCTACCTATATAGAAATCAATTACAACTCGTGGTGGAAAGAACATTTGGTAAATTTCCTTAAAGAAAAGTTCCTTCCTCTTCTCAGGGATTTCAATCCCTGTTCCAGTGCTTCTTTATTTGACTCCAGGGAAAAGATGGAGGAAAGAGGGTTTCCATCTTGATTTCCAGAGTATTTGCCACTAATTTTGGCCCATTGTTGACTTTGTTTCTTTTGTTTCAAGTTGAGCTCCTGAAAGTTTCAGAAATGAGGAAGCAAGAAAGGACAGACATATTTGGAGACAGAAGGGGAATTGGGGGGTTTGTAGGAATTATTTCCAGTGATTCTCTGAGTATTAGCTCTGAACCAGAGGGTGACTTTTGGTGTTATACTCAAGTATTTGTGTATTTTTTGGCCACAAAGAAACTGTCATCCATTTGCCCAGCTATCCTCTATTTTTCCTTTTTTACATTTGCAGAGACAAGTCTTAGTTGTGATAATACATGCCTTAGGAGGACAAAAAGTGTCAAAATGTCTGGATTGTAAGACATTCCCACCATAAAGGTAAATAGAAACAAACCTAGTCGAACCCAGTAGAAATGAAATTCCACTCTAATAACTGATCCCTAACTAATTAGATATATTAACAAGATTGCCAGATATAAGGTCAGCTCACAAAAAAAATGAATAACATTTCTCTATAGTAGCAAAATCCAAATACAAAATACAATCAGAAATTAAATAGCATTCACCACAGTAACAAAAGTTATAAAGTATATAACTTGGATATGGGTAAAGATGGTGGAGTAGGTAAACACTGTACTTGCATCTTCTCATGACCATATCAAAATTACAACTATTGCCTGAAGTCTAGCTGAACGGAAATCCTGTAACTAAGGATATATAGAAAAAGCCACCTTGAGACTGGTAGTTGGGGGCAGAGACGCAGAACAGGCTTGTCCCCATATAAACATGTAGCAGTTAAAAATCAGAATGGATATCTCAGCTGCTGAGATCTCCCCTGAGGAGCAAGGGATCCCAGCTCCACGTGAGGCTACCCAGCCCAGGGTTCCAGTGCTATGAGGAGAAGTCCCCACAATTTCTGGCTGTGACACCCAGCAGAGATTGTGGCTGAGACAGAGGGCAGCTGGAGTCCCAGAAATTCCTCTTAAAGGGCCTGCACATGGACTTACTTGCTGAAGGACTCACTCACTCTGAGGTCCAGTGCAGGAGCAGCAGCTCAAAAGGCTCCAGGGAAATATGGGGAAGAATTGAATTGTCTGGCCCTAGGAAAAGGGCTGAAGATGCAGCTTTCTTGCAGACAGAAGTGTTGGCAGAATCCCTTATTTCTTTTTTGAGCCCAACACCCTCCCAGTGTGCAGACACAGGTGGCTGCCATATCTGAGGGTTTATCAACCTAGCTAACACCATTCATCACACCCTGGGGGTTTCCTGAGACCCTGCCCCACGCAAATTGTAGACCCAACCAAGCCACTTCCAGTGGCTTTTCCATACAAATGACCTGTCTTTCCTCATGCTGTGTACTTCCCTAAAATCTCTCAAGAGTTCACAAATCCCAAACAAGCAGCATCTGGCCTTGGCATGCCCTGTACCTCTTGCTAATCATCACCAAGCCTGGCACTAGTGGTGGCAGGCCTCAGTTCACAGCTTAGCCTATCCCAGGCACCTCCAAGAGCCCAGTGCAGGTGGAAAACACCTGCAGATCACTTTGTGGCTCTCCCCAGGTGGCTCTGGGCAGGGCACAGTCAGAGGCTGAACTTGGCCTATAGTAGAGCCCTGCCCAGGAGGCCCCAAGGTTGGCACACGAGGTGGCCACTTTGGACTACACCAAAACACCACCCAGCCACCTCCACAGATGACACACCCAAAGGGCAGACTGGGAAGGCACCAGAGCTCTGCTAAAGTAAACCCTGCTCCATAGTGTCAGCTCCTGCACAACAGGTTATCTACTATAGTCATGGCAAGTCCTCACAAACAATCAGCCTGAGGGGCAATCCCTCCCTTTGACATGCCAACAGCAACTGATGCTCAACTACAAAAGGAGGGTACACACAACCAAAAAAGGGACAAATGTGCAGTACCCAGCGAGGTGACCAGGGAGACTGTGCCACTGGGCCCCCCAGGACACCTACAAAAGGCCACTCTACTAAGATTAGAAGACATAGCAGCTCTACCTATGTACAACAACAAACACAGGGAGGCAAAAATGGGTAGACAGAAAACATACTAAATGAAAGAAGAGAACAAATCTCCACAAAAAGAACTAACCAAATGGAGACAAGATGCAGAGTTCAAAACAATGGTTATAAGGATGCTCAATGATCTCAGGGAGAACTTCAACAAATAGATAGAATAGAAAACATACAAATGGTGATAGAAACATTAAGAAAAAACAGTCAGGAATGAAGAATACAATAACTGAAATAATGAATACATTAAAGGGAATGAATGACAGATTAGGTGAAGCAGAGGTTCAAATCAGTGATTTGGAAGATCAGGTAGCAAAAACACCCAATCAGAACAGAAAAAAACCATTTTTTAAAGATGAGTATAATTTAAGGGGTATCTGGGACAACATCAAGCATACAACCAAGATTACTCTACCCAGAAAAATTATCATTTAAAATTGAAGGACAGATAAAGAGCTTCCCAGAGAAGAAAAAGATAAAGGAGTTCACCAACCCCAAGCTAGTATTACAAGAAATGTTAAAGAGACTTCTTTAAGAAAAAGAAGAATATATATATATACACACACACATATATATATATAATATAATAAATATGGCAATAACTACATATCTATCAACAATTACTTTTAATGTATATGGGTTAAATGCTCTAATCAAAAGTCATAGTGTAGCTAAAAGGATAAGAAAACAAAACCCCTGCATATGCTGCCTACAAGAGACTCACTTCAAATTGAGACACACATAGATTTTAAGTGAAAGGATGGAAAAAGATATTTTATAAAAAAAGAGAAAGAAAAAGAAAAGCTGGGTAGCAATGCTTGTATAAGACAAACAGACTTTAAAATGCAGGCTATAACAAGAGACAAAGAAAGACCCAGTAATCCCACTTCTGGGTAATTACCTGAAGAAATCCAAAACCCTACTTTGAAGGGTCATGTGCATCTGTATGTTCACTGCAGCATTATTTGCAATAGACAAAATATGGAGGCAACCTAAGTGTTCATAAATGGATGAATGGATAAAAAATAGGTGGTGCATATATACAATAGAATATTACTCAGCCATAAAAAATAATAAAATCTTGCCATCTGCAACAACATGGATGGACCTAAAGGGTATTGTGCTGAGTGGAATAAGTCAGAGAAAACAAATGACATAATTTTACTTATATGTAGAATCTACAGAACAAAATAAAAGCACAAACAAAACAGAAACAAACTCAAAGATACAGAGAACATTTAGATGGTTGCCATATGGGTGGGAATTTGAGAGGATGGGTGAAAAAAGTGAGGGGATTAAGAAGCACAAATTGTAGTTACAAAATAGTCATGAGGATGTAGGGTATAGCATAAGGACTATAGTCAATTATATTGTAACGACTATGTATGGTGTCAGATGGGTACTAGATTTATTGGAGTGATCACTTCTTTAAATTATATAAATGTCTAACCACTATGCTGTACACCTAAAATTAATATAAAATAATATGGAATGTCAACTGCATGTTAAAAATTAAAAAGAGAGGAAGGTAAAGAGGAATAAGAGGTTCAAATTTCCAGGTATAAAACAAATAAGTCATGGAGATGAAATGTACATATAGGGAATATAGTAAAAAATATTGTGATAGTGTGGTACTGTCAGATAGTTGCTGGATTTATCAGGGTGATCACTTCTTTAGGTATATAAATGTTGAATAACTGTGATGTATACCTGAAACTAGTATAATATTGTATGTTAACTCTACTTTAACAAAAATCTTTTAAAAAGTATATAGTATCTAATAAAGAATGTCTAAAACCTCTATATTCTGTTAAAGGATAGAAAAAAATCTGATTAAATGGAGACATAGTTTATTCTCTTGGATGGGACAAATTAGCTTTGTAAAAATGGTCAATTTTTGCCAAAATTAATCAATACATTTAATATAAATTTAATGCAATACCAGTTTAAATTCCATGTAGATTTGTTTTGGAGAAATTTGATAACATTATTTTTAATTAATTAATTTTTTGTGATAACGTTATTGCATGTGGAGTGACACCTGAAGATGACAGATCAGGAGGTCTCAGCCTTGGTTCTCCCCTTCCCACAAAAACAATAATGGAACAACTATCCACAGCTGAAAATCACTATGGGAGAGCTCCAGAGTAGCGTGAAGCAGCTGCAGCAACCTAATGGAGCACAATAGCCAAGGATGGCCACATAGAAAAGCCTAGAAAGCAGTTTACCAGTATCACTCCATTGCCCAGCTTGGCACAGCTCATCCCAAGAGGAACCCCCTAGGCTATGATCTACGTAGCACCTCAAGGGAAAGGACAGCAGGAGGACCTTAGTAGCTCCTGCCACCACGAGGGGCACCTGTAGCTTTTGCCATGAGGGGCAGTCTGTAGTCTTTGCTGATTCTGACTCCAGCTAAGAGAGCTGCTCAGAGTTGATGCTGCTGTACCCCCAGAGTAGTAGCATGCCCCCCACCATGAACATACAAGGCAAGGATGCCCATTTCTACTCAACATAGTAATACAAGTCCTAGTCAGAGCAATTAGAGAAGAAAAAGAAATGAAAGGTATCCACATTGCAAAAAAAGAAGTAAAATTATCTCTGTTTGCAGATATCACGATATTATATGTAAAAAACCTAAGGACCTCACGAAAAAAAAGAAAAAAGAAAGAAAGAAAGAAAAGCTATTAGAGTTAAACAAATTCAGTAAAGTTGCAGGATGCAAAATTGACACAGAAAAATAAGTCACATTTCTGTATACAAATGAGCTAGCTAAAAAGGAAATTAAGAAAACAATTCCATTCACAATAGGAACAAAAAAAAATACTGAGAAATTAATTTAACCAAAGAGTTGAAAGACTTGTACACTGTAAATTATAAAACATTGATAAAGGAAATTAAAGAAGACACAGATAAGTGGAAAAACATCTTGTGTCCATAGATTGGAAGGTTAATATTGTGAAAATGTCCATATTACCTGAAGTGATCAACAGATATAATGCAATCCCTATCAAAATTCTAATGGAATTTTACTCAGAAATAGAGAAACTATCCTAAAATTCATAAGGAACCACAAAGACCCCAAATAGCCAAAGCAATTTGATCAAGAAAAACAAAGGTAGAGGCATTTCACTTCCTGATTTCAAAATATGTTACAAAGCTAGAGTAATCAAAGCATTATGGTAGTAGGATAAAAACAGACATATAGACCAGTAGAGAACCCAGAAATAAATTCACATATGTATAGTCAACTGGTTTTTTGACAAGGGTTCCAAGAATGCACAATAGGGAAAAGATAGCATCTTCAGTAAATTGTGTTGGGGAAAATGGATATCTACATGCAGAAGAATGAAATTGGAACCTTATCTCACACCATATACAGAATTCAACTCAAAATGGATTAAAGACTTAAATGTAAGACCTGGGACCATAAAATTCTTAGAAGAAAACAGCATCTTGGCATTGGTCTGGGTAATAATTTTTTTTTTAATATGACACTAAAAGAACAAGCAACAGTAGCAAAAATAGACAAGTGGGATTGCTTCAAATTAAAAATCTTCTGGATATTAAAGGAAACAATCAGCAAAATGAAAAGACAACAGTCACGCAGGTCGGCCTGCATGGTCTCAGCTCCCGCTCCCCACACAAGAACACAGCATATGGTGAGGCCAAAAAGGAACACCCACGGAGCCATAGGTAGGGGAGTCATACCACTACGGTCTCACTGGAGGCTGAGTTCACAAGACGTGCGACTGCTGTCCGCTTTGCTGCCAACCGACCGACTCTCCTCGACTCTCCTCCGAAGCCACCGCAGTTATATTCGTGGCCAAGGGCTCAATGGTTACAGCTGACGGCCAACCAGCCACAGCTGACGGCCATCTACTACCCGAGCCATCACCCCTCCGCTGAGGCCGAGAGCCTGGAAACTGCTCTCTGGGGCTCTGCCCCCACAGCAACCTATGGAATGAGAGAAAATATTTGAAAACCATATACCTGATTAGGGGTTAATATCCAAAATAATAAGGAACCCTTACAACTCAATAGCAAAAAACAAATACAGTACATGCACCACTTAATGACGGAGAAATGTGTCATTAGGCAATTTCATTGTTGTGTGAACATCACAGAAAGCACTTACACAAACCTACATGGTACAGCTATAGGCTATATGATATAGACTATTATATAGACTAGGCTATATGATATAGACTATTGCTCCTAGGCTATAAACCTGTATAGCATGTTACAGTACTGAATACTGGAGGCAATTGTAGTACCATAGCTTTTGAGTATCTAAACATAGAAAAGGTACAGTGAAAATATGGTATAAACGATTAAAAATGGCACACTTATATAGGGCACTTACATGAATGGAGGTTGTAGGACCAGAAGTTGCTCTGGGTGAGTGAAGTGGTGACCTAGGACATTACTGTACAATACTGCAGACTTTATAAACACTGCCCCACAGCCCGCCCCCACCAGCTTCCTTGTGACAGGGTCAAAAAAAGAACATCGAAGCTATCAATGCTTCTCCATGAAAAGGGATGTTGGCTGGATTGATTGGCAATATCCCGGAGAAACTGGCTAGGTAAGGCATAGATCCCCATAACAGTAACTCTCAGAGGGAGTGAGTGAAGGGTGGCCTGAGAATCAGTAGGAAGAAGACATCAAGATGGAAAGATACAGGAATATAGGGGATTTTTCAGGGCAATGGGGTTTTGGCTATTGCACACTGGAGCAGTGATCAGAAAAAGAAACTTTGTGGTATTCCTTAGAAAAGAGGGTATTTAACATGGAGAGAGTAAACTGAGAACACAATATTTGGACTTTTGAAACTAGTTTTCAGTTCCATTGATCCTATTTGGTACAAAGAGCTCTCTCTGGCATTGAACTGATAAAAAAAAAAATTATCTATGCTTTACATCATTGCAACCTGAAAATATTTCCCAAGTACTAGGACTACTTGGCTCCACACTCCCACAGAAAGCTCTCATTAAAGTAACAGTGGCACTTAATACTTGTTAAGGTAGTTTCTGTGGACCAGTGCCCTTGTACAGGATCTTAGGTGCTCAACAAAGAATTACAACAATATACTCTGAAGACCATCACATTACACCTGGGAAGGCTCTAGCGCCCTCTGAATATGTAGTGCTGGGGACAGGCTCCTCTTTGCTGAACGTAGTCATTGGCTGACTAACTGGGATGTAACCTGTACATTCAAAATTGAGGTGCTGTGAGTGAGAGGAAATCTATTGCCAAGTCCCACAGATATTGCTCCCATCAGAAAAAAAAAAAAAATTCCTCATGAATATCAAATCCTTCCATTTCTTATAAGACATTCAGTTCCATTAAAATCTGAGACCACCATTGTATATGCAGTTTGTTGTTGACCGAAATGTCCTTATGCAGTGCATGACTGTAATCCAATTTATAAATGGGCAAAAGTCTTGAATAGATATTTCTCAAAATAAGACATGTAAATGGCCAACAAGCATATGAAAAGGTGCTCAACATTACTAACCATTGGGAAAATGCAAATCAAAACTTCAATGAGTTATCATCTCACACCTATTAAAACAACTATTATCAAAAAGACCAAAGATAAATGCTGACAAGGATGTGGAGAAAAGGAAACGTTTGTACACTGTTGGGGTGAATGTAAATTGGCATAGCCTTTATGGGAAAGAGTATAAAGGGGCCTCAAAAAGTTAAAAATAGAGCTACCATATGATCCGGCAATCCCATTTCTGTGTGAATATCTAAAAGAAATAAAATCAATACTTTGAAGGGATACTTACATTTTTTATTTGTCAATTATACCTCAGTAAAGATGGAGAAAAATGCATGTGCAAGAATATATTCTTCCACACGTAGCTAAGTCCACTTGGATAAAAAGAGGATGAAAGAGATGAAACAGAACTTGCCCGGTCAGCTATGATCATGTTACAAGCCCTAGTAATAAAAACAGTATGGTACTGGTGCAAAAACAAACAAATAGATTAATTAGATAAATTAAAGTGCTCAGAATGAACTCATCATTTTAAGGAACCTAATAAAATGATAAAGATTGTACCACAAAACAGTGGAACTAACAAAAACCAATTAGTAGGTGGTGATGAAAAAAAAAGCTATTTTGGGGGTGAAGGTGAGGGGGATGGTCAACACATAAAGACCAAAGGGAAAAGGAAAATCTATGAATACTATCACATTTGTGGTTTATGTCCCATCTGTGCAAAATAAGATAATTATTATTTTTCAAAAGTATGTGACAATTCTTTGAATAGGATAAAATGGTGAACTGTCCTCGTGATGGTTTTAATGTAAAGGAACCACTGCAGAAGTACTGCTAACGGCTTAGGACTGTGGGTGGTGTTCCCATGTCCTAACTAGGGACTGCCCAGAACAGAAAGAGTGAATTCAGAGGGCAGGGGGAGGGCTGAAAGTTGGAGAGAAAGCAGGATCCAGGTTTACTTGCATTTGCTGGGTGAGCAGGTGGATCTGCCCTAAATGCACTGGGTACTGGGGATCCTCCTAGTTCCAGTTCTGTCTTAGGCATTGTTTTTAAGTAGGACTTCTGGGATCAGCCATTTTAGCTGAATTGATTGAACAGCATGTTCAAATAAATGGCTGTGGGAGATCCTTTGTCCTTGAATTGACCAACCATCCCAGATGTTTTGGCCCAGCTTCTGATGCCTTAAGTCACATCGCACACACCCAGTTTATTCTGGCAGGAAGAAAGGGGCCTTGGACCCACAGGCCAGCAGGAAGCCTTCTTCTCTGACTGCCCCTCACAGCTTCCCTGAAGCCCTGATGGAGGGCTCAGACCCTTCTTCCTGACACAGAAACAGCACTACTTCAAACTCCGATGACTGTCAACTACTGTTTCACTGAAGTGCTGTTAGATTAAAAATTCCTTGAAATAAGTGGGTCATCAGTTGCAACTATTTCCAGGAGGAGATGCTTTCTTTTTTAAGGAATGTGTTGTTGGAACAGGATTTTCATTCATCAGGAGGATACTTTCCCCCCTTTTTTTTTTAAAACATAAGTTGTCTGACTAATTTCCTCCACTTTCTTTATCAGTTTGCCAACAGAGGCCAATGCTAACTAAGTCTTCCCAAAGTGACTGCGCCTAAAGTATTATGTTTCATGTGATCCCCAAATCTCTTTTGCCCCTTCTGGAGACAGTGTAATGTAATAGAAAGCACATGGGCTTTGGAATCAGATGGGCTCTGGGTCCTGCCTGCCTGTGGCTCTCTCTCGCTGTGACCTAGGGGAAGTCATGTGATCTCTGTTCCTCAGCTTCCTCTTCTATAAAATGGGGAAATAATGTTTACTCCATGGTGTTATTGTGAGGATTAAATGACATAATGAAGATAAAAGTGCTTAATCCCTGGCATATTTTAAGGGCTTAAAGATAGTTCTTGGGTTTTGTTTGTTTGTTTGTATGTTTACTCTATGTCATGTGGCACTACACAACAGGTCAAAGTTAAATGGAGTTCCACTAAGAGCCAGGAGAAATTGGGCCAACTGGCCAATCTAGAAAATTCCGTTTTATATAAAAAAGCAAATATTTGCAATATAAGCATTTTTGTTTGTTTGTTTGTATTATAGGTTTGTTTTTTTTGGTTTGTGTTTTTAAGAGCAAGGTGGAGCTTGAGTGGGCACACTGAGATGGCCAGGCCACTCTTTGCCCAAAATATATGTGCTGACAGGTAAATAATTGTGTGGTTCTAATTTCATAAGCCAGGTCATCAGACAGTGGCAGGAGAAGGCTTCCCTCAGTTAGTAGTAGTTCCTGCAAAGCTGCCACTGGAAGCATTAAGCACCTTACCCTACAACCCACATTTAGGAAGGAGTGATTTTTATTGCCCAAAAGAAAGGCCTAAAAAACATGTTTCCTCCTGAACCTCAACTATACATTCCTTATAGAAAATCAAGAGAGCTAAATAGCTCCTCTTCTATTTTTTTTCACATATAGGAAGTTCAGGCTATCTCTGCAGGGTCTAAAAATATACTTTGAGTTTATTTTGACCATGGAAGGGACTTTCAAGTGCATCTATCGGCCATCGTCTAGTAAAATGGTCCACAGCCAATTAACACGTCTCAGAACAATCCATGATTAGTTGTAGCTGCCACTGGTCAGGATTGCCATGGCTTTGTTGGGTTCCAGATATCTGACGTGTGCAGAGAGAGTCTTTCGTCCTCATGACCAGCCTGCCTGACTGAGTGTTGGCCACCAGATACACAGTTTGTGCTGGGTGCTTTTGTAAGCTGAGCTCTTTCTTGATTTTGTGCCCTAAGGGGTAGTTCTTTGCCCTGTGTATTAAATATCCTTGCCTTATTTGCAGAACCCAGTTTGCTCTCTCTCATCTCTGAGTCTTTACACATGTTCTACCCGCTTCCTGAAATACCATTCCCGAAAATCTCTCCTCCACATCTCTTCTCTTCTTCACTGAATAAAACTGTGTTTGTTCTTTAAGTCTTAGCTTAGATGCCACATCCTCCAGGAAGAGTTCCTGCTCCACTTCCGCAAAGCAGGCCAGTTAGGTGACCTTCCTCTGCATCCCAGAATGCCCTGTACTTCTTCTGTCAGGGTGTTCACCGTAGTGTGTCGTAACTGCATGTTCACTTAGCCCACTGGCCCATGAGTCTGGCAATCAGGCTCGTGTCCTTGCTGCTCCCATGGAGTTCTCAGCACTCACTCAGTGCCCAACTTATACAGTGCTCATTGACATGGGCCAAGTTTTGTCCACTCTGAGAACAGATGTTCCCCAAACTTATTTACAGTCTCTTCCCACCCAAAAGCTACACCCTTGAAAATGGACTGACATCATAACATCAGGAAAAGACCAAAGAAAAATGAAAACAAAAGATACTACAGTAAGAATTATGTAGATTTTTAAATTAAAGGGAAAATTTGTTGGAGCAAAATGTATTTTGCAGTTGGTTGAACCAAAACTGTGCAAAGAGGACTAAAAAATAGTTATTCTGAAAGCAGCTGCTTTTTATCCCTGTTTCCATTTAAAGTTCTTTGACTTTTTAAAATTTTGTGGAAAGAATATGAAATTTGGAATGATAAAAATCTTAGATTCAAATAATCTGTAAAAGATAAGCTATTGGTCAAGTGACTTAACTCCTATAAACCTGGATGTGCTTGTTTTTAAAAAGACAATAATGGGCCAAAGATGTTAACAGATAAGTCACCAAAAAATATCTACAGATGGCAAATGAGCATATACAAAGATGCTCAATATCATATGTCATCAGGGAAATGCAAATTAAAACAATGAAATACAACTACACACCTTTTAGAATGGCCGGAATCCCAAACACTGAAAACACTAAATGCTGGCAAAGGTATGGATAACAGGAACTCTCACTCATTGCTGGTGGGAATGCAAAATGGTTCAGCCATGGCAGAAGACAGTTTGGCCATTTCTTACAAAACTAAACATAATCTTTTCATACAATCCAGCAATTGCACTTCTTGGTATTTCCCCAAAGGAGTTGAAAACTTATTTTCACACAAAAACCTGCACACTAATGTTTGCAGCAGCTGTTTTTCATAATTGTTATAACTTGGAAGCAATCAAAATGTCCTTTAGTAAGTGAATAGGTAAACTGTGGTCCATCCATACAATGAAATCTAACACAGTTCTAAAAAGAAATGAGCTATCAAACCATGAGAAGACATGAAGGAAACTTAAAAGCATAGTACTAAGTGAAGGAAGCCAATCTGAAAAGACTGCACATTACATGATTCCAGCTACATGATATTGTGGAAAAGGCAAAACTATGGCGACAGTAAAGATCAGTGGTTGTCAGGGGCTGAGGGGGGCTGAAGAGAAGGATGAATAGGTGGACTACAGAGTAATTCTAGGACAGCGAAACTACTCTGTATGATACCATAACGATGGATGCGTGTCATTATACATTTGTCAAAACCCACATAGTGTACAACACTCAGAGTGAACAGTAATGCAAATTATGGACTTTGGTGATTGTGATGTGCCAGTGTAGGTTTGTGGTGTAACACATGCACCCCTCTAGTGGGAGATACTAATAGTGGGGGAGGCTGTGCGTGGGTGGGACAGGGAGTATTTGGGAAATGTCTATACTTTCCTCTCAGTTTTATTGTGAAATTTAAATTGCTCTAAAATAATAAAGCCTTCTTTTAAAAAAAGACAGTGACAAGCTTTACCTGGCAGGGTTGTTGTGAAGATGAAAGTACTGAATATTAATATAGCCCTTAGCCCAGCACTTAGCATAAATAGTAGCCACTTTGTGTTATTGCATTTTTGCTAATAAACATTTTTTTTTGGGGGGGGGGAGTACAAAAAACAAACAAACAAAATAATAGCTTGTTTCAAACATACACTAAATTTCAAATCCAGCAATGTTCTAGGAGCTCAGGTGCTTCTCAGTAAGCTTCTTATACCTACTTACCTTCCACACAAAATTCTCAGTATTTTTATTGGAGTTTGCTTTAGGAAATAACAGTTATCAGTAAATACAGACTTATTTGTTCATAAGGAAGAAAACAATAGAAACCAAATGGCTAAAACAAAACTTCTTGGAAAAACATGGCAGTGGTGAGGATAATTCACCAAATCAAAGGAAAAGCTAGAGAACCAGAGAAGCAGGAACTACCTGTCAGTGGGGAAAAGCATGTGGCTCAGTCTGAAAAGCAATCACTGCTGGAGGTTAGAGCTTTTACCATTTAGTATCACCTCTTAGTATTCTGATTGAGTTATTTCAAAGAAGTGACTAACCTCCTACTGGCTGGGAATAGCTTTGAGTAATGGTCTTCACTTGTTTTGCTTTGCTGTATAATTGTCCTCAAATTTGAATTTGGAAACTAACAGAGGAAGTGCCTGTTCATAAAATTGTAATATTTTGCCCTTGGGTCTCACTTGGCTACTATTGAGTGATTAAGAATAATGAACTCTAGATGCCATTTGGCACTGATCATTTTTCCTAGTTACAGGTCTGAAAGACGGATTTGTTTTACTTTAAATATTGATTATAAACTTGTCATGGGATTGCCCAGGGTCAAAGGACTAGATGGATTTTTAAAATCAATTTCGAGTAGATGAAGGACACGATCAAATCAGCAACTAGATGAATTTGGGGGGGAATCAATAAATACTGAAACTTTTAGTGGGTAAAGTACGTATAGTGTCACTTGAAGAGCATCCTTAGATGTCTGTCCTATGTTATCCTTGTTGGCACCTGTCTCTGAGAGATGTGGAGTGCCTGGGTGTTCTGATACTGACACTGGAATGGTTTCCAAGGAGATGTGATAAATCTGTCAAAGTTGCATGGGAGTCAGACTTCTTATTAAGCAATGCAGAATTACCTCCTCTGTAAGCTAGGTTGATTCCTTAGTTTGGGGGGAAAAGGCTTGTAATAACAAATTGAATTTATTAAGAAACTGTTTGGGAGACAATGAGGAAAAACTGAGGGTTGCTAGATGGGCGGGGGGAGTGGGGGGTGGGGGGGAGGGTGAGGGGATTGGAGGGCAGTCGGTGACCACAGGATGGCCACGGGGTTTGAAAATTAATCTGGGGAACGTAATTTGGTGGTTACCAGAGCGTAAGGGGGTTGGGGGGTGGGGGATGAGGGTGAGGGGGATCAAATGTACGGTGATGGAAGGGGAGCTGACTCTGGGTGGTGAACACACAGTGTGATTTATGGATGATGTGATACAGAATTGCACAACTGAAATCTATGTAATTCTACTAACAATTGTCACCCCAATAAATTAAAAAATAAATAAAAAAAAAAGAAAAAAAAAAGAGTAAAGTGAAAGAAAAAAAAAAAAGAAAGTTATGGGCAAATAAAGGCAACTACGAAAGAAAAATTAAAAAAAAAAAAAAAAAAAAATTGAACGAGCTCTGTGTCTGGGTTGTATCTGATTGAGGTCTTTCATAACATAAGACAGTCAGCGGGTCAGAAGCCAGGCCCCTCTGTACCATCAGGGTCCTTCCCACCCACTGGCTGTGTTAATACTAATGGGAATAGTCCCTGAATAGAGCCATCTTTATGTAGTTTCAGAGCTTCTCAGCCCCTCTTCTTCCTTAGCCCTGATGGGACAACCACTTTCAGGAAGACTTCAACCAGCTTTGTGTAGGCTCTACCTGACAGCACCTACCTTGCGCTCTCTCATCCTTGCTACCTGCCGCAGAGCTTCTCTGGAAGTATGACGACACAGGGGACAGACGCTAATGGACAATTGTCATCCCCTTCCATTTCCTGGGTGATTGTAGGTTCCTCAGAATGTCCCATGGGATTGAGAATAATGGTGACTAATTCAATATTGACTTCCCTTCTTCTGTGTTTTGCTCCCTTGTCCCTCCCTCCTGCTCTCTGAGATCATTTTCTAAGTTAACTACCTGCACACGAGCATCTCTCAGGCTCTGCTCTGGGAAGAACCCAGGCTAAGACAGCCTCCCTCCCCCCTCCACCAAACTGTCATGGAAATAAACTTACTCAACTTGCTCAGGTCCCTTGAGTAGAGTCAGATTTTCTATCATAATATTTAAATTGCAAGGAAAAATTAGAATAACTCCATTTTCTCACAAATATTCAAACATTTGCATTCACACAAAATAATATCACTTTCCTATAAATGGCACTTTGTGTTGTCAGAGCTTGACTGTCTTACTGAGCACTTGAAGTTGCGTTCTTATTGTTGTGTAACTTTGCACAACCGTCTACTAGAATCCGCAGCCCACCTGGCAGACATCCTGTACAGATGAGTTGGCTCACCAACCTCATGAATATGGTGAGGAAGTTGAGAGTAAGTCAACAAAAATTAGATTTTCAGTACTAAAACATCAGGACCTTATGATTTAGAAGATTGAGCGTGGCGGGAGCTGTGGTTTGTGGACTAGGATGAGGGAGAGGGTCTTGTTAAAGAGGGTATGGCCCACTTACTACCAGACTTCACTGATGGTATCTTTTGTCTGAAGAGTAGCTGTCATTAACATTCCAAGTTACTAACTATTTATGATATGCCTACTAAGCTTGTGGCATTATGCTAGGCCCTGAAAGGGAAGAAAAATAATAAACGCTTTCAGTCTTCAGAGAACTTGCGATTGAGTTGAGGAAAAGTAATTAGAAAACAGTGTTTGAATGTAAATACAATCAAGGCCTAAATTACTTGGAGAGAGTGAGTTCTCTATGAATTAATAATAAGGCTACAACGAGTGGAGATAGAATTTTGCCCAGAAAGTATTTGCAGAAAACATATGTTTTAAGTTAGAAAATGGTTGATTTTGGCTTGTACAAAGGTAAAAGAGGTTATTCCAGGCAGTGGAAAGAGTGTGAACAAAGATATGGAAAATCATTCATGTGGTCATTTGTACCCACTTGGTGCTAAGCATCCTACCTGGTGCTGGGATATAATGATAAATAAGACACAGTCAGTTCCTATCCCTCCGTGGAGCTAGAAGCCTTGGGGGATTTGTGAGTGATCTAAGTCTGCATTGAGCCTTCCTCCATCGGGCAAGTGTTGTTCTGAGGAGCCCCTTAAAAGGCAAAATAAAGGAGATGTTGATAATTATATGAGAAGAAATAGTTGAATAAATTTTTATTTTGAGGTATGAAATATTTGTATCAGTTGAGGGTAAAAGTCCCCTTTTATCATTATCTTCCATTTCAAACTCTATGTGTTTCTTTCTCTACAGAACTAAGAAGTTCAATTAGCAGACACCTGTCTCTTTGATCAATAAGTCTTTGTATATATTTTTTTCGTTCCAGAAAAATAAATGAGAACATTATATATTAACATTCAGGGCTTCTCATTCATTGCTTTTCTGATCAGAACCTCCACAGATGCATATTTTTAGCCACTAATAAAAGCCTTTTTCAATAAAAGACTGGCTTTAAGTTTTAGTCAAATAGCAGTTTAGGAGATTCTCAAGAAAATTTATGCTCAAATACTCTCTGATTACTGCAATTTTTCAACCTGCCCTTTCAAATTGAAGATTAAATGAAGCCATCGGATATAAAGTGATGAAGACTATTTAGAGATATCACAGGGCTTAAGCCTTTTTCTTATCATTTGTTGAACCAGATTTTCAACAAGTACCTGAGACATAATGGGTGTCATTGGGAATAGCATCCACATACTGACTTATTTCAGTTGAGGATTTAGTGGGAAATTCACCTGCCTCCTAAAATGCCTGCACTGAGATTGCTCCATTTTATATATTTTACAGATAGGAAAGAAGCACGGAACCAACCTGGTAGTTGTTATTTTATCGTGATGAATATTATTTCCTTTTGAAGAGCAGAGAGAAGTAATTTGTGTGGATGGTGGCTTCCCGACTCCTGATTACATGACACAGAGAGCCATCTGTGTGGAAAAGGAAATTGATTTAAGAGCAGTCGGTGGCTATATCTAACATAAATTTGATGAGTAAAAGGAAAAGAGGCTCTGAGGATGTCAAAGTACATTTTGAAAAACAGCGCGAAGGCCTAGGAGAAACTTCATTTTGATCTGTTTAGGGCAGCGACTGGCACCTCAGCCATTGTCCTTTCACTAATTAGCCTCATTCTCTGGTTCACAAACTAGAGATAGATCATGCAAAGGAGTGAGAATTGCTTCCCCATTCAGTTTAACTGTACAGAGAGTCTACTATCCTCCAGGTGCTCTGCTATACCAGAAGACATAAATGCATTAATTTATTCATCTACAAATATCTGTTGAGCATAGCCATGTGGTTGGCCCTGGGCAATGCAGTCATGAATATGACAGAGTCCCTTTGGAGGTGAGGTTCTAGTGAGGGAGCCCAACTACAAAAGTTCACAGACATATTAATGATACAATTTTGGGTGTGGTCCTTACCCTCTAGAATCTCAGCTTAATGGGTAAGTAAATACATATGGGAAGGAGGGAAAGCGGCTGGAAATAGAGGGAGACAGAAGGCCAAGAATCTGTGGTCAGGTCCTATTTCAAATTCACCTTGGCTCACAATTCTTCCTCCTTTGGTTTTTGGACTATCTACTTGCCATCCAGGGACATTCATCACAGAGACATTTGCAGTCTCCTTTTATGATTTGAGTATAGTTATATAGTCCAAGTCAAGAGTTGTAGAATTTCTACACTTTGCTGTTGAGAATTGGGTAGAAATATAAGGAACCAAACCAATATTTCCCTGTTGTACCGTGGTCATCAGCAGTGCATGATTCCTCAACACGATTGCCAGTTAGTATCTATAATGAATTTCTCAGGGAATGCACATATTTCAGGGACTTTTCTATCCAATACAGTTCAGGCATGATTAATATATCTAGAATGAATTTCTCATTCGTCGAGAAAGTCATTATAGATAGTAACTAGCCATAATGTTGAGAAATATTGGGTAGAAATACAGGGAACTCTGTGGACATCTTCTCTGGTATGAAGATGTCCAGAGAGCCTTAATCCCTCTGGGGACATTTCCAGTGCTAATAGATTGATGCTACTAATTCCAAGATGCCAGAAAACCACACAAGCAAAGGTAAGGACCTAATATGACCTTTGAGTCCAAACACCTCAGGATGAGGGCTGCACTTATAGATCTGCTCTTTCCATCTCCCCCAGTAAAGCTATCCTTGCCCCTAGCCAACCAACTCTGCCGATCCTCTCCCCCACCCCTTCTTTTCTGGGAGGGAGTGGGAAAAGATACCTTGTAAAACAGACAGAGAATTCACTTTTTCAAGCCTTAGTCAAAGCTTCGCCCTTTGAGTTAAGCCACAGATCTCCCATTGCCTCCTCCCACAAATTCATTCATGTGCATGCTGAGGACAGTAAGCCTTTCTTGTGGTCTGCAGGTCAGCCTGCTCTCCATCCTCTCTGACTTTCCCTGGAAGGTCAGTATAGCAGGTGATCTCAGCACACCAGTTCCTGACTCTACCCCTTACTTCACTTAAAAAAAAAAACATCGGAGGAAAGAAGAAGCTAAGATTAAAAGAAAGTCTGCGAGAAATCTACTAACACAATCCTTAAAGCATCTTTTATCTAATACGTCAGTAAGTAAAAGAGATGGTTTGATTTCTGTCTCTTGTTATTTCTCTTATACTATCCATGATTTTCTGAATAAATGCTCAATCAACTTATTGTGGCACCAGTCTTTTTTTTTCTTTATCAGTTTTAAGTTAAATTTTATGAGAGAACTGCACACTCATTCTTCACTATGTGTCACTTACAAAAGGGGAGGCTATGAGTGCACTATCTCAAGGAGTAGAAGTCTGGTCCAGGCTGGTGGCTCAACGTTAGCACTTTCTCACAGTGTCCCATCACCCGATGAGGTGGTCAGGAAGCATGTAGTGGCATGGGTTCAGAGGTAAGATTTGTTTGGTTTCTTTTTTGTTATTGTGTCTAGCTTTCAGTATACAAACTAAGTTTAATAAAGGCATCTGCTGCCTAGTTACAGCTTAAGAAAACATGTTGCCAGGTCACCTGCAAAGAGCAATGCTGAGGATGGCAGGTAGTACAGAACCCTGCCTCTGTCCAAAACTACAATCTCCTGTGCCGATGCTTTCTGGGTCCCCCTCTGTTTGCACTCACTTTAGGGTATGTAGGTCCAGGCAGATGTGGTGATGGTCAAGGACAGGGACTGGCTGCTGGTTGATCCCTGTCTGAAATAATCATGCCTGAACTGTGTAGGATAGAAAAGTCCCTGGGATATGTGCATTCCCTGAGAAATGCATTACAGATACTAAGGAGCAATAGTGTTGAGGACTCATGCGCTGCTGTTGACTATCAGCACGGCCCGTACAGTAAAAGGGAACAAGCTTTACAAGTTATAACTTCCTTTCTTAATTATTACCTGTGATAGGAAAAAGTCAGAAATGTCTGGGAAATTGATACAACAGTCCATTTTATAAATGAGGAGCACGGAGGTAGTTGCAGTTGACCACAGGCCAAGCCTTCTACCTTTCCCATGGGTACTATCCACCATAGCAAGGCGCCCCCTGGAGTACTGGGCAATTACTTTGAAATACAAGTGCTTGCTTTACCTAAGTATCGCCATAGTGCCTGAACAATGAGAATTTTTTACTGGTAGACTGAGTGTCTCTTGAGAAATTTTGTGACGGAAGGTGTGAGAACAATTCTGCTAAGGAAGAAATTAGATTGCAATGGTGGTGTTCAAGATTACCATTTCACACACTATTGCAAAGAGATAAAGCATGAAACAAAGTGGCAGGGAAATTCTTTTCAAACCTTCCCATTTGCTTAGGCTCCAGGGATATTTGCCTATTGTAAATTTAACATAGTAGGATTCATATATTTTTTGTAAAATGAAAACCTCTTTTTGAGGACAAAACACTGAGATGTTTGATGGAAAGCAAGTTGATTTCCCCATAGTTGTAGCTATTTGGTTAAATCACTTAGGAACTGGTAAGGTCCAAAGTGAATAAAATGTTAATTTAAGGAAGCACCAACCATGGCATTTCCCGTAATTTCCAAAGTGGTGCTGTCATCCACCTTATTTATGTAGCACCCCTGTGTGTAGTGTATGTATAGCCTTCTGCTTGTCTTTTAAATACATCCGTTCTCTCCTATAAGCCTCACAATAATCATGCCAGAGAGGTTAGGTGACGTACCTGTGGCCGTATAGCTAGCAGGTAACGGAGCTCAGATCGACACCAGGGGCCATGTGGCTACGAGCCCTTACTACCAGTCTTTTTAAACTTTGTCCTTTAGAGGAAACTTGAGACACTGGAAGGTCTAAAAGGGGTCATGGCTATTCACCTGCTTCTTGCAGAACATCCACTGCCTTCATCTCTATTACATATGAAGAGTTTCCTCAGGTTTAGAGCTCATAAAACTTACAGCACAACTTAGATGTACAAGTAAAGTGCAATTTATTTGGTCTATAGCTAATTGAGTTGCCATTAACAGGCCTCATCTGATGGCAAGCAGAAAAGAGAAATTTAAATAAGTGTCCAGAGGGGTTTAAGTTTAGTTCAATGTAAACAATTAAGAGTGTTTTTTAAATGGTGCAGTGTTTCAGAGAGCCCCCCCAGCCCCTCTCTCCATCCTCAGAAGGCCTCTAGGGGTCTCAGGGAGGGATGTATGTCTTTCTTGTGCACATCTGGTGCCATGCTCCTTGGCTGCCTGGTTACCAAGCATGGAGATGTTCTCCAATCCTGAAGTAACTGGGGGTTGATTCTTTTAGCTCCAGCACACTCCTGGCAAAACTCCCTGGCTGAAATGGCCTCCTTCTCATGTTATAACCCTTCTGATATCTGGCTATGATTCTTACTTGTTACTAGTCCAGTTCTGCCAAATTTATAGCTTTATAAGAGACAACTCATCTCCAGGAAGAGGACCCCCACTGGCTAAACTGGCTGCTTATACCAAGTTAGACAATAAGAATTTCCCTGCTGGTTTTAACAAATCTACTCTTAGAAATGTTGCAAGGAGGAGATCTAGTCACACATAAAATATAAATGATTGCCTTTTATCATTCGGTAGATCAGTGATTTGACTGTGTTCATAATTGATATGAATCAAAAATTGCAGAATATTAGTGCTAGAAAGTGCCTTACAGGCCACGTACACCTTTCCATCCTGCCTTACAGGATGAAGAACCCGAGGCCCAGAGATGAAGTGGTTTGCCGTAGTCGTATCACATTATGGTGAAATTAGAGTTCAGATCTGATGGTTAAGTCCTGCACACCATCCTGCCCAGCAGATATAAACCCCTATCTGTCAGAGTCCTGCCCCTACTACCTGGGCATGAAAGTGATACACATACTACACTTTTACAAAGTTAACCTGTCAGAGAGTAACTGCAACTGTTTTGGCACATACCCGGTTTCTATGAAATCTTTTGAGCCCAAAGAGATCAGCCACATTTCTCTTTAAGTGATTTGTCCTTATGTCTCTTAAGTATTTGGTACTTAAGAGGTGTAAGGGTTCCTCACTTTCGTGTCTGAGAGACGAAAGTTGAGAAGGAAATGGAAGTGCTCAAACCAGCTAAAAAAGATTTTTTTTTCACTTCTTTATCTCTATTAACTGTGGCTTCAAAATAAAGCCACCATTGGGAAGAACGATAGAAGATGGTCATCAGAAAGCGTATAATGAGAACATAAAAAAAGCCCTTTCATGGGTATTAATGCATTGCCTAAATATTCTTAGCTTCAATTTTCTACTCAGTGAATTGTCTAATAAAATGTAAAAGTAATTATTTTTGGAATAAGATGCCATGTCTAAGAAGGGTAGAGGGTGGGATAGGGACTTTTTAAAAAACACCAAATGTCTATAAAAAACAGGAAACTATTTTAGATTCAAAGTGCCTTTTCCCCTGCAGTTCAGGCTACTGGTCCTGGGTTCCTGTAGGAAACGGAGCCTGAGGCAGAAGTTTATGCACTGTGGCTTTATGCAGGAGGGTAAGGTAACAAAGCAGGGAGCAGGGGAGGGAGGAAGAGCCTAGTGGGTGGGATGGGGGAGATTGGGGAAGCTTGTGTGATTCTGTTTTATTCTCCAGGTGCACACACTGACCTGGCTTTCGGAACCATGTGATTCTTCAATGACTTGTGTTGCTTCCAAGGCCATAGGGTGAGAGAGCTCCAATTCCATGTCTCTCACAGGTCAGAATCCACCCCGCTAGGCATCAGCAACCCCTTATGTCTCTTGGGCTGGGTCACTTGCCTTTCCAGGCAGCCTATGGTGAAGCTCTCGAAGCAGATACTCCAGTGATAAAGAGGTGTGAGGGTCCCTCACTCAGGACTGTTAGGGGTTGAATTGTGTC